>NC_136926.1:17247495-18447495 GCF_949752795.1 Hyperoodon ampullatus
CTATTTGCCACAGTCCCCTCCACTCCCTATTGTACCACCTACCTCACCTCACTCATTAATGTTACCTGCTGGGCTCCTGTACTTCTAAAGCCCTTTCAAACCCCCAAACCCATGATATTGGAAAGATTAGGTTACTGTTGACTAGAAACTCCTTGAGGATGAGGCTGTAACTGACTCTGGGTATATATTTCAAGCATCCAAATCCTGCACAGAACATTTCATTTACAACTAGTGGATATTTATTACCTGCCTCACTGTGTGATAAGCAGACAGGAAATGAGAAATGATTCTGCAAAAATAAGTGGTAACAGAGTGAAAAAGGCCGTTGGTTCCTAGAAATAATATCCCCAAAAGGTCTCTTGGGGTTAAACACAGGCCAGAAAAGCATGAGTTTCTTTTTTTTTTTTTAATATTTATTATTTATTTTGCTGCGTCAGGTCTTAGTTGCCGCATGCAGGATCTTTGTTGGGGCATGTGTGATCTTTAGTTGCGGCACATGGGATCTTTTAGTTGCAGCATGTGGGCTCTCGTTCCCCAACCAGGGATCGAACCCAGGCCCCCTGCATTGGGAACACGAAGTCTTTATTATTTTATTTAATTAAGTTATTCATTATTTATTTATTTATGGCTGTGTTAGGTCTTCATCGCTGCACGTGGGCTTTCTTTAGTTGCGGCGAGCAGGGGCTGCTCTTCGTTGTGGTGCGCAGGCTTCTCATTGCAGTGGCTTCTCTTGTCGCGGAGCACGGGCTCTAGGCATGCAGGCTTCAGTAGTTGTGGCACGTGGGCTCAGTACTTGTGGCTCACAGGCTCTAGAGCGCAGGGTCAGTAGTTGTGTCACACGGGCTTAGTTGCTCTGCGGCATGTGGGATCTTCCTGGACCAGGGCTTGGACCTGTGTTCCCTGCATTGGCAGGCGGATTCTTAACCACTGCGCCACTGGGGAAGCCTGGGAACACGAAGTCTTAACCACTGGACCACTAGGGAAGTCCCAGCATGGTTTTTTTTTTTTTTTTTAAAGAGAGGGTACAGAGGGAGAATTGGGAGACACAAGCTTGCTATTCAAGGGGGGTTATTATTATTATTTTTTAAATAAATTTATTTTTTTTATTTATTTGGCTGCGTTGGGTCTTCGTTTCTGTGCGAGGGCTTTCTCTAGTTGCGGTGAGCGGGGGCCACTCTTCATCACACTGCGCAGGCCTCTCACTGTCGCGGCCTCTCCTGTTGCAGAGCATGGGCTCCAGATGCGCAGGCTCAGTAGTTGTGGCTCACGGGCCCAGTCGCTCCGCGGCATGTGGGATCTTCCCAGACCAGGGCTCGAACCCGTGTCCCCTGCATTGGCAGGCAGATTCTCAACCACTGTGCCACCAGGGAAGCCCCAGCATGGTTTTTGATAGTGCTCTTCCTTCACTTTTAAAATATTTATTTATTTATTTTTGGCTGCATTGGGTCTTTGTTGCTGCGCACGGGCTTTCTCTAGTTGCAACGAGTGGGGGCTACCCTTTGCTGCGGTGTGTGGGCTTCTCATTGCGGTGGCTTCTTTTTGTCGCGGAGCATGGGCTCTAGGCTCGCGGGCTCAGTAGTTGTGGCACAGGGGCTTAGTTGTTCCATGGCATGTGGGATCTTCCCAGACCAGGGATTGAACCCATGTCCCCTGCATTGGCAGACGGATTCTTAACCACTGCACCACCAGGGAAGTCCCACTTTTTAAAAAATTTATTTATTTATTTATTTATGCTGTGCCCGGTCTTAGTTGCTGTGTGTGGGATCTTCGTTGTGGCTTGTGGACTTCTCGGTTGCCGCATGCATGCGGGACCTAGTTCCCCGATCAGGTATCAAACCCAGGCCCCCTGCATTGGGAGCGTGGAGTCTTACCCACTGGACCACCAGGGTAGTCCCTCTTCCTTCACTTTTAAAGAAAATAATTAGGGTCAAGAGCTGGTTGAGATGAGCAGCAAACACATAAGATGCTCGGGAAGGCAGGTGCTACAAATGGAGAAAAACCTACAGGCATTTATCGAGCAAAATCCTCTTATCTGTTAGAAAACCTCAACATCATCCCATTTCAAACCCCTTTTCTTCAAAGTTATTAATAAGAAAAAGGCACACTGTCTCCTCAGCTAAATGTATTAAGGTAATATTGAAGTTAAGAGAATGGACTTTAGGGTCATCCAGACCTGGAATTTATTCCTTTATTAACAGCTTGACCTTGTGAAAGTCAATTTCCTAATATGTAAAATGGGAATATAAAACCTGGAATTCTTAATTCAGTGCATATCTAAGTCAGTGCATGCTATGTGGCAGACGCTGAATTCGATGATGAAGATGCAGCAGTAATGAAGACAGGCAGGGACAGATAGACAATAACTGAGCAAATAAATACATGAGATAATTCATGTGAATTTATTCTGAAGGAATAAATGAGGCAAGTACAATGGAGGAAATAAAAAAGTTACTTCAGTAGAGAGTAACTGGAGTGTGGTGGTAGGGAGTAAGTAGAGATGATTCTTTGGGGAAGGAGGCATCTGAGCTCAAATCTAAATGAGCAGAAGTTATGCCAGGAGGGAGATGGGAGGAAAGGGGTCCCAGGCACAGCTGTTGTGAGGAGCAACTGAGTAAATGCCAAGCACTTGGTGATAGGCAACCACTCAATACACAGCTGCTGTTCTTATGACCTCATCCCCCTTAACGACTCTCAGCTCCTTCTGTTCAAACAAGGAGAAGCTGGCCAAGCCATAGATCAGAGGGTTTAAAACTATATACATGAAAAGTAAAGGCCCCCAAGAGAGATTCAGGTTCTGGCATCATCGTTAGATTCCATAGTTCTGAATCATGCATCCAAGTCAGGTAGAAGCACTAACCCAGACTCACTCCTGTTGCCAATCCAACTTCTTCCCCAACAGCAACTCCGTGTAGAACTACTTTAACTCCTCCAACCCATAATCCCACCACTGGAAACCTGAAACTGGGAAAAGTCTCTTAATTTGATTTAATTGATATGCATATGTTGTACCCGAGTTTCTCATTATTCCCAGCTAGTTTCTCTTTGGCATTGTGTGCCTCTCATCAAATTGTAAGGGGCTCTGGATTAATGAGAGTGGGTGGTCAAGTAGAAACAGGCAGAAATGTAAACAGAAAGCTTCTGGTTACATGATTAAACTGATAACTTGTTTATGGAAGTTCAAAAACACATTTTAGGCATTTAAGGGTTGGTTGTTCAAAACCTTGCCATGACTCTTGGTACAGTTCCATAAATTGACAGCCATCGGTAAGATTCTTCCAACCCTTACTATGTGCCACAAGTTGTGCTGAGAACTTCAAATGCACTAGTTTATTTAATACTCCCAACATGCCTATGAAGTGGTTTCCTTTTATATTTAGTCCCTTTACAGATTAGAAAACCGAGGTTCAAACAGCTAGTAAAATGACAGGGCTAGGATTTAAATACTTAAATTCAGATCTGATCCTGCTCCCCACCCCCACCCCAAGTCCTTGCTTTTTAAACCACTTAGTGGTTAGTCTCCCTAAACCAGAGGAAATACCTCTGAGGGACGCCATTCTATTCATTAGGGCACCTCCGCCCTAGAGGTAAATCCCCACCAAGAAACGCCCACACAGGAAAGACTGCCTCATCTGAGCAAGAAGCCCCACCCTGGACACACACCACCGGGATCAGCACTCCCAAATCCACCCGGAGGGCCCCCCACCCCCTTAAATGAGGTCTGCACTGCCCAGCAGGGAGACCCCACTCTTGGGGATAATCTCTTAATTCATAATGAAACCCTCTCCCATTTCTGAGGACCTCCGACACCTCCAGTCCCATATTTCAGAGGAGGTCCGGCTGCATAATTTGCATGGACCAATGCAATATGAAAATGTGGCGTCCCTTGTTTAAAAAAAAATACGAATTTCAACAATGAGACAGCAGAGCATCAAACCAAATCCTGGGGCTCCTCTTCTGCGACTGCACGGATCACTTGCCGACTGCACGGATCACTTGCCCACGAAGCCAGCCCTGCTTAAGAGATACCCTTCTAGTGAAGCGATTGGCTACCTCAGTCAGAAAGGGTAAATCCTTCCGACCTGGGATGGGAGGAAGGGACGTAGGATACCCAACTTCCAAAGACAATACTTATTTGAGAACACACTCTGGGACAACTTCCGTAAATTTGGAATCACTTCTCTTGACCTGGGCGGAAGCTTCCTTCGCACCTCTCTAGCCGCTGGGCGGTCCTCGCGACCCCACCCCAGCACCACCTTCGGGGTGTTTGGCCTCATCTCGTGCGGCCCATTGCCGGGGCAACCGACGCCGAGAGCGGTGCATTGTGGTCTGCAACAAAATGCAGGAGAAAGATCCTGAGGGAACCATTGAGTCCATGGGCCAATGGGAGAGTTATGGGGGCTGTGTCAAGCCAATAGGGACGTTCGGTGGGGGGCGGGGCCGGCGGGAGCAGGGCGGGGCTTAGGTACTAGGCGGCGGCGGTTGGCGTGGGGCTCCATAGATGCGCCACGGCTTTAGTAGGGACCGGTCGTCTCGACGGGTCTGAGCCTCGCCAGCCCCTCCCCCAGGAGACCGTTGCAGTCGGCCAGCCCCTGCTCTTTGGTGAGAGACTCGGGGGATTCCACTGTCTGGCTCCGTCCCCTGCCGGACTTATCCCGCCGTTCGGTCCGCGCGGCCCGCGCTTCCTGAGAAGTGGGGTGGGGGGTCGTCCCGGGGTGGCGTGGTGCGGGCGGAGCGGGCCGGGGAAGCTGGCGCCTCGCAGGCGCAGCCCATACCCCAACTCCTCACCCTTTGCCCGGGCCTCGCCCCCCAGGTAACCATGTGTGACCGAAAGGCCGTGATCAAAAATGCCGATATGTCGGAGGAGATGCAACAGGACTCGGTGGAGTGTGCTACTCAGGCATTGGAGAAGTATAATATAGAGAAGGACATTGCGGCCCATATCAAGAAGGTGAGGACAGGGCGCGGGCGTGGGGTTTCGGGCAGTTTGCGCTCAGCTGGGGCGAGTCACAACTTAGTTCTTTCTCCTCGATCCTGCGTCCCCCGAGCAATGGCAGAGATACTTGGGGGACACGCAAAGTAGCGCGGATGTAGAGGTTTCCAGAAAAGGACGCAAATGAATTTTGCGCTTCTCTTGAAGATCGGCCCCTCAGCGCTCGAAGTTTTTTTTTTTTTTTTTTTAATTACCCAGCTCCACGGGGAAAGCGCCACCTAGTAACGGTTTCTAGGATCAGGCAGCAGCGGTTCCCCCTTCTGCATGATTGCTGCGCCCAGGATCCATCTGGGTGCTCGAGAGGCGGGGAGCTGCGTGGGTGTTTCCAGCAGGGCCGAAGGGAGATCTTGCCAGCCTTCAGTGGGGAGTCAGTCGGCAGTTGAGGGAAAGTGGGTGGTAGTGAGGGCTGGGTACTAGGTTGGGGGATTGGTAAATGGCAGTCTGTAGAAAGCTGGCAGGCCTGCCAACTTCTCGAGCTATGTTTTCTAGAAGGGAAGGAAGCTGGCAGCCTAAGCCGTGGGAGGGTTCCAGTCGAGAATGAGAAGATGAAAGACTTCAGATGGAGCAGAAATAAATACCTTTTTGACAAAGGCAGCATCAGTGCGTTGGTCTAGTTTGTAAGAATTTTTTTCCCCTTAATCTAAAAGACGTTCTTGCTGTGTACAATACAACAGTAGCCAAATTTTGCCTAACTCACCAGAGACTTGTAGTACTTTCATAGAGAAGGACTAGCTTTGGCCCCTGCCTAGAGCTACCCAGTGAAACCTAGAGCCTCTGGGGGTGGGGAAAATAGGGAAAAGTTGTTATTGCAGTTTGCTCTCCTTGAGGACCAGGTGGTAGATTAGCACTATTAGGATAGATGTGGGAAGAAGGGCTATTGACAGTAAAGATAAAATTTGACCAGGTAGCTGTCAGGTTCTGCTTCCAGCATTCTTTTTATAGGGACAGTGGAGTGCCAAGTGTCTTGTCCGTTTAAATTTTGATCCACAGTGGTTTAGAAGCTCATTGAGGCTTTGTTCTTTTGGAAGTCTTTTGTTTTCAATAATACTGAAATGAGTTATAATGGGGGTATTTTGGGCTAAATATTTACTATTTTCTTGGCTTTTGTAGGTGCATGTCGTACAGTAGGAGGATAGTTTAGTTCTGTTTAAAAACTAGAGGATAAACTAGAACTATGTCACCTGCTGTTAATGAATAAGAATATTCTAGAAGTTATGAAGGTGTAATTGCCATGATAACAAAGCGCTGTGTCTCTGAGGCTGCCCTTTCTGACTTTTACCTCCCCAGCCCCCATTCCCAGCTTAGCTCAGATGGCAAGTATGTTTGCATTAATGCACCATGTAGGCGATTTGGAGCTGAGGAACATTCTTTCATTCTAAGAATTTGCAGATGCTGACGTTCCTTCTTTCTGCTCTGCTTATCTAGGAGGCAAACTCTGACCTCTGGTTTAGCACTAAAATTCTGTGCTCTTTCTCCTCCCCTTCCCCCAGGAGTTTGACAAGAAGTACAACCCCACCTGGCACTGCATCGTGGGGAGAAACTTCGGTAGTTATGTGACACATGAAACCAAACACTTCATCTACTTCTACCTGGGCCAAGTGGCCATTCTCCTGTTCAAATCTGGTTAAAAGCATGGACTGTGCCACACACCCAGTGATCCATCCAAAAACAAGGACTGCAGCCTAAATTCCAAATACCAGAGACTGAAATCTTCAGCCTTGCCTAAGGGAACACCTCGATCTTTATTGTGTTGTTTTGTACAGGGCATTCTCTGTACTAGTTTGTTGTGGTTATAAAGCAATTAGCAAAACAGCTTACATTTGTATTTATTTTCTATTCCATACCTCTCTGCCCCATGTTTTTTCTCTTCAAAATCCATTCCTTTAAAGAAATAAATGTGTTGGAGAAGTGTGCGTTAATAACGATTTGTTCAAATAATCTAGGGTTGAAGATGGCCTATTGTTTGATCTTGGGTAGCTTGGTGGGGGTGATTCCTTGAAGTTTCTGTGGGATATAATAGACCAGCCTATTCAACGCTCTTGAGTTTCATTCTTGCCCATCCTGCTACTGTTATGCATGGAAGAATACTACTCAGAAGTGCATGTTGAGAAATGCATGGCAGAGAAACTACTGAATTAACTCTTACTCCTAATCTGATGCTTTCCTTAAGTGCTCATTTTGTTAAAAGATACTGCTATGGAGTGTCCTGGGCCTTAGGCCTCAAGTGGTGATGAATGTATAGTAGTTCCATGGTTGTAAAATGGAAATAAGCTAATAAGAAAGTTGGGCTCTAGACTAATTTCCCCTCCCCTGCCTTGGCCAAAGTATACTCTAAAGATTAAAGGTGGTCTTAAAAGGGAAATCTGTTGAGGCAGCCCTCCATGTGATTCTAATAAAGTCTGCAGGAATTTAAACTTATAAGCCTGCTGTGCTGTGCTTTAACTAGCTGTGTTCACATGTGAATTGAAGCTTTCATTAAAAGACCCAATTAAAACTGGATAAGTAAACTTCATTAAAGGTTTCCTGCTATCAATTTTAGGAAGACAAATCTTTTCTATGAATAAAAGTGAATACGGCAGACTTGGCTTTTGTAGATAGGAAATATTCCAGAAGCTGAAACAACCCACGCCCATCCTGGGAAGCTGCAAGGAAGGTCCTGGCTTTTAAGTTCCCCTTTGTTTTCAGTGTTCACATGAGGTAAGCCTTTTTGTTTTAGACCTTGGATCTATGAGATACAATTAGTGTGTCTGAGCAGCCAGGCTAATGCTACACAGAGGGGGTGATAGATCTGAATTGACTGATGATTCCATCTTAAGAGCAGTATTAGGTCTGTAACATCTTTGGGAGGTTGTTTTTCTTTACCAGAACTTGGGGTCTTAAAAGTTCTAGTGAAGTTGATCAATGTTAGGACTGGGAAAGTTTTAGGGTAGAGGGGCAAAAAATTGTTTTACTATTATGGCAATTAAAATGGGAAAAGTTTTTCCCCTGCTTTCCGCAGGAAAGGAGTAGGAGGTAGTGTGGAACGGGACTGCAACTGCAGTGGTTTAGGTTTGTATTTATATGAACAGACTGAGAATGCTCCGGTAATACATCTTTTTTCTACCTCCTTTTCCTCTTTTGTGACCTGGCTGTATTTGTTTGAAGCCCAACAGGTGTTTGGCTTTCAAAGCTGCATCAATCTTGTCGATTTTAGCTCTACTTCCAGTCTCCAGCTGCTTTCAGGCCACAAACAGCTGGACAATGGGAGTTCTAATTTGATCAGGCCCATATCTATCGCCAGGGAGTGACAGCTTTTAACTTTTTCTTGATTCAGATACGAGAATCACATTGCCACTGAGAGAGGACTGGGTTGATGATCCATGAAGTTTTTTTTAGTGCTTGCTCCTTGTTAATTTCAAAGGCGCCAGCTGGCTGAAAACAAAACTCAAAAGTTTTTCTAAGGTTTAGCTTTTTTTTTTTTTTTTTTTGCGGTACGCGGGCCTCTCGCTGTTGTGGCCTCTCCCGTTGTGGAGCACAGGCTCCGGACACGCAGGCTCAGCGGCCATGGCTCACGGGCCCAGCTGCTCCGCGGCATGTGTGATCCTCCCGGACCGGGGCACGAACCCGTGTCCCCTGCATCGGCAGGTGGACTCTCAACCACTGTGCCACCAGGGAAGCCCTAAGGTTTAGCATTTTATCAATTGTTCTTAGGTGCTGTTCTTTGAGACAGGTGTATATAGAGTGCTGTATCTGGAAGCTTTTCAGTGACAAGGGCACAGTCTTGTGAGTGAAGGTCGTGACTCACGTGAAGGGGTAAATGACCCCTTCTGTGCTGGGGCAAGAGGCGGCATATCTGAAGACTTTTCAAATAGCCTTGAACTAAGGTCTCTGCAATTCAACTGCCAGCCAACTCACAGGTTGATTTCTGCAATTTCTTACCAACCCTCCCCCACCCCCCCAAAAAACCCTTTAAGTTTCATCTGCACTGAAAATATTTATGGTCTCATTTTAACATCAAAGAGTGGACTGTATTAAGGAGACAAGAGCTCTGTCCAGCTCTGCTGAGTACTGGAGGGGGTTTGGCTAGACAAATAGTTATCAAACTTTTTTGTTTGGCTATAAGACCCTGACTTCAAACGTATCCTGACAAAGAAGCTCTCTTTGTAAGACGTGAAATCAGGTACATTTATTCTTTCAACGAGGATTTGTCAAGTTTCCTTCATGACAGGCACTGAGGACACAATAGTGGCTTTTGGTAGAAGAACTGAATGAATAGTGATGAAAGTATATTTCTTCCACCTACCTCAAGAAAAAAATGACAAAACCCATGAAAATTGTAAACTCATTTAGTGTTACAGTGCACAGTTCTAGTTGTGATCCTTAGCCCTCTAATTTGGGCCTTGGCTTTTGGCCCCAGACTTAGTCCTAGGCTGAAAGATGGACTTGGGTACAGCTAGGAAGTTTTCTGGTTCAAATCATCATTGGATTCTAATGATTCATTATCCCTCTGGAAGGCAGCACTGGCAGAGAAGCCACAAATACACTTCAAAACTGAGTTTTAGTGCTGGTTTTCCTTAACCACATACTACAGAGCCAAGAAGAATTAGGAGTTAAGCAAAAAGTACAAACCAAATACCTCTGGGAGAAGGCCTGAAGCAGCCCCAAAGGAAAGCTACAATAAAGTGACAGAAGCTTGTTTCTTTCACTTTGAGACTGGTCCCATCAGAACATGAGCCCAAGGCGCACAGCCTTAAGAGGAGATGTTGTGCTGGTCTCACTAACCACATTATCCTTCGGCTCCAGCCTTTTGACAGGATGTGACTGGTTCACACTCCAGGATCTTAAAGGAGTTACAGTTTGAAGCCAGAATGAATGGCTACAATGCCTGATGTTAGATTTTCATAAGTCACCTTCTGAAAACCTGCATCTTCTATCATCTCCTTGAACTCCTCCTAAAACACAAAGAAGGATACAGCAAAAATTGCCTGGATTTCAACTGTAGGGCCTTTGTTGTAAGCTATAGAAGTTTTGTACCTGAGATGGGAACTGTCGGATACTTTCTACAAGGTATTGATAGGACTTCCAATCTCCTGCAATGACCTCTCCCAGGACAGGAATGACCTGGAAGCTATATACATCATAGAGCCTAAACAAAAAGGCAAAAGATTAAGATTAGAACATGACCGTTAATAAGCAAGAAGGTCTAAGCCTGGGATTATAAACTCAAATGTCTATAAGGGTCAAGCAAGTACCTGAAATAAGTGAAGCACGCCAGGTGCAAGAGCCTAGGGAGTAGTGAGGTTGTGGTGACAGGCACAGTTAGGGAGTACCAGAAAAGTGGAGAAGGGGCAGCTACTATTCAGCTCTGACTATTGCCATGTGGGAATATGGGCTTAGCCAGGGTTGCCATATATCTGATTTCTCAAGTGAAGCTGGAAATCTAGATTTTTATGTAAAATTTCCTGATTTTAAAATATGGACATCTACGTCAATTTTTAAAATAGCCATGAGTCAAACAAAATACATATGTGGGCCCACTTGAGTCTCTGGTTACTGGTTTGAGACCCTTCTGGCCTAGGTGTTGTCATTCAGAAATGGTTGACCTCAGAGGTGGCACTGTCCCTCAGGGACTCTGGGACACTGAACTGTGAAGTTCATGCTTATAGCTTACTGGCTATTTTCTGTCCACTTTGGGATGGGAAACCCTTGGCTAGATGAAGAAAATCAAGCCCTGTTAACAATACCAACCTGGATACGAGCGGATTGTTTACTTGGCTGAACTCCAGACAGAGAAACCGTCCTCCTGGCTTCAGGACCCGATGGGCTTCCTGGAGTGCCTGAGCAAGACAGGAACAACAGAACACACTCGTCAGCAGCCCTCATTCAACTCTGGGAGGCTGAGGCGGCGTCAGCTCCTACGGGCATTATAAAAGTTATTTCCCACAGATCCCGTGTTCACTCTCAGCTGGGAAGCTGTAACAGCAGAGATAACCCACAGTCTCCTAAATTTTTTAGGCATTCTGCTGCCCGTGACTAGAGAAGGTTACTTGGAGTAATCTAAACTGACTCAGATTGGTACAACCCCCCAACAGGCGGCAATTTTTGAATGACTTCTCAAAATCACAATGGATATTCCTTTTTGATCCAGCAATTTTACTTCAAGGAATCTATCTTACAGAAATGTTTCTATTGTGGAAATGACATGGGTTATTCATTATGGCACGATTTGAACAGCACAAGATTAGAAGTATCTTAACCATTAATGAGAGACGCTAAATTATGGAATATATATACAAAGGGAATGCAGCTATTAAAAAAAGGAAGAGCCAGTGTTCTTTATGTGCTGACATGGAAAAGTCTGCAGGTATATTTTTAAGGGAAAAAAAAGCAATGGGCAAAATGTTTCATATGCTAATATTTGTACAAAAAAAGAGTAAATACACTTAATATGCACAAGACATCTTTGCAAAGCAACATTAAGAAATTGGTGACAGCAGGGGGAGGAGGCACTGAATGGTTGGGACACAAGGTGAAGACTTTTACTGATATATCCGTTTGTGCCTTTTGAACTTTGAATCTACTAAAATTTATTATTATTTTTTTAATTTAAAAGGAATAATAAACTGGCTACAGACACAGGACAGGTCATAAAAATGAAGCTAAAGTACACCATAAAGGATGTCCCACCCAAAGCAGGCAACTAGGCAACTGGAGTCCACATTACAGAAATGAAACTGGGTGCCTTGCTTACCATCTTCAAATGTTTGAACAGAATGTTCAAGCAGAAATAAAGAAGAGCTGCATCAGATTAAGAGCTGAACATTCCCTTCTTCCTACAGAGGAACCATGAATCTAGCTACCTTCTGCCAAAATAGGGTTTGAGTGCCTTTTTCTCTGTCAGCCTTGGAAATCCCTCTGGTCTGCAGTGTCAGAGTCAGGTGGCTTCACAAGCGAGAGGAAGCAGATGAAATGAGGGAGCAAGACTGACAGTCTCAAAAATGTAAATACCGGGATTTCTCTGGTGGTCCAGTGGTTAAGAATCCGCCTTCCAACGCAGGGGACGCGGGTTTGATCCCTGGTTGGGGAACTAAGATCCCACATGCCACGGGGCAACTAAGACCACGCACTCTGGAGCCCGCACGCCACAACTAGAGAGAAGCCCGCCACCGCAACTAAGACCTGATGCGGCCAAATAAATAAATTTTTTTTTTAAAGATGTAAATACCAACCCAAGCAACAAAGGCTTCTGTGGGGATCTGCTCTGTGTTTTTTTTTCAATTTTGTGGGCAGGAAAATTGGCAATTTAAAGGATTAAGACCTCTAAGTCTGAAACATTCAACTCAGGAGCTGAGCCCAGAGAAGAATCTCTCCCTTTCCTCATTCACGGTGGAGCCACTCCAGGAGAACTAATATCCTGAGTCATGCAAGCGGATGCAGCCATTCATTACCCGATCGATGTGTGTGACATTCCGGATCCCAAAGGCAATGGTGTAAACATCAAACTTGTCATCATCAAAGGGCAGTTCTTCAGCGTCTCCCAATACCCAAGCAAGTCCTGAAAGAGAAAAGCAGTTCTGGCCTCAGTCTGGACAGCTGTCTCCTTTGCACCCAGTGAACTGTCAAACCTGAGGAGGGGGTCGTGGGAAACCCTGAATTTGCAGTAGGCCGGACAGAACTGTGGGTACCGTGGACACCCTGTTGGCGGCTGGCTTGTGAAGTGGGGGCAGTCCTGTGGCAACTAGCCCTTAAACCTGTGGAATCTGACGCTAACTCTGGGTAATTAGTGTCAGAACTGAACTGAATTGTTGGACAGCTGGTTGGTGCTGGAGAACTGGAGAGCTGTTTGGTGCCGGGCAAACATCACACGTGTGGTATCTGAAGTGGTGTCAGAAAATGCACACCTGCCTTCTCCAGTGGATTCCTGGCCACTGTCTTCACGGTGTCCTCCAGTCCTGAGAATGTGAAGCTGGTGCCCTTGAAGTTTAGCAGGAAGTCCCTCCAAGGTTCTCAGAGTAGACACTGGTCACTTAGTTATGCCTTACCCTTAAGCAATTTTTATCCAACTAGGTGTTTTGTGTAAAGCAGTGTGGTTAAGAGCCCAGGTCCTGGGGTTGCCTGTGTTCTAATTCCAGCTTCCCCATTTATTAGCTATATAATGTTTAATAAACTACTTTGTTTCCTCATCTGTAAAATGGAGTCAATAATAGTCCCTACTTCAGACAGTCATTGGAAGTATTCTAAGTATGTAATTTAGTATAATTATATTGGTTCTACTGGAGTCATAGCAAAGCAGAGTGTCTTGACTGCAAGTCTGGTCATGAATTCAGAAAACACCCAAGGGAGCTCCCCATCAGGGTAGCTATGTCCTCTGAGGATCCTGATTTGGCTTTAATATTATTCAACTTGCAGTGAATCAGACATAAAGTATGATATAGGGACTTCCCTGGTGGTGTAGTGGTTAAGAATCTGCCTGCCAACGCAGGGGACAAGGTTCGAGCCCTGGTCTGGGAAGATCCCACATGCCACGGAGCCACTAAGCCACTAAGCCTGAGCACCACAACTACTGAGCCTGTGCTCTAGAGCCCGTGAGCCACAACTACTGAAGCCCGTGCACCTAGAGCCCGTGTTCCACAACAAGAGAAGCAACCACAATGAGAAGCCCGTGCACTGCAATGAAGAGTAGGCGACGCTCGCCGCAACTAGAGAAAGCCCGCGAGCAGCAACAAAGGCCCAATGCAGCCATAAGTAAGTAAATAAATAAATAAATTTAAAATAAAATAAAATAAAACACTTGGCTTCCTTAAATAAATAAATAAATAAAATAAAAGCACTGTCATGTTCGGTGTCTCAATGGAACTTAAAAAAAAAAACTATGATATAGAAGGAAGGCACTATAGGGGAAGGTCAATGGAAATAACTCTCCTGGAAGGCATGCCAGCAGTATTTAACAAGAGCCCTAGTAATAAGTATATCCTTTGACCCAGCTATTTGAATTTTAGGAGGAGGACATTAATGACATCATCATCAAAGCTACTGCTTACTAAGCCCATGATAGCAGGGTCTGTGTCATCACTTTGCATACATTATCTTCTCACATCCTCATACCGACTCTGAGACAGCCATACTATCATCTTCATGTTTCAGGTGAACAAAATTGAGTATCAGAAAGATTGAAGTAGCTTGCCTAAGGTCACACAGATGGATTAGAACTCAGGAAGTTTTATTCCAGAGCCTGTGTTTTTAACAGTTATGGGATAGTACCTCCTACTGTGAGAAGGGTTATTATTTTCTACATTTTATAGATAAGGTAATTGAGATCTAGAGAGCCTAAACACTTGTCCAAATATATAGTCAGTAAAAAGAAAATAATGATGCATGCAAAAATTTACAAATAAGGATGTTACAACATTGTGCTACGTGCAAAAACATCAGAAAAAAAGAAAGATCAACTAGTTACGTAAATTGGTTATGCAAATCATAAAACATCCATATGAGGGAATATCATAAAAAATGATTTTAAGGAAATTTTTTTTTTTTTTTTGGCTGCACCATGTGGCTTGTGGGATATTAGTTCCTTGACCATGGATCGAACCTGAGCCCTCAGCAGTTAGAGTGTGGAGTCCTAATCACTGGACCGCCAGAGAATTCCCAGGAGTTTTTAATAACATGGGAAAATCTCATGATACAATGCTGAATTAAATAAAGCAGGATATTAAATTATATACATAAGATGTTCTCAATTTTATAAAAAGAAAATGATTAGGAAAAAGCTAGGAAGGAAATATATTGAGGGTCATCTCTGGATGCTGAAACTCTGGTTAATATTTACTTCTTAATACCTTTTCAAATTTTTGATTTCTAATATCCAAAATTTTCCCAAATATATCACTTTTATAAACCATCAAATAATCTTTTTAAGGTTCCTGCCCTCCAAGCTTCCATTTTGGGAGGAAGTGTAAGTAAAACACATAATAGTACTACACACAAAAATGCCTTTACACATTAATTTTTTAAACTATTAAATAATTTCTAGGATCTTCCTACTTAGTTTCAAATTTTTTTGCATGATATTTTTTGCAAAGGCATTATTATGGGAGATTGATAAAGCAAGGAGGAAAGATAAAACCATACTATGCAGCATGTAATGATGGATTTCTTGGCTGTTAGGAGAGCCTGAAGGGCAAGCTGTGCTATGGAAGAGATGATTCGAGAGGTGGAACATTACCCATCATTTCCATCTTTGTTCTCCAGTCTTCGTGGCTAAGCACCAGAGAGAAGGGAAACACGTTTCTCAGTAGGAGTAAGAACACGGTGCCTTTGTCTAGAAACACTAGTGACTGTCAGCCTTCTGATCAGTGTTGATGGTTAACAAAAGAGCCCTTCATTTGGGGGGCCAAGTGGGCTGCAGTTCGTCTAGGCAGCTCATTCTGTGGGTGGGAGGAGGAGGAGGCAGCAGAATTGAGCTAAAATAACCATAGACACTCATGGTGGTGGTGGGGGAGGGGAGAAGTGCTGATAGGGACCCAAGGGACTTGGCTTCCTTTGCTGTGCACCACTGCCTCTCACGGGGGCTGCCTGCAGTGCTCGGCCAGCGTGGAAGAGGGCAGTGCAGCGGCTCTGAAGAGCTGGGTAAACATGCTGCAGCTGCCAGATCAGTACTTCTACTGGGGCAAAAAACTGGGGGCAAAAGTATTTCAAAATATGAAAACAAACAGAAAGCCAAATGCAAAATGTATATCTTTAAGCTAGAGCAGAAACTGTCTATTTGGAGGCTGCAACAGGTTCCTGGAGATACCCAGGCATTCTCCCATTGGCCGCTGAGAGTACCGTGCTAGGGAAATTTGAGGAGTACCATTTACGGGTGATTCTTCAACTGCATCAGCTGGGCCCTCTGAGAAACCCACGATGAAACAGAGGTAGGAGGGCAAAAGGTTTTTTTTCTTTTTGGGGACAGGGGGGTGAGAGGAGACCCTGGGAAAAATAAAAAGGAGAGGAAGCAAGGCTGTGTGGGAAAAGCCGTTAGACCTGCAATGGAATATTGCTCAGCCATAAAAAGAAACGAAATTGAGTTATTTGCAGTGAGGTGGATGGACCTAGAGTCTGTCACACAGAGTGAAGTAAGTCAGAAAGAGAAAAACAAATGCCGTATGCTAACGCATATATTTGGAATCAAAAAAAAAAAAAGGTACTGATGAACCTAGTGGCAGGGCAGGAATAAAGACGCAGACGTAGAGAATGGACTTGAGAACACGGCGGGGAGGGGGAAAGTGAGAGTAGCATCAACATATATACACAACCAAATGTAAGAGAGATAGCTAGTGGGAAGCAGCAGCATAGCACAGGGAGGTCAGCGCGGTGCTTTGTGATGACCTCGAGGGATGGGATAGGGAGGGTGGGAGGGAGCCTCAAGAGGGAATATGGGGATGGATGTGTGTATATGGCTGATTCACTTTGTTGTACAACAGAAATTAACACAGTATTGTGAAGCAATTATATTCCAATAAAGATGTATTTAAAAAATAAATAAATAAATCACACACACACACACACACACACACACACACACACACACACACAACCTCCCCCCAAAAACAAAGCCATTAGACCTGGATGAAGATCTGAGAAAGTCTCAGCCCACCCAATGGTGGGGGTCGGGTAGAGGTGCTCTGGAGCAAAGACTGCCTGTAAAAAGAGCCCCACATGGGAAATGTCCAGGCCCCAGGAGCCCTGGTTTGAAAGCTGAAGCAGAGCTTAGTTTTGGGAGGGGGATGAAATGGCTCAAGAACAGGGCATGGGGGTCACTGGGGAGCTGCTGGGAATTAAAAGCCAAACTTGTCTCAGTGTCCAAGAGCTGAGATCCAAAGAGCCAGCCCCCATTCCGGATCTGCCATTTAAATTGTGTTAGTTGAAGCAGATACTTAACCTCTTTGGGTTTGGGTTATCTACCCTGTCACATGTGGCTAATAATCTAACTCCCTGGGTTGCTGAAATAATATATGTAACAGCACACATGCTGGATGCAGCCACACAAATTATCCTCCACTCCTACCTATCTGTAAGTTTTTGAAACCTGGAAAAGAAAGCACTTCAGCATTATACATATTCCATCTTATTTTATAAACATATAAACATCTCCTCTGGGTCCACTTTCTGCAGGACTTACCAGCTTTGTATCCTTGAGCACGGGCTTTCTGTTTTCCAATCTTTAGCATCTCCTTGTTGATGTCACAGACCATGACATGAGAACCGCCCAAAGAATCCTCTTCATTCTGGTACTTTTTGGCAATTTCTTCCCAGGATAAATTTTGTTGGGCCCTTAATTGCCTCTTCTCCTTTCTCTGATGCTGTGCCTGAACATAATTAAGGAACCGGAATGCAATGTCACCTGTGGGAAGCCAACAGGAGGAAAGATCAAACACAAATAAAAACAAAAACCCAGCATTTCTTAAACCCAAAAGGAGCAACAAAGGTACAGGGGTTGAGGAGTGTATGAAAGTTGAAGTTTGTACTCATCTCAACAGTAACTATTTTTTTAATTTTAATTTTTATATATTTTATTTATTTATTTTTGGCTGCGTTGGGTCTTCCTGGCTGTGCGCCGGCTTTCTCTAGCTGCGGCGAACAGGGGCTACTCTTCATTGTGGTGCACAGGCTTCTCATTGCGGTGGCTTCTCTTGTTGCAGAGCACAGGCTCTAGGTGTGCGGGCTTCAGTAGTTGTGGCTCGTGGGCTCTAGAGCGCAGGCTCAGTAGCTGTGGTGCACGGGCTTAGTTGTTCCACGGCATGTGGGATCTTCAGGGACCAGGGCTTGAACCCATGTCCCCTGCATTGGCAGGCGGATTCTTAACCACTGCGCCACCAGGGAAGCCCAGTAACTTTTCTTTTTAACAGCAAATTTTTAACGTCTAAGATTCTTTAAAAAACCTGGACTTCCCTCCAGGATGACCCCACATGCTGCGGAGCAACTAAGCCCGTGTGCCACAGCTACTGAGGCCACGTGCCACAACTACTGAAGCCCGTGCGCCTAAAGCCCGTGCTCCACAACAAGAGAAGCCACCACAGTGAGAAGCCTGCACACCACAACGAAGAGTAGCCCCCATTTGCCGCAACTAGAGAAAGCCTGCACGCAGCAATGAAGACCCAAAGCAGGCAAAAATAAATAAATAAATTAATTAAAAAAAAAAACCTCGGGCTTCCCTGGTGGCGCAGTGGTTGGGGGTCCGCTTGCTGATGCAGGGGACACGGGTTCGTGCCCCAGTCCGGGAAGATCCCACATGCCGCAGAGCGACTGGGCCCATGAGCCATGGCCGCTGAGCCTGTGCATCCGGAGCCTGTGTTCCGCAATGGGAGAGGCCACGGCAGTGAGAGGCCTGCGTACCGCAAAAAAAGAAAACCTTTAAAAAATTGCATATGTAATGCATGGACACATTCTTACTATAAGACTCAATACCTAAACATGTAGAATAAAACATGAAAGTTGCATTCTCTGTCCACACTCTCCAGACATAACAAGTGTTAAGAGCTTAGCGTGCAGCCTTCTAGTCTTTTTCTAATAATTTTTATGACAGTAACATAAAGGTACAGTCACAAGCAACACTTCCCTGCCACACCACTTCCTACTCCCAGTTCAGTTCCCCACGAACCATCCTTCCCAACTCCTTTAACTGTTTATTCTGTTGGTTACAGCTACTTCTTTACTCACCAGCTACTTCTTTACTCACCCCCATCTCTGCTTGCTTTTATCCTCCCAATATATTTTATCACTTTTCATAATTCCTCACAGATACCTTTGTAACCTAGAGTAATAAACTAATCAATATATTTTTTATTTTAATTTTTTCATTGAAGTATAGTTGATTTACAATGTTTCAGGTGTACAGCAAAGTGGTTCAGTTTTACATATATATACATTTTTTTTCTTTTTCAGATTCTTTTCCATTATAGGTTATTACAAGATATTGAATACAGTTCCCTGTGTTATACAGTAAGTCCTTGTTGTTTATTTTATATATAGTAGTATACCTCTGTTAATCCCAATTCCAAATTTATCCCTCCACCCCAGTATTTTCTTATTCCACCAACTACAGACAGTACCTCTTGACTCCCTTCAGCATTCCATCATATATATATTTTTATTCTGTCAAGCCTGATAACATTTTATTTGTTCTGTAGCTACGTCTTCTGTGCTTTGTTGATGGTTTGAGTCTAAAAGCTGAAAATCAAGTGTGTACATTATTGTGACCAGGTAAATATTGTTCGGGCAAAGCCAGTGCTTTCTGGATCACATTTCCCTTTTTATAATGCAGTTTCCTTGTCTTTGTTTATTTCTTACACTGTAAGAAATATATCCTTAAGTTTTTCCATTCTCTCCATCCAATTCGGTATTCTCTAGTCACTTTCCTATATATCTAAATATATGTACTCATATAAAACAACTTAAAAACATAAATGGGGATCATATTACATGCATTGTATACAACTTTTCTTTTTCTTCCCACTTAATATGTCCTTGAGACCATTCCATTGGTATTTATAGTCTTTCCTCATTCTTTTAAATAGCTACCTAATATTTTATAGTATTGATGTATCTTAATTTAAAGCCATTTCTTTTTTTAAAATATATATTTATTTATTTTATTTTTTGACTGTGTTGGGTCTTCCGTGCTGTGTGTGGGCTTTTCTCTTTAGTTGTGGCGAGCAGGGTCTACTCTTCATTGCGGTGCGCGGGCTTCTCATTGCGGTGGCTTCTCTTGTTGCGGAGCATGTGCTCTAGGCTCGCGGGCTTCACTAGTTGTGGCACATGGGCTCAGTAGTTGTGGCTTGTAGGTTCTAGAGAGCAGGCTTAGTAGTTGTGGCACACAGGCTTAGTTGCTCCGCGGCATGTGGGATCTTCCCAGACCAGGGATCGAACCTGTGCCCCCTGCATTGGCAGGCAGATTCTTAACCACTGCGCCACCAGGGAAGTCCCTAAAGCCATTTCTTTATTGAGGTAGAAATCGGTTATTTCCAATTTTTCACTATGACTAAAAATTATGCAGTGAGCATATTTGTAGCTCTACTTTTTCAATGTCTTTTTAAATATATGGGATTACTTTTCAATTGCATTTTCTAAATGGGCAGTTGCTAGCATGTGGTAATGTTACTGGCTGGGGTACATTGGAGATAGAAGCAGCTCTGACTGACCCCCTTCTGTAGCTATCTCTCTGTGCAAGTTTTTGTTTTTGTTTTTGTTTTCAGACTACATGTCTAGAATTTGAACTGTGGGATCCTAGACTGTAAGCATTTTAGATTTTGATAGATTCTGCTAAATCGTCCTCCACCTTACTGCCCTCTGTGCTTCCTTTTGGGTAGAGGGCCACACCAACAAAGCCACACATAAGCATGTTTCAAACATGGACATTAGTCTACTGTAATTTATTATTATACATTATCCTATTAGTATAGATTATGACATTATTACATTATATTACACATTATGACATTTTTCTCTCCAAATGCCTAGTGTGCACCAAATAACAAAGGACCATGCATAAATAAATGAGCTTTTGATATCTGATATCATAGTAGGTTAGGCAGAAAAGTCTGCCTAGAAAGCTTACATAACATGATAAAAGCTCTCCCCCTTCCCCACACCAAAGAAAGAGGGAAAGTGGGATAAAGGTTAAACAGAAGGTAAAATGGTTGTTTAGATGGGGAAATGCCACTGGAGTTAAAAATTGGTCGTTTTACTTTGTAATCCTCTGAATTTTAGAAAAGTGATAGGCACAAAGCTGATATTCTGTGCTTTTGACTGACATTCAGTTAAAAAGAAAAGAGTAAATCTTTCTGAGAAGTGTACTGATTTTCAATTACTATCTTCAGGCTAATGGTAGGTGAGCTAGCTCATTCCAACAAGAGACACTAATTTTTTAAAACTATTTTATTTTTATTTTTTACTTATTTATTTATTTTGGCCACACTGCGAGGCATGCGGGGTCTCAGTTCCCCGACCGGGGATCTAACCTGTGCCCCCTGCAGCGGAAGTACAGAGTCTTAACCACTGGACCGCCAGGGAAGTCCCAAGAGACACTAATTTTTATAAAAGGAGCTTAGTGGTACCCCAGGATACAGAACTGTATGTTACCTGTGCCTCCAGCAACATCCAGCAGCTGGGTCCCCGGAAACGGGCGCATCTTCCAGAGCAGCAAATCCTTCCAAACACGGTGGATACCAAGACTCATCATATCATTCATCACATCATACTTCTTGGCCACACTTTCAAACACCTGATAGACTTGAGAGAAATACAACATGATTGGACTATTCATAAGATTAACCTGGAAAAGTCCTAAATGAAAGAGGAGAAAGCTTTCCCCCCCATGAAATTAACTGTCTGCAAGGTGGAGCCAAGTCATAATGCTTGATGCCCAAATCTTCACCTTAACATTACCCCTTCTAAAAAAGGCTTAAATTACATCATGTAAGAAAGAAGTCAACCTCTTTTCTGTTATCTTAGTTAGCTTTACCTAGGGTCATTACCTTGTAATAATGTCATGCACATACTTAAGTACTAAATAGGTTTCTGTTTTTCTTTTTCTTTTTTTTTGCCACGCAGCTTGGCTTGCAGGATCTTAGTTCCCTGACCAGGGATCGAACCCACACCCTCAGCAGTGAAAGCGCTGTGTTCTAACCACTGGACCGTCAGGGAATTCCCCAGTTCTCTTAGAGGAAGGGGCGGTGGGGGCTTGGAATGTTTCTAATATTATTATAATAAAAGACAACAAAATCCATTAGAAAGACATGACAAATGGATGGGAAGACCTCAGCTCATCTCTGCCAGCATCACTGAGAAAAACCTCATGTACAATTTGGTGGGCAGATGGATGGCAGGATGTGAATCAGGGCCAAGTCACACTGTAGAGGGTCCTCATGACCCTCCATAGGATTAAGGCAGAATGTGGAATCTGGGCTAGCTGAAGAGTTAAGGAATTTACTATCCAATACACTTTAAAGTACAGGCTATATTTAACTTCTTTGCACCTCAATTTCTGCCCACGAGATGAGAATATCAGCTCCAGCCCCCTACCTGCCTGCTGTAAGGCTGAATTAGGTAATGAAGGGGAGACACATTGAGTTCCTCAGATAAAATGTGCTGCTTAGACCCAAAACATTACTGTCCTCTGCTGAATCAGCAGACTACGGAGCCCCCTCCCTTAACTCAATCTTGAATGTCTATTCTCAACCTTGGGATCCTATAAGCTTGCTCTTTGCTTTTGAACATCTTTTGGGGGTACTTAGAGGGACACTAAGGCTCAATCCACTAAGTATAAGCCCTTCTTGCTTTACATGGTTCTAATATACAAGAATTTCAGTTACTGTGGTTTAGTTCAATAATACCAGTCCTCCAGCAACTTCAAATCCAGTGGTATATTAACTGTGACTAATTACATAAAGTACAAATTCTGCTAGTAGTTCTTCAGTCCACAAATCATACATAAATAACAGATATGCATCATGATCAGAAGCCAATAATGTCACTTCTCAGTTTGTAGGTGGTTGGTCACTAGACATCAGTTATTCAGTTCACATGCAGACAGCAAAGCATGTAGTTGTGTTATCTTCTTATCTCAGCTGTAAATCTCTGTGGCATTTTACAAAACTAGATAACTGAAAGAGGAAACTGGCCAATGAAAATGAAAGTGCAACAAAATAATGAAAAGTGATAACCCTGGAAGTGAAATTTGAATATGTCAGTGGAGTTACAGGAGAAACATGACCATGGGAATGTTGATACTGCTGCCCCTCGAGAGGTTTTAGATATGCAGCCAGAGGAACTTTGGGAAAATTAACTTATGGATGTAAATGAGAATGTGGTTGTGATGAAAAGGTTGAAGATGTCCCAGAGGAAATGATGCCAGCAAAAAATTTCACATTAAAGGAATTCTTGGAGATATTTCATGACATTGAAAGTGAAAGGATAAAATGTTAGAAGCTGACTGAACCTTAGAAAGAAGTATGGCCGTTTGCTGAGGCTTGGAGAAGGTGCTCACTCCCTACTGTAAATTATATGACAAAAAGGACGCAAACACTGTTTAAACTACTCGTGGTAAATTTTTTACAAAGGAATAAAACAACTTAATTCTCAATCTTTCTAATTTTTTATTAGATTTTAATTTAATTTAAAATTTTAAATTTAAACAATTAAAAATTCTAATTGTATTAATTAAATCTAATTTTAAATGACAGTGCGCTAAATAAATATCAACTTTACTATTTTTTCATTTCCTTATACATTTATAACTGACAGTAAGAGAGTTTTTGATGTTTGATAATTTTTAAAGGTTCTGGAACAATCGCAATTTTCCCCATTGATCCTTAAGGTCATTGTCATGATTTCAGCTTGCATGGACATTTTTACTGTCCTGCATCATTGTGCAAAGGGAAGATTGCCTGTACTTCAATCTTGGGTCTCAACCTGGAAGTCGTATTTAGCTTACTGGGTAACTCTTCTCCCCGTCATTGTGTGAAATGTTGTTTATACATTGTAAAGCACAATACAGAGGTTAAGCATTATTATTATTTTGGAAGCAACCCATGTGGATTCAAATTCCAGCTATGCCACTTATTAGTAGTTTATTCATCTATACAAACAGGATAAGAGTTCCTACCTCATACGCTTGTATTTATAAGAATTAATGTGAAATATTTTTAAAAGGTTTCAGGGCCTCAATAAAAGTTTGCTATCGTTATACTTGGCTCCATTTATTTCACTCCATAATCAGTTATCAAGCTCCCAATGTGCATCAGGTGCTGAGGATACAGACGTGAATGAGCCACCATCCTAGCTTTCTGGGGATTCACAGTGAAATAAATGTTAATTTAAATTCAGTATTCAAAGAGTTACAGTAGAGCTATGTATAATATTTAGTTAAGGTTCAGGTGAGAGGTAATACAACGTGCTAGTCTATAAGAGGATGGAAATTCAGTTGTAGGCTCTTTCTCTTATTTCCTGGGTGACCATAGGCCGAGTTAAGGAACCTCTCAGTCTCTCATAATGCATCAGAGCCGACAGGACGTTAAATCAACCCTTAATAAGGGCAGAAGAAACTAGATCCATCTGTAATATGGGCATAATACCTTCCTCATTACAAATGGTACAGTTAGAGTTTTTAAAAAGTTCTTTTCCTTTCCCATGCTTATGGTGAACACAAAAAACTGCTCAACAATATCTAACATTTACTGAGCAATTATGAAGTGCCAGGCATTATTCAAAATTCTTCACTGTATGAAGTAATCTAATCTTCACAAGAACTCTATGAAAAAAGTTACTATTATTCCTATCGGGCAAATTTGGAAGCTGAGGCACACAGAAAATAGTTTCCTTCTTTCTTTGTATAAAAGATGGCCTATCCCTTTAGCAAGAGATTAAGAACGTGGGCTCTGTAGTCCGACCAAACTGGGTTGGAATACTAGTTCCACCACTTACTAGCTATGTTAAACTGGGCAAGTTTTTGCTTAGCGTTTAAGCCTCTATTTCCTCATACGTAACATGGGATAGCAATATTCAACATCGGGAAGTTGAAATGAGAATTGTAAACAATGTCTGCACACTGCCTGGCACATCATAAACGCTCAACTGATGGGGTTTTGTGATAATTACTTAAAAAGAGGAAGCGTCTCAGTTTGGCAGGGTTAGGCTGGGGATACTCCTTGGAGGTCAGGACTGCAGAAGATAATGCATCAGAGCCGACAGGACGTTAAATCAACCCTTAATAAGGGCAGAAGAAACTAGATCGCAGACGGTCAGATTCCCCCCTCCCCCCTCTCACCCTTTTCACCTTTGCCCCCCTTCTCCTCTTCCGACACAGTCTCAAACCCGAAGTGCGTTTCGGTTGCCCGCTTCTCTTGGGACAAGGGCCGCGCACCCAGCGGGCCCCTGGGCCAGGAGCTACGAAGCCCGGGAAGCCTGCAGCCCGGCGACACTCGCGACCACTCACGGCAGCAGAAGCTCCGTAAAACCCAGCTCCTGGGGGCCGCCATCTTGACAGTCGGGTGACCGCCGCCAGACAGGATGTCGCGTTGCCTCACTAGATGGCTGACGGCGGCCGGCCAGAGACATTATTAGCTGAAGGCGTCCTGAAACCTGATATTAAGGAGTTCTGCAGGATCTCTGGGATTCTGAGGCTATTTAGGCTTTGAGTACCCGAAATCCCTTTCTCTCTCTCTCTCCAAATTGAATATAGAATTCACCAGGAATGAGCGGACCCTAGGGAGAACCCCCAATCACCTCTGAGGCCACGTCTCTGCATCTTGCCAACCTGTGGTACGAACTTCCAAGATATTGAGTAACTCTTGTATTCTGGTGCAGAAGAGGGCAAACGGAGGTACAGTGTTGTAAAAGGCTAATATTACAGGATCAATTCTCGCAATCCTTGGCGTGCATAAAGAATCACTTGGCTTGATCTTAAAGTGCACATTTCCGGGCCCCAAATACCAGAGATTTGGGATCAGTAAATCTGATATGGATACTGAGAATCTATTTGACCGAACTTCTCTGGTGATTTCTATGAGAGGGATTGGCAGACCAGTCTTGAGAAACATGCTAGACTACTCTGAATAATAAACATAGGAAAGTTTGTTCGTTGGTCTTTCCATTTTATGAACCTAGGAAGTTCATAGATGGGAAGGAAAGCTCTGGCATCTATTTAGTAAGACCAGAAAACACCACTCAGCCTCCCTCTCCTACTATCACAAAGCTACATTTCTAGCTCCAACTGGTATAGAATGAGTGCTTTACTTCAACCCCAGATTTTCCCATTCTTTTCTATGGTAAGGGTAACGTAGAGCATCTTGCGCAAAAGAGGATGGAGGTGGTGAGTTTTATTTGGATTTCTGTATGTTTCTGCTTTAATTTTCTTTAAAGTATGTTTCCTGTAAATGTTTCACAAGGAGAAAGCGCCAAGGACCCTAAGAAACTACTTTGAAAAGGAAAAATCTCTTCTTGGCTTAATGTAACCTGACAGATGGACACCTACTGCTTTATTTTGGAAGAACCACACTGGAATTTCTCTCTTTCCCTCTCTTTTAAGAGTGATAGAAGAAAGGAATGATTCACCCATGTAATCAGAGTTCTCATCTTTGTTAAAGGAAATAAAAAATCATCCAGGAATCTTAGTGTATCTTCCACGTCTATTCATACATAAGAATGGACTTTAGGATTTTCTAGACTTAATTTGATGCATGATGTAGCCATTCTCTCATTTCAATATGATTTGTTGGGGGGAAAAAGCTGGAAAAGGGAAAGCAAGATAAGGACTGGTGGAGGGCATTTAAGGAAATTTTAAAAATGAGATTAGGGCTTCCCTGGTGGCGCAGTGGTTGAGTCCGCCTGCCAATGCAGGGGACGTGGGTTTGAGCCCTGGCCTGGGAAGACCCCACATGCCACGGAGCAACTCAGCCCGTGTGCCACCACTACTGAGCCTGCGCTCTAGAGCCCGTGAGCCACAACTACTGAAGCCCGCGTGCCTAGAGCCCGTGCTCCGCAACAAGAGAAGCCACCACAGTGAGAAGCCCGCGCATTGCAATGAAGAGTAGCCCTCCACTCGCCGCAACTAGAGAAAGCCCGCGTGCAGCAACGAAGACCCAACACAGCCAATAAATAAATAATAAATAAATTAAAAAATGAGATTAGTATCTAATTTCCTTTATCCCAGTTAAAACTGTTAACCGCAAGATTGATTGACTTGTATATACTTATTAATGTTTTGTATAACATGTGACGATTAATAAGGAACACAAAAGGGCCTAATTAGGGGAAGTCTAGGATTTTGTCTATTTGTTTATTTGTTCATCTATGACTGATGATATTCTGCTCATCCTTCTGTGCTCAGCTCAAGTAACACCACCTCTGGGGAAGCCCTCCTCTACCCGTCCTAAATTTTTGTACATCTCTCCTTGAGGCCTCTGCTCTGGTCAGCATTTTGTGTTAACTTTATTATAGTCCTTATCACATTCTTGCATTAATTTATTTCGGAATTCTTTGTGCTGAGCACAGTGCCTGGCATATAATAGGTTTCTAACTAGATAAGGTTAGCCTTATTTATTGTTATATTTATAAGAATTATTTATCTTTTTCACAGTGTTTTTCTGTGATCCTTTGAATCTTGAACTGCTACTGTTGGAACAAATCATTTATAATTTTCCAAAGTACAGATGGGTGTCATATGATTTCTAAAATACATATGTGATTTTCTAAGTCTCAGTGTCCATATCTGTAAAATGGAGAACTGCTTATCTTACAGGTAGTTGAGAATGTCACTTATTAGCTGTGTGATCATGGCAAATGATCTAAGCTTTTTGAGTCCGTTTCCTTGTCTTTAAATTTGAGTTATTGTGAGGATAGATGTGATACTCCATAAAAACTGCACAGAGCAGTGTCTGCTAATGATAAGCACTCAATGATAACTATTATTATTAACACTGAAATGAAATATTAACAATGATTTATATTAATTAATAAATGACTATGAAATGAAGTAATTGTATGAGGAAGTGCTGTAGAGTGGTATTAAATGTAAAGTATTGTCATTATTATCATTATTAGGAGATTGAATAAGAGCCATAAATAAATTGATATTAATACTAGAATAAGAACTATAATTTACAATGAGTCAATAAAGGAATTCCACAGGTATTCCAATGTTTGGATGCATTATGAGTGGTATATATTATTATTAGTGTACTAAGACCAAAACCTGTACTGCAAGTCCCATCATCCTGTAAGATCTCTCACACATTGAGGAGGAAAAAAAGGAAAACAAACAAACAAAAACCCATTGGACCCGGATGTAGGCAGAAAACTACATTTCCCAGCGTGCTTCACGCTCACATCTCCACTATATATAGTTCATCCGGGTTCTTCGAGATGCTGTTTGGCGACTCGTCGCCATTCCCGGAGCAGCTCGGCCTCGGCCCAGAGGCGAGTGTCGGTCGCTGTGTCGGAGACACTTGTCCCCGACACCAAGACAGCAAGCCCTCTCCCCTGCCCCGCGGCGGGAGAGCGTGTCCGGCCGGCCGGCGGGGCTCGCGCACCCTCCCTCGCCTCCCCTTTCCCCGCAGCCTCCGCCCCGCCAGGCCCGGCCCGGACTTCCGAGCTCCGGCCTCCTCCTCCTTCTCGGTCACCGCCGCCGCCGGGCTCAAGAGCCCCGCCCGCCGCTTCTCCTTCCAGTTTGAGAAGCCGAGGAAGGAAACAGGGAAAAATGTCGCCATGAAGGCCGAGAACCGCTGCCGCCGCCGAGCCCCGCCGGCCCCGAACGCCATGAGCCTGGGTCTCCGCCGCGCCCGCTCCGCTCCGACCGCCGCCGCCGCCGCCAAGGCCCCCTTTGATGCCGCAGAGCTCCCCCAGCGCCGCCGCCACCGCCTCCGACATGGACAAGAACAGCGGCTCCAGCAGCTCCTCCGCCTCTTCGGGCAGCAGCAAAGGGCAACAGCCGCCCCGCTCCGCCTCTGCAGGGCCGGCCGGCGAGTCTAAACCTAAGAGCGGTAAGGGCGGGCTCCTGTGGCGGTGGGCGGGGGGCGACTGCTCCTAATGCTGGGGAGGATCCTCGCTCGTGTGCCAGCTGGGTCACCCAGGGACAAGCTCCGCTTTCTACTATTCATATCTTTCTCTTTTCCATGGCTCCCATTACTTCTAGTTAACACTTAATGGGAACTGTACTGCGTGGTTTTAGTACATCCTTGCATTAAAGCTCGAAATAGCTCGGTGAAGTAGGTGCTATTCTTATCCCCATTTTGCAGATGAGGAAATTGAGGCTCAGAAAAGGTGAGGTCACCAGCTAGTATGTGTAGCAGGCCTGAAGACCCGGTTTGTCTGACGCATCAGCGTACGCTCCTAAAACCACTATGTTCATTTACTCTTAATGTTGAATTAGAATTGAGTAGTGTTCAAGTTTAAACAGGGGATGGTGGGGCCCAGGGATTTGTTAAACTCAAATCTCATGTTGAATAACCTGGTCCCAGATCTCCCCAGATGAAGACGACTCATCTTTGAATGGCTTTGTTTAGTGTGGAGTAGTGGTTAAGAGAACAGTCTCTGGATTCAGTCTTTTTAGGTTTGCCAGACCTTGAGTGAGTGTCTCAGTTTCCTTACCTGTAAAGGTGGAGAAAATAAATTAACTTAGGAAACAAATGAACTAATGCTTAGGAGAGTACTTGACACCTGTTATGCACCAAATGCACATCATGTCTATTTCCTTGTTAGACTAGGGTGGTGTCATCTTATGAGGAAGATTTTGTCATTTCTGTAGTCATGCCTCTCAATGTTAAATATGACCATCATGATGATAATAGCTACCATTTATTGAGGGCTTACCATGTGCCAGGTACTGGGCTAGGCTTTTACCTCTTTTTTCAATACTCCCGTCACCTGTCCAGCAGGGTGGAATTGTTCACATCTAAAGAAGGAAGAAGGTGAGAGGCCAGGAGTTCCGGAGTTGGCAGAATCTGGAGTTGAATGTCTTCGTCTTACTTCAAAGCTCTGCTCTTTTGTATTTTGATTAAATTAGCAGTAATAGGAAATGTTTTCAGTGGGAATAGTGGGGATGTGTGGCAGAGAGGGGAACATTTGGAGTCCCCAGATGTGGAGCTCCAGTTGTTTAAAACTTCCAAGATTAAGAAAACTGCAAGGCTGACTTAAAAACCAGAAAAACAACTGTAAGGCTGAATTGAGTTCAGAGTTTTTCTGCTCGATATAGCAAACTTGTTTACCTGGTACATCAAGGTCTTCTAGAGCTTGCTTTTGGAACTCAGGTGGAGACCAGTTGTCTTGATAAGAATGAATGCTTTAAATATCTAAGCAGGGATAAGTGTAGACTCTCAGGCCACGTCAGGCAATATTATGCAGACTAATTTTGGGGTTTTGCACATGTGTAGGTTTATCGGAGATCTTCCCTAGAGGTAGAGGTTTGCCAGTCCTCTTGGCCAGTGTTGGAACTAGTTTAGAACAGTCTGCATATTTTTCATTGTAGCTGATAAATAACTTCTGCATTCTATTCCTAGATGTTAAAGATTCTGGTTCTCCAGCTATCTTAATTCTCAACTAATTTTTCTGGGGCTCCTGTTTAAGCCACTAACTTACAGTCATGAGTCAGTTGCAGTAAATGCCTTAAGTTGATTTATTGTTTAGTGAAGCAGTAGGTGAAAGTTTGCCCCAACTCAAACAAAATAAAACAGCAACAAAACTGAGGTATGTAAGGCATTTTACTTGTATTGTCCTGACTTTGAATATGTTGATTAGTGGAACTAACTCTCATTACCCAACAGGATGATACAGAATTCTATTGTGGTTTGACCAAAGCAAATATTTGTCAGTGTTAACATTTCAGTCAGACTTGTTTAGAGTAAGTATTAATTGCTGGATTCATTCTGACTGAAGTGAATTTTTTTTTTTTTTTTTAAGCAACTACATAAAGGGACTTCCCTGGTGGTCCAGTGGTTAAAACTCCATGCTTCCACTGCAGGGGACACAGGTTCCATCCCTGGTTGGGGAACTAAGATCCCGCATGCCATGCGGCATGGCAAAAAAAAAAAAAAAAAAGAAAACCATAAAATACTCTTTTTTTTTTGGCCGCTGCTGCCATGGGGCATGTGAGTTCCTTAGTTCCCCAACCAGGGGTGGAACCCGTGCCCTCTGCAGTGGAAGCATGGAGTCTTAACCACTGGACTGCCAGGGAAGTTCCCCTCCCCCACAAAAAAAACCCCATAAAATACTTTTAAAACACTATTCACCTTATCAATTGAAAGCTTCTGAGGAAGGAAGTAAAAACTCACGGAAAGGACTTTTTTGCTGGACTTTATGAAATACACAGGTGTGCCCTCTGGTAGCATTAGTTTTTGTTTAATATGTTTGTAAGAGAGCTTGAATATGTTTGCCATTGCTATTGCCTACTTTTCTGGCTACTGCTATGTATATTCCCTTAGCAAAAAGGAAGGATAGGCCTGTAGCTAAATAGAGTTCCTCATCAACCATAATCACCTGTTTGCATTTAGGAACAAATTCAAAGACAGAGTAAATAGAGATTAAAAATGGCTTAGGAAACTAGATACTGGCTAAGGTTGAGCTGAAAGGTAGCATATACTGCCTTAAGAACATTACAACTAAGACTAATGCTACCACAGCAGATATTGTTCAGGACCTCTTACACAGGGACTTCTACTTCTAGATGGCTGCTCTAACAAAAGAGTAGATTGAAATTCTGCATAATTCCGTAAAAAGATTTCTGTAGGATTTCAGAAGCTGACTCAACACTTGATGTACTTGATTCAGCTGGAAGTTGTTGAAGGGACCTCTTGAGTTTCATGGTACTGAGTTGAAGGAAGAACAGGAAAGGTGAGGTGAAAAGACATGACTTACAACTTGTCTTTCTGTTGTTAAAGTAACAAGAACAAGAGTTTTTCAGTTTTTAAATATTTAATTCCCTTTTCCACTCTCCTTTTCCTACCTCACATGAGAAAAACACCTTTGGTTTCTATTCTCTAAACCATGTGTGTAATAAATGGTCATTTGCTTCCTAGTTACATGATTAATATACTTGAGTCTTTGTTCCTGCGACTGGCTTAGGTTTGCCCTTCATGCACACAGGAAATAAGTACATTTGGCTAACAGGATTTACTTGATCTTTCTGGCCAGATTGGCATACCACAGTTTCTTTGCCTTGGCTAATTGCTTCAAACATTTGCATATCCTTTTCTTGGATCTATTCCTACAGTTTTGTTCCAGTAGGGCTAAGATGTAGTTCTAAGAACGTTCAACAGTAAATATCCCAGGAATGTAGCCCAGAGGAGAGAGGTGGATTAGAGTTTGGGGAAAGTTGTTTAGAAAGAGCAAAGAGGGACTTCCGTGGTGGCACAGTGGTTAAGAATCCGCCTGCCAATGCAGGGGACACGGGTTCCATCCCTGGTCCAGGAAGATCCCACATGCCGCGGAGCAGCTAAGCCCGTGTGCCACAGCTCCTGAGCCTGCGTTCTAGAGCCTGCGAGCTACAACTACTGAGCCCACATGCTGCAACTGCTGAAGCCCACGCGCCTAGAGCCCGTGCTCCACAACAAGAGAAGCCACTGCAGCTAGAGAAAGCCTGTGCACAGCAACAAAGACCCAACACAGCCAATAAATAAATAAAAATAAGTATTTAAGAAAACAAACAGTAAACTGATTTAAAAAAAAAAAAGAGCAAAGAAAGTAAAAAGAGGCAAGAGAGAGACCTGGCTGTTTTGGGGCAAACAATGGACCCTGGCCCAGAACCAGTCTCTTGGCCCATCCTTCTGGGTGGGGGATGGTACTGCCATGGAGGTTAAAGGAAGGTCAGGTATTATGAAGCAGTTATTTTGAGGTTTGTGGTATGAAGCACTGTCTTGACACTCCTCCTCTTATATTCCGGTACCAGAAGCCAGGTTACTAGGGGTAATCTGCTCTGAAGAAAGCCTCTGAGCTGTAAATGGACCTGGAGGTTTTGATGGCTTTGAAAATTGAGGTGACTTAAAGCCTTCTATAAACACCATTTAGGGAAGTTAAAAGAATTTCCAGGCTGGTTGGCTTGAGTCCTTGGTTTCTATGGCTTTTTGAAAGTCTAATAGGTGCTCTTGATAGGAATTTTAGATTTATTAATAATAGGCTTTCAACAGCAACTATGTGCCAGCCACCATGGTAGGCATTTTACAGAAGTTTTCTCTTAGTCCTTATGACTCTATATGAGGAGGGAGGAGAGAGGATTAGCCCTATTTTACTGACAAGAAAACCAGGAGTTAGAGTAATTGTCCAAGTAAATTCCTAAGAAGTCCCAGGCAATATTACTAAATACACTTTATATAAATTCACTTAACAAGCAAGTAACTTATTGGCACATGCGTCATTCCTGATACCCCCTCTCTCTTCCTTTCATTCAGAATTACTAATTTCAGCTGGATTCAGTTATCAGTTGATTCTGTAGTAAGGCCATATGTTGCCCCTCCAGAGGTGCTTGTCAACCGCTTTGGATGATGGGTAAGCAACTTGCTTGTGACATGGCATGAATCAGCAGCAGAAACTTCCTGGCTGGTATTCTGATCTCTAGACTGTCCCACCTGTTAAAACTACAGCTAGAAATGTTGATGATGCCAAATTTTTTAACTGAAAAATTTGTGGCCTGTAATTTGGTAATCGGGGGAAGAGACTGAGATACGCTTACTGTTACTTGGTGGAGACCTTTCTCTTAGGGAAATGTGGGACAGCTGAGACACAGTGGATTAAGTTTTCAAGTCTCTTGAAACTAGGATCCTGTGTTCTGGATTTGAGCCATTTAACTAATGGTCCATTTTGGACTGTGTCTTGACAGTTTTTGGCAGTTCTCATCTCTGGGTGTGCATTAGAATCTCCTAAGGACCTTTTTAAAAATTTTTTTTAAATAAGGATGTGTGGGGCTCTTCTCTAGCAATTCTTTCTGATTCTTTAGGTCTGGTTTGGGCCCTGACATCCATAGTTTTAAAAGTCTCTGCAAATGATTCTCTTGTGCAACCAGGATTGTGAACAACCACTTTGAAATTTAAAACTTTCAACAGAGAATATGTGTGTCCTAGGAACTTAGTTTGACTTTTTTGTCTGTTTTCCAAAATCTAAAGCAGATCACCTCATTGCTATCTCCTATTAGAGAAAGGAGGACAGATTCAACCCCCAACTTATTCACATGTATATTCTGGCAAGTTGCCTGTAGGACACCTCAGAAATAGCACTCCGAGTTTTATCTCTGGGTCCCAGGCCTGACTGTACCTTCAATCTTTAGCTGCCTGGGTCTAGAGATAAGAGCCAGCCTCTCACTTTAGATGTCTGACTTCATGCCTGTAGGTAAGTGAGAGACAAGATGAGGGAGTGGATTTTAGCAACTAAAATCATGAATCCTTGTGTGGTCAGTTGTAATGTTTTAGAAGTGAGCAGTTCATTGTCAGCAGTTCTGTAAGCATTATGAAACCGTTTCCTTGCCAGTGTGGTAATAAGTGAAGAAATGAAAACAGCCCTCCTCCTGAGTGCCAGCTTACCTTTTTGAGCCCTTGAAGTGTAGAATCTGGCTTTACCTAAATCTATGCAGTCTAAATCTATTAGGTCTTGAAAACAACAGGGTCAGATGCAGGGTCGTCTGAAATAGTCTTGGATAATAAGGTTTGGGGAACATGTTTTCTGCATATGCCTATCCTCTTCATAAAACCTCATTTCTTTTCATGGTAAAGTTAGCTGGGGTTCTGTATCCCTCTGAATTTTCGATTTATTTGAAGTTTTACTATAAACTAATTCCATGGGTTGAGAGCAAGGCAGAATTTGAGATCTGAAGCTTCATTTTCTAATTGTTACCACTGATGCCATGTTTGACAGTAACTGTTGTGAACTGAAGTAGTAGGTAAAAGTCTCGTTCTTAAATCCTAACTTTTAAGCTCCGGTCACTTTCCCTAACTGGGATTGAAAGGTGACTGGTAGGAGTGAACCCTAGCCTGGCAGTGTTTCTTTGACCATCTGTTCTGTTTACAGTGCTGCCATCTCACATGACTATTTGGTCAGGTTTGGAGAGGATGGCATACCTCTCATTTATCCCATGTTGCTGGCAAACTGAGTGTGAAGTGGTTGCTTTGAAAATTTGGACTCTGGTTTATCAGCTAATGTTTCCTTTTCCCTGAGGATATGCTTCACCTTGAATTTATTTTTGTCTGCTGTAAAAGAAGCTGGTCACCTTGTCTAGAAATAATTTCTTGTAGGTACTTACAATTTTTTAATTATCCAAATTATTAGTATACAGAACAGTAATTCTGTTTACTTAGGTCAGAATCTTAGAGGGTGAGGCCTGAGCACAAGAATCCCTTAAAAGCTCATCTGGGTGATTCCTACAAACTGTAGGATTGAGAACCACTGTTTTAGGCCAACGTGAATAGCTTCATTTCCCAAAGGTAAACGTCATTAACAGCCTGCTCTGTTGCCTTTCCAGACATGTTTCTATTAATTATATATTTTTAACATAAACAGGATTAAGCTATATTTTGGCAGGTGGGGGGGGTTGTAGTTTCTGAGGCTCATGCTGGAGTCTCTTGACTTTATAAACTACCACCCCTTTAAAGTTTGAGGGTAAGCCTAATGGATTTCTTCATTAAAAGTCCCCCAACTTCTGTTTTCTCTGTTTTTGCTTTTAAAGCCATTAAAGTAGGATACAGACTTGATTTGGTCAGATTTCTCTGTTGAAATAAGGCAAGATGGAGTGAGTGAAGGGACAAGAAAGATTAGTCTTTTTTTGTCCAAAGACTAATTTGGGGACCTTTCACCGTTATTTACTTGGTATGGTTCTCAGGTTCTCAGATAGGTTTTATTTTGCCTCCTCTCCCCTGCTTTTTTTTAAAGCTGGTAAACTTTGGCACATGTTAAATTCTGGTCAGGGTTCTTTGTTCAATTTGGACAAAATAATCTATACAGTTCAGCTCCGCAGTAGAAAAAGTGGGGCAAAGAATACAAACGAGCTCTTTACACAAAATACAAATGGTTAACAGACTGAAAAAATGTTTGTTGCTAGTCATCAGAGAAATTCAAATTTGAAACATTATTTTGACCCTTCAATTTAACAAAGTTTATTCAACTCAGTATTACAAACAATGTAGTAAACTAGATGTTCTCTCTTATACTGTTGTTAGAATATAAATAAATTGGTATGGTTTTGGAAAGCAACTTGAGGATGTGTAAAAGGCTTTATGATCATACTTAATCTGCTAATTCTACTTTAAGAACTTGACATAATTATACACACAGGCCTCTTTATAAAGAGGTTCCCAATACTATTTAATAAACAAAAAGTCAGAAGCCACCTAAATGTACAACAAATTGGTTATGTTACGCCATAAGCATATGGTAGACAACAGTGTGGCCATTAATCATGTTTTTGAAGCCTAGGGGTGCATGCAAATGCTCATGGAATAATAGGTGGAAGACAGTATATCTTATATGCCTGTCATTCTGTGGAAGATGTGTGATGAGTGTGTAAAATGGAGAATAAAAGGAAATTAAACACTTCATAGGTTGGTATTCCATGGGCACTGGCGAATTTATTCTTCTGGTTTCCAAAATTGAACATATGTTCTTGTAATTGGAGGAAAAAAGCAAGAAACAGTTTTTAAAAGGGTATAACTTTACGCTGATATAGTCTTAGAGTCCAGCTTCTTTTGTTTTGTCAATTTAATAGCTTCTCAGTTGGACCTCTAAAATGTATGTAAATATTGTTTTGCTTTTGTGCCTTCTGTATATCTGCTAAGACCTAGGCCACACCATTGCGGTATAGGGTCTAGCTGTGTTGTAGTAATTTAAGAAGAATGCCTTCTGTCCTGCCTCCAGATAAAGTACTTTTCCTTAATATAGATAGGCTGTTCTTTTTCTGTCACTCTGTCTGAATGGACTTTTATCAATACAAGAGCAGCGATTAAGCTCTGTTATAAAGAAAGACATTGTGAACTGAGAGTCTCTGTGGTTTGATCTATATTGTGTCCCTCCTGAGGGAGGGACCCTTTAGGCTTCATTCCAAAAAAAAATTTTTTTTTTCACCTTACTGTGTAATGTCTTGTCCAAAGCACTGATGCTCTGGCCCAACCCAGATTTCTTGGAGGTCATGGAAGGGCCCACTTGCCTTTGTTTAAACACAATTTTGTTGGGAGGTGGAGAGCAATTCTCCAAGTATATGTATCGTTTCTTAACTAATTTTTTCACATTTCTTGCTTTCAGATGGAAAGAACTCAAGTGGATCCAAGCGTTATAATCGCAAACGTGAACCTTCCTACCCCAAAAATGAAAATTTTATCAACCAGTCCCGTCGCTCCACTTCACAGAAAAGCAAAACTTTTAATAAGATGCCTCCTCAAAGGGGCGGCGGCAGCAGCAGCAACAAACTCTTTAGCTCTTCTTGTAATGGTGGAAGACGAGATGAGGTATGGAATTTTAGAATGTCCTTTCTAGAACATAAGAAGCGTGAGGTCTGATCCCCCCATCCCCAGTTTATTAGTGGTTGGGAAAGGGTGGGAGCAAGAGGTCCCCCCCTTTCTGAATTACTTGAGTAGTTGAGGATTAACTAGGTTTGGAACTTTGCCTCCTTTCTTCCCTTGAAGGTTATGAACATTTTCTTGGAAGACATTGTAATTATGGATTGTGAGAAATTATAGCAAATTTCGGGTACCTTAATTTGTATCATCCTTTAAAAAAATTTTGTGTCATCCTTTTATTATCACTCTTGATTTATAGGTATACTTTGGAATATTTAGGTAATAAAATGGCATTAATTAATGACATTAATTTGCCCTATAGTACCTAGAAAAATGTAAAATGCTATATATCCTTAGTCCCAGGTACTCTGATTTTAGGAGTTTCTTAGATATCTTTCTGTAAGTGCATAAAGACTCATGTACAAAGGAGGTCATTGTAGCATTGTTTGTAGTTGCACAATTTAGGAAACAAACTAAGTGCTATCAAAGTTAAATATATTATTGGTTAAATATATTATCCTGCTGTTTGAATGTTGCATACTACGTAACCAGTATAGAACAAGATTTAATGGAGCACTAATGGAAGAATTCATTCACTCACCAGAAATTTATTCCTCACCTACTATGCACTAAATATCATTTAGAGCTTGGAATACAACATTGGATGGAGCTTATAATCTAGTTTGGGGAGACAATAAACAAATTGTTATGTAATAAATACAATTATTAAATTAAAAAAAAATAGGCTGAGAGCGGTAAAGGGATAGAGAGTAACAAAGAGTAGTTTTAGGAGGTGGCTAAGGAAAGCTTCTCTGAGGACTCTCTTGAGTCCTGAATGAAGCAAGGGAGTACACAGTAGAATTTGAGGAAGGGTGTGTTAGCAAGAGCGAATTTACAAGTACAAGGGACCAGAGATGGTAATGTTTTTCGTGTGTTTGAGGTAAAGCAAATAGGCTACCGTGGGTGGAGAAGCAGGAAATGAAGCCAGAGAGTAAGACAGAGGGATCAGATCACCTGGGCCCTTGAAGGACTTTGGCTTTTGTTCAGAGAGATGGGAAGCTATTGGGGGGCTTAAGAAGAGAAGGTAATCTGACTTGGAGTTGTAAAGGGGAGAGTGGAAGCAGGGAGACTAGTTAGGAGCTTATTAAGGTGTTCCTGGTGAGAGTGATTGAAACAGAGTGATAGTGATGAGAGGGAAGCATATTTGGGGAGATAGTTGCAGGTAGAGCCAGCAGGATTTTTAAATAGATTAGATGTGGGGTTTGAGCAGAGAAATAAATGACTAATGTTTTTGGTATGGGCCCAGTTCAGGTACCGTTTGCTGAAATGGGGGAAAGTTCAAGAGGAGTACAGGGTTTTGGGATGGGGAGGGAAGGAGGATGTTTAGATTAGATAAAGAATGTCATTTGGGGCTTCCCTGGTGGCGCAGTGGTTGAGAGTCCGCCTGCCGATGCAGGGGACACGGGTTCGTGCCCTGGTCCGGGAAGACCCCACGTGCCATGCAGCGGCTAGGCCCGTGAGCCATGGGCGCTGAGCCTGCGCGTCCGGAGCCTGTGCTCTGCAACGGGAGAGGCCACAACAGTGAGAGGCCCGCGTACCACAAAAAAAAAAAAGAAAAAAGAATGTAATTTGAAGTGTTATATTTGCATTGAGATGCCTGTTGGATCTCTAAGTATAGATAGGCTGTTAACTGAGTCAAGTTCAAGGAGGAGACCCTGGCTAGAGAGCTGTCTGTGTACACTTGGTGTTTGCAACTATGGAACTAAGTGGGATCATTAAGGAGTGAGTGTTGCGAAAAGGGAATCGATTCAAGGACTGAGCCTGGAGTCAGGATGATAAGGAACCAGCAAAAAGGGAGGAGGAGAACTGAAAGCCATTTGGAGAAATGGCTTGTTTTGTCCTGTGCTGCTGTTAGGCTGGGTGAGAAGATTCGGATGGAAAGTTGACCATTAGATTTCGAAATGGGAAGGGTTTAGGTTTTTGGCCTTGCGCTGCTTTGGTGGAGCGGTGAGGACAAAAACCTGATTGGCATAGCTTTAGAGAGGATATGAAGAAGAAACAGCAAGTTTAGATAGTTACTTTCTAGTGGTTTTGCTCTTACAGGGGACCAGAGAGGTGAGACAGTAGCTTGAGGGGAATGTGAGGTCAAGAGAGATTTTAAGCTTAGAGAAATGCACCATATTTCTGCTAATGAGATTGTTCTGGTAAGAGGGAAAACGTGATGCAGAGGAGAGAGAGAGAATTACTAGAAGTGTTCTTGAGTTCCTGAGGAGTTGGGGTCTAGTGCCCAGGGGGAGGAGTTGGCTTAGGAGCTTTGCCAGTTCATCCACAGTAACGAGGAAGGCAGACTAGGAGCACGTAGGAGTTCTTTTCTGATTGTTCTTACTGTCTCAGTGAAGTGTAAAAGATGAGCCAAGAGAGGAGGTTTGGAAACCAGAGGACTGGAGGATGTGTCTGGGTGTCTGGGGGAATCCGTGGAGCACAGAAGTGTAATAGGATTGCAGTATGACCGCTGGGCCGCAGAAAGATCTACTTTAGTGAGGCTGGTTGGTATGGTGTGGTTGTGTTCTTTAGCCATGTTTACTTGCTCTGATGCCGGTGTGGATTAATTGGGAAAGTTTTGCCTGGTGAGTACAGCTGACAAAGAGACGAGGGCAATGGAATAGGATCAGAGCCAAATAAGGAAAGAAAATTTGGGGGGAGGGTGTTGGACCACTGGTTTGGAGATCCCAGTGGAGGTGAAAAGTTGTTAGAATCAGAACTAACGGAAACAAGCTGAGAAAGGAGTGAGTTGCTGGTAGTGTGCTCAAAATTAAGATGGTGGAAGAGGTGCAGTTATTACCACTGTGGTCTAGACTGTAGAGCAGTGCCATCCAGTAGAAATGCTAAGATAGAAATGGCAAGCCAAATATGTAACTTAAAGTTTTCTAGTTGCCACAGTAAACAAGTAAAAATGATGAAATTACTGTTAATATATTTAATCCAGTATAGCTAAAATGCTATTTTATGATGTGGTACTGGCCACATTTTAAGTGCTCAGTAGCCATCATAGCTGGATAGTAGTGGCTGCTTTGTTATGACAGCACAGCTGTAGATGGTATGCCCTTGGGAGTGGGTGGCAGAGGTAGAGTGGAGGGCAAGCTGATTGGAGGAGAGGAAGTCAAGGAACTGAGAGGTGAACGTGTTGGAAGTGTAATCAGGAATTATGATGGGCAGTATTAGAGACAGTGGGCCAGTTAGGGTAAAAAGATGAAGGTTGAGAATGTGGGAGATTTTGTTGAGTTGAACACAAGCTCTTATCTGAGTTTGGGGCATTGGAGTGGAAGACTGATTAGGGGAGGCAGAGCCATATGGAGGTGAGAGTCTAGGGGGTGAGAGATAAGGGATGACCTGGAAGCCTTGGGCTTCCTCTGGTCAGTTACATAAACAGTGAGGGGGGAGGTGGCGTCTCCCAAGATCTGTTAAGATAAAAGGAGATTGGGCTTCCCTGGTGGCGCAGTGGTTGAGAGGATCCGCCTGCCGATGCAGGGGACATGGGCTCGTGCCCCGGTCCGGGAAGATCCCACATACCACGGAGCGGCTGGGCCCGAGAGCCATGGCCGCTGAGCCTGCACGTCTGGAGCCTGTGCTCTGCAACGGGAGAGGCCACAACAGTGAGAGGCCCGCGTACCACAAAAAAAAAAAAAAAAAGATAAAAGGAGATTGCCTAACTGTGTAATATGCCACTGTATTTAATCATAAAGGTCATATACTCTGATGCCGTTTTCATAGAATATCTCAGAGGGTATATTGGTTGCCTCTGGAATAAAAGGTATCTTTGGCTGTATCCCTTTTTGTACTCTTTTTGCCCTCACCGCAAGGCACGCAGGATCCCAGTTCCCCGATCCACCAGGGATTGGACCCGCGCCCCCTGCAGTGGAAGCGCGGAGCCTCAACCACATGACCGCCAGGGAAGTCCACTTTTTTGTACCCTTTAGATTTCTTTATCATGTATATGCAAGTGCTGCTTATTAAACTCTAAATTTGACTTCACTAACAAGCAGCAAAAGCCTTAAATTTGCATTTCCTTTGACTCTACTTTGATTGACTCTACTTCCTTTGATTCCTACTCTACATTCAAAAGAAATAATTGTAGGTGCTCAAATGTTTGTGCACAAAGGTCTGTCAACTGTGTTTATCATAGCATTATTTTGTTAATGCTGGAAAAGCCATGAACCAACTGTGTCCTACACTAAGGCATTATAGTATACCCATCGTAATATAATGGTATATAGCTATTTAAAGTGACTCTTCAGGGACTTCCCTGGTGGTCCAGTGGGTAAAGACTTCGGCTTCCAATGCAGGAGGCGCGGCTCGATCCCTGGTCGGGGAGCTAAGATCCCACATGCCTCACAGCCAAAGAACCAAAACATAAAACAGAAGGAATATTGTAATAAATTCAATAAAGACTTAAAAAAAAAAAAAAAGGTCCACATCAAAAAAAACTTAAAAAAAATAAAAGTAAAACTGGCTTACAAAAAAAAAAAGTGACTGTTTACTAGTATTTAGTGACAGGGCCAAGTGCCTATGACATTAAATGGGAAAGTGGGATTAGAAAATGCACTAGCTGACTTATAGCAGGTACCTGTACCATTCCAATTTGGGAACATCAGGAGGACCACAAAAGCTCCAACACAATAATTCTTCCATCTCTGTGCAATGGTATTTCTCATACGTGGTTTCTTGTCACTTTCTAAGCTGTTTCTGAATGTGCTGATTGGATTTATTTCTGGACACAGAGCTAGTCTGCCTACATGTTCTAATTCTGTCAGTTTTAATTAACAATGAATAGCAGTGTGTGTCTTAGACAGGAGGTCTCTGGCAGGATCCTGAAGCCTATGGCAGTTAGTAGCTGCCTGCAGGCCGCCTCCAGAGTATAGTTCCACAGATTCATGTTGACCAGAAACAAACCAGAGAGCAAGTAGCTAACAAGAGTTAAGGTGTAGGAGTCTTATGGGACTGTGGAAAGATTAATCCAGTAAGTAAATCTTTGTACTTCAAGATAGCTAGAGGAGTTCATGCTGGGTTTTGTCATTTAATGGTTAATTGCCACTTAGGGCAGATTAAATAGTTTATAAGTAATTGTATGTTAGAGGCTCTTTTTCTCTTTTCCACTCCCATCTAGATCTTAGGTAGACTTTTGCATTACCCCGTCCTAGGAAAATTGTTTACTAAATATAAGCCTGTGTTTTATTTAGTTAATATTTTAAGCCGTGTAGAAGGAGGGGTTGTGCAGGTTTCTGCTGTCATTTAGCAAGTGTCATCCTAATTTAAAATCTTCTGATTTATTCTCATTCTCTCTAGGTAGCAGAGGCTCAGCGGGCAGAGTTTAGCCCTGCCCAGTTCTCTGGTCCGAAGAAGATCAACCTGAATCACTTGTTGAATTTCACTTTTGAACCCCGTGGCCAGGCAGGTCATCTTGAAGGCAGTGGACATGGCAGCTGGGGAAAAAGGAACAAGTGGGGACATAAGCCTTTTAACAAGGAATTGTTTTTACAAGCCAAGTGAGTATGGCTACTCTTAGGAGGGAAGTGAAATTGAGCCTTTGGGCATGTGTGGTGCAAAGAGGCTTCTTTTAAACTACTGTGGGAGAGAGGCGGGAAACGGAGTTGATTCTCTCTCTCTCTCTCTCTCTCTCTCAGTCTCTCACTCACCTCGCTTTGAAAACACGGATGTGTTTCAAGTGGATGTTCCTGGTGCTCAAAAGAAGATAATAAATTTATTTATTTAGCTTAAATAAATGCTAAAATTAAATAATGCTTTAGTATCATGATGAGGTAGTAAAAGTGTTTGCTTTGGAATTGAATCCAGATTTGAATCTTGTTTTGGCCTTCAACCTTGGGTAACTTACCTAACCACTTTGAGATTCAGCTTTTCCTCTATAAAGGAGGAGAAATTACTTAAGGGAGAATTGAGTGCCAATTTGGAGTGCTTGGCATACATTTGCTCAAATACTGATTCTCTTTTGTTTCCTTTTGTGTGGCATTAGTTATAATGTAACTAATGGATCCAGACTGAAGTAACCATTTAGTACTTTATATAAACTGGTGGGAGTTCCCTGGTGGCCTAGTGGTTAGGATTCCAGGCTTTTAGTGCTGTGGCCTGGGTTCGATCCCTCGTCAGGGAACTGAGAATTCCCTAAGCCATGTGGCGTGGCCAAAATAACCAAAAAACTAGTACTCAAAAGATTGAGTGGGGACAGTTTTTTCTACTGCCTTGAAGACTAGTGGTTTCTGGGGGTGAGGGAGGAGATCTGGCTTCCCTTCTGGTTGATGGAGCCACAGTCTGGCTTAATTTTAGTTCAGAGGAGGGCCTGCAGGCAGCTTGGCTGGGCCTGGAAGCAGAAGAAACAGAGTTCATGGTAGACTCCTACCCACTGAGTCTTTGGATTCCTTCCAGAGCCAGGACTTGGAACTGAGGCTGAAGTCCTAGTTTAGTGCTTCACAAAGCATGGCTGCTAATGGCCTGCATTTGATTTCTAAGTGAAGAGATGATGAATTTCTGCTGAAGGCTTGTTGGTGGATTCTGACAGTCTGCCTTTTACTTGTCTCTCCCTATTTTTAGCTGCCAGTTTGTGGTGTCTGAAGACCAAGACTACACAGTTCATTTTGCTGATCCTGATACCTTAGTCAACTGGGACTTTGTGGAACAAGTGGTGAGTAGCTCAGCTAAGCTTATAACCTGTTAGTGGGAGAGAGAACTAAAGAAAGGGACTGTGGTGACAGCAGATTTTGGCTGGGTTTACTGCTGATCCCACTTTCTGCCTGGCCTTACTGTAGACATTTTCCAGAGAGATCAGTCCTGGTTTCTTCTGGAGTTCATTTTGTGCTAATTGGCTCTGGCCTGCAGGACTGGGCGTTGGAGGGCTCTGATCTGTAGGATAAAAGCAGTCCTACCTCTTCTCTTATGGGAAGAAGTAATCAGGGGAATATGAGAACTCTGGTTACCCTCCTGACCCAGGATGGACTCATTACACGGACACTGCTTCATTGGTAGCCATTTGTAGTAATCAGTATCAGATTAGGCCTTGGCCTTGTGACAGGTGAAATGAGCCACACAGCTGTACTTCTGTCCAAGCTACTGCTGTGTTTGTCTTCTCTTCAAGTTATGGGCTCTGGGTATCCCTTTGTCACTCCTAGGTTATATGATGTAGTTTCAAAATGATGGACCCAAAGCCTGGACTCCCATTACTGTGAAAATTCATAAAATCATCTGAAAATGACATAGAAGGTCTATGAAACTTAGGTTTTATATGCATTGGTTTAAAAAAAAAAAGTAGAGACATATAGTATAAAGTGGAAGTCTCATTGACTTCTCTGTTGGAAATTACTGGTACGTTACTTCTAGAACCTTTTTGTACCTTTATGTATGCGTACATATAAATATTTTTTGTAAATGGGATCATATATTGATTTCTGTCATTTTTTCCCTTTGATGTAGAAACCCCAAAATACCTGTTGTATAGTTGTTTTAGTATATTAAACTATTATTACTGTTTCCTTTATGATTTGCTTGAAGTGCTATTGTACCATATACCTGCACTGTTGAACAGTTTTGTGAAGATGTGTTCTTAGAGTTGTATAGGGATGGGGATGGAAGAGGAGAGGCTTTAACTTTGATGATCCCTAGTCAATTCTGAAAGTAGTTTAACTTGTGGCATTTTGTTTCAGCGCATTTGTAGCCATGAAGTGCCATCTTGCCCAATATGCCTATATCCACCTACTGCAGCCAAGATAACCCGTTGTGGACACATCTTCTGCTGGGCATGCATCCTGCACTATCTTTCATTGAGCGAGAAGACCTGGAGTAAATGTCCCATCTGTTACAGTTCTGTGCATAAGAAGGATCTCAAGAGGTAAGACGGAGATATTTACTAGATTAGACCCCAGTCTGCTAACTCCTTGCCCTACTACATATAAATGTCCATGTTACAGTGTTGTTGCCACAGAATCACATCAGTATGTTGTTGGTGATACCATTACAATGCAGCTGATGAAGAGGGAGAAAGGGGTGTTGGTGGCCTTGCCCAAATCCAAATGGATGAATGTAGAACATCCTATTCATCTTGGAGGTAAGTTTGGTTAATTTGGGGGCAGATAATGGTGGGTATATACCCTTTAAGGTTACTTGTATAATATCTTTCTACTGTCAGAGATCTAGCCTTTCAGCAAGCCATTTCTAGCATTTCCAAATTAGTCATAGTGTTCCAGTAGGTTGGGGTGGAGTTTGCAGAAAGTGGTTTAACTCTTGGTTTCAAGTTTGGTTCAGTTGTAAAATGAAAAAGTACATATAAAATAAAGCTTTGTTGAATAGTGTCTGGCTCTGTGCCCAGGTTTTGGGGATTCCACAATTCCACAGTCAGCCAGTCTTGGCACCTGTCATCAAGGAACTCGGTGTCTAATAGAAGAGACAGACTGGTAGCCAGGCAGTTCGGATCTAGAGTGTGGGCAGTGCTTACAGTGGGGGAAGTGCAAGAGGTTGTATTCTCTGTATTCCACGTGGAAATGAGCATTGAATTAAAGTGGCATTTCAATTTCTGGGCAAAAGAGATTTTTCAATAAACAGTATTGAAACAGTTGACTCTTACGGAAAAAATAAAATGAAATTAGAGCTCTATCTCATACCATTCATAAAAATCAACTTCTGAGGGTTGAAGAATTAAATGTAACGAAATCCAAAACTTTTAAAAGAAAATACAGGAAAATATCTTTATAAATCCTCAGGTTTTTTACCTGGATGGAATTTTGAACCAGGCTGAAACCATAGATGCTATAAGAGAAAAAGATTGATGAATTTGATTTTATAAGAATAAAGTCCAGCAAGACTCCTCAAAGTCAACAGGTGATAAATAAACTTAGGGGAAGATTTACACATTTAAAATACAGATTAATGTCCAGAACATACAGGTGTTCTATAAATTAGATGAACAGTCTAGTGGAATAGGCTAAGCATCTGGCAAAGCATTTCCCGGAAAAGGATATCTGAATAACTCCCAAGTATCTACAGAGGTTTAACTTTGCCTAGAGTTATGCAAATCAAAATGCCTATCATGGTCACTCTCACACACGCACATACGCACGCACACGAGGCAAAAATACAGGCATACCTCGTTTTGTGCTCCACAGATACTGAGGTTTTTTTTTTTTTTTTTTTTTTTAACAGATTGAAGGTTTGTGGCAACCCTGCTGTTGTCAGATGATGGTTAGCATTTTTTATCAATAAAGTATTTTTTAATTAAGGTATCTACATTGTTTAGACATAATGCTATTGCACACTTAATAGACTACAGAATGGTGTAAACAAAACTTTTATATGCACTGGAAAACCAAAAAATTTGTGATCCACTTGATTGTGATGCTCACTTTATTGCAGTGAAACCGAACAGGCTTATCTCTGAGGTATGCCTGTACTGGATTTTGGCAGGGGTGGGGAATTAGGTACTCTTGTTCTTTGTAGGAGTTTAAATCGATACAGCCTTGTGTGTGTGTGTGGGGGGGTGGATTTGGTAGTATTTAAAATATGCACAACCTTTGATTCAGCATTTATACTTAAATATCATAAAGAAGTCATTTGTACCAAGGAGCATGTATAAGGATATTTTTGTTACAGTGTAATAGCAATTGGCAATAACCTAAATGTTCCACAAGAAACTTTCATTAGAGTATATCATGCTGTCGAACACGATACAGAAGGTAAAAATGAGATCTGTGTATTACATTTTAAAGTCCACAAAATCTGGGGGAGGGAAATGAAATAAATCATCCATGATCCTTTTACCCAGAGGTATCCCCCAAATGTTAATTGTACAGTTTTCTTCTATGCCTATATATTTTTGTGAGATAGGGATTGTTTTCTTTTTTGGCATCTTTTCTTTCCCCATGTAATGTGGCTGTTTCTCTGTGTCACTAAATTCCTCCTTCTTAGAAAAGCATTTTTAATGTCTGCAGAATTCTCTTTAATGAACATACCATCATATCATTAACTTTCTTTATTGGACTTACTAGTTGGTTGCAGCTTTTCTGATACTAAAGATAATGCTATAATTAATGGACATTGGTTTTTGTTTGTTTGTTTGTTTGTTTTTTTGGCTGCAACTCACCGCTTGTGGGATCTTAGTTCCCCAATCAGGGATTGAACCCAGACCCTCGGCAGTGAAAGTGCGGAGTCCTAACCACTGGACCGCCAGGGAGTTCTGAGAGCATTAATTTTTTGACTACATCTTTGATTTTCTTAGGATAGCTTTCTTGTGTTACGGGGTCAGAGTTACAAACCTTATATTAAGGTCATTGCTAAAATTTTTTAAGGAAAACATGCTAAATCAGTCCATTTTCACTTCAGGAAAAAAGCTGTATATGAAAGTTCCTATTTAGTCACACCGCCGTGAGCTTTTTTTTTTTTTTTTTGGCTGCATTGGGTCTTCGTTGCTGCGCGTGGGCTTTCTCTAGTTGCAGCGAGTGGGGGCTACTCTTTGTTGTGGTGCGCGGGCTTCTCATTGCGGTGGCTTCTCATTGCAGAGCATGGGCTCTAGGCTCACGGGCTTCAGTAGTTGCAGCACTCGAGCTCAGTAGTTATGGCACATGGGCCCTAGAGTGCGCAGGCTTCAGTAGTTGTGGTGCAAGGGCTTAGTTGCTCCGTGGCATGTGGGATCTTCCTGGAGCAGGGATAGAACCCGTGTCCCCTGCATTGGCAGGTGGATTCTTAACCACTGCGCCACCAGGGAAGTCCCGCATTTCTGTCATCTTGTTGGCTTTCTTGTAGATGAACAGCACAGCCAGTACTCCAAATTGCTGCTGGCCTCGAAGGAGCAGGTGCTGCACCGGGTGGTTCAGGAAGAGAAAGCAGCACTAGAGCAGCAGCTGGCAGAGGAGAAGCACACTCCCGAGTCCTGCTTTATTGAGGCAGCTATCCAGGAGCTCAAGGTGAGGTGATGCACTGGAAATGGGACGGGGTGCTGGGGATTAGTTACTTCAGCCCCACATCTAAGATTACAAGCGGGGGAATGGCTAAAAAAGTAGGTTTGCTCTGGGCTTCGGTGATAGGAGGGAAGGGGTTGACCTAGGGATTTTTAAACTGTTCTCTGGAGCTGAAAGGAACAAGTCAAGGTGATCTTATAATGAGACCCTTGAGTTTCTAGATTAGCTGTGTTCTTAATTAAGCAAGGTGGGTTTTTTTGTTCTTTAGGAAAACACTTGGACTTATTTTTGGAGATGTTTTATTTGAGGGACATTGTGGAGAAATTACTGTGGCCTCTCCAGCGGGCTCTAGCAATGCCTACTGAGGATTTTGGAGCAGCAAGAATTATCCAAATATAGAATCCCTTATGTCCTGTATCCTCTACAATAGAGATTCTTAAACTTGAACAAGCATCAGAATCACTGGTTGTTGTGCTCCACCCTGAGAGACTGATTCAGTAGGTCTAGGCTCAGTAAGCTTAAAAATTTGCATTATCACAAGTTCCAGGGTGGTTCTGATGCTGCTTATCCCCAGATCACATTTTGAGAATCACTGATCTATATTAGAACAATGAAAGCCCCCATGAAAGGGGCTGTGCTAAGGTACTGTACTTATTTTTATCTCACTTAAGCTCCATAACCTGGTGTGATAGAACAACTATCCCCTTTCATGGATGAGGAAATGGAATCATGGGTTAGATAATTTACTTGAGGACATATAACTAATACAAGGTGAAGCTGGTATTTGAATTTCTATCTCTCTGACTCTTAAGTCCTCTTTGGGCAGCGTTGTGTGTATTTATTGGGCTGACCAAAAAGTTCGTTTGGGTTTTTGTAACATCCTAACGAAAAACCCGAACGAACTTTTTGGCCAACCCAATAGTTTTTAATTTCTTTCTGTAGTGCGGAGCATTTGTTCACATGCATTTCAGGGAGAAGAAAAGCTGCCTAGAAATAGAGCTGTCCGGGTTGAGGTGGGGGTTGCCCAGACTCTTGTCTCCTGTACTGGGGCTCTCTCAAAGCTTCGTTCGTAAAAACTAGAAGACTAGTTCTGTGTCCTGGGATTTCTGTTCAGGAAGCTTTTTTGTAGTGTTGTCATTATCATTGTCAGAGATGCTAAGCAGAGTACCATCCCATTTGAGTACTAGGTGTTTTTGCTTCCTGCTTCCCTTAAAGACTGAGAATTTTAAGTACTTAGACTCTTCCTTTTTGCCTTTTAACTTTTGCTTCTGTTGAGAACGGCCATTGTAAGATTTGGCCCTTCAAACTAAGTATGTTTCTGGATTTCTCTCTGGTGCTCTAGACTCGGGAAGAGGCTCTGTCAGGATTGGCTGAAAGCAGAGGGGAGGTCGCTGGTGTCGTGGCTGCTCTGGAACAACTGGTGCTGATGGCTCCCTTGGCAAAGGAGTCCGTGTTTCAACCCAGGAAGGTTAGTGTCCCAGTTACAGACTAAATGGCTGCCATTCCTCAAGTGCTGCTCTTCAGCTGTTAGGCCCTGTTGTGAGGTCTGAACTTTTTTGGGAGAAGAGGAAACTATGAGTATTTCCTATGTGCTTTTTAATTAATTAATTTAAAATTTTTTCCTATGTGCTCTTTCTACGTGTGTTATTTCCCCAGTGATGTTAAATCAGTGAACGTGACGGCTAAGGTAAACCTCAAGAGAGCTTGGTTCCTGTGCCTGCCTTTGCCACATGTTCTTTCTGTGACCTACAGTTTGTCCCAACAGGGCATGCTGGAGTATCTGTCTGCTTTTGATGAGGAGACCACAGAAGTTTGTTCTCTGGGCTCTCCTCCTCGTCGTCTTGCTCTCCCTCTGGTAGAGGAAGAGGAAGCAGTTTCTGAACCAGAGCCTGAGGGGTTGTCAGAGGCCTGTGAGGACTCAGGGTTAGCAGAAGACAATCTTGGAGAGGGGACCATTTGTACCGAGTCCAGCCAGCAGGAACTCGTCACCAAGCCAAACATCACACACCTGAGCAGCTCTCCTTGTTACTACTTTTACCAAGGTGAGTGTCCCTGAGGAGGAGGGCTGGGTTGCTGCTTAATGTTTCAGAGAAGTGATCTGGCTCTCTGAGCAGAGGGAGGTATTGCCACTAGCTCCGGGCAGATGGGTCTGTTGTGCCTTTCAGCTTGGGGAGGGAGAGTCGGGCCTGGGATAAGGAGGGCCTGACTTGAGGACTGGCCAAGAGTATTGTGTGATAGAGCCACTTGTCTTCAGCGGAGGATGGGCAGCACATGTTCCTGCACCCCGTGAATGTGCGCTGCCTCGTGCGGGAGTATGGCAGCCTGGAGCAGAGCCCTGAGAAGATCTCAGCCACGGTGGTGGAGATCGTTGGGTATTCCATGTCTGAGGTAAGGGCCTGCCTTGCGAGGTGGAGGGGCAGGAAGCGGCGTTAACCTGATCTCTTTGTGGTGGGCCTAGCTGATCCAAGTTCACAGACTTTCACGGCCTTTAGTCTTGAAAGGTTTTCAGTCTTTTTGTTAGTGATGGTGCCTGTGAATTTTTAAAAAGTTAAATGACCCTCCCCCACCATGCTGGGGTTCTGTTAGGTCACTCACCACTGCTCTCTGTATCACAGGTTCATTTATTGTGGTTTGGGAATAGAGGTGTCTCCTACTTTCAGAGATGAGTTTGTTTTTGTTTCTCCTTATTGCTTGGGAGAAATGGCAAGAAAACAAAGTCCTTGGAGGCTTTAAGGTAGCTTACACAAGCTCGTTATGAATTTTTGGCTTAGCAGGTACCTAAATTAGTGTCTGATAATTTACATACGTGAATATTTGCTCTTTGAGAGTTACAGTTGTATTGATCACAAATTTGATAAAAACCTTAAATTTAGAGATTTTTCTACGTACTATGAACTTTCCATCAAACATGCAGAAAAAGAATTAAAGAAAATTAAATTAATTGCCTTCATTTTTTATTGTTTTTTTTTTTTGCGGTACGCGGGCCTCTCGCTGCTGTGGCCTCTCCCGTTGCGGAGCACAGGCTCCGGACGCGCAGGCTGAGCGGCCGTGGCTCACGGGCCTAGCCACTCCGTGGCATGTGGGATCTTCCCGGACCGGGGCATGAACCCGCATTCCCTGAATTGGCAGGCGGACTCTCAACCACTGCGCCACCAGGGAAGCCTCATTTTTTATTGTTTTAGGCCAAGCTTTGTTCAGTAGAGAAACCTGCTTTATCTGCCTTCACACTTACCATTAATTCAGTCAGTGGTTTCCAGATTTTTTTCCCAGTAAATAACTCTTAACTTCCTTATTCTCCCCTGTTTTTTGTGGACCCCCAGAAAAGCTGAAACGGCTGATCAGCTTTAGATCATTCATTACCAGCCTCAATTAATTTATTTGCAGCACAAACCAAAAAACTGCTTTTGGTTGCTTATTCTACCTTACGGTAGGTTAATTGACAATTTCTGTTCAGCTTTTCAAAAGCTGATAACTTGAGTACTAACTCTTTGAGCCCCATTGCCATCTGAGAGGGTGTGGTATACTGCCTGAAATCTGGGGTGGGAACCTCTGCTCTCAGAGTTAGGCCTGGTCTTAGTTGAGCATCGGTCCCTTTTCCCTTGTAGGATGTGCGACAGCGTCATAGATACCTCTCTCACTTGCCACTCACCTGCGAGTTCAGCATCTGTGAACTGGCTCTGCAGCCTCCTCTGGTCTCTAAGGAAACCCTAGAGATATTCTCAGGTGAGAATGCCCCCTACTTTGCTTCCCTTTTTAGTGGAGTTTAAGGATTCTTGTGACTAGAAACCCACAAGAGGAAGTAAGGAGCTTTCGTCATGAGTCTCAGAACCTCCTGATACACTCCATCTGTTCATCCAGTCCAGCTGGGCCCACTCGTGTGCCCTTAGCTACTAGCCAAGTGGGAGGAGTTAATGGCCAGGTTGTCCTGCGTCTGCCTCCTCACAACCTCACCAACCCGCAGATGACATTGAGAAGAGGAAGCGGCAGCGCCAGAAGAAGGCCCGGGAGGAACGTCGCCGAGAGCGCCGGATTGAGATGGAGGAGAACAAGAAGCAGGGCAAGTGTAAGTTCAAGAACTCTCATCTCAATGACGAGCACAACTGTGCATCATTGTACAGAGATCCCGTGCCTGGGCCCAGGGCCCAGACTGTTTAGGTCATATGTCGGGTCTACCACTTGCTTTCTTCAGCTCTTAAATGTGAGTTATGAGAGTACCTCCTTACTTGTAGGCTTACATGAGAATTAATGAGTTGATGGTGGTCAAAGTGCATAGCACATAGTAAGTTCATCCTTGGCATAGTGGGTGAAAAAAAACCTGGGCGGGTGGGGGAAGGGAATTGGAGATCTGCTGCATGTTGGGGATAACTGGCCCTGTGCTCTCTGGATACATTGTTGGCCTCACCTTTGACTCTGGAGACATCTATACATAGCAAGTCTACCAGGAGAGTCTGAAATAGTAGAGACCTGTTGACAAACTAGGAAATACATGCAGGAAGTTAGATTTGAGCTCTTTAATACCAGTAAGTAGAATCTTTTGATCTGGTTCTTAAACATAAGCTTCACTGAACCAAGGATTGTGTGACATGAGGGTCTAGTTAACCTCCTGAAAACAAGGAATTGAGTCCTTGGCTAGGGAAAGGACTTAACTATTTTGACTCCATGTGGTATGGTAAACATAAATTTTACTTCTTCAACTGGGATAAGTGTATAGCTGGCATACCAATGTTGTGTAGCTGTTTAGCACAAGTCCTGAATAGTTGAGAAAAGTGATGTTTCAGGAACAAAGGCTTTTTTGTTTTAACTTTTTATTATGGAAATATTCAAACACAAGTATACAGAATATTATAATTAACCCCCAGGTTTATCACCTAGCTTCAACCAAGAAAAGTTAGAACAAGGCTTTTATATTAAAACAAAGACATATTATAAAGTGACAGTTACTATAAATTTGGGTTTTAAAGCTCTGTCTCCATCATTCAGACCCCTGGGGGATTCATATTGACTGTCCACAACTGTTGGAAAAGATTTGAGGAATTCTGTACGTGGGCCTACCATTCTCATCTTTGCTTTGCAGACCCAGAAGTCCACATTCCCCTAGAGAATCTACAGCAGTTTCCTGCCTTCAATTCCTATACCTGCTCCTCTGATTCTGCTTTGGGTCCCACCAGCACCGAGGGCCATGGGGCTCTCTCCCTTTCTCCTCTTAGCAGAAGTCCAGGTTCCCAAGCAGGTAAATAGAGTTGGGATTTAAAGAATCAAGTTGACCACCAGCCACAGACCTTAACCAAAGCCCTAGTGTCTGAATTTACAACTGTGATCTCGGCATGGTGGGGGTCTTTAGGGGACTAACCTTACTTGGGTAGTTAATAGATTCCTGAGATCCATCAAATTCCTACCATTTGATTCACTTTTCCATTGGCTGTACCGACTTAGCTTCTAAAAACCTCAGGCAGCTCATATAGCAGGATGGTTAAACCTAGATTCTTCTCCGCACCCCAGCTGTTTTATTTCTAGTTTCTACCTTTAAGATACTCCCCCTGTTTGTGTGAACATCTTTATTTATGTCGTCTTATTTATGATAGGGGGAGAAAACAGCCTAAAGTCTACTGGTAGGGAAATGACTAAATTACAGCATTTATACTATGAAATTCTTTACACCTACTGAAAAAGGAAATAGCTCTCTTCCTGAACTAATGGATAGACCTTTAAGATCAAAGGAAGTTGTAGAACAAGACAAAACATGACACCATTTTTGGGTTAAAAAAGCCACACAAAACAAAGCATTTCAATATGGGTTTATATGTCTAAATGTATAGAAAAATACTGGGATGATTGTGTTCCAGACCAGTAACAGTGTTCCAGTCTAGGGAGTGAGATCAGGATTGAGAGGCCTTCAGCCTTTTTTTTTTTTTAGCATCTTTATTGGCGTATAATTGCTTTACAATGTTGTGTTAGTCTCTGCTGTATAACAGAGTGAATCAGCTATATGCATACGTATATCCCCGTATCCCCTCTCTCTTGCATCTCCCTCCCACCCTCCCTATCTCACCCCTCTAGTTGGTCACAAAGCACTGAGCTGATCTCCCTATGCTATGCGGCTGCTTCCCACTAGCTGTTTTACATTTGGTAGTGTATATATGTCCATGCCACTCTCTCACTTCGTCCCAGCTTACCCTTCCCCCTCCCCGTGTCCTCAAGTCCATCCTCTACGTCTGCGTCTTTATTCCTTTCCTGCCCCTAGGTTCATCAGAACCATTTTTTTTTTTTTAGATTCCATATGTATGTGTTAGCGTACGGTATTTGTTTTTCTGACTTACTTCACTCTGTATGACAGACTCTAGGTCCATCCACCTCACTACAAATAACTCAATTTCGTTTCTTTTTATGTCTGAGTAATATTCCACTGTATATATATATGCCACATCTTTATCATTCATCTGTCGATGGACACTTAAGTTGCTTCCATGTCCTGGCTATTGTAAATAGTGCTGCAGTGAACATTGTGGTACATGACTCTCTTTGAATTATAGTTTTCTCAGGGTATAGGCCTTCAGCCTTTTTAAAATGTTTTTCTTTATATATAGAATATATTAATGTGTCATGAAATTAAACAGTTAAAAGGAGTTACTATAATTTCAGAGAGCTGTCTTTTCTGATCTTCATCCTCCTGGCAGATAGTTTTTGATACTTAAAATTTATTTTTGTCAGGCATTTTCAATGAAAGTTCCAAGATCAGAATATTTAAAACTCTTGGTGACCCTTGTGATCATATGCCCATCACTTGGCAGATTTAGGAGCCTGAGACCAAGGCAGGGACTTGGTTAGTGGCAGGGACTGGGACTAGAATCTGGGTCTTGAGGGCTGCACAACCCTTATGCTCTTCATAATGAGAAGAGAGCTACTAAACAAAGGGACATGGCAAAACATTGACTACATCATCTGTGATACAAAGATTGCGTTTTCACATACTAGCTTTTCTGAAGTTATTTGGGCTTTAATGTATTCAGGCAAGAGCAGTTGGATGGTCCTAGGAATAAAAGTACCACAGAGCCCTGGCTGACTGTGGCAGGGCCTGCTGCTGGGAGAGTGAATAGGCCTCTCCCTCCCAGCAGTGATCAGGGCAGTGGGTAGACTGCTCTGTGGGAAATGTTCAACCCTAGGTCAGAAAGGATGGAAAAGACTAATTTACCTAGGGAGTATCAGGGAAAAGCTTGCATCTTGCTGGATTTTGCTGCTGTATGTGTTTTGGATTCTAACTGAATATTCCCAGGTCATAGACTTCTTTTGGCTGGAACATAAAGGCTGACATGATTACATTTTATATCTTTTTTTTCTTGGAGCTTTTTCATCCATGTAAAACCATTCTATGACAGCCCGATACCTAGGCCTTGAGAACCAGCTGATGTGGAGAGGATTTTTCTTACCGTGGGAATAGATTTTGCTATGCCTTCTAGTGTTATTGTAACCATGAAACTTTTCTCTCTCTATGCTGATCACTCATGTGAACAATAGGCCATGTTCTTCGTTTTATAAGCATATGGCAGAGTTGAAAGTGGATCACAGTTAGCTTTCTGAGGCAGGGTTAGTAATTATCCAGACCCGATTCTGGGTTCGTCTCTTCTCTCTTATTAACAGGACACTAACTCTTTGGAACTTGACTTGTATAATCAGGTCTCTGGTTCCCTTTCAGACTTTCTGCTGACCCCTCTGTCATCCACTGCCAGTCAGGGCAGTTCTTCATTCTGCGTTGGGAGTCTGGAAGAAGACTCTCCCTTCCCTTCCTTTGCCCAGGTAAACCCGTTGCTTGTGAAGCAGCCCAAGGGTATTTAACATGAACTCTGATGCTTTTTCTTTCTGGAAATCCCTCTGTTGGAATGGGGAGACTTACAGGCTAATGTTGCACTGACTCTAATAACCATGGAAGGCTTTTTAAAGACGGAAGGTCATGGAGTTAGTCTCAGATATTACCATAGACTTACCAAGGAAAGAGGCCAAGAGTAGTTGAGGAAGAATCAGGAGTTCTAATGATTTAACAAGTCAGTAGATACTTTTGTACTGAGCACTGTTCTAGGGGCTGGGGATATGTCAGTCAATTTTAACTGGTCCCTGGTTCTAGGACCTCTGATTCAGTGGTATCTGTTACATATAATAAACCATTCTTCTTCACTTTGGGAAAGGGAAAGTTGTCTTGGTTATCCTGTAAGTAGCCAAATCAGCTTTCTTGAGGAGCTGGGTTGGAGGCAACACTAGGCTAGTGAGATTTGATGTCAGATCAGTATTAATCTTTAAAACAAGCAAAACACTCAGCATTCCTGCATTCAGATAACTGAGGAAGATGGACAGACAGCTTGACAAAGCAGCCTCGTAGGAGGTTAGTATTCACTTCTTTGGGGCTAGTTCGGAATCATTAGCTGAACAGTTCTTTAGAGCAGTCAGTTGATATGGATATTTCTCAGGTACAAATGGCAGTTTGTTCTGAGGAATAAGCAGGAATTGAACTTTGGTGAGGAGAGTCTTTGAAGTCAAGGAGGATGAAATAATTGAGAGCAATCCTGAGAACGAACTGCTAGGTTTCAGAGGTTATAAGCAAGTGGCTCCTAGGAGTAAGGTCAATGCCTAAGTTGTTTTTTTAGCTAGGTTTTACTGCCATTGCTTTTTTCAACTTTATAGTTTGAAAAACTTCAAACTTAAAGAGTTGAAAGAATAGTATAATGAACATTCATACCTTTCACCCAGATTTACCAGTTGTTACTATTTTGCTATATTTGCTTGCTTTTCTCTCTCTCTTTTTTTTTTTTTTTTTTTTGCTATGTTGAAAGTAAGTTACAGACCTCATGAATGACACTTCATAACTAAATACTTGGGAGGTACATGCCCCCAAAATGACATTCTCCTGTATAACTACAATTACCATTATCACATCAAAGACAGCTTATTTAATACTGTCTAAGATGGCACATATTTTTATTTTCCCATTTGTCTCAGTGTCCTGTATTGTTTTCAGTCAGATTTAATCAAAGACTATTCATTGCATTTAGTTTTTCAAGTCTCTTCAGTGTCCTTTGATCCATAACAGTTCCTCTGGCTTCTGTTTTTTTGTTTTTTACCCGTGACATGGATATTTTTGAAGTATCCAGACCAGTTGTTCTGTAGGTTATCCTATAGTTGAGATTTTTCTGATTGTTTCTTCATGAGTGGACTCAGGTTAAACATTTAAACATTTTTGTCAAGATTAAAATATAGGTGATATATTTTAATGACCTTGGAAGAGTAAGATGATTCAGATGTCGTACTATGGGACCCCAGACTCCCAGGTACCAAGGGAGCAGATCATCAAAGTGTGGTACACGATGAAGAAAGTTTATCAGTGAAATCAACATCTACCAGTTGAGCTCATCTTGCACAACATGCAAGCCCCACTTTGGTAAACATTTAGGACAGGCATTCCTACTTGTATCTTCTTGGGGTTGTCTCGGTAAAATTCACCCTGCTTTGAGTGGCATGGTGTATGTGTGGCAGCTGGGATGCATAGTGGCCCTCAGCACATACAAAGCTGGTCTTGGCCAAGTGGGATGAAAAATTTCCTCACTCAGGGACAAGAGGAATTGTTCTGATTTTACTGTACTTGCAGGAATATGGTTTATGGCTGGATCTAAAAGTTAATAGTTAAGGAACTATTGGAAAAGCAAAGACCACAAGGTAATGAGGGCTGTGGGAGCAGTTTCGAGATAAAGTTAAATTGATTTTTGTGGCCTTAAGTAACTGAGGTTTGATAGCCAGGTGGTTTGTTTTAAAATTGGAAGGTCCTGTACACTCCTTATTCTAAGAGGTTGATGTTTTTAGGAGTCTCCAGAAGAGTAGGAAAATTTGTCAGAAGCAGGCAGTGACAGAGTCAGGATTCCCAACTTCAGAATCTGAGTATGAATCTCTTGTGCCTTCTTTGCAATATGCTTTACCTGTTTCCTAAGGAACAACTGGTTTCCCACCTTGTGGGTTTCATTGCCAGTTCCATTGGTCAGGATATAGAGGACATGACCAAAACAGTGTGAAGGAGAGAAGTATCTAGCAAATCTTTTTCCCAGAGGGGTAGTTGGTTCTTTGTCCCCCGTACCAGTCGGTGTCAAGGTAGGAGTCTGGAGAAGAAATGGCGTCAGTTACTTAAATTCTTTCCTCCCCTTTCCCACTTTGGCAGATGCTGAGAATTGGAAAAGCAAAACCAGATGTGTGGCCCAAAACTGCTCCAAAGAAAGGTGAGAACAGCCCTCTGGTAAAGGGGAAATTTGGCCCCTTTCAGAAAGTAAAAGGCTCTAGTGTTGTTTCTGCAATTTTAACACTGGTGTTTTTTAGATGAAAACAGCTTAGGTCCTCCTGCCCCTGTGGACAGCGATGGGGAGAGTGATAACTCAGACCGTGTTCCTGTGCCCAGTTTCCAGAATTCCTTCAGCCAAGCTATTGAAGCAGCCTTCATGAAACTGGACACGCCAGCTACTTCAGATACCCTCTCTGGTAAAGGCACAGAAGTGGGGTGCTCAGCTCAGGGCTGTCATTCCCTCCTGGATCCAGTGGCAGACATCACTAATCAGTTGCACTTTTCCCTCTGAGCCTCAGGGCTCACATTCTAGTGTCAACTAACATTCCATTTGGTACGTTAGCACCTTTTTGCACCCCAGATGAGTTCTTTTGAGGCCTTGGTGTGAAATTCTGAGGACTTTTTTTTTTTTTTTTAACCTTCTAAGACACAGTGGTGGAGGGTGGCTAATAGATGGAGAAGTTCAGGCTTGAAGCACACCCCGCTCTGTGGTGTTCATGAATTAGATAAGAACAACACTGGCATTTATGTGTGCTTCCTGTGTGCCTGGCGTTGTGCTAATTTTATTCTCCCAATACCATATTAAATGGGTATAACTCACATTACAGATGAGGAGCTGGGCTGGGGACGTAAGTGATGTACCTGAAGACAAACACCAGAGTGTGCAAGGACTGGTATTTGGATCCAGGAGGTCTAATTCCAGAGCCTGCACTCCTAGCTGCCTGCGACTATCATTAATGGAAACTGGCCAGGGGGCAAGGCGATGGCATTCTAAGCTAAGCTGTTTCCGTTTTCTGTTTAGAAGAGAAAGGAGGAAAGAAAAGAAAAAAACAGAAACAGAAGCTCCTGTTCAGCACTTCAGTCGTTCACACCAAGTGACACTACTGGCCTGGCTACCTTCTCCATCTGGTTTTCTTTTTTCTGTGCTTTTGTTTTGCTGCTGTAATTTTTAAGTATTTGAGTTTGAACAGATTAGCTCTGGGGGGAGGGGGTTTCCACAATGTGAGGGGGAACCAAGAAAATTTTAAATACAGTGTATTTTCCAGCTTCCTGTCTTCACACCAAAATAAAGTATTGACACTCACAAGAGATCTCTTCCTGCCACGGTTTTTAGTTTGTTGCCAGGTTAGTCTTTTTGACCCATGTGTAGTTATTCTCAACCCGAACTAAGTTTGAGTCCCTTGGAGCATCCCAAACCAGTGTTAGTGTTACAGCACTGCTCTGCTGTGACATCTTGTGTCAGGGCACCATGCTTTCAGCACAGCTAATAGTTGAATCTTTTCTATCTGTTCAGTTCTCCTCTTGTTATCTTTAAGAAACAGAGGGATGGGAATAATATGGATTTAGGACACCCAGCTTAAATTGCAGTTTTTCTTCTGACAAATAACCACGCTGTGGTGTCAGACCCAGGTTGCACTGGCATGTGTGATGGAGGGTTTTGCCTCCTGAACGTGGCTTCTTTTTGGCAAGGAAAGCTGTAACTGTCATTGACGAAGGAAGCCTGGGGACCTGGCAACCTTTAGATCAAGCTTGTTTCAAGTGACAGTGGCCTGAGTTACAGGAACAGAGGAGCCTGGCACACCCGGAGGAAGAGCAGGACAGGTTTAAAAGCGGTGGGCTTGCCCACTGCCTCCCTGTTGCCCAGAGCAGTCTTATGCCTTGGTTTCAGCTGAAGTTGAGTGATGTGAACTATTTTACTGCTTAATAAAGTGACCTCTAGGTGTAATAGACTATGAAGGCAAATAGTTGCAATAAATCACCTGCACAAGCATTGTGAGCATTCTGGTTTCTTTAAGATGATTTCAGGTCAGCTTTTTTTTTGTTGTTGTTAATATTTATTTATTTGGTTGCACTGGGTCTTAGTTGTGGCTGGCAGGCTCCTTAGTTGTGGCATGTGAACTCTTAGTTGCAGCATGCATGTGGGATCTAGTTCGCTGACCGGGGATCGAACCTGGGCCCCCTGCATTGGGAGCGCTGAGGCTTACCCATTGCACCACCAGGGAAGTCGCTAGACATATACTTGTTTTTTGTTGTTTTTTTTTTTGCGGTACGTGGCCCTCTCACTGTTGTGGCCTCTCCCATTGCGGAGCACAGGCTCCGGACGCACAGGCTCAGTGGCCATGGCTCACAGGCCCAGCTGCTCCGCGGCATGTGGGATCTTCCCGGACCGGGGCACGAACCCCTGCATCGGCAGGCGGACTCTCAACCACTGCGCCACCAGGGAAGCCCTATACTTCTTAATAGATTAACAGCTACTGTGAGCTTGAGCAATTTGAGTAATGTCTTTCCTAGTTCAGGCCTGATGGGTTCTTGAGCTGGGTTTAACTCTAACCTCCCATTCTTAAAAGGAAGAGATCTTGGGTCAGGAACTCTTCTGGGTGGATGAAGGGGCATGTGAAGCAAAAAATCACAAATCTTTGTTAAATATTTAAGGGACTTTGAGTGATGTCCATTTCATTAAGGAGAAAATAGGTCCTAGAATTGTCTTTCATAGGTAGCAGATCAAAACTGATCATAGTCTCTTGTCCCTCCTAATTCCTGTGAGTGCACTGTCTCACCTGCCTTCAGGTGCCAGGCAGGTAAAAGGCAATAGGGAAGGGTGGAACTGTGGAAAACTACCAGAAGTTGGCAGCTGCTACTTGACTTTGTAATAATTAGGTCAGGTGAGATCAGGTTTTTTTTCCCCACTCAAAAGTGCAAGAACTGTATTTTTTGTCAGGTTACCTGGTTAAGTATTGTCAAGGAATCTGGAATTCTTAAGGTCCTGTGGGTCAGTACTGAGACCAGCTATAGATCTGTGCCAGTTTAGTTGCTGTGTCTCACTAAAACTGCTACTCTGAATGACCTGGATTACTTAGGGCCCATCCTAGGGGCATGGGTACAAGGTCTCAAGTGGGAGGCTATGCACCTAGTACCACATGGGGAGCCAGTTTTCTGGCCGAGGCCGAGGGTGGAGGGGTGAAAGAGACTAGGCCAAGTATGAACTTCACATGTGCACTAAATACTACAGAAGTCAAATACATTTATTAAACCTGCTCTCAGCCAGGCAGTTAGATGCAAAGATGTCTATAACTACAGGGGCTTCACAACCTCCAGAACCACTTAACCAGGCAATGCTGGGTAAAGGTGACTTCGATTAGTTTTAAGCAAATAAGTCCATTTTGAGCTGGTCACTCGGCCTCTGGTCAGCAGTCATCCAGTTTGAGAAGTACAGAAGATGCTGCTGCCTCCGAGAATGTCCTGTCCCAACAAGTGGGCCCTGAGGCTGGGGCACAGGGCAGTCTGCAGAGCTTCACTCCATTGCCTCAGCAGCCTCCTCACCACCACTGTCTGAACGCTCCTCCCCAGCCGACTCCTCCTCTAGTAAACAGCTTCTCGTGACAGACTTCTGGATAGCCTCTCGTTCTCCTGAAGAAAGAGTACAGTACGGATGATTAAAGATGTCTTTGGGAGTGGCCTTTCATTTAGTTGGGGGAGGAGGCCAGTCACTTGCTCAGTGGGCACAGGGCTAGCGTGCCTTACCTTCATCAGTGCAGTTCTGCAACAGGATCAACAGCTGTCTCCTGTTGTACTGAATCAGGAACTTCTGACATGTTCTGATTGTACCTGGCACATGAAAGAGCTTTGTGGTCAACAGCTTGTGAAAAGTGTTTGCCTCAAGAGTCTTGCAGAGCTAGGAAAAAGTATCTTGCTCTTGGCAGGAGAGCAGGAAGATCCACCCACCACTGAAGACTGAACTTGTTACCTATTGAAAATGAGACATACCACATGCACCCATACCTCCCACGTGTAAGGTGTTGAGAAAACACGGGTAATGGTGTCCTTTGTTCTCCAAGTATGTGATGAAGGGAAGAGCTGACCACACAAGCCGGTAGAATTCCTTCCTGCATCGAAGTAGCACTATTCCGGTATAGGCATTGAGGTATCGCACTACAGCAGGAAAAAAAAAAAACCATTTGGGGAAACTTTGGATTCTCGGGAATGGGTTAAACATCTTGGGGTAACTGAGAGCCTATGCGCTAGAGATCCTTCAAGGCAGTGGCAGCTGGGATGCATCAGTAAGCAAAAACTGATTTCTGAAGAAAAAAAAAAAAATTAGGACGGACCTTCATTTACAGAAGGGAGAGAAACAACATCCAGTGCCTCGAACACCACTCAGAATTGGTGAATTCAGAATTTAAAACGGTCTTCTAATCGACTGACTAGTTAATGAATGGGTGGGGAGCGCAGAGATCCATCTTCCTCAGAAAACCCTTGGCTGAAAAGCAAGTTGCTCTGTAACTGGGCTATGCAGGTTCTTGTAGCAGCCAACTGGGTCTCACCTGATGTAGGAGAGTTGTGCCTATGTGCATTACCTTCTACTGGATTCAATTTCGAGTAGATGGTAAGAGAATGAGTTTACATAGTGTGCCTGTTGAAAGGGCCTTCTGCATTTATCTACACACATTCTGTACTTCACAGGCCCTTTTCAGGGTTAATTTTGACAATGTTTTTTCCACGTGATGTCAACGTAACCAGTCAAGTAACTTAGAACCATACACAGCTTCCCTCGTTTAATTTTCACCATCCTGTTAAACTCAATACATATATCAAATAGGTACAGGGGGTTCTTGCCCAAAGTCTCACTGCCTACTGCTCTTAGCTCTCCTCCTAACTCTGGACTCACGCAGACCTTGGGCTCGGATCCGAGTTTCCTAAAAAGGACGATATCTTTTTTTTTTCTTTTGCCCCCACCCCCACCCACCTCATGTAGGATCTTAGTTCCCCCTCCTGGGATCGAACTCGCGCCCCCTGCATTGGAAGCGAGGAGACTTAACCACTGGACCTCCAGCAAAGTCCCAAAGGACGATATCTTACATAGGACTGTGCACAGGACTTGGCAGTTGCTGGGGTCGCCCGTGCCCCTTTTTTCTCCCTCCTCTGGCCACCGCCCCCTCCACGCCCCGCCGACCCCCTCCACGCCCCGCTGACCCCTGGTTCCCCAGCACCCTCGCACCCGCGAAGCCGATGGAGCAGGCGGCCGCGCCGAAAGTCCCGTGCACGCGGGCGATCGTGTCCCGTACCAGGCCGCCCAGCACTCGGTCCTCCAGACTCAGGCGGCAGCGGGGGTCGTCAGACACCACTTCACAGAGCAGGTACCTAAGGCGGGCGAGAGGGAGGTGAGCGCGGGGCCAGGCCGCCGGGGACCGTGCAAGGGTCTGCTTACCTGTGCTTGAACCGCACCATTTCGGCCTCCGCTTCTAGCAGCCGGACCCGCAAACCGGATGTCTGCTTTCTGGTCGGCGGCCAATGGGAAGTTGGCCTGGCAGCCACTCAGAGGGGGAGGCGGAGCTAGAATGTAGGCGGAGCCCCGTGTCGGTCTCCTTCGAGCTCCGCCTCCCTCTGAGGAGCGCAGGCGGCCTGCTCAGCTCTTCGCTGATTGGGTTGTTTGGGAGCTGGATTCCGAGACTGAACACCTTGTGCTGTGGTGGGTGGTTACGCCCCACGCCGGAGTTTCCACAGCTGTGTAGGACGCAGCCGCGGCATTTGGAAGCTCCAGGACGTTTACCCTCTATTAGCTTGCAACACAGTCGTGTGTGCACTTATATTTTCTCCCCAAGATGGACGGTGGAACTTTTGAAGGCAAGACTTTGCACTCACAGGCCAGGGAATGACAGAGAGGAAATCGGACCTTTATTTTCAGATTAGAGCTCGGTTTAATTTCCCCATACAGCCAAATATGTTATTACTGTTTAGGCCTTTCAACAACCTTATGGAGTCGGGTGTATTGTCTTGTTTTTTGTTTGCAAAAACCATCCGTGGTCTTTATATTTTCTGTGTGGAACAGAAATGCACAAAGAAGCAAATAAAAATAAATTATAATCACAGCACCGAGAGAGAATAATTTATAATGTAGTGGGTTTTCTTCCTTCATTTTCCCCCTGTGCCAGCAGTTCTCCAGTGAGGTCCAGGAAGCACTGGGTTTTGTGAGACTCTTTCAGGGAGTCCCCAAAATCAAATTACTTTCATAATAATACTAAGATGTTACTTGTTTCACTGTCTCAGAGTGGACAGTGAAGTTTTCCGGAGGCCACATAACAGTGCTGACATTATTGCTTTGATGGCTAAGAGAATTGTGTATTGTGTTTTAAACATTTCTCAGTTTTAACAGACATGGTAAGTATCAATATATCCCACAAAACAAAAGCTCTTTGGGATCCTCAATAATTTAATGAGTGAAAAGGGGTCCTGAGACAAAAACAAAGTATGAGATGAGAACTTCTGCCGTATGTTAAATTATATTTTTCCTTTTATTTTCTTTTTAAGAATAGGATCATACTGGACTTCCCTGGTGGCGTAGTGGTTAAGAATCCACCTGCCAATGCAGGGTACACGGGTTCGAGCCCTGGTCCGGGAAGATCCCACATGCCGTGGAGCAACTAAGCCCGTGCGCCACAACTACTGAGACTGTGTGCCACAACTACTGAGTCTGCGTGCCACAACTACTGAAGTCCGCGTGCCTAGAGCCCATGCTCCACAACAAGAGAAGCCACCACAATGAGAAGCCTATGCACCGCAAGGAAGAGTAGCCCCCCGCTCGCCGCAACTAGAGAAAGCCCGCGCGCAGCAATAAGACCCAAAGCAGACAAAAAGTATATATATATAGGATCATACTGTTTAGTACTCTTTTTTTCCCCTTGAATATCTTTTTAAAAAATAGTCTTAATGTGGCATAACATACATAAAGCGCATATTAAGTGTACAACTCATTGAATTTTTACATACATATAGACTTTTGCAACCATTGCCCACATTAAGAGAGCATTTCCAGCACCCAGGAAGGTTCCTGTGCCCTCTCCCAGCCATAAACCTTCCCAGAAATGGCCTCTATTCTGACTTCTATCATGATAGATTAGCTTTGCCTGTCCTTGAACTTTATATAAATATAAATCTCCAACAGCATGTTTGTGTGTGCGCGTCTGGCTCCTTTCTCTCAACATATTATCTGTACAATTCATTCTTGTCATTTGACTATATTTTCATGTCAACTGTTCTTCAAGGTTATTTTTCAGCTGCTAAACTGGTCAATATTCCCACGATGGACGTTTAAATTAGTTCCAGATTTTCTTGTTATACCCAGCACTTTGATGCCCAGCCTTGTAACAAGCTCTTTATATCCATCCCTGATTATTTGTAGACTTGTCATGGACTTGGCGGGCTCTGTGAGGTCCCTGAAGGGAGTCGGGTTTCACAACCGATTGTTTGCAAGATCTGGAATGAGTTCTCAAATTTTCCATCTCTCACTCTAAATCACCTTAAAAGAGGGCTAAGGAAGTAAGGGGAAGAGGGAGAGCAGTGGTCCTGCTGAGGGACCAGGGTTCTTTGCCCCTCACCCAAGAACCACCTCTTTATCCAAAAACTGTTCCCGCCAGCTTCCTCCTTTGGTCAGCAGGGGGCGTCAGAGGCTCGTAGTGCGTGGAGGAAGTCAGCCTCTGAGCTTCCCCCCTCCCCTCCCGTCCCTGAAGTAACTCCCCCAAGGCTTCCCGGCCTTCAACTCACTTAATCCAAACACCGCGCCAATTTCATAGATGCCGTTGGGGCTTTGAGCAAAATCACACATCCAATAAGGAGCAGGATCAGAATTCGAACTCCAGGCCATCCGACTCCGTGGTCCTTACTCCGGTCTACACCGCTGATGTCCTCCGGTGCACGGTTTCGCTGTCCACTTCGTATAAATTGGAGAGACTACAGACGTAAATTAGAATCTCCTCTCCGTCGTTTACGAGCCACATGCTGTGAGGCGGTTAATTCGCGTCTCCAAGATCTCAGTTTCCTCATCTTCAACAGGATAATAATGGTTCCTCCCTCATGGGTGCATATGAAATTTAAACCAGATATCGTGGGCAAACGCCTGGCACAGTGAGTGCACAGTAAACGCGGATTTGAGCGAATGATTTACCGCTACCCGCAGGCATAGCCCCAGGGGAAGCACAGCGGGGCGGTCCTGGGCCTCCCCTCCTCCGACCCGGCCGGGCGGCCTGCCTGGAGGCCCCACGAGGGTCCTGGGCGGCCGGGAGGGGCGGCGCCGGCGGCTCAGCCCGCTCCCCGCGGTAATTAGCTGGTGTCTGCTCCGGCTGCGCCAGCCGCTAATTACACGTCTTCTAATGAGGCTGGCGGCTGTTTGCAATCACCGCGCGGCGCGGGAGGACGCGGGGGAATCCGCCCGAGGGGTGTGGACAGAGGCTGCCTCCCCAACCAGGAGATCCGCTTGGCGGCGGCGGGTTTGCGCCCCGGCAGCGCCTGCCCCCCGAATGCGCGTCCGTCAGTCTTTGGAGCCATTATCATCCCACTTTTACAGGTAAGGAAGGGGCCTGTGGCTCGGAGAAGTGAACTCACAGGCGCGAAACTCACGCTGGAATAGGCTAATCCTTACCTCCCTGCCCCCGAGCCTGTGCTCTTAACCGGCTACTGCCTAGATCAGTGGGGTACTTGCTGTTGTGACTCCTGGGACTACTCAGAAGAGTGGGTCTCAGATCAGATAAAAGGAGGAATGGGTGTGTGTGTGTGGGAACTTCCTTTGAGCTCTTCCCCTCCTTCCCATCTGAAGGTTCTCACTGTCAATTTGGCCTTTTGGATCAGACACAAAGCCGAGTATCAGCTCTAGTAAGTCCTTTAAAGCTCACTTGGAAACGTAAATCACACAACCCATTTCTCGGACTGGGAAACCTGGCGCATTCCCTAGGAGGTAGTTGAGGCAACTGCTAAAATGCTCCCATAACATGAGGGTGGGAAGCTATAACTATGTACCTTGTTCTCAGGGCCTTCTGCGGTGGACTCCAGAGTAGTTGGCTTTATTCTTCATCCTTACGTTCTGGGCTACCAGTTTTTTAAAAACAAATTTTATTGGAATATTGTTGATTTAAAATGTGGTGTTTAGTTTCTGCTGTACAGCAAAGTGAAGCAGTTATACATACACATATATCCACTCTTAAAAATTCTTTCCTCGTATAGGTTATCACAGAGTATTGAGAAGTGTTCCTTGTGCTATATTAGTTATCTATTTCATATGTAGTAGTGTGTATATGTCAATCCCAATCTCTCAATTTATCCACCCTCCTCACCCCACCGCCGGTTACCATTTATTAGGCTCTTTGTTCCAGACACTGTACTGAGCACTTCATGCGCCTGACTTCCTTTAGTCCTCATGACAACCCCATGAATGTAGGCCCCATTATTCTCTGAGGCTCAGGGAGGGAAGTGACTTGTCCAAGGTCACACAGTAATTTCAGCAGACAGACACCTTCTGTCTTACCCCCAAACCTGTGCTCTTGACCCCTTGCTCTCTACCTCTTCTGGGATGTCTGGGACCTAGAAGAATGTTCAAAGAAGGCATATACATTCTGAAGTGTCTTTGGCAGCCAGGGGGTCCTGATCAGAGCCTGGATGCTGCCGTGGTGGATGGTGGCAAAGGAAAATTGTTCAGCTTCAGCATTTTGTTAAGCAGCCGCTGCTCATTAGGGGCTCCTTCTCCTCTAATCCAATCAGCCAATTCCCTATAAAACCTTTATGGGGAAAATCTGGATAAAATTAAACTCTCCATCTGCCTGGCCAGGGGCCTGGGGAGCTGCTGCATCCACTGGGTTGCAGGGGCAGGCACGGCCCACCCTGGACCTCAGAGACACAACCATCCTGCTTCTTCCCTCATCCTCCCTGCTTTGTGGACCTCTTTCCCTCTGCCCTGCCTGCTGTGAGGATTCACTCATCCTCAACTTAATTGAAATTACAAGGGCACTACTGTTTGACCCAGCAATTTCTCCACCAGGAATTTATCCCACAGAGATTCTTGCACTTGTGCCCACTGACAGGTGGACTAGGACATGTCTTGCAGCATTGTTTGTGATAGCAAAAGGCTACCTCAATGTCCGCCAGAAAGGATCCACTGTATGTGTATATTTATTAGATGGCCATGTGCCAGAGAATTTGTTAAATGCTTTACATAGATTGACTCATTTAATCCTCACAACTACCCTATAAAACAGGGACTTAGTTTTATTAACCCCATATGACATGTAACTTGCCGAAGCTTCATGTAGCTGGTAAGCAGCAGGGCCAGGATTTGGACCAGGCAGTTCTTGTCCTTAACCACTATCCTATTCAGCTTCTCTTTCTTTATGTGCATGGAAAATTTCCAGAAGGTGACACAAAAGCTTTGATGGTGGTTAACTGTGGGGATAAGAATTACAGGTGTGACGTAGGAGGGGGACCTCACTTTTTACTGTGTCCCCTTTTATACCATATTATTTTACCATGTGCATACATTAGGTTCATAATTTAGAGGAGTTACTGAGCCCCGGTCACTACAGTATGTTATTACTAATCCTTAACTCAACCCTGGCCGTGGGTTCTACCATGACCCCCATTTTGCAGGTAAGGAAGCTGAGCTCACCGAGGTGGTCTTGCTGGGTGACAGGCCTGGGAATGGCAAAGGGGTACTGACCCTCAACCCAGTGCTCACTCCCCTAATTTATTTATTTATTTTTATTTTTTTTTTTATTTTTTTTTTTGCGGTACACGGGCCTCTCACTGTTGTGGCCTCTCCCGTTGCGGAGCACAGGCTCCGGACGCGCAGGCTCAGTGGCCATGGCTCACGGGCCCAGTCGCTCCGCGGCATGTGGGATTTCCCCGGACTGGGGCACGAACCCGTGTCGCCTGCATCGGCAGGCGGACTCTTAACCACTGCGCCACCAGGGAAGCCCTCCCCTAATTTATATTAGCCTCCTGGGCTTGGAAGGTCCAGAAGGGAGAAAAGCAGTTAAAAGTATGGGCTCCAGAGCCAGCTTACCTGGGTTCAAATCCTGACTCAGCCACTCACCAGCTGTGTGACTTTGGGCAAGTCACTTCCCCTCTCTGAACCTCAGTTTCCTCTCTGTGAGAATTAAATGACTTACCTCCATGTCAAGTGCTTAGAATATTACCTCCATGTCAAGTGCTTAGAACATTACCTCCATGTCAAGTGCTTAGAACAGGGCCTGTCTCATTGTGAACGCTCAAGAAATGTTGAGTATTTTTATATATTGTCCTGAATGCTGTCCTCCCCAATTTCAAGCTCAGAGCAGTTCTATCTCCCAGCTGGTGGGTTCAGCTGTGGCTGCTCCAGTCCCCTCCCTGAAGGGAAAGGCCCAGCCTGCCCTGTGCCCCAGCTTCCAGCAGAAGTCCTTCGGGATCTGTTCTCCTGGGTTATCCCACTGCGGTTGCTGTGATCAGAATTGATCACATCACCAGAGCTGGAAAAAGGGGCAGAGCCGCAGGGCTGGTGTGGCCCAGATCCAGGGTGAGCCTGCGACGGGCGGCCTCCCAGTTCGGGATGTTCCCAGCGCCTTCCCACCGCTCATGCTTGGAGGGAGAAGGGTCTCAAAATAGCTGTTGCTTCCCCAGCACGGCACTAGGCCAGGGACAGGAATAGACATCTGGGGGTGGCCGCCTCAGCTTCCCTCAGGAGCCCTGGGGGACCGGGACTAGGCAGAGGCCAGACTCCCCCCAGTGTGGGGCGGGTGGATAGTGCAGCTCTCAGTATGCAGTGACCCACCTGTGACAATCCAGCCCATGTCAAGTGTTGCCCCACCTGGGCTGGGTGGTCAGCAGGTCACCAGCACTGGCTAGATCCTGGCCAGGACCTGGACTCTTAGACCAATAGGAAGTGCCCTTCAACACTGGCCCCCACAATCCTCTCTTGGCAGGTGGGGAAACTGAGGCCCGGAGAGAGGTTCACATGCTCGAGATCACAAAGCTGGTTAGAAGCCAAGCTGACGGGAGAGGCAGGCCCTGGGGCTTTGAGAGGCTTTATAGGGTGGTGTTTAAAGGATTAAAGGACTCAGAATATAGGGGTTCAAATCCAGCCACTACTACTTACATGACCTGTATACATACTCGTGGGCCTCAATTCCATTACCTATAAAATGGGCACAATAATAGTTCCCAGCTTCTTTAGTGGTTGTGAAGATTGAATGAATTAATACTTGTGGCTATTATGATTGTTAGTGTTTTCTTATCAGATTCCTCACTCGTTCATCCTTAAGACATTGGCTGAATACCTCCCGTGTGCCAGGCACAGTGCTAGGCCTAGATTGGTGCAGCTCACACAGTGGCAAGAAAAGATTAGTTGATATTTCAGGGAATCTGCCATGTGCCAGCTACTATGCAAAGCATTTTTACCTACAGCATCCCATTTATTCCTCATGACAACCTATGAGGAGCCATAATCTTGCCCTGTTTTAGGCCTGAAGGGAGTGAGGCTCAGAGAGGTGAAGTCACTCCTCCAAGGTCACACCGCCAGGAGGTTGCAGAGCCAGGATTTGAAACCTAGGCTGCCTGCCTGTAGAGCTCATGCAAACCGCTGCATGACACTGTCTCTTTACTGGGGAGACGGACAAAGTTGTTCAGTTGGTGCAGTCCAGAGGTTGGGTAGGAGGTTTTTTTTTTGGCCGTTCCTCATGGCATGCGGGATCTTAGTTCCCCGACCAGGGATTAAACCCATGCCCCCTGCAGTGGGAGCACAGAGTCTTAACCACTGGACCGCCAGGGAAGTCCCAGGTAGGAGGTGTTGAGTGCATGGAGGAGGGCTGTACTCTACCTCCCTGATCTCTTTCTTCTCCAGGACCCTCCCAGTAGCCAGGGCCTTTTCAGTGTGGAGGCAGGGAAGTCCACAGCTGAGTCTCACTCACACAGCAGTCCCATGTCAGATGTGAGCTGGTCCCCAGCCCTCACTACCGAATTCCCACCTCTGTTCCCCTGGGTTTCTCTGAGTACCCAATATATGCCAGGCCTGTGCTAGGCTCTGAAAACACAAGGAAGACATTGTCTCTGCCCTGAAATTGCTCAGGGTGTGGTGAGAGAAAGAGGTTGCCCAAATAACAAGAGCAATACAGGGCAGCTGCTGTGATGAGGTGTAAGAACAGGAGCAAGTGACTGCCGGGAGGAGGTACCTAACTCAGCCTGGAAGTCAGGGAAGGCTTCCTGGAGTCAGTGATGTCTGAACTGAGGCCCAAAAGGAGAAAAATGATTAGCCAGGAGAAGAAAGAGATGTAGGAAAGAGTGTTCTAGATAGAGGGATGGCTTGTGCTAGGAGAGGAAGTGCTGAATTCTGGGAACTCTGAGGAGCAGGGGCTAGAGGTGTGGGTGAGGGGCACTGGGGCTGTAGAGGTGGACGGGGACAGTCATTCGGGGACTTGCTGTCCACACTAAGGGGCTTGGATACCATCTGGAGGGCTGAGAGAATGAGATCAGGGGCTAGAAGTTTCCCTCTGGTTTCAAGGGAGGATGGACCTCAGGAGGTTGGACTGAAGGTGGGAAGTTTGATGAAGAGGGTGCTGCCTGGGGGGAAAAGAGAGCCTTGGACTAGGGTGTGGAGGGGGGAATGGAGAGAAATGGGTGGCTTTGTGAAGGTTTTAGAAGTAGAATTGGTTACCTATTGCTGCGTAATAAATCACCCCCAACTTTTCGGCTTAAAACAACAATTTATTAGTTTTCATGATTCTGTCGGGTGACAGGGCAGTTCTGCTTCATGTGGCTTGGGGCACTGGGATGGCTGGAAGGTTCTGAAGTGGCCTCACCCACAGAAGGCTGGTAGTAGGTGTTGGCTGCCGTCAATTGGGGCTATTGTCTAGGGGGCCTCAGTTCACTTCCATGTAGCCTCTCCATGGGGCTTGGGCTTCTTACAGCATAACAGCTGGCTTCCAAGAAGCGGAAGCTGCCATGCTCCTTAAGGCCTGGCTCAGAAGTCCCAGAACGTCACTTCGGCTGCATCATAATGATCAAAGCCAGTCCTAAGACCAGTCTCGTTCAAGGCGAGGGGAAATAAGCACTACCTCTTTTATTAAATTTGTACAATTTAGTGGCATTTAGTGCATTCACAATGTTGTGCAACCAACACTTTTCCCTAATTTCAACTTTTTATCAGCTCATAAGAACACCCTGTACCCATTACGCCATTGCTCTCCATTCCCCCTCTCTCCAGACCCTGGCAATCACTAGTCTGCTTTCTGTCTCTATGGATTTGCCAATTCTAGATATTTGATATAAAAGGAATCAGAAAATATGTGAACTTTTGTGTCAGGTTTCTTTAGCATAATGTTTTTGAAGTTCATCTATGTTGTAGCATGTATCAGTGCTTTGTTCCATTTTATGGCTGAATTATTGATATATTCTACTGTATGGATCTACCACAATTTGCTAATCCATTCATCTGCTGGACATTTGGGTTGTTTCCATCTTTTGGTGATTGTGAATAGTGCTGCTATGATCATTTGTGTATAAGTTTTTGTTTGAACACCTGTTTTCAATTCTTTGGGGTATATACTTAGGAGCTGGGTCATGTGGTATGGTTTAACTTTTTGAGGACCCACCAAACTATCTTCCACAGCAGCTGTACCATTTTACACTCCCATCAGCAATGTATGAGAGTTCCTGTTCCTCCATATCCTTGCCAACTTTTTTTTTTTTTTATTAAAGCAATCCTAGGGGGTGTGAGGTGATATGTCACTGTGGTCTTGATTTGCATTTACTTAATGACCAATGATGTTGAACGTCTCTTCATGTGCTTTTTTACCATTTGTATATCTTCTTTGGAGAAATGTACTTTGCTCAGTTTTCATTTGGGTTGTTTGGTCTTTCTGTTGTTGAGTTGTAAGTGTTCTTTGCATATTCTAGATACTAGATCCTTATCAGATATATGTTTTACAAATACTTCCTCCCATCCTATAGGTTGTCTTTTCACTTTCTTGATACTGTCCTTTGATGCACAAAAGTTTTTACTTTTCATGAAGTCTCATTTATCTATTTTTTCTCTTGTTGCTCATGCTTTCGGTGTCAAATCTAAGAATTCATTGCCAAATTAGAGGTCATGAATATTCACCCCTATATTTTCTTCTAATTGTTTTATAATTTTAGCTTTTTAGGTCATTGATCCACTTTGTGTTAATTTTGAGGAAACAGGCACAGAGAGGTTAAGTAACTTACCCAATGCCACCCAGCTAATAAGCAGCAGAGCTGAGATTCAAACCCAGGCCATCTGGCTTCATTGTGCTGACTGGTGGGGACAGCATTACATAGGGCAATTTGTTCAGGGAAGAAACACTCTAAAGACATGACATTTGAGTGGAGACACATAAGATTCCAGCCATGGGAAGTCCAGGAGGCTATGTATATGGAGTGAGGTAGGGGTCTAACTTCATTCTTTTGCATGTGGTTAAGCTCTACCTCTTGACGGGACGTCAGCATGCCCTTACAGGGAGGGGAGGGATGGTTGAAGGCCATCTTTGGAGACAGTTCAACACAGCAGGTCTTGGTGATGAGTTGTCCATGAGGGGCTGGGGAGGGAAGCGGGTGGAGAAGGCAGGCAGGGTGACATCCACCTTTCTTGACTGAGTCAGTGTCACTGGGCAGATGGGGAAGCCTGGGGGAGGAGCAAGACTTAGGTGAAGGGAATAAGAACTCAGTCCTGGACATGCTGAGTTTGAGCTTCCTCAGGCATCCAGGCACCAAATAAATGATCAAGGAAACATGGAAGGATGCTAAGATTCCATTCATTTAATGAATAGCTATAGGACTCCTAATACTAATACCAGGTAACATTTATGTGGTGCCAGCCATGGGCCAGTCACTTTGCACCTTTTTTTTTTTTTTTTTTTTTTTTTAACATTTACTATGTGCTCATTACTTGGTGTTTTACAAATGTTAAACTAAAATTCTTACAAAAATTCAGAGTGATGGGTATTTCTAGTTCCATTTTTCATATTCGAAAAGTGAAGCTTAGTTTGGTTCCTCAACCTGTCTGAAGTTGCAGAGCAGGTTAGCAGCAGAGCCAGAATTTAACCGCAGACCCTCTCTCTTCAAGATCTGGGCTTTTTCACTTTTCAAAAAATTGAGCTACAATGTACATACAGTAAACCAAACAAATCTCAAATTTGTTCATTAAATTTTATATATACCACATCCTAGGTACAGATGTAGAACATTTCCAGCCCCTTGAAAACTCCCTCTCAGGCATATTTAATTCTCACAGTGACCCTAAGAGGTAGGTATTATTATCATCCCTATTCTTCAGATGAAGAAACTGAGGCTTAGAGAGGTGAAGCCACTTGCCCAAGACCACACGGTGGTGGAATCTGGATTCTAACTCAGGCCTATAGGACTAGGAGCTTGGAGTCCTTTCCACCTCCCCCCACCCCAAGATTTCTCCCAGAGGTCAGACTCCAGACTCTCAGGCCCTCTGAGACCAGGCTGAGGATCACCTTACCCCCCACTGGGCTGGGACTGGACTCAGGCCTGGAGGGTCCCTGAAGGCAGGAGCTGGCCTCTGATGAAGGATGGAAGTCCCTCATTTGTGGTTTTGTGGGGAGTGCAGGGCCAGGGAGGATGCAGAGTTAGGATAAGGAGAGAGGAATGAAATGAGCTCTTCCTTGTGCCCATCCCCATCAGTCACGGAGGATGAACAGTGGGCAGGAGCCCAGCTGGGGTCCTTTTCCAGCAATAGGCCCCGGGGGAAAAGCTCAACTCTGCCTGGACCTGATTGGCCCGAAGTGAGGAGAGGAGGGGGCTTTGGACCACTTCCTCAGCATCCCGGGAGCAGCTGGGAGGACCCCAGGAGTGTCCTCTGCACCTCTTCCCACCTCTGTGTGTCTGCCCTGCACCCCTCTGACCTCTTCTCCTGTCCCGCTGCTCCAGCTAAAGCTGGCCTCCTTGCTTTCTTTCCAACCTGTCAAGCTCCTACGTGCCTCAGGGCCTTTGTACTCAATGTTCCCTCCATCTGGATCCTCCTTCCTCCTGGACTTCCTAGGGCTGGTGTCTTATGCGTCTCCACTCAAATGTCACGTCTTCAGAGCGCTCTTCCCCGCACAGATTGCCCTATTTAATGCCCTTCCCACCAGCCGGCACAAAGGAGCCAGATGGCCTGGGTCTGAATCTCAGCTCTGCTGCTTATTAGCTGGGTGGCATTGGGCAAGTTACTTAACCTTTCTGTGCCAGTTTCCTCAGCTGTAAAGTAGGGCCAATGATAATAGTGCCTACCTCATAGGGTTATAGTAAGGATGAAACTATTTAACATCTGTTAACAATGTTTGGCCCATTGTAGATGCTTTATAAAAATTTGCTGTTATTCACACAACACTCACCCCATTCTGAAATTATCTTGGTTACTGGTTTACTTGTTACCCCAGTTAGAATGTGAGCCCCATGAAGATGCTGGGTCCGTCTGTGTTGTTCACGGTTCTGTGCCCTGTACAGTGCCTGGATTGCAGTAATAAACTTGGGTCGAATAAATCGAATGGACGAATAAGCCAGGCTGCTAGATGATTCTGCTTGCAGCTCCCCAGACATGCCGCGCTCCCTCTCATTTCCTGACCTTTGTGCTTGCTGTTTCCTCTGCCTGGAGCCATTCATTCCCCAGAGGAAGGGAGGGGAGCAATGAAGAAAGACTGCCTTAGGACTTCCCTGGCGGTCCAGTGGTTAAGACTCTGCGCTTCTGATGCAGGGGGTGCGGGTTCAATACCTGGTCGGGGAACTAAGATCCCACATGCTGCAGGGCCAAAAAAAAAAAAAAAAAAAAAGACTGCCTTGCAGCTGCCCAGGTCTCTCTCTTACCCCTTCCTCACTGCCCCCTGCCTGAGGCATCCACAAGAGAGCAGTGAGTGAGAATCTAGACACTCCAGGACTAGAATCACCTGTCACTACTCCCATGTTCTGAAACTGAGGAAACAGGCCCAGAGAGGAGAAAGGACTGGGCCAAGGTCTCACAGCCAGCTGAGGGCAACATTCTCCCCACTGGACCCCACATATGTCACCTGGAGGCTGTTTTCAGTGTCCATGCTGGTCCTGCCTCCCTGCATGGGGCCTATAGACAGGTGGTAAGTGAGGGGCTTTGGGTTACTGCCCTCTGGCCCAGGGAGGAGGGGCCAGAGCAGCCGGGCTTAGTGAAGGGACACAATTCTGATGCTTCTACTTAGTAACCATGTGGCCTTGGGCTCTCTGAGCCTCAGTTTACTCCCCTGGACGACGAGGAGATGAAAACCCACCCTCCGGGGTCACTAGAAAGATTTGTATTAAAAGTCCTCAGGGAATTCACTGGCAGTCCAGTGGTTAGGACTCAGCGCTTTCACTGCAGGGACCCGGGTTTGATCCCTGGTCGGGGAACTAAGATCCCGCAAGCTGTGTGGCATGGCCAAAAAAAATCCTCACGTATCGAGCACTTATTCTCAACTACCCCACAGGGCAGGTATGAATTTTATGCCCATGTTCCAGATAAGGAAACTGAGGCTCAGAATGGGGGCACAGTGACTTGTCCAAGATCACAGAGCCAGCAAAAAATAGAACAGGGATTCGAATCCAGCAGGCTGACGACAGAGCTCACATTCTCAGCTGGTGCAACGGCCCTGGGCACACAGCAGGCACCCAAAAGAGGGTAGATATGGGTACCCCTCTGACTGAGGCCCTAGGAAAGCCTCGCACCATCTTCGAGGACAAGAGTCCCTCCCTGAAAACCACACCTTTTGTTAATTTCCCTCCCCTCCAATCACCGCTTGGAGACAGGAGGACTCTCGCAACCTCTCTCTGATGGATTTTCGGATTATGCCCACCTTGATTAGTTCCAGAGTCTCCTGGCAGAAGCAGGAGTTATTCCGGGGCCTTGATGGCTCCCTCTGGCCTCACTCCCCACCCCACCCCCACCACCCGGTAGCAAACACCTCTGCTTCCAACTGCACACGTTAGGGTTCGTTAGCTGCCTCCCCACCGCTCACTTTCTGCCCCTGCAGCTCAGACTTGAGCTGACACCTGCTCTCTGCTCCCCACTCCACAGCCGCTTCTGCCTCCCCACGATCTGGTAGAGTGGGGATATCAACGCTTTCTTAATCCTTGGTCCCCAGACTTTGCCTCACTTGGAGTGGTGACCCTCCCTCCAACTGCAGGATTTTTCCAGCAAAACCTCACACACCGTTTGGATGCAAGTATTTTCTCCCTGTTCCTTTTGGTATCCAGTCCTCAATGTCATTCAGCCTGGGGTGGGAGTAGCTCAGAAATTTCCAAGGCTAAATTTTATGGTATGTAAATTTTACCACAGTTAAAAAAAAAATTCCCAAGGGGGCTCAGGATGGGGGCCGGCGCGGGGGGGAATGGGCAATGTTATGTCACAGAGAGCGGGGCTGACGTCACAGGGACGTGGCATGGGTTCTGCTGTCGCTGTCTGTTCTCTCTGTGCCTGGCTCTCCCTTCCAGTTCTGAGCTCTGCCAGGGCCGCCCGCAGGCCTTGCTTGCTTTTCAAAAATAAATCTGGAGTCTCTCACAGAGGTGGTGGGCTGCTTCCTTGGTGTCCCAGTCTGTGTGTTATTCCTTTCAAGGCAAGACTCCCTGAAGCTGACTCAGGCTGGGCCCGGGGCAGGTCATTGGTTGTCTGTCTGAAGTAGTTCAGATGCTAACATCTGGGTCTAGCATCCATTACCTTCAAGGTAGCAGGGTCCTCCCTGGTGCCAATCAAGTCATTCATTCATTCATTCAGACATTCAACAAGCATCATTAATGCCTGCTATCTGCAGAGCACACCTCTGGGTGGCCTCTATTCTTTTCTCATTTGTTTCTGAGATACCTCCCTGCTTCTCTTTGAATTTCCACTTCCTTCCCTAAAGTAGGGGATCTTAATTAGGGTGGCCAGTCAGTCCCACAAGGAAACAGATGGCATGTTCAAATTGGGCAGTTTCAGGAAGGCTGAATAAAGGGACAGTTTAGGTGTGAGCAGGGGGTAAGGAAAGTGCTGTCAGGCCTGGGAGGCTGGGCCCAGGGAGCAGTTCTACTACCCAGAAGGAGATATGTGGAGAGAACCACCTTCAGAGAAGCTGTGACTTTCTGCTGAGGGAGCAGCCAGCCTGAGGTGCCCTGCAGGGAGAGAGCAGAGGAATAAACATCCTGACCTATGAATGGATAAAAAAGATGTGGCACATGTATACAGTGGAATATTACTCAGCCATGAAAAGCAACGAAATTGAGTTATTTGTAGTGAGGTGGATGGACCTAGAGTCTGTCACACAGAGTGAAGTAAGTCAGAAAGAGAAAAACAAATACTATATGTTAACACATATATATGGAATCTAAAAAAAAAAAGGTTCTGATGAACCTAGGGGCAGGACAGGAATAAAGACGCAGACTTAGAGAATGGACTTGAGGACACGGAGAGGGGGAAGGGTAAGCTGGGACGAAGTGAGAGAGTGGCATGGACTCATATACACTACCAAATGTAAAACAGATAGCTAGTGGGAAGCAGCACATAGCACAGGGAGATCAGCTCGGTGCTTTGTGACCACCTAGAGGGGCGGGATAGGGAGGGTGGGAGGGAGACGCAAGAGGGAGGGGATATGGGGATATATGTATACATATAGCTGATTCACTTTGTTATACAGCAGAGACTAACACACCATTGTAAAGCAATTATACTCCAATAAAGATGTCAAAAAAAAAAAAAAAAACATCCTGACCTGCCTCTTCCTTCCCCTTTCCACCTCCTCCTGGGTCTCCCCATTGGCCAAACCTGATTAGAAGTCAGGAGATGTTGAGTCTGAAGAGGTCAGTCTCCCTGGGCACGGAGCAGGGTGGGAAAAGGTGCAGAGTGTTCCTAGATGGACAGATGGAGGATTATCGACTTATCACTATCTGGTTAGTAATAGTAGAAGTAGTAGTAGGTCCCATGAGACATGCTCAATAAACGTTAGCTACTATTATTAGTGCTTGTATTAGTTATTTACTGCTGTGTAACAAGTTACCCCAGGGACGTCCCTAGTGGTCCATTGGTTAGGACTCTGCGCTTCCACTGCAGGGGGCGTGGGTTCAATACCTGGTTGGGGAACTAAGATCCCACAAGCCGTGCTGCCAAAAAAAAAAGTGACCCCAAAACTTAGTGGCTTAAAACAATAAACATGTATTACCTCACACAGTTCCTGTGGGTCAAGAATTGGGAGCAGCTCAGCTGGATTATCCTGGCTCCGTCTCTCCTGAGGTTACAGCCTAGCTGTTGGCCGCTCATATCAAGTAGTTCACTCCTGAGGCTGGCAAGCCTGGCGCTGGCTGTTGGCAGGAGGCTTCAAGTTCTTTGCCATCCAGATTTCTCCACAGGGCTGCTTGAGAGTCCTCATGGTGTGGTGGGTGGCTGGCTTCCCTCAGAAAGAATGATCCAAGAACAGAATCCTCAAGATGTTTTCTGACCTCGTCTCAAAAACCACAGACCATCATTTCGACAATACCCTGTAGGTTTCATAGGTCAACCTATTCAGTGTGGGGGGTGGGGGCAGATGAGGGCAGGAATGCCAGGAGGCAGGGATCATTGGAGGCCTTCTTGGAGGTTGGCTACCCCAGTTCCCAGTACATTCACTCCTTCAATCCTTTCCAAATCCCTAGGAGGTTATCTAAACAAAACAAAACAAAACAAAAATCGCTGTGAGTATTATTATTGTCACTTTTCTGTTTAGGAAACAGAGGCATAGAAAAGTGAAATAACTTGCCCAAGATTAAACACCTAAGTGGCAAACCCAGGAATTGAATGCAGATGGAGTATTTTTTTCAATCAATTTTATTGGGCCATCATTTACACACAATAAAAACACTACAGTAGAGATATAGACCATTTTCATCCCCCCACACCCCAGAATTTTCCTTCATGCCCTTTGTAGTCAATCCTCCTGGGCCTGCTCTAGGCAATCTCTGATCTGCTTTCTGTGACTATAGATTGCTTTGTCTGTTCTAGAACTTCATGTAAATGAAACCATTCAGTATGTTCTCTTTTGTGACTGGCTTCTTTTGTTGAACAAAAATGCTTATGAGGTCCATCTACATTGTTACACGTATTGGTAATTCTTTTTTTTTTTTAATTGCTGAGTAGTATTCCACTGCATAGATATAGTGTAAGTCTTTTAAAAAAATTTTTTTAATAAATTTATTTATTTTATTTATTTATTTTTGGCTGCATTGGGTCTTCATTGCTGCGTGCAGGCTTTCTCTAGTTGTGGTGAGCGGAGGCTTCTCTTTGTTGCGGTGCGCAACCATTGCGGTGGCTTCTATTGTTGTGGAGCACGGGCTCTAGGCGCGCGGGCTTCAGTAGTTGTGGTGTGGCGTGTGGGCTCAGTAGTTGTGGTGTGTGGGCTCTAGGGCACGTGGGCTTCAGTAGGTGTGGCTCACGGGCTCTAGAGCACAGGCTCAGTAGTTGTGGCGCATGGGCTTAGTTGCTCCGCGGCTTGTGGGATCTTCCCGGACCAGGGATCAAACCCATGTTCCCCGCATTGGCAGGCAGACTCTCAAACACTGTGCCACCAGGGAAGTCCCCAGTGAATTGTTTTTAATGTTTGTGTTTTGTGTGTCCTAAGAAATCTTTGCCTACCCCTAGGCCACAAAGGTTTTCTCCTAAAAATTTTATAGTTTTGGTCTTTCCATTTAGGTCTCTGATCCATTTTGAGTTAGTTTTTATGTATGATGTGAGGTAGGCGTCATTGTTCATTTTCTCTTCTGTGTTGATATGTTTCAGTACTAACATCCTTTTTCCACTGAATCATCATAGAACTTCAGTAAAATAATCAATTGATTGTATTTATGTGGATCTATTTTTTGGACTTTATTGTGTTTCATTGATCTATATGTCTATCCTTATGCTAATATTACATTGTCTTGATTACATAGTAATTCTCAAAATCAAGTAGCATTAAGTGCTGCAGTTTTGTTCCTGTTTTTCAAAATTGTTTTGGCTACTCTAGTTTGTTGCATTACCATATGCATTTTAGAGTCTACTTGATAATTTCTACAAAAAAAAAAAACCCTGCTGGAATTTTGATCAGGACTGTATTGAATCTAAGATCAATTTGGGGAGAGTGGCATTTTATACGTGAACATGGTATATCTCTCCATTTATTTAGGTCTTCAGTTTCTCTCAGTAAGGTTTTGTAGTTTTCAGACTGCAAGTCTTGCACATGTTTTGTTAAATGTATCCCTAAATATTTTATGTTTTTTGATGCTATTGGAAATATTTTTATACATTTAACTTCTTGATTGTTCATTGCTAGTACAGTCCACCCTCCTGTATCCAGGGGTTCTGCAACTGCAGATATGGAAGGCTGACTGTATCATCCCATTTCATATAAGGGACTTGAACATCTGTGGATTTTGGTATCCATGGGCAGGGTGGTGGATCCTGGAACCAATCCCCTGTGGATACCAAGGGACAACTATATACAGAAACACATTATATATTCACTTTGTATCCTTTGATCTTGTTAAATAAAATGATTAGCTCTAGTTTTGTTTTGTAAATTCCTTAGGCTTTTCTACATGCATAATCATGTCATCTGAAAATAAAGACCATTTAACTTTGTCCTTTTTCCATTTTTTTTTTTTTCTTGCCTTATTGTCCTGGCTAGGACCTCCCAATGTTGCATGAAGTGGTGAGAGCAGATATTCTTGCCTTGTTCCCAGTCTCAGGGGGGAAAGTGTGTAGATTTTCAGCATTATATATGTGAGGTATTTTGAAGCCTTGCCTTTTAATGGGTTAAGGAAGTTCTCTTCTATTCTGACTTGTTTGTTTTTAAATCATGATTAGGTGTTAATTTTATCAAATGTTTTTTCATATCAATTAACATGACCATGAAGTCAACCCAGATATGTATATATATTTAAATTGAGGTGAACATAAAATGAACATACAATTAACCTTTTTTTTTTTTTTTTTTTTGCTATACGTGGGCCTCTCACTGCTGTGGCCTCTCCCGTTGCGGAGCCCAGGCTCCGGACGCGCAGGCTCAGTGGCCATGGCTCACGGGCCTAGCCGCTCTGCGGCATGTGGGATCTTCCCGGACCGGGGCACGAACCTGTGTCCCCCGCATCAGCAGGCGGACTCTCAACCACTGTGCCACCAGGGGACCCCCTACAATTAACCATTTTAAAGCAAACAATTCAGTGGCATTACACAACCACCATCTCTATCCAGTTCCAAAATATCTTTAGTCACTGCAAAAGGAAACCCTGCACCCATTAAGCAGTTACTATTTCCCATTCCCTCTCCCCAAGATCCTGGCAACCATCAATTTGCATTCCTTCTCTATGGATTTGCCTATTCTGGACACTTCATATAAATGGAATATTCGACCTTTCATGTCTGGCTTCTTTGACACTGCGTAACATTTTTGAGGCCTGTCCACATTATAGCATGTGTCAGTACTTCATTCCTCTTTTTGGCCGAATAATATTCCATTGTATGGACACACCACAATTTCTTTACCTAGATAGTTTTTTTTATTTTATTGAGGTATAGTTGATATACAATGTTGTGTTAATTTCTGCTGTACAGCAAAGTGACTCAGTTATACATATATGTGCATTCTTTTTTTTAATATTCTTTTCCATTATGGTTTATCATAGGATATATATTTTTCAATAACTTTATTTATTTATTTATTTTTATTTTTGGCTGCATTGGGTCTTCTTTGCTGCCCACGGGCTTTCTCTAGTTGCAGCGAGTGGGGGCTACTCTTTGTTGTGGTGCACGGGCTTCTCATTATGGTGGCTTCTCTTGTTGCAGAGCATGGGCTCTAGGTGTGCAGGCTTCAGTAGTTGTGGCTTGTGGGCTCTAAAGCACAGGCTCAGTAGTTGTGGCGCACGGGCTTAGTTGCTCTGCAGCATGTGGGATCTTCCCAGACCAGGGCTCAAACCCGTGTCCCCTGCATTGGCAGGCGGGTTCTTAACCACAGCACCACCAGGGAAGTCCTATGATATTGAATATAGTTCTCTGTGCTATACAGTAGGACCTTGTTGTTTATCCATTCTATATATAAAAGCTCACATCTGCTAACCCCAACCTCCCACTTCATCCCTCCCTCAACCCCCTCCCCCTTGGCAACCACCAGTCTGTTCTCTATGTCCATGATTCTGTTTCTGTTTCATAGATAGGTTCATTTGTGTCATATTTTAGATTCCATGTGTAAGCGATATCATATGATACTTATCTTTCTCTCTCTGACTAATTTAACTTAGCGTGATTATCTCTAGTTGCATCCATGTTGCTGCAAATGGCATTATTTTGTTCTTTTTTTTTTTTTTTTTTTTTTTTGTGGTACGCGGGCCTCTCACTGTTGTGGCCTCTCCCGTTGCGGAGCACAGGCTCCGGATGCGCAGGCTCAGCAGCCATGGCTCACGGGCCCAGCCGCTCCGCGGCATATGGGATCCTCCCAGACCGGGGCACGAACCCGTATCCCCTGCATCGGCAGGCGGACTCTCAACCACTGCGCCACCAGGGAGGCCCCTATTTTGTTCTTTTTTATGGCTGAGTAGTATTCCATTGTATATATGTACTACATCTATTTTTTTAAAATAAACTTTTATTTATTTATTTATTTTTGGCTGCGTTGGGTCTTCGTTGCTGTGCACAGGCTTTCTCTAGTTGTGGCGAGTGGGGGCTACTCTTTGTTGTGGTGCGCGGGCTTCTCATTGTGGTGATTTCTCTATTGCGTAGCATGGGCTCTAGGTGCACGGGATTCAGTAGTTGTGGCACACAGGCTCAGTAGTTGTGGCTCACGGGCTCTAGAGTGCAGGCTCAGTAGTTGTGGTGCATGGGCTTAGTTGCTCCACGGCATGTGGGATCTTCCCAGACCAGGGCTCAAACCTGTGTCCCCTGCATTGGCAGGCGGATTCTTCTTAACCACTGCACCACTAGGGAAGTCCCATGTACCACATCTTCTTTATCCATTCATCTGTCGATGGACATTTAGGTTGCTTCCACATCTTGGCTATTGTGAATAGTGCTGCTCTGAACATAGGGGTGTATGTATACACAGATAGATTCTTCTTTTTTAAAAAATTAATTTATTTAATTTATTTTATTTTTGGCTGCACTGGGTCTTTGTTGCTGCATGCAGGCTTTTTTCTAGTTGCAGTGAGCGGGGGCTACTCTTCGTTGCGGTGCGCAGGCTTCTCATTGCGGTGGCTTCTCTTGTTGCAGAGTGCAGGCTCAGTAGTTGTGGCGCACGGGCTTAGTTGCTCCATGGCATGTGGGATCTTCCTGGACCAGGGCTCGAACCCGTGTCCCCTGCATTGGCAGGCGGATTCTTAACTACTGCGCCACCAGGGAAGCCACTGAAGAGATGAGTTTTAATCTGGAAAGGCTTCATGGAGGAAGCAGCTTTTGAGGAGAGCCTTAAAATTTGAGGAGTGAGAGCTTTCCTTCAGCCCACAGTGATTAATAATGACGGCCGCTGTTTATGTGCCAGGCACTGTAACGAGCACATCAACTTCCCTGGCGGCAGCCAGCTAGTGAGGGGCAGAGGAGAGTTTGCATGTGAACCCAGACCCACATCCTTAATGACTGCCTTTTACTGCCTTTCCAAGCCTGGTTCCAGATTAGGGTTGGGGTCTTTCTTCTCCATATTCTGTCTCCCCGTCTCTTGTTCTGGGCATAACTGAATGGGACTAGAGAGTGACAGGATGATGGGCAAAGCGTGGACTTGGATCATCCCAAGTCTTGGGAAGGACTGTTCAGCTCCTACCCTTCCAGGTCCTTCGGATTTAGCGGAGACCTGGGCCCCCGGGGGACAGCACCTCCCGTTCTTCCCATGGCCCTTTCCTCCCCCAGCCCTCTCTCCCCCTCTCCTTCCTTAGCCCCTCTAGCTCATTGGGCTGTGCTGGAATCTGTGGGGAAAGGAGCAGGATTTCAGCTAAATATAAACCAGGCTGTTCCAGTTTCCAAATAGAACAAAGGAGCAGGGTGTTAAGTTGATTTTTATAAATAAAGAGAGAGGGAGTGAGAGAATATTTTTTCGAGATGTTTAATAAAATCGCCTGTGAGAGGCAGGAAAATCACTGGGCTACGGTGGGAGGGTTTGGGGCGGGGGAGAGAATGGGGAATGCTTCCTCCTTCCTGCTGTGATTCTTGCTGACTCCTTGTCCTTTTCCCGGGATCAGGGAGAGACCGTGGGGCAGAGGGGGTTAAGAGGCAGGAGACGGACACGAGGGTCCCTGGGAGGAGGAGGAGGACAAGGAAAACTCATCATCATGATAGTTACTGTGTATTGAGCGCCCACAGTATGCCAGGTCCTGTGCTAGATCTATGCATCATCCCACCAAACGCGCACAAGCGTGAGAAGTTGGGATTCTCGTCACCGGGCACTCTGTGATCTAGCCCCTGCCTGCCTCTCTGACCTAATCTCCCTCTCCCCCTGGCTCGCTCTCTTCCCACCACACCAGCTCCACACACCAAAGTTATTCCCTTCTCGAGGCTTCTGTGCCTCTAGGTCTTCTCACCATTCAAGTCTCAGAATAAATGTCACTTTCTTCCTGACCACGTTGCTAAATATGCATTAGCTAAATGAATGAGGCTCAGAGAGGTGAAGTGACTTGCCCGAGGTCACACAGCTAGGAAATGACAGAGACAGGAGGGAGCCCAGATTTATCTCACTCCCAAATGCATGCCATTTCTACTATTTTATAAGGCTTCCAGCATGGTGAGGGCAGGGGATGGGGACTTAAGGAGATTTCTCTGGAACCTGGGGGTTTTGGAGAATGACCAGACACAACTCTGGAGGATCAAAGTGGGGGGTGGTCAATGAAGCCAGAATGTCACCATCACCTTCATCCTTAAACAATGTGTGTAACATCTAAAAATTATTAAACAGACAGATCATCTTTGGGGAGGCATTAGGCAGAGAGAATTTTATTCAATATCACCCAAAGGAGAGCTAGACTAGGCTTTAGGGAGGTGGCAGAGAGAGGGCTTCTTATCTCAGGAGGTGGGAGGGATGGTCAGAGGAAGCAGAGATATCTTGTACCCCCCGCCCACCTGCCCTCTTCTTTCCCTTGACCCCCTACCTCCACTCAGTGGCACATCACGTGTGGGGTGGGCTAGGAGCAAGTGTCTGCACATGTCCCCACGGTCAGACGGGAGCTGGTTAAGCCTTTCTGCTGATGTCAGATTCTGCCTCACCGGGTACCGTATGGCTTGGACAAGTCATACGGCTCTCTCTGAGTCTGTTTCTTCCTGTGTAAGATGGAGATGGTGGGGTTTCCCTGGTGGTGCAGTGGTTGAGAGTCCGCCTGCTGATGCAGGGGACACAGGTTTGTGCCCCGGTCCGGGAAGATCCCACATGCCACGGAGCGGCTGGGCCCGTGAGCCATGGCTCTTGAGCCTGTGCGTCCGGAGCCTGTGCTCCGCAACGGGAGAGGCCACAGCAGTGAGAGGCCCGCGTACCGCAAAAAAAAAAAAAAAAAAGATGGAGTTGGTGAAATTGGCTTGGTTATGAAGATTAGACATACGGCGTTAGATGTCAGGAGCCCATATCTCAAACACATGGTAGATGTTCCGTAGATTAGATGAAAGCTGTCATTTTCTTATTTATTATTACCCTTCTCCAGATTATAATCTAATTGAGCACAGGGAAGGTCACTCCATTAATTGAGCAGCCACTATAAGCCAGGCGCTGGGCTAAGCACTCTATGTGGAGTATCTTGTTGAAAAGTACCTACTTTAGTTCCATGAAGTAGGTACTATTATTATCATCATCATAACATCACAATAGTATTGATATTATTACTATAATACTGTTCTTTTTTAAATTAAAAAAATTTTTTTTAATGGTTTTGGCTGCATTGGGTCTTCGTTGCTGCACACGGGCTTTCTCTAGCTGTGGCAAGCAGAGGCTACTCTTCGTTGCAGTGCCTGGGCTTCTCATTGTCGTGGCTTCTCTTGTTGCAGAGCACGGGCTCTAGGTGCCTGGGCTTCAGTAGTTGCAGCACGTGGGCTCAGTAGTTGCAGCACGCGGGCCCTAGAGCGCAGGCTTCAGTAGTTGCAGTGCGTGGGCTCTAGGGAGCGCGGGCTTCAGTAGTTGTGGCGCAGGCTCAGTAGTTGTGGCTTGCGGGCTTAGTTGCTCTGCAGCATGTGGGATCTTCCCGGACCAGCGCTCGAACCCATGTCCCCTGCATTGGAAGGCAGATTCTTAACCATTGTGCCACCAGGGAAGTCACACTATAATACTATTCTTATTATGAATGAGGAATATGGGGCTCCCGGGGTGAAGTGACTTGCCCAAGGTCACACAGCTGGGAGGCAGCAGAGCTGGGCCTGAAATCCAGGTAGGCCCAAGTGCAGATCTTTTTTTTTTTTAATTAATTTATTTATTTTTGGCTGCATTGGGTTTTTGTTGCTGCGCGCGGGCTTTCTCTAGCTGCAGTGAGTGGGGGCTGCTCTTCGTTGCGGTGCGCGGGCTTCTCATTGCAGTGGCTTTTCTGTTGTGGAGCATGGGCTTTGGGTGCGCAGGCTCAGTAGTTGTGACTCACAGGCTCTAGAGCGCAGGCTCAGTAGCTGTGGCGCACCGGCTTAGTTGCTCCACAGCATGTGGGATCTTGCCGGACCAGGGTTTGAACCCGTGTCCCCTGCATTGGCAGGCGGATTCTTAACCACTGTGCCACCAGGGAAGTCCCCAAGTACAGATCTTGAGCTTTTAAATATTATACAATCCTGCCTCCCAGAGCTAATGAAGCAGTGGGCCTCCTGGTGATCCAGGATGTAGAGCCTGGAATCAGAGGAGAGTGACAGGGCCAGAGAGGGTCATGGTGAGAACAGAGGCCCGGCTTTGATTAGGGGGTCAGCAAGGGAGCCCAGGATGGGGTGGTGGGGTTGGGAAGTGATGTTACAGTTCAGGGGGCTGTGGCTCTGAGCCTCTGAGTCATTCAGACTGAGCAGCTTGACTCCCAGCCACAGGAGATGCTATTTATAACCTGCAGGTTCTAGCAGTCTCTGGATCACGGAGCCCTGAAGCTACTTGGGGCCCTTTGCCCTGGGCCTCAGGGCAAGGAGGGAAGGCAAGTGGTCAGGGAAGGCCATGGCCCAGCCTTCCTTCTCCTTGCTCTGGACTCTTTAATCAGCACAAAATACACACTCAGGTACCCTGTGGCTCGCTCTGGGGGAGTCTGGCTTGTCATCAGCATAGTGCCTGGCACCTAAGAGGCTTGAATAAATGATCGAATGAATGAACGAATGAACGGCCATAGCTTCAGACTTTTTGTTGGGTCAGATGATGTCAATTCTCTGCCCCAAACTCTCCAGTGGCTTTCCATTTCATCTGGAGTAAAAGCCACAGTCCTCACAGCAGCCTACAAAGCTCATACATGATGTGGCTCCTTTGCTGCTCCTGGGAACACTACTGGAATGTTCCTGCCTTGGGGGCCTCGGCCCTGCTTCCTCCTCCTGGGACACTCTTCCCCAGGAACTGGCCTGTCTTCCTCCCTCACCTCCTTCAGGTCTTTGCTTAAATGCCAGCTTCTCAGTGAGGCCTTCCCTGACCCTTCTACTTAAAATTGCACCGACACAGTATACTCCCAATCCCCTTTCCCTGCCTCATTTCTCTCTGTGTCTGTTGCCATCATCCAACGCACTACATATATTACTAATTTATCATTTTATTTTCTGTCTCCTTCAATTAGAATGTCAGCTCCAGGAGGACAGGAATTTTTGTCTCTTTTGATTACTGCTGTAACCCTAGTGCCTAGAACAGTGCCTGGCACATATATGGCACTCAAAAAGTATTTGTTGGTGGCATGAATTCACTGGGATTTTTTTTTTTTTGCAGTACGCGGGCCTCTCACTGTTGTGGCCTCTCCTGTTGCGGAGCACAGGCTCCGGACACGCAGGCTCAGTGGCCACGGCCCACGGGCCCAGCCGCTCCGCATGTGGGATCCTCCCGGACCGGGGCACGAACCCATGTCCCCTGCATCGGCAGGCGGACTCTCAACCACTGTGCCACCAGGGAAGCCCACTGGGATTTTTCACAGACTTGCTGTGTGACCTTGGACAGCTAACCTCCCCTCTCTGGGCCTCAGTCTGTTGGATTCAGTGGCCTCCCAGTTTGGATAGTCATACGGCTCTATCCCTTCATCCTGCTTCCTGTGATATACTTTTTTTTTTTTAACATTTGCTGAAAGGAGAGCTGGCCAAGGCCTGGCTTGATATTTTTCTCCCAGACTAGGCTTCTCTGTGCAGAGCTTTTGGGTCTGTAATCAGGCATATGCCAGCACCCTTATATCTGTGTTAGGGGCTTTGAGCAGATGCATCTGTGTGAATGAGCCTCTACATGTGTTTGGGATGGGACATTCCAGCAAAATGTCAGTACAGGTCCTAATTCTGTCTTCCTGCTTCTTTTTGTTTTCAATGGAGCAAAAAGTAGACATTTCCAAGGGCATGGCTGACCCTTCTCCAATTAACTGATGGAAACACCAACTCCTCTGGAGATGCAAGGGAAGAGCTTGTTGGCTGTGAATCCTCATACCTGTAACAGGCTGTTTTCACTTCCTCTGGAGCCAGCTGTGAGAACCCCACAGCAGCACTGCCCACTGTTGGATGAGGGAGGCCCACAGGAGCACTGCAGCCTTCATTGGGGGTGCCAGGCCCGTTTTAGATCTTATCTGTTCTTAAGGGGAAGTGGGTCCAAACTTGCCCAGGTTTCTAGAACAATCCCTGGCACATTTTCTTCCCTCATCTCCTCGGGTCTTTCCTCAAATGCCAACATCTCAGGGAAGCCTTGCCCTGACACTTTTACTTAAAATTGCACCCAGGCAATACGTTCCTTATTCCCTTTCCTTGCTTCGTTTTTATCCATAGCACTTGCTACCATCTAGCACACTACATATATTATTAAAGGGCTTTGGAGATTATTAGCATGTTCATACTCTATCTCATTTAATTACACGATCTCTTCTGTTTTTGCACACCCCGAACTTACATAGTACAGTACCTGGCATCTGGTAGGCGTCACTACATTTTTGTTAGAAGAATTAATTTTCCTGAGTAGCAGAAGGCAGGCAATACTGTCATTTTACAGATGATGATGAGGCTCAGTGGTGACAAGACTTGTCTGAAATCGTACAGCCAGGACATGAACCCAGGCAGGCAGCTGGCTCAGAGTTACTAGGGATGGAGAGAGGGAACCACTTCCCAGTGGTGACCACACTTCGGGAAAACAAACTTTACTTTTGAAAGATGAGGGAGGGCCTAAGAGAGCTTGGGCGTTTGAGAGCCAGAGAAACTTGGTTCAAATCCCAGGACTGTCATTACCTATGCCTGTGGACAAGTCCCCCAAACCACAAGCCTCAGTTTCTCTATCTGTAAATAGACACAGCAATCCCTACTACGTAAAGCCCTTGGGGTAATTTAGTCCAATGCCTGCCACTGGGCGATGCTCAATACACCCCAAGCCCCCCCTGACCGCCCCCCACTGACCTCCTGAATCTCTTTCCCATTCCTACACTGCCTCCTGCTTTTAAGGGGACCAGGTTGAAATGTGCAGCTGCAACATCTGGGCGAGGGTGGAGAGATAACAAGAGGACTAATCCTCCCGCGCACGCGCAGCCTCCAAAAGTCACGTGGCTGGATGCCAGACAAGCCCAAGGTATGAGGCTGAAGGAACGTTATGTTCCCACTGGGACTCGGTACTGTTATATTCTCATCTCAGCTGGAGCTTCAGGTCTTGGAGCGCCTAGGTATACACTTGGCGGGGAGAGAGAAAGCAAAGACCTTCCAGAACCTCAAAGAGGTTCTTTTGACCTTTTCATTTTTGAGAGATATCTTGCTAGGCCTCTGGGACCAAAGAATTGGTAGAAATGGCCACCATCAGGCAGGGCAGCCCTCCTGGGTTCAGTCAGGCAACAACTGAGCCTTCAACTCTTCACTGGTGTTCGGATCTAGGGACACAGTGACACAGGCCCAGCTGGGGAGACAGACATTCCCTGGAAAGTGTCAACCCAGTGGAAACTGGAGGGGTGAGTCTGAGTTAGTCTGGAGAAGGGAGAGGAAGAGGTTGCAGACAGATCTGGGGACAGAGTGCAAAGGCCTTCAAGTGGGAAGAAGCCTGGATGGTCGAGGGAACTGAGGCAGAACGGTGGCCCTGTGAACAATTCTGGACTTGATCCTAAGAGCAGTGGAAAGCCATTGAGGTTGGGGAATAATGTGGTGTTTATGATCCTTCACTGAATAATATTTTTGCCTTGCTTGCTCATTAAAAAAAAAAAAAGGATTTTGAATTCCACACCTGCCAAAGTAATTTTTTGGTTTTTTTTATTTTTCAGAAGGAGAGAATAAGGGAATGGTAGAATATGCATTTACCTCCAGGATTAAATGTGCTAACAGATGCAAATTGCCTAGCATTCTATGTGTGGTCTATAAATGGTAGTTCCCTTATCCTTCCTCTGAATTCCATTTCACAATTTCTGCTATTCCAAGAGCACGGAAGGAGACCAATCCTCCCTACAGACTAAAGACAAATTTCATTTGAAGTACTTTAGATGGATGAAAAAACAGAATTGGTTCAAAAGATCAAAGGGTGATTATTTTACCAAATTATTATTCAAATAGTGAGGTCCCCCTGATCATACAACATATTATCTGATTTATGGAAATACAATCTCTATTCAACTTTTTAGGAACACATTTAACAGCATAAAACAAGACCGCATTTCGCCATGTCAGAGCCCGTGGTGATGTTATTCCTCACCGTAAGATTTCCATCTTTCTGGCCACGTAGTAGGCATTTGAATATTTGCGTGGTTGATTTAAATATTGGAATAAATCTTCTGCTAAATCTCAAGTCGGGGGCATCAGTTCTGCAACTCTCTCTTTATAGTTGTTCACATGAATTTTGATGGCATGAAAAAGCTTGTTCTCGAATTATATTTAGCTCATACAAACACTACTGCACAATTATGTTGTAAGGAAGAATTAGGTGTTATCTTTAAGTTGTTATTATAGCCTTGTGAAAAGGTGAACATTGAGAACAACTATAAAGTAGTAGCATATCGTATTATTAATTTTGCTACTTTTTTTTTTTTAAACTGTGGTGCAGGGCCTGGAACAGACTGACGTGTGGTAGGTGTATCAGTCAGGTTCTGTATAAGAAGCAGATGGTACATTCAAATTAGATAATTTGAGGAGGTTTTAATAAAGGGAGTATTTACAAAGGTTTGGGTAGAGTGTAGGGAAGCCACAGGGGTAGTGCAGTACCCAGGGGGCTAGGGATAGCTGGGGTCTTTACCATTCCTAGATCTAAAAGTTGAAGGGAGGGAGAAATTCCAGAACCCAGAAAGAGAGCCATGTGGAAAGGGCTGCCTTGAGAGGGAGCAGTGACCTTTTATCAAAAGACATAACCAACCTGCGGCGATCTGGCAGGGAGGGAACCAGGGAAATAAATACTTCACCCTCCCTGCCCTTGCGCCCTCCAGTCTGCTGCTGCTGTCGCCTCCCACTGGCTGTATCCAAACAGAAGCTAGAGGGTCAAGTTGATGGTGTCTGTACAGGGGAGTATCCCAGGCTAGACGGTGGATCGGAAAGGGCAAATAGAAAATATCTGGTACAACGGGCTTCATTTCCAAGTTGAATAAATACCCGACATTTAAATCTTGGTGTCTTAGACAATGTGTCTTTAGGAATGGCCCTTTGGCAGTAGGTTCAAGGTTATCATTTGATCATTCTTCGGATCTTCTGAACATTCTATAAAAAGTATTATGCTGGGCATTTTGAGAGAAGCCCGGCAATGATGAAATTATCCCAGAAATGCAATGAATTCTCCTTCCTGATGCATGTACTTTAAGAACACATTCCCACTCTATCAAAGAAGCACTTGTTTAGAGCTCTGTGACCCCACTGGACTCAAAATTAGATGCTGCTTCCTTCCCCAGAAGCAAGAGAGTTCAGTTCAGGCAAGGCACACAGGTTCTGAATCTGGTGGCTGGCAACAGGCAGTTATGTTTCTTGCCGTGTTGGTACCTTTTAGGTAGTGGCTGAATAGTCATTTTTTCAAGCTAGGGGACCAGAAGAGGATTTATCAGTGCAATTCTGGAAATAGGACTTGCTCTTGTGAATGGAGTCGACTGTGGTCTCACATTTTCTCCGTCTGTAAAATCATCCCCCTCTTTAATGAGGTCCTCTTGGAAGAGGAGGGAACGGGCCTCCTTTAGTGACATGACTCTGACAAGCAAATCAATTCGTTCCATTTGTTTCCTCTTTGAAAACAGCAATCCTCGAGCGTTACATAATCTAATCTCCATGCCTCACTGGTTTGTTCTGTCCTCCTGAGGAACTGGCAGATGGTGCCAACGCGGAGACCCGCACACACGCCTCGCAAGCCTCATGGTAACAGGAGAGTTGCTCACGGTGTCTGTCTCTCTGCTGTGGGGTCCCTCGCTGGCATTTGTTTCCCTGGCTCAGTCTGCTCTTTAGCATTCCTCAGGCACCGCTGGCTTCTTGCCTTGGGCTCTCATTCCAAGATTAATTGGAAATACAGAAAGCACATAAAAAGAGAACAGAAAGTGAAGTTGCCAGGGCAGAGAATTTGCCACATCTCTTCTCAAAGGCCTCCTCCATTAAAGGCTGAGCATCTTTGGAGAGTTTAGCTCCAGACCTTCCTCATCCAGCTGGTCCCCGGGTCCATCCTTGTTGCTGGGTTACACATAGCTCAGGGACGGGGTTGGCTGTGACAGAGCTGGGAGACCAGAGATCTGCTTGATAAGGTCTCTAAATTTCTTTCTTTCTCTCTCTCTCTCTCCCTCTCTCTCTCTCCCCCTCCCCCTCCCTCTCTCTCTCTCTCTCTCTCTCTCTCTCTCTGGCTCTCTGTGAGTCACATACCTGCAAGGATGATTGTTCCCCAGATAGGGCAGTTGCCTGGATCCGCCTTCAAGCCAGTGATGTCATCCTTGCTTCAGGAAAATTATCTCCATACTCTGTAAGGGAAGGAGCCTCCCAGCAAGGCCCTGTCAGCTAGAACCACAATGTTTAGATGTCCAAGCAAAGATATTGCCTATGTAGCTAATCTAAAAACGTGGAAATGGCAGCTTCCAAGGAAGCAAAGGCTTCTTGAGCATCCTGTGGTGGGTATAGTTCTACTGATACTTTGTACCAGAAATCAGCTGACATGCTCTGGTTGTGAAAATATTGAAATATGTCCATATCAGTTGGTAAATAGTTATATCTTTGAGCTCCCAAGTGCCTCCCATCCTTCTGCTAATATGTAAGTCTATTGAGAGGCTCTTATTTTAGGTGATCTCTTTTTTTTTTGATGTGAATAATTTTTAAAGGCTTTATTGAATTTTTTACAATATTGCTTCTGTTTTATGTTTTTATGTTTTGGTTTTTTGGGGCGAGGCATGTGGGATCTTAGTTCCCTGACCAGGGATCCAACCCGCACCCCCTGCATTCAAAGTCTTAACCACTGGACCGCCAGGGAAGTCCCTAGGTGATTTCATGAGCAGCTCTACCTTTCCATGCAGCACTGTGAGCCTCCTTTGCTACTTTGTTTCCAAACGTGTGGTACCAGGATGTCTGCTTGGTGTCAGGGCCAGGCTCAACTCCAAGTGCTGCAGATGTAACTGCCCTGCTCACAGACTGGACTGTTGGCTGACTCGGATTTTGGATGGAACTTCCAGGCAATTAAAGCATAGAGCCCTCCTGCCTGTGGCACAAACATGGCTGGTCCTTGAAGGTCACATGTACCTTTATGCTGGCTGGTCACTCACGATCCAGGTTGTATATCCAGATGACAGAAACGATCTGTCTGAAGGAGGAAAACAAACCAAATCATGTAGAATCTTCTTACAGTTCCATCCCCTGCCCCCCACTGAGTCCAAGCATAGGGGACTAATTTCTATAAAAACAATGAATGCTTTGCTTCTTTCAATTTGTGACTCATTCACTCAATGTCAGGTGAGTACCTACTATGCTATTATGTGTCGGTCACCTTGCTAGGTGCGGGATATCTACTAGTGAATAAAACAGACCCTGTCTCTACTTTCATGGAGCATACACTCTAGTGGGGGAGACAGATAATTAAGGAGGCCACCATGGTTGGAGTGTCCTTAGGTCATCTGAACATGGGTTGCATTTCAGCTGATGGAAACTGTATGGATGTAATGGTGACTTCCAGTGAATTGTATATGGAGTGCATGTGTCTACACTGCTAGAGTACAGGGGTGTGTGGCATTAGTATTAAAGGAATAATGGCAGGGCGAGGGTCGGGGGGTGAGTTCACTTCCTGTATCCAGTCAAGATCTCAGAGAGGCTGAGAACTGCTTTGGACTAGGGAAAGAAAATAAGGAATATTCTTAATGAGCATGATGATGATCATATATTTAATATTTGGAGATCAGGTATGCTGTTCTTAAAAGAAGATGGTAACTTCTGACCAATCAGTCATCGGTAGGGGACAGAATTTCTCTCATCTATGCTTTTTCTCTCCTTTGCCCTTGAAACCAGGGAACAAATAAATACAGAACTTGCTAGCTAGGAGGAGGGGTACAAACTGCACCCCCAAAACCATGGATGGTTAATGGCCTACGTAGGAATCAGCTCGTGACAACCTTGGACTCACTGTCAGAGCCTCCTCCCAATGGAATTGTCACCACTATTTTGAAAATCATAATTCATGTCCCTAAAATAGTTTGGTAGTTGGTTCTACTTGTCAGTATTAATTATTTTTGCTCTGTCTGTCCCGCTTGTTTGATTTTTCTTTGTATTGAGTTATAATTTATACACAGCAGGATGTCTAGTCTCAAATGTACAGTTCAGTTTTGACATATGCATATATATTCTTATAACCCACATCCCTTTTCATTTTATTTTAAAAATCTTGGAATCCTCTTAAGTGATGAACATTTGGGTCCAAAGGCAGATTTCTGAAAAGGAATCCCCTATTCAGTCCACTGACTCTCCCCTCCCCCCACCCCCTGGAAAAAAATTCTCATCCAATCCTTTCCCGAGTTCCCCAATCACCACAGAGGACTTAAAGCCATAAGAACATTTTGTAATCCCAGCTTTCTGAAACCTAACAGAGAGATTTTTGTCATCTGAAAACAAGGAAGAGATTAAGTACAGAATTTGATTCTGACAATGGCAGAAAGGAACCAGCTAGACAAGAAACATCCTGGAGAAGTAATCCAAGCACCGCTGTCCAAATGCTCCCCACCTTTTTCACGACTCTGAACGTGACATACGGTTCTGTTTGTTTGTTTTTTTTTTTTTTTTAGTACGCGGGCCTCTCACTGTTGCGGCCTCTCCCATTGCGGAGCACAAGCTCCGGAAGCGCAGGCTCAGCGGCCATGGCTCACGGGCCCAGCCGCTCCGCGGCATGTGGGATCCTCCCGGACCGGGGCACGAGCCCGTGTCCCCTGCATCGGCAGGCGAACTCTCAACCACTGCGCCACCAGGGAAGCCCGACATGTAATTATTTAATAATTATAATTTGTATAACATTTAAAGGCAAGTGAGAGGCTTTACGTGAAAGTGCTTTTAAAGCTATAAAAATATGTATAATCCAAAAGGATTATTTAAAAAATTATTTCTACATGGCAGGATACTTTGCAGTAACTATACTCCCATTATAGCAATAATCAGAGAGGCAAGCCATTCTCATTTTCCACATGCAGAACTTCCCATGTCTTTTTTTTTTTTTTGCGGTACGCGGGCCTCTCACTGTTGTGGCCTCTCCCGTTGCGGAGCACAGGCTCCGAACGCGCAGGCTCAGCGGCCATGGCTCACGGGCCCAGCCGCTCCGCGGCATGTGGGATCCTCCCGGACCGGGGCACGAGCCCGTGTCCCCTGCATCGGCAGGCGGACTCTCAACCACTGCGCCACCAGGGAAGCCCGAACTTCCCATGTCTTAATGGTGACATTTCTGAAATATTTCCTGAATCTGACCCAGCCTCTACATTTAGGCCTTATTACCTCCCCATCAGGCTTACAATCCATAAAAAAAGGCATGATGTTCCCTAATTTACTGCTCTGTTCCCAATGCCTAGCACATGGTGGGCACTCAAGGATTTTGTTACATAAATGAACCTAATTTCCTGGTTGGTCCTGCCTTCAGTGTCCTTTTAGTTTACTCCACAATACATCAGCATGATCTTCAAAAACACAGTTCTGCTTATATCCTATATACACTCATAAAACCTTAGAGGACTCTGTTGTCTGTAGAATAAAGGACAGACTCCTGAATATCACATTCCAGAGCCTTCATGGTCTGGTTCCAACCACCTTTCCAGGCCTGTCTTCCAGCCCTTATCCCCCCACCCCGCCAAACCACTAGTTTCCAAACACCCTCTGCAGGTTCACACTCCCAAGCCTTCACCAAAGCTGTCCCCTCTGCCTGGAATGACCTTCCTTTTACCTTCCTTATTCACCTGGTGGAATTTCACTTCTTCAAAACGCAGCTCAAATGTCACCCTCTCTGATGCTTCTCCAACTCCCCTAAGGGTTCCACTTTGGTGCTCCCATATAAGCCTGCTTGTCCTTCCCTTATTGCATGCTACCCATTATATTATAGCGGGGTTTATCCTCTCTTTTTTCTTTTTGCAAATTCCCGGACAGCAGGAACTGAATCGTACTGACTCTGTACACACCTCCTGAATCTGACCACTCCTTCCCGCCTCCCCCACTATCAAGCTAGTCCAAACCACCACCCTCTCTCGCCTGTGCCACACGACAGCACCCGACCGTCTCCCCCTTGCCACACTGCCATCCAGCAATGGACTTGCTGCAAAGCCGCCAATGCTCCTCAAACAATGTAAACAACCAGATGCCTCGCCTCTACTACAGACCTGCTAGTGGCTTCCCTTGACACTTAAAAAAAAGCAAATTGGACTTCCAGAGGACTTCCCTGGTGGTCCAGTGGTTAAGACTCCGTGCTTCCAATTCAGGGGGAACGGGTTCGATGCCTGGTCGGGGAAGTTCTGCATGCCGCATGACCAAAAAACAAACAAACAACAACAACAAAACCCCAAAGCCCTGGACTCTCTGGCCTCTGTCTTCCTCTCCAGTTTCATCTCTATCACTCTCCCCCTTGCTCATGCCAGCCCCACTGGTCTCTGCTTCTCTGTGACTGGGCTCATCCCCTCCTCGGGACTTTTGAACTGTCTCCCCTCTGCCAGAAAAGTGCTTCCCCTGAATATATGCCTGCCTTGCTCCCTTCCTTCATTATGACCTCTGCTCAAACATCCCCTCCTTAGAAAGGCCCTCCCTAATCACCAGCTAAGATAGCACCCTCCATTAAGCCCTCCTCTCCTACCTGCTTTTAATCTCTTCATGGCACTAAACCACCAGCTGGTCACTATTAATTATCTGTGCATCTCTAGTTGTTCATCTGTTGCTAGGGATACAGACTTTGTTTTGTTCACCACCGTGTCCCTGGTACCTAACGCAGTGCCTGGCAAACAACAGGCACTCAAGTGTTTGTGGAATGAATGGATGAATCTGTGTATCCCAGGTGCCTAACACAGTGCCTGTTTCTAGACGGATTTGTTAAGTAAATGACCAAATTAACGAATTTTAGAAATGAAATGGCATCTTGGCCTATATCCACGATAATCCAGGATCTGGAGGCAAGTGTTTCATCCATTTGCTCCACGAACATAATCTTGATTTGTTTTATTTACTCTAAGATCATAGGTGATATAACCAAGTTCTTCACTTTTTCAGAAACTAGTCACTGACTGAGGTCTTGCCCAAGAATATTTAGGGAATTTCAGAAAGCTCACCAAGAGGGGCACAGCGGGGATTTAGAATACCCTTCAGCCCACTGCTTTCAAAAGCTCCTGGGGTGGGGGGGAGCTCCTGGGGGGGGGGCGGAAAAAGCTCCTGGGGGATTCGGATAAGGTACTTTATCTCCTGTGATTTATCCAGAATGTACATTTGTTGTTAATCCTGCCCAACACTGATTATTCTCAGGGCTGGAACAGGTAAGACACTGATTGACCTCAGACTCCGAGAGAATAGACATGGCAGTGAGGCTTCAGGGTTACTGCACCCCAGCCGGCCTCAGTATTTGTGCTTTAGGAACCTGGGAGTTCCTAAACTCCTAGGCTTTGATGTGGCAATTCAGCCCCTGAGAGTAGGTGAGCTGGGGAACAGTTGCTGGAGAACAAGAGGAACTTCCCTTGTTCGCTTTGGCCTCTGGGCAGTTGTTTTTCCCACCCATCCTGTTTTTCTTAATTCCTTGCGTATGGAATGATATGTCTGCATATGCAGAAAGTGCAGAGAAGGATGAACCCCTGGCATGAGTGAAGTGTAGCATCTGTCCATCTATCCTTCTATTGAGGTGAAGCGGTGACCAGACTTGCCCTGTTCTCCTGCATGGATGGCATCAGGGCCAGAGACCAGAACAGGGAGAGCCTGGGAGGTTCACACCCCACTCCTTCAAATCTCCAGTATCCGATTACTAAACAAGAGTAGGGGATGGGGCCTCCTAGGCGCAGAGGGAAGGGAACTCGCTTAACTGCACGTGCGGCCCTGCTGCAAACACTAGACTAGGCCTTTTATGTGATGGTGTCATCGGATGTCACCGAGAAGTTAGTTATGATTATTATCTGCATTTTACAGAAGAGGAAAACAAGGTTCAGAGAGGCTGATGACACCTGCCCAAGTTACCCAGATGGTAAGTGGCAGAGCTGGGGTTTGAGATTCAAACCAGGCCTGTGTGACTTCCTGGCTGCCTACCAAGAGCAGGAATTTCTTTAACATCTAGAAGGGCAAGAGGGTGAGCGCGGGGACAAGAGCTGGGGGGGAGGCAAATGGGTCCTACCTGAGACTTGAGCACCACCAGACCCTGCAAAGCCCAGGTTAAGCGGATACCACCTGGCTTCTGTTCTGAGAACTGAACATCCCGTGGCTGCTTCACCAGGGTCATCCTGGTCCCACTCTAGGGTACTGGGAGTGGGTGAAGCCCCCATAGAGTGGAGCCTCTCCTTCCAGCAGTGTCCTTCCACGCCGTTCTGGCTCTGGGCTTTGTAGTGGTGGTGTCATGAATAGCGTGCTTTCATCCTCCTTGGGTCTTGAGTTTACTTCCTTCACCTCTCTCGTCATCGTTTCCAAAGTTGTACCCCGTGGACAGTGCACCCTGCCAGCATTTCTGGACGTTCCGGCGGTTCTGGGTCATTTGGAAACCTCCGGGCATGTTAAGGGGGACTGCCGGCGCCACCAAGGTCTGGGCATCTATGGGGCCCTTCGCCTAGCCCCCTCTCTCGCGCTCCCGGCGCTCCCGGCTACGCACCGCAGCGTCCCCTCAGCCGCCAGGGGCCGCCGGGAAGCGGGGCTCCTCGAGCGCGGGGCGGGGCAAGGGGCGGGGCGCGGCGGTACCTGGGCCGCCGGGGAGCCGGGGGTGGGCACTTCTGGGACAGCCGGCGGCCCCCCCAGATTCGCACCGCCAGCCGCCGGGGAGCTCGGGGCTCCAGGCGTAGAGGCTGCGCTGTCACATGGGCGGCGGCGACGGGGCCGCATTTAAGCGGCCGGGGGACGGCGCCCGCCTCCAGCGCGTCCTCGGGCTCGGCTCCCGCCGGGCGCCCCGCTCTCTGCCCGCCGGGGGCCCAGCGCCGCGCCGCACCGCGCCGCCCCCGCCGGGCCATGCGAGCGCGGGCCCCGCCGCGATGAGCTCGCACATCGCTAAAAGCGAGTCCAAGACGTCGCTGCTGAAGGCGGCGGCGAGCGGGGGCAGCCGGGCTCCCCGCCACGGCCCTGCCCGGGAGCCAGTGCTGTCCAGCCGCCGGCTGCCCGGCCCCTGCCCGGGCACGCCGCCGCCGTCCGGGGACCCCAGTTTGCGGAGGCCCCTGTGCCGGCCGGCGCCGCGAGAGGAGGGCGCGCGGGGGAGCCGGCGCGGGCTCCCCCAGGCGCACTGCAGGCCCCGGGAGGCGCCGCCGGCCGCGGCGTCCCGACCTTCGCCGCCGTCGCCGCTGCCGCCGGCCCGCGGGCGGGATGGGGAGGAACGGGGGCTGTCCCCGGCGCTCGGCCTCCGGGGCTCTCTGCGAGCCCCGGGTCGCGGGGACTCAGCTCCAGCCGCCGCGTCCGAGGCAGACCCGTTCCTCCACCAGCTGCGCCCCATGCTCAGCTCCGCCTTCGGCCAGGTAAGGGCCGCGCCTCCCGCCCGCTCCCTGGAGAGGCGCTCGGGACCCTGCCGCGGCTGCGCGCCCACAGCCCTCCTCCCGCTGCCCGCGGGTCCCCGGGTCACGCTCCTCTGGTCCTCCCGCCGCCTGGCGCCCTAGCCCGCGCGCCTCCTCCCCCGTGCCTGATTCAGCACCCTGTGCGCTGTCCACGCTCCGGGCATCTTCAGGGCGAGGCCCCACCGCCTAGCCTCCCTCCACTTGCCGGAATGGGCCAGTCCTGGACGGGAGCGACCTCCACAAACCGCCTGGAAATTTGCAGGGGTCAAGGAGGGGTGTTCCGAGCAGGTGGCACCAAACCCACTCCTCCGGCCTCTGGCCAAGACGGCCAATGAGCGACCCAAGAGAGCAATGGGCATGGAGTCTGGGGATCAAGAGTGGGGACCTCGGGGTACACAGCCTTGCTTGGGGATGAGGGACCCTAGCCATTGCCTGTGGTGGCCCCAAAGGCCTGGGAAAAGTTAGGAGAGCTAAAAATATGAGAAAAGAGAAGTGTCTGGGTAGGCATGGAGGGATGCACAGAGCTATGGCTCAAACTGGAACTTTGGGGGTATTTTAAGGAGGTTGTCATCTAGGGATGCCATTAAGACGGTAGTGGGCAGTTGTCGAGTTGTGGGACATGGAATAACACCCAGAGACCCCTAGTCTGAGTTAGTGAGTATTCTAGGGTCAGAAAGGTCACTAAGGGGTCATGAATGACTCGTTTTGTTTCTTTTCTCTTAAGAACCCCAAGCAGCTGGGCATCTGCCCTTTAAAAATGGCCCCGTGGTCATAATCCAGGTCTACAGTTAGGGGCTGTGCTGCTGGGGAGAGAGGCTCAGCAGAAAGGAACCTGTGAACTCCTGAGCAAAGCCAGGATTTTCTCTAGTTCTGAGTCCATAATTAAGTCAAACTCGTTGGCACAGCATGGACACAGTTCTGCAGCAGCCGAGGAGGGGTGTAACACAGGTCTGATCAGAGTGTCGCGTGCTGCGTGGGCGAAGGTGGGGCCTGTGCGTTTCTGTGCTAGGATGTAGCGTAAAGAAGCCGTTTCAAGCTCCTGGCTTGCCATGCTGGATCAGAACTCCAAGGAGGCCGTGCGTGTTTCGCTTCAGATCTGCACATTCCTTTTCAAAATACTACTCTGCAGTGGCTGATGCCGGTGGAGGCATGAAGGCAGCTGACATGAAAGCAGCTGCACGTAGACTCGGGTTGCACGGGGCTGCTGTGGTGGCGTGATAGGGCAGCAGTGTGGCTTTGTTCCTGCCAGGAGCCCTCGTTAGCCAAGTTACCGGGAAACGGTTCTCCAGAGTAGAGATTTAAATGCAGAGCTGTGAAAGTTAGTGCAGTGATACGTTGAAGAGTTGACTGCAGTGGCTTCTGTATTAGTGAGGGGGTGTCAGGTGTTAGGGCAGGAGTGGTCTGGATTGCAAAAGGGATACTGTGTCGTTGAATTGGTGACAACTATTCATCCATTTATCCAATATATTTTGATCGCCTACTTTGCTCAGGCATTTGCTGGGCACTATGGAGACAAAAGTGGACAGGATAGCCGGGGTTCTGGCTATTTTGGAGCTTACCATCTAGCAGTTTGGAAGGGTAGGTCATTGGCCCAGGATCACACACTTTCTGGTTACTTAGTTTGCTGGTGATCTGACTTCGTTTCTGGAAAAAGGGCCCTTTCTTTCCAGTCTTGCAGAAGTTGCCTGCCTGGGCCCTTTGTGAGCTCAGAGCATTTCAGCTCATGGGCTTTTCTTCTTCTACTCCCTCAGTCATAAAATGAAGGCTGTTTTCCAGTTCCATGTTCTGAAATGTCACCAGGGTCACCTGAGTCAGGAAGAACTGGAAGGTCCCATCAAATATTTACTACCTCCCTCTGGAAGCTCTTGTCCCTGGAGCTGCAGGCTTTCTCTTTAAAGCTGGGCACATCCCGTCTGGCCTTCCTGCTGATGGCTCCAAGGCATCTGCTCCAGCAACGGTAACAGTAACAAAACCCGGTCTGGGACTTTGTGTCAGAGTCTGCAGTCTCCTGCAAGAATTAGGCTTTCCATCCCTTCTCTTTGCATTGAGATTTCTGTCCTTAGAGACAGGGTCAGGACCAAGAGAAGGGAAATGAGATTCTGAATATAGAAACTTTCAGATAGGATCTGCTTTAGGCAAAATATAGCCCTGGGGAAGTATATTTTTCATGTCTCCCAAGTTCCTTTTTTTTGTTTTTTTTAACCTTCAGTGAATCGTTTGACCTCAGTAAGCCTATGTTTCTTTATCTGCAAAATAGGGATAATCATAGTATCTTAATGGGTTTTCGGGGGGAATTAAAGGGGATATGGAGATATGCACAGAGCTTGGCCCAGAGCAAGGGTCTATGGATGTTAGTTATTATTATTTTTGTTGTTGTTGATTAACTACCAAGGACTGTGTCAGAACTTCTTTCCATTTGTGATAGAGCCAGGGAGGGCCAGGGGCCAAAGTGACACTGAAGGTACCAAGATGGACTCCTTCATTAGGGGGAACAGGAATTAGGGTTCTTCCAGTGACCTAACAGAGCATCCTTACTGCCTGCAGGGAGATGGTGTGGTTTTGAGGCTAAGGCATGGAATGGTAGTTTAGGAGTTAGAGCTGCAGGTTCCAATCCCAGCAATGTTACTTCCTATTGCTGTGACCTTGGGCCTGTTATTTTCTCTCTCTGGTCTGGGTTTCTTCATCCAGAAATGAGATTGACAAAAAACTACCTTGCAGAGCTCTTATGAGGGTTATACAAGATTAAGGATGTCAAATGGGCTGGCTCAAAGTGAGTGCTGGAAAAGGGCACAGGCTTCATTAATACTATTATTAATAGAGTAATTGTCGGAACGGGGGTCTGCGTCAGGTAGTTTGAAAGCTGTCTCTGAGCCAAGTGAGGAAGGCCATTAAAAGAAGGAGCTGAGGGACTTCCCTGGTGGCGCAGTGGTTAAGAACCCGCCTGCCAATGCAGGGGACACGGGTTCGAGCCCTGGTCCGGGAGGATCCCACAGGCCGCGGAGCAACTAAGCCCATGCGCCACAACTACTGAGCCCACATGCCACAACTACTGAAGCCCGCGTGCCTAGAGCCCATGCTCCGCAACAAAGAGAGGCCACCGCAATGAGAAGCCTGCGCACCGCAACGAAGAGTAGCCCCCGCTCGCTGCACCTAGGGAAAGCCCGCGTGCAGCAATGAAGACCCAAAATAAATAAATTAAATAAATTTAAAAAAAAACAAAAAAAGGAGCTGAATGACAAAGGACCTCCTCTAGTACCCTCTTTGTGGCCAGCTAAGGACAAGCCACCCAGCTGCCTAGAGAGAAGATGTGGTATCAGAAATTAACTCAGGACAGGCATGACTTGGGGGCAACTCTTGGCACTGGGTCTTGGAAAACTATTTTAAGAATAGTCTTTCTGTTCCTTCCCCTAAGTTTGGGAAGAAACACCTCTTGTAGACGAGGCCAAGAGGAAAAAACCCATAGCTCTGTCCCATCCTTCCCCTTTCTTTAACTATAGAGACATCTCTTCTGATTTGAGTAGGCTAGCCCAATTCCCAAACTGCTTTGTACGTAAGAGGGTCAAGGTATTTAATGCGTGAATGAATGAATCTCCAGCCTCTGCACTTCAGTTTCTTGGTTGCTATAGCTTAGATGAGGGAGAGGGACCGTATGGTTTGGATCCTAACGGATTCAAGTGCACTAGGCCTGTGTGCCTAGAATGATGGCTTGTGTATATTACTTACTCCTGCCCAGCCAAGTCACTCCCTACTGCTCTCTGAGAGGGCTGGGAGTCCCTGTAGGCTTTCTCTGGGTCCTGGGGAAGGGGAAGAGAAGGTCAGTTTGTGGTTGAGATCAATCGTAGATGATAGGTGTCAGTTCGTAGGTTTTGCAGATGCAACATTGGCACTTTCAACCTCTGTCTAGAGCCCAGTAAACAATGGACAAAGTATCTTCTCATTATCTTATCTTCATAGTAACCTGTGAAACTTAGCATTATCTTGCCCCATTTTAGAGACGAGAAAACAGGCTCAAGAAAGGGGAAGTGGCTTGTCCAAAGGTCACAGTGTAAGTAAAAGGCAGGACTGTGATGTGGTGTGTCTGTCTCCAGACAACCTGCCAGTGCCACACCATGCTGGCCGGTGGAAAGTCACAGAAGCGTGTTTCCTATTTGTCAGAAGCATCCACAAAGCACTTCTCAGGTTACGACCCAGCTTTCCCCAAGTGTCTTAACACTGGGCTGCCATCCAAGTTCAAATGCTGGTGATAGGACTGATCAGGGCCCAGAGCCAGCCTCCCTCCTAATCAGGAATAATCAGCAATGGGTTTATCCTTCTCATCCCTCTGATCCTATTATTCCATTCCAGAACTCTAAGCATGGCTTCTGGAGGCCCAGGGGCTGCTGCCACAGTGCATAGGGATGGGGAGGCGGGGCCGTGGGATGTGCTTTACTCCTTAGGGAAGCCCCCACCATTCGGCCCTCTGTGAAATTTTCTGCCAAAGGTCAAGCCATCTGCTTCCTCAAGATCAGTAGTTACTCCCGTCACACACAACCACCACACACCCCATCTGTTCAACCTAAAATAGATTAAGCAAGCTCGGGGTTGGAATCCTGAATCCCTGGCTGCCCTTAAGCCTCAAGCTGGTGTCAGCACCCTCTTCGCTAAAGAAGGATGGGATTTCTTCCAAGTGCATGGACTTTTCCACAAGGGCCTGGTTTTGCTGTCTCCTGTCTCCTTGCCTCTAAGGACAGAGGCCTATCCCAAGGTCGACAGATGGGTGCTGTGCTCTGAACTGGCCTGCGGGGGGCAGGAGTCACCAGGTCTGAGCCTGTGGGTGCCCTGCTGAGTGAATGGAGGCCCTGCTGGGCCCTTTAGGACCAACGTCGCCACCGGGCAGGGGAAGGGGCGCCTTCTATGTGCCTGGAACTGTGCCAAGCCCTTTGCATGTATTATCTCATTAACTCCTCACAAGAGTCCTATGAAGGAAGGGTTATTAGAGTACCCACTTTATAAATACAGAAACTGAGGCTCAGAAAGATTAAGAAGTCCTCAAGGTCACATGGTTGGTAGGCAGGTGGGCAAGATTTGAACGCAGGTCTGTCCGACTCTGTATGCTGGGCTCTTTACCTCTAGATCGGTGGTTCTCAACACTGGCTGCAGGTTAGAATTACCTGGAGTATTAAACAACTCCAGGGGCTCACCTACACCTACTCCATCAGCATCTCTGGGGAAGGTCCCTAGTGATTCTAGTCTGCAGCCACCATTCAGAACCCCTGCTTCACACTGTGCTGACTTTTCATGTATCCACCCGTTTAGTTCATATGAATTGGATTTGTACCTGGAGCCTAACTCATCTCCCCTCTGGGGTCCGCAGTGAGACCTAGCTTTTCAAAAGAGTCTGCAGATGGTCAGTGCTCTACATTTTGTCTACAAGTCTTTCCTGATCCTCCCACACTAAGTCAGACCCCTGTCTCACATTCTTAGAGTGTTTGTGTTTCTCCTTCATAGCATTTACCTGAACTGAGATTAAGTATGTTGATAGCCCTTTAATATCTCCTGCCCGCCTGCCAGAATGTGAGCTCCCTGAAAGCAGGGACCATGTGTATCTTGTTTCCACAACTTTCCCAGAGCCAAGCACATGGGACAAATGATACTTCCTTCTTCCGTTTTAATAATTCCTTATCCAGTACCTGTCCTGTGCCACGCACTTTCCCCACATGCACCGTATCACCAGGCGAGGGAACTGAGGGCTGCCATGTGAGCACTCAGGAGCGGCGGGGCCAGGACTCAACCCCAGACCTCCAGATCCTTCCCATCCATCTGAGTCCGTTGCTCTTCCCACGACCCTGCCATCACGCTCTGTTTCCGAGGAACAGGTCTTTGAAGAAGGCATTTTTGTTGGCCCTCCCCATACCAGCTCCCCAGCAGCATCTTCACCCCCTTTCCTGCCCTTTAAGTGTCAACAGCGCACCCCCAGCCCCACCCAGGCTTCTCCTTCTGGCCTCCAGAGGCCGGAACCAGGCTGCTGAGCAACTCCCCCGACTAAAATAAACCATTGCATCGTCGTCAGCGGCACGGTCCTCAAAAGCTATCCAGGGACCTCCCTCCCCAGCTCCCTGGGAGCTGGCCTGTGGCACCTTCTGGGCAGCGTCCCCATCCATCTCCCCCTAACGGGAGCTCTGACCAGCCACCCAAAACTGTACAAAAATTCCTGCGAGAGGAGCCCCTCTGGACTGAAACTCTCAGCCGTGCGTGTAAATGGTTTTGCTTCAGGGCCTGGGAAAAGCTCGGCTTCCCAGCCTATCTCTGGTGCCCCCTGCTGGGAAAAGCCGGGTGCAGGGAAACGGGGACACTTCCTCTCCTGGGTCATCTGGCTGGGGCTGTAGGTCACAGAGGTGACATCTGAGGCTTGAGATGAATTCACATCAAAGCTGGAAGCTGGAGGGACGAGGACGTGCCAGTTACCTAAAAAGTTTCATTCATGGGACCTTGAAGACCGCTTTGCAAAGGGCGGCCTCTCTGCACCCCGAAGGAAACCGGTGAAAGATCCCCTATGGGGATCAGGCAGAGGATTAGGAGGTCTGTCGCCCTTGCTCGCTCACGGCCGCCCGCCGTGCCAGCACTGCCTCCATCAGGACCCCCTCAGGGCCGGCTCTTGATTTCCCTTGGGTTGGAGAGAGCGCGCACAGTGAAGGGAGCCGAAGGAGCTGCGTCGGCTCAGCTGTGCTTCCAGCCCTGGAGCCTCATCCCGTTTCGGTGAGGAGGCAAGTGTGAAAAATGGAGCGTGATGGAGACTCGTCACAAGATCTCCCAGGGCCTCGCTGGAGCTGCCTGATCTCAATCCAGCTGCCATGGCGGCGGTGATTGAGATGCGTGTTTGTCCCTGAGCACCTGTCTGTGTGTGTGTGTGTGTGTGTGTGTGTGTGTGTGTGTGAATGCACACATAAGGTTGGAAGCTGGGAGGCACCCTGGCTTTGGGGGCCCAAACTAGCCTGCTTCCCCTTCTGGGTCTGCTGGCCTAATTCCCAGCTGCAGCTGCCATTCTGGGCTCCCCTCCCCGAGGCAATCTCCCTGCAGATTTGACAGCCAGAGAGGAGGGGCCGAGGGAAGGGGAATGGACCGGGGAGAGGACTCAGCTGTAATCTGATGTAGATGATCCGGCAGCCTTCTCCAGCTAGGCTGCCCTTTGCCATCAGCTCTCCGGGCAATTTCCTCTATGCCTGCACTCTCCCCTCCTGCCTTCATCTCCTTAAGAAAGTGTCCAGAAAGTTAAACCCACACACATGAACACACACACAATCTACCAAAAAAAAAAAAAAAAAATCTGGGAACAGGAGCAGGCAGACAAGTGAGAGAGCACGCGCGCAAGAGAGAGGACTCAGATCGGTCTTGGAGGAAGAACGGCGCAGGCAGAGGGAGGCTAGGGTTGGTGGGGACCCAGACTAAGGTCTCTTAGCCCCCAGGAGCCTCCTTCATGGACCCGGGGGTCCTGAGAGGGGCTGCCTCAGCTTAGGATGGGCAACTGTGTCAAGTCTCCACTGAGAAATCTCTCAAGGAAGGTATGTTTCTGGAGTTCCTAAGACCTGGGGCGGGGGATTGGGGCATCTTGCCCTCTGCCCCAGAAGTTGGGGGCAGAGAGGGTGGGCATCTGAAGCTTGCTACCCTTCCCGTGGGTTCTGTCTAGAGCTGCTTCCCTGTTTCTACCTCCAGATTCCCTCCTATCACATTTTTCTATGTCCCAGGCTCTGAGCTGAAGTTGGGACTTAAAGCTGCATGGGGCGCTGTGTTTGGGAATTTGTGCAAGATTTAGGAAAAAAAAACCACGTAGCTCCATGAAAAGCGTGGATCTTTAGGATGTGAGTGGACAGACCCCCTTGGAGCCAACAGGATCAGAAGAGAGTTGAGCTGGGCTTTGACCCTGCTGCTGCTGGTTCCTTCCCGGCAGTAGGATGGGGGCTCATTCAGCTCCTTTGAGGGTCTCTGAGCCTCTCTGGTGGTCTCTAAGCCTTCAGAGTTGTGGGGTTTGAAGTAGATCGCCTTGTTCCTGAGAGGAACCAAACCAGGTGTCCCCTTCCACCCTTGATAATTCTTGAGTCAGGTCAGAGACTCACAGCTAGGACCAGACTGGTTTGGGGCCCCAGGGTTGTTTCCGTCGAGAAACAGAGTGTACAGCAAAGGCGTCTGTAAGTTGCTTTCTGTAGTGGATGTATTGCTTATACACCACGATAATATCCTTTTGCATGAATCCTTTTTGGAGAGCAAATAATCACCTCCAAAGCATCTTTCCTGCAAACCTGGGCTTACATCTGTAGGGTCTTGCTTTAAGTGGGCTCTGCCTGTATTTCTAGCCCCCTGTAGTCAGGCCATAGAAGAAACTCATAGATATTACTTAAAGGAAGAAGTAATGTGAGGGATGTTTTCCTCCAAATTATTTTATTTACCAGACGAGGAACTTGATTGCCACTCAGGTTAAGTAACTTACCCAAGGTCTCAGGTTAGCTAATGGCTCCTGTACCCCCAGCCCCATTCTACCTCCTCTGTTAGTTTGACAGCCTCTCAATTTAGGACATTTCAGGCTTTTCTGCTCATCATCTTCCTCACTTAGCTAAGCTGCTCACATCAAATTCCTTTTAATCTTCACTGTTCCTTGGATCCTTCTGAGGGTTGACTGTTTCTTCTGTGCACACACCCCCCAATCATCTGTCATCTTAAAGGAGAGTCTTTTGCATCAGAGGTGGCCTCCACACTGTTGCAGAGAAGCAGAAACGGATCTGAATTAGTTTAGAGGACCACAGGGCGAAGGCCCTTTCCCTGGGTTCTGTCCAGAGTTTAAAGAGGTGAACTCAAGAACGGGTATTGTCCGTCTGTCCTACCCAACCCATCTTCCCTTATACAGCAGAGTGCTTAAGAGTCAGACTTCTCAGGTCTCCTCTTTCTAGCCATGTGACCTTGGATAAGTTACTTGACCCGTCTGGGTCTCAGTTCCTTTGTCCATCAAGTGGAAATACTAACATCTACCTCCAAAGGTGATTTTGGGGGCTAAAGAAAGAGCTGGGAACGCTGCCTGGAATATAGTACTCAGTAAATGTTAGCTAGTGTTATTAGCATCATAATCATAATTTTTCCACTCTGGGTTTTCTGAGAAGGGGGATGGAAATAAAACGGGAAATAGGAGAGGTTTTGCGTCCATGGAGTAGGGTTAAAGATCATAAAACGTATTGCATTCAGTTTCATGTTTTTTTATAATAGTAATCATTGCTTCTTCCTGAATATCTGCAAGACCTCCAACACCTGTTATCTCACTGGCTCTTCCACCAAGTAGTTCTCTTGGCTATTTTCTAGAGAAAGGAGCTGGACTCAGAGATAAGAGCGTTCCTACGATCCCACAGCCAACCAGAAGCAGAGCTGAGATGTAAACCCTGGTCTGTGTAAATCCAGAGCTGGTATTTTTTGTTTTTTGGGGTTTCTTTTTCTGAATTTTATTTATTTATTTTTTTATACAGCAGGTTCTTATTAGTTATCTATTTTATACATATTAGTATACATATGTCAATCCCAATCTGGTATTTTGTTTTTATTTTTGCCTCTGTGAGAGGCTGCCTCTTTTTCCTGCTGTCAGAGATGTTATTCATAGATTCACGAACCTGACCTTACAGGTCATCTTAGTCCAAATTCCCACTCACTGGGCAGTGCTCTCATCCACCTCACCAAGTGCTTCCTCACTCAACTTCTCCTTGAATACCTTCAGTGAGAGGGAGCACGTGCTTGGCGAGCTTGTACTGTTAGAGAGCTGTTAGGTCATGAGTCGTGCCAGCCCCTTCTGTTGCCCTGCCACACTCAGGAGATGTCCCCTCGGTGCCAGGAAACATTGTCAGCCTGTGGGCTGCTGCCCACTTGGCTTCCTAAGTAGTCGCTGGGAATTGGTAATGGAAGGAGGAGGCCTCCTGCAGGCTCTGAGCAGGGCAGGACTGGGCTGTCAGGTGTCATCACTGGCCAGGGAAGAACAGAAGCGTCCTGGGGCAACTTGGTGCCAGGCAGGGTTAAGATCAAGAGACGCAGTGGAAATTTCCCAGCCATCACTGGTTCCTCCTTCGTGGGAGCAAATGTTTCTCTGTCCTTCTCACTTCTTTCCTGATTGGCAAATATTCTCCCACTTCTTTTGCAGCCAGAAGTAAATGCCTTCTGGCATCCAGCATCTCTTAAGTCGCATCATCATCATCATTGTCATCATCGTTGTCATCATCATTGTCATCACCATGGCAACTCTACACAGTCAGCTCTTACGATGCTCTAGGCACCATGCAATAGCCCATTTACCTCTCACCGAATCCTCTGAGTTGCCCTGATCATACCCATTGGACAGAGAAGGAAACCAGAGCCCAGAGAGGTCAAGTGACCTGCCGAAGGTCACATAGCAAGCAAGCGGCAAGCCAGAATTTGTCCTCAAGACTGTTTGAGTCCAAAGCCAGTTATACTCAAGCTCCTCTCGGAATTCTGTGCTGCCTGCTGCCTCCTTCTGGGCGTGCTCATCCAAGCCAACTGAGTGAGAATCAGCCAGAAACAAAAAGGCTGATTCTCTACAAACATCTGAGATTGTTTCCTGGGGTTAAGCCACGGTCGACTCCTGGGCTCCCTCTGTCAGGAAGGTCTCTCTGGTCCTGCCCTGGCTCTAGCCAGGTCCCCGAAGCCTATGTGAGTGTGGCCGAGGCTCTGAACCTCTCCTGGTCATCAAACCAGAATGGACCCTGGTCATGTCTGACACCTCTCAAGTTCTAAGATTACCTAGGGTGACCCTTTTTTGCACTCATTGGACTCAGGCCTTGGACTGAGGTCCAGCACCTCGGGTCTGAGTTGCTCCTTTCCCTTTGAGAGGCCAGAATATTGCTCCTTCGTCTCTAGTCCTGGAAGAGGCTTAGGAAGTTGGAAGAGAGTCTAGACTATAGCTCCACAGTGTGGGGCTCCGGGGAGGAGGACCACGAGGACAGGGTGAGATGGGGGAGGTTGCCCTGCTTGTCCACCTAGGAGGACAGGCTACCTGTTAGGTCGTGGGACCTTCTTCTGGACGTGGACTTCCTTGAGCTGGAGGCAACTGTTAGAAAGCAGGTGCAGCAGGATGGATGGGCAGGGCATGCAGCTCTGGTGTTCTTGGACAAAGACAGCCCTCTAAGTTTCCACCACTCTCTCTTTCCTTGGAAGGTTTGGCTCCAAATCCCCACGCCGGCGGGGAGGCATCAAGCTCAGGGCCGAAGGCAGACTGCCCTGACCTGGATTCTGGGGGGGATGCTGGGCATCCTGGCCGGGATGCTGGGGTGGAAGAGAATACTGTGTCTGGATGCCGCTGTTGCCCTAAGGGGATGGTCTGTGGGCAGTGTTGACTTTTTATAGCTGCATGGGAAACATCAGGGAAGAGGGTGGGCTGGCCGTGGCCTGGGAGCACAGCTATATTCGGCCAGCAGAGAGGGCCCCTGCCTCAGCCTCTAGAGGTCCCGCAGACTGGGCTGGGCAGGGAGCCAGTGAAGGCGGGAGGGACGAGGAGAATTGCTGGTGGTAGACAGCGTCTAGTCTCGAGGCCACACACTAGGTGGAATCTGACCCATAGATGTGCTTTGTTTAGCCCACCTGGTGCTTTAAATCAGAAGATCTGGCGACACCGGGCTGGAGTTACGTAATGTTGTCCCTTCAAAGGGGACACACAGCATCCATTTTGCCCCAGGCCCTGCCTCTCACACCTGCCTGCTTCATTTCTGTTCACTGTGGCACCTGTGTCTGCAACCTCCGGTCTTGCAGACTAGCTGAGCCTGCTCTTTGTGTCACCAGTTCTGATGGTCCTCACTGCCTTCCAGTGGGTTCCAGTGGGGGTAGGGTCAGAGGTCAGTCTGACCGGGGAGCTTAGCCCCGGGAATTGCGCTGGGACATTGGGAGCATCTTGGGAAAGGACATTATTCCCTGAATGAACAGAAGCCTCCCTCTGCCTGCTTCTCTCTCTGAGCTTCTGTATGCACACAAGTGTGTGGTTCTGTGCACGTGTGTGTGTATGTGTGTTTGTGTCTGCACTTGGGCCACACAGAGGGTATCAGACCCACCTCTCCCTGGAGCATCCATTTTGGCCGAGGATCGGGGACTCCACCTGTTGGACCAGTTTGATGCCTGCCTCAGAGCATCCTGAGGGCTCTCTGCACCCTGCTGTTTGCCTCGCAAGGTCTGCTCTTGAGAAGGGCCCCTTCTAGGACCAGGAGCCAGGCTGGGGCCAGGAGGACCCGGCTGGGCAGGGAGGTGATGCCCTGCCTCTCTTTTGTATTTGCTTGGTGCTGGCTGAAGATGCGCCAGGAGGAGACCAGCTATACGGTGGTGCAGACGAGTGAGGAAGGGCTGGCGGCCGGCGGCGAGCTCCCCGGACCGCTCCTGATGCTGGCCCAGAACTGCGCCGTCATGCACAACCTGCTGGGCCCGGCCTGCATTTTCCTGCGTAAGGGCTTCGCGGAGAACAGGCAGCCTGTACGTAAGTTGGCCCCGGTGGAGCTGCGCTCGACTTGGCTTCACAGGGCGTGAGGAAGGAGGTGCTGGGAAGAAGAGGGGGCTCTGTACTCAGCAGTGCGCGTCCCCCAACGGATACACCTCAAACCCGCCACTTGTGAATCTGACCCCCAAAGTTTCCCACTGATGGCTGCAAAGCCCTGGTGAGTCCACATCCACCAGCAAGAAATAATAGCAGCTAATATTGCTTGGAGTTTTTGTGTTTTTTTGAGCACTTACTATGTGCCCGGCACTGTGCTAAGTGCGTTGGCTCATCACCTCCCTTAAGCCTCAGAGCAACTCCAAGAGGTAGGTACTATTATCCTCCCCATTTTACAGATGAGGAAACTGAGTTGGAGAGGTAACATGCTCAAGGTAACATCTGGTGGGTGATAGAGGTGGGATTCAGATTCAGGGATACTGACTCAAAGACCTCCTGTGCTCTGAACAACAGTACTGAATACGCAGCACCATCCAGTAGAACTTACTGTGGAAACACTGCCCAATCTGCGCTGCCCTCCCTCTACAGTAGCCACTAGCCACATGTGGCCACCGAGCCCTTGAAATGTGGCTAGTGCAACTGAGGAAGTGAATTATTAATTTTCTTTGATTCCAATTCCAACTTAAATAGTCACATGTGGCCACTGCTTTGGACGGCCTCCCATGCGTATCTGAACAGTCACAGAGAGGAGGGTATTAACAGTGATGTTATAGATTCAAACATCAGTAGGTTTAAATGCCACCTGTTAAACACTTTACACATCTTGCCTCACAGATGCTCACAAAGGCCGTGTAAGGTGAGTACTGGTATTAACCCATTTTACAGATGAGGAGACTGTGGCACACACAGTTGAAGGAAACTGCCTAAGGTCCTACATCTAGGAAGCAGCAGATCTGGGCTTTGCCCTTGAGTCCGTCTGACTCTAGAGGCCAAGCTCGTCCCTCGACTGCTTAAGTTGAGGAGTGAGGGGTGTGGTGGGCTCCATTCCCACCTGACCCCCCAAATCAGTGCTCATGGTTTCTCTGCCCCATCGGTGGGCATCTCCGGCTCTACTACACATCCTCCCGCTGCTCTGCCCTGAGGAGTGTATGATTCAGGGACCAGCCAGCAGGACTCAGTTGGACCAGCTCCGGCCACGGGCACACACAAGGGGTACCCAGCTTTTTTGCTCCCTGGCTCTGGGTTTATAAGAAGTAGGGTGGGGGCTGCAGAGCTGGGTCCTGGAGATGTGAGAGGCTACTTGAGGCCTGCAGGGTGGGAAGGGTTGTGTCACTTGTCCCAGTGAGCATACTCTGCACGTGTGAGTGCATGCATATAGTCGCTGACACTTTCACTTACTGGGGGTACCGGGCATTGTAAAAGACATTCTTTTTGGTCACCCAAGATCCCAGTCTGACTCGGAGCAGCTAGTGGGTGATAGAGGTAGGATTAGGTAGGTATTAGAGGGCGTGACAAACCCTCCCTGTGCACAGTGACAGGTTTTTAAAGTGGAAGTCCTCACAATCATTTCACAGAAACAGACACCTTGAGGTGAGTCCTACCTTCAGCTAAAAATGCCGCTAGCAGGACCTGGTAGCCTGCAGCCTACTCGTTCCAGGCTCACGTACGCTCTCAGCACTGTCCTACCACGTACGGCCACTTCTGAGAGCCGGGTCCTTCCTGCGCAGCTGGTGGTCCCACAAAATGTTGCTCAGCAGCCCCTTTCTAGAAGATTCTCAGATTTTCCAGCACTGGGGTCCCTTGCCCTGGGGCCAGTTTGGAGCGGGTGGGCAGCAGCCTCTCACCCGCCCTGGCCCTATTGGCTAGAGTAGCCTGAGTGCACAGCTGAGATGCCTCATGCTCGCTGTGGCCCGCTCGCTGTGGCACACCCGTGTGTCTGTGTTCGTGATCGGTGTGCCCACACCTGGTGTGCACTTCCTCAGGGCGGACACACCCTGCCCAGTGTTCTCCCTGCCCAAAGGCAGAGAGCTGTGACATATGGAGAGGATGAGCCCCGTGGACCAGTTTTGGAGCCTGCTAAGCATGTCCATCTGGGCACCGCATCCATTTCATGCCAGTCTGTCTCCCTCCTGGGCAGGCCTGGGGCAGCTGACGCCTCACCAGCCGGAGCCTGCCCCCTGCTTCCTCTGGGCCTGCTCTTTGGAGACTTCTCTGCCATCTGTTCAGATGCCTCGTCCCAGGGCTTCCTTGACTCCCCACGGAGACCTGGGCACTGTTTGAGGCCGCAGACGTGCACTTTGGACCCTGGCAGCCGCCAGAGGCACTGGCAGCCCCCAGGGTCCTATGCTGTGTCCTGTGACAGGGCGAGGTATAGGATGGGGGTCCAACTGGAGAAGGTGGGGCAGTGCCCAGGAAGCAGGGCACAGCCTCATCCTGCCTCCGCTCCCTCGGCTCTTCCTCCGCCTCCTGTTCCTCCCTCTTGGGTGCCTGTCTGGGGCCCCACATCCCCCCCCGCCCCTCGCTTCTCCCATTGCTTTGCAGGCCTCTTCTCCACTGCTCTTCCTGGTTTCTTTGGGTAGAGCCCTCTTCTTTCTGTTGTGACCTCCCGCTAACCCCGTTTTATTTACAGGTTTTGGCCTCCAGACCAGCCCTGTTCGCTGACACATTCTTGTGTCTGGAATAAGGGGCTGCGGGCCCAGAGGTTCTGTACCCAGGCTGGAGAGGGCATCTCCCATGTCTGTGGGACAGGTGGGGCTGCATCCTTTCCCCTCCAGGACATGGTCCAGGCACGCCTCCGCTGCTGCCCCATCACCTCCCGCCCAGTGCCTGCTGCCACTGGGACGGCCCTCAGCTGGGCATTGTATGACTTCTGGGCCCCTTGCAGCTGCTAATAGGACATGTTCTTTTGTTTCAGGACAGATCACTGCGGCCAGAGGAGATTGAAGGTAAGAACTGGCCCCTTAGGGGAGAGGGTTGCTCAACCATCCAGAAAGATGAGGAGAGGGAGGTGGGTGGGAAGAGAGGCAGAGGTATCTCGGCCTCCTGCAAACGGGGCCTGGTGCAGAGCCAGGCATCCTCTGTGGAGCCAGGCGTTGGAGGAATGCAAGAGTCAGCAGGCCCTCGGGCTGCCTCTGCCCCAGAGACTCTGCAGGTCATCCCCTCACCCCCCCACCCCCGTCCACAACCAACCCTCCCCCACTTCCTTTGCTTCCCCAGAGCTCCGCGAGGCCTTCAGAGAGTTTGACAAAGACAAGGACGGCTACATCAACTGCAGGGACCTGGGCAACTGCATGCGCACCATGGGCTACATGCCCACCGAGATGGAGCTTATCGAGCTGTCTCAGCAGATCAACATGAACCGTGAGTCCCTCCAGCGGGTACCTCCTTCCCTCCCCAGCCTCGCCCTTGCTGTCCTCCGCCTGGGTTCAAGTTCTCGGCCCACCTCTTCCCAGCTCTGTGACCTGGGGCAAACTACTCTCTCTGTGCCTCCGTTTGCTCACCTGTAAAATGAGGGGTGGAATAGAGCACAGGAAATCAGTTGGGGGCATGCTTATTTCTTTATTATTTTTTCGTGGTTTATTTATTCATTTATTTTTTATTTTTATTTTTGGTAACAGCTTTACTGAGATATAATTCATAAACCATACAATTGACTCACTTAAAGCATGCACTTCAGTGGCTTCTAGTGTATTTAAAGTTGTGCAACCATCACCACAATCAATTTCAGAATATTTTCATGGCCCCCAAAAGAAACCCTGTATCACTTTGCCATTACCCCCAAGTCCCTCCCCAGCCCTAGGCAACCACTAATCTACTTTCTGTTTAAGCAGGTTTGCCTATTCTGGAAGTTTCTTTTTTTTTTTTTTTTTTGCCATACGCGGGCCTCTCACTGTTGTGGCCTCTCCCGTTGCGGAGCACAGGCTCCGGACGCGCAGGCCCAGCGGCCATGGCTCACGGGCCTAGCCGCTCCGCGGCATGTGGAATCTTCCCAGACCGGGGCACGAACCCGTGTCCCCTGCATTTGGCAGGCGGACTCTCAACCACTGCGCCACCAGGGAAGCCCTGGAAGTTCCTTTTTTATTTTTATTGACGTATGCTTGATTTACAATATTATATTAGTTTCAGGTGTACAACACAGTGATTCAAAAATTTTTATATATTATACTCTATTTAAAGTTATTATAAAATATTGGCTCTATTCCCTGTGCTGTATACTCTATCCTTGTAGCTTATTTATTTTATACATAGTAGTTGGCATCCCTTAATCCCCCGTCCCTATCTCACCCCTCCTCCCACTTCCCTCTCCCCACTGGTGACCACTAGTTTGTTTCTGTATCTGAGAGTCTGTTTTTCTTTTTTGGACGTATTTAAAACAGCCAAATACCTGGCACACAGTAAGAGGTGAACAGAGGATGCCATTATTATGTTTTTCTCTGTCTTCATTTTCATTCTCCCAGGAGCAGACCGGGAGATAGGGCTTTGAGTGCGGTAGTTTACTCCGTAGGGGCAGGACGGCATCGGTAGGGGGTAGGGAGATGAGAGGGCGGAGACAGGAGCCAAGGCACGAGGTACTGGAGCAGCTGCCACTGCGGGTGATGGAGTCTAGTTCTGCCGGGAGCTCGGGAAGCTGGTGTAGCAGGCCCACCTCGGAGTTGTCCCCAGCCCTTACCTCTCGGGCTGGGTATTTATCCCCCAAACTCAGTCACTGGCTGAAAGTGCTGTGAGCAGGCCCCAGGGGGCAGGTCCCCTGTATTTCTCCCCATTGAGGGCCACTTGGAAGGTGAATTCTATTTGCACAACGAGGGAAAGGCGGGGGCAGGTGGGCCAGGTGCCCACGGCTTCTGCTTCTCTCTCTGCTTTTCTGCATGTGTGTCTCTGTCTCTCCTTCTCTGAAATTCTTTGCCTGTCTCTTTCTCCCCTCCGTATCTACCCCTGTCAACTTCCTGACTTGTTCCTTTAGTCAAACTCCAGCCACTCCCCTGAGCCATTCTGTGACAACCCCCCATCCATGGTCACCTCTGTGTCCTCATTTGGCCTTTGCTTATACCCTGGGCCTGGAGCTGGGCAGGTCAAGGAGGGTTGGCAGTTCCCTCGGTTGCCTAGTTGGAGATGGGCAGTAGTTAAATTTTAATTTTTTAAAATATATATTTATTTATTTATTGGCTGCACCACGTGGCATGCGGGATCTTAGTTCCCCGACCAGGGATCGAACCCGTGCCCCCTGCAGTGGAAGTGCAGAGTCTTAACCACTCGACTGCCAGGGAAGTCCCAGATGGGCAGTGGTTAGATGGATGATCCAGTCTGTTCCTCTGTCCCCAGTGGGTGGCCATGTGGATTTTGATGACTTTGTGGAGCTAATGGGACCTAAACTCCTGGCGGAGACAGCAGATATGATTGGAGTAAAGGAACTGCGAGATGCCTTCCGAGAGGTCAGTGATGGGCGGTGGACAGGCAGGGGCGGGGAGCTTGTTAGAATTCCAACCCGGGATGGAAACGTGAGCTCTGGATCCCAGACCAGGGGAAGGAGCTTGGACAGAGAAGGGATCCGGGGAAGGCGGGACAGTGGTGCTGGAGAAGGGGCTCGACCTCGGGATCTGCTTCCAACAGTCTCCATGTTGTAGCTACTCCTCCCTCCTTCCTGCCCTCTCTAGTTTGACACCAATGGTGATGGGGAGATAAGTACCAGTGAGTTACGAGAGGCCATGAGGAAACTCCTGGGTCATCAGGTGGGACACCGAGACATAGAGGAAATTATCCGAGATGTGGACCTCAATGGGGATGGACGAGTGGACTTTGAAGGTAGGTGGAAGTGGTTTTGAGAATGGAAGAGAAACCAGGGTAGTAGTGGGCATCCATAGAACGCTCCACGTATGTATCCATGATGCAATCATCAGTACACTCCAACTTTCCATCCCCCTACCCTTCCATCCTGCCACCCCTCTAATCTGCCTTCCATCCCTACACCCATCCATCCATCCAACCATCTGTCCATCTTTCCATATCTATCTTTCCATCTTTTCATCCATCTATCTCTTTATCTGTCCAGGTGCCTATTTACCCACTCACCCATGTGTAAACAATTATCCATAGAACCATTTATCTATGGCCTTATCTATCCATCCATGCACCTATTCATTCTTCTCTACATTCACCCATGCATTCATCCATGCATCCATCTACCCATGTACCTCTCTCCATCTATCCATGCATCTCTACTTCTCAACATTCATTCATACATTTGTATATCTCTACTCATCTGCCTATATTTCTACCCATACTTCCAATGATCTGTCCATCAGTCTGTACAGTCATTTTCCCATCTCTATCCATGTACTCATCCATCCATCCATCCCTGTGTCCATCTGCCCCCATCCATCTCTCTCCATCTATCTGTCCACCTACTCCTGCATCCATCCATCCATGTAGGTATTTTCTGAATACCACATTCCTCAACCTGACACTCAGGCCCCCTAAAATCTCTTCATGGCTCACCTCTCTGGCCACAGCTCCTACCCTTCCTTCACTCACACTCCACCTTAAAGCCATAGGTGGTCCATGAACCTCCTAAGCTGTCATTTGAATACATTGTTCTTTTTGTCAGGATGCCTTTTGTCCTATTCTTCGCTGGTCCTAAATTCTATTCATCCTTCAAGACCAGCAGTGGGGCCACTCGCTCAAACACTGCTTTCCTCATTCCCCAGATTGAACTTCCTCTTTTCTGGGCTTTCACAACACCTCAGGCTCACCCTCATTCTTCACACTGTCCCCTAAATGCTAGTTATATCTCTGCTTGACTCTGAACTTTTGGAGAGGAGGAACTCCGCTTTCTTTATCTCTGTCATTCCCACAGAACTCAGTACCGGACACATAATGAATGCTCAGTAAAAGTGTTTTTAAAATAACCAATAATAATCATAATAGTGATCATCTATAACTGTACACTTATTGTATACCAGTCACTGTACTAAGCAGCTTTACACATATTATCTCATTTAATTTTCATGATGACTCTAGGGACTACACATTATTACCTCATGTTATAGATGAGGAAACTGAGGCTCAGAGAAGTAATATAACTTGCTAACCGGTAAGAGGCAGAGCTGGGTCATAAACTCAGGCCTGGAATCTCAACCACTACATACATTACACTGTACATGACACCGTCCGAGGCACCATGGGATACAGGAAAAACAACAAACAAACAGCAAAACATTGATTCTGCACTCCAGGAACGTGCATTCTGAGCAGAAAGGCAAGATAAACACGAGCAAGACTGTGAATATGTCCAGAACACAAAGGCTGGGAGGCCTTTTCTGGGGAGTAGCTGGTCTTCAAGGTCAAAGAGAGTGTGGCAATGGAGAGAAGGCTTTGCTACCACAAGAGCTGAACATTTCAGGTCACCCCATGTCCAGGTAGTGACTCCTACAGATGCTGGCTCTTCCCTGAAAGCCCAGAATCCCCCATTCATTCTATCAGCGTGTGTTGTACACCTAGTGTGTGCCGAGACCTGATCCCTGCCTTGAGGAGCCCAAGACCAGCAAGGAAAGCCGAAGCCAGCAGTATAGTCCATGCTGTTTGGGGGAAGTACAGCAGGCTGTGGGGCACAGTGGGGGCACCTTTGCCAAGCTGGGAGGGGGGATTAGGGAAGACTTCCTGGAGGAGGCTATAAGTAAGTAGAGCCCTAAGAGATGAGTAGGAGCCAGCAGGTGAAAAAGAAGGAAGAGATATTTACCCAAAGGAATTGAAAACTTATATCTACACAGAAAACTGCAAACAGATTTGTTGTTTATAGTAGCTTTACTCATAATTGCCAAAACTTGGAAGCAACCAAGACGTCCTTCAGTAGGTGAATGGATAAATTAACTATGGTATATCCAGACAATGGAATATTATTCAGCGTTAAAAAGAAATGAGCTATAGGGGCTTCCCTGGTGGCGCAGTGGTTGAGAGTCCGCCTGCCAATGCAGGGGACACGGGCTCATGCCCCGGTCCGGGAAGATCCTACATGCCGCGGAGCCGCTGGGCCCGTGAGCCGTGGCTGCTGGGCCTGCGCGTCCAGAGCCTGTGCTCCGCAGCGGGAGAGGCCACAACAGTGAGAGGCCCACGTACCTCAAAAAGAAAAAAAAAAAAAAAAAAAGAGCTCTCAAGTGATAAAAAGACATGGAAGAAACTTAAATGCGTAGTAAGTGAAAGCAGCCAGTCTGAAAAGGCTACATACTTTGTGATTCCAACGATATGACATTCTGGAAAAGACAAAACTGTGGAGACGGTGAAAAGATCAGTGGTTGCCAGGGGTTGTGAGGAGAGGGAGGGATGAAGACAGGGAACACAGAGAATTTTTAGGGCAATAAAACTATTCTGTATGATAGTACAATAGGGATACATGTCATTATACATTTGTCCAAACCCACAGAATGTCCAATACGGAGGATGAATCCTAATGTAACCGTGGACTTGGGGTGATAATGACGTGTCAGCGTAGCTTTATTGACTGTAACCAACGTCCTGCTCTGCTGGAGGATGTTGACGATGGAGGAGACCGTGCGTGTGTATGGCAGGCAGGGAGCGTATGGGAAATCTGTACCTTCTGCTCGATTTTGCTGTGAACCTAAAACTGGTCTAAAAAATGAAGTCTAGTTAAAAGAGAAGGGAGCAGGGATAGGCTGCAGGAAAGCTGAGAGGTGAACAGGAGGGGTGTGTGTTGGTTGCCCCTGAGGGGCTGACAGGGAGCTCTGTGGAGTCAGAGCTTAGTGGCTGGAGGTGAGTGGTAACAGGTGAGGCTGGAGGTGTCAGCTGGGGCCAGAACAGGGAGGCCCTGGGGTCGTGTCAGGATCCAGCACGTTATCCAGTGGGGACCATGAGAGGTTTAAGAGGGGTCAGATACGCAGATAGAAAGCTCCTGCTAGCTGCCGTGTAGAAGGTGGATTGGAAGATGCTGGATGGGGGAAATTCTCTGGCCGTCCAGTGGTTAGGATTCCGCGCTCCCACTGCAGGGGGCGCGGTTGGATCCCTGGTGGGGGAACTAAGATCCCGCATGCCGTGTGGCGCGGGCAAAAAAAAAAAAAAAAGAAGATCCTGGGTGGACGTTGGGGACCAGCATCAGTCAGGGTCCGCGGCAATAGACACGGGGCCACCGATCCGAGGGAGGTTTGGAGGCAGCGTCCTGGGCCCTGACTGCTGCTTTCTCCCCACCCCCTCCTGTGCACCCCACCGCAGAATTTGTCCGGATGATGTCCCGCTGAGGCCGCCAGGGCCCCTCCAGGACTGCCAAGCTCCACGGGCGGGGAGAAGAGGAGCCGGAGCTCGCCTCATCCCGCCGCCACCGCCGCCGCCGCCGCCCAGAGCCCGGGACGTACTGGCGGATGGGGCCTGCCTGCACCCCGGGGAGGTGCCCACCCCGGACCCCCGCCCCTCCGCACTGTGAAAGACTCACGACTCCTGCAACTGGAAAGGGGGGCGCCCGCCGACGAGGAGGCCACCGCGCCAGGCCGGCGGAAGTCGGGCCGGACGCCGAGTGCCATAGACCCAGCCGCTGCTGGCTGGGGGCGCCCCACACAGCATGTCTGCCCCCCGGGGCAGAGCCTCTCGCCGCCCTCCTTAACTCTGTGCCCGTCCCCCCTCGCCTCAGCCCTGTTATCTCAGAACCAATAAAAATATTTCCAAGAGAAAGGCAGCCGTGGGGGGATCTCTGCTTCTCCAGCCTGGTTAGATGGCACACGCGTTTCCTGAGTACCAGCTGCGTGCCCAGAACTGGGTGAATCTCCCTGCCCTCGATGTGTACTGAGTTCCCATTAGGCACCCAGCCTCTTCCGCCTTTAACTGAAAGGGAGACTGGGGCATATAGTGATGTAGCTGGATTTGCTGCTACCCCCAAACAAGGTCAAGTTCTATGGGGAAAGGAGACTGGCTATTGGTTGGGTAAGCATCTAGCAGGGTCTGCCTCACTTCCTGCCTCCCTGGAGCTTTCACACTGGTCGAGATAATCACATCCATATGTGATTACAAATTGTGATCCTGCTTTTAAGGAAAAATGCAGGGACCTTTGGTGGGGTAGGATAAGGAGGCCTGGACTACTCTCTGGGGAGATCAGGAGAGGCTTTCCTGAGGAAGTGATAACAAGGTTTTTGCCCTGGAGGAAATCCCAGTGTGTGTGAGGACACGAATGTATTAGAATGGAATCAGCTGCCAGACACTCTGCCGAGTGAGAAGCAGGATGGTATACTGGTTAGGTCCTGGATTTACTTGCTGTGTGACTTTGGGCCAGTCACGTCTCCTCTCTGAGCCTCAGTTTCCTCATGTGCAATAAGGGGATAATAAAGTCCACAGTAAATGATCTCAGGGTATTGCATTGCCCACCTCCGGGGGCTGTGAAATTGTGCAAAGTGGCATTATTAAACAGGATCCATTGTAATCATTGTAATTAATTTCTATAAGCCAAGGGCTGAAGGAATCCAAAGGAGAAGTTTGTGGGTAGAAGTCGCCCAGAATCTTTGACAGGCTTGCGGCATAATCGGACAGGTGTGTGGGATGGACCCATGTTCTCCAAGCCAGTGGTTCTCAAACTTGAGTATTTTCATCAGAATCGCTTGGAGGGTTTGTTAGCCCCGCCCCCAAATCTGGGCCCCACCCAGTGATTCAGATTCAGTGAATTTGCATCTCTAACAAGTTCCAGGGCATGCTTGATGCTCTCAGGACCTCAATTTGAATAACACTGCTGTAAATCCCAGACACGAGGGAGGCAGGTGTGCTGTGGGCTAAAGGCTGGAAGCAGAAGGTAGGTGGAGGATTTGTGCTCTCGGATCTGGCAGGGAAGGACTGTGGGCGCCCCCCACCCCCCGCCAGAGGCCTGGGTAATCCCCGTGTCCCCGAAGCTAGGGTGGCTGGGAGCTCCAAATTCACTTGAATAATCCAATTCTGAGACTAAGCCCTTGGCTCTGTGCCCCAGTAGGCAGGCCTGCAGCCCTGCCTGCTCCTGTACCTAGCTCTGCCCAAAGACCCCCAGATCTGCACTGTTTCAGAAATTCAATGATCTTGGAGGGCCAGAGGAGCCATTTGTAGAAAGGGGGCTTCTGGGGGCATCTGTGTCAGCTGACAGGATGAGCCCTTGGGGGCACCACAGGGAGATAGTAGAGTTAGGGTGTCAGCTAGGACACTTCTGTCCTCAGTATTGTGACCTCCTCAAATCATAGACAAGGTAGCTGTGATAAAGCGACTTGAGAAGATGACAGGCCACTGTTCAAAGGAGCGCTCAAGCCAAGGGGAGGCCCAGAGGTGGGGCTGAAACTAGTGCTTCTCCCCTTGAATTTGTCTTATATCTAGGGGTTCCTAATAAGATCATTTGAAGAAAAGTTTCTCTTACTTTCCGAGAACTGAGACCCATTTTCCGAGATGGACCCTATCTCAGGTAGGAATTCTTTCTGCATCTTCACCCCTGGGTGGGTGGGTGTCATCTTAGAAGAGTTCTCCTTGTCTGTAAAGTATTAAACTGGGCCTGGATTTGCCTTCTTGTGACTTGTAAAGTGCAACTCATTCACTCATTCATGCTTGCATTCAACCACTGTTTATTGAGCACCTACTATGTGCCAGGTCCCGTGCGAGGGTCCCTGTCTTCTAGGAGCTCAGACTGGAAGGGGAAATGGATAAGAAAACAGACAAGGCTAATGTAGTGGTATAAGTGCTATTTACTAGGTTACTTATGAGGTTAGCCTAGGAGAAGTGAGGGTACTAAAAGATACCCACCCAATATAGTGGGGTGGAAGGGACAGATTTTTTTTTTTTTTGCTTTATAACAAATTTAATCAGTTATACATATACATATGTTCCCATATCCCCTCCCTTTTGCGTCTCCCTCCCACCCTCCCTATCCCACCCCTCCAGGTGGTCACAAAGCACCGAGCTGATCTCCCTGTGCTATGCGGCTGCTTCCCACTAGCTATCTACCTTACGTTTGGTAGTGTATATATGTCCATGCCGCTCTTTCACTTTGTCACAGCTTACCCTTCCCCCTCCCCATATCCTCAAGTCCATTCTCTAGTAGGTCTGTGTCTTTATTCCTGTCTTACCCCTAGGTTCTTCATGACATTTTTTTTTCTTAAATTCCATATATATGTGTCAGCATACAGTATTTGTCTTTCTCTTTCTGACTTACTTCACTCTGTATGACAGACTCTAGGTCCATCCACCTCATTACAAATAGCTCAATTTCATTTCTTTTTATGGCTGAGTAATATTCCATTGTATATATGTGCCACATCTTCTTTACCCATTCATCTGATGATGGACACTTAGGTTGTTTCCATCTCCGGGCTATTGTAAATAGGGCTGCTATAAACATTTTGGTACATGTCTCTTTTTGAATTATGGTTTTCTCAGGGTATATGCCCAGTAGTGGGATTGCTGGGTCATATGGTAGTTCTATTTGTAATTTTTTAAGGAACCTCCATACCGTTCTCCATAGTGGCTGTACCAATTCACATTCCCACCAGCAGTGCAAGAGTGTTTGGAAGGGACATATTTGCTAGGACCTGAAGGCTCAGCCGTGCTCAGTCAGAGGAAGTGAGGGGAAGCAAAGACCTGGAGGTAAGGGAGAGTGTGGCTCCTTTGGGAAACGAAGCAGAATTCCACTTGCCTGGTGTACTGGGCTGGAGGGAGGAGCAGAGATGATGCTGGTCAGAGAGGCAAGGCCTGACCCCACCGCAGACCGTGGAGGGTAGAGCGGCTCAGGTGGGACTTCTTTTTTTTTTTTTGTATTTTATTTTATTTATTTTTTATACAGCAGGTTTTTTTTTTTTAACCTTTATTTATTTATGGCTGCATTGGGTCTTCATGGCTGCACACGGGCTCTCTCTAGTTGGGGCGAGCGGGGACTACTCTCCGTTGCGGTGCGCGGGCTTGTCATTGCGGTGGCTTTTCCTGTTGAGGAGCACGGGCTCTAGGTGTGCAGGCATCAGTAGTTGTGGCTCGTGGGCTCCAGAGCGCAGGCTCAGCAGTGTTGGCGCATGGGCTTAGTTGCTCCGCAGCATGTGGGATCTTCCCAGACCAGGGCTCGTACCCGTGTCCCCTGCATTGGCAGGCAGATTCTTAACCACTGTGCCACCAGGGAAGTCCCAGGTATCAAGGTTTTTTAAAAAATGGGCCTGAATAGGGACTTCCCTGGCAGTTCAGTGGTTAGGACTCCGTGCTTCCACTGCAGGGGGCATGGGTTTGATCCCTGGCTGGGGAACTAAGATCCTGGATCCCACATGCCATGTGGCATGGCCACAAACAAACAAACAAACAAAAATGGGCCTGAATAAATGACAGTGTCTAGAGATGTGGACTCCAGTGGAACAAAAAAACATAAAGAAACACAAGGGAATTATTCCTATAAAAATCTGAATAGGGACTTCCCTGGCAGCTCAGTGGTTAAGTCTCTGTGCTTCCAATAGCGGGGGCGTGGGTTCGATCCCCTGGTCAGGGAACTAAGATCCCACATGCCTGTGCAGCCAAAAAAAAAAAAAAAAAAAGTCTGAACAGTGGTTCCTTTTAGGGAGAGAGAGGGAGGGGGCTGTGATTGGGAGGGGGCACAGAGAGGGGAGTCTCTGGGGAGTCTGGCAAAGTTCTATTTTTTTTTTTTTTTGGCCACACCATGCGGCTTGTGGAAGGCTTGTGGCATCTTAGTTCCCCAACTAGGAATTGCTCCCAGGGCCATGGCACTGAAAACACTGAGTCCTAACCACTGGACCTCCAGGGAACTCCCAAAGTTCTATTTTTGATCCATGTGGTAGTTACAAGGGTGTTTGCCTCTCGCTAAGTTGTACATTGATTCTGTATGTTTTTCTGTTTGTCTTATTTTACAATAAAAAGGTTTTTGTTGTTGTTGTTTTTGTTTGTTTTTTAAAGTGTGAACTCAGGAGTCAGCCACCTGGTTTCAAATCTCAGCTCTGCCACTTATAAGCTATGTCATCTTGGGTGGGTTATAAGACCCTCTGGGCCTCAGTTTCCTCATCTGCAAAATGGGGATGAGGTTACAGGGTTGTTTTGAAGATGAAACAAGCTAGTATACTTGAAGCCCTTGGAATGGTGCCTGGCACACAGTAAGCCTGATACAGGTTTTTGCTACTTTTATGATTATTGCATTGTTATTCCCTATTTCCCTATCCCTTCTCCCATGTGTCTTCATGCCTCCATGATCCCCTCTCAAGGAAAGGGGAAGGGAGAGCCAGCCTTGGCATTCTTTAATAACTGCGGCTGAACCTGTCATTGACAGTGACAATATAATCACAGCTTAAGTCTGGGATCTGGCTCTATGACCAGGGAGTGACGATCTGCACAGTATGGTCCTGCAAAACGGTCCTGATGCTGTTGGCTGTGCCTGTGGCTTAGGCTGCAGGGCCAGAATGTCCCTTCACCCCTCTGGAGGTGCCTGCCACCTGCTCCAATGATCTTACTGATGTCTGTCTTTCCTAGAAAGAGGACAAAGGGGCTGAGTTTCATGATCAAGGGATGGGCTTTGGTGGTAACATGAACTTGCTTTCTAACCCATCTCTGCCACTTAGAGAAGTTGAGGGATATAGGTGTTAAGGGAGTCCCTCTTCGTCTTTGAGCCTTGTTATCCATTATTAATGATAATAATTGCACATACCTGGGGGGGTTGTGGAGAAATAATCCATGCATAATGCTTAATAGAGGGCCTGGCTCGGGGCCTTCACACATGCTGTTCCCTCTGCCTGGAATGCTTTTCCCTGCATTCATTGAGTAGCTGTTGGATCTTTCTCATTTCTTGGGGCTGGGCTTGAATGTTTCCTTGGCTCCCCTATTGAAGGAAGGAAGGAAGCCACTGCCACATCTCATTTATATTCTTTAGAGCATATATGAACTTTCTGGCCTAATACATTTATTATATTACAATATTTTAAAAAATCATTTGATGCCCCCTGCCCTTCACTGGAATGTAAGTTCCATGTTGGCAGAGACCATGTCTACCTTGTTCACTGCAGTATCTCCAGTGTCTAGTAGGTACTCAGCAATTATTTACTGAACAAATGAACAAAATCCGCAAATATATAAATATGTATTGTTCACTTCTCTATCTCTTGATTTCAGGTGGCTTCGGCCTGCAGTGGCTTGAAGCAGGGTTTCAGTTCCCAGCCAGAGATTGAAGTCAGGCCACAGCAGTGACAGCACTGAATCCTAGCCACTAGACCAGTGGCCAATGACAAGGTCCTAACCCATCAGCTTTGTAGAAATGAACTTCCAAAGAGAGACGGAAAGTAGCGAAACAAGTAAAGTATTTATTAGGAGGAAAGGGGTACATGTGGATAGACACACGGGTGGACTCAGAGAAAGAGTCATGCCCTCGTGGTAGTTTGAATCACTTATATGAGGCATTTCTTCCAGGTTGCCTTTGGCCAATCATCTTGCATTGCCTGGTTCTGAGTCCGTATTTGGTATATCTCAGGGTCCTCCCCTGTGTGCGCACACATCTCTTAGCCAAGATGGATTCTAGCGAAGAGGCCTATGGGTAGGTTGACATCACTTACTATGAGGTGACTCCCCCTCTCTTTTGACCTCTGAGGAGCCTTTCTGCACATGTATAGTCAGGAAGATCTCCTTGACCTCGAGAATGAGAAACATGTGGTCTCTATCTTTTATCCGGGCAGGACTCAGCTCCTCTCTTGCTCCTGCTATTTTGGAGTATCTGTCCACAGGGGACAACTCCAGCTACCCAGCCTGGGGCCCGTCTATCTCCTGCCTCAGTCTGTCTTCCCTGACTGGCTTGTGAGGGACATAAGGGCAGGGACCTTGTCTGACTTGTTCTCTGCTGTGTCTCCTGAATCCCTTGTACTGGCCAGTGCATACAGCATACAGTGAATACAATATTTGTCTGGTAGACACAAGCCTGGGGGTCCAGAGGGTGGCAGCCATCTGTGACCACTGCCGTCGTGTGCAGGAAGGGCTCCAGGCCCCATCCCTGGTGGCTTCCTGACCTCAGGTCTCACTCTGTTCCAATGTTGGATCTTTGGGGACCATGTCCTTGTGCTACAGGGGTCTCAAAGTCACAGGCAGTGCCATGGAATCAGAAAACAGACAAAGGATTGGGAGTTGGGCAGACCTAGATGCTAGTCTTTGATGATCAATCATTAACAATCTCTGGGACCTTAAGTCAGTTGCTGAAGCTTCAGTTTTCTCATCTGTAATACCATCCAATATGGTAGCCACTCACCACATGTGGCTATTTAAATTTAAGTGAATTCAAATTCAGTAAAAATTTAGTTTCCTGGTCGTACCAGCCACATCTCACAAGTTCAATAGCCACATGTGGCAGGTGGCTGCTGTACTAGATGTGCAGATATGGTACATTTCCATCATGGTGGAAAGTTCAAGTCTAAAGGGACAGCTGACAAGTAACCTGGCGTGCAAGCACTGGCTATTGTATTTCTTCTTGCTTCCCTAATTTGCCCAGGTCAAGGGGAGAGAATGGAAAGGATACAGCAGCTGCTTTATTTATTTATGCGGTGTTGTTGGGTATGTGTTAAGTCCCTTTCATTTATCATCTCACTCCATCTATACAACCACCTTATTTTACAGATGAGGAAACTGGGGTTCAGAGAGGGGTTGTGACTTGCCAAGACTGTCTCTGGTGTTCCTGACTCCAAAAAGTTGTGTCCTTAACATAGGAAGAGTCTGGGAGATAATAAGAACAGCTAATATATAGAGAGTGCTGGTGATGGCTGTGTAAAGCACTCTTGGAAATTTGCTTTTATATAATCCTCATCCCAACCCTGGGCGACTGAGGGTTCTCACCACCTCATTTACAGGTGAGGAAACTGAAATGCAGAAAGGAAGTGACTTGCCCAAGGCCACCCAGATGGGAAGGCGTTTGTTTTTTTTCTGTCCTTGTCCCAGGCAACTTTCCTGTGACTCATATCCTCCTGGGGGAAGCAAAGAATAGCCAAGTCCATTCTCCCTCCCATGACATTGGAGACCCAGCCAGGTTTCTCTTGGTTCAAGTTGCCTACTTGGGGCAGGACCAGGAGACACCATGGGCTGGTTCCCTGACTCTTTGGGTGGTTCTGGTCCCCCTGCTATCTAACTACTAGAGGCCCTAGGCATGGAAACTTGGCTTTGGGACCAGACCCACCCACCTCCAAGACCAAGGGCTGGCAGGGCGAGCTGAGCAGAAGGCAGGGCTGGCCCCCACCCCTTCTCTGTGTTTACCTTTTGAACTTTTATTGTGAGCTTATCTTTAAAGGGGAAAAATATTCCATAAACTTAAAATAGGCAAGACTTAATTAATAGCATGCTTTGTTCTTCTGATCCTTATCTATATAGGAAGAAACACCCCTTTTCAGTTTTGTGGGTCAAGGCGAAATTGCCCCTGGGGGCTTCCAAACAGCTCCTCCATTTTCTACTTTTGAACTGTGGGTCCCTTTGGCTTTTCCCTCCCTGGGGTGAAAAGGTTTTTTCCAACTCCTTAGCCTGAGGATTTCACCAAGACCTTTTCTATTTACCAAACTACCAGTGTCACATGTTATAATTATTTCTTCATAAATGATTCACAGCTACTATGCATTGAAGACCTACTCCATTAAGGGCTCCTAATACTCTTATTTCCATTTTACAGATGAGGAAACAGGCCCAAAAGTGGGTGGTGGGTCTTATTTCCATTTTACAGATGAGGAAACAGGCCCAAAGAGGAGAAATGACATTCCCAAGGCTGCACAACTCTAAGAAGTTGAGCTAGGCTTTGAATCAAGGGTTCCATGCCTCCACACACCCATGACTAATATTTATTGAGTACTTAGCTCTGGGCTCAAGAGTCTCATGATGCTAGCTTCTAAAACATGTCCTTTTTATTTTCCTTGTTTAAAACATGTCTTTTTACTTCTTACAGTCCTACATGGCATGTATAATTATTCTCTCCATTTCACATATGAGGAAACTGAGGCTCAGAGAGGTGAATTCATTTACCCAAAATCACACAGCAATTAATGGTGGAGCTGTGATTTGCACCAATCTGTGTCTGATAGGTAGCCTGGCTCAGAGGAAAAGGAGTAGATTAGAAGCCAAAAAAGCCACAGCTTTTGCCTCTTCATTGTGTGGGCAATTCACTTAACCCTTCTGAACTTCATTTTCTTATGTGCAAAATGGGGACATTCTATTTTCCCAACTTCTTGAGGTGAGAATCAAATGGCTGGGAAACAATGGTTCTTGAGAACCTGCTCTCTCAGGGCCTGAGTTTATGCCTTATCCCAGTTTTGGATGGAATTATGGTGAATTTTATCTTTGTAAAATTCTCTTCTGAGTTTTCCACAAAACATTTCTCTTTCTTCCACAAACAGAGAAAAATAGTTTAGGTACATTTTTTTTTTTTTTTTTTTTTTTTTTGCGGTACGCGGGCCTCCCACTGCCGTGGCCTCTCCCGTTGCGGAGCACAGGCTCCGGACGTGGAGGCTCAACGGCCATGGCTCACGGGCCCAGCCGCTCCGCGGCACGTGGGATCCTCCCGGACCGGGGCACGAACCCGTGTCCCCTGCATCGGCAGGCAGACTCCCAACCACTGCGCCACCAGAGAAGCCCCTAGGTACATTTTTAAACCATCTCATTTAATCCTTGCAACAACTATGAGATGGATGATCTTATTTGCACTTTAGGAGAGAAGTGATTAGAGAGAAAAGGAGTGACAGAGCTGGGGAGCCACTAAGAAAGGACCTGAACCCAGTTCTGTCTGACCCTCAAATCTCCATTCCTGTCACTCCATGGAGGGCAGATCCTCCACCCTGAGAAGGTTCTGGAGGGTTTGAAGTAGCATTTTTTTAGATAGACTTTATACTTTAGAGCAGTTTTAGGTTCACAGCAAAGCTGAGTGGAAAGCATCAATACATAGAGTTCCCGTATTACCACGTCCCCACTCCCCCGACCCATACACAGCTGTCCCGCCATCAACATCCCCACCAGAGTGGTACATCTGTTACAATTGATGAACCTACATTGACATGTCATTATCACCCAAAGTCCAGTTTATACTAAGGTTCACTTTTTTTTTTTTTTGCGGTACGCGGGCCTCTCACTGTTGTGGCCTCTCCCATTGCGGAGCACAGGCTCCGGACGCGCAGGCTCAACGGCCATGGCTCATGGGCCCAGCTGCTCCGCGGCATGTGGGATCTTCCCGGACCGGGGCACGAACCCGTGTCCCCTGCATCGGCAGGCGGACTCCCAACCACTGCACCACCAGGGAAGCCCAAGTTTCACTCTTAGTGTTGTACATTCTACGGCTTTGGACAAAAGTATAATGACATGTATCCACCACTATAATATCATACAGAGTAGTTTCGCTGCTCTAGAAATTCTCTGTGCTCTACCTTTCGTCCCCCCACCCCCTGCAATAACCCCTGGCAACCGCTGATCTTAGTGTCTCCATAGTTTTGCAGCTTATAGTTGGCATCATACAGTGTGTAGCCTTTTCAGATTGGCTTCTTTCACTTAGTATTATACTTTTAAGATTCTTCCGTGTCTTTTCATGGTTTGATAGCTTATTTCTTTTTTAGCACTGAATAATATTAGACTATCCCTTTGTCTGGATGTACCATAGTTTACTTATCCATTCACCTACTGAAGGGCATCTTGGTTGCCTCCAAGTTTTGGCAGTTATGAACAAAGCTGCTGTCAACATCCGTGTGCAGGTTTTTGTGTGGACGTGGGTATTCACTTCCTTTGGATAAATACACAGTAGTTTGATTGCTGGATCTCATGGTAAGAGTATGCTGAGTTTTGTAAGAAGCTGCCAAACTGTTTTCCAAAGTGGTTGACCATTCCCACCAGGAATGAATGAGAGTTTCTGCTCCTCTGAAGACTTGAAGTAATTTTTGGAGAAAACCAGCCCCAGCTGAAGGAGGTGGGGATGCAGCCACTCTGAGGGTCCTTGGGCTCTCAAATGGAGCTGACCTTCCACAGCAGGCAGGAGACACTGGAGGCTGGAGAGAAATGGCCTGGGCCCAGTACCACCAGGGAACTGACACCCTTACTTTCCTAGAGCTCACACTCCCTGCCGTGTGGACAGCCAGCCTTGAGAGCAGGCCTGGGGCTATTTGGGGACTCCTCTAGGTCAGTGACTTTGTTTTTTTGTTTTTTGTTTTTGGCCACACCACGCGATCTTAGTTCCCTGACCAGGGATCAAACCCATGCCCCTTGCAGTGGAAGCACGGAGTCCTAACCACTGGACTGCCAGGGAATTCCCTAGGTCAGGGACTTTGGATGTAGTCCTGCCTTGGGGTCAGGACCTCCAGTCTGGCTTGGCAGCTGCAACCCTAATCCTTTTGTCTCCTGCCCCCACTCCCATCCCAGCCCTGAGTCCCGCTCCTGATAACCCCTCAGCTGCTAGAAACTTGACTCCCTCCACCCCAGTCAAGTCGCCTTGCCCCCAGGAGACTGCCCCTGAGCCAGAATCTCTCAGATGAGACCCCATTCTGTAGCAACCAACTTCTGCTTGCAGGAGCAATGCCCATCATTTGAAAACTGCTGGCCCCTACCCCTGCGGGCTTGTTTCCTCTGTTATATACATGGGGATAGTAGGCTACGGGGCTTTCAAACACTGTAAGAATCTCATGAGATAAGAGAAAGAGCTTGGTGAATTGAAGGGCCCAATTCTTCTGTTAGGAAGTACCCTGTTAAATGGTACCACCAATTTCACCTGCCCCAGGGTGAGGGGGTGCTGCCTACAGAAGACATTGTCACCCTCAAGGGCACAGAGTCCTTCAGCAGAAAAGAGTCTGAGGAGGCTGCAACCTCAGTGATTATACTTATCATGAGCTCTGGGCATTCCTAAAAAAGCCTAACTCTGGCAGTCTGTCACAGTGCAGGTGGGGTTACATTGCAGAAAGCAAAAACTCAGGGACCCTTTCATTCCAGGATATTGATTGGTTGAGTGCTTGGCTTGTGCCAGCCACTATCCTAATGTCTATTCTATTCTAATGTACATCGCCTTCTCCCCTTCCTCCTCCACCCACCCCCTTCTCTTCCTTCTCTTCCCTCTTCTTTCTGGTAACAGTTTTATTTAGATATAATTCACATACCATGCAATTCATCCATTTAACATGTACAAATCAGTGGTTTTTAGTATATTCACAGAATTGTGCAACCATACCATAATTGATTTTAGATATTTTCATTACCCCAAAAGGACACCCTATACCCTTTAGTTATCACGCCCCAATCTCCCTGCTCCCCCAGCCCCAGACAAACCCTAAGCTACTTTCTGTCTCTATAGATTTGCCTATTCTGGACATTGTATATAAATGCAATAATAGACTTTATGGCCTTTTTTTTTTCTGGCTTCTTTCACTCAGTACAATGTTTTCAAGGTTCATCCATGTTGTAGTCTGTAGCAGTACTTTGTTACTTTTTCTGGCTGAATAGTCTATTGTATAGATATACCACATTTTAAAAACCCATTCATTAGTTGATGGGCATCTGGGTTACTTCTACTTTTCAGCCATTATGAATAATGCTGCTATGAACATTCATGTACAAGTGTCTGTGTGAACATATGTTTTCATTTCTCTTGGGTGAAATGGAGTGAAATTGCTGAGTCAAATGGTTGCATTACTTTCTCTAATTCTCACATCTACCCTTTGAAGTAGAAACTATTATGTCACAGTTGAGGAAACTTGAAACTCAGAGAGGTTGCCCAAGACCACATGGTGAGTGAATGGTGGAGCAGGGTTTGGAACCCAGAAAGTCTAACTCAGATCCCATGCTCATCCCGCCTCCAGGGTATCAGAACTTTTGTTTTACCTAAGAGGTAGCCTAATCGACCAGCATCTGAATCTCAAAAATGGGGCCAGGCCTCTCGGTACAAGGATAGCCCAGCCAGGCATGGACTCTGAAGGGCCTAGTTTGGGGGAGCGGGGCTAGCCAGTTATCTTGTTCACCTCCTGGGGTGACCAAGGATCTAGGAGACTGGGAGAAGGCTTAAGGTTAGGGTTTCTGGGTCCTTTTCAAAAGTTTAATCGTTTCTGTGATAGTCTCTCCTAGACTAGACTGCCCTGAGGATAAACATGAGCTCCTGGAAGCAGTGTAGTCAGTGGCCAGAACATAGGCTTTACAGGTCAACTGCCCAGGAGGGAGGAAATCTCCATCACCTCTTTGTGTCTGTGTTCCCCCATTTGCACCACGCCCCTGCACTGAGGGCTCTTCAAGCTCTGACTTGTCAGGTTCCTCCAAGGATGACAGGTTTCAGAGGAAAGTAGGATTAGACACTCTAGGGCAGGGCCCCAAAGAGGCCTTGGGAGGGGAAACAAGTCTGTGGAAGGAAGCAAGTCCAGATTCTTGCAAAACAGGGGGAAAAAAGTGGGACCAGTAGAGGATACTACAAAAATTGTCTCTGTGGGAATCTGCTCTTGGGGTCTGGGGAAGGAATTCAGGTGCATTTAAATTCCCCACCTATACTCCTTCTCCGTACCTCACTTTGTTCCTTTACAACATTCCTCATTGTTCTAACTAAATAATTGAGTCAGGACTGTGATTCTCATGCAAGATCCTGGGTGTAGTTTTGTTCATTGCTGCCCAAAACTCATTGCCTGGCAGGTAGTAGGCAGGGTTGTCAGATAAAATGCAAAAAGCCCAGTTAAATTTGAATTTTAGACAAGCAATAAATTATTTTTAGTATGAGTATGTCCCATTTATTTGAAATTCAAATTTAACTGGGCTTCCTGTATTTTATCTGCTAAATCTGACAATCCTAGTAGTAGGGTCTTGATAAATAATGTGGAACAAATGGATAAATGGGGTTTTGCCTTGGCTCCGCCCTAAACTTGCGGTATGACCGTTTGGGTAACGCTCCGCCCCTCTCTGGGCCTCAGTTTCTCTGAGAAGAGGGAGTTCGGGCAGCGACCACAGCGCAGGGATCGCCAAGGCAGGAGAGCGCTGGGTGAACTGCCAAAGAGCAGGGAGGAAGCTAGGGTCATGCCTGTACGGGACAGCCTGGACCTCCATACTGGGTACTTCCAAGTCCTTGCCGGGGCCGGCGAAGCCCCAGCCCCGCCCCTCCATAGCTGGGGCCTGCCCAAGGCTGTCGCCATGGAGATACGGGTAGCCTGGAGCCCCTCCCCCCAAGCCACGCGTTTCCGCTGCGTTGGAGCCTTCTGATTGGGCGGCCGTCTGGACGCTACCACCAGCCCCGAGCCCGCTTAGGGGTGGGGGCGGGATCTTGTCTTCGTGAGACCCTTGCCCTGAAAACCTGTGCCTGTGGCCTTTCTAGAGGAGGATGGATTCTCTTCTCACGCGGGGAAAAAGGCCGAGTCTCAGGTCGGAAGAGTGATCATTGCTTCTCCTACTAGAGCGTATGCTCATGCTTCTCCCTGAGAAAGAAAGGGGGCGGGAAAGTCGGCAGCGCCCCCTCGGGAGCCTATTCGGTCCCCAAAACCTGGAACACCGGAAGTGCTGGCGACGTGTCAGTGCGCCCTATTCTAAACCTTCCCCGCTAGGCCCCCTTTCCTATTCAGCTGTGGGATTCCGGGGCCGCCTGGGCGCTGCACCCCACCACTTCCGCATTGAACCGCCGCTTCAACCCAACTCCGCGCGCGCTCCCTCTCGTGCCTGATGGTTGGGCCGGCGCCTGGGAGTAGCCACGCCTTTTCCCGCACCTGACAGCCAATGGGCGGGCGTTTCCCGGCGGGGTGGTGGGTAGTTAATGAGGGCCGGGTGCTGATTGGCTGCAGAGTCGTGGCCGGGGCTGGGAGGTGGGGTAGGTTGTTCCTGAGGTGGGAGGTGGCACCCGTGGCTGAGAAGTAGGCCTGAGAGAGACATGTCTCCGGCGGCTGAGGCACAGCGGCCCGTGGCGCTGTTTTTCTGAGTCCGGGGCGGCCTGGCGGGGCTGAGGACAAGGCTCGGCGGAGGCTGCCCCCCGCTGTGGAGGCCGCCATGCTGGGCGCCCGGGCGGTTGAGGGAGCCGCCGTGGCGCTCCTGCGACTGCTGCTGCTGCTGCTGCTGCCGGCGCTCCGCGGACCGGGGCTCGGCGTGGTGGGCTCGGCTGGGGCCGGGCTGCCCGAGAGCGTGATTTGGGCCGTCAACGCCGGCGGAGAGGCGCATGTGGACGTGCACGGCATCCACTTTCGCAAGGACCCTTTGGAAGGCCGGGTGGGCCGAGGTGAGAGCCCCTCGGCTGAGCCGCCGGATCCCGGGCCTGCCGTGCCCGGCGCAGCGCGCCGAGGGCTGCGGGCCCCGAGCCCCTTCGTCGACCCTGGGGCCACGTCTCTGGAGCGAAGTTTCTCTCTACGGTTTCCTCGGGAACCCGATCAGAGCCCAGAGCCTGGCACTGGCTCGAAGCTACCTAGAGCCGTCGAGGCAGAGAGTTGGCGAGAAGTGATATTTGGACCTCGCATCCTGCATTTTCTTAACCCCTCACCTCCACCCAAGCTAGGAGAGTAAAGACGAGGGCGGCTTATTGCCACCTTGAGGCCTCACGGGTTTTTCGGTTATCGCTGTCCGTGACCCGGAGGTTCTGCTCGCCTTTCAAGTCAGTTTCTGGTATATTCCTGCCGACCCAGAAATGGGCCGCTTTCTTTACCCTCTCTGCAGGAGCGGGGCTTGATTCTTAGCCAGAATGGAAAGGAATCTTCGAAGAGGATGGGCCAGGAAAGTTTGATTGTAGCCTCCTCCCCCAACCCCCTTTGGAGCGGGGCATGTGTGCATAAAAGTAGAAGCTGCAGGCCCTTTCCAGAGGGCGGTTATGTCGAAACCATACTGCACAGGGGGCTGGTGGTGTGTCACCTGGGTCAGCCAGAGTAAGGTCTGAATATTCCGTCTGCGAGTGCGGAGAACCTACCCTAAGTGGTCCTGAGAGGTGTGATTCCAGCTTATGGGAAAAATGATTTTGACTTAATTGATTGAGCAACAGTAGTTTTGACAGAGCTGCACAGTTCTCAAAGTTAGTGTAAGAACTGCCACGGGAGCTGGTTAAAAATACAAATTCCAGACCTGTAGATTAAACCCAGGTTTCTGCACCCAGGGCTTCTGATGTAGGACATCTGCAGACCACTCTTTGGGAAAATCTGCTCTAGACTCTGTTTCTTCTGTTAGTAGGATTGGAAAACAGGATTAAGAAGGAAGTTCCTCGCTTCATGTGTTGGAAGGAGATTTATGCCGTATGCTGGGTTCAGAGGCTGCCAGATTGGCAATATGCCATCTCCAGAAAAGTAGGAGACAGACTTTCTCACTCTTTTTTCCACGATGCCAGATTTGGCTCTTGCCTTTCCTAAAGGGTTTAACTTAGTTCTTCCAACCAAGTTAATTGCAGTGTCCTGGAGTTTGTTATATTGGGGAGTTTATTGCTTCCATACATGTCACGGTGTTGGGACACAGAGCTGTTTTCTGAAGCACTATGTTTGTCTTCAGTTTAGCTCTGGAATTTATTTAGCCCTGGCATGTAGGTCTCAGTAGCCTGGGTTCAGCTGAGTCAGGGCCCTGGTCTGTAGCAGCTGTAACAGCAGCCAAAGCCAGACTTAATAGCAGGAGGTCATTGCTATCTCCATCCTGGACCCTTCCTCTTTCTTCATGGGTGTGGGCAGGGAGGAAGGAGACCGTTTGTGGACTTTGCCTCTAGAGATAGCCATGGTGAGACAGTGTGCAGATGGTTCCTTTCACTTAACAGATACCAGGCTTTACATAGGTTACATTATTCTCTTTGGTCCGTTGTGCAGAGGAGGGAGCTAAGACCACACAGGTTTAGTCGCCAGCTACTCCCCTTATTCAGAAATCCTGGTTTTAATTTGCTGGTGCCGGTGGGTTTGGTTTTTTTTTTTTTTTTTTTTTGGTCTGGTCAGCACTCAGCCGGGCTCTCTGTCCTTGGGTTATTGGCTCATGGTCGCAGTTCCTTTGGAAGAGTTTATTGTAGCAGGTAAAAGTATGCGACTTACCAAATTACCAAAGCTCATGTGTACTGGAGTCCTGTCTCAGACCCTGCCACTCCATAAACGGAGGCTCCTTGCTCCACGCCGGCGGTCCATTTGGGTATGAATTGTAGCAGTATTAAGGCGTGGATGGAGAGTAGAGGGCGGTTGTGGGCTTGTAGGCTGTTGTAGCTTGGACCAGCCAGTTGCAGCATTGCACTTGGAGGGCTCCTGAGAGTAGCATTTTGCTGGCTTTAGGTCTAGGGCTGAGAAGTGATTTATCTTCCTCTCTCAGAAGGCAGCTCTCTAGTTTCTTTCTGTGCGAAGGAGTCAGCACCACCAAGGGTGGTGCAGCGGTTCCCTCTGCCTGCCCTTCTCTGGCACGGTTTGGGTAAGGGTTGCCAGGTATTTGGAGACCCTTGCCCCCTGCAGCTATTTATACTAATTGCGGTAGGAGCTGTACGTCTTTCTTTCCCTGCCTGTGATGTTGTTTCCAGCACGCGAGGAAAGTCCATTTTTATGTTGAATGAATTCAGGTATTTGTTGCCATGTTAATCCAGATAAGAGTTTGGCCTGCTTTTGAACTTGCTGTTTCTCTATAGCGTCTTTGTAGTTCAGCATTCTCGTAACGGTGAGTGGCCCAGGGCACCCAGTGGCTTTTGCTTTCAAAGGCACTTCATAATGTTTATTAAATTTCATTTCTGCCTTGAGGATAGCTAGTGCTCATAGAAGATGCTGACAGCCTGGGAAAGGCTTCTTTCAACACGTGTGCTTCAGCAGATGGAGGTACCACTACCGAGAGTGATTCAGAAGCACTCCGTGTGGGATTTTGGCGTGCTCTGCATTCCAGGTCCTTTTTAACTTGCTCTTTCTGGGTTCCTCTTGACTCTGTGGTGGAAAAGACCTGGTTATTTGGCTTGAGGGCATTGAACTTGGCTTGGTTTTAGGAGATATTTCCTCTTCATAGAAGGATGCCCGCTAGTCATTTGTATGACCTTGAAGTATTCGCTTTCCCTCTCTTGAGCCTTGTTTTCCTTCTTCATAAAACTTGTCATGCTTTTGAAATCAGTGACACGAGTCTGAAAGTTCTGCCCAGAGTAGGTTAAAGTGTCTTTATCTTTTTCTTTGCTCAGTGACCTTTTACATGGAATTAAAAGTGGAGCAGAATGTGGCTCTGGAGGGGAAAAAAGCTGGCCAGGGGCCTGAGCCCATCGGATGACTAATTCTGTAGACCTAATTCTGAAGACCCTTTCCTTTTGGCTGGGGAAGGATTTGGCTTTGGGGAGATAAGAGCTTGAAAAGATAGTGTGAGAGAGACACTGCTACCTCTGATTTGCTTAAGGCCAAGGGATTTGCTTAGAATTCTCTTCCTGTACTGCCACATAAGGGGCAGGCTTTGTTTGCAGGCCCTCCTAGCAGCAGTTCACTGGTAGAGAATTTAGGTAGGTGATACCCCATTTTCTAGGTGAGAAAACACCTAGAGAAGACAACTTGTTCCACATCACATAGTAGGTGGCAGAGCCAGGATTCAAATCCAGACCCATCTTACCTTCAAACCTGGGCTGAATTTTTCAAGTAGCCTGGTGACTCCATTGTCTAGAGCTAAAAAGCTGCGGACATAGTGTGGGCCCTTTGGTCCCCCTCCTTCTTTGGCTAACTATCTGAACCACGTCGTGCCAGCTGCAGTGGTGTGCTGCGTGTGTACACTATTTCAGAGAAACGTAGCTGTGAATGCATAAAGGCTCGGGGGGTGGGCGGGGAGAAAAAGTCCTTTTTGCTATTGTCCCTTTTGGGACTTGGGCAAAACTTTGCTTGTGGCAAGTCTCGTTGGAAAGCCACTTGGGAAAATATTTAAAGATAATTCCAAGATTGTTAAGTAGTTTTTTGCTCACATGGCAGAGTTTTCATAGCCGTGGGACTGAGAGTGCCCCAGATTACATTACTGTCAGTTTCTCACTTTTTCCATGCTGGAAGGGGGGAAAAATGATTCTCTACACATGCACAACCTTTTCTGTGGCTCTGAAAAGCAAATCTAGTGACCGTTCCAGATTTGTAAGGATCACGGTCCTTGAGGGAGAGGGAGATTCTTAGAACTCAGTTGGAAGAGGACTGGCAATCTTTTAATCTTTACAGGTTTGTGGTCTGAGCCTGGGACGGAGCTGGGCCAGCTGGCGGTATACCCTTTGCAGTGCTACTCAGCCCCCACCTTCTTAGATTTCTTGAGGAGAAATAGGAAGAAAAAAATGTCTGGAGACAAAAGTGCAATGAGTTTCCTGTTCATTGTCTCATCGGTGCATCTCATCTCCCAGCTGCCATTCACTTACAGGAACCGTTAACACTTCTGTTTATTTTTCCAAGGGCTTGACCTTAGCCATTGGATCTTTTAGTTACTCTTTTACCTCCCTTAGAGATAAAAGATCCTCTCCCTTGGAGTTTCAGAAGATAAAGCTCCCGGGATGACCACTCTCAAACGTCACCCAAAGGATCTAGATGCCAGATGTCTTCAGAGTCACCGTGTGAGATTGGAAGACGGTCTTAAAATCTTAATTCCAAGGCTTCTCCTCCAAGGTGGAGGAGAGACTAGGCCCATGTACTGAAATCACTGCTAAATATGTGGTTTGGAAAGTATCAATAGATTGATGGAGCCCTGGAAAGCATAGCTAGTCATCTCTGCGGCTGGAGTGTGGAATCTTATATTTGAGGAAAGACCTGGGTATAGTTTGTAACGTGGGGGAAAGAAAAACATGTACAGATCCGTCTCCTACTAAGATTGGGGGCAGGCTTAGGGCAACAGAGGTTTTTGGCTCTTCTGATACCCACCCAAGTAAGAACTTTTTACTATTACTCCACCTTACTCCTTGTCTGTCTGAAATGGGAAAGGTGGCTCCCTCTGGACCTGGGCATCTTAGGCCAGAGGTGCCAATAGGACCGTGGCACATTTTCTTTCCCTGCTAGGGTGGCTCTGGCCCTGTGGAGAGGAGTGCATGGCTTGACTGCTCTGCAGGCACCTCCTTTGTTGCCATTTGTTCATTCAGCGAATCATATTGAGTGCCTCCGTATGCGCCAGGGCCTGTGTCAGGTGCTGGGGATATAGTAGGGGCTTTTTTTCCTTGCGGTTTGTCTGGGGGAAAGTTCAAGAGCCTGCGTGAGGTTGAGTTCTATGAGTCTGTGGGAAGTAAGGTGTTTGGACGCAAAGGAAATTAGAGAGCATCACATCCTTTTTTTAATGCACATACTTCTTTTGACCAGCCTTGGAACTTTTTGAATGAAATAATTATAAAAAGCAGCCAAAGCTGGTATCTTAATTTGTAGTAAAGACAATGAAGAATGACTTTCCTAACAGATATCCTGTTTTTTATTTAGACTGAGCTTTTCTGAATGAGAAAAAAAAAAAAAACATTCTTTGAACTTAATTGTCTTGCTGTGTTCCTGGCCATCCCCCTGGTTTTATGAGGTTTCTCTGAAGCTCTCCCTCACCAGGGAGCCCAGCAGCTGTAGCACAGTGTTTTGTTCTAGTAATGAGTTAGACTTGTTCCCTTCCCATCACTCTGGATATAGTTGGGGAAAAGTCATTTTCACGTACTTTCAAAAAGTCCCAGTATGAGGGTTATGGGAGCTTCTTGGGGTGATCAGTGCTTGGTTTCTTTCATTTTACTCTTCCTTGGTAACGGGTATCTGATTCTTGCCTTTGTGGCTGGTCTCTTGAGAGTCAGGTGCAATGTGGGTGGCCCCTTCCCCTGGGAGGGTTATTAGCATAGCTCTGCAAATGCCTCTGGTGGTTCTGGGGTCTCCACTCTTCTTTTCTGTTTTGCCTCTGACATGGTTTCTCTTTGTCTTTTGTGCCCAGCCTCTGACTATGGCATGAAACTGCCAATCCTGCGTTCCAACCCCGAAGACCAGATCCTGTATCAAACAGAGCGGTACAATGAGGAGACCTTTGGCTACGAAGTGCCCATCAAGGAGGAGGGGGACTATGTACTGGTGTTGAAATTTGCCGAGGTCTACTTTGCACAGTCCCAGCAGAAGGTGAGGCCTGGTCAGGCCCCTGCTTGACCAGTGGGATGTTACCACTTTCGGATAGCCCTCTGCCAAGGCCCAGAGAGTGTGAGACGCGTTCCCAGAAGGGAGGAACAGATGAGCTTTGAGGAAAAGCTGGATTTTTTTTTTTTTTTTTTTTAAAGGCCATACCATGTGGCCTGCGGGATCTCAGTTCTGCAGCCAGGGATCAAACCCGGGCCATGGCAGTGAAAGCCCAGAATCCTAACCACTAGGCCACCAGGGAACTCCCAAAGCTGGATTCCTTTTGCCCAGCTGTGTCCCATTACTACACGACTGAACTTGCCTTGGGGTTGGTGACAGAAGGCTACGCCAGAATCCTAGTTCTTGGCCACTAACTAATCCTCTTCAGGCCCTCCTGGTTATAGCCTCTCCCTTCTTGGTTGTTAGCACCTTCTTGTTTTTAGCCCTGTTCTCTTCCTGTCCCTTCCTCTGAATTTCCTTCTTTCCATGTTGAGCTTTTTGTTTGTATTCTTTGTTCCCTATGGCCAGTGTGCGACCTTGACAGTGAAGGAACATGGCTTTGATTTGGCTCAGGTAAAGGACTCTAGCCACCCTGGAGTATATCCAGTCCTGTCATTCCTTGAATTACTTTTGAACTTGAAGCCCAGGCAGGTACCTGATGTCCAACTGGGGAAGGGGTGTGAAGCGGGTGGTTTTGACATTGTCTCCTTTTCTCATCTTGGCAGGTATTTGATGTGCGATTGAATGGCCATGTTGTGGTGAAGGACTTGGATATCTTTGATCGCGTTGGGCACAGTACAGCTCATGATGAAATCATCCCGATGAGCATCAGAAAGGGGAAGCTGAGTGTCCAGGGGGAGGTGTCCACCTTCACAGGGAAACTCTACATCGAGTTTGTCAAGGTAATGCTCCTACTCTGCCCTCACAGCTGAGGACGAACTCAAAAGAATGGGTGCAGGGGGATATTTGCTGCTGTGTGGAGTTGACCGCTGTTTCCCATTTCCTAGGGATACTATGACAATCCCAAAGTCTGTGCACTCTACATCATGGCTGGGACAGTGGATGGTAAGTTGTGTTTCTGATCTGCTTTTTTTTTTTTTTGTGGTACGCAGGCCTCTCACTGCTGTGGCCTCTCCCGTTGCGGAGCACAGGCTCCGGACGCGCAGGCTCAGCGGCCATGGCTCACGGGCCCAGCCGCTCCGCGGCATGTGGGATCTTCCTGGACCAGGGCACGAACCCGTGTCCCCTGCATCTGCAGGCGGACTCTCAACCACTGCGCCACCAGGGAAGCCCTCTGATCTGCTTTTTGACGTGGTCTGAAGGATCTGATCGAGGAAGCCCTTGGGGGATGGTTTAGCTGATCGATGTTTTGAAAACACTAATACTTAAAGCCAGACTGTGGGGAACCCAGAGTCCAGTGGCCAGGGGTGAAGTGTAGCATGGTGCTAGCCGTAAGCTTCTGAGTAAGATCTGTGTTCACATCTTGCTGCCCCAATTAATCAGCGGATTGGTTTTGGATAAAATCCTTTAACCCTACTGTAAATTGGGATTAATAATGTGACCTATGGTGTGCCCTGAGCCTTGTAGTCATTTGGAATTGCCTAAAACTCATCCTTATTCTGTTTCTTTGACATCTGTGTCCTGGGGGCAGAAAGAAGAAAAAGGCAGAAGGAAGGGTCCTTGAGTGTTTTGGTGTGCTCCAAGAGAGTGCAGCATTGCTGGGCTGCACTGAGCAAAACTTCATTTACTTATGTCTCCCTGTCCTTGGGATCCAGCCTGAGAGTACATCTCTTTCTCAGGGTTGAGGGTCCTGGCTGCCAGCTTTCCCAGGCTGATTTTTGCAGAGAAAGTTTCTGTCTTAGTGACTTTTCTCCCCCATCCCACCTCTGTGCCTTTCCCCACCTCATCCTGGATGCACCGAGGCTCGCATCCTATTGTTTTGACATCCCAGAGGATGTCTTGCCACCAAACTGATTTGTAGCCAGAGTCCCTCAGGAGGGGACAGAGAACAGAGGGATAGTGTGTGCTGAGAACCCACAACTCTGTGGATCAGCTATTCCTTGATTGCTGTGTGAATCAAAAGGGAATGTGGGATCGTAGGAGGGAGGAGGAGAGGTTTGAAAAGGTTAATCTCTGGGTGTCGGGTCATTGTCCTTGTCCAGTCTGGTTCTTTCTGGGCTCTGAAGAAGTAGGACAGGAAGGGGAGGTAGTGAACCTCTCCGTGCTCAGGGCTTTTACTACGTTTTAGTTAAATCTAAAGAAGACAGATGTTTGCGCAGCAATCTGCTGTTCTCTAGGCTGGGAACTGTTTCTGCTCCTTCCTGTGGATCCTGCTTAAGTGCATCCTGCTTAGGTCACAGGGCCTCTTTACTGTGACTCATTTACTGCCCTTAAGGGCCTCACTTAAATGCCATGGGTCCTACTTAAAAAGTGTTCTTCTTCTTGTGTCAGATGTACCAAAGCTGCAGCCTCATCCAGGACTGGAGAAGAAAGAAGAGGAGGAGGAGGAGGAAGAATACGATGAAGGGTCTAACCTCAAAAGACAGACCAATAAGAACCGGGTGCAGTCGGGCCCCCGCACGCCCAACCCCTATGCCTCGGACAACAGCAGCCTCATGTTTCCCATCCTGGTGGCCTTCGGAGTCTTCATTCCAACCCTCTTCTGCCTCTGCCGGTTGTGAGAACAAATCACCATCCTGAACAGGTGGAGGGGTGTGGGAAAGAAACCAAACATGTTGGTTTGGGTTTCTGTATTTTTTACAGTGATTAACAAAAACAAACAAATGAAACACACACACACACACACACACACACACACACACACACACAAAATTAAAGGAGATGAAAAGAGGCGGAGTGAGTAGAGAGCAGCCCTCATCCACCACCTGGTCCTAGACCTGCTCCAGTCCTAGTTCTCTCTTTGTGGTGGCCTCCAGCTGTCTCTTTTCTCTCCAGGGTACATAGGGTAAACTGGATCCTACCTGGTCCAGGATCTTCATCCGTAAACGCAGTGGAGAGGACTCTGAACTCAGAGCAGACACGGTTCCTTTTTTTAGGTTAGAAATTAACAGCAGGGAAATGTCATCTTCTTACCTGAGAAGACTAGCTCTGGGAGTTGGGTATATTCTGAAGTTATGTCCAGATAAGTTTTCAGATGTCCTGGGATTCAAAGTGTGTGTGTGTGTGTGTGTGTGTGTGTGTGTGTGTGTGTGTGTGTGTGTGTGTGTGTGTGTGTGTGTGTGTGTGTGTGTGTGTGTGTGTGTGTGTGTGTGTGTGATTCAAAGTGTGTGTGTGTGTGTGTGTGTGTGTGTGTGTGTGTGTGTGTGTGTGTGTGTGTGAAGGTGTATAATTTGTATGATAAAGATGAAAACGGAAGGGGGATTAAAAAGAAGAAAGAAAAGTAGATACTTCCTTACTTGGAAGCCTTTCTGGTTTTAGCCCAATGATGGTTCCACCTTAAGTGTTTGAGCTTTGTCATTGCTTGTCTCCCGGACATGTGCCAGTTAGAGAACTGTCTGGTATCCGAGACGATTAGTTTATATCAGGTCCTCAAGTTGCCTCTGACTTCTTACCACAAACAAATCATTTTGATTTCAGTGCCTGTTGGGGACTTGATTTCCTCTCTCTCTTTTTTTCTGAACCTGGCTCATTTGAAATCTCTCTCTCAACCATCCCGCTAAGTTATTGCCAAGAAGAGAAGGAGACATAGGGATTTGGGGTTCCCTCTGCTTGAATGTCTTATCCTCCACCACCTCACCTTACTGGTACCTCCCTCCCTGGATCTCTGAGCCAGCAGCCAGGAGGACCTGACCCAGCAGTTCTTTTATTGGCCCCTTTGTAGGGTCTTGCTGCCAGGGGACAGGGATGCTTTCCAGCCTGCAGCAACAGAACACTTGACCTTAAAAGTCTCTTCTGGTCTTTGGATCAGAAAAGGCTTATGTTAGCATAACTTAAGAGCAACCTCGGAGACTTGAACCCTACTAAGTGACTGACCACTGTTGAGAGTATCTAGTACCTGATGTTCATTTATTCCCACATCCTTCCATGTCACGGTTCAACCAGTTTTGGTTTAAGCCTAGAGCTGCCCCAAGGAGCTAGACTGATTGTCTGTATCTGGCCCAGTGACGCCTCTCACTGACCTTAATAGCCTGCCCTTTTTGTCCTTTCATTTCCTTGTCCAAGTCTCAGCCAGGTTCTTGATGTGATGGGGCTGAAAGATTGCCAGTCAGCCATAGTCTTGGCAGCTCTGAAGCCACCCTTAGCCTCTAAGTGTCTGTCTTGAATTCCATGGGAAAATTTCTGCAGGAAGTGAGGCTTCCTTGTTCCTCTCCTTTCTGGTCCCTGTCATCCTTTTCCCAGTTAGGGGAGCAATGAGGGAGGACCCAGCTAAGCTACAAGGAATTTTGTGGATGGAAAGCCGCAGGATTAGCTTATGCTTGGGTTGGAGCAGCATAGAATCTCAGGCCAGGCTCATCTTTTTAGAATGCGTTTAATTTTGAGTTTGTCTCTTTGGATATGTTTTCCAAGAGCTCCATATATTTGAACTGCTCATTATGTGACTAAGTAGCCCTTGGGCTCATGTCCTGGGTTTTGGTTCTTAATGAGTTACTCCAGGTCAGCATTTAGTCCTTTGAGAGTCGTAGCCCTTTATTTCAGCTGTGACTTAGGCCTCAATACTTGGGTACTGAGTCAGGCAGCTGGACAGCTGCGGCCTGGAGCTATAATCAGAGGAACACTTCTGGAGTGCTTCATGAAGCTCCCTGCATTACAGGATGATGTCCTGAAGCCTTGGTCCTGGGGACCACCTGCCTGGGGCAGTGGACGTCCTGACTATTAATTGGGCTTCTGACAGGGGCTTCGAGTCCCATTCCGTCACAGCTCTCCAAAGCCGTAGGCTACTGCCAGTGGAGTAAACAGGATGCTGCCTCCATTTTGCCTTGTTCATTAGTTTGCCTGGGTCTCTCTGAGGAAGGAGGGCTCCCCGCCTCCTCACCTCAACCCTTCCCTTCGGTGACTCAGAGTCTCAGAAGGAAACCCTGGCTCCTGGGGCCATTTCCTAACGGTACTGTAAGCCAAGCAGCTTTGCTTCTGCCTCTGTTTCCAAGCCCACCCTTTCCCCCTGAGCTCAGGGATAGGGACGGGCACTTTCCTCTTTGGTTGTGTCTAAAAGGAAGGAACATCTTTCTGTGGCTCACAAAAACTAAAGGGGAAGTGAGGAAACAGGAAGAAGTATGGGGGCAGCTGGGGTAGAGGCCCCTGGAGCCAAGCACACCCAGATCACAGAGCTGCCCAGGGCTGGTTACGGTTGGCTTGTGATGCTGAACTTGAAAGTTTTTTTTTTTTTTTGGCTCTTTCAAGATGATATAGGTACATGAAATTTGGGTTAAAGGGGTGGGGATGGGGTACTCTTTATTTTTATTTTTGTATTGTGTATGTCAAGAATTACTCTGTTGTTCATCTTTTGCTTTTTGCACTGTTTGTCCCCACGTCTGTATCCTGAGCTGGTGCTAGGGGCTGAGAGGCTGCGCTGTAGGGGAGTCTGGCTGGGATTGGGGAGGTGAGAAGTCACGCCCGTTAGGCGTAAGGAAGGAGAGGCCTGGGCTCTTCTACTGGATCCACGCTCGTCCTAGGATTTTAGATCTTCCTGAGCCCAGCTGGCCAAAGCCAAGAGCAGATAGCCAAGGTGAAACTCTTGTTGCCAGAAGTGTGGCTTGGGTTCAGTTTCCGGGTGGACTGGGCAAAGATGTCTGAGGGAGGTGGGCTGAGAGTCTGCAGTGTAGCCCTGATTTGGGTCAGGGACCAACTGGCCTCTAATCAGACTTTTTGGGGGCTTCACTCATTGCTGACGGGAACATCATGCCAGGAAACAATCTTTGGGACCCATGTCCCCTAAACCAGTTACGTTTTTCTAAAAAAGCCTCCACTATTGAGGAGAAGCTGCTCAGTGTTTACCTTGCGTTCTGGTGACTTGAAAGGTGGTTCTCTTTGTGTCAGTGGTGTCAGACTTGCAGGAGGACCACAGGGCCTGCAGGCCCACCTGTTGGTTTGAGAGTGTGATCTTGTTTTCTTGTTCCCACTGTTTGCCTAAGAGATACTGGCCTGAAATTGGAGGATCACAGTAGAGGTCACTTAGGCTTGGAAGAGATGGGGTGAAGTTTGAGTTAAGTTTACCCCGCCCCCTTTCTTTGCCTGTGAACTGTTTAATCCAGTTTTAGAATTGTGATTTGACTTCTTTTCTTTTTGGAGAAGCTTCTGTTTTAAGGAATTTCTCTTCCTCCGTATCCTGCCTCTGCCCTCTCCTGGGAAGGCCTGGCCATGGCTTCTAGAATCTCAGTTGAACTTCAGAAAACAGCAGCAGTATTTTCCCTTTCCTAGCACTTATATTCCTTTCCCTAGAAATTGGTTTACCTTGGGAAGCACAGGGGGAGAATCAGCAGGATCTTGACCCTCCCTGGGGATTGGGGAAGGACCCACCCGGCCAGCACAGTGCCTTGTCCTCTCCTGCTCTGAGCCAGGGTGGGCGTTCCCTCTAGATTCAGGTCTGGGCAGGGGGTCTCACAGTCCCTTCCTCCCCCTCCCCTTTGCTGCCTGGCTCTGACCTAATTCAGGTGTCTTCTTGCCTCGAGGAGCCTTAATGGCATCAAGTGGCAACGTTAATACCATCCTCCATGCCTCTCCAAAAGGACCTAGAAGAGCAGCTGAGCTTTCCAGAGTGAGAGACGAATAGATGCTCCTGTTTTAAAAAAACAAGTTGGGGAGGGAGGGTAAGCTTTGGGCCTCCTTCCGCTGTGGCCCCTGGGGAAGGAGCCTGGGGCGAGGCTAAGTGATGGTGCAGAAGCAGAACCAGAAACACCCAGGATCGGTTCAGAAACCAGAGAAGGAATCTGCCTTTCTTCTATGGGAAGATGTAATTAGGGACCAAAGAGCTCTAAGAAAATTGCAAAGAAGGCTTCACGTTCAAACTTAGGAGAGATCAGAGTAATTTTTCCCTTTCAGTCCGAGCTAGGACTCTTTCTGTATTTATACCTCTCCTGGGGCAAGAGGGCTAGATTTCCTCATTTTGTTACAAGACTAGGTTGGCACCAATGGGTCCGCTTCCCAGCGAGGGCGGTTTCTTCCCTGTACATGGGTGGCTTGCTGCCGCTGGTTTGTCCTTGCCCAGCTGCCTTTGGCAAGCTGGCTGTAGGCTGCCAAATCATTTGGATAAGGGCAGATGATTTGGGGCCTGGCTGGGTTGGCAGGAAAAGAGCAGGATGGATCTCTTGGGACGGGTTCCCCCCTCCCCACCCCCCAGGAGTATAAAAACAAGGAGCCAGGATTTTGCTGGCAGCCTGGGAAACAGTAGTGCCTGCTGGAGTTGGCACAGAGGGCCCTGGCACCTCTCGCATCCAGGCAGTCTTGTGAGAGGGGAGCACGTAGCACCAGGAAAAGCAGAACTCCATTCTCACCTCTATTTTGAGCTTTGGGGCTTTATTTCAGTACGAGGAAAAACAACAACAATCTGAAGTGCGCTTTCCGTCCTTTCAAAGGACAACTGTCGGGAAAGGAGGGCCGAGTTGCCAGGTGGGAGGGGAGAGTTGGCAGGGAGAGGCATTGTGGCAGAACCAGGAATGAGACATCCTTGACTCCTGTCTTCCCTGGTGTGTCATGATCCAGGGAATGAAAAGAAATTTGACCCTGGATTAGCTCCCTCCTTGGATTTTCCTTCCACCAAATTCTCCCACGCTTGGACCAGCTGCCCATTCAGAGCTCAGGGCAGCCTCTTCAACCACTACTGGCCTAACCTGGCTCATCAGGAAACCAACCCCACCCCTCTAGATCGGGCCTGGCTGCTCTATTCTGTACCAAGTACTGGACAATAGTGTCAAGTTCTTAGTAGCCCCTGTAGCTCCTACTCTAGATTCCCATCCTCTCCCTGCAGAGGCCAAACCTACTCTCTGTCTGTAGCCACAACACGCATTTCCAGCGACGCAGTGAGATGTGATTGAGGGCTGTGAACCTGGCTGGCCCGGGAAAGCTGTAGGGGTGGATAGAGCTCTTTCCTTCCGGGCTGTCTCCATCTGTCCCTACCCCTTCCATGCCCCACCCTACTCCCACCAAAAAGTAAAAAAATCAGGATGTTTTTCACTGTCCATTGCTTTGTGTTTTAATAAACAATTTGCAGTGACACTCTGTGTTGGGACTGAGTTTGAACTTGATTGCAAAGAAGTGACGTGATGGGGTGGGAAGAGGGAAACCCAGGGGTTCTCTTGGCTACTAAGGGTTCTTCCGTGATGAGTCTGGGAGCTTTCTTTTCTTTCCACCAGGATGTTTGGTTGAGGGAACGGAGTTTTGTTAAATGCTGCCCGGCCATTTCAACCAGCAGCGCATTCAAGGAAAAATAAACAGTTGTTATGTTTCCACTTTCACTGGAACACCAGGCCATGACACTTTCACTTCCAAGGCACACTGAGCCTGCTGCCTCCCCTCCCTTTTTCCCCTCAGCTTCCACGATAGCCTGTGGACAGACTAAGCCGTGGGACGGTTTTCTCTGCTTGCTCCTTTTCTGATGTGTTGTCAGTGTTGACAAGGGAAGGGGCAGGAAGAGCAGGAAGGGTTTTTTTTTTCCTATAATTTATCCATCACATTTTATAGCTGAGGAGCATGAAGCTCAAAAAACTTTAGTAATTTACCCCAGGCTAGTCAGTAAATGATCAAGCCAGGATTCAAACCCAGTCTGTTTGTCTGCAAAGCCCATGATCTTTCTAAGGCTATAAGAATAATAATTACAGACGTCTTTTATTGAGCCTTTGAAATGGGCCAGGCACAAGGCCAAGCAGTTTTACAGATGTTATCTCTGTTTAATCTTCAACCAACCAGCTAGTACTCACCTTTAAGAGGTGAGGTGACTTGCCGAAGACCACACAGCCAGCAAAAGGCAGAACTGAGGTTTTACACCAGGACTCTTGCTCTTAATCATTATTCTCTCCAGCCTTCCACTCCCGCCCTGATGCGATGTGCTGTGTTTCTCCAAGCAGGAATGGAGGCTGCTGGTTTGGGGAATGGGAGGGAGAGCTTGGCCTACCTCCCTCAGTTATCCCTTGAAGGGCAGAATTCAGCGCTCAGCTCCAAGAATGAAGCCTGTGTGGATGGAGTCTGTTCTCAGGGCCCAAATAAGCCAGGAGGCCCACAGAGCCTCATTCTTAGCTTGAACCCACCCATAACTGGAGTTCTTTACTAATTTAGACTTGGCTGTTACTATTTCAAGTAGCTTCGCATGAGCTGCCAAATGGGGAAGAGACCTGAAGAAGCCTTGCTCTAGGGACTCGCAGGGAGGGAAATTGACAGAAGATCTTGGGCCAAGTGCCGGGGGGTTGGGTTAAACCACTCTTGGGTCCAGATCTTAATCTCACTAAGGAAATCAGGCTCCCAGTTGGCTGGAGCCGGTGTGTCGGACCTTTCTCCGTACTTAGTACCCCATGCCCCTCCACCCCCCATAGAGGAAGAGAGATGAGTTTTTCCAACATTTACTGGAAAGCCTGTTGCCGTAGCAATGGTGAGGGGCTAAGGCAGAACAGAGGTGAAGCACAGAGGTGTGGAGTGGGCAGGCCTCTGCTCTCTAGCAACCTGAGATGGTAGGCACCTCACTGCGGTACTCTGGCCCAAGAGTCTTAGTTTTGTTTGTTGCTAACCACTTATATTAGTGAAAAATAACCCCACTTACTTTTTGGCTTGGGCCTTGTCCTAAGACTCCCTCTCCTGGGTTTTCTTACGGCTTCTACTTGCCTCCATCTGTTGCTTCCTCAAGCCTTGGTCCCCAGCTCGTTTCCTCTCTGCTCTGACTTGACTGTTCTTTTTGGTCGCCGCACTTTCCAATCCAGCTCCATGGCTTCTCCCTGCCCAGGGTGCCTGCCCTCAGCAGAGGGGTCCTGGAGAAAGAGGCCACTTAAATGTATTGTCATAGCGACCATTCATGAAACACTCTCCCTGGCACCAGCAGAGTGCTTTTCGTTGCTGTTTTCATCTCCGTTTTTAAAAATTTATTTTATTTATTTATTTTTGGCTGTGTTGGGTCTTTGTTGCTGTGCACAGGCTTTCCGTAGTTGTGGCGAGCAGGGGCTACTCTTCGTTGCGGTGTGCGGGCTTCTCATTGCGTTGGCTTCTCTTGTTGCGGAGCACGGGCTCTAGCTGTGTGGGCTTCAGTAGTTGTGACACGTGGTCTCAGTAGTTACGGCTCGTGGGCTCTAGAGTGCAGGCTCAGTAGTTGTGGCGTACAGGCTTAGTTGCTCCACGGCATGTGGGATCTTCCTGGACTAGGACTCGCCACCAGGGAAGCCCTCATCTCCTCTTTACAACCCTAGGAAAGACCAGTGACTAGCCTGACTTATAAATAAGAAAACTTAGGCTCAGAGGGCATAAATGACCTGCCCAAAGTCACATAGCTGGTAAGTGGCAGAGTGGGGACTGGAACTTAGCTCTGTCTAACCGCAAAGCCTGTGTTCTTAACGTCATGATGTACTACTTTTAAGAAGGAACCTTTTGAATGTAGATAACTGAAGAAGCTGGGTGTTGGTTATGTGGAGGTTTATTATATTATTCTTTCTCTAAAAAGAAAGTAACCTTTTAAGACTTAGTGATACAAAGTGCGTAAGTACATTTTAAAAATCGGGGGACTTCCCTGGTGGCTCGGTGGCTAAGAATCCGCCTGCCAATGCAGGGGACACGGGTTCAAGCCCTGGTCCAGCAAGATCCCACATGCCACAGAGCAACTAAGCCCGTGTGCCACAACTTCTAAGCTGTGCTCTAGAGCCCATGAGCCACAACTACTGAGCCTGCGTGCTACAACTACTGCAGCCCACGCACCTAGAGCCTATGCTCCGCAACAAGAGAAGCCACCGCAATGAGAAGCCTGCGCACCACAATGAAGAGTAGCCCCTGCTCACTGCAACTAGAGAAAGCCCACACACAGCAACGAAGACTCAACACAGCCAAAAACAAATAAATAAATAAAATATTTTAAAAAAATTTATATGGGGTGCAGGATGTGAAAACTCATCTTTCTTAGACCTACCTCTTTAATCCCTAGAGGATATACAGGTGTATTATCTTTGGTGTATATCTTTCATTTTATATGTATTTATATATATTTATATGTACGTACACACATATTTACATAATATATTTATTTTGCACATGTGCAAGTGTGCCTTTAGAATTCCATTAAGGAATTACTAAATCAAACAGTATATGCACAGGACTTTCCTGGCAGTCTAGTGGTTAAGACTCTGCGCTTCCACTGCAGCGGGTTCGGGTTCAATCCCTGGTCGGGGAACTAAGATCCCGCATGCTGCGCAGTGCGGCCAAAAACAAAACGAAACAAAACAAAAAGCAGTTTATGCACTTAAAATTTTGAAAGTTCTGCAAGGCTATGTGAATTTCCACCCACCAGTCTTGTGCTGTACCACTTTGGAATACGCCACAAATCCTTTTTGGAAAGAGGTGGGATATAAATAATAAATTAATGCTTTTAAAGAACAGCCCTCAGCCAGGGAGAGAAGTGACTTGGGTACTATGGAAATCACTAGCTCTGTTTCCCAGACCACAAGGCCTGCCTGCAGTCCCAGCCACGACTTGCTGATTCAGTGGATGCCATCCTTAGGGAAGCAGCAGGAAGGAGGACTGAACTTCCCTGCCTCGGCAGAAAAAAGCCCTCTGATGTCCTGCTTACCTTGGCCGCATCAGCTGTGGGCCCCACCTGCCTGGCCTGATTTGAGGCAGACTGCCTGGCAACTCTGGGACTGCCCTGGAAAACAGCCACTGTCACACCTCTTACAGTGAGGAAAATAACCAGCTTAAGGAGAGGGACTTGAAGAGCACCAAGCTGCGGTGTAAGGGAGGCCAGCCTTTCCACTCCAGTCTTCCCATGTCTGGCCCAAGGAGACGTTGGGGTTGCTATTTAATGCAGTCAATCTCTATTTTTCTTTTTCCACCCAACAGGGAATTAGTATATGTACTTTTCAGAAAACTTTTTTTTTTTAAAGAGCCTTTTGACATACCTTAGAAAGATCTGGTGAGGAGAGGCAGAGGCAGACTGGAGGTTATGGCCCTAATTTTTCCTACTCCCTCTTAAAAAGTAATATTTAAGGATATTTTTCATTTCTTTCTGTGTGTTTTCTATTCTCCTAAAGACATAATCTTTTGCTTTTTAACCACAGTTTATAGGTAGTGATCAGAGACAGGCCTCAACTCCCTTATATGGCAGTATTTATTTAAAATTTTTGGAGCAGAAAAAAGTGATCAAGTTTGAGGTGGCTTTTAAATTTTAAGAGATTTCAATAAGTCTACTTTGACTTAGAGTCTGCCTTCCAGACGCAGATCCTAAGTTAGTTATATTTATTTTTTTATTTATTTAAAGGTATACAAGCAGCCCATGATCATATGCTTGTTGTGATAAAATAGTGTAGAAGTAGCTCTAAAGAGTGTCAAAAGTGAATATATCCCCCTTTAATCCCTTCCAACACTCTCCTCCCCCAAGGGAACCTCACTTAACTCTAGTGTATATCCAAACCCCCTCCCGTGTAGTTACAGATAGAAATATTCATATACTTTCAATTTTTTTTTTTTTTTTTTTTTGCGGTACGCGGGCCTCTCACTGTTGTGGCCTCTCCTGTTGCAGAGCACAGGCTCCGGACGCACAGGCTCAGCGGCCATGGCTCACGGGCCTAGCCGCTCTGCGGCATGTGGGATCTTCCCAGACCGGGGCACGAACCCGTGTCCGCTGCATTGGCAGGCGGACTCTCAATCACTGCGCCACCAGAGAAGCCCTACTTTCAAATTTTAAACAAATGGGATTATGTGCCTTGTCCCCACCCCCACCCCCGCCAAACTATCTGTCTTTGAGATCTCTCAATACTAGTAAGTAGAGATGGACCTCATTCTTTTTTTTTTTTTTGCGGTACGTGGGCCTCTCACTGCTGTGGCCTCTCCCGTTGCGGAGCACAGGCTCCGGACACGCAGGCTCAGCGGCCATGGCTTACGGGCCCAGCCGCTCCGCGGCATGTGGGATCTTCCCAGACCGGGGCACGAACCCGTGTCCCCTGCATCGGCAGGCGGACTCTCAACCACTGCGTCACCAGGGAAGCCCCTGGACCTCATTCTTTTTAATAGCTGCATAACATGAATGGGTGCAACTGTAACTTGTTGTAATTTTTCAGTGTTACAAATGGTCCTGCAGTAAACATCTTCGTGCATACATGTAGGCTAAATTCCCGGATGTGGAATTGCAGGTAAACGGGTCAATACGTTTGTTATCATCCCTAAAAAGAGAAAAGCTGGGATCCAGGTAACTAGTCCTGGTGCTGAGGACAATGTTCAGTCAGCAAGTGATTGTGGGAAATGGCTCCATGCTAAATTCCCTTCTTGGTGATTCACAATCAAGTAGCATATTAAGAGTTCTGGAAATTCTTCAGTAACCACTTACTGCTGAGTAGTTTAAAAAGAATTGTTTGCAAAGGGAAATTGCAATGTGCAAATGTGTAATTCTTGTACACATCTTAAAATTTCCCTGAACAGTTTGGGAAGTCGCCCCCCCGGGTGGTAATCTCTCAAAGACAGGACATCATTTAGATAGGAACTGGCCACATACTGTTCCACCAGGCTGGGCAGCTGAGGTGGAGTCAGGTTTGGGTTTGGTCCAGGAACCAGGTGAGGCCTGTCAGCCACTCCCAAACCCCTCATGTCGGATGAGAGGGATCCAGCAAGTCCTGCATAAATCCAGGCTTTGAGGCTGACCAGTGGGGAGAGGGGTAGAGTTTCACTTCGACCTGAGTCTATCTAAGAGGTGACATCAACCTAGCAGACACACTTTGCATCAGTCAGGCCCAAGCCTCCAACAGAGAAGGGTGTCGATCCAGAATCTCTAGAGAAGGAGCCACTTGGGGTATAAGAGGGCAATGTCCTCCCCCCTCCCACCCACCTCCAGTCCTTGAAATCATGGTTAATTTCCATGGCTCAGTGCCAGATGTCACCCCCGAAGCCTCTCCCCTACCCCCTAGACCCCTCCTGTGTGCTCTGGTAGCACCTCTGCTGCAGCAATTAGCAGTCTGTTTTGTCTTCTGGTTCATTCATACTTACTGGGCTGGTCTAGAGGAAGGGCCACATGATGAATTATGTACCTCACAGTCTTCCCCAACAAAGTGGGAGCTCCTCCGTAGCCCGGTGCTGTTCAGGCCTTCCTTCACTCATTCGATCATCATTGAGCACCTACCACATGTCAGGCATTAGCTAGACTGCCTGAATACAGTGCTGAATACAGCAGACTCAATCCCTCCCTCTTTCGTATTCTTATATTCCCTGTAGCCCAGCCCAATGTGTAGCCCAAAGCCTGACACGGTGCGGTTTAGAAATGGCAATCTAATTAGAAAGCTGCCTTTGCATAGCAAGGACTGCCTTACCTTCTAGACTACAGATGAAAAAACATTTTCTCAAGATGCCTCGTCTACATTTTATGTGATGGAAAGTCATTTGACTGTACGGAATATTTTTTTTAGACATTTGGGGTGACCTCGGGGGCCTGATAGAGAATCTGGAGTGCTAAGGTGCCAGCCACCTGGCTGGACCAACGCTGGCGGGAGGGCGCTAGCGACGCGGCCCGCAGGTCCCGCCCACACAGGCCCGGCCCCGCCCCCGCTCTCCATAGTTACGGCTGCGGAGGCGGCGGCCATCTTGGCGGCGGAGCGATGAGCGGGTCGAATTCTAAGGCTGCGGCCGTGGGGTCGGCGGCTGGGCCCGGGGGGCTGGTGACTGGCAAGGAGGAGAAGAAGAAGGCTGGCGGCGGCGTCCTGAACAGGCTTAAGGCGCGGCGGCAGGCGCCCCACCACGCGGCCGACGACGGCATCGGGGCAGCGGTTACGGAGCAGGAGCTGCTGGCTCTGGACACCATCCGGCCCGAGCACGTCCTGCGCCTCAGCCGGGTCACAGAGAGTAAGTGCGGGGCCGGCCGCGCCCTCCCCTCGTGCCGGTCCCCGGGCCCCTTGTAGCCTAAGCGGAGCCGGCCGCTTGCCGCTCGGCCGGCCCAGGGTGTCCACCCAGGCGCCCCCGGCCGGCCGGGCCGCGCTGCCCACCCTCACCTAGACCTGGTCGGGAGGGGTTCTCCTGGGGCTTGACTGCCCTCCTCTGAGTCCGGCCACGCTAGGCTTCCCTGTGGCCCGTCCGCGCTGGGCCCTCAGGCCCGGCCGTTCTCCTCCTCAGCTGGATCTGTTTGGGTGGGGACCCGCCTTGGCTTAACCGGATCCTCCTGACCCTGGGAAGTGGGCCGCTGCCCCGCAGCCATCAGTGAAGTTCCTGATCAGCTAGGCCCCCTCAACCTGTCTACAGCCAGCTTCTGCCGCCCTCTGCCAGCCCAGACCCCTACCCTAGCTGCTTTCTCTGCCTTTCCCTCCCCTCCGGCCCCTGACAGCCCCGCCCCCTTTCCAGCCTGCCTTGGCCCCCTACCTCTTTGGGCCCCTAGCGTTGCCCCTTTGTGTGCAGGTGGGCTCCTCCTTCCTCAAATACATTGCCGTGGCATTTCGTGCCGCATTAAAAAAATATTAATAAAGTTTCAGTTCACGTACAAAACCAAAATGTGAATCCTGCTTTTGACACTTGTTCCAGTGAATTAAGAATATGTCAGGGTGTCAGAGATGCATTTCTTGCATAAAATGCAACCGTCCTACACCTTTTCATTGATAGTACGAGGGGTGGGGAGAAATATATAGCTCACCCCCTGTCCTGGTTTTCCTCTTTTCTGTTCTCTTCCAGGCCAACCCCTGACTTGATGCCCTTTTTCTTGCTGCTGTTTCCCCCTAAGAGTTTGCAGTCAGTTGGTTAGACCCTGCTTGCCCAGCCGGCCCTGTCCTCCAGACTTCTAACGTTGAAGCACCAACACTCCCTTGATGGATTAAAGACTGCCGTCCTATTATCTGCTGAATTGCTTTAGTCGGCAGCCCAGGGCTGCTCAGGTGTCCCTCAGGGAGATAGAGGCCGCCCCAGTGATTTGAGGATGACAGTTTGGGGGGATAGGCCTTGGTCCAGCCTGTTTGAAAGGGAATTCCCATCTCCTAAAATAGCTTTAATTTGAGTCTGGGTATTTCCAAATCCCCATTTTCCATCACTGTTTGGGTTGGGACTGTCCTTTGCATGCCTGAGTATATCTTTGGGAGGTCTTGCTATTCTGTTTCATAGAAACATTGTGAAAAAGCTGCTTCTGTTCTGACCCAGATTTCATTTGGGGCTCTGAAGGTACGGAAATGCTCACCACCTCACCTTTCTCACCCCATGCTTTCTCCTGATACCAAAGGTGAATTAGGCCACTCTAATGCCTGGCCCTGAGCGGCATTCTAGGAGAGCACTGAGGTCCTGTGTAGGAACTTGAGCTTGGTGCCATTGCTCAAACACACCTCAGCAGCTTATTGGAGAAAGTCACAAGTCAGCTTGGTGATCTCTGGATTTTTTACTCTTAAAGTCTGTTCCATTCAGCAGGTTATTTATTGAGTCCCCTCTAAAGGTGCAGAACCAATCTCAGCACTTTTGGGAGTTACAGAATAATCACTAGCTCTCAAGTTTGCCATCTTATTGGAGAGTCAGCTTGTAAAACATGAAACAGCTAACACAAACAGGCAGTATAAGATAAAGTGCCAAAGTGAGTTGTGGAGAAGATGCTCTCAGGAGTCATGATATAAAGAAATCAATGAAATTGTCTTTGATCAGTACTGTTTTGATTAGTTGATCAGGTTTTTGGGGGCTGTACATCACTTTGGCCTCACGCCCTCCATAGCAGATCTGTCCTGTGCCTGGGTAGGTATGGCCCACCACCTGGTTTCGTGCAGCCCATAAGCTAAGAGTGGTTTTTACCTTTTCAAATGGTTGGAAAAAAAAAAAATCTTGGGACACATGGTTATATAAAATTTGTATTTCGTGTCTATAAATAGTTTTATTAGAATACAGCCACACCATTCATTTCCATGTTCGTGGCTGCCTTTGTGCTACAGCGACAGAGTTGAGTAGTTGTGATAGTGACTGTGTGGCCAAAAGCCTAAATTATTCATGATCTGACCCTTTACAGAAAAAGTTTGCTGATCTGTGCTTTGTGATACAGTCAGCAAACATGCACCATATTAGCCATTAGATCAGCATAAATGTTTTAAAATGGATTTCTAAAAAAAATTCTATCCTGTTGTGATATCCAATGAAAGGTTTATGGGCCATTTTTGAAGTGTTTCCAAAGAAATCCCCTTTTACCATCCCTATTTCTAGTGTTACAGTACTCTTTCATCCACACAAGCCCATGCACATTTTTTCTTTCTTGGATCCCCTAATTCTCTCCACACAACTTTTGCTTATAACATAAAAGGAAGTTTTGGGGTATATTTTATTTTTTTTTTTTTTTTTATTTTTTTTTTTTTTGCGGTACGCGGGCCTCTCACTGTTGTGGCCTCTCCCGTTGCGGAGCACAGGCTCCGGATGCGCAGGCTCAGCGGCCATGGCTCACGGGCCCAGCCGCTCCGCGGCATATGGGATCCTCCCAGACCGGGACACGAACCCGTATCCCCTGCATCGGCAGGCGGACTCTCAACCACTGCGCCACCAGGGAGGCCCTGGGGTATATTTTAAGTGAATTGTGTAAGAATAAAACCTGAGTTTGCTTCAAAACTTGAGAAAGAAATGGTAGATTTGGAGGATTATTTAACGGCATTGGTCTCTCTCTCTCATTTTCAGATTATTTATGTAAACCCGAAGACAACGTCTACAGTATTGATTTCACACGCTTCAAAATTCGAGATTTGGAGACCGGGACAGTGCTTTTTGAGATTGCCAAACCTTGTGTGTCAGGTAGGCCTTAGTATTGCAGTAGCCACTTGACAGTTGGAGCAAAAGGTCTTTCACGCTTGAGTTTTTGTATGCCACTGCATCCTGTGTCACAGACTCCAGCGGCCTGCTTCCAGCCGCCTCCTGAAGCCTGCCTGTGGGCCTGTTGGCTTGAAGCTGTGCTGAGAGGCTGATTGTTTGTTGAGTATCTACTCTGTGCTGGTCACTGTGTTCCACATCTTTCTGTTTACGTCAGTTCATGTAATCCTCACACCTCTGTGGGGGGTTATTATCCTTATTTTACAGATAAGGAAACTGAGGCCCAGAATTTCCAGGTGACTTTCCTAAGGTCCTCTGCCCTTTGATCTTACCATGTTTCCTCCACTTAGGAAAGGAATCCTTGAAATTAAACTCCAATGAGGAAGCCTACCTGAACCTTGAGTCCTGGGGACACTCTGGAAGGGTGATACGGAGGATTCCAGTCCAGATCATGAGGCAGTGTCTTCTCACACCCTTTCCTTTAAATAGTGTCTCAGATTTCCCAGTAAGTCCTAGTTTGGACTTTAATGTCTGCCATTTTTGGGATGAACAGAAGGCCTAGACCTGTGAACTCATCTCCTTGGGACCCCTTAAGGTAGCTTTGAATGGACACTTCCTGTGCTTGTGATGCAGTTCCAGGGTGATTCATTTCTGACCAGGGGACCACACGTACGTCTTTGGAGCACATCACTGGAAATGGAGCACCCCCTGGAGTTAGTTACTAGAACACCAGCCTAGATAGTCCTTCAGAGTATCAGCCATGGTCTGTGTTGATGACTCTTTTTGCCAAGCTTTTCTCATCTGATTTGCTATTCAGAAAGAGCCTGTAAATTTGGTAAGACAGCTGTTAGTAACCCAGATAAATCAAAAGGCTTTCATGAAAAAGTCTCAGCTCAGGTTAATTATACAGCCAAGGCTAGAGCACTGGTCTCCTCACCCCACCCAGTATTCTTTTTTTTTTAATTAATTAATTAATTAATTAATTAATATTTGGGCTGCTTTGGGTCTTCGTTGCTGCACGCGGGCTTTTAGTTGCGGCGAGCTGGGGCTACTCTTTGTTGTGGTGTGCGGGCTTCTCATTGCAGTGGCTTCTCTTGTTGTGGAGCACGGGCTCTAGGCGTGCGCGCTTCAGTAGTTGTGGCACATGGGCTCAGTAGATGTGGCTCACGGTCTCTAGAGTGCAGGCTCGGTAGTTGTGGTACACGGGCTTAGTTGCTCTGTGGTGTGTGGGATCTTCCCGGACCAGAGATTGAACCCGTGTCCCCTGCATTGGCAGGTGGGTTCTTAACCACTGCACCAGCAGGGAAGTCTCACTACCCAGTATTCTTTATGCTGTCGTAATCTAGTATTGACCAGGGTGTCTAAAGGCTCAAGCTTGTGGGTACTTAAATCTTGTATTGGGAGGGTCAGGGCCAGCCAGCTTCCTGGGTCTGTGCTGTTTGTATCTCTAAGCCACAGGTCCTACTACTTAAGATGTTCCCAGGACCCCAGGGCTACTTCAGGTGTATGGATTTGGATGAGACTGGGCTCAGAATAGTCATTTCAGTATAAAACTAAATCTCAAGAAGAAGGTCAGCTGCAGATACTGTAAAGATACCTTGATTTACAGCCCATCCAGTCTTTACCTTTAAGGATCTTCATTCACTAAGAATACGCACACACTGATTCAGTGCCCTCCTACAGCACTTGTTCGGATGAGTTCGAATCCCTCAGAAGGTTTGGTCTGATCCTTTTTGAATCCCATTGTTGGAGCCAGGGCTGTGGAGTCTCTGGCTTTGAACCCCTACTCAGTCTGGTTGCCCAGCTCCTCTTGGGCTTGTCACAGGCAGAGATGTCTGATGCTAAAAAAGACTCCTCTTTTACTGCACCTATGTTCAGCCTAGAACTGGAAAAAATACCCTTGTTGGATACTGGGTGGCTGTAGCTACTAGAGAGGGAACTAACTCCTTGTTTACATTAGAATGTTCTCTGATGCATTTTACAAATCTTTCATTCCTGGGTTCAGGAGTGGTCTAGACCAGAGCCCGTCGTTACTCTTGTGGACCCTCTCTCTGATCTCACGTGTTGGTTCATGGCCCATCCGCTTCACCTTTTCCCAGGTGCTCGGAGTGTTGGGCCTGGTATGGCCTGGAATAGGCATTAGTCCAAGAAAGTGCAGTACCCCAAGGCTATAGGTCAGTGTCTTCCATTTAAATAGCAAGATTATTTCTAGGGATTTGTCTTTGCTGTGTCAGAAATTTTTGCATTCTTTGAAGGTGCCTTTTGAATAGTTTCAACTTTTATAGCCTCATTCTTTTGGTTAGCAGCAAGCACTTTAACTGGGTCAACAGCAGACCTAGTCTGTATAGCAGAGACCACGTCACAGCCACCCAGCTGGTGTTTCAGGCTTCACCGTTAGGATATGGCCCAAGGCGCCAGATTATATAAAAGGCAAACAGCTTAGTGTTTAAGAACAGGCCTTGAGTCTGATGGACCTGGATTCACATCCCTGCTCCCTCCATTTACTACAGGCGTACCTCATTTTATTGTGCTTCACTTTACTGTGCCTCGCAGAAATTGTGTTCTTTACGAAGTGAGGGTTCGTGGCAACCTTTCATTGAATAAGTCTATTGGCTCCATTTTTTCCAACAGCATTTAAAGAAAAAAATTTTTATTGAAGTATAGTTGATTTACAGTGTTGTGTTATTTTCTGGTTTACAGCAAAGTGATTCAGTTATACATATGTATATTTTTTCATATTTTCCATTATGGTTTATTATAGGATATTGAATATAGCAGCTTTTTTTTTTTTTTTGCGGTACGCGGGCCTCTCACTGTTGTGGCCTCTCCCGTTGCGCAGCACAGGCTCCGAACGCGCAGGCTCAGCGGCCATGGCTCACGGGCCCAGCCGCTCCGCGGCATGTGGGATCTTCCCGGACCGGGGCACGAGCCCGTGTCCCCTGCATCGGCAGGCAGACTCTCAACCACTGCACCACCAGGGAAGCCCAGCATTATTTTTAAATTAAGCCGTGTGCATTGTTATTTTTGGACATAATGCTATTGCATACTTAATGGATTGTAGTAAAGTGTAAACATAACTTTTGTATACACTGGGAAACCAAAAATTTCATGTGACTCTCTTTACCATGGTGGTCTGGAACTGAACCCGCAGTCTCTCTGAGGTCTGCCTATATCTGGGGGACTTTGGACACGTTAGCTAATCTCTCTGAGTCTGAGCTTCCTGGTCTGTAAAGTGGAGATAAAATGAAGACAACATCTACAGGATCACAGGATCCTGTGAGGCGTGCAGCACGGGGCCTGGAATTACAGCATATGCTCAGTGAGTACTGGCTGCCCTGCCATATCGGTGTCGGTGTCGGTACTGCTGATCGGTCGTGATCTTTGCCGAGATGGTGATTCAGCTTCCATGTGCTCTTGCAGACCAGGAGGAGGAGGAGGAGGAGGAGGCAGTGGCAGCAGCAGGCGGAGATGTGGATGTCAGTGCGGGCCGCTTCGTCCGCTATCAGTTCACGCCAGCATTTCTCCGCCTCCGCACCGTGGGCGCCACGTGAGTACCAGCATTTCCTGAAGGGAGGACGTTCTTCTGGTTCAGAGAAGAATGTTCTTGGTTAGGTTTGGGGTTGGCTTTAGAGGAGGGAGGAGGCAAAGTCAGGCTCACAGAGATTTATTCTGCAGGGTGGAGTTCACGGTGGGAGACAAACCTGTGTCAAACTTCCGGATGATCGAACGGCACTATTTCCGGGAACGCCTGCTGAAAAACTTTGACTTTGATTTCGGCTTCTGCATCCCCAGCAGTAGGAACACTTGTGAACATATCTATGAGTTTCCCCAGCTTTCTGAGGATGTCAGTACGTATCCCCTGACTTTCACAACATTCTGGATTCTTCAGGCTAGAGGAACAGACCTTGAAATGAAATCCATCTAGTCTAACAACCTCATTTGCAGAGAAGTAGGGACATGATGCGTCTCTAGTCTTTCGACCTCAGGCTTCTCGTTTCCTATTGCTCCTGTCTCATGTTTCAAACTCTGACTCTGCCTGCATGGGAGCACTGAAGGTTTTAATACAGGCCATCCCTTTTAGATGCCTGCTGCGGGGAAGAGAGTGGCTGAGGGAGATAAGAGGAGGCCCCTGACAATCCCTGGGAGTCCAGTTCAATACACGGCCAGTCATGGTTTCACTGTGTTCTAGTCACCAGCTCCTGCTCGGCACTCCTTTAGCCCTTTGCTTTTTCCCTAATCAGAACTACATGGGAAACTGTGGGCTAAGTAGAATTCTAGTCCTGAGGACCACCCCTTTCTCATTCTCTGCAGGTAGAAGGTTAATTAGATGAAACTGTTAGAGTAGATCCAGCAGGTGCTAGGAAAGCTGTTAGAGGCTCGGAGCAGAAGGAGTAACGCGAGGGAAGCCGTGTCTGAGGAAGAGTCACCCTGTAGTTCTGGGGAGGAAGAGCTGGGGAAGGCGCCGGAGGGAGAAGGCTGGGCCGGGGAGGAGATGGACTGAATGACAGAGGAAGAACAGTCTGTGTATTCCCATGGCTTCGGTCTGGCCCTCTCACGTTAGCATCCCCTGTGAGGAATTAGGGGAGGTTGTTCTAGAGCAGTCAGGATGTGAGTGGGATCCTGTGAGTAGTGGTGGAGTTTAGTTGGATTGTTGGCGAAGGTCTACGTACACCGACCAATTTTCTCAGAATCCCAGATCCTTAAAATTGTCATTTTCTGACAGGTATTCTTGACTGGTGCAGCAGTACTGTTCCCAGGTAAAGTGAGGATTGCTGAGAAGTGGGCAGGGCATTGATGACCGCATCAACTGTTAGGATCCTCGTTTGAAGCCCGCTCCCCAGGCTGGGCTGGAATATGTAGATACTGCGAGAAAAGATTATGTACAGTATTTCAGGTTTTTATCTAAGGCCATGTAACTTTTTCTTCTTGAAGCCAAATAAGCTTTTTAAAGAGCGTGGGGGTCAATACTCTGGATATGAACTAAATAACTCTGGCCTGGCTGAGTTCAAAGAACTTGAAACAGTCAGCTCTCCTTTTGAGAACTGTGGTCAGCAACAGCATTTCCTCCAGAGGATTCAGAACAGCATGTGACCATTGACTCAGAACCAACCAGAGGTAGTGACTCGCAGTTCTCTTGACCCTCCAGTTATGGTTAAAGAGGTCGGGGCAACTGCCTGAACAAACAGATGATTTAAATCTGGATCCCAAGACAGGCTCACCCTTTGCTGGATTGTTGGCAAGTTAATACCCCGAGCCATCTCTGGAGAAGGCTCCTTGCCCTTTGTGCCCCTGCATCCACGCACATCTGGGATTCCTTTGTTGTCAGGGTTGCCTGCGGGACGTGAGCACAGTGAGGCGCAGCTTTCTGAATTTGGACCAGAGTGTCTAGAGGTGGGGACCAGAAGCACCAAGTCAGTAGGCTGCTGTGGTGCCTCTTGGCAAGCGGGCGAGCACCTCTCCCTGGGGTTCTGACGGAGCACCAGGCTGGCGATGGCCTCGGAGGGCCAGGTCCAGAGCTGGTTGCATCCTTCTGTTGAGGTGGACAGCATGCTCAGTTTGGGGGCCTCTGTGGTCCCCAGGTCTCCCCAGCTCTCAAGGCCTGGCTCCCTCTGTTCTGACCTCATTATTCTGACAGCGTGAGCTCACATTTTCAGGAAGGGCTTGTTTACGAATTTTCGAGGGAATGCTCAGTTTTTTCCCACCTGGCCCATGGGGCAGACTCACACATAAGTCTTTGCTTTTTTCCTTTCCCTGACTTGCAGTTCGTCTGATGATTGAAAATCCCTATGAGACCCGTTCTGACAGCTTCTACTTTGTCGACAACAAGCTGATAATGCACAACAAGGCTGACTATGCCTATAATGGGGGCCAGTAGCTGTGGCAGGAGCGGACGGGGAGGTGCTTTGCTGTGGCCCGAGGTCCTGGTGCACGGAGGTGGCTGAAGCTGCAGTCTGTCAACACACATCTGGAACCTGGCCCCAGGAAGCCGAGGCTGGGGTGGCAGTTTCCTGTGCTCCAAGAGAGGTGCCAAGCAGTGCTGTGTTTCCTTCCCCAGTATTTTTTCTTCCTTTTTTCCCTGCCCCTTAGGTCACAGAGGTACTATAGTAAAACTTAGCATAAGGCTCCTGGAATCCAGATAAAAATAGAAAGTTTATTTTCATGTAGTCATGGCTCCTCTGGGTTGTCCTGATGAGCCTGGGTCTCTCCAGGCAGAGCTGTGCCGGGGAGAGAACGCCCTTCTGTAGGTTCGGGGGCACTGTGGGAAGCTGAGACTCCTCTCTCGCCTGCAGGGTCGCCGTCAGCACACTCTGACCTCAGCCTGTGCATCGTCCTAAACCAACTGGTGGGGGGGGCAGAAGGAAGGAGTGGTGCCAGGAGTTGAGGCACTGGGGTGGGCAAGGCTGCCAAACTGAAGGATCTGTCTTACGTAGGGGCCGCTTATCTGTCTGACTTCCGGATCCTCAGCCGGTCCTCCTGGGGCTCCACTGAGGTTTCAACCTGGCAGTGCCTTCCTGTTCTCCTTCCAGAGGGAAGATGAGCTTGCTCTGCTTCTCCTGGCTCCTAACTTTTGAGTTTCTCCTGAAATACAGTGTGTCAGTTTTGCTCTTGGAACTGTAGTATCTCTCGAGGCCAGAGCAGGCCTTATTGTATTTTGTTTTTTTATTTCTAAGCTTCTTGTGGGGAGGCTTTATAAAATGTCAGTGGCGTTCCCAGCATATAGGATGTGTGGCCAGACTTCTGATAGTATCAGTCAGGCTCCCGGGGCTAATCTGGGTCATGTCGTACCTGCTTTTGTACTGAAGTAGTTCCTGGAACCATCCTGGCCGGTCAGACCTAAGTAATGTGTATTCTGGTCCTTTGGACTGTCACTTGGAATGGTTTTGGGCGTTGGGAAAGGGGGAAGTCAGCTGAGGTGGCCTATCAGAGAGACGTGTTCTCAAAAAACTTCCTCACACATCCCTCAGGCCCTCACTGGATGGACTGTCCGTGCCTAGCTCCCTACTGTTGTCCGACTGTCTGGGCGATTTAAGTGCTCAGGCCCAACTCCTGACCCTCTGATAAGACTGTTGCTGCGGCCAGGGTTTAGCATTGCTAGAAAGGTCGCAGTAGGAAGGGCCCAGGTACATGGTATCTGTGACCGGAGAGCTGTCTCCCTAGGTGCTTGGGAGAAAGGCCAGGTGGAGCCAGGGAGAGAAGGGCCAGCGCTTTGCCACAGATGCTCCTGTGCTTTCACTGACCAGTGTTGCTCCCTGTTTGCATTCTAGAGCGTGAGTGGCCTTGAACCGTGGTCCAGTGCTTTGTGCCAGGCCAGAGTCCGGGCTGTGCCAGATGCTGGCAACTTCCTCACTGAGAAAACCCTGGTTAGCCCTGTGTGCTGGCACTGCACCCAACCCCCGAGGGAGGAAGAGACCGGGTTCCCTGCAGGGTGGGCTACTCATCCCCAGACCAGTGAATCCCAGAACTGGAGTCGGCTGCAAATCCAGGTGCCTTATGTGTGGCTCTATCCCATACACTGCCGGACAGACATCAGCACTGCCTCTTCACCTTCTGTTTCTCACTGGGGCTCCCTCAACAGATTTGTGTTCACTGAGCTTCAGAATAACCCCTTTTCTCTGTGACAGAAGCCCAGTCGGGAGAGTTTTTCTACTATTTGATGTTTAATTATTATCTAGGATGTGGTTTCTGGAACTGCCCAGAACTCTGCTCAGTAGAGTGTGTCTTGGAAATGTGTCCCAGGCAGACCGTGTCTTGTAGGCTAGTGGGCTGTCTCTTACCTGCGGTGTTAGCTTTTGCTGGGAAGAGGGCCGAGGAGGCAGGCATTCTGGCTTGAATAGTGCTGTATCCTCTTCCCAAGAGCTTGCTTTAGTCTCACTGGAGACCGTTTTGAGGCCAAGTGCTCGGTCTGTGCCCAACGGCACAGGGATTTGCTATCTTCTGCTCCTGAAGGTCTGGTATTCTGTACCTGGGACTCTGGATTCTTGTGTCTAGCTACTCAGGAAACCTTGAGAAGCATTACCTCTCTGGGGTGTTAGCTAGGGTAAGTCTGAAATTCAAGCTTTTGTACCCGAACTGGGGAGAGAATTGGAAGTCATACCTTCTCTGAAAGTAGCTGAACTCATCAGAAGTTGAATCAGGAGGCCATGTTGTTAAGGAGTCTGGGCTGTTGGTAGCAGTTACCTGTGGGCAATAAAATGGGAGGAAAAAACCTACCTGCCTGGGGGAGACCGTGCCCTCTGTTCAGAGCTGGTACCTGAGAGGCAGCTCCTGAGGGGAACACATCCCAGCAGACTGACAGGCCCAGCTGGCGCCAGGGGGCCTGCTGCCTGCACCCCTGCCTCGTGTCTTGCTCCTGTCCCTCTGGCCTGGAGTCTCCTGGGAGAGCGACTCTCTTTTCCTGTGGAGCTTTTGGGCTCAGATGCCCTTTTAGCTGCTGCAAAGAAGATCCTGGTTTAATTTATTCTGTGTTTTAAAGAGTAAACAGAGGAAATAAGTAAAAGTAGTCCTGGGATAAAGTAGGTCATCCTCTCCTCATGTGTTAGCTCAGAGCTGTCTTGCAGGGAAAATACTTTTCAGGGCCATGTCAGCCTTCCTGAAGACCTCACAGTCTTTAAAGGCCATCCAGTTCTCAAATAGGGGCGGTGATTTGGGGGCGTTGGGGCTATGCGGAGACTGGAGATTCTTGACGTGGCAGTAGCTCGGGGAATCTTCAGCTTGTTTCTTCAGTTGAAGTGGGACTCATTTCCGGAATGGACTTAATAGGCTGTGTCTAATATACAGATTGGGTGAGTCTTGCTTTAGTGTGTCTTGCCACCCTCAATAGGCTCCCAGGGTACTCTCTTTTTTTTCTCTGTAACGTCCCTTCCTTCTGGTGGCCGTTGTCACTCTGACGTCAGTGAGGTTGGGGAATGGGGACAGTTCTCAGAATCATAGCACACACTCGTCTGTGTGTGCGGACCCCTGATGCAGAGGGTGCTGCCGTGCCTGGTGTAGGGGCCCCATCATCAGATCACCATGTTTCTCACATTCCGCATCACAGGACATCTTAGGTACAAGAAGGGTCTGGTGGAGGTGGATTTACCCCTTGTTGCACAAAGGATCGTGTGAAGTCACTGAACTGGTGAACGTCTGTTTTTTCCCTGTATATCTATTTTTCACAGAACGTAAGAAGCGTTAATGACCTGGTCTGTCCTCCCCTTTTCCCCTTCACCTGAGGTCCTCATCCCAGTTTGTATTGTCTTTGTGTCCAAAGTAAACTAGGTGACTTATTTGTACAAAATGTTATTTTGCCACAAGAGACAGTAATAAAAGAAAGATTTTCACAGTATGCGCGTACCCTCTCTGGTCTCCTGACTGGGCCCCTTGGGTCATGGGGCGGGCAGGAGTGGAGCGGGGGTGGGCTCTGAGTTTCTTTACGTGGCCTTTCTGTAAATATTGGTTTAATGAGTAGAGCTGATTTCTAGGGTGATTAGGGCACAGTATTGAGCTTTAGGCGTAGTATTTTTTGCTTTACATTTTGATGGAGTGCTTTGAGAATTAAAAATGTATATACATGTTTTTAAAACATGTTCATTAAGGTGTGTTTTAACTATACCTCATTTAAGAGTAAATTCACCTCATTTAAGAGTACAGTTTGATGAGTTTTGACAAATGGATACATGATCACAATCATGATACAGGGCATTTCCATCACCTCAGAAAGTTCCCTCAAGTGCCTGGTGTTTGCAGCCCGTTTCCTCCCTCTCTCCAACCCCTTGCACCATCTTCTGATTTGTGTCTCTTTTGGAAAACTTGTATACTTTTCATATAAAACTTACATCCATGTTTAAGCTCACAAACAATACAAGTTAAAAATAAGTCTGGTTTAGATGGTCTGTGGCACCTGAAGGTCTATTGGCCTCTACCCACAAACATCACTCACTTATTTCCCCCTTTCTCTTGCTTCTTGCTCTTTTCTTCCTGGTGCCCAGGTAGGGTAATGAAAGGTGAGGAAGCTTCGGAGCATTTGTCAACGACAGTAAAAGTACTGTGGATTTAGAGGCTTTCTTTTGAATGCATTTCTTTTAAGTGCAAGGTAACATCTGAAAGACTTTGCCGCATCTTTTAATAGATCCGCAGGAAGCAGAGCAAGGTCTTGAAGGAAGACAGGACTTTTGGCGTGTGGGTCAGTGCTGGGGACAGACGCCTGTCTGAGTTATGGGGGAAGAAAGGCACCTGGAGAGACTGGGTTCCTGGGGGCGTGTGGGAGGTGTCTGGAGCCTGTGGAAGTCTGACTCACACCTGTGCCCATGCAAGACTCTTGGCAGGCAAGTGAAATCGCTGTAGTTTTTTGGGCAGGGTGAAGGCGTCCTGACGGACGCCAAGGACCAGTGCCCCCTGCTCCCGGTGGAGGGGTGGGGGGGGGTCTGCCCCCAAGTTGGGAGTGAGACGGTGGGACCACAGTGGAACAGGGAAGCAGCAGTGCCACCCCACCTGCACAACCTCCCAGCAACCCAACTCCCCATGTCTACATAATGAGCACCAGCGCAAGACAAGATCCTTGTCCCTCTTGGCGCTCAGACTTACAGGGGACTTGATAAGATTTCAGATGCTACGTGCCAGGAATAAATAAAACAACGGGATGGAGAGTGTGTTGGGGGAAACACTGGCCTCCTGCGGTCAGGGCAGGCCTCAGCGAGTGATGAAGGGAAGGAGAGTTCCAGCTGAGGGAACGGTGACTGCAAAGGTTTGGAGGCAGGAACCAGCTACAAGTATTAGAGAAAAGCTGCCCTGTGAGGCTACAGCAAGGGCATGGTGGGCGTGGGGCCGGGGAGGGAGGCGGGGGAAGGCCAGATAGGGCTTTTTAGGCCACGGAATTGGATTTTAGGAGAGATGGGCCCCCCCGCGAAGAGCTTTAAGATCGGCCTGGAACCGACTTCGGAGACTTCCCCAAACACCGGACAGTGTGATTTATCTCCTGGGAGGGAGGCGGGGCTCAGGAGGACCCGAGGCAGGCCCCGCCCCCGGAGCGCGAGCGCGCGCCGGCCCCGCCCCCCGCAGCCCGGAACCCGCGCTGGCGGCCCGAGGTCTCCGGGAAGAAACCCAGTGCAGTCACAGGTCTCCGTCCTCCATGGCCGCCGCGCTATTCGCCCGGGCCTGCGGCCCCGTCCGCGGAGGTGAGTGCGCTCCGGCCTGGGGCGGGCCGGGCGGGCGTGGGTCCCGGAGGCCGATTCTCGCCTGACGCAGGCGGGCTGGCGGTGCCCCTCCGGCAAGGCGCGGCCTTTGCCCCAGTTGGGCTGCTCCTTGCGCCTGCGTGGCCCCGGCAGCTGCTCTGACCCAGCCCAGTTTTCACCGCTGCACCCACATTCCCCTCCGTTCATTAATCCTTCAGCGGAGGTTCAGGGTGCGCCATTCCTCGGGAGCCAGCCCTGGGATTGAACCCACACTCTGCTTGTGTGACCTTGGGCCCCTGTCAGCCTCAGCTGCCTCTTGTGTAAAATGACCACAGTAATACTGTTGTTCTCATAGAGTTGTTATATAAGGATTAAATCACAGGTGCCTGGCATATTACAGGTGCTCAGTATTAGCGCTTGTGGCTGATTGCATACAGTACCTTTCCCATCTTCTCATTTCTCTCCAGCTGTAGCAGCAGTGACACCTGTAGCCAGGGCTTCCTTTGCCTGGTCAAGACCCACTCACCCTGAATAATAATAAAGGGGACCTTCTTTGAGAGCTGTCTCTGCCAGGCCCCGTGCTAAGTGCTACAGTCAGTATCTCATCCTCCCAGCCCAGGAGCTGAGTACTGCTGTCCTCCACATTTAGAGAAACCTGTGAAGTTAGGATCCTCGCCTGAGGTCACAGAGCTGTGCTCTTACTGTTATTGGTGTTATACTGGTGATTGAGTGGGATCGTTGTACAAAGTGTTTAGCAAGCATAGTAAACATTCAGTGCTATTCCCAACAGCAGCGCTATCAACATTTTGGGCCTATAATTTTTTGTCATGGTATCTGTCCTGTACAATGTTTAGCAGTTTTCCTGGCCTATACCCACTCCATACCACCCTTCGGTTGAGACAACCAAAAATGTCTCCAGACATTGCCAGATGTCCCTTGGGAGACAAAATCGTCCGTGGTGGAGAACCACCCAGTTAGTGGATCACTATTATTATTATTATTACTACTACTACACAAGACCTCTTACATTCCCCTTCCACTGACTACTCTTCTCATTGGCAGCTCTCCGGCCTCGGGACTGGCGTTGCTTACATACCATCTACCAGTCTGTGGAACTGCCCGAGACACACCAGATGCTTCGTCAGACATGCCGGGACTTTGCTGAGAAGGAGCTCTTTCCCATCGCGGCCCAGGTGGACAAGGAACATCGCTTCCCGGCGGCTCAGGTGAGAGTTTAAGAGTACAGGTACCATCAGCTCCAGGATGATTGGTGACAGTGACATCCAGATGCACTGAGACTGCAATCAAGGAACCCTAAGTGGGGGGTGGGGGTGGGGGGGTGGTCCTGGGACCCAGAAAATGCCCTGGAGGTTTCCCTTGTCCAGAATGAGGCCTGCAGCCAGGATGTAACTTCTGGAATAACAGTAATAATGGTGGATGGTTGATATGCTTACTACGTACTGGGCGTTGTGTTGATAGTAATAGTTAACGCTTAGAAAATGCTGACCACGTGCTCGGCATTGTCCTGAGTTCCGATGGGTTAGCTCATCTGTTTCTTTTCTGTTTTATTTTTTTTTGGGCCGCACCACGTGGCATGCGGGATCTTAGCTCCCCGACCAGGGAGAGAACCTGGTCCCCCCTGCAGTGGAAGCTCGGATTCTTTTTTTTTAATATATAAATTTATTTATTTATTTATTTATTTATTTATGCTGTGTTGGGTCTTCGCTTCTGTGCAAGGGCTTTCTCTAGTTGCGGCGAGCGGGGGCCACTCTTCATCGCGGTGCGCAGGCCTCTCACCGTCGTGGCCTCTCTGGTTGCGGAGCACAGGCTCCAGACGCGCAGGCTCAGTAGCTGTGGCGCACGGGCTTAGTTGCTCCGCGGCATGTGGGATCTTCCCAGACCAGGGCTCGAACCCGTGTCCCCTGCATTGGCAGGCAGATTCTCAACCACTGTGCCACCAGGGAAGCCCGAAGCTCGGATTCTTAACCGCTGGACCTCCAGAGAAGTCCCTAGCTTACCTGTTTCTTAAAACTGTCCTATGAGATGAAGGTGCCATTATTACATACCCTTTTGTACAGTTGATGAAACTCAGATTGATGAGAGGATTAAATAATGTGCCCAAGGTCATGGAGCTAATGAGTTACAGAGCTAAAGTTTGAACCCAAGTCTGTCTTCTGCCAGCTGCTGAGATCCCAGTCAGTCCCCTCCTTCCCGTGCCGTTGTATCACTCCATCTGTAATGACAAGTTTGAGATGTTCATGCTGTCTCCATCCCCTGGCTTGGCAAGATGGCTGGCACATAGTATACTCAATAGATATTTGTTGAGTACATAACTTGTGAAAGAGCCAATCTGTCTGGCCTCTTCTCCACGCCTGTTTTCCAGTCTGAGGAATTCAGGAGTTGCGATCACCATTAACATGCCTCATAGGCTCTGGGGCCACTTTTCCAGCTTAGTGAATGTTGTGTGTTCACAATGTATCAGGCACTGTGCCTGGACTGTGGGAATACCCAAGGAGCTCAAAGTGGGGTAGGCAAGTGGCATTCTGAGCACCAAAATTAGTTGGGCAACGTTTAGGTGTTAAGCATTGAAATCATGTCATCTCATTTAGTCCTGAGGGCATCCCCAGCTGCACGTCTAATCTCCATTTGGCTTCCTGGAATGCTTGCAAGGATTGTGGGAGATCACATATGTCAAGTTCATGGTGCCTGGTACTTGAAAACCAGAAGCTATTAATACTATTATTATTTTATTACACTTGAGAAAATTGAGGCACAGAGAGGTGAAGTGATTTTCCAAGGTGTACTGTCTGTGGACCAGGAGACCTGGTGTGATTGGCTCCAAAACCCTGCTCCATCCACTAGCCACGTGCTTGTCCCAGAAGCCCAGCTGGGAAGCCCTGTTCTAATCGGGAATATTATCGTCAAGGGCCTAAACTACCCCTGTATCCTCCATACCGCCACACTCTGGTGCTGCCCTCAGAGCAGTTGTCCAAGACATGGCTGTATATTGGGGCTTTTGTTGCCACATGACAGACCACTTGATTTATTTTTCCTATATTCCCTCAAATTATAATACCTATTATATTACAGACATAGACTTGCTTTGTGCAAGAAAGCTGGCAGTAGAAACAGGCTTTCTACCAACCAACTCTTCACCAGTCCTCTGGCTTTGTAATCTCTTACTTGCTTTATAGGGCGGGGGAGTTTGCAAATTAATCCTGCCACTAAATAGTGGCAGAAATGGATGTGGAAGGAAGAGAGCAAAAGAATCAGCCTCCTTCCTTCTGGCACATTCTGGCACCCGGAGGCTGCTCAGTCCAGACTTGCTGAATGCATGACCTAGCTCAGAGTAGTGATAGCATTTATTTGGTTTTATCTTGGACAGGTGTTTTCATATCTGTAATCTGGTTAGGTGATCAGGAGCCCTGCTATTATTTCCTTTGTCTAGTGGATGTAGGAGCAGTTGTAGGAATTGCCTGAGGTCGTAGAGCTCGGGGGAGAAATAGATCTTCTGATCTTGCCCCTGCCCGACACAAACTGGACTCTGTCGTTTTGGTGGCTGATGGGATGCAGAGGTTGCTCAATGTTTCCCTTCGCTAAGGATTGAGGCCGGTTGGCTTTGTGCTTTTATCATTCTCTGTCACAGCTCCCCCCATTACAGAAGGGAATCCAGGGCTTAAACAGGCAGAAGGGTCAAAGCAGTAGACACAGGGATAATAGGGCAGGTTGCAAAAATAAAAATAATACCACTAGTGTTTTATTTTTTTATTTTTATTTTTTTTAAAACATCTTTATTAGAGTATAATTGCTTTACAATGGTGTGTTATTTTCTGCTTTATAACAAAGTGAATCAGCTATACATATACATATGTTCCCATATCTCTTCCCTCTTGCGTTTCCCTCCCTCCCACCCTCCCTATCCCACCCCTCTAGGTGGTCACAAAGCACCGAGCTGATCTCCCTGTGCTGTGTGTCCACTAGTGTTTTAAAATGACGATAGTAATAATAACAGGAGTAACTATCATTTGGGGGTTACTGTATTCCAGGTACTTATCCATTAAATCTTCAACAAAACACCCTGAGGCAGTTACTTCATTGATCTCCAGTCTTCAGATGAGGAAACTGAAGCCAGGGGTTACATTTCTTGGTCAGCAGTCACACAGCTGGGATTGGAGGAGCCAGATGTAGACTCTGAGCTTCCCCCACCCCCAATCCCACCGGCCTACAGGAGATGCTTAGTTAGTGATTTCTTGCTTTCTTTTTTTTTTCTTCTTTTTTTCAAATTTATTTATTTACTTTGGCTGCACCAGGTCTTAGTTGCGGCATTCGGGATCTTTTAGTTGCGGCATGCGTGCGGATCTAGTTCCCCGACCAGGGATTGACCTGGGCCCCCTGCATTGGGAGTGCGGAGTCTTACCCACTGGACCACCAGGGAAGTCCCTAGTTAGTGATTTCTAATATTTTTTTCCTGAAGAATTTTTTTCTCCCAAGAAAAGTGGGTTTACTGGGGAAGAGTCAAGGGGAGAAGAATTGAGAGGTGGGCAGGCCATGAAGGAGGTGGAAAGCTAGTGCCAGTTTCTGCTCACTTGGCTTGTTTTGTAACCTAAGCGGAACTTTACTCTTTCTGTGTCCAAACCTAACCCCTGCCCCTGAGGAAAAAAAAAAAAAAAAAGAAACAGTTATGAGTTTATAATGCTATTATGTTATAAAGGGAAACAGGGGGCTTCCCTGGTGGTGCAGTGGTTGAGAGTCTGCCTGCCGATGCAGGGGACACGGGCTCGTGCCCCGGTCCGGGAAGATCCCACATGCCGCGGAGCGGCTGGGCCCGTGAGCCATGGCCGCTGAGCCTGCGCGTCCGGTGCCTGTGCTCCGCAACAGGAGAGGCCACAACAGTGAGAGGCCCGCGTACCGCAAAAAAAAAAAAAAAAAGGAAATAAGAAATAGATGGTGTTTCCAAACCAGCTTTGGACTCTGGAACCTGGAAATGTATGTGTGCATTTTTTGTTTTTTTTTTGTGGCCGCACTGAGCATCTTGTGGGATCTTAGTTCCCTGATCAGGGATGGAACCTGGGCCCCTGCAGTGGAAGTGTGGAGTCCTAACCACTGGGCTGCCACGGAAGTCCCTATATGTGCATATTTATATGTATGAAACTGAACCCAGTTTCTTTTCCTTCACTCAGTGAATGTTTACTGAGTAACTTTTAAAAAAATTAATTAATTTTATTTTATTTATTTATTTTTGGCTGTGTTGGGTTTTCGTTGCTGCGTGAGGGCCTTTCTCTGGTTGCGGCCAGAAGGGGCCACTCTTCGTTTGCTGTGCTCAGGTTTCTCATTGCGGTGGCTTCTCGTGGAGCACGGGCTCTAGGCGTGTGGGCTTCAGTAGTTGTGGCACGTGGGCTCAGTAGTTGTGGCTCACAGGCTCTAGAGCGCAGGCTCAGTAGTTGTGGCGCACGGGCTTAGTTGCTCCGTGGCATGTGGGATCTTCCCAGACCAGGGCTCGATCCTGTGTCCCCTGCATCGGTAGGCGGATTCTTAACCACTGCGCTGCCAGGGAAGTCCCTTATTGAGTAACTTTAATATATCAGGTGCAAAACCTGCTTTTCATCCTCTTGCCCTATCTCAGATGATAGTTAACTGCATAGAAACCTCTCAAATCATAGTCCATTTTTCTTCTTCCTCATGTGCACAGACTTCTGTGAATTCCACCCTGGAAGTGTCCCCTGAATGGCACCTCCTCTCACCTCTCCCGGCAAGAATTCATCTCTCTGTGTTTCAGGAGCGTTCGTTCATAATCCCTAATTCTCTGGGTGTGCTTGTCACGTGATGGTGTGTATCCTGTGTCACAGTTATTTCCCACAGTTGCCTCCCTGAAGGCCGGGATTGGTCTTGTTCACGCCCCTACCTCCTCGCCCTCCGTAAGTGCTTGGCATTCAGCAGATGTTTGCTGAACTTTGTGGACTTGAATTTTATGGTTAAGTCATCCTGAGTGTCCTTATTGTCCCAGCACTTAGCACACACTGACCCAGCGTGGGAACTGGGGAGGTGGCTCCCGCGGCCCCTTCCCCTTGAATAAAGCAACAAATTTTCAACAAGTTAGGGAATTTGATTCTCTAAAAGGAGTCTGGGACTTCCCTGGAGGGAAGTCCCGGACTCCCTGGGACTTTGTCCCAGGACAAATTTGATTTTTTAAATATGTGAGCTTTAGAAGTGACTTAAAAGCACTGTTTTTATATGAAGTGTCCTCTAAACGTGTCCCAAATATGAAGGCAGCAGGTGCTGAAGGCTCACTCTGCTAGGAAAGGGGTCCTTCTCTTTCTCACACTTTCTCTTGGGAGTTTGGAGACCACCAGGCTTGGCCCAGTCAGGGATGCAGGTCTGGACTCCCGGTTCACAGACACAAGGGACCGAGAGTAACCACCGTGAGTAGCAGCTCTGAGGGGTTCCCCTTGAGGTCGCTCTGAAGGTCAGGCTGCTAGGAGAAAATATTAGGGAGCCTGGCAGCTGTTAGCCAGTTACCATCGACATGCTTAAATCAGGAATGATTTATACAACTGAACATACGGTCTTTTTGTGTGTGTGTGCTGCTGCTTTTAATTTTGTTTCTGATTTCTTTTTTTTTAAATATAAGTTTATTTATTTATTTATTCATTTTTGGCTGCATTGGGTCTTTGTTGCTGCATGCGGGCTTTCTCTAGTTGCGGCGAGTGGGGGCTACTCTTCGTTGCGGTGCACGGGCTTCTCATTGCGGTGGCTTCTCTTGTTGTGGAGCACGGGCTCTAGGCATGTAGGCTCAGTAGTTGTGGCTCACCGGCTCTAGAGCGCAGGCTCAGTAGTTGTGGCGCACAGGCTTAGTTGCTCCGCGGCATGTGGGATCTTCTTCCTGGACCAAGGCTCGAACCCGTGTCCCCTGCGCTGGCAGGCGGATTCTTAACCACTGCGCCACCAGGGAAGTCCCTGATTTCTTCTTCTTCTTCTTTTTTTTTTTTGCGGTACACGGGCCTCTCACTGTTGTGGCCTCTCCCGTTGCGGAGCACAGGCTCCGGACGCGCAGGCTCAGCGGCCATGGCTCACGGGCCCAGCTGCTCCGCGGCATATGGGATCTTCCCGGACCGGGGCACGAACCCGTGTCCCCTGCATCGGCAGGTGGACTCTCAACCACTGTGCCACCAGGGAAGCCCCTCTTCTTCCTTTTGATTGTACTGTCTCTTCTCTCCACTGCCATTGTCTCCAATTTTTTTTTTTTGTGACCACACCGTGTGGCATGTGGTATTTTAGTTCCCCAACCAGGAATCCAACCTGTGGCCCCTGCAGTGGAAGCATAGAGTCTTAACCACTGGACCGCCAGGGAAGTCCATGTCTCCAATTTTTTTCTAGAATGTTCCTGCAGCTGGCCATGGCATATTGCCAGAAATCTCGAGATCCACTTCAGAATGAGAAAGGTTGGGGGAAATAGCATGCTAGTGAAGTCGCTTGGGTGCAGTCATTGTGAACTCCTACAGCTTTTTATTCAGACAGAGAGAACTGTCAGGAGAGCCAGAGGGCAGCAGTGTGGTGTAGAGACGAGTGCCAGGAGTTCTGGCTTCCCCATCCAGGTGTTCCAGGACTGGCACCATCTGCACGTGAGCCCCCTTCCATGACAGGAAAATGGGGTAATCCTTGTCCTGCCTACACTCCGTCTGGGAATTTTGGTTTCTGTTCTGTTTCTTGGGGTGAAATGGTGTCATGGTGTGATCGGCTGATCTGTCATTTATCCCAGGGTTGTGTACTGGAGATAGAGGCTGAAGAGGCGGTGGGTCTTAGTGTCCAGGGAAGATGGGTGGCGCGTGTAGGGTGAGACAATTGGGGCTTTTTTTCTTTTTCAGCTCAGTCTCTTTTGCTGTTTGGCCGGAGAAAGCAGTTCAGCAGGGTTCCTGTCCAGGCTTGAGCATGAATCTTGGGGACCCTGCGTATTTCTGGCACCTGGTAGAATACGACCCTGGCTTCTGACCCAGCACAGGCATTCCCCATAAAACACTATTCCACCCTGGAATAGGTTTGTTGCAGGCCCTAAGTGTGGGTTCAGAAGGGGCTCTGGGACTTCCCTGGCAGTCCAGTGGTTAAGACTCTGCGCTTCCAGTGCAGGGGCATGGGTTCGATCCCTGGTCAGGGGACGAAGATCCCACGTTCTGTGCAGTGCAGCCAAAAACCAAAGAAAATTAAAAAAAAAAAGGTGGGGGGGGGCTCTGTTCTGAGGCCACGGTCCTGCTGGCACAGGGCTTTGTGAGTCGCCGGGTCGTGTTCAGAGACGACCCTGCCTCAACCACTGTCTCCTTTCCACTCCCACCCCCTCCTTGATTCCCACCAGCTGCAATGATGCAGCTTTTCTGAGCAGCATCACCCCCGCTGGCCCCAGGTGCACGGTGACCACAGAATTTTTTTTAAGCGATTCTCGAAATGACACATCCCTGGGAGCTCTGAGTCTCATTTATCACTGTGTACTAGCTTCTCGTTGCTGTTGTAACAAATTACCGCAGACTCAGTGGCTTAGAATAGTACACATTTAGTATCTGACAGTTCCTGGAGGGCAGAAATCCAAAGTGGGTCTCTCTGGGCTTAAAATCAAGGTGTGGGCAGGCCTGCGTCCCTTCCAGTGGCTCTAGGGGAGAATCACTTCCTTGCCTTTCCCAGCTTCTAGTGGCCGCCTGCATTCCTTGGCTCATGACCGCACCCCCCCCCTCCAGCCAGCATCCCAGTCACTCCAGCCTCTGCTTTCATTGTCCCATCTCCTTCTCTGCCCCTCCTGTCTCCGTCTTTCCCTTACAAGGACCCTGCGATGACATTAGCCCCCCTGGATCATCCAGGGCAGCCCCCCACCTCATGATCCTTCGCTTAATCTCTCCTGCAGAGTCCCTTTTGCCACGTGAGGAAACATATTCACAGGTCCCGGGGATTAGGACGTGCTCGGCTTTGGGGGGCTGTCATTCTGCCTCCCACGCACTGGCCGTCTCCTCCCCTGTGTTACACGGGAGACCCTGAGCACGGTCAGGCCCACCCCAAGCTTAGAGTCTTACAGGAGTTTCCCATGGGAACAACTCAAGGCAGAATCAAACAAGCAGGTTCATAGAGGGACACAAATCATTATGGAAGTTCAGCAGATTCACCAGTGCCCCTCCTCCCAGACATCACTGTCAAGACAAGAACTTATCAGTCACTCAATGATAATAAATGCCGTTCACTTGCTCATCATTGCTAATTCTTAGAGAACTGCCTATCAAAACTACAATGAGGGGGCTTCCCTAGTGGCGCAGCGGGTGAGAGTCCGCCTGCCGATGCAGGGGACACGGGTTCGTGCCCCGGTCCGGGAAGATCCCACATGCCGCGGAGCGGCTGGGCCCGTGAGCCATGGCCGCTGAGCCTGCGCGTCCGGAGCCTGTGCTCCGCAACGGGAGAGGCCACAAAAGTGAGAGGCCCGCGTACCGCCAAAAAAAAAAAAAAGAAAAAAAAAAAACTACAATGAGGTACCACCTCACACCGGTCAGAATGGCCATCATTAAAAAGTCTACGAAAGCACTGAAATTGAAACTGTGATTAAAAATCTTCCAACAAACAAAAGCCCAGGACCAGATGGCTTCACAGGCGAATTCTATCAAACATTTAGAGAAGAGTTAACACCCATCCTTCTCAAACTCTTCCAAAATATAGCAGAGGGAGGAGCACTCCCAAACTCATTCTATGAGGCCACCATCACCCTGATACCAAAACCAGGCAGGGATGTCAGAAAGAAAGAAAACTACAGGCCAATATCACTGATGAACATAGATGCAAAAATCCTCAACAAAATACTAGCAAACAGAATCCAACAGCACATTAAAAGGATCATACACCATGATCAAGTGGGGTTTATTCCAGGAATGCAAGGATTCTTCAATATACGCAAATCAATCAATGTGATACACCATATTAACAAACTGAAGAAGAAAAACCATATGATCATCTCAATAGATGCAGAGAAAGCTTTTGACAAAATTCAACACCCTTTTATGATAAAAACCCTGCAGAAAGTAGGCATAGAGGGAACTTTCCTCAACATAATAAAGGCCATATATGACAAACCCACAGCCAACATCATCCTCAATGGTGAAAAACTGAAACCATTTCCACTAAGATCAGGAACAAGACAAGGCTGCCCACTCTCACCACTCTTATTCAACTTAGTTTTGGAAGTTTTAGCCACAGCAATCAGAGAAGAAAAGGAAATAAAAGGAATCCAAATTGGAAAAGAAGAAGTAAAGCTGTCACTGTTTGCAGATGACATGATACTATCCATAGAGAATCCTAAAGATGCTACCAGAAAACTACTAGAGCTAATCAATGAATTTGGTAAAGTAGCAGGATACAAAATTAATGCACAGAAATCTCTGGCATTCCTGTACACTAATGATGAAAAATCTGAAAGTGAAATCAAGAAAACACTCCCATTTACCATTGCAACAAAAAGAATAAAATATCTAGGAATAAACCTACCTAAGGAGACAAAAGACCTGTATGCAGAAAATTATAAGACACTGATGAAAGAAATTAAAGATGATACAAATAGATGGAGAGATATACCATGCTCCTGGATTGGAAGAATCAATATTGTGAAAATGACTCTACTACCCAAAGCAATCTACAGATTCAATGCAATCCCTATCAAACTACCACTGGCATTTTTCACAGAACTAGAGCAAAAAATTTCAAAATTTGTTTGGCAAAACAAAAGACCCCGAATAGCCAAAGCAATCTTGAGAAAGAAAAACGGAGCTGGAGGAATCCCTGACTTCAGACTATACTACAAAGCTACAGTAATCAAGACAGTGTGGTACTGGCACAAAAACAGAAAGATAGATCAATGGAACAGGATAGAAAGCCCAGAGATAAACCCACGCACATATGGCCAACTTATCTTTGATAAAGGAGGCAGGGATGTACAGTGGAGAAAGGACAGCCTCTTCAATAAGTGGTGCTGGGAAAACTGGACAGCTACATGTAAAAGTATGAGGTTAGATCATTCCCTAACACCATACACAAAAATAAGCTCAAAATGGATTAAAGAGCTAAATGTAAGGCCAGAAACTATCAAACTCTTAGAGGAAAACATAGGCAGAACACTCTATGACATAAATCACAGCAAGATCCTTTTGGACCCACCTCCTAGAGAAATGGAAATAAAAACAAAGATAAACAAATGGGACCTAATGAAACTTCAAAGCTTTTGCACAGGAAAGGAAACCATAAACAAGACCAAAAGACAACCCTCAGAATGGGAGAAAATATTTGCAAATGAAGCAACTGACAAAGGATTAATCTCCAAAATTTATAAGCAGCTCATGCAGCTCAGTAGCAAAAAAACAAACAACCCAATCCAAAAATGGGCAGAAGACTTAAATAGGCATTTCTCCAAAGAAGATATACAGACTGCCAACAAACACATGAAAGAATGCTCAACATCATTAATCATTAGAGAAATGCAAATCAAAACTACAATGAGATATCATCTCACACCAGTCAGAATGGCCATCATCAAGAAATCTAGAAACAATAAATGCTGGAGAGGGTGTGGAGAAAAGGGAACACTCTTGCAGTGCTGGTGGGAATGTGAATTGGTACAGCCACTATGGAGAACAGTATGGAGGTTCCTTAAAAGACTAAAAATAGAACTACCATATGACCCAGCAATCCCACTACTAGGCATATACCCTGAGAAAACCATAATTCAAAAAGAGACATGGACCAAAATGTTCATTGCAGCTCTATTCACAATAGCCCAGAGCTGGAAACAACCTAAGTGTCCATCATCAGATGAAAGGATAAAGAAGATGTGGCACATATATATAATGGAATATTACTCAGCCATGAAAAGAAACGAAACTGAGCTATTTGTAATGAGGTGGATAGACCTAGAGTCTGTCATACAGAGTGAAGTAAGTCAGAAAGAGAAAGACAAATACCGTATGCTAACACATATATATGGAATTTAAGAAAAAAAAATGTCATGAAGAACTTAGGGGTAAAACAGGAATAGAGACACAGACTTACTGGGGGTGGGCTTGGGGATATGGGGGGGGCTGTGACGGGGCGGGGAGAGGCATGGACGTGTATACACTGCCGGGCGTGGGGTGGATGGATGGTGGGGGGTGGCCGCGTGGCGCGGGGGGATCGGCTCGGTGCTTTGTGGCCGCCTGGAGGGGTGGGATGGGGAGGGTGGGAGGGAGGGAGACGCAGGAGGGAGGGGATGTGGGAACAGATGTATATGTATGACTGATTCACTTTGTTGTAAAGCAGAGACTAATAAAAAAGAAAAAAAAGTCTACGAATAATAAATGCTGGAGAGCGTATGGAGAAAAGGGAACTCTCCTACACTGTTGGTGGGAATGTAAATCGGTGAAGTCACTATGGAGAACAGTATGGAGGTTCCTTAAAAAACTAAAAATAGAGCTACCATGTGATCCAGCAATCCCACTCCTGGGCATATACCCAGACAAAACTATAATTTGAAAAGATACATGTACCTCTGTGTTCATAGCAGCACTATTTACAATAGCCAAGACCTGGAAACAACCTAAATGCCCATCGACCGATGAACAGATAAAGAAGATGTGGTACATATATACAGTGGAATACTACTCAGCCATTAAAAAGAATGAAATAATGCCCTTTGCAGCAACATGCATGGACCTAGAGATTATCATACTAAGCAAAGTAAGTCAGAGGAAGACAAGTACCATGTGATATCACTTATATGTGGAATCTAAAATACAGCACACATGAAGCTATCTACAAAACAGAAATAGACTTACAGAATTAGAGAACAGACTTGTGGTTGCCAAGGGGAGGGAAGGATTGGGAGTTTGGAATTAGTATATCCAAACTATTATATATAGGATGGATAAACAGTAAGGTCTTATTGTATAGCACAGGGAACTATATTTAACATCCTGTGATAAACCATAATGGAAAAGAATATGAAAAAGACTATATAGATGTATAACGGAGTCACTTTGCTGTACAGCAGAAATTAATACAACATTGTAAATCAGCTATACTTCAATAAAATTTTTTAAACAGTGCCATTCACCGATCACTCACCTCGCGCCAGGTACTGGGCTCAGCATTTTATATATATATTGTCTCAGTTAGTCCTTAAAACAGTTCTATGAAGTAAGTACTATTTGGGGAAGGGGGAATCAAACTTTTATAATCACAGAAGTAATACTAATTATAGACAAATGAGAAAATATGGCAGACATTCTTACTGATTTGCTTCATTGAAGTCAGCATAGTCTAAGAACACGGTTACAGGAATCAAATGATATAAAATGATTTTCTTTTTATGAATTTATTTATATTTTATTTTTGGCTGCGTTGTGTCCTCATTGCTGCACGCAGGCTTCTCTCTAGTTGCGGCGAGCGGGGGCTACTCTTCGTTGAGGTGCGCAGGCTTCTCATTGCGGTGGCTTCTCTTGTTGTGGAGCATGGCTCTAGGCGTGTGGGCTTCAGTAGTTGCAGCACGTGGGCTCAGTAGTTGTGGCTCGCGGGCTCCAGAGCACAGGCTCAGTAGTTGTGGTGCACGGGCTTAGTTGCTCTGCGGCATGTGGGATCTTCCTGGACCAGGGATTGAACCTGTGTCCCCTGCATTGGCAGGCGGATTCTTTTTTATAAATTTATTTATTTATTTATTTTTGGCTATGTTGGGTCTTCGTTGCTGCGCGCGGGCTTTCTCTGATTGCGGCGAGCGGGGGCTACTCTTTGTTGTGGTTCGCGGGCTTCTCATTGTGGTGGCTTCTCTTGTTGTGGAGCACAGGCTCTAGGCACGTGGACTTCAATAGTTGCAGCACGTGGGCTCAGTAGTTGTGGCTCGTGGGCTCTAGAGCGCAGGCTCAGGAGTTGTGGCACACTGGGCTTAGTTGCTCCGCAGCATGTGGGATCTTCCCGGACCAGGGCTCGAACCCATGTCCCCTGCATTGGCAGGCGGATTCTTAACCACTGCACCACCAGGGAAGTCCTAAAATGATTTTCTAATGAAAAGCAACGGTCCCTCTTCTACCCCAGCCTGCTGCATAGAGGCCATTGGTTTTAGTTGTTTCTTCTCAAAGCTACGCAGGTTCTGTTGTGGTCCCTGTTTCCCAGGTGGGGAGCAGGCTGACAGAGGGTAAGGAATCTGTCCTAGGAACCTGCTGAAGGGTCTGAGCTGGTTGAGGTCCTGGAGTCAGTGCTGGGTTTCAGTCCCAGCCCCACCACTTACAAGCTCCGCCCCGAACTGGTTGCTTCACCTCCCTGAGCTCCAGTTTCCTCACCTGTGACATGAGGTTGACTCAGCATTGTCCTCACAGAGCTTCGGTGAGACTCAAATTGAAGAGTACACATAAAGCATTTTTCAGCGTTGGGCATTGATAATTAACGATGACCACCACTGGTATTCCAGGTCAAAAATTCCAAGCTTCTTCCCGTTTATTCATTCTTTCACTGGCATTGGAATATAGCAGTGGACAAAACCGCACTGTCTCTGCCCTCGTGGTCACGGAGAAAGACCTTAATCAGAATAAGCACGTGAATAGGTGTGAAATTACAGCTGCACAAGCACCACTAAGGAGAGGCACAGATGCCGCAGGAGAGTGTGATTAAAGGATTGGACTCAGTGAGGTCAGAGATGGCCATGCAGCAGAAGGGATGCTTGAGCTGAGCCCCAAGGACGGGAGGAGATAATAACTAGTTGATAAAGGGCATCACTGACAGGAAACAGCATGTGCAAAGGCCCTGTGCTGGGGAGGGGAAGTGTGGTACGTGTAAGGGACTGAAAGATGGTCTATGTGGCGCTGTGCTGCCCTGCCCTGCCCCCTACCTCAGAGGCCCCCAAAGCCTTCTTGTGCCTTCTGTCTGCTCACTGGTTGTGTCTGTAGACACAGGGTAGAGTTGGGGTGGAATGTGGGGACAGGACGGCTTGAATGAATGGTGCTGTCTTGCAGACTCAGCCTCGGGGCTCCCGGGGTAGGTGGATGTGGCCACATGACCTGAGTTCCTGCAGGCACTGGCTCAGGGGCAGGAGGGTTGGGGGTGGAGAGGGTGGGCACCGTCCCCCGGCAGCTGCCCTTGCCATGACATCCTTCCCTGGGGCCAGGTGAAGAAGATGGGTGAGCTGGGGCTCATGGCCATGGATGTGCCCGAGGAGTTTGGCGGTGCCGGCCTCGATTACCTGGCCTACGCCATCGCCATGGAGGAGATCAGCCGGGGCTGCGCCTCCACTGGAGTCATCATGAGCGTCAACAACGTGAGTCTCGCGCCTGGGCCCTGGATACACCGGTGAAGGGGAAGCTCCTGTGGGTGGGCAGGCCCTCTACCACACAGCCCCACATCCGGGGCGCAGCCCGGCCTTGGCTCCCTGCCCGCCTCTGGACCTGTCCCTTGCGTGGGCCTCTGGAGAGAGGAGGCCTGGGGGTGGGTACGCGGGCGGGCAGGTGTTCTGGGCTGGAAGGCCTCCGACCGCTCTGCACTGTCCCCCCAGTCCCTCTACTTGGGGCCTATCCTGAAGTTTGGCTCCAAGGAGCAGAAGAAGCAGTGGCTCACTCCTTTCACCAGCGGCGACAAAATTGGCTGCTTTGCCCTCAGTGAACCAGGTATCACCGTGGGACAGTGGTCTGCCCCTGTCCCCTCCCCTCAGAATCGGGGTGACAGACTCAGGCTGGGGCCAGTGCTGAGCTGGGTCAGCTGCTCGTTGCCTCCCGGGGCAGGAGGGCAGGAGTGAGGGCCTGGGGTGGAGCTCTGGCTGCTGGGATCGCCACAGAGCCCGGGCTCGCCTCGGCTGAGCTGGGAGGGAGGGACTTGGGCCCTGGGGTCCCTTTGGCTTGAAGACACCCAGCTGTCACATCCCCCCCATCCCCCCACCCCGAGAGCTGTGGGAGCCGGTGCGGCCCTCGAGCCTTCTCTCAGGAGCCAGACCCTGATCCCTTGGACCCGGTTCTGGCTCACCAGCCAGGGGTGAGGCCGGGTTCCGGGTGAGTTGGTGGCGGTGCCCTCGGAGGGTGGAGGCGGTGGACTCTGAGTCTGCGTGTGGGGCAGGGAACGGCAGCGACGCGGGGGCCGCCGCCACCACTGCCTGGGCAGACGGTGACTCGTGGGTCCTGAGTGGCACCAAAGCCTGGATCACCAACTCCTGGGAGGCCTCGGCCGCTGTGGTCTTCGCCAGCACGGACAGATCCTTGCAGAACAAGGTGGGGACCCCGAAGGGAGGTCAGTGAGATGTTCAGTTTCTAGATCCCAACCTCCTTGGTCCGATGGAGCTGTTCTTGCTCTGGGGCACTTGCCGCTGTCCTTGTCCCTCTCCCTCCCCGGGCAGCGCCTTCCCCGGAGGAGCGGGCAGAGGGCGTCACCGCGAGGTTCTGAGGGAGGTGGAGGGAAGGGATAGGAGCTGGTGGCTGTGGTGATTTGTGTGAGGGGCGTGGCCTTGAGCTGGTGAAAAAGTCACTGGGCGCGTCTGGCCTCCAGGGCATCAGTGCCTTCCTGGTTCCCATGCCAACGCCTGGGCTCACGCTAGGGAAGAAGGAAGACAAGCTGGGCATCCGGGCCTCATCCACTGCCAACCTCATCTTCGAGGACTGTCGCATCCCCAAGGACAACCTGCTGGGGGAACCGGGGATGGGCTTCAAGATTGCCATGGTGAGCCCAGCCGCGGGGGCGGGGGCCCTGGGGCCCGGCTGGCCGGCCACTGACAGGGCTGTCCTCACAGCAAACCCTGGACATGGGCCGCGTCGGCATCGCCTCCCAGGCCCTGGGCATCGCCCAGGCTGCCCTCGACTGTGCTGTGAACTACGCCGAGAACCGCACGGCCTTCGGGGCGCCCCTCACCAAGCTGCAGGTCATCCAGGTAACGAGGCACGGTGCCGCGGAGGGAGAGAGTTTCGGCCTCTCCGCTCTGCCTCCCAGGTGGCTTTCACCTGCTCCCGTGTCCTCTGCCCTCCTCCCTCCTGTCTTGCAGGGAGAGGGGAGGAAGGGCAGACACCGACTGCTGGGGTGGGACTGGGTTGTTGCAGTTCAAGTTGGCGGACATGGCCCTGGCCCTGGAGAGTGCCCGGCTGCTGACCTGGCGCGCTGCGGTGCTGAAGGATAACAAGAGGCCTTTCATCAAGGTGCCCGTGGGGCTGGGGTCTCCCTGGGCACGGCCCAGAGCTTTCGTGGTGGAGGGACTGAGGGAAGCCTCTGGGCGGGGTCCCGGTTCCTTGGGCCCGTGGGTTTATTGCTACAAGGGGTGGCTCCCCCAGGCCCACCCTGCTGAGGGCCATGTGCGGGGCGCTCCGCCCAAGGTCGAGTTTCTGACGCCACCATCCCCTGTGGTTAGGAGGCGGCAATGGCCAAGCTGGCTGCATCGGAGGCCGCAACTGCCATTACCCACCAGGTGAGTGCCCCCCGGTGCCTGGGCGAGGGAGGTCCCAAGGGTTGAGTAGCAGCGAGTGTGCCGGCTGCCCCTCCCCCGGCTGATCCTGTCCTGTTTTTCCCCTCGAGTGGGGGTCTTCTCCTCCTGAGCCCCTGCTTTCCGCCTTAGGCCATGCAGATCCTGGGTGGCATGGGCTACGTGACAGAGATGCCAGCCGAGCGGCACTACCGTGACGCTCGCATCACTGAGATTTATGAAGGCACCAGTGAGATCCAGAGGCTGGTGATCGCCGGGCACCTGCTCAGGAGCTACCGGAGCTGAACCCTCGGTAGGGCCAACAGTGCCCGCCGGGATCCGGGCTGGCCTGAGGACCAGGGGAAAGTGGGCAGGAGCCACGTGGCCTTCCCCCTGACTCCCTGTCAAGGCCTGTGGGGCAGAACAGCAGGGGCCACGCCTCCTCTCGCCAGGGTCCCCAGACCCAGTCTTCTGGGTGGACCTGCCGCCCTCAGCTCTATCCGCCCCAGACTAAGCTGCCTGGGAGAAAGGAAAAGCGGGGCTGTGGTCTGAGGATGCCCGTCCTCAGCTCAGGTTCTTGGCTTTGTTCCCTCTCCACCACCGACTGTGCCTTATTCTCTTCATCTGGAGGCTGGGCCGTGGGAAGGGAGAAATTACCACTTGAGGACTCCCCAGTTCTCTTCTGTGGGTCCTGGCGCTTAGCGTGAGACCTGGTGTCTACTCTTTCCTCTGAGGTCAGGAGTCTGGAGGAGTGGGATGCGGTGGGGGCCGCTGGAATGACCAGGCCTCAAAGCAGAAGTGGTGTTCTCTCTGGCCCTGTAGCCTCAGGGCTGGGTCATTGTGGAAGCTGCCCTGCGTCCCATTAACCTGTTCTTTGTAAAGTATAAATGAGTGCAGGTGGGTGGTCTGATTCGTGCTGTGGGATGATCACCTGTGGGAACTAAGTAATAAATCATACCTGTTCCCTGACCCTCCTGTCCTTGCTTGGGTGCTGCTGGGGAGGGAAAGATGGTCCTTTAATCTGCTCTCTTGCAACCCCCCCATTCTGTGTGTGTGAGAGAGAGAGGGAGAGGGAGGGAGAGGGAGAGGGAGGGAGTGTGTGAGATTATGTGAAGGAGAGGGAGTGTGTGAGATTATGTGAAGCCAGCTGCAGCGGGAGGGTCCATTTCCACCCCGGGAGAGCTCCAGCACGAAGCAGGGTTGATGCAGTTCAGGAGAATAAGTGCTTGGGTGTCTAGGAGACCGACTGCTGAGCAGGGAGGGCCAGCCAGGTTAGGGCCTCCGGCGGGCAGCCGGGTGAGTGAGTGCCAGCCTCAGGGCAGGAGGAAGGAGGTTGCAGAGGGGCTGTGGGGAGAGGAGAGGGGAAGGAGCAAAGCCAAGGAGACGGAGACTTGGGAAGCTTCTGTTTTGCTCACTATCTGTTCACCGAGGGCCAGCACTGAGCCTGTAGTGAGAGGGTCCTGTATCGAACCGAACTCAGGTCCACTCGCCCGACGTGCAGCAAAGCCAGTCAGCTGACAGCAGGTTGTGGTGAAGGACCGCAAGTGTTTATTGCAGGCCCCAAGCAACGGAGTGGAGACAAGCCTCAGATCCCCTCCAGGTGGTGCTGGAGTTGGGGGTTTCTTAAGGGGAGAACAGAGAGGCTGAGATTAATCATTTCTGTGATTAGTGGTAGTTCCGGGAGTCAGGATGTCTCTGGTTTAGGGTTCTTTGGCCGGGTGGCCCATGGCTCAGGGGTCTGTGAACTCATCTTGCCCTGGAGAAACACCCTGAGTTTGTGTGGTAATGGCATCTGTGATGGCAATTTTAGCACATTAACAATGTTATTGACAACAGCAGTTGTAGTCATCTGACGCTGGTTGATTAGAGTTCAGTTAGCACAGGATTGAGGCCAGAGGGTATAAGAAAGGAGATGAAGTTTTGGTTAGAGATTAATCACCAGCTCAGCAAGGGAGCTGGTTTTTTTTTTTTTTTTTTTTTTTTTTTGGTGGTACGCGGGCCTCTCACTGCTGTGGCCTCTCGCGCTGCGGAGCACAGGCTCGGGACGCGCAGGCCCAGCGACCATGGCTCACAGGCCCAGCCGTTCTGCGGCATGTGGGATCCTCCTGGACCGGGGCACGAACCCGTGTCCCCTGCATCGGCAGGTGGACTCTCAACCACTGCGCCACCAGGGAAGCCCAAGGGAGCTGGTTTAAGGAGGACTCGGTTTGGGTCCTAGTGCTGCGGGGCCGGCTTTGGGCCGACGTGCCTCTGCGCGGGGAGCCCATGCTGTTAACCGCTGTGGCGCAGTGTGGAGAGCGGAGCTGCTGGGGGAGAAACGGAACAGAGGGGTGAGGGCGGCGGGAAGAGCCCGCAGACAGTTTCAGAAGAGGTGCGGACAGCCCTCCGCAGAGCGGGAAGGGCCGGGAAGCTGACCTGCCACTGCTGTGAGGTCTCTGGAGGGAAGAGGGGACGGGAACCTGACCAGCTGGAGCCACCATCAAGTGGGCGCCCAACCACGCGGGCTCTCGCGGCGCGCGGGTTCACGTGCAGGGGTGCGGGTGAGGGGCGCCGCGCGGACGAGGCAGCCTCCAGCCCCCACCCCCACCCTCCCGCGCCAGCGCCGGCCTCGCACTGGGCTCGCGGGCAGCGCCCCGGCGCCCGAGCAAGGACTCCCTTGCCAGCGGCTCTCCGGGCGCACACGCCTCCACGGGCCGCTGTTGGCGGGGCGGGCCTCTCGGGTCTGGGCACCTGGCCCAGGTGTGCGGGGTGGAGGAGCCGGGCCCCGCAGGGCCGACAGGCGCAGCTGCGGCCCGCTTTCCCCCACTGCGCAGGCGGGCGGGGCGCGAGGGGCAACAGGAGAGGGATCCCGCTAACGAGACGCAGAGACCGCCTCCGTGCCGCCCTGCGGTCTGGTGGACGGCGCTGCCTCCTTCTCCGGGTAAGCAGCTAGCTCACACCTCTGCGGGGCCCTGGGCTCGGGTGCAAGCCGAGGGTGCGGGGGGCAGGCTGGGATTCCAGGCTTCTCCCCCGGAGCAGCCACGGTTGACCCATCCCACGTGGGAGGCAGGCGAAGGGCGGCCTCTCCCTGAGTCGCTGACCCCACGAACAGGGGCAGCGGCGTTCAGATGGCTCCACGACGCCTCCAGCGAGGTAGCCCTGGCTGCTGGCCCAGGTGAGGGTGAGGGGACAGGCAAGTGGTTGAAGCTGTCTCTGGACCTTTCCTCTAGGCAGTGGGGGACAAGAAGAGGGAGGGAGCTTTGAGGCTCAGAGGAGCCCGACCCCCAGTCCCAGGTTGGGACGCCAGGCTGGGAACCCAGCTCTCCTGCTCTGGACTCTGGCCCCTCCTGTCTTGGTCGGGCCAGTCTGCCCTACCTGTTGAAAAGCCTCTGGGCCTTGAAGGGCCAGGCGGCCAGCTAGGGCCACAGCGCTTCTTCAGGGCAAAGGGCTGGGCCATCAGAGCCCGCCCGGCCAGGGAACAGGCCTGTTTTCCCAGCTGCCGCCCCAGCTGGGCGTCTGCTTAGATGAGTCTGGAAGAACCTCAGCCTTGGGGTCATAGAGGGCCATACTGTCCTCCATTTCCGCTAAGGTCCAGTCTGTGCGCTCCAGGTCTTCCGGATGCTCTCATGGGTTGGGGGTCTCCCTCTCCTGTGCGGGGACAGGAGGTGTGGGGAGAGTCAACCACCAACCCTTTGGCTTTGACGGGGAGCAGGCCTTCCTTAGTTGAAGCTTCTCCAGCTCAGAACTGAATGCTGAACTCTGCCCTGGGTCCCCTTGAACTGGAACTATGCAAGTAGATCGCAGACATCATGTCGCTTTGTGCCCAGTGTGTGTTTCCTACGAATAAGGACAGTCACATTCACTTACACATCAGGGGGACAGTTACCAAAGTTGGGAAGCTTAACCATGGTCTGCAGACCTCACTCATGATTTGCCAGCCCGCTCAGTGCCCTTCACAGTGGTTTAAGGTCCAGGATCACACGTTGCATTTAGCTGAGGGGTCTCTTGTTTCTTTCATTCTAGGACGGTTTCTCATAATGAATTTGTTTATGGTGACATTGGCAGTTTTAAAGTGTCCAGGCTGGTTAATTTTGTAGACTGTCCCTCTGTCCAGATTAGTCTGATGGTTTCTCTGTGATAAAATGCGTGGTGTGTATTTTTGGGCAGTGATAGTGTAGTGAAGTCCCTATTTTATACCTGACTTCGACTATTAGTGTTTTATCTTTTTCTTAATTAAGATGAAGTTTATCATCTTTCTAAAATACCAATTTTAAAAAAAAATTTATTTATTTTATTTATTTTTGGCTGTGTTGGGTCTTCGTTGCTGCGCACGGGCTTTCTCTAGTTGCGGTGAGCGGGGGCTACTCTTCGTTGCGGTGCGCAGGCTTCTCATTGCGGTGGCTTCTCGTTGCAGAGCATGGGCTCTAGGCACAAGGGCTTCAGTAGTTGTGGCTCGAGGGCTCTAGAGCAAGGCTCAGTAGTTGTGGCGCACGGGCTTAGTTGCTCCGCGGCATGTGGGACCTTCCCAGATCAGGGCTTGAACCTGTGTCCTGTGCATTGGCAGGCGGATTCTTAACCACTGCGCCACCAGGGAAGCCCTAAAATACCAATTTTTGACTATTGACATTCAGTATTGTGGTTTTTAAATTAATTTTATAGTTTCCTTCTAATTTTTTTGGATTTAATTTGCTGTTTTTTTCCCCCCAGCTTCCTGGGATGAATGTTCATTGGTTTTTTCAGTCTTTTTTCTAAGGAATGAATTTAAAGTTACGCATTTCTCTCTAAGCATGGTTTTAGCTTCATTTTGTAAATTTCAGTAGATTGTATTTTCATTATTACTTAGTTTTCTGAGTTCCATTATGCTTTCTCCTTTGACTTATCAGTTGTTTCAAAGAGTATTATTTTATTTATTTTTGGCTGCATTGGGTCTTTGTTGCTGTGCACGGGCTTTCTCGTTGCAGTGAGCAGGGTCTCCTCTTCGTTGTGGAGCGCAGGCTTCTCATTGCGGTGGCTTCTCTTGTTGCAGAGCATGGGCTCTAGGCTCGCGGGCTCAGTAGTTGTGGAATGTGGGCTCAGTAGTTGTGGCTCACGGGCTTAGTTGCTCTGCGGCATGTGGGATCTTCCCAGACCAGAGCTCGAACCCGTGTCCCCTGCATTGGCAGGCAGATTCTTAACCACTGCGCCACCAGGGAAGCCCAAGAGTATTATTTTATTAAGACGGGGTTTCCGCAGTATTTTTTGTTACTGATTTTTTAAAAAATAGTGGTAAGATACACATAACATAAAATTTACCATTTTAGATTGGCACAGCACTGTAAATCAACTGTACTTCAATAAGAAAAGTTATTTTAAAAAAAGATGAACTATCCTGTGCGTGATGGCAAAGTGAGCTTTCTAAAATGCAGATCTGATCAGTACACCCTCATGTGCACTCTGAATTCCAATTTTAATAAATGACTTGCTCTTCTGCCAAAAAAATACCATTTTAACCATTTTTCTTAAAAAAAAAAAAAGTACAATTCAGTGGCATTTAGTACATGTACAGAGTTGTATAACTATCACCGCTATCTAGTTCCTGAACATTTTCATCACCCCAGAAGGCGACTCCATACCCATCGCTATTGATTTTTTTTTCTTCTTTTTTTTTGGCCATGCTATGGTGTGGCATATGGGATCTTAGTTCCCCGACCAGGGATCGAACCCATGCCCCCTGCAGTGGGAGCGGATCCTTAACCACTGGACCGCCAGGGAAGTCCCCCACCGCTATTGATTTTTGCCTTAATTGCATTGTAGTCTCAGAACATTTTCTGCATTATTTAAATTCTTTGAAATTTGTTGAGATTTGCATCATGACCCCATGTCATTTTCTATAAAAACCGAATACTTTTTAAGAGATTCTTTTTTTCCCTATTGATACACATAGCTCTAGTTCATTTATTTTGATTGCTGTATGGTGTCCCATTGTGTAAATATACTATATTTAGGTAGTTTACAGTTTTTCTCTGTTATAAACCATGGTGCAGTGAACATTCTAGACTGTGTCTCCTTGTTCAAGTGTGAGATCTTCTGAGCATTTAAATAGAAGTGGGCTTGTTGGCCTCAGGCTGTTTGTCGCTTGGGCTTTACAGATATTTGCCAGATCTCCACGGTGATTCCATCAGCACATAGCCTCCTAGCAGGGGAGGAGTGTCCATCCCTTGGTACCATCAGATTTGACAATTTTTCTTCAACCTGATTGTGATTTTAACTTGCATCCCTGGTTGCTAGAGGAGTTGCCCATCTTTTCACTGTTTATTGGCCGTTCTGGTTCCTCCTGTGAATTGCCATTTATGTCCTTTGTTTCTTCTATGGGTTATCTTTTCCTTATTGATTTGTAATCGTCATGTGGGTATAGTTTGGATGCTAATCACTTGCCAGCTGTAGAGTTGCAAAAAGACTCATACAGTGTGTGACTTTCACTTTTTAAAGTGGTTTTGCATTTTAATGTCCACTTTGAAAATTAAAAAAAAAACTTTCAGAAGTTTTATCTATACACTGTAAATGTTTCAAATACACTTTTCATGATAAAAAGTGACAGTCCCCTTCTGGGGGGGTAGTTTGGGTACCTCTTTCCGGACCTTTTGCTGTGCATCTGCGAATAGCTCAGTTATGTATTTTTCCCCCACAAATGGGATGAATGCTGTATGTATTATGCGGCCTTTACATCAAGTGACCTCTCTGTACCTCTCCTTAGCAGAAAGATTTCTCCCCCTACACATATATAGATACACACACACACACACACACCCTAGAGTTGCCCAGAACCAGAGAGAGGAGAGGTTGCTCGAGGGCCAGCCAGCTTGTCTACACATATTCCCTTTTTAAAAAGTTGGGGTAAAATATGCATAACACGAAATTTACCATTTTAACCTTTTTTTTTTTTTTTTTTTTTGCGGTACGCGGGCCTCTCTCACTGTTGTGGCCTCTCCCGTTGCAGAGCACAGGCTCTGGACGCGCAGGCTCAGCGGCCATGGCTCACGGGCCCAGCCGCTCTGCGGCATGTGGGATCTTCCCAGACCGGGGCACAAACCCATGTCTCCTGCATCGGCAGGCGGACTCTCAACCACTGCGCCACCAGGGAAGCCCAGTGGGTTCTTTTTTGAAGCCATTGAGTCCGTGGTAATTTGTTACATGGCAGTAGAAGACTAATACAGGATATAGTCTCTCTCTTCCCTTAGCAGGCCCCGTTATGCTGTGATTTAGTTGTAATTAGTGGCCGGGCAGCCAGGAGAGGTGAGGGCAGCTTCTGAGGGGGCACCTGTTGCCTTGTGGAGAAGAGGCTTCCCAAGCGTCTTCCAACACAGCAGCAGTGCCAGCTCCCCTACGGGGCTGAGCCCCCTCTGCGTGCCCAGAGTCTGGGGGTGGAGGGTGTGGAATCCACATCCCTGAGGGCATCCATCCAGATGTCTCAGTTTTGAGGACCTCCTCCTCCCCATGCCCCTCGTTTGCATAACAGATGTGCCTTGGCTGAGCATTCAGTCTCTGGAGCTCTGACTCCTTCAATTAGGGCTTTAGCTTGTCATTCAACTGTGTCTGCCCTTTTGCTGCAGGTGATAAGGGCCTCTTTGTCAGCGACTCAAATTGCAATATGTAAATGGATCAAATCAACACATTGTCCACCTTAAACTTACACAGTGTTGTATGTCAGTTATATCTCAATTTTTAAAAAAAGATCCTTTTATTTCTACTCTACACCAAGGCCCTCAGGTGCCCCCACTTAGCCATTGACTGCATGTTAACAGCTCAGTTCCTCACTATCTTTCTGCAGGGCATCGGTACAATTATACAATTCTTAATAATACTAATAGTCAACGCTATTTTTTGTAGGCATTGTCCCCTCAGCTTCCACCCCTGATTTTTTCAAATGTCTGCACCGTTACACCCACCACAGCATTTCCCTCCACCGTGATATTCCCCAGGTCACAACTGGTGAGATCTTTAGTAAATGGAGCCCTGAGTGTGCCAGGATCTATCCATGCCACCTGCCAGCCAGGACTGTATCCTCTTCCCATGCTGGTGGTGGGCAAGACAGTTCCAACTCCCTGTTTTCTCAGATCGCTCCTGGTTCCACTCGTTTTCCTCTGAGTCCTCTGAGAAGCAGAAAACAAGATGGGATTAAACATGGGAGAATTCATTAAGAGCAACGCCTCAGTGATGGGAAATAAGGAGGGAGCCGGCAAAGGCTGCGAGAGTCATTGGACCACAAGTGAAGGAGAGGAGGTTGAGAAGCATCCTAGACCTCCGTGCAGTCTAAGGAAACTTCAGCAAAGCCTCCAGGGTCTCCAGCCATCAGGGGAGTCCTATGTTTCCCAGGAATAGGCCTGCTTTAGTGTCCCTGTCGCACTTGGTCATTGACTAGGAGTAATGCGTCGGAGGTGAGGTCTTGGTGCAAACCGTACCATGGATTTTCAGGGAGAGCTGTTGAGGCCTTGGTCAGTCGTGTTCCTGGGTGTGGAGGTCTGAGAGGTGCATTTTCACGCATCCATCTTCATGTCGATCTGTACTTACTTCCCACAGTGTCATTCTGGAACTTAACATCTTTCCTGGGTTAGATTCCTTGTTTCTTAGATTCTGGCTCTTTTTTTGTTTTATTACCTAGTTTTGGCAGAGTATTTCCTCCAATAATTTCCTGAGAAAAGGGGAACGACAGGCACTTTTAAAAAGACCTTGCAGAAATTCCTTGGAGGTCCAGTGGTTAGGATTCAGCCCTCTCACTGCCAGGGGCCCGGGTTCAATCCCTGGTCGGGGAACTAAGATACCACAAGCCATGTGGCCTGGCCAAAAAAAAAAAAAAAACAAAAACCTTGTGTGTCTTAAATATTTTTATTCTATCCTTTATTAAACCCTTAATAGTTTGGCCGGGTGTAGAACCCTGGTTTGGAATTATATTTCTTCAGAATTTTGAAGGCATCAATTGTTTTTTAGCTTCCAGTGCTACCATTTAGAAGTCCAGAGCCATTCTGATTCTTGAATCTTTATAGGCGACCTGTATTTTCTCTATGAAAGCTTGTAGCATCTTTTCTTTGTTTCTGGTGTTCTGAAATGTTAAGGTGATGTGTGGTCATTTTTGGTGTGGGTGATTTTTTTTTTTTAAATTGATATATATTTGATTGTGTTAGTTTCTGGTGTACAACAAATTGATTCAGTTATACGTATATGTATGTGTGTATATATTCTTTTTCAGATTCTTTTCCATTATAGGTAATTACGAGATATTGAATATAGTTCCCTGTGCTGTACAATAGGTCCTTGTTGTTTGTTTTATATAGTGTGTATCTGTTAATCCCAAACTCCTAATTTATCTGCCCCTCTTCTTTGGTAACCGTAAGTTCGTTTTCTGTGTCTGTGAGTCTGCTTCTGTTTTGTAAATAAGTTCATTTGTCATATTTTAGATTCCACATATAAGTGATATCATATGATATTTTTCTCTGACTTAGTACAATATGATAATCTCTAGGTCCATTGATGTTGCTGCAAATAGCATTATTTCATTCTTTATGGCTGAGTAGTATTCCTGTGTGTGTGTGTGTGTGTACACATACACACCATCTTTTTTTTCATCCATTTAGCCGGGTATTTGGTGGGCTCTCTCAATCTGGGGATCCATGTTCTCAATTTCTTGGAAAATTACATTATTTCTTTGATCATTTTAGTCTCTTTTGTTTTCTTTCTAAAATTCCTATTATTATTCCTTCTGGATTTTCTTTTCTCTCCTATTTGTCTCTCTGTCCTACTCTTTGGGGGTTGTCAATTTCATCTTCCTATTTTTGTTCATTTGACAAATATGTATCGAACACCTATTTAAAGTGCTGGAGATACAGCAGTGAATAAGATCCTGCCCTTGCTGTTTTTAGTTTCTAGTTTTCATGTGTATTTCTAGTCATATTGTGCTTTGGTCAGAGAAAGCAATCAGTTGTTTCCACTTTTCAGAATATGAGAGTTTGTGAGGGTGAAATTTATGGTCAGTTTCCACCGATATTCCATGAGAAACTAAAAAGGTTATGTTTTCTGTGACAGTAAATAGAGATTAATAAAATTGATCTACTAATATTGATGCTTTGATTCAGATTCATTCATGGTTCTCATGTTTATTGCAGCACCTACTATATTTGAGATACCGTGCAAGCCATTGGGGGAGATAGTGGGTGAGCAAAAACAGGATTCCTTTTCTCAGAGTTCTTTATAGGCTAGTGGTGGTGTTAGTGGTGGGGGCAGACATTAATCAAGTAATAGCCTAAATGGGATAAGTACTATGCAGGAAAGGAACAGAGTTCTCTGAGAGCATAAAAAATAGTGGCATCTGAGCTAGACCCGTGGGTCACGGAAGGCCTCCCTGACAAGGTGACAGTTGAGCTGAGATCTGAAGGATGAGTTGGCCTTAGTGAGACCAAGAGCCCAGAGGTGAGCAGTCCAGGTCTAGGAGATGGCTTGGGCAGGTAAACGCCCTGTGGTGGGAGAGAAACACAGTCTTTAATGAATGGAAGGACGTCTGGAGGACAGAATGACGGAGCTTGGTGTGAGAGGAGCTGGAGAGGCAGGGAGGGCCATGGTGGGCATGGCCCTGAGGGTCACGTAACGGATTTCTGCCTTATCCTGAGAGCAACAGGAAACCCTTGGCTCATGGACCCAGAGGAGTGGTACGAGAATGTTTCCATTTTGAAAAGATCACTCTGGCTGTGATGTGCAGAGCAGGTGATGGTAGGTGGAAGGGAAGGTTTGTCAGGGTGAATTAGGAGGCTCCTGTCATAATCTAGGGGCAGGATGCTAGTATCTTGGATCAGGGTGGAGACAGAGGTGATGGAGAGAAATGGACAGATTCCAAGGGCATTCAGGAGGTTAAATGGACAGGAGTCAGCGATCGATTGACTGGTCATGAGGGTAGAGGGTCTTGTCCAGCTGCATGGATGATGGTGTCATTCGTGCAGAAGAGGGACACCATTGTCGGAGGTGGTGCTGGGGAGAGCACAAGACCTGGCTTAGGCATGATGAACTTTTTTCCTTCTACACCCATTCTCCTCCCCCCTGCCCCCGCCGACTTGTGTTGTCCAGGACTGAAAGACATTATGCAATTCTTCAACCACATTTAAAATTTTTTTTATTTATTTAAATTAATTTATTTTTGGCTGCGTTGGGTCTTCGTTGTGCGTGGGCTTTCTCTAGTTGTGGCGAGCAAGGGCTACTCTTCGTTACGTTGAGCGAGCTTCTCATTGTGGTGGCTTCTCTTGTGGAGCACAGGCTCTAGATGCGCGGGCTTCAGTGGTTGTGGCTCGTGGGCTCGGTAGTTGTGGCGCACGGGCTTAGTTGCTCCGCGGCATGTGGGATCTTCCCAGACCAGGGCTAGAACCCGTGTCCCCTGTATTGGCAGGCAGAACCACTGTGCCACCAGGGAAGTCCCTTCAACCACATTTTAATGTCTGTCAGTTTCTTGTCTTGCATTTCTCTTACAGTTTGATATGTTTGACAGTAAAGTTTCATGACAATGTCAGATTTTAAGATTTCTATTTTTTTATTTTTTTTTATTTTTTTTTGTGGTACGCGGGCCTCTCACTGTTGTGGCCTCTCCCGTTGCAGAGCACAGGCTCCGGACGCGCAGGCTCAGCGGCCATGGCTCACGGGCCCAGCCGCTCCGCGGCATGTGGGATCTTCCCAGACCGGGGCACGAACCCGTATCCCCTGCATCGGCAGGCGGACTCTCAACCACTGCACCACCAGGGAAGCCCTAAGATTTCTATTTTTAATTATTGTAGTAATAACTGAAAATGTTATCATTAAAGATTTGAAATTATGGACGGTCCATATTTATGACCCCCAGCCCCATTCCCCTCTCTGAAAGTAATGCTGGTTCACAGCTTGAGTTGAAATATTGTGTGGATTATGGCCCTCACCCTAATGAAACTTTTGTTGTACTTCATACTTTTTAACAAAATTCAGCATTGCTGGATATGACTATCACGTCCTTGTTTTCTTTTCTTGTGTATTTATTTGCTTGGTGTATTTTGCTCAAACTTTTACTTTGGAACTGAGTCACAAGTGGTTGGATTTATCTTTTTGGTCAAATATGAACTTTTGCTTCTAATAAATGACTTTATCCCACCTACATTAGTACCAGATTCTTGATCTTAACTTTTCCCTTTTTCATATATCCCCTTTATTAAGGCTTCCATATTGCTTTCTTTGCTCTTCATTTTTTGCCATAATGTCTTCCCCTGGGTAATTTGGAAAATTAAGGCATTTTTAGTTTTTCTCGTTGCTGTCTTTATTTTAATTAATTATTTTTAATTGAAGTATAGTTGATTTACAGTGTTTTAGATGTACAGCCAAGTGATTCACTTATACATACATATGTATATATACATATTCTTCCGATTCTTTTTCATTATAGGTTATTACAAGATACTGAACAGTTTTCTGTGCTACACGTAGGTCCTTGTTTTTTTTTTTTTTTTTTTTTTTAATTTTTTTATTTTTTATTTTTTTGCTGTACGTGGGCCTCTCACTGTTGTGGTCTCTCCCGTTGCGGAGCACAGGCTCCGGACGCACAGGCCCAGCGGCCATGGCTCACGGATCCAGCCGCTCCGCGGCATGTGGGATCCTCCCGGACCGGGGCACGAACCCGTGTCCCCCGCATCGGCAGGCGGACCCCCAACCACTGCGCCACCAGGGAAGCCCTCCTTGTTTTTTATTTTATATATAGTAGTGTGTATATGTTAATCCCAAACTTGCAATTTATACCCCCCCCCATTATCTTTAATATACTTGGGTCTATATTTCCAGTTTCTCATCTTCAGGACTGGAACAGGATATTCATTTCTCCCAGACACAAGAAATCACCATGCATTTCTGCTTCCTTCTCTGCCTTTCACTTCGCACTTTTGTTGGTGCCTCCCTGCATTTTTATCATTTTTTAAACTGCACTTTTTATTACTGCATCATGTATCTTCTACTTCAAGAATGATGACAAGTGATATCATTTTATGACTAATTCCCTTCCGTGAGGAGGAGGAGGAGGTGGATGTCTTGCTTCTCTTCACCTCTAGGAGTGGGACTGGCCTGAGGCACCTTCGCCCCATGGGGAGGGGGTCTGGGACAGGGACAGCTTGGGCAGCCTCATCCAGTCCCAGGAAACACAGGCCAACAGCCTGGCCTGTGGCCTGGAGTCTGTGGTCAACAGCAGGGCTTTCCTGGGGACACAGACCGCAGTCAGCATACACTCGGTGACCACTGGCTCCTTCCTGCCACCAGCCCTTGCACTGGCTGTCCCCACCACCTCGCAAAATTTTCTTTTCTTTTTTTCCTCTGGCCGCACTACGTGGCTTGCAGATCTCAGTTTTCCGACCAGGGATTGAACCCGGGTCACAGCAGTGAAAGCCCGGAATCCTAACCACTAGGCAACCAGAGAACTTCCCCCAATTTTCTTCTAATAGAATTTTTATTATTACTTAATACAGGCACGAATTAAAAACTCAAAACAGTACAAAAATGCCCAGAGTGAAGCCAGCCTTCTTCGTGTCCCCCCTCCCTGCAGCGCAGTGACTGTTACCTTCTAAGTTACTTCCTTGTAACTTCCTAGAGCTGTCTATGCCTGGACAATTGTGAACTGGCCACACTATGTATTGTTCTGCACCTTGCTTTTTCCAGTTAACAATGTATCTTGAAGATCACCTTGATATTAGTACTTGTAGATCTGCCTTGTGCTTCTTTAACAGCTCCGTGGCATCCACTTCTGTGGAGGTACCATGATGTAAATTCACTGATGAGACGACATTTTCGTTAGCTCTTCTTTATTCCAGTGATGACTGCACAGAACATCCCTGGCACATGTAAACATTATATGTGCTAGCTTTTATGATCATCTTTCCCTTCTAACTCTCAGAACAAACCTGGGTGGCAGGCGGTGTTATTTCCATCTGGAATTCCTAATAGAGTGAGAAGGTCTGAATGGCATCTATCTTCTATGTTTCTTCACCTCTTTTTCGCATTTCTGTCTCTGTCTCTGTGCTACATTCTGGGTAATTCCCTCAGCCATCTTCAGCTTTAAGTAATTATTCAGTCTCCATTTATCCCTTCCATCTATTAAAATCTTCTTTCGTGGTTGTTTTAGAATTTGTAAGTTTGTTTGCTTGTTTATTCTTGGCCGTGACACGTGGCATGTAGGATCTTAGTTCCCGGACCAGGGATTGAATCCACGCCGCCTGCAGTGGAAGCATGGAGTCTTAACAACTGGACTGCCAGGAAAGTCCCCTTGTAAGTTTATTTTTATATCTAAAAGATTTTAAGGATAATTACAAGCACAAGCATATACAAGATTAAAAAATCTGACAAAGTCAATTATATAGTTGATTAAAGCAATGATTAGGGAAATCATGAGCAAAATTTATCCTTGCACATCCCAAAACATGAATTTCTGAATAACCTTTTTTTCCCCCTCAGATTCCTATTTTCTGCTGATTTCTTTCAATATTAAGTATGATGCTTATTTTTTGTAGGTGCCCATTATCAAACAACGACATTCCTTTCTATTGCTAGTTTGCTGGAAGTTTTTTATAATGAATGGATATTGTATTTTATTAAATGCCTTTTGTGCATCTGCTTTTTTCTTTTTTAGTCTGTTGATATGAATGATTGATCTTTGAACGTTAAACCAAACTTGCATTCGTGGAATAAACTCCACTTGATCATGATATATTATCCTTTTTGTATGTTTTTGGATTCACTTTGCTAAAATTTTGTTAGGAATTTTTATGTCTGTGTTCATGGGGGATAATGGTCTGTAGTTGTTTATTTTTTTATTTATTTTGGCTGTGCTGGGTCTTAGTTGCCGCCTGTGGGCTCTAGTTCCCCCACCAGAGATCGAACCCGGGCCCCTTGCATTAGGAGCATGGAGTCTTACCCACTGGACCACCAGGCAAGTCCGTAGTCTGTAGTTTTCTTATCTTGCAGTGTTTTTCTGGTTTTGGTATCAGGGAAATGCTTCCCCAATAGAGGAAGCATTTCCTTCTCTTCAATTTTCTGGAAGAATTTGTGTAGAATTGGTAATATTTCTTTCTTAAATATTTGTTAGAATTCACCATTGAAGGTATATGGGCCTGGAGTTTTCTTTGTGGGAAGGTTTTTAACCATAAATTCAATTTAATAGATGTAGGGCTATTCAGGTTATCTATTACCTCTTCATTGAGCTTTGGTAGTTTTTATCTTTCAAGAAATTCAGCCATTTCAGGATGGGGCCAGAGGAGGAGGATGAGGAGGGAAAAAAAAAAGAAATTTGTCCATTTCAATTAAATGCTCGAATTTATTGCCATTAAGGTTATCCATAACATTCTATTAATATCCTTTTAATGTCTACAGAATCTCTGCAGAGGGATGTTCCCATTCTCATTCTTGATGTTGGTAATTTGTGTCTCCCCACTGCCCCATCCATTTGGTTAAATTTTTATGAATTTTATCGATCTTCTTGAAGAATCAGCTTTTGGTTTAACTGATTTCTCTGTTATTTTTCTGTATTTGATTTGATTTTTGTGCCTTTATTATTTCCTCTGTGCTTACTTTGGTCTTCATATTCTATTTTCTTAAGATGGAAACTTAGGTAATTTGAGATTTTTCTTCATTTAAATATGAGCATTTAAAATATAAATTCTTGGGAATTCTCTGGCAGTCCAGTGGTTAGGACTTGGAAACATTCACTGCTGGGGCCCGGGTTCAATTCCTGGTCAGGGAACTAAGACTCGCCCAAGCTGCGTGGCGTGGCAAAAAAAAAAAAATCTATATCTATATATATATAGATATATATACATCTACACACACACACACACACACACACACACACATTCTAAGCATTGCTTTTGCAGTATCCCACAAGTTTGACATGTCATGTTTCCATTTCTTTCCAAATTCCATTTCTTTCCAAAGTGTTTTTTCTAACTTTTCCTGTGATCTGCCCCCCACTCTTTGATCCATGGGTTATGTAGAAGTGCATTATTTAGCTTTCAAATATTTGAGGATTTTCTAGATTTTTATTATTTTTACTTTTGTTGTGGTGGAGGACACATTTTATATTGTTCAGTCCTTTTTCATTTATTATCTTGCAGCTCAGAACATGGTCTCTCTTGGTAAATGTTCTTTGCGCACTTGGAAGGAATATGTATTCTGTTATCGTTGGGTGGAGTCTTCTATAAATGTTAATTAGGTCAAGGAGTTTGTGTTAAATCTTTGATGTCCTTTCTCATTTTCTATTTACTTGGTCTATAAATTACTGAGGGAGGGATATAGAAACCTCAACTATACTTGTGGATTAGACTATTTTTCCTCTTATTTCTGTCAGTTTTTGCTTCATGTGTTTTGAAGTTCTACAATTAGCTGCATAAACATTTAGGATTATTATGTACTTCAGATAAATTAACTACTTTATTATTATGGAATGATCTGCTTTAATAATGTTCCTTGTTCTGAAATCTATTTTGATATTAATGTAGCCACTCCATCTTTCTAATGGTTGGTGTTAGCATTATATATATTTTCCATCCTTTTTTTTTTTTTTTTTTTTTTGCGGTACGCGGGCCTCTCACTGTTGTGGCCTCTCCCGTTGCGGAGCACAGGCTCCGGACGCGCAGGCTCAGCGGCCATGGCTCACGGGTCCCAGCCACTCCACGGCATGTGGGATCTTCCCAGACCGGGGCACGAAACCGTGTTCCCTGCATCGGCAGGCAGACTCTCAACCACTGTGCCACCAGGGAAGCCCCTTTCCATCCTTTTAATCTATGTGTCTTTATGCTTAAAGTTGGTTTCTCAAAGGTAGTATATAATTGCACCTTGCTTTCAAAATCCCATCTGAGAATTTCTGCCTTTTAATTGGGGTGTTTAGACCATTTACATATAATGCGAATATTTATATGTTTGGTTTTATATCTAGCACCTTGCAATTTGTTTTCTATTCGCCTCATCTCGTTTCCTTTTTTTCTTTCCTTCTTTTGGATTATTTTTATGATTCCATTCTATCTCTTCATTGGCTTATTTTCTTTTCTTGGTTACTCTAGGATTTACAGTATATCTCTTTAACTTACCACAGTTTGTTTTCAAATAATATTATACCACTTCATATGTAATACAAGAATGTTAAAACAGTATATTTGCATTTCCTCTCTTCCAACCTTTGTGTGATAGCTGTCATACATTTTACTTCTATATATTATGAACCTCACATCTTACTACTTTTGCTTGGAGCAGTCAATTATCTATCTATCTTCCATAAAAATAACTGTTTCTACTTCAGTAGTTAGGACAAAGGGAAATAAAACAAGTTAATTGTGGAAGATGATAAGGGGAGCATTTCAAGATCTTTAAAGGCTAATTTCTCTAGCACTCTCGTTTAATATTATACTTTATAAGGTCAGTGTGACCTACTGGCATTGGGAAGAAATGCTCATCCCCAAAGACTTACATTATAATCGGACAGAAGCTCCTGTGAATGTTCAAACTCGTGATGATATTCCTCAGCCTGCACATTACCCAATTGCCTGAGATTCAAGATTTGCTAGCACCACAGGGAGCTGTCCTTCTAATAAATCTCAACAGTCCAGGGAGATTTGGTTTAGTGTTCATAGGTGATTGTATTGTGTATTCCCTTCAAGGTCCATCTATCTTGTCATAGATGGCAGAATGTCATTCTTTTCTTATGGCTGAGTAGTATTCCATTGTGTGTGTGTGTGTGTGTGTGTGTGTGTGTGTGTGTGTTTGTCGCATTTTTTAATTCATTCACCCATCAATGGACACAGGTTGTTACAGGTAGATTAACTCAGGAACAGCCAGATGGAAGAGATGCATAGGGCAAGGTATGGGGGAAGGGTACGCATTTTATGCAATAGTTGTTATAGGTATTTCATCTTTATACACTATATAATACTTACAATGTATACCATACAATGTTAAAATTTTTGCTCAGCTATATGTATTAAAGAAATTAAGAGAAAAGCCTTTTATATTTAATCCACGTATTTACCATTGTCAGTTTTATTAGTTATCTATTGCTGTATAACAAATCACCCCATACCTTAGTGACTTAACAGAGTAAACATTTATCTTCCACAGTTTCTGTGAGTCAGGGATTCAGAATTGGCTTAGTTGGGTGATTCTGGCTTGTGGTTTCTTGTGAGATTAGTCAGAATATTGGCCAGGGCTGCAGTCATTTGAAGGCTTGACTCAGGTTGGAGGATCTGCTTCCAGAATTTCACATCACAGCACATTGATATTGGCTGTTGGCAAGAGACCTACATCAGTTTCTTACCACGTGGACCTCATCATACAGCTGCTTAAGTGTCCTCATGACATGGCACCTAACTTCCCCCAGTGTGAGTGATCCAGGAGAGTAAGATGGAAGTGGCCTTTTTTTGGTAAGTTCAGATGTCATTCTCATACCATAAAATTCACCCTTTTAGAAGTATACAGTTCAGTAGTTTCTTTAGGTATACTCACAAAGTTGTGGGATATTTCATATGATTGAAATGTTGTTTCCCTATATAATGCTCCATTTCTATCTTGTTGTTTTCAGTATTTTCAATTTTTAGTTCCTAGCAGTTTGATTATGAAGTCCCTGGGTAGGGGTTTCTTTACATTTATTCTACTTGTGGTTTGCTGTGATTCTTGAACTTTCCCCTAATTTGGAAAAATTCAGCCATTTGTTTTTTCAAAAAATTTTTTTCTGCCCTAATTCTCCCTCTCCTCTCATTCTGGGACTGCAGTTATGTGTATGTTAGACTGATGCTGTCCCACAGATCAACAAGACTGATTATATTTCTTTTTTCTCTTTTTTTTTTTGCCACAAACTCTTTTAAAATTAATTTTTATTGGAATATAGTTGATTTACAGTGTTGTTAGTTTCTGCTGTACAGCAAAATGAATCAGTTATACATATACATATATCCACTCTTTTTTAGATTCTTTTTCCATATAGGCCATCACAGAGTATTGAGTAGAGTTCCCTGTGCTATACAGTCGGTTCTTACTAGTTATCTATTTTATATATAGTCGTGTGTATATGTCAATCCCAATCACCCAATTTATCCCTCTCCCCACTTTCCCCCTTGGTAACCGTAAGTTTGTTCTCTACATCTGTGACTCTACAAAACAGAAATAAATAGGTTCATTTGTACCATTTTTTTAGATTCCACATGTAAGTGATATCACATTTGTCTTCCTGTCTTCACTCAGTATGACAACCTCTAGGTCTATCCAGGTCACTGCAAATAGCTTATTTCATTCTTTTTTATGGCTGAGTAATATTCAAATTGTATATATGTATCACATCTTCTTTATCCATTCCTCCATCGATGGACATTTAGGTTGATTCCATGTCCTGGCTATTGTAAATAGTGTTGCAATGAACACTGAGGTACATGTATCTTTTCGAATTATGGTTTTCTCCAGATATATGCCCAGGAGTGGGATTGCTGGGTCATATGGTAGCTCTATTTTTAGTTTTTTTAAGGAACCTCCATACTGTTCTCCATAGTGGCTGCACCAATTTATATTCCCAACAACAGTGTGGGAGGGTTCCCTTTTCCACACCCTCTCCAGCATTTATTGTTTGTAGATTCTTTAATGATGGCCATTCTGACTGGTGTGAGGTGATACCTCACTGTAGTTTTGATTTGCATTTCTCTAATAATTAGTGATGTTGAGCATCTTTTCATGTGCCTCTTGGCCATCTGTATGTTGTCTTTGGAGAAATGTCTATTTAGATCTTCTACCCATTTTTTTTGATTGGGTTTTTTTTTTTTTTGATACTGAGCTGCATGAGCTGTTTGTATATTTTGGAGATTAATCCCTTGTCAGTTGCTTGGTTTGCAAATATTTTCTCCCATTCTGTGGGTTGTCTTTTCCTTTTGTTTATGGTTTCCTTTGCTGTACAAAAGCTTTTGTTTCATTAGGTTCCATTTGTTTATTCTGTCTTCCTCATTTTGAATGCCTATTTGCTCTATCTGTAACTATGGACCACCCCAGGTTGAATCTGTTCATCCTCGTTCATTTACTATAACTGCTTTCACACTAGAATGGCAGAGATGGGTATTTGTAATGGATCTTTGACCTTTAAAGCCCAAAGTATTTACTATTGATCCTTCACAGAAAAGGTTTACTAATCCTTGCTCTTTTTCAAGCTTAATGATTCTTTAATCTCTCATCTTCAATGTGCTGTTAATCCCATCTATTAAATTTACTTCAGGTATGGTATTTTTCAGTTCTACAATTTTTATTTGGTTTTGTTAGTTTCCCTGTTCACAATTCCTATTTGTGCATTTATAATTCTCAGGCATGTTTATAATAGTTGATTATTTAAAAAAAATTTTTTAATTCATTTTTATTGGGGTATAGTTGATTTACAATGTTGTGTTGGTTTCTGCTGTACAGCAAAGTGAATCAGTTATACATATATCCACTTTTTTAGGTTCTTTTCCCATTAGAGTATTGAGTAGAGTTCCCTGTACTATATAGTAGGTTCTTATTAGTTATCTATTTTATATATTGTTGTGTGTGTATGTCAATCCCAATCTCCCAGTTTATCCCTCCCCCACTTGGTAACCATAAGTTTGTTCTCTACATCTGTGACTCTATTTCTGTTTTGTAAATAGGTTCATTTGTACACATTTTTCAGGTTCCACATATAAGTGGTATCATATGTCTTTCTCTGTCTTATTTCACTCAGTATGACAATCTCTAGGTCCATCCATGTTGCTGCAAATGTATAACAGTTGATTTAAAAATCTTGAGTGTTGGGCTTTCCTGGTTGCACAGTGGTTAAGAATCCGCCTGCCAACACAGGGGACACGCGTTTGAGCCCTGGTCCAGGAAGATCCCACATGCCACAGAACAACTAAGCCCGTGCGCCACAACTACTGAGTCTGTGCTCTAGAGCCCGCGTGCCACAACTACTGAGCCTGTGTTCTAGAGCCCGCATGCCACAACTACTGAAGCCTGCACACCTAGAGCCCGTGCTCCGCAACGAGAAGCCACTGCAATGAGAAGCCCGCGCACCGCAACGAAGAGTAGCCCCCGCTCGCCGCAACTAGAGAAAGCCCGCACGCAGCAACAAAGACCTGACGCAGCCAACTAAAAAAAAAATTTTGATTGTTAATGTTAACATCTGGATCATCTCAAAGTCAGTTTTCATTAATTGCTTTTTCTCTCGTGTATTGATCATTCTCTTGCTTTTTTGTATGTACAGTAATTTTGAATTACATCCTGGATATTTTGTTAATAATACACTATAGAAATTCTGCTGATGAATATTTTTCAAGTAGGCAGTTAACCTGGCTGAACTCAGACTTAAAACTTGGGTTCCTCTTTGGTGAGCAAGCAGCAGCTGATACGTCTCTTTAGTTCTTTTAGCTGGCTGCTTGGAGTCTATATTTAGGGATCATAGAGTTGGGCATGTGGGGCTCCCTCTCTTGTTCCTGGGATTTACTCCCTCACAGTGCTGGGATCATTTCGAACACTTTTTTTATTGAAGCCAGGTTTCTATATAAGTTTTAACTACCCCCCAGAGTGCCACTTGGGGCCTGTTATCAGACAAAAAGCCATAAAAGTGGGAACTTACCCAGTGCCATTCATTTCCAACCGTCAGCTCCCCTCCAGTTTCTCCTCAGTGTGGTTGCTCTACACTGCCTTAAGGTTGCTTTCTACATTTTGTTGAGAATTTATAGCTGTCATTTGTGGGAGGGTTGGATGGAATAGGAGTTCTTCCATCATTAGCAGAAGCAGAACCTTCTCCATTGCTTTTCAAAAGATATTGTCTGTATTTTATCTACATTTTAAAGTTATTTTTAGCAGGATTGGTTTGAATTACAGTCCACCATTATTGGAGATCAGAACAGCAGTTGACAGTTGTTTTCATTTGTTTTTATGGTTTGTTGTTTTGTTTTAATGACAGCGATGGGGGACTCATCCTTTTCACACTGAAGCCTGTTTGGTTGTGACTTGCTAGGAGGCATGCGTCCTCGTCCCTGTGTGAGGCAGTTCCCTACTTTAGTGAGTAGTGGTCCATGTTGCTACAGCGTTACTGGGAGGGAGGTCTGCACACCCCTCTGGGCAGCAGCTGGGTCACTAGGGCTCAGGCAACCAAACTCCAGCTCTTCCCTGCTTCCTAATAGGGTCAGTGGTCCCCCACTTCCAATAGGAAGCTGTTTGCACAGTCCTTCTCTGTTTACAGAAACTTCCCTGCTTTTGTTTAAGCCAAAAAAAAAACCCTTCTGAAACTACCTTCTGAGAATGAACTCGGGCTTTGGAGGCAGGAAGACCTGGGGCAAAATTAGCTGAGCTTGAAACTCCTGGTCTGTGACACTGGTAATAAAATCTGCCCTGCCTATATTGTATCATGAGATTTTTCAAGTCTGAGATGACTGACCACCATTCTGGCCCACAATGTGGAACATACACTGGACTTGGGAAGAACAGGGCAGAGGTGGCGGTAACAGTCCTTGTCTCTTCTGGGTAGTGGTTGGATTGAAAGTGTTTTGGAGTGAGGCATAGGCCACTGAGCCAGCAGTATTTAATGACCCAGCTGTATTTTCTGAGGGTAGGGGCTATCAGCAATTCTGTGATGGGGAGAAATACAGTGGTTAAGGTCACAGGCCAGTGTTTAGGGCTTATTCTGCCACTTACCAGGTGGTGATATCGGGGGTTGGGTGAGTTCCTCTGTAAAACTGGTGATAGTAGCACCTACCTCAGGGGATTCTTGTGGGCTGTCACTGATGTCCGGTGCGTAGCTCTCATTTGCAGTAGCTCTCTCCATCAGACTTCCCCGTGTTTGATTTGACCCCCTGTCCTAGGCCTCAGGGCTCTCCTTGGATCATGGTTAGGTTCCTTCTCCTTGCTTCACATCCTCCTCAAATTTGCTAAGCCTGGAAGTTGTGTCCTCAGACAAATTATCAAGAGAAATGTTGGGCAGGGCAGGGCTGAGGACAAAGGCAAGGTCCTTTGGGATAACAGGGTCATTCAACTAGTTATTAATCTATTTCATCAATGATATTTTGATGCCCCAATTTCCCCACCTTGACCCAGAGGATAGATAATCTCCCAAATGCTTTGTTGAAGTCTTTTTTTTTTTTTTTTTTTTTTTTATTAGTTTCTGCTTTATAACAAAGTGAATCAGTCATACATATACATCTGTTCCCACATCCCCTCCCTCATGCATCTCCCTCCCTCCCACCCTCCCCATCCCACCCCTCCAGGCGGTCACAAAGCACCCGAGCTGATCTCCCTGTGCTCTGCGGCTGCTTCCCACTATCTATCTACCTTACGTTTGGTAGTGTATATATGTCCATGCCTCTCTTTCCCTTTGTCACAGCTTACCCTTCCCCTTCCCCATATCCTCAAGTCCATTCTCAAGTAGGTCTGTGTCTTTATTCCCGTTTTACCCCTAGGTTCTTCATGACATTTTTTTTTTTTAATTCCATATATATGTGCTTCAGGAGAAAAGACAGTCTGTTCAATAAGTGGTGCTGGGAAAACTGGACAGCTACAAGTAAAAGAATGAAATGAGAACGCTTCCTAACACCATACACAAAAATAAACTCAGAATGACACAACATTGTAAAACAACTATACCTCAATATAAATAAACTCAAAATGGATTGAAGACCTAAATGTAAGGCCAGATACTATAAAACTCTTAAGAGGAAAACATAGGCAGAACACTCTTTGACATAAATCACAGCAAGATCTTTTTCGATCCATTGCCTAGAGTAATAAAAATAAAAACAAAAATAAACAAAATGGGGCCTAATTAAACTTAAAAGCTTTTGCACAGCAAAGGAAACCATAAACAAAATGAAAAGACAACCCTCAGACTTGGAGAAAATATTTGTAAACGAAGCAACTGACATGGGATTAATCTCCAAAATACACAAACAGCTCATGCAGCAGCTCACTACCAAAAAAACAAACACCACAATCAAAAACTGGGTGGTAGGGCTTCCCTGGTGGCGCAGTGGTTGAGAGTCCGCCTACCAATGCAGGGGACACGGGTTCGTGCCCCCGTGTGGGAAGATCCCACATGCCGTGGAGTGCCTAGGCCCGTGAGCCATGGCCGCTGAGCCTGCGCGTCCGGAGCCTGTGCTCCGCAACGGGAGAGGCCACAACAGTGAGAGGCCCACATACTGCAAACAAAACAAAACAAAACCCAAAAAACCGGGTGGTAGACCTAAATATACATTTCTCCAAAGAAGACATACAGATGGGCCAAAAAAAACCATGAAAAGATGCTTAACATCACTAATTATTAGAGAAATGCAAATCAAAACTATAATGAGGTATTCACACCAGTCAGAATGGCCATAATCAAAAAATCTACAAACAATAATGCTGGAGAGGGTGTGCAGAAAAGGGAACCCTCTTGCACTGTTGGTGGGAATGTAAATTGGTACAGCCACTATGGAGAACAGTATGGAGGTTCCTTAAAAAACTAAAAATAGAGCTACCGTATGACCCAGCAATCCCACTCCTGGGCATGTATCTGGAGAAAACCATAATTCAAAAAGATGCATGGACCCCACTGTTCATTGCAGCACTATTTACAATAGCCAAGTCATGGAAGCAACCTAAATGTCCATCGACGGAGGAATGGATGAAGATGTGATGCGTATATAAATGGAATATCATCACTCAGCCATAAAAAGGAATGAAATAATGCCATTTGCAGCGACATGGATGGACCTAGAGATTGTCATACAGAGTGAAGTAAGTCATAAAGAGAAAGACAAATATATAATATCGCTTACATGTGGAATCTAGAAAAATGGTACAGATGAACTTATTTGCAGAGCAGAAACAGAGTCACAGATGTAGAAAACAAACTTACCAAGGTGGGGAGGGGGTGGGTGGGATGAATTGGGAGATTGGGATTGACATATACACACTACTATACATAAAATAGATAATAAGGACCTACTATATAGCACAGGGAACTCTACTCAATGCTCCGTGGTGACCTAAATGGGAAGGAAATCTAAAAAAGAGTGGATATATGTTTAACTGATTCACTTTGCTGTACAGCAGAAACTAATACAACATTGTAAAGCAACTATACGCCAATAAAAATTAAGAAAAGAAAAAGAGTAGCCTTCACCCTCTACCTAGTCTGGCTCCTGTTTCTCTCCTGTCTTGTGGGCTGACTAGAGCCAAGAGGCTTAGAAAGACGTTGCTCTTTATGTGAAAACAGGTTGGGAGTTTGGCCCACTGAGTCTTTTGTTCCAAGTGTGTTCAAGACAAGCCTTGAGATTTGAGAATACAGGCCCACAGTGACTGACCGGGTAGCTTTACAGTGTAGCAGTTACCTTTTCCCTCAAAACAAGCAGCAGAGCTGTAAAGTACAATAAAGTAAAAGAGGGCATAGGAAGCATTTATTATGAAAAAAATCAAAAGTATAGAAAAATAAAAATGTCAACCAATGAAAGGTCAGCGTTGGTTTGTTTGCAGAATCTGGTTAGAGGTTGATACTGTTGGCTTTAAGCAGCCAAAATGTTAAGGATCCGTTAGACAGACTCTGTCCCAGCTGAGTTACTGCAAGAACAAGTCCAGGACCCTTTGCAGGCCCCCCTCTGTGTTCTGTAGCCAGGACACTATGCTTCTGTTGCGAGCCTTCTGCTCGGACTGGGCTGCAAAATGATTAAGGCCTAAGCTGACCTCCTAAGGAATGGCTCCTAAGGGCCACTCCTGAAACCTGACCAGCGTGACCGGCTGGGCCCTTCCCCAGTGGAGCCATGGCAGCGGAGGGACTGCCCAGACATCCTAGGACACGCAGACCCGGACCACCTCTACTCAGGCTCACTCAGCTCCCACTCCTTGTGCCAAGTCCTTCAGCGTGTCCAGGAAAACGTCAAGATCCTGGACTGGCCTAGGATGATGGTAGAGACCCTGTTATCTATCCAGCAGCCACTCAATTTTGAAAGCCTAGACTAGGATTGAAGAGCCTTCACCCCTCAACAGTGGAAGGATAACCAGTTTCCTCAGTGATGAACTGAAAGTATTACAGAAGCTGTGGTCATTTGAATAAAGAAAGTGTGTGCATCTGTTTAAGTCTGATTTTTTCAACTGTATTTTAACTCCATGAAGACTGGTAAATTGTGGAGTACACGAAAACTCAGTAAACCTGAACAGTGCCTAATAGTCACTTAACACTTTAAGTAAGGTGCACCTTTATTCCCATTCCAGATCGGGAAACTAAGGCTCAGAGGGACTCTGTCACCAAAGCAAGGCCCCACGTGGCTGTGAGGGATGTGTGCTGGCGGGTGCCTCGACGCACAGGACCTTGTGGGAGCCATTCTCCTACCTCTCACTGTTGAGAACAGCTTGTATATTTCCTAAGGCTTTAAATACCATTTCTATGCTTTCATCCCAACTTTTTAGCTTTAGTTACTCTACTGGGTAGAACAGGACTCACTCTCTTTTCCTTAGCTCAGTTCTGGCAATTAACTGTTCAGGTCAGAAGCCAGAGTCATTTTCTAATCACCACATTCTGCATCCAATGTGGCACCAAGTTCTGCCTGTTCTTCCCACCCCCCCTTAGCCCGGGGCAGCTCTCACAGGAAGGCCTGTTGGCAAAACAGCTCAGTGAAGGCCAGATGGAGGCAGGGAGACCCAGTAGGTGACATCCAATGGCACAGGCCCCAAAAACATCAGTGGCTGCTGAACAGGCCAGGGCAGTGGGAGGTGGTAGCGGGGTGCGTTAGGGTGTTTCTCCATTCACAGAGCTCTGGCCGGGGCTGGGGCTCGACCTGACAGCGTTGGGGAACGCAGCACCGTTTCCACCACTGTCCAGCTGGCAAGACCAAGACTCATCTGCAGAGCGCTTCGTCATCTCAGAGGCCAAGGCTGGGCTGCTCCTCCCTGAACTACCAAGTCCTCAATCTCCTCTTTGAAGCCAGGATTCTGCCCTCCCCCTGTAAGCCTGCATAGCTGGGCACGGCTACTGTATACCCGGGGAAAAAACCTAAAATAATCAAGCCACAACACTGACCGAAAGTGGGAAGAAATCCAGTCTCCAATGGAAAAGGTTCAACTACTAGAAGTTAGGTGCATGAGCTTGCCGCACCCAGGAAGATCCAGTGGGCTGAGTGAACTCTCGTTAGAAAGTTGACGTGCAACCTGCCTGCAGGAGCAAGTCTGTGGCAAGGCAGAGGACTGGCCCCCAGAATCCCAAGGCTGGAATGCTGGCAGGCGGCCACCTTGCTGCCCTCTGCCTTTGTCCTCTGGACACCCACTTCCTGTCTTTCATTCCTCACGAGGCAGAAGTCTGCAGCCCACTGCCTGGCAGACCTCCCGACTCCCAGTTCCAACCCGTGTTTCCTCTCCCTAACAGGCTTCCCACTCCTCTCTTCCTGGGGTCTAGTGAGAACCCTAGGACTCAGTGGGCGCTGGAGGAAGCCCAGGGGCTCTCCTATTTCAGGACTCCTCAGAGCTTCTGTTCGCCTGCGAACCAGTGGCAGGTTTTACAGGTTCCACCCGACAGGGGACCGACTTTTTGGAACTTAAGAATTTTTGACTACGCAGAATCCAAATGAAAGAAACCATAACTAAGCCTGAGCCTTCCACGTGAATCTTCAATAACTCAAATATCTAAGAGCTCTACATCACAGCAAAGGGATCACTGCTGAAGAGCACCGCATGAAGTTAGAATTTCCACAGAGGACCGTAGGACACTGAGATAAAGCGCCTGCTAACTAACTGCTGGCTCTAAGTAGTGAGACTTCTGAACCGCACTTGGCACTGCTTTCAGCTGTCAGGGATACATTTGGCCCAGTGCTGGCCTGTGTCCCTCAGGAGCACTGGGCTTCACCTGCACCAATGGTACAGGAAAAAAGGGCACTTATAACCCTGCTTTCAACCTTCTCTTGGCCAGGCGCACCCAGCCCTGTGAATCAGCATTCCCAGCCACACCTTTGCCATTTACAGCTAAGCCCAGATTCGAGCACAGAAAGCTATGACTGCAGCTCTGTGCTGTGCTGCTGAGTAACCTCGTGGGGGGGATGCTCGCCACCCCACTTTCCCCACACATCAAGCAAGTTGAAGCAAGGCCTGCATTAGACCACGAGGGTAGGGATCAGGATGTCTGGTTCTGTTGAAGGAGCACCCAGTGACTAACACAGTTTAAGTGAAACATGACTGAATTACCTCAAATGGATGGCAAAGGGCTTTGAATTCCAAGGAAAAGGTTGGGGAGGAAACAAATTATGGCTTGCCACAGTCAAAAGAAGGAGTGGGAAAAATACTGTCCCGGGAGAGGCTCCATACACGAGAAGCTGGATTCCGAACCTGAAGAAGTTAAGAGCCTTGCAAGTAGAAAGCAGTCTGTAAATTGCATAGGAATAGAAATAATTTCTGGATTAAAAAAAAAACCCCAAACCCCTCTTACCTGGCTTATCCTTCTGAGAAGAGGGGAGGGCCCGAGTTTCACAACTAGATTTGCAGCTCTTCAGTAAAAACTCCTGTAGCAAGGTTGACACCTGTGTTAGGAGCCCTTGTTCTTGATTTCAATGACGGAAATTGCCAAAAAAATGGGACTGAGTGAAGGAAGGAGGTTGTCCAGGCCTGTATGCACTGGAAGACCAGAAGCAGAATGGGCTGGTTTCCTTCTGAGCCTGTGCTGTCTGACCTGTCTCTGTGGAGAAGAATTACAGTTGACATTCACATATGTACAAAACTGCTACATTCCAAGGCTCTGACATAAATGTTAGGCTTTACAAAACACAAATGTCTACATACAACACTGGATCTGGTCAGCAGTAATGTGAGAGCTGCTATGCAGACTCGGCAGATTCTATTTTTAACACTTCATTGGCAAAACTCCCCTCCATTCTTACAGAGAACTAGTCCTTTTGTTTTTCTTGTGGGTAACATAACTTACCTGCTTAACCAAGGCCTGTGTTGACAAAGGCAATTCAGATAGTAGCCTACCGCCCCCCTAGCCCCCTGCAAAGCCCCCCCAGTTTCAGTTTGAACTGTTCCTACACAGGGAGCTGTGCAGCTGTCTTATTCAGAAAAGGCATAAGTGGTAATAACAGTAGTGGAACGTGCTAGGCTTTGGATAAACTTCGCTGCCATATCTCCATTAGCTCAAATTAGAAAGAAGAAAGTTACTGTGAAAAAGTGAGAGTTCCAACATGCAGACTCTTTGGGGGAAGAAGATCCCCAGACCAGGGAGGGAGGGAGGGAGGAAGGGGGTCCATGCTGGAACTTTGTCAACATGCCTTGCCTTGCCTAATGCAAGAAACTTCTTAGATACAAAACCCCAAAACTCAGTATCTGAGAATCCAGGAAAAATAAGACCAGGATGTAAGTATATGAAGCAGGGGAGAGAGGGAGGCTGTAGGAGAAACTGAGAGCATGTGCTTTAACTGCACACCCCACCCTCAACCTCTCCCCATTAGAAGAGCCTGACACTTCCAGAACCGGGCAAATTCTAGCGTGTCTCCTGTGTTTAATTTAAAACAAAAGGAACATTTGCAGTTACTCTGCCAACGTTTCAAGGGCTCTGAAGACTACAACTGGAATCCAAATTACATTCAGGAGTCCTGTATGGGTATTTTCCCCCGAAACCTGCACAAAAGCAAGGACAAAAATTTACATTCTTTCCGTCTGGAATTTAGTTTTGTAATGAAAAGTTAGAAAAATTAAAATGACAAACTGCCAGGATATTATTTTTAACTATCATTGGCACTTGCCGTTCATCAGAGTCCTTCTGGAAGATTCCCCCCACCTCCTGCTCTGCTCCCTGTTTAAGTAGCCATTAGCATCCCTGAGGGCTAAAAAAGAAGTACAGCTGCTCAGCAGAGAGTACACGGGGGTACTTCTGGTCTTCACTAAACCCAGAGGCTGTTTTGAGTTCTGTGGACAGCAGAAGCCTCCGTTCTCTGACGTTTGTAGGCTGAACCAGAGCTGCAGGGGACCCCGTCTGGAGACAGACAGGGGCTTCCTGAAGTCAGTCTCATGAACAGGCAGAGCAGGTAGGAGGGGACGGGAGCGCCATTTGGTACCAACAACCAAAAGTGAAGATGAGTAACAAAGGCTAGAAAGGAGTCATTTATTTAAAAAAAAAAAAAAACCCAACAACAAAAAACATACAGTCTTCAGCAGGATCTGAAGACATGACGGAGGAGCGCACCCTCCTCACCGCCACGTGCACCACCTGTGAGTGCCACCCACCGCGACCTCCAGCCATGGGGCCCACAGCGCCCCAGTTTATACACAGGTCACCTGCTTAAGGGAGAGCCCGGGAAACATGGGCCCTTCTCCAACCCCTGCTCTCAGGTGGGCAGGCCAATCCCCGGCTTCTCTCTGCCTCCAAACAACAGGTAATATCCCCTCAGGCTGTGGACACCACTCCCACTAGTCACTGCTGGGACACTGGGTCTCCAGCCAAGGCCACAGCACATGGGCGGATTTAAGAGTCACAGCAGCTCATTCTTGCCACAATTCCTGGAACGTAGGGCCCATCTCCGGGGGTGTTTGACATTTGTCCCCAAAACCCAGTTGTCACAACAGGTAAACCAAGACTATAATCACAACAGCAAGGACAGGATCGTGTTGCTTTTTTCCTTTTTTTTTCTTAAAGGAGTGAGGGCATGGAAAATACAGCACACCAATGAAACAAAATGCCAAAAAAAATACAAAAAAATAGAAAATAGAAAAATGTATTTACAAGTAGTACATTACTATGATCAGAAAGCACAAAGACACCTGCTGCTATAATACATGCACTGTTTCAAGAAGAAACTATCAAAAACCCTGCAAGGGAGAAGCCTGTAAAAATGAAAAAAGGGTCAAAAAGTTTTAACTTTTCATCCCTAATTTGCTACACTGATCAAAACCAAATGAGCATCCCCTAAAGTCCATGAGTATATCAGTACAAATACTATACTGTTTTTTAACTGCATGTTCAGTTGTGGAGGGAAAGACAGCCGCTTATCCATATACAAGGAAGCCAGAGTGAACTGCTCTACATGCTAAAAATTACAGCAAGCCCCTGTCTGCTATACAGCATGATCTTAGCAGGTTTTAATTTTTGTTTATTCATATATATCCATGTGCATGTGTGTGTGTATGTATAAAAACCGTGCCCTCGTTCGCTGCCAACACAACATCTGGGTGGACATGAACTCATTACAACAAATTCTTATGTGTATGTTGTTAAGAAGTCACTCAGTGTCTGTGGATTTAATAAGTCACTTCACACCACAGAAAATATTTAATAAATCCAAAAAACGGAAAGAAGAATATAATGACAGAAGAGTTTCTGTCTCAGTTCTCTGAAACTGAGTCCCCCATAGGAAACTGGTCCCAAAAGTTCTTGAGGGTTCACTGAAGAAACCAGTTTGCTAATGTTTTTCATCCTTTTAGTGTTCAAAGGTATAGAACGACTCCTTGCCCTTGTCAGTTTAAACAGTCACATCTCCGTCCCCCAAAGGTTAACAGTCTGGTGCAGATCCATAAAAACAGGGGAGGGAGGAGCGCTGGGGAAGGCCTGTCACTTCAGGAGGGGCTCCAACCTCTCCAACGGCAGGAAGAGAAGGAACCACGCAGGCTCCAGCACCTCTCTCCTGCAAATGCATAATCCGGTCACATGGCAGTCCTTAGACAGGTACATCTCCGAGTACCAGGCCAGCTCTAAGAGGAAACAAAACCACGCGTGGACAGAAAAGGACTGAGAGGCCATTCTGGTCGCTCTCTGTGATCCATCATACTTCCAGGAATCGGGAGCTGCTGGACTTGGAGTGGAATGGCTCAGACCACATCCGCCGTAGGTCACCCTGGGAAAGAAGGAACTTCACTAAGTCATAGATTTCAACTCGAGGCATACATACCTACAAGTCCATTCTGACTCCTGATCTCAGATCAGATTGCTTCTGTGGAGAATCAAAGAACATTCAAATTTTACTCATTGAAAAGTAACCCCTCATTCTTTGAAGAACTCCTAGAAGGGCTCTTAGGCCCCTTGAGCGGGTAAGGGCTTTTACCAACTCCGTCCTGGTGGCAGTTTTATCACTTATGATTCAGATGATCTAGGCAAGATAATTAACCTCTGTGCCTGTTTCGTCATCTGTAAAATGTGGATGATAATATAAATCTTGTAAATCAGATAATGCCCTTAGTTTTTACAATGCATTTCTTAATTATTTCCAAACTTTAATGCAGAGTACTAAAGGGCTATTAGGTGGCAACAGGGTGCTGTTTTTTAAGAGAAGTAGGAAGTCTCTGTAGCGGGGCTTTAGGGATTTCAGTTAATTAATCCATGACCAGGTGGTAAGGGGTCTACTCATTAGTATTGTCAGCCAATGGCTGTAAGAACCTGGAAGAGGTTGCTAATATCAGGTTAGCAAAAACAAGCAAGCAAGCAAACAAAATCCTCCCCAAACAACAAAAACAAAAAGATCCCACTCTCAAGATCAAGAGCTTAGGGTCTTAAGCAGAACCACCTCTAGCAAGGAGAATACATACCCAAGTCCAGGGTCAATGCCATGTTATTGCTTTCACTGGTTTATAACTGCCTCTCTCACCTTTAAATAGGCCATCGTGAGGAGTGGCAATAAGGTAAATGGCACCAAGTAGAGCAGGGCGGGCTGGGCTGCTCGGTGGATTCGGGACGCCACAGTAGCAGTGAGCAGACCTGCGAGGAGAGAGAAACATTTGTGAATAACTCCAAGGGGACAGCCCCAAGAGAGGAGAGCCACTGTTACCTGGCTGCTTCTTGGCACAGTCCTGAGATTGTACAGCTATAATGTGACACATTCCATCCAATGGTGGGGAGTGAAATGCCCAGCTTGAGCAGGTAAAGAAACAGGGAGCAGCACAGCTTTTAAAAGCGTAGAATTCCAAGGACCTGTGAGTAGCCCAAGTCCCACTCTGTGCCCAGGTCCCCGGTTCCAGGCCTCATTTCAGCCCTGGGTGTGCCTGGTCTCCCTCTGTCTCCTGTGGTATATGATGATAGACTTGGAGGCAGAAGACCTGGGTTCAAGTTTCAACTCTGCTGCTTATGACAGCCATATAACCTTGGCTAAGGCCTTTCACGTCTTGAGCCTCAGCCTGCGCATCCGTCTAATGGGGATACCACAGTTGCCCTGCCCCCACTCAGAGCCAGTGGAGTGGAGTGGCAATGAACCCACGCCTATGAGAGCACCGTGGACTATGAAGTGCTCCTTCAGTAGGAGACACAGAGGCAAGAAAGGTGCTCCTTTCCGTTCACTGTCGTAGCGGTTGGAGTACAGACAGGTTACTAGCCCAATTACAACCGTCTCTTACTGTCTGCCCGAAACGGAGCTGGCTAGAGAAAAGCTGGCCAAGGGAGAGTCCGAGGTCAGAGGTGATGGAAACGTTAGAGCAGATGAAGGGAAGTATCTGTCTAATAAAGTAGGAAATAAACGTGACATTCGTTAAACTCAAGCCGAAGATTTCATCGTGTGGTAGGTCTTCTCAGCTTTGAGGCCTGACCACCCTTTTCCTGCAATGTTCTTCAAACATATTATTGGATAGGGAACTAGGCTGCTGGCCAACACATAGAGCATTTTTCATCTCGTGGGTCAGTTTTTTTTCCTTTGTGGTTGTTTATAACAGCAACCAGAGTCACTGCTTTCCTTTCATCTGGCATCTGCAGCTAGAAGACCTGATTTAATTCCAGGGGTAGGACAGCCAGAGAGGGGCCTGCATGCAGTCTCTCTGGTTCTCTTACCTACGAAGTATCCAATGAGGGTGCAGTGAAAGTAGGAAACCTTCTGCATGCGTCCGGAGATGTTGGCGGGTCCAGAGGCACTGCAGGAGTCACCGTTGGCTTGCTTTTTGTAGTTGTCGTAACGAAGGACAAAGCACAACAGGAGTCCAGGCATCACGATGTCTCCAATGCCCAACATAGAGAAGTGACTGCCAGTGGAGCTGGAATGTAGTGTCACATGTCAGGGGTGCCGCCTTCTACAACCCCGTTTCTCCTCCTGTGCAAAGTCTGTTCACTTTCTAAGAAGTCAAAGAACTTATCTGAACGGTAGATGGCAATCTCTATGGGTTTAACAACACTAGTTTTTAAGAGTCCAGAGATTAAGAGCCACAAGAGTACTGGCGATTGAGGTCTTCAGCCCCACCCTCAGCGCTTCGGGAGAGCACCGCATAAGTGACTGCTGGAGCCATCTGCTTGAGCGCTGCCGCCTCTAGAAATGTCAAGCAGCTCACTATGTGTCACATTCACTGCTAAGACTTCAAATAAGCACCTACTACTACCAGACATGGGAGATTAAAGCAGCACATTAATTTTTCCAAGATTATAGCTCCAGGAACTGTATAATTTTAGCATTAAGACATTTTTACAAATGTCTTAGAAGTAAAAAGATCCAGATTCTCCCATTAATTCCCTCTAGCCAACTTTAAACTATGGTAACAGCGGTAACATAGGGTTGTTTGATAACATTATTCAGTATTAAAAAGCTGCACCTGTATCACTTAATGATCAGTCTTTGCAAGTCAAGTCAGTATTCTTGTCCTCATTTGTAAAATGGAGATGACTCACAACCCTTTTCCAGTCCAGCATCAGAATGCTGATGACAAAGACAGACAAACTGGGGAACAGAGGGGCAGAGGAAGGCAGTGTCCTCACCATCATGAGATGAGGCCGACACGCCAGTCTTACCTGGGGAAGACCAGTTTTCCAGGCAGAGACAGGCGAGGAACATCACGCCCAACATTGGGCCCCAGGTGGAGCTTCCGGGATAGAACGTCAAGGGGATTGTCAGCAGGCTGTGTGGCCACCTTCACCATGACGTTGCTATTAAAGATGTAGGCAGAGAAAAACACCTGCCGAGGGGAGAGTCACCTTTACCAGAGGGAGCTGGAAGCACCCCGATCTCAGCAACAGCCCTCTTTGTTCTTAAGAGCAGAGTCTCAGTACTGCATCATCAAGCTTTTTAGACTGCACGCTTTGAGGAGAAAGAAAATCTTTGCTCCTGTGTGTACGTGTTCTCTCCACACCCACAGAGGAAGCCCTTACAGCAGAGCTGCCAGTGCTCCAGGGCAGAGAACCTTGCCTGCCTGCTCCCTTTTCCACCCCGAGAGTCACACGTGTACTCTCTATTGTAACAAGTCTCGACAAACACAGGCACAGAAAGCTGCCTGCTCACCTTTTAACAGGTACAGTGCAGGCCGGGAGTGGTCTCAGCCAGGAGGTACTCTGGCAAGCAGACTTTGGATATTTAGAGTTAAAAATTTTCCTGAGTGAATGTTCCAATTAAACACAAAGGAGAGCAGCAGCTCTGGGGAAACAGACACTCACCCAGAAGACATCGTAGATTAAAAGCCCTGAGAGAAGCAGGCAGGAGACCTTGAGGCTGGGCAGGCGGACGAAGGCGATCATAGCGACACAGAGACCCATGGCCAGGGCTGCGGAGGAGACAGCAGTCAGTGTAGAGCACAGGCTCAGCTTCTCTCCACAAGCTATTCAGCTCATAAACCTAACAGAGTTTGTAAGTCCCCCCAAAAATCAGGCAGCCCTAAACCTCAGTCTAAGATGTTTACACCCTACTAGTGCAAAGTGTCCACCGTTAGCCCACTGTGACCTGCTCGTATTTGGGGAAATCCCTTTTCTCATGCGATAGATGGTGCTCAACTATCTAAGACCCAGGGGACTGTTCTGAATGCTAAAGCTCTAAGCCAAGCTCAGTTCTGGCCTCCCAGCTCTCATCTCCTGCTTCCCCCCATTACTTCAGATGCATTGCCCTTGCTCCTTTAAAGCCAATGCACACCCTAGATCACATCTTTTTCACTTACTTAAGGACACTGTTCCAGCCACTCATTTTATGCTCATCCTCCCCACCTGGGTCTAAACTAAACACGACAACTCAGAACTGCTCAATGACAGGATTCTCCATGACTCCACACAATGTCATTCTATCCCTAATCTTCCAAACAAGAAACTCTGGGTTCCTTTTCATCTTATCGTAACCTTCATCACACACACTCAGGCTGCAACCACTCTGGGGTGCTCTTCTTGACTGTCATGGCACACCCCGGTCATGATTCCCATACTTCCTAGTGTGATGTGTGTATCCTTTCCCATTTTCCGTCTCTCTCCCCCACTTACTCTTCACTGCCATTGTCAAAAATCAGTTCACATCATTCCCTGCCTTAAATCACGAGGTCTCCTACTCTCTGATGGATCAAGTCTGACTGTGAAGGCATAAGTCACACAGAATGGCACTGCACCACACGCGCTTGGCCTCAAGCCTTTCTTTTGCTCCTATGCCTCCACCTACTCCTTCTAAGTTGGGCGATAGCCTCTTTCCAATCATGCCCACCAAGTCTCCCCACTGTACTCCATGTTTGAAGAGGCAGCATGCATCCCATCTGACTTCTTCAGAGAAGGTTCTTAATACAAGCATGTTGAATGAGAATCACTCCCATCCCCAACTGAACAGTGCCACCAGCCATGTCACATCCCTGAAACACACGCTCAACTATTCATCCAGTTTGCTCCTCTTTTTCTTCATTCATCAGCTTTTGCAAACATACCACACCACTTACTGGTCAAATTCTTTCAAGTCTTCCCAAATTTAAAAGATTAATTTGTAAGATGAAACTGAGTAGATAAAAAAGTTATAGATTTAGTTCAAAAAACTCTGAAGTACTTTCTTTCTTTCTTTTTTGCAGTATGCGGGCCTCTCACTGCTGTGGTCTCTCCTGTTGCGGAGCACAGGCTCCGGACGCACAGGCTCAGCGGCCATGGCTCACGGGCCCAGCTGCTCCGGGGCATGTGGGATCTTCCCAGACCGGGGCACAAACCCGTGTCCCCTGCATCGGCAGGCAGACTCTCAACCACTGCGCCACCAGGGAAGCCCTGAAGTACTTTCTTAATATTAATGCTTCTTGGTATAACTCTGAAAACATACTTCATGCCTCGCCCTTTAAAATAACCACATTTATCATTCTGTTTTCAGAAGAACATATTTCAGAATGTTACAGACACGTGCTAGAAAGCTATCTTTTCTGTTAGTAGCAGAAAACAAGTCAAACACACATCAAATACCAATCTGAGAAACAAAAAACTAAAAAGCTCAAAGACTCCGTTTTTTGTTTTTGTTATTTTTTGAGGGAAAACTAAGCTTGGTCACAAGGGCAATTTAACTAGTGTAAACTGCTAAGAGCTCCTTGGACAAGTAGATATTAGAAAGTAGCAACAATGACAGAAAACGATATAAAAGTTTACAAGTTAAGGCCAGTAAGGGTTTGGGGAGCCTCCCTGAACACTCAATGACAGCACCACTGTAGCTGAGCCGTCCTCAGAGCTGCCAGGGACACAGTGCCTGGAGGAGAGGAGCCCCTCAGACCTGGCACTGCCTCCAAAGAGCTCTGTTCCAAGGTCTGGATTAGCCTCGTGGTTGCTTGGAATGGGTAACAGGAAAAAGTGTGATCCATACCCATAACCTCTGCTTTCCAAATTCCTCCCTTAAAAAAATTCTTTAGATAGTGTTACAAACGGTATAAAATTGACTTCTGTGTTTTAGCTTCCTTCCCTTCTGAAACACCAAGAAAGGAAAAGGTGAACAGACTTTGTGGGGCAGAGCAGTTAGATAAACTTTCGTGAGATTAATAAACTATGAAAATAAGAGAAGTAATAAGGACTGAATGAAAAAAGAGATGGAGATGGTTACAGGGTCTTAAATAAAAGTCTAACAATGTCTTAAGGGAGAGAACAGAAGAATAATGGTGGACTTTGAGAAATGTCCTTCTATCAAAACAACTATCAAGATGTTTTGATAGTAAGTATGAAATATACACAGGAGTTCTGTGACTGTGGTTAGTCACTTCTTAGAACCTGTTTCCTCTTCTGTAAAATAAGAACAATAATAGTACCTACTTCAAAGAGCTGTATTCAGGATTACATGAGAAAGTCCATGTAAAACACCCAGCAGAGTGCCCAATGTATAAAAAGCACTCAATAAATGTTAGCTATTAGTACCTTTATAAAATGATATAGACATGTATTTATATTATTACACAAAAGAAGTCTCTATCATATAGAGACTCTAACATATTATATGTCTCTAACATATTATATGACATACATTATATATTCCACATATATTTATATATAATATGGATATTATATTACAGTATAATTCCATTTATATTAAGAAAGTATAGTCTACACAAAAATCTGTATTCCAATTTTCACAGTAGCATTATTCACAATAGCCAAAAAAGTGGAAACAACTGATGAATGGATAAATAAAATTGATGCATCTATACAATTAAACAGTATTTGGCCATAAAAAGCAATGGAGTACTGATACAAGTTACAATATGGATGAACCTTGAAAACATTATGCTGAGTGAAAGAAGGCAGACACAAAAGGTCATATGTAATTTTATTTAGGCAAAATGCCCACAAGAGGCAAATTCACAGAGACAGAAAGTAGATTAGTGGATGCCCGGGGCTGGGTGGGGAAACGAGGAAGTGACTGCTACTGGGTGTGGGTTTTGGAGGGTGGGTGTGAAGATGCTCTAAAATTGATTGTAGGGGACTTCCCTGGTGGCACAGAGGATAAGACTCTGCGTTCCCAATGTAGGGGGCCCGGGTTCAATCCCTGGTCAGGGAACTATATCCCACATGCATGCCGCAACTAGGAGTTCACATGCCGCAACTAGGAGTTCACATTCCACAACTAAGGCGCCAGTGAGCCACAACTAAGACCCAGCGCAACCGAAATAAATTTAAAAAACAAACAACAAAACAAACTGGGGACTTCCCTGGGGGCACAGTGGTTAAGAAACCACCTGCCAATGCACGGGACATGGGTTCGAGCCCTGGTCCAGGAAGATCCCACATGCCACAGAGCAACTAAGCTCGTGTGCCACAACTACCGAGCCTGTGCTCTAGAGCCCATGAGCCACAACTACTGAGCCCACGTGCCACAACTACTGAAGCCCGTGTGCCTAGAGCCTGTGTTCTGCAACAAGAGAAGCCACTGCAATGAGAGGCCTGCGCACTGCAATGAAGAGTAGCCCCCACTCAGCAACGAAGACCAGCCCCTGCTCAGCAACGAAGACCCAACGCAGCCAAAAATAAAAACAATTAAAAAAAACAAAAAAACCCCAAAAATGATTGTAGTGTTGGTTGCACAACTCTGCAAAAATACTAAAAACCACCGAATCGTACACTTTATTTTTTTAATAAGTTAAATTAATTAATTAATTTATTTATTTTGGCTGCACTGGGTCTTCATTGCTGCGCGCAGGCTTTCTCAAGTTGCAGCGAGCGGGAGCTACTCTTCGTTGCGGTATGCGGGCTTCTCACTGCGGTGGCTTCTCTTTGTTGCAGAGCTCGGCCTCTAGGCACATGGGCTTCAGTAGTTGTGGCTTGCAGGCTCTAGAGCGTAGGCTCAGTAGTTGTGGCGCACAGGCTTCATTGCTCCATGACATGTGGGATCTTCCAGGACCAGGGCTCGAACTGGAGTCCCCTGCATTGGCAGGCGGATTCTTAACCACTGCACCACCAGGGAAGTACCCCGAATTGTACACTTTAAATAGGTAAATTGTATGGTATGTGAATTACATCCTAAAAAAGCTGTTATTAAAAAAGATCTTAAGAATGTAGGTAAAAATAATAAAAAATTTGATACATAACACCATCTTTGTACATCTAATTTTCATGGTAATCAGAGGTACCACTACTAAAACACAGAAAGTAGAGGAAGAGAGGACAAATTTAACCATAAATGATATTAAAATTTCAACTCGTAACATAGTAGTTACTTACCATCCATGAGAAGCCAATGGCCAGTGAGAACCCAGATGAGGACGAGCATGACAGACAGAGAGAATGATAGTAATTCAGCAGCAGTGAAACGCCCACAACAACCAAAGGAAATCCTGGAAAATACACAACATGTATTGGACTAATGGACAATGAATTATATTCAGTAATCAAACTCTCCTTTGGTTCTTCATGATCAGAATTTGTGACGGCCAGATTAAAATAGTAGGCAATACCTAGATACCCAGAAATCCAAAATACCCAAATCTCTTTGGAAAAAACTACAGAAAGTTCAAAGGAATTATACTTCTGCACCCATTAGATAATGTACTTTTTACCCCAAGTTATCAACATGGGTATTGAGAAGTTTAAAGTGATAATATCAATCTTTAGAAAATCTAAATGTAGGGGAAATTCTAATTCTTATGAGGAAAACAAAATGAAGAAAGTCAACAATTCAATTCATTAAGCAAAGATGAATAAAATTAAGATGGTACATCTATGGTTATCACTAATTCCTGGGAAAATCAGCTGCCCCAAGTGACCGATTTCCTAAGTGCATACAGCATTCTCCATTAGCACAGCATTTTGTTTCCATGGAGCAACAGCTTTAGGAGTTAAGGTGTGAACACTGGGATTAAACCTAAGTGGCTAGTATATATTCTAGGTCATCAAAGACGAAAGGCAAAGAATGTTTGTGTCGAGCACTATTTTCATATTCTATTAACTAGTAAAGGAATGAAAATGTTGCTTCAAAAGAAAAGGAATGAAAATGTTGCTTCAAAAGAAAACTCATCTTTCAATGTAATCAAAGCAAGGAAGCATATTACAGTGACTCTGACTTCCTAAGATTTGTTTATATTTCCTCTGCTATGAAAAGGTACAAAAAGAAGTACTATCTTACAGTTTTAAAAAAAATCAAACTTTTCACTTTCCAGTCTTCTGGCATTTGTGTGCTTCAGTCAATACCAAAAATTCAGACCCCTAATACTGCCATCAAGTATGAGACAAAAACATACATATACAAGTTTACAATTTAGAGGAAAATCCCAAGTCCTTACTTGTTCTGAGGTGAACAGGGTCTTGTTAAATACTGGCACATCGGGAGAAGAAGAAAAGCAAAAGCTATCGTTGCAAGAACTAGAGAAAGAAAACGTATGGTTAATTTTTTTGTTGTTTATTATTTTACTAAGCATAAGAAAAATGGCATGACTTAAGGAAACAATCATTGCCCAGAATACTTTTCTCGACAAGTGCATACAATAGTATTAATTAACTAGAGAAGAAAAGTATCTTCCTTTAGCACCGCACAGACAACCTCTTAAAAAAAGATTACCTGATTTGAAGTAGGGGTAGCAGTGGTAGGTTTTCTCTTTCTCACCTATCTCAACAAGAAATGATAAACAGCGGGCCAGGGTATGATCTAACAAGTCTAGCATTTTGATGTTTCACCCATGTCCATCATCTCTCAGCTTGAAAACTGATCAGATAGCTGACAGTCAAATTACTGTGATTAGCTAGGAGTGTTTCTATCTGCAGAAACATGGGTAGGGGTTGCCAATGACTACTCTGCCAAACTGGACTTTCTGGTAACCTATCAGACAAGGAGTCACAGCCAAAGCAATCCTGCTCTGGTGCCACAAAGCTTATGAATTTTCAACCCCTGGCCTTTCATTCAGATTGGGTTGGCAGGTCTGAACTGATGATACAGGTATCAAGTATCTTGCAGGACTGAACTGATGATACAGGTATCAAGTGGTTCAAGGAGGAGTGGGGGGAGAAAAAGCCAGACTTATGAAGAAAAACTTGCACGGTGCAGTGCATAAATCTTAATTTTTAAATGATGATTTTAAAAAAGGTTTAAAAATTTCCTTTCAGCTTAATGTTAAGATCAGATAGAGGAACTCATTTACCTGCTGTACATATTGTAAAAACTACTTGAACTGAGTCAAAGAAGAAGAACATTACTAGGAGAGAGACAGATGCTCCAATTGGAAGGAACAGGGCCTGGGTAGAGTCAATAGTTTGGATACCTGAAAGAGAAAAAGGGACATATCAACAACTTACCTAACAGACACTGTACCCATGTACTTCAGATACATTAACTCATAAAATGCAGACAGTTCTAGGGATTATTATATAAAATATAGATTATCTAGGCCCTTGGATTCTCTCCTTCCCAGTGAGACTGTGAGCTCCTTGCTGTCCTCATAGTGCCTTTATTATAGTAGGTGCCCAAGAAATACTTGTTGAATTGACTTACTACCTCCTGGTGCTAACCATCTGGATGACAGGGTGCCAAAACAAACAAACAAACAACAAACAAGAACATTAAGAGGTAGTAAAAATTCATTTTAGTCAGTTTGAGTACATCTGTGGTCCTGTATATATAGGTTTGGTAAAAGAGGTGGTTTAAACCCCCTGACTAAAATAATTTCTCATCATCTGTGGATTTAATGTACTCATGTTAATTCTGCCCCATTGCTGCTAATAGTTGAGGACTGACTTTGGTGGGGGAGGGGGGAGAACAAGATGTATCTGGAAACAGTAAATCAAAAACATTTCTTTGTGGGAACATTTTAGAGTAAATAGGAGATAAATGGGGGAACCAGAAGCTCTTGGGATAGAGCAGGATTTAGCACAGTGGTTTTCTCAAGTCTTGGCTGCTCATTAGAATCACCTGGACAGCTTTAAAAAAATCACAGTGCCCGGGCCCAACCCCAGAGCCAACTAAACTGAAATCTCAAGGGGTTAGTAGGTCCAGGAAAAACTCCCCACAAGATTTTATTTTGGGGGCTTCCCTCGTGGCACAGTGGTTAAGAATCCACCTGCCAGTGCAGGGGACACGGGTTCGAGCCCTGGTCCGGGAAGATCCCACATGCCGCAGAGCAACTAAGCCCATGCACTACAACTACTGAGCCTGCGCTCTAGAGCCTGTGAGCCACAACTACTGAGCCCACGTGCCACAACTACTGAAGCCTGCACGCTTAGGGCCCGTGCTTCCCAACAAGAGAAGCCACCACAATGAGAGGCCCGCGCGCCGAAACGAAGAGTAGTCCCTGCTCGCCACAGCTAGAGAAAGCCTGCGTGCAGCAACGAAGACCCAATGCAGCCAAAAATAAATAAATAAATTAAAAACAAAAACTGCTCATCAGTATTCAAATTTACCTGTCCTCAAGAAAGTTATTTAGGGATTTTTTTTAACATCTTTATTGGAGTATCATTGCTTTACAATGGTGTGTTAGTTTCTGCTTTATAACAAAGTGAATCAGCTATACATATACATATGTTCCCATATCTCTTCCCTCTTGCGTCTCCCTCCCTCCCACTCTCTCTATCCCACCCCTCTAGGTGGTCACAAAGCACCGAGCTGATCTCCCTGTGCTATGCGTATTTAGGGATTTTTGTGAAATGAATATTAAATATTTCTAACAAACAAAATTGCTTCTTATTGGCTAGGTAGATGAGTCAAATAATTCACTAAGGAATAGGGCAATTCAATTTCAGAAGAGTGAGCCATGTGTCAAGACAAACAGAAATGATCTGGAGAAGAGTCTGACCTGAACTGCAGTCAAACCCATTCATCTTGGCCCATGGATAGGTTTTTTTTTTTTTTTGGGGGGGGCGCATATCTTACAGTATCTTATGGGCATTTGTAAGGCAAAACTCTATGAACTCTCTAACTAAATGTCACCTAAAGAGTTGTTTGTATTTGAGTGTTCTACAACAGTTCAAAGAACTACTTGGGGAAGCTAGAGTTCAGGTGACTTTCACAACAGAAAATAATGGTTTCTCAAATAAATGATTATTTGTTATATAAGAAACAAATCTTTTTAAAAAAATCTATAAATCTGAAAACACACACTCACACTCCCCTCCTTCTGTAAAACAAAGCATCATATAGTCTACAGATTAATTACACTGGTTTAAAATATGAGAAGAAAAAAGATCAAATGACTGGCTAGAAGAAAGACTGTTTACTAAAGCAGGCATATAAGTATTTGTTTATAATCAATCTAAATTTTACAAGTTCAGTCTGCAATTAAAATGTGAAACAGAATACAAAGAACCTTTCTAGAATATTAGATAGAATGCACAGATTTTTTTTTGTTTTTTTTGCGGTACACGGGCCTCTCACTGTTGTGGCCTCTCCCATTGTGGAGCACAGGCTCCAGACGTGCAGGCCCAGCGGCCGTGGCTCATGGGCCCAGCCGCTCCGCGGCATGTGGGATCCTCCCGGAGCGGGGCATGAACCCGTGTCCCCCGCATCGGCAGGAGGACCCCCAACCACTGCGCCACCAGGGAAGCCCCAGATTTTTGTTTTTTGAAAGCACAGATTTTAAACCAGTAAGTATTAGACATTATTTCCATTAGTTTTATAGAAGGACTGCCCAAGAGAGTTTATCAAACAGCAATGTCACAGGGCAAGTGAAGCTCCTTTAATCGCTGACAATATGTTACCAAAAATAATGTACACAACTCTAATACTGCACTTCCTAAAGGTCTGGAAATAATGGTCCTGAAGGGGAAGGAGCTAATTAATTAGAAATTTTAGCCAAACTCCAGTGACAAAACAAAACAGAGCAAAAGCAAAACAGAGCAGCCATAATTGGGCGGACTTACTCAACTGCAGTGGCATTATCCTTAAAGGCAAAATCAACGTAAGAAACAGGCATGATGATGGAATTAAAAATTATGTACAGAGACATTATTTTTTGTATTTAGTGAACAGGTTGCAGAGCAATACGCCAATGTAGTACTGGTAACTGTTTATGAAAGTTACTGATTTTGCACCTCCATGAGAGAAGCAACGGATTTTTTTTAAAAAACTCATTTCCAGAGCTTATGGGGTTTGCAGTCTAGGTGGGGAGATTAAGATGTGTTTCTCTATTAATGAAGAGAATTCTAACTGTACATCTCCATCAGTCTTCACAGTTCAAATAAATTATAGGGGAAGCCTAGTAAAGAACTTCAAGATATCAGATAACTGGAGGTGGGGGCGGGGTTTAAACCCTCTTAATGCTAATTAGATGAAGGAGTGGTGTGCCAGAAGGGGAGAATTTCTATATAGGTTTCCTGGGGCAGATTCAGGGATAAGACAGGAGTTAGAACAAGGTTAGGGAAAATCAGAGAGGACCTGGAAGGAACTCCCTCCCCTCCACTTTCTAACCATTTTTACTGTAAAACGTAACACACATACAGAAAAGTACATGAAACAAAGATGTAGAGTTCAGTGAATCATCACATGGCTAATACCACCCAGGTCAAGAAAGAGAACCTTGCCAAGGCCATAAGTCTTTCTTGTGTCCCTCCCAATCACTGCTCTTTCTCTTTCCCCCAAAGGGAACTACTATTATATCTTGGCTTTTACGGTACTTTTTATTTGCTTTATGTTTTCTACCAAGCATGCATCCTAAAATACTAATATTTATTTTGCCTGTTTTCTGAACTTACTATAAACACTGAATTATGTAGTACGTATTTTTTTGTGTCTGGCTTCTTTCACTCAACATTGTTAGAAACATCCATGCTGTTATACATAGCTGTAGTTCACTAATTTTCATGTCTTTTCCACAAATTCCTTGATTCGTATTTTGGGAGTAGGCAACTGCAACTTTTAAAAAACCTATATCTACTCTTTCTCCTTCATTAATTAGTTCATAACACTTGGCCAAATCTTAACACTAAAGTCATACCCTCCTTTTCTTAGAACTCCCCCCAGTTCTTCTTCATTGTTAAGCATTTCAATCTCCTCAGCACCTACACCATCTCATGTTTCTGTTCATTTTTCTGGCTATTATTATTTCTTTGATTTTTGATGACTGCATCCAATTTTCCATGCCACCCCTTCAAACTGGAATGATACCATATTCCATAATCAAGTTCTGGCCTTCTCTGCAATGGCCATTTCTTACATTATGTTTTTCCTGATTATGTGGAAGTGGACTGCATTCTGTCCTGGTCTGTGCTTATCCTTTTTGGTATCCATGGCCCAGATTAGGCACTGAAGAAATACTTTTGTTGAGGATAATTTTAGCACAACACAGGAGGTAGATTTAAGGAAATTACCATCAAACAACCACCAACTACTCTTTAGATGCTGATTAACAATGAGAAATACAAAACTCATGTTACCAGGTAAATTCCTTCCACTGCATGGACTGACTTAACCATTTATTTATTTGAGGATAAAATGGTACTTAGATACATACTATTGATTTCTTTTAGATTTATGTGATGCAATGCACAACAGATTTGTAATCTGGTTTAAGCACATCATTTGTATATATGCTATATAACAGGAATTTAAAGGAGTTTCAAGTGTATGTAGTGATTTGGTTTAAACTATGGATAGAAGGTAAGCTGCTATGTAATAATTTAACCCTAAAATTGGATACTGACACTGGGTTTTACCTGGTTCCTGTGAAGTTATTGCTATGGTATTTTACTTAATATAAGGATCTGTGTCATAAGTTTTTGCGTGTGTGTGTCATAAGTTTAAGAAAAGGCTCATTCTATTTAAATGATTCTACTTACTGTATTTGTCATGCCCACTTTACATTGCTGGGAACAATGAAACACATTTAACTCAGTGAAAATTGGGCAAGTATAATTTAGTTGATGGGGTATTATAATAACTAGAGAAAATGAAATAGATATTAAGTGATCTCTTTTCAATTTAGTTTCTAAGATCCTCCATCAATATTCTATTAAACTTTATATTAGATCTCCAGTCTTTCCTATTAGGCGGTGACCTTGATTTGTCCTACAAGTCACGCTTATTCTCCTCCTCTGTGCCTGTATTATATGCTCTTCCCACCTGGAGGAACTTCTCCAGCAATCCAAGTTCACTGTTTCATGTCAAATTCACTTTCTCCAGGAGAGTCCCTTACTAACTTGACCCACTGTTGCTCACTTTGGCTTGCCTTTCTCTTTTTTCTCTTTGTACATGGATGTCAAAATGACTTCCCTCTGGTGCTTACTCTGATCTATTGATAGTAGATTCTTGTTCAGAAGGATTCTGAGGCTATGGTAAGGGTCCATGAGAAAAAGTACCTGCTCTAGGTATAGTATGGAAAGTGGTATTTGCTCTGTCTTAGCACTTTATTAACACCTTGGGAAGTATTTTGGCCACACTGCCTACGTGACGGCTTGAGTACCAGCTCTTGTACTTTTGCATCTTTCAAAATATCTAATAAATGCCAAGTGCATGGTAGGTACCCAATATCAATCTCTTAGTATTATCAAATCAAGTCTCCTTACTTCCAATTCAGTTCTCTTTCTATAATAAGCATTACCAATTTTCTAGTACAATTTACATACCATAAAATTTACCCAGTTTAAGTGTGTAATTCAATACCTTTTTTTTTGTTTTTGGTAAGTTTACCAAGTGTGAAACCATCACTATAATCTAGTTTTAGAATATCTTCATCACCTCAAGAAGATCCCTCATGCCAGTTTACTGTTAATTCTCCTTCCCATCCCTTGCCCCAAGCAACCACAAATCTGTTTTCTGTCTCTATATAGTTGCCTTTTTGGAAATTTCATATAAATGGACTCATAAAATACATAGTTTTTCTATCTGGCTTTTTTTACTTAACAATTTTTTTAAAATTAATTTATTTATTTAGTTATTTTTGGCTGCGTTGGGTCTTTGTTGCTGCACGTGGGCTTTTTTTTTCTAGTTGGGGCGAGCGGGGGCTACTCTTCCTTGCAGTGAGCAGGCCTCTCATTGCGGTGGCTTCTCTTGTTGCGGAGCACGGGCTCTAGGCGCGCGGGCTTCATTAGTTGTGGCACGTGGGCTCAGTAGTTGTGGCTCACAGACTCTAGAGCGCAGGCTCAGTAGTTGTGGCGCACGGGCTTAATTGCTCTGCGGCATGTCAGATCTTCCCGGACCAGGGCTCGAACCCGTGTCCCCTGCATTGGCAGATGGATTCTTAACTACTGCACCACCAGGGAAGCCCTACTTAACAATTGAAAAAAAATTAATTTATTTTATTTTTGGTTGCGTTGGGTCTTCGCTGCTGTGTGCGGGCTTTCTCTAGTTGCGGTGCGTGGGCTTCTCATCATGGTGGCTTCTCATTTCGGAGCATGGGCTCTAGGTGCACAGGCTTCAGTAGTTGTTGCTTGCGGGCTTAGTTGCTCCGCGGCACGTGGGATCTTCCCGGACCAGGGCTCGAACCTGTGTTCCCTGCGTTGGCAGGCAGATTCTTAACCACTGCGCCACCAGGGAAGCCCTTAACAGTGTTTTGAGGTTCATCTATGTTGGAGCATATTTCAGTAATTAACTTTTTTTTAATGCTGAATAGTATTCCATTGTATGGACATACCATATTTTGTTTATCCATTAACTAGCTTATTGATCTTTGAGTTGCTTCTACTTTTTGGCTATGATGAATAATGCTGCTGAATACTTGCCATATAGCACACTTCTGTTTTTTCAAAGCAAATATTCTTTAAAATCTTAAGTATCAGAAAAGATACAGTAGTTTTACAAGTACTTCAAGTAGCTATCTTTAAGAATCACTAAATGAATTTATGATCAACACCTACAAAATTATCAACCTCACCAAAGGATTTAAATGAAGTTATAAGCAGGCAGATACCCACCTATCCTGTTCGTCTTTAAGAAAATAAAGAGGGCTTCCCTGGTGGCACAGTGGTTGGGAATCTGCCTGCCAATGCAGGGGACACGGGTTCAAGCTCTGGTCCAGGAAGATCCCACATGCCGCAGAGCAACTAAGCCCGTGTGCCACAACTACTGAGCCTGTGCTCTAAAGCCCACGAGCCACAACTACTGAAGCCTGCGTGCCTAGAGCCCATGCTCTGCAACAAGAGAAGCCATCACAATGAGAAGCCCGCGCACCACAACAAAGAGTAGCCCCCGCTCGCCACAACTAGAGAAAGCCCGCACACAGCAACGAAGACCCAATGCAGCCAAAAATAATAAAGTAAAATAAATTTATTAAAAAAAAGAAAATAAAGAATCTTGGCAGCAAGCTTTTAGGCATGAATTAAAAGCAGTACACAAGGAATCCGTAGTTCAGGTTCAGAACATAAGACTTTAACAAATTATACCATATAGATTTAATTTTATCATTATACCAAACATAATCCTTGAACCCAGTAAATTATCTACTGGGATTATAGAAAGAATCAAATTAAGATAACTACATGTAGAAAACTAATTGTCATAAAATGCCTTACTATTATTGGTGCTGTTGCCATTGAAAGACCCAGAAGAACTGTTACTGTCTTTCTCCTTATCTTGATTTTCAAAGTCCATATTAAGGGACCTGTGGGAAAAAATTGTATAAGTAAGTTTTAGTTTTACTTAAGAAGCAGACCAGAAAAGTCAGTAATGAAACATACTTTTAAATGCTAAAGCATTAGGAAAGAAAGGAAGATCTCTTTGAACAGCTCTGCAAAACACTTCTTGGTGCCACATTTAAAAAAACAATCTACATTCCTTACAGTGTCAGTTCAAGAGTTTTCCTGACTGCAGGTAAAAGCATTCCATTGTGGCTGAATATTCCAGCCATATCTCTGTGCACATCTTTAATTACTTCCTTATGCTAAATACCTAGAAGGAGAAATATTGGGTCAAAAGGCAAGCACAATTTTGAGACTTTTACATACCACACAATTGCTTCCAAAAAGGGTGGACCAATTCACTCTCTGAGAACAGTGTATAAGAGCACTTGTTTCTCTACACCTTGCCAGCTCTCATTCAACAACACGGATTTGAGTTTTTGCTATATCTGGGAATATCCAAGGTATTGGAGAGACAATAAAGAGTGAGTAAAATATGCTCTCATGGATTTTACATTCGAAGAGGGGGGAGACTGACAATAAACAAGAAAAATAAGTTAAATATAGGGTATGCTAATTGTAAGAGCTAAGGAGAAAAGGCAGGAAATGGAGAGGGTAGATCTGACATTTTAAACAGGGTAGGCAAGGGAAGGCCGCACTGGTGTGATTTCTGAGTCAAGACCTGAAGGAAGTAGACACAGTCAATCTGGGGGGCTAAAAATGCCGTCTCTGTCCTAATTTAGAATTCTTTAACTATTAAACAATTTTATGTACCTGAGCTTGCCCATTTTCTCTTTTTGTGAACTAACTGTTCAAGTCCTTAGCTCATTTTCTACTACTGCGTTCCTTTAAAGTGTTTGTGCGTCCAAAAGAACTTCCTGTGATGGTGGAAATGTTCGGTACCTGCACTGACCCATTTGGTAGATATTAGCCACGTGAACACTTGAAATGTGGGAGCACAACTGAGGAACTGAATTCTACATTTTATTTCATTTTAATTAATTTAAATTTAAATAATTGGAGAGCTAAAACTATAAAACTTTAGAAAAAAATCTTCGTGACCTTGGATTTGGCAGTGGATTCTTACATATGACACCAAACACACAAGTGAAAATTTGATAAACTGGATTTCATCAAAATTAAAACCTTGTGTGCTACAAAGAACACTTTCAAAAAAATGAAAACACAACCCCAAAGGATGGGAGAAAATATGTGCTATTATGTATCTGATAAGGGCCTTACATTTAGAATACAGAAAGAACTCCTCCAATTCAATACTAAAAAGACAACCCAATTAAAAAGTGGGCAGACTCTGAATAAATATTTCTCCAAAGAAGATAAGCAAATGGCCAATGAGCACATGGAAAGTTCTTTTTTTTGTTTTTTACACATATATACATGTACATGAAATATTTTTATTGTTGTTAGTTTTACAAAAACAGGGTCATATTATTCACATTTTCTGCATCTTGCTTTTCCTTTTTATTTTGAATTTTATTTTTATTTTTTTAAACAGCAGGTTCTTATTAGTTATCCATTTTATACACATCAGTGTATACATGTCAATCCCAATCTCCCAATTCAGCACACCACCACATCCACCCCCTGGGGCTTTCCCCCTTGGTGTCCATACGTTTGTTCTCTACATCTGCGTCACTATTTCTGCCCTGCAAACCAATTCATCTGTACCATTTTTCTAGGTTCCACATACATATGTTAATATACGATATTTGTTTTTCTCTTTCTGACTTACTTCACTCTGTGTGACAGTCTCTAGATTCATCCACGTCTCTACAAATGACCCAATTTCGTTCCTTTTTATGGCTGAGTAATATTCCATTGTATATATGTACCACATCTTCTTTATCCATTCGTCTGTCGATGGGCATTTAGGTTGCTTCCATGACCTGGCTATTGTAAATAGTGCAGCAATGAACACTGGGGTGCATGTGTCTCTTTGAATTATGGTTTTCTCTGGGTATATGCCCAGTAGTGGGATTGCTGGGTTATATGGTAATTCTATTTTTAGTTTTTTAAGCAACCTCCATACTGTTCTCCATAGTGGCTGTATCAATTTACATTCCCACCAACAGTGCAAGAGGGTTCTCTTTTCTCCACACCCTCTCCAGCATGTGTTGTTTGTAAATTTTCTGATGATGCCCATTCTAACTGGTGTGAGATGATACCTCACTGCAGTTTTGATTTACATTTCTCCAATAATTAGTGATGTTGAGCAGCTTTTCATGTGCTTCTTGGCCAGCTGTATGTCCTCTCTTTGGAGAAATGTCTATTTAGGTCTTCTGCCCATTTTTGGATTGGGTTGTTTTTTTTTAATATTGAGCTGCATGAGCTGTTTATATATTTTGGAGATTAATCCTTTATCCGTTGATTCTGAGGGTTGTCTTTTTTTTTTTTTTTTTTTGCGGTACATGGGCCTCTCACTGTTGTGGCCTCTCCCGTTGCGGGGCACAGGCTCCGGACACGCAGGCTCAGCGGCCATGGCTCATGGGCCCAGCCGCTCCGTGGCGTGTAGGATCTTCCCAGACCAGGGCACGAACCCGCGTCCCCTGCATCGGCAGGAGGACTCTCAACCACTGCGCCACCAGGGAAGTCCCTGAGGGTTGTCTTTTTGTCTTGTTTGTAGTTTCCTTTGCTTTGCAAAAGCTTTTAAGTTTCATTGGGTCCCATTTGTTTATTTTTGTTTTTATTTCCATTACTCTAGGAGGTGGATCAAAAACATCTTGCTGTGATTTATATCAAAGAGTGTTCTTCCTATGTTTTCCTCTAAGAGTTTTATAGTGTCCGGTCTTACATTTAGGTCTCTAATCCATTCTGAGTTTATTTTTGTGTATGGTGTTAGGGAGTGTTCTAATTTCATTCTTTTACATGTAGCTGTCCAGTTTTCCCAGCACCACTTATTGAAGAGACTGTCTTTTCTCCATTGTATATCCTTTCTTCCTTCGTCATAGATTAGTTGACCATAGGTGTGTGGGTTTATCTCTGGGCTTTCTATCCTGTTCCATTGATCTACATTTCTGTTTTTTCACCAGTACCATATTGTCTTGATTACTGTAGCTTTGTAGTATAGTCTGAAGTCAGGGAGTCTGAGTCCTCCAGCTCCGTTTTTTTCCCTCAAGACTGCTTTGGATATTAGGGGTCTTTTGTGTCTCCATACAAATTTTAAGATTTTTTGTTCTAGTTCTGTAAAAAATGCCATTGGCAATTTGATAGGGATTGCACTGAATCTGTAGATTGCTTGGGGTAGTACAGTCATTTTCACAATATTGATTCTTCCAATCCAAGAACATGGTATATCTCTACATCTGTTGGTATCATCTTTAATTTATTTCAACAGTGCCTTATAGTTTTCTGCATACAGGTCCTTTGTTTCCCTAGGTAGGTTTATTCCTAGGTATTTTATTCTTTTTGTTGCAATGGTAAATGGGAGTGTTTCCTTAATTTCTCTTTCAGATAGTTCATCATTAGTGTATAGGAATGCAAGAGATTTCTGTGCATTAATTTTGTATCTGCAACTTTATCAAATTCATTGATTAGCTTTAGTAGTTTTCTGGTAGCATCTTTAGGATTCTCTATGTATAGCATCATGTCATCTGCAAACAGTGACAGTTTTACTTCTTCTTTTTCAATTTGTATTCCTTTTCTTTTTCTTCTCCGATTGCCATGGCTAGGACTTGCAAAACTATGTTGAATAACAGTGGCGAGAGTGGACATCCTTGCCTTGTTCCTGATCTTAGAGGAAATGCTTTCAGTTTTTCACCATTGAGAATGATGTTTGCTGTGGGTTTGTTGTATATGGCCTTTATTATGTTGAGGTAGGTTCCCTCTATGCCTACTTTCTGGGGAGTTTTTATCATAAATGGGTGTTGAATTTCGTCAAAAGGTTTTTCTGCATCTACTGAGATGATCATATGGTTTTTATCCTTCAATTTGTTAATATGGTGCATCACATTGATTGATTTGCGTATATTGAAGAATCCTTGCATCCCTGGGATAAATCCCACTTGATCATGGTGTATGATCCTTTTAATGTGTTGTTGGATTCTCTTTGCTAGCATTTTGTTGAGGATTTTTGCATCTACATTCATTAGTGATATTGGTCTGTAATTTTCTTTTTTTGTAGTAACTTTGTCTGGTTTTGGTGTCAGGGTGATGGTGGCCTCATAGAATGAGTTGGGGAGTGTTCCTTCCTCTGCAATTTTTTGGAAGAGTTTGAGAAGGATGGGTGTTAGCTCTTCTCTAAATGCTTGACAGAATTCACCTGTGAAGCCATCTGGTCCTGGACTTTTGTTTGTTGCAAGATTTTTAATCACAGTTTCAATTTCATTACTTCTGATTGGTCTGTTCATATTTTCTATTTCTTCCTGGTTCAGTCTTGGAAGGTTATACCTTTCTAAGAATTTGTCCATTTCTTCCAGGTTGTCCATTTTATTGGCACAGAGTTGGTTGTAGTAGTCTCTTAGGATGCTTTGTATTTCTGCAGTGTCTGTTGTAACTTCTCCTTTTTCATTTCTAATTTTACTGATTGGAGTCCTTTCCCTCTTTTTCTTGATGAGTCTGGCTAATGGTTTATCAATTTTGTTTATCTTCTTAAAGAACCAGCTTTTAGTTTTATTGATCTTTGCTATTGTTCTTTTTGTTTCTATTTTACTTCTGCTCTGATCTTTATGATTTCTTTCCTTCTGCTAACTTTGGGTTTTGTTTGTTCTTCTTTCTCTAGTTCCTTTATGTGTAAGGTTATATTGTTTATTCGAGATTTTTCTTGTTTCTTGAGGTAGGCTTGTATAGCTATAAACTTCCCTCTTAGAACTGCTTTTGCTGCATCCCACAGGTTTTGGATCGTTGTGTTTTCATTGTCATTTGTCTCTAGGTAGTTTTTGATTTCCTCTTTTATTTCTTCAGTGATCTCTTGGTTATTTAGTAACGTATTGTTTAGCCTCCATTTGTTTGTGTTTTTTACGTTTTTTCCCCTGTAATTGATTTCTAATCTCATAGCGCTGTGGTCAGAAAAGATGCTTGATATGATTTCAATTTTCTTAAATTTACTGAGGCTTGATTTGTGACCCAAGATGTGATCTATCCTGGAGAATGTTCCATGCGCACTTGAGAAGAAAGTGTAATCTGCTGTTTTTGGATGGAATGTCCTATAAATATCAATTAAATCTATCATGTCTATTGTGTCATTTAAAGCTTGTGTTTCCTTGTTAATTTTCATTTTGCATGATCTGTCCATTGGTGTAAGTGAGGTGTTAAGGTCCCCCACTATTATTGTGTTACTGTCAATTTCCTGTTTTATAGCTGTTAGCAGTTGCCTTATGTATTGAGGTGCTCCTATGTTGGGTGCATATATATTTATAATTGTTATATCTTTTTCTTGGATTGATCCCTTGATCATTATGTAGTATCCTTCCTTGTCTCTTGTAACATTCTTTATTTTAAAGTCTATTTTATCTGATATGAGTATTGCTACTCCAGCTTTCTTTTGATTTCCATTTGCATGGAATATGTTTTTCCATCCCCTCACTTTCAGTCTGAATGTGTCCCTAGGTCTGAAGTGGGTCTCTTGTAGACAGCATATATATGGGTCATGTTTTTGTATCCATTCAGCAAGCCCGTGTCTTTTGGTTGGAGCATTTAATCCAGTCACATTTAAGGTAATTATCGATATGTATGTTCCTATGACCATTTTCTTAATTGTTTTGGGTTTGTTTTTGTAGGTCCTTTTCTTCTCGTGTTTCCCACTTAGAGAAGTTCCTTTAGCATTTGTTGTAGAGCTGGTTTGGTGGTGCTGAATTCTCTAGGCTTTTGCTTGCCTGTAAAGCTTTTGATTTCTCCATCAAACCTGAATGAGATGCTTGCCGGGTAGAGTAATCTTGGTTGTAGGTTCTTCCCTATCATGCCACTCCCTTCTGGCTTGTAGAGTTTCCGTTGAGAAATCAGCTGTTAACCTTATGGGAGTTCCCTTGTATGTTATTTGTCATTTTTCCCTTTCAATAATTTTTCTTTGTCTTTAATTTTTGCCAATTTGATTACTATGTGTCTCGGCGTGTTTCTCCTTGGGTTTATCCTGTATGGGACTCTCTGCGCTTCCTGGACTTGGGTGGCTATTTCCTTTCCCATGTTAGGGAAGCTTTCGACTATAATCTCTTCAAATATTTTCTTGGGTCCTTTCTCTCTTCTCTTTCTGGGTCCCCTATAGTGCGAATGTTGTTGCGTTTAATGTTGTCCCAGAGGTCTCTTAGGCTGCCTTCATTTCTTTTCATTCTTTTTTCTTTATTCTGTTCCACAGCAGTGAATTCCACCATTCTGTCTTCCAGGTCACTTATCCCTTCTTCTGCCTCAGTTATTCTGTTATTGATTTCTTCTAGTGTATTTTTCATTTCAGTTATTGTGTTGTTCATCTGTTTGTTTGTTCTTTAATTCTTCTAGATCTTTGTTAAACATTTCTTGCATCTTCTCGATCTTTGCCTCCATTCTTTTTCCAAGGTCCTGGATCATCTTCACTATCATTATTCTGAATATTTTTTCTGGAAGGTTCCCTATCTCCACTTCATTTAGTTATTTTTCTGGGGTTTTATCTTGTTCCTTCATCTGGTACATAGCCCTCTGCCTTTTCAACTTGTCTATCTTTCTGTGAAGGTGGTTTTTGTTCCACAGGCTGCAGGATTGTAGTTCTTCTTACTTCTGCTGTCTGCCCTCTGGTGGATGAGGCTATCTAAGAGGCTTGTGCAAGTTTCCTGATGGGAGGGACTGGTGATGGGTAGAGCTGGCTGTTGCTTTGGTGGGCAGAGCTCAGTGAAAAGTTCTTAACAACACTAGTCATCAGGGAAATACAAATCAAAACCACAATGAGGTACCACTTCGTACCCACTAGGATGGCTGTAACCAAAAAGTCAGATAATAACCAAGTGTTAGGAAGGCTGTAAAACTGAGACCATCACACATTGCTAGTGGGAAATGTAAACTGGTGCAGCCACTTAGGAAAACAGTCTGGCAATTTTCAATTTCTTTAATAAGTATAGGGCTATTTGGGTTACCTATTTCTTTTTTAATTTTTTTTTTTTTTTTTTTTTTTTTTTTTTTTTTTTTTTTTTTTTTTTTTTTGTGGTACGCGGGCCTCTCACCGCTGTGGCCTCCCCCGTTGCGGAGCACAGGCTCCGGACGCGCAGGCTCAGCAGCCATGGCCCACGGGCCCAGCCGCTCCGCGGCATATGGGATCCTCCCAGACCGGGGCACGAACCCGCATCCCCCGCATCGGCAGGCGGACTCTCAACCACTGCGCCACCAGGGAGGCCCATCTTTTTTAATTTTTGATTAATTAATTTATTTTTGGCTGCATTAGGTCTTCATTGCTGTGCGCAGGCTTTTCTCTAGTTGCGGCCAGCGGGGGCTACTCTTCGTTGCGGTGTGTGGGCTTCTCACTGCAGTGGCTTCTCTTGTTGTGGAGCATGGGCTCTAGGCACGCGGGCTTCAGTAGTTGTGGCGCACGGGCTTAGTTGCTCCGTGGCATGTGGGATCTTTCCAGACCAGGGCTCGAACCCGTGTCCTCTGAATTGGCAGGCGGATTCTCAACCACTGCACCACCAGGGAAGCCCTACCTATTTCTTCTTGAGTGAGCTTTGGTAGATTGTACCATTCAAAAAATTTGTCCATTTCATCTAAGTTGTCAAATTTATTGGCATAAAGTTGTTTATAGTAGTCCCTTATTATCCTTTTCATATCTGTATGCTCTAGTAATATCACCTCTCTTACCTCTGATATTAGATTTGTGTCTTCTCTTTTTTTTTTTTTTTTTTTTTTTTTGTGGTACGCGGGGCTCTCACTGTTGTGGCCTGTCCCGTTGCGGAGCACAGGCTCCGGATGCGCAGGCTCAGCGGCCATGGCTCACGGGCCCAGCTGCTCCGTGGCATGTGGGACCTTCCCGGACCGGGACACGAACCCGTGTCCCCTGCATCGGCAGGCGGACTCTCAACCACTGCGCCACCAGGGAAGCCCGTGTCTTCTCTTTTTTTCCCCAGATCAGTCTGGCTAGAGGGTTACCAATTTTATTGATTCTTTAAAAAAATCAGCTTTTATTTTCACTGATTTTTCTCCAGTAGAGGAAATCTATTTGATTTACTTTGGCTTTGATCTTTATTCTTTCCTTTTGTCTACTGAATTGGGTTTCATCTGCTCCTTTTTTCTAGTTTATTAAGAAGGGTAAAAGCTTAGATCATTGAAACTTTTTGCTCTATTCTAATCCAGGCATTTGGAGCTACAGTTCCCTAAGCGTTGCTTTTGCAGCATTCCATAAATTTGGTGTGTTGTGCTTTCACTTTGTTTTAATTCAAAGTATTTTCTAATTTCCTTCTTGATTTCTTATTTGATACATAGAAGTGTTATTTTTGTTTCCAAACATCCGGGAATTTTCCAGAGCTCTTTCTGCTCAATTCAATCGTGACTTGTTAGGAACTGAATGTTTGTGTCCCCCAGAAAGTTCATTTGTTGAAGCCCTAACCCTCAATGTGATGGATGGTATCTGGTGATGGGGTCTTTGGGAGGTAATTCTGCTGAGCTCCTGAGGGAGGGGCCCTCATGATGGGATTAGTATCCTAAGAAGAGAAAGCAGAGAGTTTGCGTGTGCACTCTCGTGCTCTCTCCTTCTGTCTCCTGGAGCATGTGCACACTGAAGAAAGACCATGTATGTGAGCACACAGTAAGAAGCGGGTCATCTGCAAGCCAGGAAGAGAGTGCTCAACAGAACCCACCCATGCTGGCACCCTGACCTTGGGTTTCCAGCCTCCAGAACTTGAGAAAACAAATTTCTGTTGTTTAAGCCACCCAATCTGTGGTATTTTGTTATGGCAGCCCCAGCTGACTAACAGAGATCAGAAATCATACTTTGTATGCCTTGAATCCATTTACTGAGACATTTTTTTATGTCCCAAAATACATTCTATCTTGGTAAATGTTCCACATGCACTTGAGAAGAATGTGTATTCCATTGTTGAATGGAGTGTTCTATAAATGTCAATCAGGTCAAGCTGGTTGAGAATATTGTTGAAGCCACTATATCCTTACTGATTTTCTGACTACTTTGTTCTATCGATTACTGAGAGAGAGGTACTAAAATCTTCAGCTACATTTGTGGATTTGTTTTACTTTTTCCTTGAAGTTATATCAGTTTTTGCTTCATGTATTTTGAAAATCTCTTATTAGATGCACAAACATTAAGGATTATTATGTCTTACTCCTTAACTGACCCCTTTATCATTATGAAATACAGTTTTTTGTCTGTGGTAATATTCCTTGCTCTGAAAGTTGCTTTGTCTGAATCAATATAACCACTCCAGCTTTCTTTTGATGAGTATAAGGTGTATCTTCTCCCAACCTTTTACTTTAAATTCTTTTTCTGGCTTTATATCTATAGTGTGTTTTTTCTAAGCATCATGTAATTGTATCTTGCTTTTTAATTCAATCTGACAATTGCTGTCTTCTAACTGGAGTTTTTAGGCCAATTTCATTTAATGTGATTACTGTTACAATTAGGTCTGAGACTATCATGTTTGTCCTATCTCTTCTGTTGTTGCTCCCCTTTACCTGCCCTCTTTTGGATTAACACAGTATTTTTTATGATTCTGTGTTATTTCCTCTGTTGTCTTATTAGCTGTAGGTCTCTGCTCTTTTGTTTTAGTGGCTGTTGTACAGTTTATAGTATACATCTTTAATCAGCACAGCCTACCTTCAAGTTATATGGCAGTACTGCATATATAGTATTAAAACCTGATAACAGTTTATTATTCCCCCTCAACCTTTGTACTATTATTACCATGCATTTTATTTTTACATGCTATGCTATGAACGCCATACTATATTATTATTTTTGTCTATACAGTCAATTATCTTTTAAGGAGTTTTAAATAATACGGGGAAAAAAACCCTTTTATATTTATCACTGTAGTCACCATTTCTTTTTCTTTTCTTTTTTTTTTTGTCTATGTCCTGCACGGCTTGCAGGATCTTAGTTCCCTGGCCAGGGTCTGAACCCAGGCCAGAGCAATGAAAGCACCGAGCAAGTCCTAACCACTGGACTGCCAGGGCGTTCCCATGTAGGTGTCATTTCTGGTGATCTTCATTCCTTTGTGTAGACCCAGACTTCCAACTGGTACCACTTTTAATCTGCTTGAAGTACTTCCTTTAACACTTCTTGTGGTGCAAGTTGGTTGGTGAAGAATTCTTTCAGGTTTTGTGTGTCTTGAAACATCTTTATTTTGCCTTTTCTTTTGGAAGATACGTTTGCCATAGAATTCTATGTTGACAGTTTTTCTTCCTGTACTTTAAAGCTGTTGTTCCACTGTCTTCTCACTTATATTGTTTTCAGTGAGAAATCAGATTCCCTCCCACCTCCCATCCCCTCACCCCCTCGGCTGCTTTTTGGATTTTTTAAATCACTGGTTTTGAGCAATTTGATTATGATGTGCCTTGGTGTAGTTTTCTTCACTGTTCCTGTGCTACGGGTTTACTGAATCTGTGGGTTATAGTTTTCTTCAAGTTTGGAAATATTTTGGCCATTCATTCTTCAAGCATTTTTCAGTCCCCCTCTTTCTTCTCTTCCTTTCAGGGATTCCAATTACCATATTAGGCTACTGGAGATTGCTCTTTGATGTCCAATGATAGCTCGATAACACTTTTCATTAAAAAAATTATATTTTTCTTCTCTAAGTCTCTTTGGATAGTTTTTATTGCTGTGCCTTCAAGTTCATTAATCTTTTCTTCTGTAATGTCTAACTGCTGTTAATCTAACCCTATGTGTGTTTTTTTGGTTTTTTTTTTTTGTGGTACGCGGGCCTCTCACTGCTGTGGCCTCTCCCGTTGCGGAGCACAGGCTCCAGACGCGCAGGCTCAGCGGCCATGGCTCACGGGCTCAGCCGCTCCACGGCATGTGGGATCTTCCCGGACCGGGGCATGAACCCGTGTCCTCTGCATCGGCAGGCGGACTCTCAACCACTGCGCCACCAGGAAAGCCCCGAACCCTATGTATTTTTGATCTCAGACATTGTTGTCTTCATCTCCAGAAGTTTGATTTGGGTATTTAAAAATATCTTCTATGTACCTATCTAACTTCTTGTACATATGGAATATATTACCATGGGTCACTATTACACAAAACAGAAATCTGGCTAAATGAGGTTGTGAGGCCCCATATATTTGCTCAAACACGGAAGATACATGCATTCCAGCTTTATAAAATGACATCCTGGACCTAAGTTTAGCAGATCCCAGGCTTCTATGAATGGGGTCTAGTAATGGTTACCCACACTGCATAGCTGACAGCAAACTTAAGCTGTTAAATAGAGCTTTTGTAGAAGGCCCTGCCTCCTGAGCTATCCAGGGACCATTGTGAATTATGGGTCTTTATCCCAACTTACTTGGTAATCTTTATTAACTCTACAGATATGAAATTGCTTGGCTGGACCTAGAACAGTTTGTTCCATCTTCATAGAAGACTACCCTTCAATCCCCCCACCCATGCCATCACAACCCTATTGTTATTACTATGCAATAACATACAATATGATATTTATACATCATAATGTTATTACTAGATATTCCATCCAGATTGTATCTTAGCTATCTGCTTAACAAACAGCAAGTCTAGGTTACTGAAATCAATGTTTAAATAGTAACAGAAAGACCTGAGCTATGGCTGTTCCATCACAGACAACCATTTACCATTACAGAAAAAGCCATCTAAATTATAGCATATTATTTGCTATTTTCAATTTGTCTTTTCACCAACTATGACTAAACAGGAAATAGTTACGGGTGTCAGTTGTAGGAGGCAGACAAATTTCCAATTGTCGATGCTCATATAGACCTACATTAAGAACCTACTACTAAGAATCCAAGTAGAAGAGATGGTCTTCTGACTATGCAGCCGTGGATTAAAATATTTTTAATAGTCAACATTTATTGAGCTTATACTGTCAGGCACTATGCTAGGAGTTTTGCAGTCCATATTTCTTTTGATTCATAGAATAACTATAATTAAAAATGTGACTGCATTTGGAGACAGAGCCTTCAGAGAGGTAATTAAATTAAAATGGGGTTGTTAAGGTGGACCCTAATCCAATATGACTGCTGTCCTTATAAGAAGAGGAGATTAAGACAGAGAGAGAGACAGATACACTAGACACATGCACACACAGAGAAAAGACCACAGGAAGGGCACCATCTACATGTGAAGATGGTCATCTATAAGCCATTTCAGAATGAAACCAACTCTGCCAATACCTCAATCTTGGACTTCTAGCCTCCAGAACTGTGAGGAAGTAAATTTCTGCTGTTTAAGTCACCCAGTCTGTGGTACTTTGTTATGGTAGTCCTAGCAAACTATACAGAGATGCTCTATTATTATCCCTATAGTAAGGAAACCAAGGTTATTATACCACTCTGCCTTGGCTGTATCATCTCCCCTTACAAAACAACCAAACTTCTATATTTTTTCTGAAAAAGTAATATATATGATTATTTAAAAACTCAAACAATAGAGAATGGTACAAAAGACTCCTATAATCCCTATCTCCAGAGATATATATGTTTGGTATATATTTTGCCTTTCAAAAAAATGAGGATTAATATGTCATCTCACAAGTTAATTTTCATTCAGTAGTATGCCAAGACTATCTTTCCACATCAATACATACAACTCCTTTTCATTTAAAAACAACAACAACAAAAGCTAAGACTACTTCTCCTTGGGTTAACTTGATCTGACATTATTTTTGGATGAATTGCATATATCCTGCCTTATTAGAGAGAAATAGTAAGAAAAGCATGGGCTTCCCTGGTGGCGCAGTGGTTGAGAGCCCGCCTGCCGATGCAGGGGACACGGGTTCGTGCCCCGGTCTGGGAAGATCCCACATGCCACGGAGCGGCTGGGCCCGTGAGCCATGGCCGTTGAGCCTGCGCGTCCAGAGCCTGTGCTCCGCAATGGGAGAGGCCACAACAGCGCGAGGCCCACATACCGCAAAAAAAAAAAAAAAAGAAAAGCAACCTTTTACAGGCAGATGATATGGTTTGATCTTGATGGGTGGGGTATAACTGACAACTGAGCCTGCTAGATAAGTAGTGTCAGAAAGAATGACAACTGATCAACATTTTTCAAATTTAAGTTGATGTATAAGTATAAACCCCAGGGTGCATTTTTTGGTCACTTTGATGTATATTTAACAAGTAGTTTATCACAGACAGTACATCAGGAAGTAGTTTAACATTCTCTGAGTGCTTTAATAAGGTTTTATTGTGGCTGAGGTAGAGATCTGGTTATATTTGCTCCAAATTTTTTTCAGGCTAAAACTAATTCAGTTGTAAGGAACAGAACTTTAGGAAGTCAACTATTAGTATCTTTAGGTACTAGACTGGATTATACAGGGTTTTCTGAGAAAGTCCTAGGCCCATGAGAACTTCCACTCCTTGCTGAGGACAAGGGGAAATATGGGCTTATAGTTAGGCCATTTTACGTTCCTTGGTTGTGACAAAAATGCAAATGTGCTGTAAGAACTGTTAAGACAAAGAGGTCTGTATTCAGCCAGCCACGGAGTACACATCTGGACCACTGCCCACATTTATCAAGAAATCAATATTCAGGAATAATCAGTTGAAGAATTAATAACCCATTAATTTCTCCAGGTATTGTACAATGTAACGTTAGACCACAGTAAGCTAGCAATCTAGACCACAGCTTTCTGTTGCTGGCTGTGTCTCCCCAGTTTTGGAGAAATTACTTTTGCTGAAATCTATTTTCACAAAATGCTACCAGCTAATACTGAAGGGTACTAATTCATTCAACAAACAATGAATGCTTATTATGAATGCTATGAAATTCAATGTTGCATCCTCTTTCTGAGGGTCTTTGGGATAAAGGTCTGTCTAATCTTAAGACCAAGAATAACTGCAATTCACCTGAACTGGGTTCTTTTTATTCAAGGACATTGTAAAGTTTTTCTTTCTTTCTTCTGAAAGTTGGCTGCTAGAAAGCTTACTGTGGTGTCCATGGACCACCAGTAGTAAGGGTGCTGGCCAATATGGTATACATTTTTAGACTTATTTTTGGCTCTACTTTGTCTCCACCCATACTTTTCTTTGGCCCCATTTTAATTTACCTTATCTCATCACAACTTGTAAAACTTAATAAATGGTCTGAAATCCTTTTGGACAGGGCAGAGCAAAAATAAACAATTGCAGGAAGCAAAATGGAGCTGAGAACACATTTACTGAAAGTTATACTTGTTCATCTGTTTGAATTCTGATAACAGAGTACAACTGTGAATATTGGAGGAGAAAGGCAAATTGAAATTTTTTATTTTAATATTTTAATTTAAGAGTACCATGTTTTTTGATCATTTCAGTTTTGGAAGCAAGCACAATGAAGGGGAGAATTCACCTGGTCAAGGTAAACACTATACGGCTGAACTTGGCTTTATGCTAAATGTATGTTCCTAGAAAAGTTACAGTGGTTTTTATAAATGGAACATTGAAAAAGGAACTGATAGAACTGTTAAATATATCAAGGAACTTGTCCATATACATTACAATGTACATAACCATTCCCTACATTATCTAATAAATTCAGATTTCTGTATGTTTTCTTAAAGTAGGACAGGTTATGAGAGGGCAAAAAGAACAATTCAAAAGATAAGCATATCACACATCAGTGTGTGCTAAACACATCATGACATTTGTGAACCATAGTCAGACTTATTTTGGTTAACCTGATCTAACTTAATTACATGCATTTAGTATGAAGGGCAACACAATCATATAAAGTGCATTTCTTATCATCTCTGTGGTCTTATTAACTTGAAGACATTGTCTTCCTAGAGTAGGTTTGGGTATAAGCAAATAAACTATCCTCACCATTAAAGAAAGCACAGGTAGGTGCTTGCCTTAAAAAAAGGTAGTAGTTACTCTATAAAAGTTCCATTATTCCTTTATATAGCAACTTCACATATACAGAGATATATGTATTATAATTATATATTAGCTATTTGTCTATTGATCATAAAGTATATCTTCCTTTTTTTTTTTTTTTTTTTTTTTGCGGTCCGCGGGCCTCTCACTGTTGTGGCTCCTTCAGCTGCGGAGCACAGGCTCCGGACGCGCAGGCTTGGCGGCCATGGCTCATGGGCCCAGCCTCTCCGCGGCACGCGGGATCCTCCCAGACCGGGGCACGAACCCACGTCCCCTGCATCGGCAGGCGGGCCCTCAACCACTGCGCCACCAGGGAAGCCCTATCTTCCTTTTGATTTCCTTTTACATCTACTTCATTTTTAAAAAAATTAATTAATTGATTTATTTTTGGCTGCATTGGGTCTTCGTTGCTGTGTGCGGGCTTTCTCTACTTGTGGTGGGGGGGGCTACTCTTCGTTGCAGTGCACGGGCTTCTCATTGTGGTGGCTTCTCTTGTTGCGGAGCACGGGCTCTAGGCACGCGGGCTTCAGTAGCTGTGGCAAGCCGGCTCAGTAGTTGTGGTTCGCAGGCTCCAGAGCGCAGGCTCAGTAGTTGTGGTGCACAGGCTTAGTTGCTCTGTGGCATGTGGGATCTTCCCAGACCAGAGCTCGAACCCGTGTCCCCTGCATTGGCAGGCGGATTCTTAACCACTGCGCCACCAGGGAAGTCCCTACATCTACTTCCAACCTGTTATTTTTTTGTCTATGATTCCTGATGGGACAGAACTTAAGTGTCCTGACAGTAATAAGCTGCCTAAGAAATTCTAAATCATCCTCACATTGTGATTCTTGGGTCCATATGCCCATCAGGACAGTCCCTTTCTCCTCCCCTCTCCCCTCCATTAATGTTCTCCTGTTGATTGGTCAAAGGCTTTGGGGACATACATATTAGATGAGTAATTATGCTATTTTTTTCCTGAGCAGCTGGAAAGATTAAGGAGAGACAGGTGTCATCTTTAAGAAATATAGGAAGTCCAGCTAGCAAAGCTCAGCCAAGGGATGGCGAACGTTAAGGGTTCCTAAATCAAGGAATTGTTCTGGGCTTTAGAATCTCATTTTATTTAGCACAGTTTTCCCCTCTGTACTTTGAAATGTGAAAGCCTGGGGGTAAATAACCAGTACCATTCACAAATCTTTTATCCTGTATTTTATGATTTTCTCCATGTCATCCCAGCTCTAAACAAATAAAATGGAATAATTTTTTTTTTCTTTGCGGTACACGGGCCTCTCACTGTTGTGGCCTCTCCCCTTGCGGAGCACAGGCTCCGGACGCGCAGGCTCAGCGGCCATGGCTCACAGGCCCAGCCGCTCCGCGGCATGTGGGATCTTCCTGGACCAGGGCACGAACCTGTGTCCCCTGCATTGGCAGGCAGACCCTCAACCACTGTGCCACCAGGGAAGCCCAAAATGGAATAATTTAAATGAGCAAATAATATATTTTTATGGTCCCAAATCAGAGGACATAAGAACATATTAATATTTGGCTGGGCATTTGGAGGGGCAATAGGGTTAGGGATAAACAAATTCAAGAAGCATTTTTTTGTGCATATCCTATATGGAATGGAGCATGAAAGTGAATCATGGAAGCCAAGGGAGGAGAAATTTGCAATAGTAAGTGGTGGTAAACCATCAAGGCTTATCAAGGATGAGGACTGAGGGGAAACTTTTTTGATTTAGCAAAAAGGGAAACTCTGAGAACTTCAGGAGAACTTCAACAGAGTTGTAAAAGTTAAATAACATATCAGTGAATGGGTCCGTAAAATGCTACCAGCAATGAAGAACCAACAACTTAAGTGTTAGGTAAGAGTTTATCAAAGTGTGCTGTGTAGGTCACCTGAATGAGGTGCTGGGCCCCCCATCCTAAGCCTACTGAACAATCTTCCCCAGGTGATTTTTATGCACAATAAGGTCTGAGAACAACTGCTGAAGAAAAAAAATCACCAAAAAGGGGTTTTTAAGAAAGCTTCTCATTCCTTCTGACTTTACTACCAGATCAATTTATTTGCTTCATATTTAAAATTTTATTATTGTTCTCAATAGCCAGCAGCAGTAAAGTACTGCTTGAGTTTGAATCCCAGCTCCATCACTTATTACTTGGGTGAGCTGCTTACATTTCTGGGCCCTAGTTTCCTCATTTATAAAATGGGAATAACAATACCTATCCTGTTGAATTGATGTGAGGATCAATGAGACTTTATGTAAAGCACTTAGCACTGTACTTGGTACATAAATGTTCAGTAAAATGTTAGCTATTTTCTTCATCAGGTTTCTTTAATATAGTCAAGGTCTAAGTAAAAAAAAAATTATAATAGCCAATAAAAATCATACATCTCTACCCAATCCCCTCAGAGTAGGAAAAAGAAGTCACTCACAACAATTGAGAGGCATCTAAACTGGTAGAAATGGTAGAAGTCAGAGAGCAAGATAGATTGGGAAGCATCATTCAGCACCCTAGGGTACCCAACTGGCTGTGTCTTAATGAAGAACTCCCGTAAGTATTTTCATCAAGGAATCCACATCCAAATAAGTAACAGGTCAGTTCTTCATCTAGCTATCCCTTGTTTACATTAAAGCAAGAATCAAGGAAATTACCCTGCTACCAGTTTTACCTCACTGACTACTTTTGATAAGAGGCATTCCTAAAAGCCCCCACGTGATCACAGGTCAATGAGTAAAAAGAAACTATCAGTTGAACTACAATATTTGACAAGTTTTGACCTATCAAAACAGTAATTTCAGTATGGTTTGTTTATTAAATACTTAGAAAGAGATGTGAAAATTTGTTGTAAAACTATTTGGTTAAGCACTACTAAAACAATACACTTACAAATCACTCTGGAAAGCTTAAAGAGAGAGTGCATTACAAGTCAGATAGTTAACACTATGCCACTATTGTTATAAATTATAGTTATAGTACTCATAATTAATGAAATAACAACTTTCAAGATATGGGTTCACAGAGGTTAAGTTACTTGCCCCAAATTGAACAGTGGCAAGAGCCAAACTGGAACCAATATCAGTCTCCTAACAATTTGTGTCTGCTTTGTGTATCAAGTTTCCATGAAAAATCTGCTTTTCTTACAGAGCTTCCCATCTCAAAAATGGCACCATCACTGGGTCCAGCTGTTTCAGGCCATAAACCTTGGAGTCACCCTTGACTCTTCTCTCTCACACACTATATCCATTCCATCAGCAATCCTGTCCTAAATCCACTGATATCTCATTCCACCATTATTAGCTTAGTTAAAGCACCATCATTTTTTGCCTATACTAGGGCAGCAGTCTCCCATGTTTCCCTTATTTCACTCTTTCCTCTTATTCAACAATCTATTTCCCATACAGAACCTAGACCAACCTTTCTAAAACACAAACCAGATAATATCACTCCCTGCTCTCAACACTCTGTTGTAGGTTGATTTTTCCAACTGCATATGGAACATTCTCCAGGACACATCATACGCTAGGCCATAAAACAAGTCACAAATTTTTAAAAGGATTGAAACCATAAAAAGTATGTCTCTGAGCACAGCAGAAGTGAGCCTGTTGAAATTCTTTTAAATAACAGAGAGAATTTTGACATATTCCAATTATTAGGAAAGTAAGCAACACATTTATAAAGAACCCACAGGTCAAAGAAAAAAATCACCAGGAAAAATATCTTGAATTGAATGAAATGAAAATACAACATAACAAAATTTATGGGTTGCAGTTAAAGCAGTGTTTATAGGGAAATTTGTAGCTTTAAATGCCTATGTTAAAAAAGAAGAAAGGTTTCAGGGCTTCCCTGGTGGCGCAGTCATTGAGAGTCCGCCTGCCGATGCAGGGGACATGGGTTTGTGCCCCGGTCCGGGAGGATCCCGCATGCCACGGAGTGGCTGGGCCCGTGAGCCATGGCTGCGGAGCCTGCATGTCCGGAGCCTGTGCTCCGCAATGGGAGAGGCCACAACAGTGAGAGGCCCACGTACTGCAAAAAAAAAAAAAAAAAAAAAATCCCAAACAAAAAAAATTAATCAACAAAAATATAAGGGAAAACAGACAAATTCCAATCACAGTTGAATACTTTTAACTATCCTAGAAATTAACAGATAAAATAAAAGGCATTCAGATTTGAAAGGAAGAAGCAAAGCTGTCTTTACTTGAAGGCTGCATTATCCTGCATGTAGGGAACACCAAGAAATCCATACACAAAAAACTACTAGCACTAATAAATGAGCTCAGCAAAGCTACAGGATACCAGGTTAATATTTTTAATCATTCATAGTTCTATATACTTAGCAATGAAAAATCTAAAAATAAATCAAGGAAAAATTCCATCAACAGTAACATCGAAAAGAATAAAATACTTAGGAATAAGTTTAACAGAAGTGGTGCAAACCTTGTACACTGAAAATTACAAAACATTACTAAGAAAAATTAAAGATTATCTAAATAAATGGAGAAACATTCCAGGTCCCTGGATTGAAAGACTCAATACTATTAAGACAGCAATTCTCCCCAAACTGATCTATAGATACACAATACCTATCAAAATCCCAGAAGAGGGCTTCCCTGGTGGCGCAGTGGTTGAGAATCTGCCTGCCAGTGCAGGGGACACGGGTTCGAGCCCTGGTCTGGGAAGATCCCACATGCCGCGGAGCAACTAGGCCCGTGAGCCACAATTACTGAGCCTGCGTGTCTGGAGCCTGTGCTCCGCAACAAGAGAGGCCGCGATAGTGAGAGGCCCGCGCACCGCGATGAAGAGTGGCCCCCACTTGCCGCAACTAGAGAAAGCCCTCGCACAGAAAGGAAGACCCAACACGGCCATAAATTTAAAAAAAAAAAAAAATCCCAGAAGAATTTTTGTAGAAACAGACCAGCTGAACCTAAACTTAATAGGGAAATACAAAGGATCCATAATAGCCAAACACTTTTGAAAAGGAACAGAGCTGTAGGGCTTATACTACTAGATTTCAACATTTACTATAAAAGCTGTAGCAGTCGGACTTCCCTGGTGGTGCAGTGGTTAAGAATCCACCTGCCAATGCAGGGGACATGGGTTCGAGCCCTGGTCCGGGAAGATCCCACATGCCACAGAGCAACTAAGCCCGTATGCCACAACTACTGAGCCTGTGATCTAGAGCCCGCAAGCCACAACTACTGAAGCCCATGTACCTCGAGCCCATGCTCCTCAACAAGAGAGGCCACCGCAATGAGAAGCCTGTGCACCACAACAAAGAGTAGCCCCCACTCACCGCAACTAGAGAAAGCCCGCGTGCAGCAATGAGACCCAACACAGCCAAAAATAAATAACTAAAATAAATAAATTTATAAAAAAAGAAAGAAATGGAGAGTCCCGTGACAAATCTTTACACTTATGGACAACTGATTTTTGACAATGGGTGAAGGATCGTCTTTTCACCAAATGGTGCTGGGACAACTGGATAGTCATATTCATAAAGACGAATTTAGATTTGTACTTCATTTGTATTTCACAAAAATCAACTCAAAATGAATTACAGACTTAAATGTAAAACGTAAAAATATAGGAGAAAAACTGTGCTCATGGATAAGGCAAAGAGTTCTCTGGTACAACACCAAAAGCATACTCCACAAGACAAAAAGTTGTTAAGTTGGACTTTATCAAAATAAAATATGTTTACACTTTGAAAGACACTGTTAAGAAAATGAAAAGGTAAGCTAGAGACTGGAAGAAAATATTTGCAAATCATGTGACTGAGAGAGAACCTGGATCTAGAATATTTAAAGAACTGTTACAATTTGGTATAAGACAACCCAATTTTATAATAGGCAAAGATTTGAATAGACATTTCACCAAAGAAGAAAAACACATGCCTAACAAGTACATTAAATGATGCTCAACATCTTTTCAACCTGATCTCAGTTATCAGGGAAATGCAGTCAAAGCAGAATGAGATATTTCATACCCTAGCACTAGAACGGCTATAATAAAAAGATAGTGGGCTTCCCTGGTGGCACAGTGGTTAAGAATCCTCCTGCAAATGCAGGGGACACAGGTTCAAGCCCTGGTCCGGGAAGATCCCACATGCTGCAGAGCAACTAAGCCCATGAGCCACAACTACTGAGGATGCGCTCCAGAGCCGACGAGCCACAACTACTGAGCCCGCATGCCGCAACTACTGAAGCCCACGCGCCTAGAGCCCATGCTCCACAACAAGAGAAGCCACCACAGTGAAAAGCCCGTGCACCACAAGGTAGAGTAGCCCCTGCTTACAGCAACTACAGAAAGCCTGCGCGTAGCAACGAAGACCCAGTGCAGCCAAAAATAATAAGTAAATAAAATAAATTTTTAAAATAAAAAATAGATAGTAACATGTGTTTTAAAAAGCCCTTACCAGCTACTGAACTGTATGCTTAGAAATGGGTTAAAATAGTAAATTTTATGTTATGTATATTTTACTGCACACGCACACAAAGCCTTTACCAATTCTTTAAAAAAAAAAGATGAATAAAGCAGGAAAAACCAAAGCCAAACCCCCCCAAATCTTCCATCTTTAGATGGCTTCTCTGGTGATTTCTATCAAATATTTTAAAAAGAAGTAACACAATTTCACGTAATCTTTTCCAGAAAACAGAAGAGGAGGAAATACTTCCAAATTTACTTAAAATGAGGTAAATTTAAATGTATAATTAAAGGCATCATGATTTACTTTTTGCAGGAAGTGCATTATTAAAGTATAAAAGACATAAAGTATTGGACCACAAGTCTTAAGAACTGGGTTCCAATCCAGATTTTGTTACCAACTAGTTGTATAATCTTTAGCAAGTTACCTCATCTTGTTGGGCCTCAGTTTCCTCATTTGTAAAATAAGGAGATGTACCAGAGAAATCCTTTCCATCCACATAATATAATTCTATGGTATATTTATTACATAAAATTTTGTTTAAAACTTGCCCAATTCTAAGTTGGTATAACCCTTCTGGAAAACAACATGGCAATATGTAGTAAGAGCCAGTTCATACTCTTTGGAGAAGTTTTTCAATTTTTGGATATTTATCTTAGGGATATTTTTCAGCCAAAGCAAAAGAATACATAAAAAGATGGTCACTTTAACAACTCACATGTCCCAAAAGAGTGGAATAAGATAGTAATACAAAGAAATATCAAATTACTAAAAATTAGTATGAAGAGGATGATGAAAAATATTTTTGTTAGACAATAATCAGAATATAAATTATTTAAACTATAAAAATGTACACAGTATATAAGTATGTGCCAAATAAAATGTCATATGAGCTAATGAAAGGAGTATTAGAGTTGTGAGTCTAAAGGTTTTTTTTAATTATAAAGACTTTTGAAATGTTGAAACATTATATACTCAAAAAGAAAAACCCAAAAACTTGTCCAAAGGATAGAGATACAAAATATCAGGGTTATGCTGATGAGGTTCTAAATTGCCCTGGCTTGACTAATGCTTCCTAAGAGTGGTTATGAACCTAGGGCTCCCAGCTGAAGTCTCAATGATTAAAACTTTTATCAACTGATACTGGAATTATCAACAGTATTTTACTTGTCCTACTCAGTGTTGGGATAAAGCCTGGAAATCTTATGATTTTACCAAATACCCATTAAAATCCAGATATAATACTGGATAGTTCACAATCCTTATGCCTGATTATTTTGTTTATCACTGTTGCTCCCTTTCAAGTTCTCAATTTAAAATTTCTCAGGCAGCCTTCATTTTTAAATGTATCAGCCACAAAACTATTTGAGTTATACAACCACCAAATTTCCTCTAAAGTAAGAATAGTGAAAAGAAGGGAGTACCTAGCTTCCTGATTTTCCTTTGTATTTCTATGGCTGTTTGCTAGGATGGGAACTTCAAAAAGGTCAGCAGAGAAAATACTTGGTAAATGCTACCATGCACAATCCTCATAAAAGTAGGTTGAACCATGATATTGTTTGTGTAGGTCAAAAATTTGACTATCAGCAGTCTCATATGGCTCAACGTAGGTCAGTGCCTTTTCTTTAATTAAGAAAAACTTTATGTCCCCTCTGAGACTCTGCAGAATCACTGTCAAGGACTCTCCTTAACCCTCTCAATGAGTGTATTTACATGAATCCTTTTTTTCAGAACCAGAATTTAAGCAATTAGTTTTTGCTTGTTTGCATTAAAATGCCAAAGCCATAAGCAAAACCAAGAAGTGTTTTAACAGAAGCCAACCAAAGAATAAATATCAGAAATATCCTGTTCAACTCAATTCCTGTCAAAGTCATGTTTTTCCTCACAGAAGCAGTAAGTTTGGGTGCCAACATTTTCAGAGCAACGCTTCTTTCACTTCCAACAGAAATCAATCCCATTTTGAGAGCATCTTACCTGAAACTACCATAGACTATAAGTAGAATGGAAATCAGAAATGTAGACACTTGACTGGAATCCACCAGGGAATAGGCCCTAGAGAAATAAGAGGAAAAAAATTTTAATCACATGGCAGCAAGTCCTCATGGAGTTTACAGTCTAATGGATTTCTATAAACCCCACTAAGTTTTATTTTTGTCTTTAGGAAGGAAAACAGGTATAAATTAGCAATTAACAAAATACATAATTAAAACATAGATCTGCTAGCTTAACATTAAGAGTAAATGTATGATTCACAGCTATTATTAGTTAACATTCACAGGATGTTAAATGACATTAATGTAAAAAATGCCATCTCCGTATGATAGGCAATATGTGCTTCCACTCCCAAGTTAAAAAGTACCGGGCTTCCCTGGTGGCGCAGTGGTTGAGAGTCCGCCTGCCGATGCAGGGGACACGGGTTTGTGCCCTGGTCCGGGAAGATCCCACATGCCGCGGAGCGGCTGGGCCTGTGAGCCACGGCCACTGAGCCTGCACATCCAGAGCCTGTGCTCCGCAACTGGAGAGGCCACAACAGTGAGAGGCCCGCGTACCACAAAAAAAAAAAAGTACCAAAACATCTACCAACTCTGTACACTTGAATTATCAATAGTATTTTACTGGTTTTGCTCAGTGATGAACTAAAGCCTGTGTCTCTCTCCTGGATTCTAGTTTTATTTTTATAACTGCCTATTGGTTGTCTCCATCTAGGTGTCCCACAGAAGGTTCTTTAAAGTCAACAAGCCCAAAACTAAAGTCATTATTCTTACCTTCATACCCAAATGTCTTAAGGAATGATATCATGATTCCCTCAGCATTCTTGACACCCTGTTCTCTTACTTCCCACATGTGACGACAGTCAGTAAGTCTCACAACTTCCACTTCCGCAAATACCCTACTTCTCTCAGGCCTACTACCAATTCCTTAGCTCCCTTCTATGGCTTGACTATCAGAGATCTTTTTTTTTTTGGTGGGGGGTGGCGCACATCGTTCGGCTTGTGGGATCTTAGCTTACGGACCAAGGATCGAACCCAGGCCCCCTGCAGTAGAAGCGAAGAGTCCCAGGGAATTCCCAATGTTTGCAAGTCTGTCTTCAGGAATTCACCGTTCACACTATCCATTCATGTTATGGATTTTCCTAAAACAAATTTCTCTTCATTTTTTTCCCTCAGTATATATTTAATGATGCTTCTGTGCCCAGCACTCTGCTAGCCCCCAGGGACGTAATAAAAATCAAGACTGTCTTGGTCTTGTCCCTGAATGTCTTTTCTAAAGGAATTTAAAAATTAAATTTTGTTCTAAAGCAATGAAAACAAAAAGTTAACATAAGCAAGTGGATATAATTGTTGAAAATGTTATAAATTTTCAACAAGTATAGGGTACCTTGAGAATGTATAATAGGTGGATTCTACCTAAGAACTAGGGGTGGGGGGGCTTCCTTAGGGGGCAGATGAATGAGAGAGATAGAAGACTCAACAAAATAGGATTTGTTGATTGTTTATGAGGCTAAGAGAGGATCCCCAGGTTTCTGCTAAGCAGCTGGTGGATGGCTATACCATTTGGCAAAAAAGGCAACAGGAGGAGCAGATCTGAAGTTCTGGATGTGCTGAGGAAACAGCTGGCTATCTGGGTCTAGAGTTCAGAAGCAGCTCTAAGCTAAGGATACATATTGGGAGCTCATAGCCTTCCACATGGTAATTGAAGCCACGGGTATGGGTGAGAAGAGGACCCAGGATGAAAGCCTGAAAATTCAGAAATTTAAAGATCAGAAAGAAGGAGGAGCTGCAAAGAAAACAAAATGAAACAGTGAAAGAGGAAGAAAACCCAGGATAGCAGGTAACTGATGAAGTGTCTTCAAAGAGGAGCAGGATCAGAGATGCTGCCTGAACTTAAACTGCTCTACCCCTTACCAGCAGTTAGTTTTCATTTGCGTTAATTACTTTTCTGATGTAACTAATTTTAAAGTGAATTAAAGTGAGATTGAGCAGCTTTTCATATAATTAAGGGCCAATAGGTATTTTAAAAAGCAACTTAAAAGTTTTTCAGACTCGATCTATAAAATATGAAGGGAGCCTGTTTTTGTGGGGGGGGCACTTTTCTTTTGATGGTGTTTTACTTAGATGACTTAGCTTTTCTGTACCCGTCATGTTCTGAAGCATATTGCCATTCCCTAAAAGGTAGATTAAACATTTACACTTCCCAAACTCAGTGTCTTAAGGTTTGGTACTATTGTTTTTTTCTTTTGCTATAACTCTCAAATCAATGGAGACCCTCCAGAGACATCACTTAAGACTTTTAGAAGTCTGGGTTGAATTTTGGTTAAACCAGCTCTTTCTTCCTCCTCCACAGTTTCTCTATGCTGTGCTCTACTCTGTGTGACTAACCATACTTAGTCACTGACTTTCCTCACAATCTGTTTTTCAAGGTGCAGTCTTGGCCATGTGTTAAATAAATACCTTACGAAGAGGCTGATTAGCACTACTAGTTCTCATCTCCATTTTCTGGCGATAAGCATGCTACCCACTACAGAGCAAAATGCATGGTTTCAGAAAAAATGTTCTGATGTTTCATTTAATGGTTTCTTCTATACTGGACCAGTTTATTTTTCAAATAAATCTGTACCAAGAAAATATGGTTAAAACTGACTCCTAATATAGTTTATGGTATTTTATAATTTACAGTAAAACTTTTTAAAAAGTTTGAACTTTGCAAACTACCAAATATCACATAATTAGAAGTTATAAGTTATTTCACAGTGTTATTTGAACTTTCATATATTTCAACTCAAACTACCATTATGGAAGTTTTACAAAAAGCCTTTTAACAAAAAGAATTTATTATAAAATACAGAACATGGATTAAAATCAAAGGCCAGCAATCTTTTTTTTTTTTCTTCTTTGCGGTACACGGGCCTCTCACTGTTGTGGCCTCTCCCGTTGCAGGGCACAGGCTCCGGACACGCAGGCTCAGCGGCCATGGCTCATGCGCCCAGCCGCTCCGCGGCATGTGGAATCTTCCCGGACCGGGGCACAAACCCGCGTCCCCTGCATCGGCAGGCGGACTCTCAACCACTACACCACCAGGGAAGCCCCAGCAATCTTATTTTACAGCCCCTCTGTATCCTATACTTCAGACTCTACCAAAGCATCAACAGAAATGTATCATCTCTCAGGCCCTCCCATTGAGGTGACTGTTTCCAGAGACGCTGGATTCACGATAAAGAAAGCAGGAATTACTCTACACTCTGAAGTAAAGGAATTCTTACAGAAATGCAAAAAAGAAGCTACATACATGCAGCTGAGACACGCTGAAAGCAGGTTAGCCAAACGCACTAAAAACAGACTTGAAGACTTTGCCAAATAATGTATTAGTATAGGTCAGCTGTTGAGTTGAAACATTTTATATGGTCATTATGAAAACCATTAATTCTTTAACTACACTCCCCCAAGTCTTAATAGACAAAGAGCTACCAGAAAGTTCTCTCATATATAAGGTTATATTTCACACCCTAAGATTTTTAGAATCATGCTGGATTTTAGGAGCTGCTCTACAGTCAAGCATCTATTTCTAGCTGCTTTACCAGCAAGTGCTTAGACACATATCCTGCTAAAAATCATGCCAAACTGAGACACAGAGAGTTCTGTTCTATAACGTGTTCTATGTGTCAGCCTGCCAGCTATACAATGAAAGCATTCTTGTCCACCCAACAAACCAAGCAACTACTATTACAACCCTGCACACTGACCTAGAATAGCACTTGGCAAACTTTTTGGTCTTGAGACCATCTATACTCTCAAGGACCCTGAGGGCTTTTGTTCCTGTGGGTTACAACTATTGATATTTACAATACTAGAAATTAAAAGTGATAAAAAATTTAAATGCTTATTTACTAATTCATTTAAATATAATAAAACCATTACACGAGCACATAAATTACATTTTTAAAGGAAAGATAACTATTTCCCAAAACAAAAAATTTAGATAAGGGGCATCCTTTTACATTTTTGCAAACCTCTTTAATTTCTGGCTTAAACAGAAGATAGCCAGATTCTCATAATTGCTCCTGCATTCAATCTGTTGCTATATGTTACTTTAGTTGAACTTTATGAGGGGGAAAAAAATCTGGCCTTACACAGATGTGTAGCTGGAAAAGGGAGGAATATTTCAATAACCTTTTCAGATAACTGAGGATATTCTTCTTTGACACTACACTAAAATTCAATAAGTGGTAATTTCTTAAAGGTTACTTGCAGTGTGGAATCTGAAACCTTATCAGTGAATTTAAAAAAAACTATATTACATTAAAATCCCATGGACTATATTATAGTTGAATGGATCTTTTACCCATGGATGATTTTGTAACATCATGCATTGGTCACCTGGAAGACACTGGTCACTGAGTTATGCAGCTCTTCCAGATGTTGTTACATTTCATTACACAATATTTGAAAAACCACATTTGTTAATTTCACTTTTTAAATTTTTTAATTTATTTTTGGCTGCTTCGGGTCTTCGTTGCTGTGCGTGGGCTTTCTCTAGTTGTGGCAAGTGGGGGCTACTCTTCATTGCAGTGTGCGGTCTTCTCATTGTGGTGGCTTCTCTTGTTGCAGAGCACAAGCTCTAGGCATGCAGGCTTCAGTAGTTGTGGCACGTGGGCTCAACAGTTGCAGCTCACGGGCTCCACAGAGCACAGGCTCAGCAGTTGTGGCACATGGGCTTAGTTGCTCTGCAGCGTGTGGGATATTCCTGGACCAGGGCTCGAACCCATGTCCCCTACATTGGCAGGCAGATTATTAACCATTGCACCACCAGGGAAGCCCTGTTAATTTCACTCTTGAGGCTAATGATAATGGGCACAAAATTTCCAAAATTCCTATTTTCATGCAAATTTTATCCCTGGCAAAAATAACTTTTTTCCCCCTTGAAGTAACAGGCTCACTTCATTCATTTTTGAGAAACTGTCTGCCACACACCCAAGTGTGAATAACTCCATAGTTTGTCCACTAGTCATCCTTCAAGTAAAAATGGAAGGTTCCAAGAAAAAAGCAGCTAGTTCAGCTAGCATTTTAAATGACTGCACAAGTGTTTTTCTTAAGAAAACCAATGGTATTTTATTATATAGCAGAAGTGCTTAATAAGAACTTTAAAAATTTTAATTGAAGTATAGTTGACTTACAATATATTAGTTTCAGGTGTACAACATAGTGATTCAGTATTTTTATAGATTACACACCATACAAAGTTATAAAATATTGACTACACTCCCTTTGCTATACATCTCTGTGACTTATTTATAACTGCCGGTTTGTACATCTTAATTCCCTTCACCTATTTCACCCTTTTCTCCCCTGTGGTAACCACTAGTTTGTTCTCTGTATCTGTTTGTTTTGTTATATTCATTTGTTTGTTTGGTTTTTTTAGATGCCACATACAGTATTTGTCTTCCTCTGTCTGACTTATTTTACTAAGCAAAACACCCCCAGCAGGTCCATCCTTGTTGTCACAAATGGCAAGATTTCATTCTTTTTTATGGCTGGGTAATATTCCACAGTGTGTGTGTCTATGTATACATACACATGCCTCCACATCTTCTTTATCCATTCACCTGTCAGTGGGCACTTAGGTTACTTCATGTCTTGGCTATTGTAAATAATGCTGCTATGAACATTAGGGTGCATTACCTTTTCGAATTAGTGTTTTTGTTTTCTTCAGATAAATACCCAGAAGTGGAACTGTTGGATCATATGATAGTTCTATTTTTAAATTTTTGAGGAACTTCCATACTGTTTTCCGTAGTGGCTGCATCAATTTACATTCCCACTGACAGTGCACAAGGGTTCCTTTTTCTCCACATCCTCACCAACTCTTGTTATTTCTTGTCTTTTTGATGATAGCCACTCTGACAGGGGTGAGTGATACCTCATTGTGGTTTTGATTTGTATTTTCCTGATGATTAGTGCCACTGAGCATCTTTTCATGTGCCTGTTGGCCATCTGTATACCTTCTTTGGAAAAGAAGGTCCTCTGCCCATTTTTTAATCGGGGGGAACTCTGTGTTTTATTATTAAAAAAGTGTGCTCAAGGATTGAGATTTAATAAAAGCAATTTTCACTGCTTTGCTCTAAGTGAAACTGCCTTTCCTTTTTTTTTTTTAAGCAGTGTGTGCATGGTGGTGAAGAATACAATGATTATTAGCTCAGTTTGGTGCCACTGCGTTGATTCATGTTACAGCAGCACAGCAATGGTTTTTTAAAATGTGCCACTGCTTTTCACTGCAAGAAAAAAAATGTCAAAATGAAAAAGGCAAATAACTTTATTAGCATTATGAAAATAGTCTGACCTTGTAGACTCCCTGAAAGGGTCTGAGTAAACCCCAGTGATCCACAGGCCACAATTTGAGAACTGCTGCCTTATACAGTTCCCCACAAGCCCTGGCTATATAAACTGCTAGTATTTTCTCACATGCAATTCTAACACATCACAAAACACCAAGGGTAGCTACAATTTTTTTGTGCTTTGCAAAATATTTGGCTTCAAATACAATATGCAGAAAATGACATATTCCAGGCCTAAGAAATGTTACAATCTTTCTCTTCATGATGGAATATATTGAAACAGAATTTAATTTGTATTTTTATCAAAAATATTGTCTATCAAAAGGTCCACAATAATTCTCTTCCACATTTTTTCTTATTTTAAGGGAAAAAAGCAAGTATGTATTCTAAGCATAGTAATGGAACAGGTGTCTCATCAAATAAAATTTTAATAAATTAAATCCACGTTTAAGATACAAAAAGACAAAAAGTAAGACAGTCATTTAAGAAGGTTACAATCTAGTAAAGACACACTGTACAAGGCGGCAGAATGTAATGCTTAATAGGAAACAAACTGCTATGGGACCTAATCAAACTTATAAGCTTTTGCACAGAAAAGGAAACCATAAATAAAACGAAAAGCTAACCTATGGACTAAGTCCCCAGTATAATCAAGGCAGCTATGAAGCAAACACGGCATTTCTTCCTACAAGAGATTACATGGTGCAAGCTCAGGAGCAGATGTTGGGTTGCTTTCCAAATGAGGGTGGGATGGGGTTTGGGGAACCTGGAATTTAAATATGACCTGTGTTATAGTAGCTGCTTAAATTTTTTTTAGCTGCCTTTTGATGAATTAAGGTATGGAAGTTTGCTGCTGTTTCCTATGTGAAAAGCTGTATCAGTAATCAGAATAGCAATATTTACCTGCAATAGTATTTAGTGCTGAATCAAGATATCAATTGATGTGATGTGACTAAATAAATCTTAAAATACATATGTAATTGCAATGTTGGTGCTTTTAAAATTTTAGAAAACCTTCATCTTTAAATTTGGCTCTCTGAAATAAAATTCTACTATAGATGGGATGTTACATTTAACTGTAAAACAAGCTTCTAGCATTTGGTCAAAAATAAATGAAGGGGCTTCCCTGGTGGCGCAGTGGTTGAGAGTCCACCTGCCGATGCAGAGGACACGGGTTCGTGCCCCGGTCCGGGAGAATCCCACATGCCGTGGAGTGGCTGGGCCCATGAGCCATGGCCACTGAGCCTGCGCGTCCAGAGCCTGTGCTCCACAACGGGAGAGGCCACAACAGTGAGGCCCGCCTACCGCAAAAAAAAAAATAAATAAAATAAAATAAATGAAAAGTATAGCCAAATCAGAAATCACAAACACTTCTTTGTCCTTTTCTTAACGTGCAGATCTTAAACACATTTTTAAAAAATTCAGTGTTATTTAAAAAATTCAAATAATAAAGAAATGTGAAATGATGAGTACCATTTTTAATAAAAGTGGGATTATGTGATATATTGGTCTTCAGCCTGCTTCTTCCTGTAACAGTTTTCCACACTGTTCTTTTAAATTTCTTCATAAACAAAACACAGTGACTGTAGGAAAAAAAAAAAAAGTTGAGGGAATTCCCTGACAGGCCAGTGGTTAGGACTCTGCGCTTTCACTGCTGGGGCCTGGGTTCGATCCCTGGTCGGGGAATTAAGATACTACACGCCACGCTGCACGGCCAAAAAAAAAAAAAAAAAAGTTGATTCACCTCACTTGTTTCAGTTAACTTCATCTATAAAAGGGGGATAATAATGTAAAGTATTTAATACAGCACTTGACACACTACTCAATAGAAGACTGTTGTTATTACTTAGAGGAGGGAGTCACCAGCCTATATATATAGCGCTATGGGTTGCCACACACCAGGAGTGGACAAACCATGACCTACTGCTATTCCAATAAACAGAGCCAAGCTCATTCATTCGGGTACTGTCTATGGCTGCTCTAGAGCTTCACTGGCAGAGGTGAAAACAGTTAACCCCTGAACAACGTGGGGGTTAGGGGTGCCGGCTTAGAGTTGGCCCTCTGTATCTGAGGTTCATCTGTATCTGTGGATTCAACCAACCACGAACCGGGTAATACTGTGGTACTTACTACTGAGAAAAATCTGCCTTATAAAGTGGACCCGCACAGTTCGAGTGGACCCCCATGTTGTTCAAGGGTCAACTGTAGTTTTGACAGTGACCATATGACTCACAAAGCTCAAAATATTTACTATCTGACCCTATACAGAAAGAGTATGTCAACCCTTGCTGTTTACTATTGTTACTGCACAAGGGTACCTGGCCTAAGTTAGTAACCTCCACCCCAATCACCTTAGAAGTACTAGGTGCTTGCTACCCTGCTCTATCTTCTGCTGGCTTGTGCCCAGGGATGAAGGACTGCCGTTCCCCTGGCTCACCGCATCCCCTTGCTTCTGGGTCTGTAAGTAATAAATCTTATGACTATTTCCTTGGTGTGGGGGTATTGAAACTGCACCTTCCATCAGAACGACCCTGTGGATTTTACTTCCCCAAAGTGGGAGCTCAGATGCTGAAGAAACTACCTGGGGACCCCGCGTGGGTGGTTTGTGCCCCCTCATCCATGAGGTCAAAATCTACATGTTCTTAATTCAATACACCAGCTCCAGCTTCACAACACAGTAGGTGACAAAGTGTGGATTCAAATTCAGACAGTTTGAGCCCAGAGCTCTAAAGTACTCTGTGCTAAATATCTCCCAAAAGCAGACACTCCGCTGTCTGGAGAGGGCTCTTCTGTCCTTAGCAATAACAAGAATATTTAATACCCTTGTTTTTTTCTAGAGATGCACACAAAGAATTAATGACTGAAGTCTTTAGCTGGAATCAATCCACTATCACGCCTTTAAAAAGATTCAGATCAAATAACTACTGTCCAAAGACTCCAAGAGGAGGGGAAAAACCCCAATACAAATATACTGTTAGAAACCTAAACGATAATGAAAAGTCCTGGGTGATTCTACTTGTGAATTTTCTAATTGATCTTGACAAAAAGTGAGACATTCATAAGATGAATGTCCAAATTTTAAAGTCACACTAAGAAAAGACTACTTTTAAGTTGGTAGCTATAAAGGATGCTGGACTCTATTCTATAGTTGGAGACTTCTGCCACTTGTGAGAATATTTTCAGAGAAAACTGTTGGTTTAGTATGAGTCGAACTCTTGTTTACAAACAGAGATTAAATTATGGTGTTTTAAAAGGTTGGGCTATATAAATTCCCCAAAACTTGCAGTTTTCCTCTACACACAGGTGCCGCAAACACTCAGACAAATGTTACCTGGCCTCCCATAAATAATAAATATGAGAACAACCTTTAAAAGGTGAGTAATTCATTAAAAAGTGTCCAAAGCCCTATCTGAAAGGCCTATGAGACTGAGAAATAAAACTGCTGTTAGAGTAACAGTAACAGCAACAACAATAGCTAATGCTCTTGGGGCTCTCACTATGTGTTTAGACACTGTACTAGCTATTTACATCTAACTCATTTTATCTTCACAACATTCCTCTGAAAAAGGCACTATTATTATCAGCTCTAGAGATGAAGATACTGAAGCAGAGAGAGATGAACAAATTTGCCCAAGGAGGAATAAGAGCTAGCATGCCAACCCAGGTAGTCTGTCTCCAGATCTAGAGGTCACACTCTAAACCATTTCACAATATAGTAGTCACCCCCTTATCCACGGTTTCACTTTCCACAGTTTGCTACCTATGGTCAATTGCAGTCTGAAAATATTAAACGGAAAATTCCATAAATAAAACAATTAATAAGTTTTAAATTGCACATCGTTCTGAATAGCGTGATGAAATCTTGCACCATTTTTCTCTGTCCTGCCTGGTCGTGAATCATTTCTTCATCCAGCATATCAACTCTGTATACCTACCCTCCCATTAGTCACTTAACCTTCTCAGTTATCAGATCAACTATCATGGTGTCACAGTACTTGTATTCAAGTAACCCTTATTTTACTTAATAATGGCCCCTAAAGCGCAAGAGTAGTGACACTGCCACAGTAAGATATTCTCTTACCGTGCTTAATTTATAGCAAAATGGTACAGTCACTTTAGCAACAGTTTGACAGTGTCATATAAAGGTAAACAAGTTAGCATATTGACCCAAGAGAAATGAAAATATATATCCACACAAAATCCTAAATGTGAATGTTTACAGCAGCTTTATCCAAAATTGCCAAAAACTGGAAACAATCCAAATGTCCATCAACTAGTGAAAGGATAAACAAACTGTGGTACCTTTATACAGTGGAGAACTACTCAGCAATAAACAGACACAAACTACTGAGCAATGCACTATGTATGGATGAATCTCAAATGCATTACGCTCAGAGAAAGAAGGCAGACTCAAAACACTACAAATACATCCCATTTATATGACATTCTAGGAAAGACAAAACTAAAGGGAGAAAAAAGAGACTAATTGCCAGGGGTTGGGGGTGGGAGGAGGGATGATTACAAAAGGGCATAAGGGAATTTTGGGGGGCAATGGAAATGTTCTATTTCTTGACTATGATGGTCCAAGACTATGTGTGTTGTCAAAATTCACAGAACTCTACTCCTAAAAAGAGCGAATTTTACTGTTTGTAAATTATACCTTAAGAAAATCTGACTTTTAGAAAAGTAGGGATGACTGGCTGATGTATTAAGAACATATTATGACTCCTCTGGCGGCCCAGTGGTTAAGGCTTCACCTTCCAATGCAGGGGGTGCGGGTTCGATCCCTGGTTGGGGAGCTAAGATCCCACATGCCTCGCGGCCAAAAAACCAAAACACAGAACAGAAGCAATGTTGTAACAAATTCAATAAAGACGTTAAAAATGGTCCACATCAAAAAAAAAATCTTTGTGGGAACAGATGTATGTGTATGACTGATTCACTTTGTTATAAAGCAGAAACTAATAAAAAAAAAATCTTAAAAAAAAGATTATAGAAGCAACCTAAGTGTTCAATGACAAATGAATGGATAAAGAAAATGTAGAACATATATATAAAATATATTTCATATAAAAATATATATAAGTAAAATGGACTACTACTCAGCCATAAAAAAACAATGAAATTTTTCCATTTGCAACAACATGGATGGACTTGAAGGGTATTATGCTAAGTGAAATAAGTCAGACAGAGAAAGACAAATATTGTATGACACCACTTATATGTGGAATCTAAAAAATACAACTAGTGAATATAACAAAAAAGAAACACAGATATAGAGAACAAACTAGTGGTTAACAGTGGGGAGAGGGAAGGGGAAGAGGGTAGAGGGTTAAGAGGTACAAACTACTATGTGTAAATAATATAACTAAGCTACAGGGATATATAGTACAACACAGGGAATACAGGAATACAGTCAAAAATTTATACTAATTATAAGTGGAATAGAACCTTTAAAACTGTGAATCACTATGTTGTGTACCTAACACTTACGTAATATTATACATCAACTATACTAAATAAGTAAATAAATAAATAAATATCAACCTTGGGCGGGGGGAAGAACAGATTATAGTGCGGTAACGCAGAAGCAGAGAGAACGGGCTACTGTGATAATTCAGGCACAAGATGACAGATGACAGATGATGGCTGGCACTGGGGTAAAAGTCATGGCAACAGTGAGAAGTGATCTGATTCTAGTTATACTTTGAAGATAAAGCTCTGCAGAATTTCCTGATAGATTGAACATGGAGCACGAGAGAAAGAGGAGCAAAGGATGACTACCATGGTTTTAGCCCAATCAAGTGGAAAGATGGAACCACCACCAACAGAGATGGGAAGGCTACAGATGGAACAAGTTGCGGGGGGGGAGGAAGGGAGGTTGGGGAGTGGGGATCAGGAACTCAGTTCTGAGTTCTAGTCTGCTGTAAAATAGAGATTATGCCATTACTTAACTCATAGTTTGTTCTGTTTCTGTAAACATCACTGCATTCTCCATTTCAGTTGGAAGTCCTACTATGCAGACTTTGCTGTGATCCTAGAAGGAAGCCCAGGCATCATATAGTTCTGCTCATTGCAGCTTGATGGGTCTACCAGCTCTCACTCCCAAGTTAAACATGTTCCTCTTTTACAAAAGGGAAAAATGTGTTCACTATCTTTGGCTCCTTTAATCAGGTTCCACTTACACCCCTCTTGAAGAAATTCCTCCATGTTACTATTTCTATATTTCACTCCTTATGTTCAATGTTTATCCCACTAGTTTATGCGAAGGAGAGGTTGTATACTTTGGGAATTCATGTCTGAATCACTTATATTTCTGATACAGCTTTTCCTTTCTATTATGGAGTTTTTCATTTCTACTAGTAAAGTGCGTGCTTAATAGAAAAAAAACAAAACCTTTTTGTTCTCATTTCTCCCTTCTGTTAGCAGTTCCTCCTAAGTTCTGTAGCTCCTGATCCTTTTTGCAGAGTCTCTCTATTCTCTCCTTTACATTGACTATCATTTTAATCTGAGAGTTAAGAAAGAAAAAGCTACTATAGATTCCTACTGAAAGGTTTTCTTCCCTTAAGAGAATGCCAGTGCTGTTTCCTACGGTAGCACTGTCACCTAGAAACCAAAATTCTCAGCTGACATAACATTTCAGGGCTAATCTAATTCCTAGGAAACTACTTGGCACAGTTCAATACATAAAAACCAGCAGTATACTTGCCTTTATACCACGAACAATCTTAACTCTCAAATTGTAAATTCCTAATAGTAATTATAGCTCCTTGGCTTTACTGACCATTTAATATGTGTGGGGTGCTGTGCTATGTGCTTTATTTATTTTTTTAGCAACTTCATTGGAGTATAACTGCTTTACAATTGTTAGTTTCTGCTTTATAACAGAGTGAATCAGCTATACATATACATATATCCCCATATCTCCTCCCTCTTGCGTCTCCCTCCCACCCTCCCTATCCCACCCCTCTAGGTGCCCACAAAGCACGGAGCTAATCTCCCTGTGCTATGCGGCTGCTTCCCACTAGCTATCGATTTTACATTTGGTAGTGTATATATGTCCATGCCACTCTCTCACTTAGTCCCAGCTTACCCTTCCCCCTCCCCGTGTCCTCAAGTCCATTCTCTACATCTGCATCTTTATTCCTGTCCTGCCCCTAGGTTCTTCAGAACCTTTTTTCTTTTTTTTTTTTTAGATTCCACACATATGTGTTAACATACGGTATGTGTTTTTTCTGACTTACTTCATGCTGTATGACAGACTCTAGGTCCACCCACCTCACTACAAATAACTCAGTTTTGTTTCTTTTTATAGCTGAGTAATATTCCACTGTATATATGTACCACATCTTCTTTATCCATTCATCTGGTGATGGACACTTAGGTTGCTTCCATGTCCTGGCTATTGTAAATAGAGCCGCAATGAACACTGTGGTACATGACTCTTTTTGAATTATGGTTTTCTCGGGGTATATGCCCAGTACTGGGATTGCTGGGTCATATGGTTAGTTCTATTTTTAGTTTTTAGTGATGTTGAGCATCCTTTCATGTGTTTGTTGGCAATCTGTATATCTTCTTTGGAGAAATGTCTATTTAGGTCTTCTGCCCCTTTTTGGATTGGGTTGTTTGGGTTTTTTTTGATATTGAGCTGCATGAGCTGCTTGTATATTTTGAAGATTAATCCTCTGTCAGTTGCTTCATTTACAAATATTTTCTCCCATTCTGAGGGTTGTCTTTTCATCTTATGTTTTCCTTTGCTGTGCAAAAGCTTTGAAGTTTCATTAAGTCCCATTTGTTTATTTTTGTTTTTATTTCCATTTCTCTAGGAGGTGGGTCAAAAAGGATCTTGCTGTGATTTATGTCATAGAGTGTTCTGCCTATCTTTTCCTCTAACAGTCTGATAGTGTCTGGCCTTACATTTAGGTCTTTAATCCATTTTGAGTTTATTTTTGTGTATGGTGTTAGGGAGTGTTCTAATTTCATTCTTTTACATGTAGCTGTCCAGTTTTCCCAGCACCACTTATTGAAGAGGCTGTCTTTTCTCCACTGTATATTCTTGCCTCCTTTATCAAAAATAAGGTGACCATATGTGCGTGGGTTTATCTCTGGGCCTTCTATCCTGTTCCATTGATCTATATTTCTGTTTTTGTACCAGTAACATACTGTCTTGATTACTGTAGCTCTGTAGTATAGTCTGAAGTCCAGGAGCCTGATTTCTCCAGCTCCGTTTTTCTTTCTCAAGATTGCTTTGGCTATTCGGGGTCTTTTGTGTTTCCATACAAATTGTGCAATTTTTTGTCCTAGTTCTGTGAAAAATGCCACTGGTAGTTTGATAGGGATTGCACTGAATCTCTAGACTGCTTTGGGTAGTATAGTCATTTTCACAATGTTGATTCTTCCAATCCAAGAACATGGTATATCTCTCCATCTGCTTGTATCTTCTTTAATTTCTTTTATCAGTGTCTTACAGTTTTCTGCATACAGGTCTTTTGTCTCCTTAGGTAGGTTTACTCCTAGGTATTTTATTCTTTTTGTTGCAATGGTAAATGGGAGTGTTTCCTTTCTCTTTCAGATTTTTCATCATTAGTGTATAGGAATACAAGAGACTTCTGTGCATTAATTTTGTATCCTGACACTTTAGAGCTAATCAATGAATTTTGCTTGTCTATAAAGGTTTTAATTTCTCCATCAAATCTGAATGAGATCCTTGCTGGGTAGAGTAATCTTGGTTGTAGGTTTTTCCCTTTAAACAGTTTAAATATGTGCTGCCACTCCCTTCTGGCATGCAGAGTTTCTGCTGAAAGATCAGCTGTTAACCTTATGGGGATTCCCTTGTATGTTGTTGTTTTTCCCTTGCTGCTTTTTAATATTTTTTCTTTGTATTTAATTTTTGATAGTTTGATTAATATGTTTCTTGGTGTGTTTTTCCTTGGATTTATCCTGTATGGGACTCTCTGTGCTTCCTGGACTTGACTATTTCCTTTCCCATATTAGGGAAGTTTTCAACTATAATCTCTTCAAATATTTTCTCAGTCCCTTTCTTTTTCTCTTCTTCTGGGACCCCTATAATTCAAATGTTGGTGCGTTTAATGTCGTCCCAGAGTCTCTGAGACTGTCCTCAATTCTTTTCGTTCTTTTTTCTTTGTTCTGCTCTGCAGTAGTTATTTCCACTATTTAATCTTCCAGGTCACTTGTACGTTCTTCTGCCTCAGTTATTCTGCTATTGATTCCTTCTAGAGAATTTTTAATTTCATTTATTGTGTTGTTCATCATTGTTTGCTTGCTCTTTAGTTCTTCTAGGTCCTTGTTAAATGTTTCTTGTATTTCCTCCATTCTACTTCCAAGATTCTGGATCATCTTTACTATCATTACTCTGAATTCTTTTTCAGGTAGACTGCCTATTTCCTCTTCATTTGTTTGATCTGGTGGGTTTTTACCTTGCTCCTTCATCTGCTGTGTGTTTCTTTGTCTTCTCATTTTGCTTAACTTACTGTGTTTGGGGTCTCCTTTTCGCAGGCTGCAGGTTTGTAGTTCCCATTGTTTTTGGTGTCTGCCTCCAGTGGCTAAGCTTGGTTCAGTGGGTTGTGTAGGCTTCCTGGTGGAGGGGACCGGTGCCTGTGTTCTGGTGGATGAGGCTGGATCTTGTCTTTCTGAAGGGCAGGACCGCATCTGGTGGTGTGTTTTGGGGTGTCTGTGACCTTATTATGATTTTAGGCAGCCTCTGTGCTAATGGGTGAGGCTGTGTTCCTGTCTTGCCAATTGTTTCGCATAGGGTGTCCAGCACTGGAGCTTGCTGGTCATTGAGTGGAGCTGGGTCTTAGCGTTGAGATGGAGATCTCTGGGAGAGCTTTCGCCATTTGATATTACGTGGAGCCAGGAGGTCTCTGGTGGACCCCTGTCCTGAACTCGGCTCTCCCACCTCAGAGGCACAGGTCTGACACCTGGCCGGAGCACCAAGACCCTGTCAGCCACACAGCTCAGAAGACAAGGGAGAAAAAAAAGAAAGAAAGAAAGAAAAAAATAAAATAAAATAAAGTTATTAAAATAAAAAATTAAAAAGTCATAAAAAAATAAAGAAAGAGAGCAACCAAACCAAAAAACAAATCTACCAATGATAACAAGCACTAAAAACTATACAAAAAAAAAAAAAAAAAAAGGACAGACAGAACCCTAGGACAAATGGTAAAAGCAAAGCTATACAGACAAAATCACACAAAGAAGCATACACACTCACAAAAAGACAAAAAGGAAAAAATATCTATATCTATATATAAAAAAAGAGAGCAACCAAATCAATAAACAAATCTACCAATGATAATAAACTCTAAATACTGAACTAAGATAAACATAAAACCAGAACCAAATTAGATGCAGAAAGCAAACCCCAAGTCTACAGTTGCTCCCAAAGTCCACTGCCTCTATTTTGGGATGATTCGTTGTCTACTCAGGTATTCCAGAGATGCAGCGTACATCAAGTTGATTGTTGAGATTTAATCCGCTGCTCCTGAGGCTGCTGGGAGAGATTTCCCTTTCTCTTCTTTGTTCGCACAGCTCCTGGGGTTCAGCTTTGGATTTGGCCCCGCCTCTGTGTGTAGGTCGCCTTTTGGCATCTGTTCTTCGCTCAGACAGAACGGGGTTAAAGGAGCAGCTGATTAAGCAGCTCTGGCTCACTCAGGCCGGGGGGAGGGAGGGGTACGGAATGCCGGGGGAGCCTGCAGCGGCAGAGGCCAGCGTGACGTTGCAACAGCCTGAGGCGCACCATGTGTTCTCCTGGGGAAGTTGTCCCTGGATCACAGGACCCTGGCAGTGGCGGGCTGCACAGGCTCCCAGGAGGGGAGGTGTGGACAGTGACCTGTGCATGCACACAGGCTTCTTGGTGGTTGCAGCAGCAACCTTAGCGTTGCAGCCTTAGCGTTTCATGCCCATCTCTGGGGTCCGCGCTGATAGCCACGGCTCGCGCCTGTCTCTGGAGCTCGTTTAGGCGGTGCTCTGAATCCCCTCTCCTCACACACCCCGAAACAACATTCTCTTGCCTCTTGGGCAGGTCCAGACTTTTTTCCGGACTCCCTCCCGGCTAGCTGTGTTCACGCAGCCAATCCCAGTCCTCGCCCTGGGGTCTGACCTCCGAAGCCTGAGCCTCAGCTCCCAGCCCCCACCCATCCCGGCAGGTGAGTAGACAAGCCTCTCAGGCTGGTGAGAGCTGGTTGGCAGCAATCCTCTGTGGGGGAATCTCTCCGCTTTGCCCTCTGCACCCGTTGCTGCGCTCTCCTCTGTGGCTCCGAAGGTTCCCCAACTCCGCACCCACCCACCCCCGCCCGTCTCCACCAGTGAAGGGGTTTCCTAGTGTGTGGAAACTTTTCCTCCTTCACAGCTCCCTCCCACTGGTGCAGGTCACATCCCTATTCTTTTGTCTCTGTTTTTTCTTCTTCCCTACCCAGATACGTGGGGAGTTTCTTGCCTTTTGGGAAATCTGAGGTCTCCTGCCAGCGTCAGTAGGTGTTCTGTAGGAGTTGTTCCACGTGTAGATGTATTTCTGATGCATTTGTGGGGAGGAAAGTGATCTCCACGTCTTACCACTCCGTCATCTTGAAGGTCTCCCCTGTGCTATGTGCTTTAAATAAATCAGCCCATTTAATACTCAAAATAATCCTGTGACAAAGTTATCATTACTGTTATTCCTATTTTACACATGCAAAGATAGCATTCAATTTAAGATAACATTCATAAAAACAGGAGGTATTATGTCAACCTTAGAAATAAAATAAGCAAGCACCAAGTACCTAAAATTTGGTCTGAATGTCCAATATTTAGGCAGTATACTAAGGAGTATGGCATTTAATTAATCCCCAAAGGATCATGAGAGATCGGTTTCTGCCTTATACTATTATTTCCTGGCTCTAACATTAAAAAAAAAAAAAGAAAAAAAAATAGAGGCATGCCCCTCTTAAAGAAAGTGGATCATATGAAGATGTCAAGCTGCTCTCATAGCAGTTCAGAGCTCACTAGACTATACAGGCAACTTGTTGCCACGCTGTTGTTTAATATTAGATATCTGAACTACAAGGAAGACTCTTAAACAGTGTTTGGGACAGATGTTTTACCGAGCCCTTCCAAAGTATAAGGAATGCTTTATGCACTACATCAGCCCTATGGGGATATGGTGATAACTCACAGCTCCTGACTTCAAGATTACAATCTAAGTGGGAAGAGAGAATGCACATAAACAACTCTAAATGAACCAGAAAGACATCTAAAATTCAGTAAAAGGAACAGACAGACAGCTACAGGAGAGGAAGAAGAGACTACTTCTAACTGCAGAGTTCAAATTAGCCTCTTCTGAAGACGTGACATTTGAGTTGTTCTTGAAAGATGAGTAGGATCTGGATATGTGGAATCCAACAGGGAGAACATTCACAAGCAAAGACGAATGATGGCATAATGACAAAGAAGTATGGGGTGTGCTAAGTACCTGGAGGTTACTTGGAGCACGGGGACCAGAAAGGAAATAGCGGAAGAGAAGCCTGGTCAGGTTGGTTAGGCTGGGCGCAGACAGGCCTTAAAAAAGGGAGAGAGACTAGGAGAGAGTCTAGACAGGAAGAATATCCGAATCATTTTAAGAGGTAGAAGAGAAGTAGAATCGACAGCATTTGGCAGCTGACTTGGTATAGCAGAGCAAGAGAGAAATAGGAGTGAAGCTGGGTAAATAAGAAGGTGGTAGTACAGTAAAAAAAAATAATAAAAGTGTGGTGCAAAGGAGGAGAAACGAATGCGTGCAAGTAGGGACAGGGAAAAGAGTTGCTCTTTATATACTGAGCTTCAAGTGATAGAGATATATAAGCGGTGAGATCCACTTTTGTTTTATACAACTAAAGTGGGCTGCAAACGTGGGGCTAGAGCTCAGGATTGAGATTTCATTTTAACATACACACAAATATGAAAGGTGACTGTAAATCTGCACAGCACTGACCTTCAAAGACTCAGAATAAATGTGTCAAGGATCAGACACTTTCACTTATATTCTCCTTTAATCCTAATGAGATAATACTTATTTCCCAAGATTACTTATCACCATTTCCTGAAATTTTAATATTTGGCCTATAAATTCTTCCTAGCTAATGAGTTCACTAGTTGTGATTAACATACCAGTTTATGTTAATCACAATATGGAATGCAGAAACAAAGGAAACCTCCCCAGACTGAGTTTTAAAAGTCTTCAGTTCAGAACAGGCAACCAAGCTAGCATGAGAATTTTTCTGTTCATTTTCAGCACAATCACCTGTGCTAACCAATTTCAAGACAATTGTGCCATGGTTAATAAGGGGGCCACAGAGTAGTGAGAGGGGCTCAGTGGTCCAGAAGTCTTCTCAGTCATCTCCAACAGGGGTTGTGAGTGGGGTGGTGGGTGAGGATCCTGCCCTCTGAAGCACACTTTGAGAGACTGCCTGAAAGACGGACAGATGGGCCATGACAGCTTCCTCCTGGACACCTAACATTCAGGAGGTGGGAAGCAAAAGAGGACCATGGATGTTGCCTAAGAAGGAGAAGTTAGAAATGTCTACTAAAACAAGGGAAGACATTTCCTCCCCGTTGTCTATGTCTTGATACTTCTTTCTGCAATTTAAAATTCATTCTCCTTTCCTATCACAGTGAATATGGATCAGCTGAGCTATTCTCACCATTATGAATGGTATGAAAAGCACTAAATGAAGGTCTTGAACCACTCTGGTTTAACCAAAGATAAAAACAACCTTTGTGTTTCCCTTTCTGTAATTCTATATTTCATTAACGAATAATAAAACAAGTGTTCACCTGTGTGCACCGTGGGTAAAATGTGCCAAAAATACGCAGTAATACATCTTCCACACCATCACATGGAATCTGATGCATCTTATAAAAAAAAAGTGTAAGCCTCTAATAATTGAAACCTATGTTTCAGAATCACAATACTTTAGAGATGGAAGAGAACCTGTCCACATTTATTTTACAGCTATGGAAAAATGAGGTTCGGGCAGCTTACTTAGCTTGCTGTCTGTAACATTCTCTCCTTGTTTTGAACTTTATAACAGCTATTTGTGAACATCTTATTAGCCCCGTGGGACCACAATCTCCTGGAAAATAGGGACCCTGTTCTAACTTTCTTTTAATGATGTCTAACAGAGTATCCCATGTATAGAGAGTGCATAGTAAATGTCTGTGAAATCAGTTACCACTCAGAAAGGAAGGAGGAAAGGAAACTCTCAGCCAAATAACATATTGTTCTAAAGCTCAGAGTGAAAGGTCATTTCTATATTGGCAACCACACTATACCTAATCATCCCCATGATTTACTAAAGGCTCTCTAAGCATGTAGCCCTCACTGAGCACTAGCTCGAGTTACCTCTCATTCCACAAATTCTATGAAAGCTCATTCCTTACAATATAATAGATGATCAAGAATTTTTCTGGCAAAGTTCAGAATCTCTAACCTTTAACCCATTCTACTGCCACTCTCAAACAAAACAAAGGAAATGTAACATTTGATAGTAAAAAAAATCTTAAAAGAAAAATGCTCTTCTGCTTTCAGAGCCTTAGCTGAAATGAGTATCTCTTTCCTTCTACAATCTTATTCCCTCTTAAGAGATCTATTCTATGAAGTTGAAAATACCTTGAAAAACAATATCCTTACATCCTACCTAAAAAAGCTTAATGAAAGGAGGAAAATCTGTACGGTCTCTTAAAGTTAGTAATATAGAAAGCTGGAACTATGTATACAAAGCCCCTGCTATTGTAAGATCACGAGAAAACAGCTAGCCTGGGAAAATAAAAGAGAGGTGAACCATTCCTAACATCTTAACAGACACTTCAAGCAACCACTTGTTCTACAAATACCACAGGTCCCCTGGGAATCCTCAGATCTGGTTGCTAACTTGAACTCAGCAACTTGCCTTGCAAAGGAACCGTTCTCTGCACACACCTGCTGCTCCTCCCATCAAGACGCAGAGTCTGTTTCCCCTCTCCCTCGAACCCTGGTTACCCCTGTGACTGCTCCAACCAACAGACTACTACAGCAGTAAGGCTGTGCCAGTTCTGGGCCTAGGTCAAAAGAGACTCGGCAGCTTCCATTTGTGCCTTCTTGGAGCCCTGAGCTGGCATGTAAAAAAAAAGAGAAGTCCAGGCTCTACTGCTAGAAGCAAGAGGCCACATGGAGAGAGAGGCTCTGGAGGAGAAGAGACTATACGAGAGGCCGTGGGGAGGAGCACTTCGACACCCTAACGGAAAGCCAGCACCGAGGCTCCAGGCATGCGACTTGAGACCACATTGGATTCTCCAGTCCCAGTAGAGTCCAGCAGATACCACATGGAGCAAAGACAAACAATCCCAACTGAGCCTCGCCCCAACTGCGGATCCACAGACAAATACACATGAGCAAATACACTATTTCTGAAAGGAGAGAATTTAGAAATGGCAGACAGTGGCTGCCTGTGGTAAGGAATGAGACTGAGAGTGGCAGCTCAGCATCGAGAGGGAGGTGGGTATGGGGTATGCTCATAAAAGGGCAGTATGAGGGGTACTTTTAGTGTTAGTCCTGCCCACTACCTTGACTTGGTGGTGGATGCAAACACACACAGGTGATAAAACTGTACAGACCTTAACACACACACCGTGCAAGTAAAATTCGTGAAATCTGAATAAGATCAGTGGATTGTATCAATGCCAATATCCTGTGATATTACACTAGAGTTTTGCAAACCTTACCAGTGGGCAAAGGATACACAGCAATCTCTCCATATTACTTTCTTTTCTTTCTTTCTTCTTTTTTTTAACCACTGCATGTGAATCTACAATTATCTCCATTAAATTTAATGTCAATTAAAAATGGTTATTTTAAGCTATGAGATTTTGAGGTAGGCTGTTATACAGTAATAGAAGTGACACAGAGTAGTAATACTTTAATGTAACTAACAGCTCAGCTTTATAAGAGAAGACTTAACAAGTAGTGGTATGTTGCATTATTTTTACCTAGTTTATTTGCATTTGAACAAACAGCTCTCAATTACACACAGTAAAGACACCTCCAACAGGCTAGGTAGAGAGAAATGGAAGGAGACAAAAGCCAGACATGAAAATGTTTAATACTGTCAATGACACACTTTCCCACATTTTAACATCTCTGAAATTGAAGTGTGTTTTACAGTTGACAGTATATTTTTTAGTGGCACAAAATAATGAGCCATTTTAAATTAGCAGTCTAGGTTAGCTGAAATACATTATATTAAAATATGAGCCTTTTTAAAGTCCAAATATTTATTTAGCTACATTTTAAACACAAAACATTTGTGGTTTTTTTATAGTTGTTTCCTGTATAAGCCACTATTACCTTGAGTTTTTATTACATACAGTTAAACCTAATCCTAATAAATAAATATGGCCTACAACAGTATTATCCAAAATGTACCTCACGGAAGCTTAGTTTTTCAAAATATCCTTTTCTTGTGGAAAAGAGTTTCATAGTTCAATTAGTAGGGAAAATACTGTCCTAGCCATTAAAACCTAGATTCCTCAAAGTCTACAAAAGTCACTTCTCTGCCAGCACTGGAAACTCTCAAAAAAGACAAAAACAAATTTATAATTCCTTCTATGGGAACTACATACAACGTTCCTGAAATGTTCCTTAGATGACCTAGATGTTTCTAAATATAATTTTAAATGCCTCACCTTTTCACTGCTTCTATATTCTAGCTGTTACGAAAGTCTTATAACGGCTGATGTATAAACTGACCAATTAGTAGTTTGCCAAGTTTTAGAGAAAGAATGGGAATAAGAATTGGTTAATTTAAAAAAAAAAAAAAAAGAATTGGTTAATAATTTAAGACTGACCACAGGCTGGCATTTCAGGCCCTATTACAATTTACACAAGAGGGGACTTCCTTGGTGGCACAGTGGTTAAGAATCCACCTGCCAATGCAGGGGACACGGGTTCGAATCCTGGTCTGGGAAAGATCCAACATGCCGCAGAGCAACTAAGCCCGTGCACCACAACTACTGAGCCTGCGCTCTAGAGCCCACGAGCCACAACTACTGAGCCTGCGAGCCACAACTACTGAGCCTGCGAGCCACAACTACTGAGCCCGCAAGCCACAACTACTGAAGTCCACGCACCTAGAGCCCGTGCACCGCAACGAAAAGTAGCCCCCTCTCGCCGCAACTAGAGAAAGCCCGTGGGCAGCAACGAAGACCCAACGCAGCCACAAATAAAATAAATTTTAAAAAAATTTACACAAGAGACTAGTATTAAAAATTGCTAAGCAATTTAGCAAGGGTCTTCAGACACTGAGGTGAGGAATTGAACACAGTACCACCATAGTTGCTTTCTCAGACAGCAGTAAACAAAACATCATTTATTAATTTAGTGTGAACATTACTAATCATTTAAACCAGATTATTAAAATGTACCCAAGTATATTCTTACATAATACTAATATACTCACTCTACAGAGAAATCTGCTTTTGTCACACAGTTTTTTGCACCTTTATTCCTAGGATAATACCTATGGCTAAGTAGATTATCATTCCCAATTCTTCACTCCATCCTTATTAGAATTATACACCAGTGTTGTGTGACTTTGCAGTCTCCCACTGTGAGAGCAGTATTTTCCTGGCTCCACTGATACTGGGCTTAGCCATAAAATTTACTTTGTCTATTAAAACTGGGAGAAAGTTATCAATGTGCTAGTTCCCAGATGAAGCCTTAAGAGACAATGCATGTTTCTACTCACCCTTCTTAAACTCCTGCAAATCTATATAAGAAGATCATGTAGCCACATGGCCCAGGGAGCCACTGCTTCTCAGCCCAGGCTCCAGAATACAAACTCATGAAAGAGAACTGAACCTGGCCAGAAGTTTAAGCCCTGCCTGGCCTAGACTAGAAAAGCCTAGATCAGCAGAACTACACCAACCTGAATACCCATAAACAAAAATAAAAGTTGTTGGTTGTAATTCACTGTGAGGTTTTGAGGTTGTTACCCAGCAGGGGGAAAAAAAGGCCAACAGAGCTATACAAGGTAAGTTATTAAATTGGATACAATTCACATGATATGCCAAAACTCACCTAATGCTCATCTCATTCTCCTCACTGATGCCCAGACGGGGATGTTTAAAGCCACCTAATTCCGTATTATTATTATTATTATTTTTTTTTTAGTTCTTTATAGGAATTTACAAGGTATTTCACACATAAAACCTTTGAGCCTCACAAATCTCTTATAAGACTGATGGAACAGCAGGTATTATCCTCATTTTACAGCTAGAACAATTAAAGCTGAGAGAGCCTGTTTTTGTCAGCCAACTCAACCAGTAATGACAAATCTGTTAATAAAATCAGGAAACCGGGGCTTAGACTTGAGGTACCCTAGGATGGGGGGCAATCAGATGGGCTGGTACGGCAGTGACACGACCTGGCTGGGCACAATAAAAACTAGGGCCAGGGCCAGGATGTAGATTAGAATTGCAGGTGATCAGGCTCTGAGATTCCAGATCCCAGGCAGGAAAGCAACACAGGTCAGGAAACCTAGAAGGGGTCCTCAGCACAGGTGGAGACCACAGCTGTACTTCCGGTCAAGAGCAAGGTGGTAGTTAATACCTAAAAGCCAAATAATACTGTGGTACTCTTTCTACAGTGGGAGTGAACATAGAACTACCACTACAACACACAAAAAAATCAGCACCTAGTTGGTCACTGACGTGTAACAACCAAAGTACAACTAGTACTGTGCATCCCACCTTAAGACCGCAATTTACTGTAAATTAGCATTGCTTAATCATTTGTAATCCGCCCACTTCTTTGTCCTGTTACTTATTAGAATTAACTGGAAGGGTCATGTAGAGAAGCTGCTTCAGACAAAACTCAAGTTGCACTGGTCATTAAAAGCCCAACCCTTGTATCAAACAAGACTATCGTTGAGCAAAAGTAATAAAAACATTATTCACTGTTTCTTTAGAATTAAATCTCAGACACAGTGATTATGAATACAGCCCACACCTACCACTTAAAACAAAGGAACCAGTTTTGTCTAACAAAGCTATAAAATACTTTACCAAACAAATACTTAATAATAAAAAGGCACAGACATCCAAAGGATCTGCAGGAGACGCTAGAAAAAGAAAAGGGTTGGTCTTTTAAGGAAAGATGGGCTTTCTGAACTCAGTAGGTTATCAGATACAGACTCAAGTGCAGTGAATACGTACTTATTTTTTCCTTATCAGCTCTACAGAAAGAGAGGTGTGACTCTGCAGTGCACCCTTGCTGGTATTTTTCCAGCACACATTCCTCCTTCCTTTCCTAACAGACACTGACATGGATTGTACCCATTCCCAGCTCTAGCTTATTCCAAATCCTGACCAAAGATAAGCACACAACCCAAGATAGATCAACAGGGCAAAAAAGATTCAACTGGGCCTTCTGTTTAAGCCACCAGGGAACTCTAAGAGTGAAGGAACAAGTCTTGCCCGAAGCCAGCGCTACCTGGACTTTTCAGTTATTGTTCTAGAAAAGCCTCATTACTGCTTAAGCCATTGGGCTTTCTATCTTATTATTTGCTTCCAAACATTCAACTGATAAAATTTTAGAGTTACCAAGGAGCAAATGTGAAATGAGGATTAGAGTACCAAAGTACTATACATAAGTTATCATTCCAAGAAAGCGGGCAGAATCGAAAAACCCAATGAGCTACCTTCAACTCATCTTTAAGAGTCTTTCTCTTTAAATAACCAAAGATGGAAAATAGTATAATAATACCCCTAGCCCCAGGGTTAAATTATTTTTTCACTATGTAGATACATCTGATAATTTAATTCAATGGACTAGTCGACAACTATATTACTTAACAATAAGATAGACTATAAAATGGAGCAATTCTATTCCTAGGTATATACTCAAGAGAATTGAAAACACATGTTCACACACAGAAAAAACATGTACATAGATATCCATAATCACTCAAAAGTGGAAACAAAGTCCACTGCTGAGGAATGGATAAACAAATTGTGGTATATCCATGTGAAGGATAATGTGGGCCATAAAATGGAATGAAGTACTGACACATGCTACAATGTGGATGAATCCTGAAAACACTATGCTAAGGGAAAGAAGTCAGACACATAAGGCCACATATTGTATGATTCCAATTACATGACATGTCAGAAGAGGCAAATCAATAGAGACAGAAAGTAATTAGTGGTTGCTTAGGGCTGGGGTGGGGGATGGGGGATAGGAGAATGGAGAGTGATTGTACATACGAGTTTCTTATGGGGGGAATAAAAATAAGATCATGATGATGGCGACACAACTAAAAACCACAGAACTGTGTACTATGAAAGGGTGAATTTTATGGTATGTTAATTACATCTCAATAAAGCTGTTATTTTAAAAAAAGAAACAATAAAAGTTTTGAATTGTTCCTATCTTTATTATCCACTGGTTTTCTCTGCTATGCACTTTTAAGTGAAAATAATACTTATATGCAAGACATCTGGGTTGTCTCCTTCCTGCAACTCAGTTTTTCATTATTATAGATTTCTGAAACCTTCATGTTGTAAGAGGATGAAAAATAAAAGGCTAAGTTACATATTTTCCTTAAAAGAGTGAAAAGAGAAAACTGCCTCAGTTTGTTCCTTCATGTGAATTAGGTTAAATTACTTGACTGTGTAAGTCAGAAGTTCTGGATTATGAAACAAAATGTGTTAACCGGGCAAGTCCCAGTCTGTGCTTTTTACAATTAGCCCAATGTTACAGAAACAACTACCCTTTGTTATCCAAATCTATTCAGTTTCTGAGTTTGGAAAGTGAAAGGTCAGACACAAGAGTGATAACTGAATTTTCCCTCCGTTAGACAGTCTCAGTATCTGACTACCTAGCAATTACAACTTCTTTCTTCAAAGCAAAATAAACATCAACATAACTTACCTTTCTCCTATTACTACTAATCAATAGCCTGAATCACAGAACTACTGGCTTGCACATTTAAATGTGCACCAGTACTGTCAGGCATTTAAGGCAAAATATGACATAATAACTATTACATTCTAAGCTTCTAGCACACCACAATACTAGCTTACTATCTGGAATAGCAAATCTAAGGATCTGCAGGCTGAATTTATTTTGATCACCAACACAGACTGTCTTGTATCCCTTCTGCTGGACTATCTCAGTACAGATAGAAAATAAAGTGCAGCTATAAGCTGTGACGGCAAACAGAAAAGAGTAGCTCAATTTTTGAAATGATGGGTCAGAAGCACACACAAGAAGTCGATACTTTTTAGGTAGAGTAATAAGAGAAAATAGTCATAAAAGTTCTCTGATGGTCTACTTGATTGATAAAATAATGCCAACGGGCACCACAAAGTTAAAGACATCTACAAACAAGTATCAGAAACTCTTGTTCCTCAACCTAAGATAGTGGCAGAGCATTATACTACTCTCCAAGTTACAGAGAGTGGGGGGAACCTTACCAATAGCTTAGAAGATGTTCCTATGTAAAAAGGTTCCTGAACAAATTATTTTTCAAAAATACTGGAAAAGAAAAAATATAGTATTAAAGACAGAGCTCTAACAAACATTCAGTTAATGGAAAAAACACCAAGGAGGCATTTTTTAAACTGCAAAACAGGACCTGATCAGTGATCTGGAAGCTGCAGGAGGCAGTACACACATACATACACACACACACACCTTCCAACTATGCATTTTACACGATTTCTAGCGTGAAATATATTGAATTACAGCCTCAAACTAGTAGAGTGAGTTCCTTAGCACATCCCCAGGAGTGCAGCTACATGAAGGACCACTGTGCCTGTGCTCCATTCAATAGCATTCACACCATGAGACTTTACAGTTCTAATCTGTGTCTGGGTCCCCAGGTGGCGGATACACATGTATAAATTATATAGTGATATTTCTGTTGATTTACATTAGGAACACAGTATATGTTTTCTATCCCTGTTCTCTCTTAGAAAACATAATTACCTGTTATATCTACTCTTGGTATAATCCTTTGTGATTCAAGAGTTGTGTATAATCACTGTCTCCTTCCTCACGTCTATTCTCTCCTTGACTCCACTGAGAATGCTGGTGTCAAGATCATGAGTGATTCTCAAAACCAATGTCTCTGTCGTTCTTATTTAACTTGATCTCTGAGTAGCATGTTGGTTTCTAGGCCTCCTTCTTGAAACTTTCAACTTTTGGTTTCTCTGATGCCACAATCCACTGGCTTCCTCCCACCTCAATGGTCATTCCTCCTCAGTCACCTTTGCTGGCTCTCTCTCCTGAAGTCCCCAGGGTCACCTACAAATTGGCACTTGCCATCTACCTCTACAAGGATTAAATTATGAGCCGCTGCAGCTGCTGACCTTCAACAACCCCTGAAAGGAGTTCAGGGCAGAGATCAGAAATGAGGCCCTCTGTGCTCTGCGAAAAACCGGCAGAACAGGTCTTCAAACAGTTAAGATATTTTCAGGAGACGATTTTACGAGCCCTATTCTTGCATCTCCTCATATCTAGAAAAGCACTAAAATCCTTCATGGTGACATCTGCTCCTCGTGACTACCAGAAAACTTCTCCACAACTATGTGCTTGATTACATGTACTCCACCCTTCACCAAAATCACATATATACTAACCTTCCCCCCTACCTCTTTGGAGCATGGAGCAGTTTCTCAGAGTATCTGAAATGCTGTCTCTCGGGCTACAGTCCTCATTTTGCTCCAAATAAAACTTAACTCACAACTCTCACGTTGTGCATTTTTTGTTTCTTTTTTAGTCAGCAGTACTAGGTCTTCTCCTCTTCTCAATCCACACAATTGCCCTCATGATTTATAAAGTCCAACGGTTTTAAATAGTACCTGCTCTCTACTGCTTAATCCTAAATCTACACCCATAGACCTGGCCTCTCCTGGGAACTCCTGAGTTCAAATTAGCAATACTCAACTGCTAATTTGAGATCTACAGTTGGCTATCTAATAATAGGTATCTTGAGCTTAAAATGGACAAAACAGAAACGCTTGATTTTTCCCAAAAAGCTGCTCTTCCCCCCGTTTTACCGTATCAGTAAAGACACCAGCCATCCTGGTACTCAGGTCAAAATCTACAACACAAGTAAATCAATCGTACCTCCAAAACCTATCCCAAATCCTGCCAGTTCAATCTCCAATGTAAGCATCCTAATTCAAGTCACCCCCATCTCTACCCTAAACTACTGCAATGGCTTCCAAACTGGTCTTACTTCCATTCTTTATGCCTCTGTTAAAATACTCCAATGGCATCTCACTGTACCAATAAAATCCTAGCTCCTGTCTGCCTATCTGACATCAAACTTACCCTTATTCCATAAAAACATCCCCTCCCTCACCCCATGCTATACACAAACACTTTCAGCCTCAGCGACCATATTTCTGTTTTGAATACCCAACTTATTTCCACCGTAGGACTAGGCCCTCTGCTTAGAATATGCTGCCTCTGTTGCATGGCTGGCTCTTGTTAATAAGACATCAGCTTAAATGTCACCTTCTCAGACAGGCACTTCCTGCCCACCCAATGTCAGGGCCATCCCAATCACTATATATCATTCTCTATTCATGCTCTGCTTAGAATTCCTTCCTGGTACCTTCTTTACTTGTTGACTGTTCCCCATGAGCCAGTAAGCTCCACTAGAGCAGAGGCTTTGACACCTTGGTCACTGCTGTATCCCTACCACCTACAACAGTGTCTGGCACATAACTGGAGTTCAGTAAATATTTTACATGACTGAAAAACTGAAAAGTAGGGCCACACCAAGGGGACTGATAAAATAATTTTATAATTTCATAACGCCATTTGCAGCAACACAGATGGACCTAGCGATTGTCATACTGAGTGAAGTTAAGTCAGACAGAGAGAGACTAATATTATACTGCTTATATGTGGAATCTAAAAAAAAACAGTACAAATGAACTTATTTACAGAACAGAAATAGAGTCACAGATGTAGAAAACAAACTTATGGTTACTAGGGGGGAAAGCGGAGGGGGTGGGGGATAAATTGGGAAAGCGGGATTGACATATACATACTATACATAAAACAGATAACTAATAAGGGTCTACTGTACAGCATAGGGAACTCTTCTCAATACTCTGTAATGACCTATATGGGAAAGTAATCTAAAAAAGAGTGGATATATGAATGTGTTAACTGATACACTTTGCTGTACAGCAGAAACTAATGCAACATTGTAAATCAACTATACTCTAATAAAAATTAAAAAACAAAAACAAAAAAATAAAGCATTTGAAGTGAAAAAATTTCTAATTTCATAAATTCATTTCAAACACATGCACAGTATGGCACATTTGTTTAGTGTGTCACTTAATTTTATCAAAGGTATATGTCGAGCTCTTCAAATAGATTTTTAATTATAGTAAAAGCAAAATTTTACTGTTTTGGGACTTCCCTGGTGGCTCAGTGGTTAAGAATCCGCCTGCTAATGCAGGGATCGAACATGGGTTCGATTCCTGGTCCGGGAAGATCCTACATGCCACGGAGCAACTAAGCCCGCGTGCCACAACTACTGAAGCCCACGCGCCTAGAGCCCGAGCTCCGCAACAAGAGAAGCCTCCGCTTGCCGCAACTAGAGAAAGCCTGCAGGCAGCAATGAAGACCCAACACAGCCAAAAACAAATAAATAAATAATAAATTTATTATTTTTTTTAATTTACTGTTTTAAGATGATGAAATATCCTAGTTTCTGGTTTACTCACACAGCTGCTATTTCACTTTAAGGTAGTTGTGTGAGAATCCTAAAGCCTGAACACATTTTATCCTATAAAGGCTTTGGAGAGTAAAGTAGTGAGCCAGGGCTGTTTTGCTTATTTAGTGTATGCTACTTAAGACTAAAAAGAGAAACAAGTTTTAAAATTGGAGTTTTAAAAACTTGCAGCAGGGACTTCCCTGGTGGTGCAGTGGTTAAGACTCCGCAATCCCAGTGCAGGGTGCTGGGGTTTGATCCCTGGTCCAGGAACTAGACCCCATATGCATGCCGCAACTAAGAGTTCGTGTGCCACAACTAAGGAGCCAGTGAGCCACAACTAAGGAACCCACAAGCCACAACTAAGGAGCCCGCCTGCTGCAACTAAGACCCGGTGCAACCAAATAAATAAGCAAATATTTTTTTTAAATCCTTGCAGCAAATTAGGTAAAATACAGTAGGTTTTCAAGAAAAATAACCAATTTTTTTTAAATAACAAAAAATGGCTTGGAGAAAGCTGGCAAAACAGAAAGGAAGTAGTAGAGTTTTGAGCATTTAGTTGAGCCATTTATAAGGCTTCTAAACCAGCTTCACAGAAGCCCTTGGATTGGATTTCATAACTAAATGGCTCATTTAGTTGAGCCATTTATAAGGCTTCTAAACCAGCTTCACAGAAGCCCTTGGATTGGATTTCATATTTTTGTTTGCCAGACAGAGGGCAGGATTAGAAAACCCACCAGAGTTCACGGGGGTGGAAGTGTGGAGGCTTTTCTCAGGCTTTCATCTGGGTATTTATATTGTGACAGCAAACTCTGTGGGTTAAGCTTGTGCAGTAATTAAGCAGTGTGTTTATAACTTAAATCTCAACGGACTTTTCTAAGATTTCCCCTCAGGCTCAGGAATAAGTGAAATAGGATTCTGACTTATAAACACAAATAAATGGAAGTTTTATGTCACTGAATACCCACACCAACAGCCTCAAGCTTCACTATGCACAGAACCAAACATCAGGAAAAAGGAGATTCAAACAAACAAAGGAGATCTTCCACCAAAAAAAAAAAAAAAAAAGATGTAACACTGATTTCAACACTAACCAGAGAGAAAGAAAACAAGAAAAAGGGGGGCGGGGAACTAATTTAGTTAGTCTCTCTGGGGAGGCTGGAAATACAGATTAGGTTTATTTTTAAAGTAGCCATTTGACCGGCTTTTAAACTAATTTTAAAAACAATGCCAATATTCGTAATTAATGTTCCATGGCAGAGCACTGGTTTTCCTGTTCTTCTGTACCTACATGCCATCATCAGCTTGGGTGTGTACCCCTACTTTATAAATGCCACAGTGAATATGAACCTGTGTTCACCTGAACTGCTCAGATAAAGGGGAAAACCTCTATTTGGACAGAGAGTCATTTTTGTGTGTGTGTGTGTGATACGCGGGCCTCTCACTGTTGTGGCCTCTCCCGTTGCGGAGCACAGGCTTCGGACGCGCAGGCTCAGCGGCCATGTCTCACGGGCCCAGCCGCTCCGCGGCATGTGGGATCTTCCCAGACCGGGGCACAAACCCGTGTCCCCTGCATCGGCAGGCGGACTCTCAACCACTGCACCACCAGGGAAGCCCCGAGAGAGTCATTTTTATAAGCAGTTGAACGTCTGGTGACAGAAAAGGGGAAGTACGGCATTATGCAACAAAACAAAACTAGTCTTGTTCACCAACACTGGAGTGGGATGAGAAGGTGGTATATGTGTACAAGAGTAGATTCTGACCTAGACTATAAACCACCTCCTGATGAAAAGAGCAGCCAGAATCCATTAGAGGGAAGGAACAATTAAAGAACAGAGAAACTCAAGGCTGTTCTAGTTGGCACTGCAAGCAAAGTTGTACTTGCAATGTCTAACCTCATTTTCTCCAATGGCTTCTTTCTAATATACGAGGATCAGGACGTAAATCTCAAGGCAAGAGTCTCAGAAAACAGGCCAAACCACAGCCACTGGATCCTAAAATCCTGGAGTGGGCTGAGGACTACAGGGATGCGTATGGGTCTAGAATTACTGTCATAGGCACAGAACCTCAAATTAAATTCTCTCAACAGGAGGGGTGCAAGGAAGGTGGGACATGAGCACTGCTACTTCTTGTCCAGTTTGAATGACTGAGAGTAGTGGTGCCATTGAGAGAATGGCAAGAGTTTATTTTAACTAATTTACCTGCCCCCACTCCCCCCACCCAAGTGAGCTAGCTTAGTAAGTATTATTTTAGAATTGCTCTACTACTTTAATCATCTGCATATCTCACATATAGATTAGTTGTGGAATTAATCTACATATTTAAGATAAAAGGAAGCCAAATTTATAATTTTTATAACTACTTTATAATGGTTTCATTTCCAAACATCAAACTTTAACCCAGAAGGCTACAAAGGGAAAGGCTAGGTTTTTCACAGGTGTTTTAAAAATACTGCTCTTGTAGCATATCTTATTATATCTAAAGAATAAGGAAATAATGAAGGAAATAAGCAGTCAGGAAAAGAATTCAAAAAAAATCTGCATATAAACTATTCTTTATCACCTCTGTGATATATAACACCAATGACAAAAAAATGAGCACACTAAAGATGATCTGTATGACATTCATTCATTCATTTATTTATAACCATCTTTCGGGGCCCAGGATGTAATGCAAACTTGATTAGTGTATGTAAATATTTTTACATTAATGAAAGTAGAATTAAACTTACATATACCACCCCCCCAATACTCTCCCTTCCCTCTAACAAAGTTACCAGAGATGGGATCATCAACTCTAAAAAGATTTCTTGTATATGAAACCACCTAAGTCCGTTTTCTAAAGGTAAAAAAATTCATGTAATTTGTACCAACTTCTACAAGTTGTAGCCAACTGGCAGAACATTTCCTAAACTACTGTTTAAGTAGCTACTAATGGATTAATGGGCCACCATAGAGGCAGATGAAATGGGTGATCTGTTTACAACAGTAACTGTTTAAAAAATCATGAGTTTTACTTAGAAAATCAAAGCTGCTCTAAAAAACAGAGTCCAACATATTCTGTGATTTTTGCATGTGGCATCTGAGAATATCTCCAAGAAAATATCTGGCTTTGTCCCAGGCATCCTAGTTAGCTGTGAGTAATACATGTGGTCTATACCTTTTAGGACTGGGCAAATCCTATTTAGCTGAGATTCCTGAAAACAACTCTGGGTTATAGGCTCCTAATCTTCTCACACATACCCTCCCCCTAAAGTTTTCATGTCCTCAAGCCTCACCACTTCTTAATGATAGCCTCTGCTTTATAAATCCATAACTCTAGTGTAAAATATTTTCATTGGAAAAGTTAAGACTGAAAAAATGTGGACAAGGATTCAGTAAAAATAACCATTCCTAACAGTGTAACAGATACATTTAGGCAGATTCTGGTCAGATGCTTCCCTCAGCTGAATCACCAGGCCATGCAAAACCCCAAGTTTGCACTCAGAGAGGTTCTGAAATACTACCCTCTGGTGTGCAAACTTAAAGTATATTAAGCTTGGAGAAACTGTTTAAAGTAAGTTGCTGGACCAAGCTAGATTTGGAAATATGATGGATGATCAGTAAAGGATCAGCTCCAGAAGCTACCACGGGAACTCAGTTCCTAGAACCTTTTCCATTAAATTAAGCCTTCTGGAGACACTCTTTATCTCAGAGGTACCAGAGGCTAATGAGTCCTCCCCACTGCCCCTTTCAAATCTAATTACTTACTCAGTCTCTAGAGCCACCCGAGTGTTAAGGCCAAAGGAAATCACCAACATGCCCACACCATGGAAGTTTATGCCACAGTGCAGGGAAGTCTAAAAAGCCAACTGCTGCTATTCCAGACTTCACACTATGAAAAAGAATGTTGAATAATGAACTAATGGTTTCTTAAAGGAAATTTCCCTGTTTCAACTTGAGTAATACCCTATTTTTGTTTTCTATTACTGCTGTAACAAACTACCACAAACTAAGTGACTTAAAACAACACAAATTTATTCTAGAGGTCATAAACCTACAACAAGCCTTACGGGGCTAAAAATCAAGGTGTTGGCAGGGCTGGTTCCTTCTGGAGGCTCTGAGGGGAAAATTAGTTTCCTTGCCTTCTTCAGCTTCTAGAGGCCTGCCTGTACTCTTTAGGTCACCTACTCTTCATCACATCACTCCAACCTCTTGCTTCCATCAAATCTACTATGCACTCTGATCTCCTGCCTCCCTTTTCTAAGGACCCTTGTGATTATATTGGGCCCACCTGGATAATCCAGGCTAATTCTCCCATGCCAAGATCCTTAAGTTAATCACATCTGCAAAGTCTCTTTTTACCATATTCACAAGTAACAGGAATTAGGATATGGACATCTTTGAGGGGCCATTATTCAGCCTACCACACACCTGTAAAGAGATTTTAAATTCTATAAAGCATATTTATCTACAGTATCTCATTTAAACCTCATGCAGTACTATCATTACTTTTTTATTAATGATCAAGTAGGTCTAGAAAAGTTAATTTCTCGGGCATCATAAAGTTAGCCAAAGAACTAAGACTCAAAACCAGAACCATATACTGCCTTCTCCTCCACAGTGCTGTTTATAATTCCCTGGCCTTTCTCCCTTTTTTTTTTCTTGAACAACTTCTTAACACACCGAAAGTCCAAAATTCAAGTCACCAAAAAAACTTAGACCACACCAGAGGTTCCTAAACCTTCTCAGGTCACTGCTCTCTTAGAATGTAGGTCACTTTCTCATGGCACGCCCTAGGCCAAAAGGAATGCCTAATAGTCTGTTAGGTCCAAACTTAATAAGCATTTATGGCCTAACAACTTAACTTCGCATCTTTTGGGTACTCCACAACTTCTCAACTTCTGATTCTAATAACATGAAGTAGACTTTCCCAGTAGAAGAGCTTCCAGACAGCACAATAAATGAACAGAAATAACACAGATTAATGGTATTTTTCAACCACCCAACTAGAAACTGGCAAACATATATAAACAAATTTTTATCAAGTAAATCATAGGTCCCTGCTATTTAGCATTATGACTTAAAAGCTTTATTTTCTTTTTTTATAAATTTTTTTTTAAATTTATTTTTGGCTGCATTGCGTCTCTGTTGCTGTGCCCGGGCTTTCTCTAGTTGTGGCGAGCGGGGGCTACTCTTCGTTGCAGTGCGCGGGCTTCTCATTGCAGTGGCTTCTCTTGTTGCGGACCACAGGCTCTAGGCATGCGGGCTTCAGCAGTTGTGGCACATGGGCATAGTTGCTCTGCGACATGTGGGATCTTCCCGGGCCAGGGCTTGAACCTGTGTTCCCTGCACTGGCAGGCGGATTCTTAACCACTGCGCCACAAGGAAAGTCCAAAGCTTTATTTTCAAAAAAAAGTTATTGGTCTCAAGTAAAATAATACTTGCTTCAGAAATGCGCTGTCTTCTTTCCAGCAGTAAAACAACCTTACTCTTTTTCATCATGGAGAAAATATGTCACTCCTCCAAGGAGTGGAGGAGTACCTGAAGCCCAAGAGCCACACCAGGATGTTATCATTTTCAGATACTGTGCCTATCCACCACATAGATGTCCCTGGGAGGCAGCTGAGAGAACTCCAGTCTTAAGAGTGAGTGGAATTCTGAAAGGCCCAAAGGGTGACTCATGATTAATGTAATCCAGCACTGTCTAACAGAACTTTCTGTGATGATGAAAACATTCTATATCTGCACTGTCCAATAAGTCAGCACTTGAAAAGTGGTGAGTGCGACTGAGGACCTGAAACTGTAATTTTATTTTATTTATTTATTTTTTTTGCGGTACACAGGCCTCTCACTGTTGTGGGCTGTCCCATTGTGAAGCACAGGCTCCGGACGCACAGGCTCAGGGGCCATGGCTCACGGGCCCAGCCGCTCTGCGGCATGTGGGATCTTCCCGGACCGGGGCACGAACCCGTGTCCCCCACATCGGCAGGCGGACTCTCAACCACTGCGCCACCAGGGAAGCCCCTGTAATTTTATTTTAATGAATTTAAATTTAAATAGCCATGTGCAGCTAGTGGCTACCTTATTGGACAGCACAGATCTAAGAAAATCCTGGGGATTCCAGTCCCCTTGGCAGTGATCTGGCTTAGGCGTTTGATGCAATTCTGACCAATGAGATAAGGGGAAAAGGCTTCTCTTGTACCAGGAAAAAAAAAAAAAAGGACACACCACATGGCAGAGAAGTTTCTTTTTTCTGCCTCTGGATGTGGTCTTGAGATGCAATGTCTAGGAAATGCTGCAGCCATCTTGCAAATAGTAGCGCAGCAAACCTACAGATGAGACAAATACGCTGAAGAGAGCAGAACAGAAGAATGCAAAGAACACGACCCCTTGAAACTATCAATGAGCTAGCTGCCCGACCACTGTTGAAGAAATAACATTTTAATCTATTTATTTAAGATATTTTAGATATTTCCATTTATTCAGATATTTCCTAAGCACTGACTAGAGATACAGCAATGAGCCTAACAGATAAAAATTCCTGTCCATAAGAATTAAGTCAGCCAAATCAGGATTTTTTTGGTTAACCATAGCTGAAGATATACTAATTCACAAGAGACACAAAGTAAAAGTAGATGAAGTAAACTGTCCTCCTTGGAGCAGTAGTGAAATAAGCCTAGGTATTTAAAGATTAGATACTGATGTCAATTCCAAAAAGAGTAATTCTAGAACAAATATATCCTAAATAATGGATCATAAGTACTTTGCTAAAGATCATTTGTTAGCAAATATTAAGGCCAGACTACTAAGGAACATAAATAAATATGGTTAACAGTAAACTAACCACCTGTACACTACCATCCAAGGACTCATTTAAAGTTATCACTATTAAGATGTAGGTACAAGGCTTCCCTGGTGGCGCAGTGGTTAAGAATCTGCCTGACAATGCAGGGGACATGTGTTTGAGCCCTGGGCTGGGAAGATCCCACACGCCGTGGAGCAGCTAAGCCCATGCGCCACAACTACTGAGCCTGCACTCCAGAGCCCGCGAGCCACAACTACTGAGCCTGCGTGCCACAACTACTGAAGCCTGCATGCCTAGAGCACATGCTCTGCAACAAAAGAAGACACCGCAGTGAGAAGCCCGCGCACCAAAACAAAGAGTAGCCCCGACTCGCCGCAACTAGAGAAAGACCGCAGCTACGAAGACCCAAAGCAGCCAAAAATAAATAAAAATAAATAAATTTAAAAAAAAAAGCTGTAGGTACAAACAGAAAATTTTTCTAATTTACTTTCTCCTCCATTCAACTCCCTCTCTACCGTTTTAAACAATTACAAAACATGCATTATTTAAATTCTAACTGTTCTCAAACCAAATAATAGTCCAATAACACGTTATGAATTTTACTAATCATGTAAACACAGACTAAATCATGTTTCCAAAGTGAAATAACTGAAATCTGTTTGGTACCCCTAATGGATCAAGTAAGTGTATCACACCAGAACTTTTCCACCATATTGTGTTAAACAGACTACATGCACATTTGAAATTAAAAAACAAAACCCAAACACTACTGCCCTCAATTTTTGCCACTTTTCTGCTTAAAAAAAAATTAAAGAAATTTAATTATGGGACAGGATTTTAGAATGATGGCAGCAGCCAGGGCACAGTTGTTTTTGCATCCTCCTGAATTCTCCCATAAAAAACACATGGAGCAATCTGGATAGCAAAACTGAAAGCCTGCATTTACAACAATGCTAAGTGATAAGGTATTCTCATGAAACCCAGAATACAACTGGTGGGGACAAACTACTGACTGCTAAAGACTCATGTGGAACTACCATCTGTATGAGAAAAAACAGAGGGAAGCAACAGGGTATTTGATGAACCTGAACTTAGGAAAACCCTAAAGAGACAACAGATACTCACTGGAAAGTGCACTGGGCCAAACTGAGAACAGCAGTTGAAAAGGAAAGGAGTTTTGCATATTTCAATTTATGCGTGAGCACAAGGAGACTGGCAGTCTGAAGGGGATGAAGTAATCTGGGCCCTATAAACTCAAAGTTAACCATCTGAAGCTCCTTTCAGAACAAAGTCTTGTGCTGAGGAAAAACTACTGGGAACAGAATCCAAATTAATAAGCAGAATAGAGACAAGAGCGGTAAAGCAAGAAGGCAGCCCAGATACGGAACTGGGAGGAGAAAGGGCCAGGAAATGTATGAAAGTACAAGGTTCCCACAAAAAAACTCAGAAGAGGGAGCTCTAGAACCATGAAGCTAGAAAAACTTTCACGACTCACCTCTTTTTTCTAATAGTTTAGAAAAATTAATCTAACTTTAAAATGAGCATGGGAAAGCAGTGTGGTTACACCTAAAAGTCATTATAAGGAAAACAAAAAACCAATAAAAAGGGGATGGGGGTACAGACAGCATTCCTAAAAACAATGAAAGCATACTAGAAAAACAATACTTTAAAACAGATGAATATAATTTTATATTTCAAAATCAGCTTTAAAAATTTAAGAAAATGACATAATAATGCCAATAATGCCCCAAAAGGGGAAAAAAAAAATCAAAGCAATGCGATGTAAGAAATACTAAATAATCACAATTTAAGAAAAATTTCACGAAAAAAATTCTATATTGAATCAATCAATCCCTAATGACCAACTCTGAGAAACATTCTAGTATAATTACTGGATCTTTTAAAAAGCAGAAGTCCTGGCATCCTGGCAAAAAGTCCAAGTCACTTGTAATGTTAAGACTATCAGGCTATCATTAGTCTTTGACAGCAATGCTACATGGCAGAAGACAATAGAGGAAACCAAATGTGAGCCAAGAACTTACAGGCAGTCAAACTAGTAGGAGTGAAACTGTAGGGTCATATGGTAAATTTGTTTAACTTCTTAAGAGCCAGTTTCTTTTTAGAATCTATTAGTGTTCCCCTTATTTATTAACTGTATTTAGGATCCTTATAGTACAGAGTTATATTTTCATTTTTTATTCTGTCTCATCATGTTTCTCAGAGACACAGTAAAACAACTTTCCAATGGGGAGATTTTATGTATAAATTTATAGCGTGCTACGAGCAAAATATAAAGATAAGTGCTAACACGTCACCTAAATAAGATAAAGACTGCCGAATCTAAATGCTTTTATCAAGCAGTAACTGAGGTTAGAGTTGTGGTAGTATAGTATACATACTATATATAATACTGTGTGTGTGTACGTAGTTTACTTTGCCCTCCCACCAAAAAAAAAACAAAAAACAAACAAAAAACAAAACAAGAAAAACAAAACAGGGGCTTCCCTGGTGGCACAGTGGTTAAGAATCGGCCTGCCAATTCAGGGAACACGGGTTCGAGCCTGGTCTGGGAAGATCCCACATGCCGTGGAGCAGCTAAGCCCGTGCGCCACAACTACTGAACCTGTGCTCTAGAGCCTGTGAGCCACAACTACTGAGCCCACATGCCACAACTACTGAAGCCCACGTGCCTAGAGCCCATGCTCCACAACAGAGAAGCCACTGCAATGAGAAGCCCGTGCACCGCAAGGAAGAGAAAGCCCAACTCGCTGCAACTAGAGAAAGCCCACGCACAGCAACAAAGACCCAACTCAGCCAAAAATAAATAAATAAATAAATTTTTTTAAAAATTAAAAAAAAAAGAACCTACTAAATTCTTTTTTTTTTTTTTTTTTTTCGGTACGTGGGCCTCTCACTGTTGTGGCCTCTCCAGTTGCAGAGCACAGGCTCCGGACGTGCAGGCTCAGCGGCCATGGCTCACGGGCCCAGCCGCTCCGCGGCATGTGGGATCTTCTCGGACCGGGGCACAAACCTGTGTCCCCTGCATCGGCAGGCGAACTCTCAACCACTGCGCCACCAGGGAAGCCCCTCTACTAAATTCTTAAAAAAAAACAAAACCCACCAACAGTACCTGAAACAGAAATTCTTTAAGAACCACTGATTTAAAAGAATTTTTTGAACACTTATGCCTACAGTCACCATATTGTCCCTATTAATAAGGAAGCTATGTTAAGTTTCAACACAATAGAAAAACTATATTATAGAGTCCAAAAGTCCTCTCAATCACTGAGGTGATAAAAGTATACATCAAATGACCTAGGAAGGATCTGGCTCACCACTGGAAGAGTCACATCACTTTCATGATATATCTTCATCATACTTAACCACAAGTGTATACAACGTATAATATACCTGGTCTACAAAAATACTTGCATGAAAGGGGTGAATAAATTGTATAAATATCAAAGTTTTCTAGTAATACATTGACTACTAAAACAGGACTATTCAAAGGGTGGTTCAGCCCTGGTGTTGGTCCACGAACCATTGGTAACCGATCCACTTCAAGGTAAGTAACAAAAAAGAAAAAAGAAAAATAATAAATGTTTCAAAACCTTTACAGCAATTTGGTAATTTTATGCCTGTTGACCCTGATAATGAAAATTTGGGGCATGCGTTTTGTAAGGTTTTTTAATCTGGTAATTTATTTTTAGTGTATTTTAACAAAAAAATCTGTTTGTGACAAACTGGGAGGAGGGAAGAAGGAGGAACTGGTACATTACCAGAAATAGTTTGAGAAGCAGAAGCCAGCAAACTTTTTCTGTAAAGGGCCAGACAGTAAATATTTTAGGCGTTACAAGCCATACAGTCTCTGCTGCAACTACTCAACTCTGCCATTACAGCATGAAAGAAGCCACAGATGACATGTAAACAAAATGGGTATGGCTGTGTTACAAGAAAACTTTATTTACAAAAACAGGCGGTGGCTCAGATTTGGCTTGCAGGTCACAGTTTGCTGATTCCCATACTGTAACATTCAAGAAAAATAGAATAAGAAAGGAGACAAAGCACAGAATGTTCCAAAAGGACAGAACCTTGGAAAGGGTTCTGAATAAAGTAAAAGGAAAAGAGTAAGATTTTTGGAAACCAATCCTGAAGAGACTGCTATCAATGTGGTCTAGATCTCATTTAGCTATGCCATCAGCCATGTTTCTAGTCATATGTTAAACAGGCTGTGGTGGATTCTTGCTTTGTTATAATAAACTACAGTGTCCTATGATGATACTACACAGGTAAGATGTCTTTGTTTATATACTTCTTAGCAAAGGACTGAATCCTAGTTTAACTGGCAGAGCAGAACACTGTCTGACATTACACTTATATAATCAAATCTCTGGTTGATTTAAAAAAAATCACATCCTTGAAATCATAACATATAAAACAATCCAATCTCCTAACAGATTAGTTCTGTCCCTCATTATTTGTGTTTTGAAATAGTTTTTGTGCCTAAGAGTTGCAAAGCTCTGCTGGTGGTATGCATTATTAAGGGTATAAAAATAAGATTTTGCCTTCAAAAAAGTTATATTCTAGTGATTAAAATAAGATACATCCATAAATACCCAAAATGCAAAGCAAAAATGACACTACTTTTCCTACTAGACCCTAAGTTACTTGAGAGCAGGATTCTTCTTTCCATCTCTTCTAACAAGCACATAAAATCAACCAACCAACCAACCATTTGCTGAATGAGTAAAGTGTGAGTAAGGGTGAGTAATTGCTACCTGCCTTTCACAGATGAGGAAGCTAAGGGAACAAAAATTTTATAGCTGGTTAAAAGCAGATTCAAGACCACAATCCAGATTTCCTAACCCCTATTATTCAGTTTCCCACCAGACCCTGATTGCCTCAATATATGTAAAGAACAAAATCCCACCAGCAGCAGACTTCCAACCATCTTAAATAAAATTAGGAAACTTAAGAGATACCTAAAATATCTCTGAAGAACAATCTCTCAACTGTAAACTGTAAGCCAATAACTATACTACAAGAGTAACACAGGTAATTGATGTGGCAGAAAAGGAGGGAAGAGCAGAAAGTACCCTTCAAAATATGACCCGGATCCCTGATACCCAAGAGTTCCGAGATACCAAAGAAGAACAAGAGGGCTACAAGAGAGTTAGAGGTAAGAGATAACTCTCAAAGGATTGAGACCACAGCTTTGGGTGGTAGCTTTCAACATTTTCATGTTTTCCTCATGGTTTCAATTCTAGAATTTTGGGCAACGTACTTGAAGGGACTAAGACTCAAAAACAACAATAATTTAATCAACAATAAGTATAATGCAATCAGTACTACTGTAAAATAATGTCCATAATGTCTAATGTAGCTAGCTGTTCTCAAACTTTTGTTTATGTACATTATATCTATTGATATTTATGTCAGAATTAAAACTGTGAACGTTAAAAATATTTATTTTGAAACAATAAAAAGTATTACATATTACATAAATCACGTTTTAATGAAACATAACTTTTCCAAGACAAACAAAAAATAGAATGGCACTGTTTTACATTTTCGCAAATATCTTTAATGCCTACTTTAACAGAAGTCAAGTGCATTCTCATATCTACTTCTGCATTTAATCTGACGTGATCATTTGTTTTGGGTGAAGTATATGAAGAAGATCCAGCCTCACCCAAATCTGTAGTTTAAAAGGGGAGTATTGGGACTTCCCTGGTGATCCAGTGGTAAAGAATCCGCCTTACAATGCAGGGAACGTGGGTCTGATCCCTGGTCAGGGAACTAAGATCCCACGTGCCGCGGGGCAAGTAAGTCACACCGGGGCACGAACCCATGTCCCCTGCATTGGCAGGCGGACTCTCAACCACTGCGCCACCAGGGAAGCCCTGAAAGGGGAGTCTTTTAATAGCCTTTCGGATAACTGATATTCTTCTTTAATACTGCAACAAAACTCAACAGATGGGGGCTTCCCTGGTGGCGCAGTCGTTAGGAATCCACCTGCCAATGCAGGGGACACGGGTTCAAGCCCTGGTCCGGGAAGATCCCACATGCCGCGGAGCAACTAAGCCCGTGCGCCACAACTACTGAGTCTGCGCTCTGGAGCCTGCAAGCCACAACTACTGAGCCCACATGCTGCAACCACTGAAGCCCACATGCCTACAGCCCGTGCTCCGCAACAAGAGAAGCCACCGCAATGAGAAGTCCGCGCACCGCAATGAAGGGTAGCCCCCGCTGCTGCAACTAGAGAAAGCCCTCGCGCAGCAACGAAGACCCAAAACAGCCAAAAATAAATAAATATTAAAATAATTTTAAAAATTTTTTTTAACTCAACAGATGGTAGTTTCTTAAAGGTTACATGCAGTGTGGAATCTGAAACCCTACCAGTGAACTTTTTGTACTCTGTTACATTAAAAACCATCAGTCTCTTTTGCACTTTGCACGAATCTTTACTCAGCAAATAGTTCACTAGTGTTGTGTGACTCCTAAAACATTGATACACTTCATTATTCAATACCAAAAATCCATATTTAACATCACCACTGATCTCGTCAGAGAAGTCTTTTTTTGTTGTTGTTTTGCTTTGTTTTGTTTTGTTTTGTTTTGTTTGTGGTACGCGGGCCTCTCACTGCTGTGGCCCCTCCCGTTGCGGAGTACAGGTTCCGGACGCACAGGCTCAGCGGCCATGGCTCACGGGCCCAGCCACTCCATGGCATGTGGGATCTTCCCACACCGGGGCACGAACCCGCATCCCCTGCATCGGCAGGCGGACTCTCAACCACTGCGCCACCAGGGAAGCCCCAGAGAAGTCTTTAAATAGTGGTAATTTGTCAAACTCAAATTTTATCATTGGCAACAAATACTACCAGCTCCTTCATTTTTGAGAAAATGTTGCCAAATATTCAAATCTGAATAACCACAGTTTTTCTGTCAATTATTCTCTCAAGTAAAAATGGTATCCCATGAAAAATGTTGCTAGGTCAGCGTGCAACTCAAACAATCCTCCATGTTAAAACCACCACGGAACTTCAACTTGCAGAAGAAGTAAGTGCCTTATAATTTAAGGTACTTATAAGAAGTTATAAGCGCCTTATAACTTCCCATTACATCACACAGACTATTAAAAAGAGGTGTGCTCTAGTATCCACCTGTTAGTCACTTACTAGCCAGCCATCTAGCTCTGTTGAGGTATCACAGTGCTTGTATTTAAGTAACCCTTATTTTACTTAATAATAGCTCCAAAGCACAGGAGTAGTGATGTTGGCAATTCGGACATGTCAAAGACAAGCTGCAAACTGTTTCCTTTAAGTGAAAAAGTGAAAGTTTTCAACTTCATAAGAAAAACAACCATATGCTGAGGTTGCTAAGATCTACAGTACGAATGAATTTTTGAAATTGTACAGAAAGAAAAAGAAATTCATGCTCATTTTGACGTCACACCTCAAACTGCAAAAGTTACAGCTACAGGGAGTTATAAGTGCTTAGCTAAGGTGGAAAAAACATTAAATTTGTACAATAAAGTATTTTGAGAGAGGGACCACATTCACATAACTTTTATTACAATATAATTGTTCTAATTATTAGTTGTTAATCTCTTACGGTGCTTAATTTATAAACTTTATCATGGGTATGTACGTATAGGAAAAAGCATTTTAAAAAAAAGTATATACAGGTTTTGGTACTACCATGGTTTCAGGCATCCACTCGGAATCTTGGAACAGATAAAAGGAGACTATGCTATATCTCTACAACAAAAGCAGACTTTGGAACAAGGAATATTAGGAGAGATATTACATAATGAAGGAGGGGTCGATTCATCAAAAGGACATAATCCTAAATATGTATATACCTAATAAGGGGTTCAATACTCATAGAACTGAAAGGAGAAACAGGCAAAGCTGGAAACTTCAACGCACCTTTCTCAGTAATTGATAGAATTTTTAAAAATCAGCAAGGATCTGAACACTGTCAATCAACTTGACCTAACAGATATTTATATAGCATTTCAACACACGTAAAGCTGCTCAATATAATCAGTCACCATGGAAATACAAATTTAAACCAACAATGAGATGCCATTACACACCACTAGAATGGCTAGAAAATGAAGCAACTAAAACTCTCCACTATGAGAATGGAGCAACTGGAACTTACACATTGCAGGTGGGAATGCAAAATGCTACAGGCTTTGAAGAACAGTTTGACAGTTTCTTTAAAAATTCAACATATAGGGCTTCCCTGGTGGCGCAGTGGTTGAGAGTCCGCCTGCCGACGCAGGGGATATGGGTTCGTGACCCGGTCCGGGAAGATCCCACATGCCGCGGAGCGGCTGGGCCCGTGAGCCATGGCCGCTGAGCCTGTGCATCCGGAGCCTGTGCTCCACAATGGGAGAAGCCACAACAGTGAGAGGCCCGCATACCACAAAAAAAAAAAAAAAATGTGGCAGGTATATTCACCTCCAAGTGCTGTGGAGGAAACACGTCCTTAAATTGATAAGATAAAATGAAAAAAGAAAACTATACGACAATCTTGTTTACAAATAATGATGTGGAAATCTTAAATAAAACTCAAACAGTTAAAGCAATACCTCAAGAGATTTATTAAATACTACTAAACAGGTTTTGTTCTAAGAATGCAAGGGTTTTAAATAAGTATAACTATTGATATCATACAAGCAAAAGGTTCATGCAAAATGTCATGACAGGACTTCCCTGGTGGAAGAAGATAAGAAGTGGGTAAGAATCCGCCTGCCAATGCAGGGGACACGGCTTCAATCCCTGGTCTGGGATGATCCCACATGCCACGGAGCAACTGAGCCCATGTGCCACAACTACCGAGACTGCGCTGTAGAGCCTGTGAGCCACAACTACTGAGCCCGCGTGCCACAACTACTGAAGCCCATGCACCTAGAGCCCGTGCTCTGCAACAAGAGAAGCCACCACAATGAGAAGCCCGCGCACCGCAACTAGAGAAAGCCCACGTGGCAGCAACGAAGACCTGTCGCAGCCAAAAATAAATAAATAAATTTATTGAAAAAAAAAAAAAGAATGTCATGACAGCAAGATTCTAACTTTTAGGGACTTCCCTGGGGGCGCAGTGGTTAAGAATCCGCCTGCCAATGCAGGGGACACAGGTTCAATACCTGGTCTGGGAAGATCCCACATGCCGCAGAGCAACTAAGCCCGTGACCCATAACTACTGAGCCTGCGCTCTAGAGCCTGCGAGCCACAACTACTGAAACCTGTGTGCCTAGAGTCCCTGCTCCGCAATGAGAAGCCACCGCAATGAGAAGCCCGTGCACCGCAACGAAGAGTAGCCCCCGCTCGCAAAAAAAAAAAAAAAAAAAGTGATTCATAATTTTTATTGGCTCCTCTCCCTTTTAAAATTATTTATTTGTTTGTTTGTTTATTTATTTATTTATGGCTGTGTTGGGTCTTCGTTTCTGTGCGTGGGCTTTCTCTAGTTGCGGCGAGCGGGGGCCACTCTTCATTGCGGTGCGCGGGCTTCTCACTGTCGCGGTCTCGCTTGTTGCGGCGCACAAGCTCCAGATGCGCAGGCTCAGTAGTTGTGGCTCACGGGCCTAGTGGCTCCGTGGCACGTGGGATCTTCCCAGGGCTCGAACCCATGTCCGCTGCATTGGCAGGCAGATTCTCAACCACTGCGCCACCAGGGAAGCCCTCCTCTCCTTTTTTATAAAAAGCAATAAAAAACTTCTTTTTAAATATAATTAAAACAATCCACATTACAAATATGATGGTTAAACATTAGGGGTCTTCCACTTAAAAGACCAAGGGACACCTGATTCAATTAGTTATAATAGTATATTACAGATTCTTTACTCCAGAGTAATTTTTTTTGAAGGGACAGATAAAAGAAGAAAATTACAAAAATTACTGAAAAATACATATCACTACTTGATTCTATATAAAATTTAAGCAAAGAACCATTAGAATAATTTGTCCACTATAGTTGTTGGATATAAAGCAAATCTGCAAAAATCAATGTTATTTCTATACACCAGTAATAACCACCTAGAAAAAGAATGGGGAAATATCTCCATTAAAACAGCAACAAAAAGTATAAAATACTTGGTAATTAGTGTAGTGAATATAAACTTTAACGGGAGAAAAACTTGGTTAGTTGCAGAGAAGAAACATACCATAACATCATGAAAGAGACAATTCTGCACAAGTTAAAAAACAGTTGTGTGGGGGAGCAATAAATTAGGAATTTGGGATTAACAGATACAAACTACTGTATATAAAATAGATAAACAATAAGGATCTACGACAGCACAAGGAACTAAATTCAGTATCTTCTAATAACCTATAATGGAAAAGAATCTGAAAAAATACATATATGTATAACTGAATCATTTTGCTGTACACCTGAAACATTGTAACTCAACTATACTTCAATAAATACATACACAAAACTTAGAAAAACAGATGTAATGTACTCCCAATTAAAAACACTAACGAGGGACTTCCCTGGTGGTCCAGGGGGTGAGACTCTGTGCTCCCAAAACGAGGGACCCAGGTTCAGTCCCTGGTCAGGGAACCAGATCTCGCATGCTGCATCTAGGAGTCCGCATGCTGCAAGTGAGAGGTCCACGTGCCAAAGCTGAGAAGTCCGCTTGCTGAAACCAGGAAGCCCGCATGCTGCAGTTAGGACCCGGTGCAGCCAAAATAAATAAATATTCTTTAAAAAATTAAATAAATAAACAAAAATAAAAACACTAACAAGGGAATTCCCTGGCAGTCTAGTGGTTAGGACTCCACACTCTCACTGCCGAAGGCCCAGGTTCAATCCCTGGCCGGGGAACTAAGATCCACAAGCATGGTCAGGCAAAAAAACACAAAAAACAAAAAAACCAAACATTAACAAGATACTTTACACAACTTGAGAACTTGGAAAAATAAATGGGAAAAAAAATCAGAGAGTAATCGGTGAAAAAAAATAGGATTAGCCCTTTGGAATACTAAAAGCAATGCCTAATCGAGGGGTTGGGTCTCAAACTGATAAATGACTTTCTCTTACAAAATAAATGCAAATAGATGGCTGATTCATTCATTTGCTGACCATCTCTAACACTAGTTTCTGTCCAGTGTTTAAATGTTACCCTCATAATAGACACAATCTTTCATTTCCTAAATCATAGCTTATGCTACCTGTGGTACAGCTAAAATGAACAATTCATGACCAAGACAGAATCTTTAACACGAAGCTCATGTGTAAGAAGTACTGCAGGTCAAATGTTATTTTTTCTTAAATATCTCTAAATGAATGTCTTAGATCCTTTTGTTGTATTATAGTTTTATCATACCATACACAATGAAATAAAGCTAGAACTTAATACTCGTCATGTGGACAAGGGAAGTTGTAGTCACATGCAATTCACCTCTGGAAGAGCACCTGTCCTTCTGAGTTACCTCACAGTAGACTATGGGGTATAAGCTGACCCTCACTCTCCAAAAAGCTATAAACCTGGTCTGTGTTTGGTAATTCTATAGGCTGTGCCTTTTCACCAAGTTAGGATTTAATTTCCTGTCCTTAGCCTTTGAGATTTGATACAAGAGAACACAACTGTGAGTGGCACTTCCCAAAACAGTGTTAAGGGAGAACTGTTCCAGGTACTGTTAAGATGCCAAGCAAACTCCTCCCTTGAGCAAGTGTCTTTTAACATTTAAAATAAAATTAAACAGGTTTCTTTTTTATTGTCCAACTTACCAGAGCTCATAATATGCTAATTCAAACTATGAATTTCCAAAAGAGGGATTTAACAAGCAGCCTTTCTCAAGCTTACTTGATTAAAGGTTCCCTTTATTCTCAGAGAACCACTAATGGCAAAGAGCCCTGGCTTTGGAGTTAAAAATACTTGTGTTCAAATTCTAGCTCTGCCACCCAGTAACTATATAATCTTGAGTAATCAGTTTTTTCAACTGTAAAATGGGGGAAACAATACTTAAACTTCAGAGGACTTGACTTAAGGGTAGGTTATACACACAGCGTGTTAACAAATGTATCTGATAAATTTTCAACAATACTGCGATTTGTCCTCCTGAGAACAAAAGTTGATGATACTTATTCCCATACACTCCCTCTCTCCTTACTTTTGTCTTTTCCTTTCAGTGGTCATTCCTGGGCTTAACATTCCTATTTGATTTTCTTTTAATTTAACTATTAAAGTCATACTCAAAAGCTCTCCTATGTATTGACTCACACCTTTCAACTGAATACTAGAGTAGAGAACAAAAGGAAACAAGTTAGTGGGGCTGAGATACACTATTAAGTGAAAAAAACAAGACAGCATCACAGTGTATAGCATGCTATCATTCTGTTAAAAAGGCATTACACAAAAGAATGAAGTTGAACGCTTACTACCATCTACAAAAATGGACTCAAAACAGATCAAAGTTTTAAGTGTAAAAAGCCAAAACAATAAAACTCTTAGAAGAAAACATACGAAAAAGCTTCATGACTTTGGATTTAGCAAGATTTCTTAGATATGATACCAAAAGCACAGGAAACAAAAGGAAAAATAAATTGAGACCTCATCAAAATTCAAAACTTTTGTGCACCAATGGATACTATTAACAGAATGAAAAGGCAATCTATGGAATGGGAAAAAATATTTGCAAATCATACAACTGAGAAGGGATTGATATCCAGAATATGTAAAGAACTCCCACAACTCAACAACAAAACTAAACAACCTGAATAAAAAATGGGCAAAGAACTTGCATACACACTTCTCCAAATATATACAAATAGCCAAATAAGTACATAAAAAGATGTTCAACATCAATAGTCATCAGGAAAATGCAAATCAAAACCACAGTAGATACCACTTCACACCCATCTGGACAGCTATTATTTTTAAAAAACCAACCAAACAAGCAAACAAAAAACCAGAAAATAACAACTGTTAGAGAATATATGGAGAAACTGGAACCTTTGTGCATTGCTGGTGGGACTGTAAAATGGTACTATGAAAAATGGTATAACTTCTCAAAAAATTAAACAGAGAATTACCATACGACCTAGCAATCCCACTTGAGTATGCATCCAAAAAATTTGAAAGCAAAGTCTTTAAGAGATATTTGTACAGACATGTTCATAGCAGCATTACTCACTATAGCCAAAAGATGTAAGCAATCCACGGCCATGGATGGATAAATGGATAAACAAAATGTGGTATATCCATACAACTGAATGTTATTCAGCCTTAAAAAGGAAGGAAATTCTGACACACGCTACAACATGGATGAATCCTGAAGACATTATGCTAAGTGAAATAAGCCAGTTACAAAAGGACAAATATTATATGACTCCATTTATGTGAGTTACCTCGAGTACTCAAATTCATTGAGACAGAAAGTAGAATGGTGGTTGCCAGGGAACGGGGAGAGAAGAATGGAGGAAATAGTGTTTAACGGATATGGAGTTCCAGTTTTGGAACATGAAAAAGTTCTGGAGATGGATGGTGGTGATGGTTGTACAACAATGTGAATGTATTTAATGTCAATGAAATTATACTTAAAAATGGTTAAAACTGGGCTTCCCTGGTGGCTCAGTGGTTAAGAATCCACCTGCCAATGCAGGAGACACGGGTTCAAGCCCTGGTCCGGGAAGATCCCACATGCTGAGGAGCAACTAAGCCTGTGCGCCACAACTACTGACCCTGTGCTCTAGAGCCCGTGAGCCACAACTACTGAAGCCCACACACTAGAGACCATGCTCCGCAACAGGAGAAGCCACCGCAATGAGAAGCCTGCGCACCACAACGAAGAGCAGCCCCCACTCGCTGCAACTAAAGAAAGCCCGCGCACAGCAACAAAGACCCAATGCAGCCAAAAATAAAATAAATAAAATAAATTTATTTTTAAAAATGGTTAAAGTGAAAAACTGTTTTGTATATTTTACAATAATAAAAAACAACAGGGTTATACACATACATGTGCCTATATGCATATATTTCTAGAAGAATGGAGAGAAAACACATGTTATAAATTTTCTTGTAGAGGGAGGCTGTAGGGTCAGGAATGAACACAATAAAGAGGGGTTGAATATAGTGGTCTACTCTGTATACACTAAAAACCAATCTATAAAATATTAATGGTATGAAAAGATGTTCATGATATATTAAGCAGATAACAAAATACTATTTACCATTTAACCTTACACTTACATACACACACACACACACACACACACCTGCCCAGAAAGAGTCTAAGAAGTGACATTAAAGATCATTAGGGAAAGATGGGACTATTCAGTAAATGGTGCTGGGACAACCAGATTCCTAACTCACCCACAGACAAATTAAACTTTATTCTAGACATCTTAATTTAGGCTTATCTAAAGCCATCTCAATTTAGACTAAATTCTAAGTTTGTGAAAGGCAAAGTATTAACCCTAACCCATTCCTACTTACAGAAAAATATAGGCAAATATCTTTAAGACCTCAGGCCAGAAAAGGATTTCTTATGACACAAGAGCACTCACCATAAAAGAGACTGATAAATTCTAGCCCTACGTATAAACCCTAGGAAAACTCATAAACACGAACACCAGGAATACATACAAGAATGCTCACAGCAGAACTCTTTGCAATAGCCCCTAACTAGAGGCCTAAATATCCATCAACAGAAGAATAGATAAATAAAGTATGGGATATGCACAGGATGGAACAATATACAGCAGCGGAAATGAGTACAGTAACTCAGACAAGTCTTGGAAACAGTATTTATTGAAAAAAGCAAATTATAAAAGATAATATATATCTTTATAATACTCAAGTTTATAAAAACAGAGCAAAACTAAACATTATGTTGTACAGTAAAACATAAAAACACAGTAAACGTAAAACTCATTTTTTTTTTTTTTTTTTTTTTTTTTTTTGTTTTTGTTTTTGTTTTTGTTTTTTTGCGGTACGTTGGCCTCTCACTGCTGTGGCCACTCCCGTTGCAGAGCACAGGCTCCGGACGCGCAGGCTCAGCAAGCCATGGCTCACGGGCCTAGCCGCTCCGCGGCACGTGGGATCTTCCCGGACTGGGGCACGAACCCGTGTCCCCTGCATCGGCAGGCGGACTCTCAACCACTGCGCCACCAGGGAAGCCCAAAACTCATTTTTTTAAAAAGCAAAGAAATGGTAAACACAAAATCACAACAGAGGTTACCCTGCAGGGGTAGGGGACAGAGGCAGGAGGAGGGATCAAGGAGTATATAGAGAACTTCAAGAGTATTCGTAATCCTGTAGTTAGTTATTTGGTGATGTTCATGAGTGTTGATTATGCTTCATAACTTCCATACACAGAACACATTCTTCGTAGATATTAAACATCACATAAAAATGAAAACACAGTATGAAGCTGTTCCTATTTTTGTGTAAAAAATGATCTACCCCAGGGGTTTCCCTGGTGGCGCAGCGGTTGAGAGTCCACCTGCCGATGCAGGGGACACGGGTTCGTGCCCCAGTCTGGGAAGATCCAACATGCCGCGGAGCGGCTAGGCCCGTGAGCCACGGCCGCTGAGCCTGTGCGTCCGGAGCCTGTGCTGCGCAACGGGAGAGGCCACAACAGTGAGAGGCCCGCATACTGCAAAAAAAAAAAAAAAAAAAAAAATCTACCCAAAGGATAATATGAAATGTTACCGTGAGTTTTCTAGGCAATTTAAAATTTCGGTAGCTATAATTTTTAAATTACTCCTTATTTGGTATTTCTGATTGTCAGTGAACTTTTGTGTAAATTTTTTAAAAAGGGGGGGTCACAAGCATATGCCTTTTTTCTTTTTTTTTTTTTTTTGCGGTACGTGGGCCTCTCACTATTGTGGCCTCTCCCGTTGCGGAGCACAGGATCCGGACGCGCAGGATCAGCGGCCGTGGCTCACTGGCCCAGCCGCTCCGCGGCATGGGGGATATTCCCAGACCAGGGCACGAACCCATGTCCCCTGCATCGGCAGGTGGACTCTCAACCACTGCGCCACCAGGGAAGCCCGCATATGCATTTTTTTTTACAGAACTGAAAGACAAGCAACAAATTTAATGAAGGATTTCTGTGGGTTCGTGGGACCCTGAGTAGTGTTCTTACCGTTTTCTGTTTATCTACATTTTCCAAAACTGTACCAATAAAATACGTATTACAGTTCCATAATTCCTTATCTGATATTCCTGCAACTAAAGATGTTTCAGAATCCTGATTTTTTCACTTTAAGAAAGGCAACACAGTACATACATTAGCACTGCCCAACATCCCGAGAAGGGTTTCAGGCAGTACTCCACAATCAAACACAAACATTCCTGGGAATTCCCTGGCGATCCAGCAGTCAGGACTCGGTGCTTTCACTGCCAGGGCCGGTTCAATCCCTGGTGGGGGAACTGAGATCCTGCAAGCCGCGTGGCATGGCAAAAAAAAAAAAAAGCAAAAACAAAAACATTTCTGCAGCAAAGTGAAGTTACACTAAGTGGGATAAATAGGTCATATAACTAACTTCACATCAGTTAAGGTCTTGTGTTTTTACTACCAGAAGAGATCTAAATTAGGTTTTACTACCAGAGGAGTGGAATTATTTAGTATACAAGACCAGAGAAGAGGTAAGGCTTCCAATTCTTTCCACAGTGGCCCAAGAAACTTGAAGCTTAGCCACTTGCAGACTGTGCATTCAGCTGAGAACAAGTAAAATAGCCCTTAAATTAATATTTCATCATACCAACAAACCAAAGCATTTTAAAACTCAACAACTAAAAAACATTATTATTTGTCTCTTTGGCTAAAGCTTTCAAGACCATTTCAAAAAATGAAGTTAATGAACAAGAGACAAACTTTATTTGGAAATTATCAAAATCATAATGTATATCAAAAACACAACAAAGCCACCATATAAACTGTTCACCAAAAAAAAATAGTACCACTCACAGTATTCTTTAATCCTACAATTGTGCACTGAGGACCTACAATACACAGAGATTTCACGTGGCCTTCAAATTCAAATCCATGAACTCACAAACAGGCCCTGGGTCCACACTATCAAAAATGTAAAGAGCTCAAAGTTGAGTGCATTAGGCTATTCCATGTAAATTAAGTACTGATCTTTGTTTTCTTGGTCAGGATACCATTCACAGACCCCAATCCAAAGGCATGTGAATTCCACTTAGAATAACTGCATGTTAACACTTAGAAAACCAGAGCAATGGCTGATGGAACAATTGTTAGAACATTAAGGTATCCGACTGTCAGTGATACTTAATGCAACAGTCAAATTTGGTGAAAGTATTTGTGTCTTCAATATGCAAGTGCCCATATCCAGTGTCATTGGGGCACTGATCGCTATCTCCTTATCCCTAGCCCATCCTTGAGGCAACGAACTGATCACAGGGGGCCACAACCTGATTGCTTTCAGGGGCTAGGTAAATAATATAAACTAGTGATGTAGAGACTCAGTGTACAGGAGCAGAATGTGGTAGGGACTGAGGCAAATTAGAAAATGTACTCCATGGGGGACTTCCCTGGTGGTCCAGTGGTTAAGACTCTGCAGTTCCACCACAGGGGGAGCAGGTTCGATCCCTGGTCAGGGAACTAAGATCCCACAGGCTGCAAGGTGCAGCCAAAAAAAAAAAAGAAAAAAGAAAATGTACACTATGAGTAAAGGCACTCAAATATTAAGACACTTTTGACCAAATTCAGTCCTTCCAGTAATCAAATGATTGGGACACACAGTCTACATAATGGCCCACCCTGAAATCTCCTTTCTCTCAAAATTGTTTTAATTACATTTGCTGGCATTTAACCCAGCAAACGCCAAACAGTCTCTAACAACACTGCAAAATCATGGAAGAGAGAGGATCCTGCTTATTCTGCTTTAGTTACTATGCTGGAGTCCCAGCAGGCATAAAGTCATTCATTCATTATAGAGATCAAATCTACTTTTTCTGTCTAACCAAGTGAGTTATGTGGTCAAACAGTACAAGTAGTGCATAACTGATAAAGAACAGGCCAAAGCAGACCCTGAACATACAAAACAATTAGAATTAGGACCAAACAACAGCAGATCCAACAGATTTCTTTCAATTGCTAAGAACAATGGAACCTCATACATCCTTAATGATGAGGGAGACCAATGTTTTTCTTCCTCTTGCTAACTAATCCCTACTCACAATAAAAAATTTGACCTGTAAGGAGCTTGCCTCTCTGTACCCTTCTAAAGACTGTTTTCCACATTAAAAAAAAAAAAAGGGGGCGGGGGGTCAGTAACAACATAAAATTAAAGAACCAGAAATACAGGCTGATCAAGCACTCATCTGTTTTTCCTAAAGATACACAATCATCGTTCATGTGAGCAGAAATCTAGATCATAAACTCTTAGACCTCCAAGACTGTATTGTAAAATATGGTAGCTGCTAGCCACATGTAGCTACTGAGCTCTTGAAATGTGGCTAGTCTGAACTGAGAAGACTTTGTGCTAAAAATATAACAAAATATTTTGTTAATAATTTTTGTATTGATTACATACAATAAACGATACGATAAATATTTTTGATATACTGAGTTAAATAAATGACATTATTAAAATTAATTTCACTTATTGCTTTTAATGTGGCTACTAGAAAACTTTAAATTATATATGTTCCTCACATTTCTACTGGACAGTGCTTCCCCAGAGAAGGTCATATTTTACAACTAATTCCTCTAGTGAGTACCTTCCTGGCAAAAAGAGATATGGAGCCCCACCCCACCACACACACACACACACACACACACACACACACACACACAAACCACAACTTCAGTCATTAAACCAGTCCCAGGACTACTGACAATGCAGCAGGTTGCCAGAGCAATCTGGTCATTCACTTACCCAAAGGGAAGTAACAATCATCTGAGGCTAATTTCTTCCTAAATGATTCTAGCACGTAAAAAATACAAGGAGTAGTCTGCAGAAAAATCTGTGAGCCAGAAGATTATATTTTTTCCCTCAATGTTAGATTTTTAGGTAACTAAAACTGAGGTTCAACTTTGGTACTACACTGTTAAGAACAAACAGATCTAACCTTCTAAAACCACTGCTTTTTTCCTCTTTTATAAACCCTAAGATATAAATATTACAAAAAAACTACTCACACCCACTAGGATGTCTATAATTAAAAAGATGGACAATGACAAATAACAAGAATTGGTGAGCATTTGGAGAGATTAGAACCCTCAGACATTGCTGTGGGAATACAAAATGGTGCAGCCGTTCTGGAAAACAGCTTGGCAGTTCTTCAAAATGTTAAACACAGAAACCCTAAGAGCCAGCAATTCCATTCCTAGGTATCTACCCAAGAGAAATGTAAACATATCTGCACAAAAACTTTTACATAAATGTTCACAGCAACATTATTATACATAATAGTCAAAAAGTGAAAACCCAAACAACCATCAACAAATGTGTATAAATAGAATGTGGTATATACATACAATTGAATATTTGGCAATAAAAAGGACATGAGTTATAGTTTGTTCATGTCTTTATCTTCAGTGGTTTGGTACCTAGTTTATTTAAATTAGTAGTATTCTGTCTTTAATCTTTTAAAATAATAATCCTAAAATAATAAAATTAGTAAGATGGAAGAGTATGTAATATCTTAAATTGCTCTCAACCTTTAGTTTAAGAGCTTAAAGGGACAAGCATTAAATATCTTTTGAGATACATAGATCGCTCTCTTAAGCTGAGTAAATGAAACTTTTTATTCAAGGTGCTAAGCTGGACCTACCTTGATAATCACTTTCATTCTTGGAACCTTTTCAAAATACAGTGGGAGAATTGGCTACTGTATTGGTTAACTATTGCCACCATAATACTGCATAACATATTGCCCCATAACTCAGTGCTTAAAATAGCAATTGATCTGCACGTTGGCTCGGACAACTTTGCTTCTTGCTTCAGATCTATAAGTCAGCTGGGTGACTGCTTCATGTGTGTTCATTTTGGAGCCCAGGCTGAATGGGCAGCAGCTGCCCAAGGGAAGTTCTTCTCATGACAGTGGTAGAAGCACAAGAGGGCAAGTGGGAACATGCAAGGCTTCTTGAAGCTCAGGCTCAGAACTGGCACACTGCCATTTCTGCTTCATTCTTTCGGCCAAAACAAGTCATGTGGTGGAACCCAAAGACAAGGAGCCACAAAACTAAACCTTGCCCTTTTTGTGGGAGGAGCTGCAGAATCACAGGGCTAAGGAGCAGATTTGGGGAGGGGTGAGGAATTCGGGCCAGTAATGCAGACAGCCATAGTTGAAATTCTCTCTTCTTTTTCATATGGCTAGCTTTCACTTGTTCATTCTGTTCTATCTAAAATGAAGGATTTCATATAGGTCCCTTTCTATAACACTATGGTTTTCATTCTAATGGTTTATGTTTTTAAAATAGCTTTTTTGAGATATAATTCACATACTATACAGCTCACTAATTTAAAGTATACAATCCAGTGGTTTTTAGTACATTCACAAAGTTGTGCAACCATCACTACAGTCAATTTTAGAGCATTTTTTTCATCCCAAAGGAAACCACTGCACCACCAGGGAAGTCCCATCACTACTATATCTATGAAATTTAAAATATGCACACACCGGGGCTTCCCTGGTGGCGCAGTGGTTGAGAGTCCGCCTGCTGATGCAGAGGACACGGGTTCGTGCCCCGGTCCAGGAAGATCCCATATGCCGCGGAGCGGCTGGGCCCGTGAGCCATGGCTGCTGAGCGTGCGTGTCTGGAGCCTGTGCTCCACAACGGGAGAGGCCACAACAGTGAGAGGCATGTGTACCGCAAAAACAAAACAAACAAACAAACAAAGTATGCACACACTAAGCCATATATTTTTAAATTGCCCTTTCTGACAAATATCATATGATATCACTTATACATGGAATCTAAAAAAATGGTACAAATGAACTTATTTACAAAACAGAAATAGAGTCACAAATGTAGAAAACAAACTTATGGTTACCAGAGGGGAACTGGGGGAGGGATAAACTGGGAGATTGGGATTGACATATACACAATAATATATATATAAAATAGATAACTAATAGGGACCTATTGCATAGCACAGGGAACTCTTCTCAAAACTCTGTAATGACTTATATGGGAAAAGAACCTAAAAAAGAGTGGATATATATATACGTATAACTGATTCACTTTGCTGTACAGCAAAAACTAACATAACATTTTCAATCAACTATGCTCCAATAAAAATTTTAAAAATTAAAATTAAAAAAATTTAATTTCCCTTTCTGAATATTAATTATTAAACAAGAGACAAAAAAATGAGTCAAAAGAGAAAACAGTCTTTTAGAAACAAGAAAAAAATGAAATATAAGTTTCTACTTTTAAAAATGTTAACTTTTGGGCTTCCCTGGTGGCGCAGTGGTCGAGAGTCCGCCTGCCGATGCAGGGGACGCGGGTTTGTGCCCCGGTCTGGGAAGATCCCACATGCCGCGGAGCGGCTGGGCCCGTGAGCCATGGCCTCTGAGCCTGCACATCCAGAGCCTGTGCTCCGCAACGGGAGAGGCCACAACAGTGAGAGGCCCGCGTACAGCAAAAAAAAAAAAAAAAAAAAAGTTAACTTTTTAAACAGAAGCTTAAATACAAAAAAATATGAATTTCTGAAATAGAACCTAAAGAGAGAAATGTTAAATTCTTCAGAAGCTAGTTTCCATATAGCTTATAGCTCTCCTCACACCTCAAAGGAAGGTTCCTGCAAAATATTTTCATTTGAAAAAAATTTCCCTAAAACTGTTTTGCTAATTGCAGAAACAAAATAGCAGAGCTTTTCCACTTACATAGGTGTCATATATGTCACATATTTAACCAGTACCTGTTCGGGAGATAAATTATAAATAGTTAGCAGTCAGTCTGTGGGCAGCTGAAGAAGACTGGAGATAAATGGAGATGACTACTCTAAAGGGCCTGTGGTCCTTTGTAAATGTGTCCCTTAGGAGTTCAGTTCCCAGGCTGAGCCACTTTCATTCTCTAGGTGCTGTATGGATATTAAGAAGTTAGGGGAATCTGGCCACAACACATGATCCAATTTAACAGTAACAATTTTACTTTTGTATTTTCTTCAAAGAGGAATGAGACATTATGCAAGTTATTATTTTCTCTCTTCTATGTGCCCTGTCATTTTATTTTTAAGGAGACATTCTATTCTAAAATCCTGCACCTGACAAACTTCACCTCTAAAGTAGTCATTCTTTAAAAGAAAAAAAAAAAAAGGGACCTCCCTGGTGGTACAGTGGTTAAGAATCCGCCTGCCAATGCAGGGGACATGGGTTCGAGCCCTGGTCCAGGAAGATCCCACATGCCGCGGAGCAACTAAGCCCGTGCACCTCAACTAATGAGCCCGCAAGCCACAACTACTGAGTCTGTGCTCTGGAGCCTGCAAGCCACAATTACTGATGCCCATGCGCCTAGAGCCCGTGCTCCGCAACAAGAGAAGCCACTGCAATGAAAAGCCCACGCACTGCAACGAAGAGTAGGCCCCGCTCGCCACAACTACAGAAAGCCCGCACTCAGCAACGAAGACCCAATGCAGCCAAAAATAAATAAATAAATAAAAATTTAAAAAGGTCTGAGTCTCTATTATGCATATAGGTCGTTAAACCATGAAATTAATGCCTTTGATCCTACCTTTACAGAGTTCACTGACAACGTGGGAAAAAAGCCACATAAATACATTCAATACAAGGTCAGAAAATCGTAAAAGCACTGCCATCTGACAGGATCAGATAAAGAATTACACGCATCAGAAGAATATTTCTCCTGGGCCAATCAGAAGGCTCTGTAACAAGAGGACAACACTTCAGCTGGACCTTGAAAAGACAGGTAGGACTCACATATTTCAGAGCCTTGGGAGAAAGGCTAACCAGGTATACCAGCCAGCTTAAAGAAAAGGGGAAAGAGCAAGTAATCCAGTTTGGCTGAAATAATGAATTTTTAAAGAAAAGTAGGGTTACAAGGCCAGATTATTTTGAAAAGCAGACCGAAGATCGGATTTTATACTGTAGGCAATTAAAAAAGCCCTAGGAATCCAAATGTAATACAATACAAACTAGTGACAATGTAAAGATCAAAAGAAACAAAGACTGAATGTACACTACATAGCATTCATTCCCCATTAAGTCCTCTTCACAACTTCTAACTGAAATCCATGACTTAAAAAAAAAAAAGTAGAAATCTCTAAAACTTTAACTACAGTAAAAAACCAATTTCTTTCCAAGATCAATTTCTCCTCCTTGGCTTCAAATACACAGTTCTCTCCCTTATATAAAATAAATAAAAACAAAAGATCCTTATGACTCTGCTGTCTATATCAGCCATCCTCTTTCCTTATGTCTTTCACATCCCATCTCTCAAACAAATGGCCAGTACCCAAAGGACACCTTTATTTCTTCACTACCCATCCCTAATTTGGGTTTCACCCTCACTACTCTGATCTTTATTAGAGCACTCTCAGTAACGACTTCCTTTGCAAAGTCAACAGCCTGTTTTTTCTTCATTCTCTTTGAATCCTGAAGCTTTTTACACTACTGCCCCTTAAAAATTCTCTGTGTCTTTTCTTTAATCACCATTGATTGCACTTTCCTAATTATCCTACCTCTGATGGAGCTTCCCTTGACTCCTCCTCTTCCTCCCATTTCTCAACTGTGAGTTTCCCAGGCCTCAACTCTAGTCCTCCATTCTGTCCTCTCTACACTCTCCCTCTTAGTTAACTGATCTCACCTCAAATCTTTAACTAACTTTAGCTAACCTAGCTGTGGTCCCAGGATGTATTCCTGTAGTAAGACTAGATTGAACCCTATGAAGTTAGGTTTGAAAATGCTTTTTAAGATATTAGACCTTAATATTTTTAAGGTATCAGTGCTTGTGCTAATCAGTAGCGTAAGTAAGAGCATTCACTCTCTAAAACTAGCTTTTACTTCCAACAGTAGTATTTTTGCAAGCACTTTCGAGAAATGAATGTAAATTTCTGGGCATTTATAAAATCCGAGTGTACAAAGGTTTAAAAGTTGAGGCTGTCAGGCAAGGCGTGAAGATTTAGTCAAGTTTGGAAGGTCAAGCTAGACAATTCTGGGCAAAAATTAAGACAAGGAAATAACAAAAGGTCAAGCACTGTACTTAGCTCAAAATGTGTGTATAACCAGGTTGAAGAAACAATTAACAAAACTTTGCTACACATGTCTTATTTAGGTCAAGAGTGAAGCCCAAGCCTGAAGCCCTCAGATAAAGGGAAGTGAGTGTGCCTGGCAGACTTGGTGTGCAGTAAGAAAAACAGATAACCCACCACTAACAGCCCCTCCTCAGGCATTTTAAGGTAGAAAATTTTCCTGTGCATTTAAAAACAAAACAAAAACAGGGCTTCCCCGGTGGCCCAGTGGTTAAGAGTTCGCCTGCCGATGCAGGGGACGCGGGTTCGTGTCCCGGTCTGGGAAGATCCCACATGCCGCAGTGCGGCTGGGCCCGTGAGCCATGGCCACTGAGCCTGCGCGTCCAGAGCCTGTGCTCCGCAACCGGAGAGGCCACAACAGTGAGAGGCCCGCGTACCGCAAAACAAAACAAAACAAAAACAAAAAAGAGACAAAGACTAGGATTATCCACAATTATGAGGGAAACTGCCTTCAAAAGATCAAAATACAATTATTACGAAAAAATTTAGCCTTTATTCAAGTCACAATTTTTCTTGTTTTGTGGTAAGCAGCACTGGACTATGAAACTTGGGACTAAACGGAGATGACCTTATAACACATTTCAAAGGCAACAACAGAAATCAATGACAACTTGCAAACTAATATTTCTATTTCTTTTTATATGGCATCATTCAAACATCTCCATAGAATTCTTACTAAAATAGATATCTCAAAGTTTAAATGCTGTTTAAATTGTGAAACAAGAAAAATCTTTTTGTGGGGGAGGGGCAAGATAGGGATAGGGGATTAAGAAGTACAAGCTACTATGCATAAAATAAATAAGCTACAAGGATATACTGCACAGCACAGGGAATAGAGCCAATATTTTGCAACAACTTTAAATGGAGTATAATCTATAAAAAATACTGAATCACTGTGTTGTACAGTGGAAACTAACATAATGTTGTAAATCAACTACACTTCGATTTAAAAAAATATTTAAAAAAAGAAGAAAAATTTTTTCTGCAGTGAGGAACTCTATCTGGAGCTGATCCGGGTCTAAAAATGTAGAGAACAAATAACTTGCTTCTATATTGCATGTAGCAATTTTCAAAGCACTTTCACATATATTACCTCACTGAATCCTTGCAGCAACCCTGTGGAGTATGACAGGCATAACCATTGTAAAAAATTCAACACTGGGGCTAAGACTAGGTCACAGTTAATCAGAGATGAAAATCACCTTCAAACTAAAGACTTCTCAATTTAAAGAAGCCAGAACATGGGACTTCGCTGGTGGTACAGTGGTTAAGAATCCACCTGCCAATGCAGGGGACATGGGTACGATCCCTGGTCCGTGAAGATCCCACATGCCACGGAGCAACTAAGCCCGTGTGCCACAACTACTGAGCCTGTGCTCTAGAACCTGCGAGCCACAACTACTGAGCTCACGTGCTGCAACTACTGAAGTCCACGCACCTAGAGCCCGTGCTCCACAACAAGAGAAGCCACTGCAAGGAGAAGCCCATGCACTGCAACGAAGACTAGCCCCCACTCGCCGCAACTAGAGAAGCCCGCACACAGCAACGAAGACCCAACACAGCCAAAAATAAATTAATTAAAAAAATAGAAAGGAAAAGAAAAAAATAAATCAGAACAGAATTAGATCCTATCTTAGGATTTCAAATAAAAATTTAATGAGTGGTACTGACAGAACTGAATACTTTGAGTGATCACTTATATTCAGTATAATTTATAAACATGTAAAAAGCAATTAAAACACACCTCTACTTTAGTGCATTTTTAAAAATCCTTTAGTGGTTCTTCATTATCAAACCTGGAACTCCAAAACAGAGATTATCAAGTTTTCTTACCAAGTTAGGGTGAACTGGACCAATCAAGAAATGGGATTTTCTCTTAGGTCTCTATTTGGCTAATACATATTCATCAGTCTAATGCCTTAGAAGTATTTTCAAACCTTACTTTTTCATAGGAGCTCAATCTAGTCTTATCACAGCAAATGAGTGGGTCTGATTTATTTTAAGCTGTGGCCCTAATGAAACCTACTAACAAAATCTGAGAGGTAATTCATTGTGAGCATCATGGGAACTAACTGTAGATTTTCCCTGTAAAACTGAATTTGGTCACATGGAGCCCCTCTAGACATCTAAGAGGTTAAAATTCCAGAAAAGGAGCACTCCGCCTCTAACTCTTTAAGTGAGGATTAGAAAATATGCTATAGAAACTCAAAGTTGCAAACGTTTCTTGATTTATACACACAACAAATAAAACCACTCTTTTCCTTTAACTCCTAAGAAAGAACCATTAAACTCCAGAAAATATATTATAGAATTTTTGAAAATAAAATTATACTTATGGCTCTACTGTCAAGGACAGCAATCACATAAAGTTTCAGGTACTAAATATAGCCAATTAAAACAGCACTTCATTAGACGTTTTCTTCTTAGGGCATCCTTGATTTTTCATGAGTTGGTTTGATGAAACAGGTAAGAATGATGAAAACTAAATAAGTTATTAATGTTGAAGTAAAATACAGTTATACAGAACTACCTAACACCTCAATTCAGTGGCATTTATCATCTCTAAAATAAATGATCACAGAAATCTATTTTGAGAAATGCATGAACATTAGGCATTTTAATTCATAGTGCTACTTGATAAATTACAGGCTGATATGGTTACCAAGTCCCCAGATCCCCAACACTGAGAAAACATAAGAAACATTGAGGAAGGTTATTTCAATACAAATTCATGGTCTTATCTTTGGCTAATTTTAGCTTGAATCATGTATCGCCAAAACATTATTATCTTTTTTTTTTAATTTACTTATTTTGGTTGCTCCAGGTCTTAGTTGTGGCAGAAGGACTCCTTAGTTGCAGCATGCAAACTCTTAGTTGTGGCATGCATGTGGGATCTAGCTCCCCGACCAGGGATCGAAGCCATGTCCCCCGCACTGGAAAGCGGATTCTTAACCACGCCACCAGGAAGTCCCCAAAACATTACTATCATAGCACTTTACAGGCAAAACATGTTTTAAAAATAATAAGCAAATCTAAAGTCTATAATGCTGACACACATTTTCAAGTAAATAGTTTCTTTCTGAGAAACTTTCACCAGATGTGATGATCACCAGGCAATCAGATATGATCATAACAGATACAGTGATACATAACAGAAATCCAAAACCAGATATGACTTCCATTCGTTCTAGAGATCTGCTTTGCTTTTCATTCTCCAGTTTAGAATTATTTGCAAATACCTGACATTGACAATGTTCACTGTCACACAACATATCACCTCAATATAATGCAGTCCTTAGAACAGATTTTCAGACAGGCAGCCCAGGGGGAGGCATGTTCATTCACTGTTCAGTAAATATTTGCCAAACCACCTATTATATGCCAAGCACTGGACAGAGCACCAAAAGAGAAAAACTTTTACCTCTGTGTAACCTGTAGTTTGTTTACTATCTGTCATCCCTCAAAAACACATACAAAATGAGACCACGAAGAGCCCCACTAATGAATTTGGATTTTATTTCAAATGTGGCCAAAAGCCATTAAGGAGTTTTAAACAGAGGACTGACATGACCTGAGTTAGGCTGTCAGAAGACTACTCAGGAGAATGGATGGCCACTGTGCAGAGAATGGAGGGAACCAGTGAGGAGGCTAACAAGGAACTCAAGCTAAAGAGGGCTGGCTTAGAGTAGTGACTGTGGACAAGGAAGCAGACAGATTCAGTGTTGGAATCTTGGTGTCCAACGGTCTTGACTTAGAACCCTTTTTCTATCTTATCCTTGGGCAAGTCACTTACACTCTCTGAGCCTCAGTTTCCTTACTGAGCAATGATTGTAAAGCCCCAGCACACAGAAAACACACAATAAATTATGATAATACTACTTTGGTAATGAAATTCATGTGAATGAGGTTCACATGGACTGACTTCCTTTTCCCCCTACATACCAACATTAACCCTAATATAAGTAATTTTTACCAAGATTCAAGTGCAGGTATATACAAGTACTGCACTGACTCCAACAAGAGAGAAGGTACTGTTTCTCACAGAACTTATGCTAAAACAACTGCTCATAAATATACATTGAGCAAGGTATTTCTCTCAAATTAATAAAAGTCTAGTTTGCACCTTCGATGTGTGTTTTCACATGCATGCTTTTATTTCCTCAGTTTTTATGAATAAAAAGGATACAAGCAGAATCTTGTGGTTAATCGTGACCCGTGATAAAGACTGTGGTGTTACTACCAATTATTTTAATTTCTTCTGTCAATCGCTTTTATTTAAAACTATTAAGGGATGGTACCCTTCACTCTTACAACACTGAGACACCAGGAAACTAAGTTACCAAAAGCTCTCTTTTTTAAGTATATGTATTACAAACACTCATCTATCTGTAGCTTCCTCTTACACTTAATATTCTTTCAACAAAGGACGAACCACCCTGAAAACCTATCATATTCAATCGTTCAGTATTTACTAAGCAGGAGCTATGGGCAAGACAATGTGCTAGGCACTAGAGGAGGACAAAGGTTAGTGTAACTGCATCCTTACCCTCAAAAAGCTTACCATCCAGTGAGGAGACCAGGTATTTACACTTGAAAAGGAAGAAGTGAGGCAGACAAAACAAGTGTCAAAAACAAAGAGCTGCGGGCCTCCCTGGTGGCGCAGTGGTTGAGAGTCCGCCTGCCGATGCAGGGGATACGGGTTCGTGCCCCGGTCTGGGAGGATCCCATATGCCGCGGAGCGGCTGGGCCCGTGAGCCATGGCCGCTGAGCCTGCGCATCCGGAGCCTGTGCTCCGCAACGGGAGAGACCACGGCAGTGAGAGGCCCGCGTACCGCAAAAAAAAACAAAAAAACAAAAAAACAAAGAGCTGGGATTTCCCTGGTGGTGCAGTGATTAAGAATCTGCCTGCCGGGCTTCCCAGGTGGCGCAGTGGTTGAGAGTCTGCCTGCCGATGCAGGGGACACGGGTTCAATCCCTAGTCCGGGAAGATCCCACAGGCCGCGGAGCTACTAAGCCCGTGCGCCACAACTACCGAGCCTGTGCTCTAGAGCCCTCGAGCCACAACTACTGAAGCCTGCGCACCTAGAGCCCATGCTCCGCAACAAGAGAAGCCACAGCAATGAGAAGCCCGCACACCACAACAAAGAGTAGCCCCGGCTCGCCGCAACTAGAGAAAGACCGCACGCAGCAACGAAGGCCCAACGCAGCCAAAAATAAATAAATTAAAAAAAAAAAAAAAAAAGAGCTTACTTTCAGTTGGGGTGGTCAGAAAATGCTTCACAGCTGGGTAACAGAACTTTGATAGAATTTGCAAAGGAAAAAGCAGGCACAAGAAACCAGAGAACAGCAAGAACTTCTGTGTAACGGCTTTTTTTAAAAATCTATTTATTATGAAAATGTTTAACATGTAAAAGTATACAGAATAAATGGACTCACCACTGAGATTCAACAATAATCAACTCATAGCCAATCCTGTTTTATAATTTACATGTCTTACTCCACAAAAATCCTAAAGGAACCTATTTTCATATGTTCCTATCTTCTTCACTGACTCCACCTCAGACAAATCCGTACCATCACAGTAGTCTCCACAAGGTGGATTTTCATAAAGGCCACATACGAATAAAGTGCAAACCTATTTTCAAAAAAATCAACTCTTGATTGTTGATCAAACCAAGGGAACAGTGACAAAGATACTGCAAAATGACAGACAATCCAAAACGGTTTACATGTACTTTGGGCATACCTCTTCCATACTTATATTTCAATGAGAATGAATAAAATGATGGAGAATTCATGCCAAACAACAACAACAAGAAAAAGCACCACAGTTGAAGTATCTTGGACAAATCATTTGGGCTCCTGAGCCTAAGTTTCCTCCTCTATAAAATAGGGAAAGATCACCTACCTCAGGGACTTGTGAGAATCAAGTGAGTGTATATATTAAACGTCACATGGATAGTTCTTTATATTATTGCCTGGTTGACCTGGGAAGAACTAGTCAGGAAGAAAGCTGCCTGACTTCCCAATCCTTTCCCTCCATACACCACCTTCTTCCAAGATGCTGTAAAAACTTTCTCCATCTCAAAACATGCTAAAGGTGAGGAGCTAAGCATTCTGATTGCAAGGAGCTTCTTTCTTTACCTGTAAAGCAAACTAAGGGACCTGAGATTGAAGGAAGTATTTCAGAAGGTTAATCTTATAAACTGTCAAAGTTCACTAAACAACCCTCCTTTAAGTAGCAGAGCCACCCAACATCACACAGTGTGTGGCCAACCTACCTAGTAAAACACTCTCATTATCCCCAATTCTTGGCCACTGTGCTTACTCTTTGAACCATCCACGGCCTCTCTACAGAACAGTACAAACAGAAGGATCGTCATCAGGACTCTCAGCTGGGCCAGAGTGTTAAGACGCTCAAGATGAGTTAGTTAGCACAAGGCACGCAAAGGCACCTTCACTTCCTTTCTTATTCTGTCCATAAGAAAGCTCTAATTCTTTAGAAACATTCTAATCCTGTGTTCCAAATCACCTGCTACAGAGAGGCAGCTCACTGGTGCTCAAAACAAAGTAGTTTAAACGTCTTTTAAAAATACATATGCTGTCACAACTGTTCACTAAGATTTTAATTCTTGCTTTAGCATTGCTTTCTCTCAATCTCTCAGTTATCTTCTTTTTGAGACTGTATACATACAACACTGAAGTTCCCGTTTGAATTACCGTCTTCAATCACCAATCCTCTTCCCCTATGTGAAGACACAATGAGTTCCTGACTTCTCATAACCCCAACCACCACAAATCATCCACTCAGTTAAAGCCTTCTACCCAAAGCCATTCCTTATTTTCAGATATTACCCATTTCTTTGCTGTTTCCCTAAGATAATTATAATATACTAAAATATGGCACCTTACAGTTTACCCTGTGCTTTGTAAAGTTATTCATTTAATCCTTACAGCTTATGAAAAAGGTAATCCCCCTATTTTACAGGTAAGGAGAAAAGAATGGAAAACTTACTATCTTGTCTAGTTGTAAACCGAGTTAAGTGGTGAACCCGACACCCAAACCAACTCTAAACGCCATGCTCTTCCCACTCTACTATGCTCTTTTCTAAGAAGGGAAAGAAAGCCTCTAGTTCTATCCCAAACCACATTGGCTTCACAGAGTAAACCATCTTCGAACAATCGCTCTAGACTGCAACCAGATTTTCCATCCCTGCACCTACCATCATCCCATTTCTTACTTCCTCCCTACTCCACTCCTCAAGGACACTATCGCCATTCCTTCAACGCCCTCCTGCAAATATTCCACCTCTGCCTGCTAAAGGCAGGTGTCTCATCCCCCTTTCCCCAAACCGCAGCACTCCCTTCTCAAGATAGGTATGTTCTCACTCCATAAACTACATAGTACGCTTCTGTCCTTAACAAGATATTTTATAACTTTAAAAAGTCCCATTAAAATGGACATAACTTGTAGATCCTCCATCCCCTTATGTGACCCAGGGCACCGGGCCGCTTCATATTCTACAGAACAGGATACCAACCCTTACAAAGATTCTGCCCAGGCCCCACTGTCACCAATGACTTCCTGTCCAGAATCTAGTTATCCAAACAGTCTCCCCTTCCAACCTCTTCACCAGGGTGTCCCGCCAGGGTTCCCAAGACTCTCTCCTTCCGCAGCTTTCCTCCGCTCACACCTGGGCCTCTGCCCACCTTACCAACTCTCCATTCACTCCCCATCCCAAGGCTAAGCAGCAGCCCCAGTAGAGGTGGCTCCTCCTCTCTCACAACTTCCAAGTTCGGCCTCTTATCACCTGTTCTCAGAAGATGCCTCTCAGCTCCGTGGCCCACCTTTGCCCCAGGCCACCCCTCTCCACCGTTTCCATTGCTCCTGCCCATCAGCCACCCCCTCAGGCCAGTTCCGGGGTGCCCGAGGGAATCCACTTCCCTTCCGTGGGCTTCCCACCCCGGAGTCAAGTTCCCCTTCTCCATCACCTGCTCCGCCCATGACCAGATGACATCCGCCGCGGAGGCCTCCTCCTCCTCCAACCCCCTCCTCGGACGCTGGGTCCCCGGCGGCTCAACGCCTTCCCCGAGCGCCTGCCGCCCCCTCCGGTGGGGGTGAGGGGGGCGTGCACCCCTATCCCGCGGCACCCCCAACAGGCACCTGTTCCTTCTCCTCTTCCCCCCGGGCTGGCCTCGCCGGCGCCCCGACCCCCACCCTCGCCGCGCCCCGGTCTCCCGGAGCCCCGCACTCACCACGAGTAGGTCTGCTCCGCCATGACGCTGACTCTCGAGGGCTCCGCTGCAGGATGTGACCGGGCCCGGCGGCGGGGGTACGAACGGACGGCAGGCTCGCTCTGGCCGGGAACGGAAGGCGCGGCCGCGGCCCGGCGCTCGCTCGCTCGCTCACACCGCGGGCGGGCGGGCCGGGACGGCGGCTGGCGGGGAGAGGCCGGGCTCCGAGGCGGCCCCGCTCCCTGGGCCCCGGGGCGGGGCGGGCTCCGTTCTCGGCCTCCCTCACCGGCGGCGGCGGCGGCGGCTCCGCTGCGGCTCTGAACCCAACATGGCGGCGGCGGCGGCGCTGAGAACAAGGGGGCCCCGGGGCGGGCGAACGGCAAGAGGGCCCCGCGCTCACTGCGCGCTGGGCCGCGGGAGCCCCGCGCTCGTGCGGCGGCGGCGGCCGGAGGACATGGCCAGCGGGCGGAGACGGAGGCGGCGGCTGCGGCGGCGGCGGCGGCTGAGGGGGGCGCTAAGCGGTGAGCCGAGGCCGCTCGGCTCACACCCGCGAAGGGGAGGTGAGGAGGGGGCGGGGGCGAGCCTTGGCCCTGCGCGGGTCACGTGTCCAAAACACGCTCACGTGATGCGCGCGCCCCGCCCCTCGCACCGGGCCCATGCGCGGAGACGTCGGTTCCTTAGTTCGAGGCGACAGTTGCTCTCTCGGCTTCTGGCTGTTTGGCCGCCTCCCGCCGCTTGGTGCCGCACCCTCCCCACGCGGAGCGGTCGCCTCGGACCCCCCCCCCCCCCCCGCCTCCCCTTACCCTTTCCGAGGGGCTGCTGCAGCCAGCCAATCAGGGGCCCCGATGCGCGTCTGTTGGCTGCCACTCAGCTGTCACCCATCAATCAAGAGTCTGCTGGCAGCGGGTTCCCAGCTGTCAGTCAACTTGTCAGTCAGCAGGCGGAGCGCTGCATGCCTTCGTTCGTATGTTCGTTGGTTCATTCATTCGTTTAGCAAATATTCCACGCAGCCAGCTTTTATTGCGCCCAGACTCTGTGCCAAGTCCTCTGGGGCCAAGTCGAATATGCCACACTTGCCTTCATGTAATCAATCAACAGATATTTACTGGGTGCCAACTATGTATCAATTCATACTGCTGGGTCTCTGCCCTCTGAGAGCTTACATTCTAGAGGAAACGACATAGATAGCCCAAGCCGACAAATAAGTGAAGATCATTTCAGATGCTGCTAAGTTTTATGAAGATTATAACACAAGGTAATTGGACAAAGAGTGTGTAGGGGTGGGGACTAGTTTCTATAGGATGGTGAAGGAAGGCCTGGTGGAGGAGGTGACATCTGAGGATGAGGAGGAGCTGACTACGCAATAGCAAAGCTCAGGGAAGAGCCCATCTGGAGGACTGGAGGCAGGCACAGAAGTAAACTTAATAGAGCTAGACCCAGAGACTGACAGAGTGAATCTGGGGCTTAGGAGGAGAGAGGAGGGAGAGATGAATTGAGCCCAGGGGCACTGCGGAATACTTTCCCAGGAGCTGATGAGGCAGTCTGAAAGAGTGAGCGGCTTACTAGGAGAATTGACATTACAGAAAAAGAATGACATGAGGAAAGGCCCAAAGATGTGAAGGCTTGGAGTGAGCTTGGATCCAGGAGAAGGATAGATGATTCCTGCTGGAGAGTGTTGAGAGACTGAAAAAGTGCTCTGAGGCCAGAATTTGAAGGGCCTAGCTAAGCCTCCCTGCCACTTACTATGTTCACGAATGAAAATGAGCAGTGCAGCTCCAGGTTTTAGAAGCCTGCCTGGGCAACAGACACACTAGACTTCCCAGACCCCCGTTCTCCACAGGGAGCAGAGCTGGCACACCTGAAACCAGCATACTCAAGATCCTCTGCAGCTGGACCAATTTCAGGCCAGGATCTAGCGCTGCTCCGGTTTCCCAAGACCTGCCCAGCCTTACACCACGGAACACCAGGGAACACCACGCCCTGAATCTATCTCCAAATGGATCAGTTAGCCATTGCCCATACATCTGCCACTTGCCCATTCCCCAGGGGGAACCCTTTCATGAGAAAACCAAGTACACTTTTCCTTCAGAAGCCATCTCTCCTTCTTCCTCCTTCCCCCACTGCCAGGGGCTAGGACCAGTCAGTTTCAATGTGTTTCCTGAAGCTCCACCAGAGAGCCCTGGGAAAGGGTAAGATGATAAGATCAAGGTTTCTCCAGAGGGTTAGAGGCAGGGCCCCAAGAATATACCAGATCACCAAGGGCCACTCCCCCTGACCATTCACAGAAAGGTACCAGCCTGCAAATATCTGCCCAGCTCTAAACGGCGCTGGATGTGGAGATATTATGGGGAGACAGGAAAGCAAAGAGCCTACATTTTGTATTTCATTTAGCTCTTACAGCTTTTCCAGGGGCTCTTACAGAATGTCAGCTGTACGCTTGAATGTGATATACAGTCATTCTGAGTCTCAAATGGGTGAGGCTTCAGGCCCCATGAGAAAGGCCAGAAACCATTGGCACAGATGGCTTTGGGAGGTGCAGAGGCTCCTTCCCTGGAGAGCTAAGAACAAAACAGACCAGACATATCACTAATGAAACAAAAAGACACACTGAGGCCCTGGGCAATTCACCTGGGCTTTCATTCCCAGTGAGTCAGAGAAGGCAAAGCCAAGTGCAAACTTGGTATTGGAGGCATGGAACAGGAGGTACTGAGGAAAGAAAGTCAAGGCCTTCCCAGAAGCAAAGGGACCATTTTTTTGCACTGAGAAAAATGTTGTGGAAGAAAGGAGGGAGAAGGGGTCTGGGTGAAGGTATGGGGTCCGAAATGAGAAGTAAGGTTTTCTTCTCTCCGTGTAAACCAGAGGCCCTCCAAGCATCTCTTGGGAAGACATGGGAACGCAGACCGTATAAGAAGCCAAACAGCATTTGGCAGGGCTGGGAGGTATCCAGGCCATGGAAAGCCTGTGTGCATGGTCCAGGCAGATGGAGTGTGAGCCCAGAAACTGGTGGCTTAAGTGTCTCAGGCTAAGGTTGCCCAGATGTAGAAGGCACCTCCAGGTCCTGGTCAGGACCTCTGCAGGCTTGAAGTCCCCTGGAGAAGGCCAGGCTGAAATAAATCTCAAGTCTGTCCATTGGCTGGAGGCCACCCAGCCTGGGGTACTTGGGGAGTGACTTTCAGTCCCTCTGCCAGCAGCACTCAGCTCCAGGCTGGAGCAGTCCCAGGTGGTATCTATGGCACCTCTGGGCCTCAGCCGGGGAGTCAGGTGTGCTTGGCAGGAGACACAGGCACAGGCTCCCCCCACTGACCCCCAACCGCCACACAGGTGGGAGGGCCACAGCTTGTGAAATATTTGTTGAAAGAGGCAATGGAAGTTCCTCTAATTATCACCACGGTAATTATAGGATTGCTCCTTCTACCAAGTGTGTTCAAAAGAGACTCGGTGAGTCTCCCCAGGACATGTCATCTGCCTCAGGTGCAGGCTCCAGGGAGCAGGCATTGCCAGGTTTGACTGGGCTGCTTAGGTGCTGCTTCTGAGAGGGTCAAAGGCTCAGTTCTGACCGGTCCCCGCCTGCCTCTGCAGCCCATTTCTCACCTCTATGCAACACTCCCAACACACACACACACACACACACACACCACACACACACCACACACACACACACACGCACTGAACCGCTTGCAGCTTCCAATGGGCTATGCTCTTCTTTGCTTCTAAATCTCTGCTTCTCAACTGCGGCTCATTAAGTTTGAAGCTTGGCTTCTATGTCCCCTCCTTCAGGAAGTCTCACTTGACCAAACCTAGGCTGGGTTAGGTACTCCTCCCCCACGCTCCCACAGACCCCTGAATTTCCCGGTGTCCTAGCACTTAGCACAGAGAATGGTCACTGCCTGTTTACTTGTCATCTTCTCCCTCTGGATTGTGAATGCCTTGTGGGAAGGGACCGTGGCTCGTTGCCAGTTCCATCTTCTGTGTCCAGTGCAGAATTCAGCTCAGAGAAGCTCAAGGTTTATGGAATGAATGCTTGAGTGAGCGAGAAGGCAAGCCAGGTTTCGGAACAACTGGTTCTGCCTGATAGTCCCATGATCCTGTCCATGATCTCAAATTCAGCACCCTCTCCCGTCCCCCACGGCCTCCTCCCGGCTGAGAAAGAGAATCCTTAGGGGCAGAGAAATCTCTGTTAGAGACATTATAGGAAGACAGATGATTGGAGGTAAGGTACATGGTAAGCTCATCAGGTATCAGCTCACTTGCAGTCTTTGATCATGGGTTTTTTTTTTTTCCAAAAAAAATACTTTACTTTTTAAGAGCAGGGTTTTTTAAAATATTTATTTATTTTGGCTGTGCCTGGTCTTCATTGTGGCATGTGGGCTTCTTAGTTGCAGCATGTGGGATCTAGTTCCCCGACCAGGGATTGAACTCAGGCCCCCTGTGTTGGGAGTGCAGAGTCTTACCCACTGGACCACCAGGGAAGTCCCTTAAGAGCAGTTTGAGGTTTACAGAAAAATTGATGGGAAAGTACAGAGAGTTCCCACATACTCCCTCTTCCCCAACAAGGTTTCCCCTATTATTTACATCTTGAATTAGTATGGTACATTCCATACAATTGATGAGCCAATAATGGTATATTCTTATTAACTAAAGTCCATAGTTTACATTAGGGTTCACTCTTTGTGTTGTACATTCTATGGGTTTTGACAAATGTATGATATGTATCCCCCTTCACAGTGTCATACAGAATAGTTTCACTGCCCTAAAATTCCCCTTTGTTCCCCCTATTCATCCCTCCCTCCCTCCCTCCCTCCCACTAAACCTCTGGCAACCACCAGTCTTTTCACTGTCTCCATAGGCTTGCCTTTTCTAGAATGTCATATAGTTGGAATCATACAATATGTAGACTTTTCAGATTGGCTTTTTTCTCACTTAGCAATATGCTTTTAAGTCTTCTCTGTGGGACTTCCCTGGTGGTCCAGTGGTAAAGGATCTACCTTGCAATGCAGGGGACACGGGTTCTATCCCTGGTCAGGGAACTAAGATCCCACATGCCGCGGGACAACTAAGTCCACGTGCCACAACTACTGAGCTCACGCGCCTCAACTAGAGCCTGCGTGCCGCAAACTACAGAGCCCATGCACCCTGGAGCCTGTGTGCCACAACTAGAGAAGAGAAAACCCACAGGCCACAACTTGAGAGAAGGCTGCACACTGCAACGAAGAGCTCGTGTGCCGCAATGAAAGATCCTGCATTCCTCAACGAAGATCCCGCATGTCACAACTAAGACCCAATGCAGCCAAGGGAAAAAAAAAAATCTCTGCCTTTTCGTGGCTTGATACCTTGTTGCTGTTGTTTTTTAATCACTGAATTGTATTCCATTGTATGAATGTACCAGAGTTTGCTTATCCATTCACCTATTCAAGGACAGCTTGGATGCTTCCAGGTTTTGGCAAGTGTGAATAAAACAGCTATAAATATTCATGTGCAAGTTTTTGCATGGACATAACTTTCAATTTATTTTGGAATACCATGGGATTTTTTTTTTTTTTGGTCTGTGTTGGGTCTTCGTTGCTGCACGTGGGCTTTCTCTAGTTGCAGCGAGTGGAGGCTACTCTTGGTTGCGGTGCGCGGGTTTCTCATCGCGGTGGCTTCTCTTGTTGCGGAGCATGGACTCTAGGCGCGTGGGCTTCGGTAGTTGTGGCACGTGGGCTCAGTAGTTGTGGCTTGCGGGCTCTAAAGCACAGGCTCAGTAGTTGTGGCGCATGGTCTTAGCTGCTCCACGGCATGTGGGATCTTCCCGGACCAGGGCTTGAACCCGTCTCCCCTGCATTGGCAGGCGGATTCTTAACCACTGCACCACCAGGGAAGCCCCGAATTGAATACTTTTTAGTATTGCATTTTAATTCCTCTCCTGGCTTTTTTAGCTCTACCTTCTTTGAATTGTATTTGTGATGGTTGATCTAGTGATTACAACATGAGTCTTTAACTTATCACAATCTACTTAAAATTAGTATTTTACTACTTCACATAAGATGTAGGAACTTCACAACAATATAGCTCCACTTATCCCCACTCTCACCCTGTATGCTACTGCTGTTATATAAATTACATCTCTCTATGTTATAAACCCCACAATACAAAGTCATAATTTTAGCTTTTAAACAGTCCTATGGGGACTTCCCTGGTGGTCCGGTGGCTAAGACTCCACGCACCCAATGCAGGGGGCCCAGGTTTGATCCCTGGTCAGGGAACTAGATCCCATATGCCACATCTAAAGATCCTGCACGTGGCAACGAAGATCCCACGTGCCACAACTAAGACCCGGCACAACCAAATAAATAAATAAATATTAAAAATAAACAGTCCTGGGCTTCCCTGGTGGCGCAGTGGTTGAGAGTCTGCCTGCCAATGCAGGGGACGCGGGTTCGTGCCCTGGTCCGGGAAGATCCCACATGCTGCGGAGCGGCTAGGCCCGTGAGCCATGGCCGCTGAGCCTGCGCGTCTGGAGCCTGTGCTCCGCAACGGGAGAGGCCACAGCAGTGAGCAGCCCGCGTACTGCAAAAAATAAAAATAAAAAAATTAAAAAAATAAAAAAATAAACAGTCCTATGTCTCTTAAAGGAATCAAGAGAAGAAAAGAAGATAAACAATAAGGACCTACTGCATAGCACAGGGAACTATATTCCATATCTTGTAATAACCTATAAAGGAAAAGAATCATATATATATATATATTCATACATACATGAATCACTTTGCCGTATACCTGAAACTAACACATTATAAATCGACTATACTTCAATTTAAAAAATGAAAATTAAAAAAAGAGAAGAAAAAAATAATGTGTTTTATATTCACTCACATATTTACCATTTCAAGTCCTTTTCATTCCTTTCGATAGATCTGAGTGACCATCTGGTGTCATTTCCCTTCAGCCAGATGAACTTCCTTTGGCATTTCTCATAATACAAGGTTGCTGGTGACAAATTTAGTTTTTGTTTATCTGAAAATGTGTCTAGTTTGCCTTCATGTTTAAAGCATATCTTCACTGGATGTAGAAATCTGGTTTGAGAGGGTCTTTTTTTCTCTTTCAGTACATTAAAGATGTTGATCTATTAGGCTCTATCTTCCGCTGTTTGCAATGAGAAGTCAGCTGTCATTTGTATCATAGTTCTCCTGTTTATAATGTGCCATTTTTCTCTAGCTGTTTCCAAGATTCTTCTCTTTATCTCTGGATTTCAGTAGTTTGACTACACCATGCCTGGGCCTGGTTTTCTTTGCATTTATCCTGCTTGGACTTCAAGGAGCTTTGTGAATCTGTAAACTTATCTTGGATTAAATTTGAGAAATCATCAGGAAATATATCTTCGATTTTTTTTTTTTTTTTTTTTTTTTGGCTGCACCGCATGGCTTGCTCCATCTCAGTTCCCCGACCAGGGATTGAACCCAGGCCATGGAAATGAAAGCCTGGAATCCTAACCACCAGGCAACCAGGGAACTCCCTATCTTCGAATATTTTTATGTCCCATTCTCCCGCTTTTCTTTTTCTGAAATTTGAATTGCATGTGGTGTGTAGATCTTTGAATGTTGTCCCACTGGTCCATGAAGCTCTGCTTAATTTTTTCCAGTTATTTCTTTTTCTCTCTGGTCTTAAGGATGGATAATTTCTATTGATTGATCTTCAAATTCAGTATTTCCTTTGTCATCTTCATTCTGCTATTGAACCTATCAAGTTAATTCTTCATTTCAGTTATTGTACTTTTTAGTTCTAGAATTTCCATTTGACTTTTTTTTATAGTTTCAGTTTTCTGCTGAGGTTCCCCATCTGTTCCTTCATTATGACTATATTTGCAGGGAGGGGCCTTGAAAATATTTATGAGTTGCTTTTAAATTCTTGATGCTAATTCCAACATCTGGGTAATCACTTTTTCTCTTTGAAATTGAGTCCATTTTCTGTCTCTTCCTATGTCTAGCACTTGATTTTTGTGTGCTGGTCATTGTCAGTGATACATTGTAGAGACCCTGGATTCTATTATGTTTCTCTCCAGAGTGTTAATCTTATTCTAGCAGTCAATTAGCTTGGCTGGATTCAAACTCCAAACTTTGTTTCCCTTGTAAAGGGCAGCAGCTGAAATTTCCACTCAGTTCCTTCAGCTTCCAGCCACTGATTTCACTGGGATCCCTGGAGCTTCCTGTGCATATGTGTAGTTCCATGTATAGGCAAGGATTTAGACAGAGTTTATATACAGATTTTGAGGTTCCTCTACAGCTGATTTTTCCCCTGGGATTTCCTGCTTAATTTTCCAGCAATTAGCTTGGAATTCTGTACTCTTGACACCTCAAACCAGTAAGATCAAAGCTTTCTACACATCCCCACGTCCCACACAGATTAGAGAGTGCCAGAGGTAAGAGGCCACAAAAACTCAAATCTCATCGAATGCAGCTCTTAACTTTCAAGTGTTGACTTCCTTCACATTTCTGCCTCCTATTGGATGTTGTCTCAGTGCCTTCAAATAATTGGGCTTTTCTGGTACATATTTTGTTCAGATTTTATCATTATTTGAGGGGAGGTTAATTCTGCTATTACCACCCCTTATATCTTTAACCCTTTATTCATCAGGGTATCCCCTTAAGGTCAGTATAATTAGCCCCCATTATTAAGTGGAGGAAACCGAGGCTTTGAAAAAAGTGAAACCATTTGCCCAAGGTCACATACCTAGTTCATGGCAGAGTCACAATTTGAAACCAACCAAATGACATAACCGTATCCTTGCTGCACTTCACAACCATTCCCAAACATCTTCAAGGTGGTTTGGATTCTAGCCTAGAGCCCACTGGAAAATATCCAAGGATGGGAAGAGGTGAGATCCCTCAAAACCCCTATTCAGGCTAGGGCAGTAGTTTTCAACCCACATCATCAGAATCATTTGCAAAACTATGCAAAATAGAGATGCTAGGCCCCATTTAGTGGATTAGTATCTCTAACAGGAGGGACTAGGAATCTACATTTTATACTGTTTCCTGATGATTCTAATGCCCAGTCAGGGTTAAAAATCCCTCTGGTAAAGGCAAAGTACCTCCCACCAGTATTCCTCTGTCTGCTGTAGCTCAGGACTCTCACTTTTCCATCCTGCTTCACCTAGGTAGTGATACCAGTGCTGGGGTTAAGGCTGAAGGTTCTAAAGTCACTCCACTTAGATCCACATCTTGGCTCTATCACTTGTTAGCTAGGTGGCCTTGGGCAGGTGACCAGACCTCTCTGAACCTTTTGTCTTCTTTCCTCTTAAATGGAGATAATAATAGTAGCAACCTCACAGGGTTGTTGTAAAGATTCCATGAGATAATGCACATGATGCATTTTGCACAGCACCTGACACCTGTAAGCACTCCACAGAGAGTAGCTATTATTATTAACACATCCTCAGCTTTTCTGCCGCCTTGAACTCTGTTCTGTCTCCTACCTAAATCTGACTTGCGGAATTAAACCAGACCTACATTTTCTAAGGTATTTCAAAATCCCACTCTCCCAAAAGTTAGCCCAACCTCTATCTTTGCCACTGATCCATCCCCACCAACCCCTCTGACCTGGAGCAAGAAGCATTTAAAATTGAGCCCAGAGCCTGGGAGAGTTCCTTAGAAGTGACTCAGATGCCCTGGGCCTCAGCTTGTGCTCCTTCTTACCTATGTTTGGGACCTTCTAGGCCACACCCTCAGTGAAGCCCTGAGTGGCAACTCTGAATACCAGAATGGGGTGTGAAAATCACAAAACCAGACTTAAATTGTTGAAACTAACCACCTCTGTTGCTGAGAGTCAGGCCTGAGTCAGACTCAGGGGAACCTGGGCCTGAGTAAGAGAACCCACAGAAGGGACTTCCCTGGTGGTCCAGTGGTTAAGACTTGTGCTCCCAATGAAGGGGGCACGGGTTCGATACCTAGTCAGGGAACTAAGATCCCACATGCCACACGGTATGGCCAAAATTAAAAAAAAAAAAAAAGGACCCACGGAAGGCAACCTCCTATCACCTCATTTCTAGAAGCTGGATAGGCAGCTCGGGGGATATGAAAGGACTCACCACCACCCTCGGAGCTGGCCCCCCATCTGCCAGACTTCTCCTCAGGACTCCTCCCCAGGGAAACCTTTACTGGGTGGCACATGGCCTGCCCCAAGGTGACTAGACCCTCCTGGGACTCTACTGCCAGCCAGAAGCATCCCTCAGCCTCCATCCCGTGTCAGGTCTACAGGTTTTAGTGAACACTGAGGACCAGAGGCATGCTCAGAGCTGGGAATGCTCCTGGGAAGGAAGGCAGGAGGATCCCCCTATTTATCGGGGGTCCTCTATGTGTCAGATCCTGCACATCCTTTATCTTACCTCAGCCACTGTAATGTTGGCTGTTTTCCTCACCACTGAATCCCCAACACCTAGCAGAAGAGACACTTGCTATTTAATTATGATAATAGTGAAATAGCTACTGTTTATTGAATGCTTATTACATGCCAGGCACTGTTCAAAGTGCTTTGGGTCTCTTAACTCACAAGATATTTGCTGGATGAAAAATCTGATAACTACCCTATGAGGCTAGATTCTTTCTTCCTATTTTACGGAAGAGGAAACTGAAAATGCAGAGAGGGAAATAGGATGTGGTCGAAGGGCAGACAGGTAATAAATGGACAGGGGCCAGGCTTTGAATCCAGGGAAAGGTGATGACCTGGGAAGTGAAAGATCTGGGGGTGGGGGGAGTATGGTCTGGCTTTGAGGAATGAGATGGGGGTGCAAAGGCAGAAACAGAGTGGACTTTGGAGGAGGCGCTTCTGAGGGAGAAGGAGCAAGCAGGGGGTGGGTGGGCGTTGTGTGGGACAGCCGGCTGGCTGCCTCCTAGAGCAAGTGTTCTGGATGCTGCAAGACAGCCCAGTCCACTCCCCTAAGAAATGCTGACATCATGTCCTCAAGGACCACACCCCCTGCCCATAGGAAGGGGTGGAAATGAACTTTAAATTTCATCACGGCCACTATGGGGTCTGCAGGGGGGTAGGGTATGGCTGCTGTCCTAGCGATCGTAAACCCCTATTGCCGTAAGCATCTCTGGTCACATCCTCTCCTAGAAGCCCAAAGCCGGGGCAGAGTTTCTGTGTGTGTGTGTGTGTGTGTGTGTGTGTGTGTGTGTGTGTGTGTGTGTGTGTGTGTGTGTGTGTGTGTGTTTGGTGGGCGGTGGGGGTGCAGCAGGCGGCTCCGCAAGTGCCACCTGAGATGAGTCACAGGTGACGCCCCAGCCCTGGAGCCTGGGCCTACCTGGGCAGGTAGGAGCACATTGCCAACCCCACCAGTGGTTCTGAGGACACCCACCCAGTTGGTCTCATTCTTAAAATGAGACAGCCGGGGTTGGCTTGTTGAGAAGGCTGCAGGGTTGACCTGCCCTCCTGGGCAGGCCATTCCATAGACCTGAGTTCTCAGGAAGGACAGGGGCCCCCGCAATGCAGGACCTGGGAGGAAACAGCGGTGGCCCCTCTGCCCCTCCCTAGCTCATCCCACGGTGACACAAAGGATCAAGTCTGCCCTGGACACTCAGCCCCACCTACCTCAGCCACTGGGACGCATCACAAAACATATCACTTCCATGTTTCCTTGACTCATCTAATCACTTGCTTGTTGTCTCCCCCGCTGCCTTGAAGCTCTCGCCCATTTGCTCCCACTGTACACCTGGGACGGAGCCTAGCACAGAGCACCTGGTGAATAGGTGGAGATGAGCCACAAATATAATAGGGACCACAGGTACAGCCACACCTCTACCTACAGTCTTGGTACTCCAAGGCCCCCCCAAACCCCCGCACCCCACCCCCACCCTGAGCTGCGCCAGCAGGAAGTCCTGTCCTGGACATGGGACCCCTTCACCAAGCATCCCAGGGATGCTCCGGGTTCTGACAGGCGCTGTGGCTCTTTCCGAGGTCCCGGAAGGGAGGAGTTGCCTCAGGTGTGACTCAAGCTGCTGTTTGCTGTCCGGGGTTCTCAGGCCCTGCCCCCCTTGCTGGCTTCCCCCGGCCTGTTGACGGAGGAGGCTATTTGCTGACCCTGCAATGTTTCCTGTGGAGCTTCTACAGGGAGGGGGATCCCTTGGCAGAGCTGTTTGGGCTCCACATGAGCCCCTTCTAGCCTTCACACCACAGGCTTCTCCATCCGGAGCAAGCGAGGACCACGTGGGCATGAAGGAGGGCAAACAGAGCCTCAGATTGTTCCTTGAACATCTGTTCTCTCCAATCTCAGGCCCAGCCCTCTGTCAGGCCCTCTCTGCCAGTTATCTTCCTCCTGTGATTTTCCCTCGGGCCCCATTCCTCCCTCTATCCAGCTTCCTTCTTCCCCGCCAAGACTGTTGGGCTGGTTTGAACCTGTCTGAATCCCAGGTTCACACCCCTGGACAGGATATCAGTTCTTTCCCAAGAAGCCCTCGGGTCCCATGCAAATCAGGGGGTGTGGCTGGCCGTACCTCATACCTAATGTCCCAAAGCTATTCAGGGACTGGTCTATTTCTAGCCCACAAGACTCCACTGGAGGGCACGTGGCCTGATTGCCCAAGCCTCTCTCAGCCAAAACATCCTTACCTGGGGACTCTGCCCAGCAATCAAGAAGCTGGGGGAAGAGAAAGCACATTTTCAAAGCACCCACTCTGAGCCTGGGCCCTACTGGGCCCTTCCAAATTTAAGATCTCAGAATCCCCTAAATCTTCCACAAACTCTTTTTTTTCTTTAAATAAAGTTATTTATTTATTTATGTTTGGCTGCGTTGGGTCTTCGTTGCTGCGCGCGGGCTTTCTCTAGTTGCAGCAAGCGGGGGCTACTCTTCTTTGCAGTGCGTGGGCTTCTCAGTGTGGTGGCTTCTCTTGTTGTGGAGCACAGGCTCTAGGCGTGCGGGCTTCAGTAGTTGTGGCACGTGGGCTCAGTAGTTGTGGCTCGCAGGCTCTAGAGCACAGGCTCAGTAGTTGTGGCACACGGGCTTAGTCGCTCCACGGCATGTGGGATCTTCCCAGGCCAGGGCTGGAACCCGTGTCCCCTGAATTGGCAGGCGGATTCTTAACCACTGTGCCACCAGGGAAGTCCCTCTTCCATACACTTTTAATGAACACGTCCTCTGTGTCAGGCTTTATCACTTATCTTTTTTACAACATTCTTGTGAACTATTATTTCCATTTGAGAGTTGAAGGGACTGAGGGTCAGAGAGGTTAAGCGACTTTCCCAGGGTTATACAGCTAGTAAATGACTCCAACGTCTGTGGTTATCTCACACTGCCACACCTTATCCCCAGCTGTGGCCTTAAAAGACATTCTCGGGCTTCCCTGGTGGTGCAGTGGTTGAGAGCCCGCCTGCCGATGCAGGGGACACGGGTTCGTGCCCCGGTCTGGGAAGATCCCACATGCCGTGGAGCGGCTGGGCCCGTGAGCCATGGCCGCTGAGCCTGCGCGTCCAGAGCCTGTGCTCCGCAACGGGAGAGGCCACAACAGTGAGAGGTACCGCAAAAAAAAAAAAAAAAAAAAAAAAAGACATGCTCAAGGAAAACAAGGTAGGAACTACAGCATTCTGCCCACCTAAACAAGAGATGCAAACTCCAGTGCCTCCTGGTCTCTGATAGATCATTTAAATGAATGAAGCCGTCCAGGTGTAACACGAAAGGGATGAGTGGAGACTGTAGATAACTGGAGAAGTCACACTCCATCCAAAGAGGGTAGGTGCTACTCAGCTCTAATCAAATGCTGCCATGTGGGACTTCGGGTCAGTGTGGACAGATCTTCTGATTTTCTGAGAAAATCTGGAAATTTTAAACTTTTATGTGAAATTTGCAAAGGGTATCCACATGCTGGCTGTATCGGGTTGACAATTTGGTCCCCTAGAAGATGCTCCACGATCTTTGGAAGGATTCCATGTCTCTGAACCACCCGGTTTTGAGTTTTGCACTACTTGGGGACCCTCAAGATACCTCTCTATCTGGGGAGGGGAAGCTGGGGGCGGTGAGATGTAAATCATACACATCCAAAAGGCAAGACACTTAAGAAAATACACATGGGGGAATTCCCTGGTGGTCCAGTGGTTAGGACTCGGTGCTTTCACTGCTGGGGCCCAGGTTCGATCCCTGGTCAGGGAACTAAGATCCCTCAAGCTGCACAGTGTGGCCAATAATTAAGTTAATTAATTAATTAATTTAAATGATTGGGTTTTTTTTTTAAAGACACATGCTTATGTCACAGGATCACTTGAAGGTCTGAGCCCAACAGTTGCCAACAACAGAACCCAATTCTAGGTAACTTAGGCAGAAAGGAGTTTGTTGGAAGGATGTCAGGAAGCTTACAGAATTGATGGGTGAGACAGAATCTGAGAATTGGCAGAAACCCTCAGGAGCAGGAGGGATGCAACCACAGCTAAGGATTTCCCCACAAACAGCCTGCTGACTCTTCTGGACTCTGGCGGCCACCTGAAGTCCAGACCACCTCTCCTCCTGTGTAGCCTTCAGCCTGTGCTTCGAGGGATTCCCTCCAAATGACCCAGCTCAGTGAGAACAGTATTTGATATTTTTGTTCCACACAAAATCTAATTTGATCTACAAAGTGGATCCTCCAAACACAGGAATGAGGTTCCCATGCTGGAAAGACAAAGACACACACACACACATACACACACACACACACAAGGTCCAGTCCATGGTCTAAGCTGGAAGGGGTCTTGAAGAGCCTCTTATCATTCAGTTTCAGAATGGAGAAACTGAGGCACAGGCCAATGACTTGCTCAAGGTCACAGGGAGACCTTGTGGTCAATCCACATGTTGAACCCAGACCTCCCGACTCAGGTTTTCCAACTGAGCTGTAAAGTACTTCAGAACTCATGAGAAAGGAGACAAATGTGAGGTATGGCAGACAGGAAGCCCTCTTGACAGAGCAGGATGAAGAAAGATGGAGAGATCTCTTTTTTTTTTTTCAGGCCGCACCTTGCAGCATGCAGGATCTTATTTCCCTGACCAGGGATTGAACCTGTACCCCCTGCAGTGGAAGCGCTAAGTCTTAACCACTGGACCGCCATGGAAGTCCAGGAGAGACCTCTTAAGATGGCTAAAGCTGGGGTAGACCATAATAAAGAAATGAAAATAATAATATGAAAGCCATAGCTTTGTTGTTGGAAATGCAGAGTCTGAGGCCTGGCTTCCATTTCGACCAGATTACCAGGTGATTCCAGAGCACATTAAAGTTTGAAAAGCAATGTCTATTCAGTGTGGGGGAAGCAATGCAAAAAAAATAAAAAATAAAAATAATAGCTTCACAAGAGATAATGTTCTAGGTCATAAATTAGGAGGTGGGTTCCCGGATGATGTTTATTTTGTAATTAAGTTTTATAACATATTTCAGGGTTTTGCTCAAAAATTACCTCCTCAGTGAAGCTTTTTAAAGTCATGCTCTTTAAAATTATACCCCCTATTACCCGCTCTGTGCTCCTTTACTTCATCCCTACTTAATATTTTTCTGGAACACTTATTACCATGTGAGAGATGAAAATGTTAGTTTTTGTTTGTATATCATCTATAGCTCTTTCTACAAGGTAAGCTCTGCGAAAGCAGCAAAGAAATCTCAGTCCCTGCTGTACCCCTGGCATCTACAACAGGGTCTGGTACCCAGCAGGTCCTTCATAAATGGTTTTGGAATAAATATGTTATATGGTATGTGTTGAATATTATATAGTACAATGTCTTTTTTCAATGGAAACACTTATTGGGGTTGCTGTGTACCATGCTGTGTGTTGAACACTTTATGTACAGTAAGATCTCCTTGAATCCTCACACGTCCTCATTATGCAGATGGTGAAACTGGGGTTCGAGACCCTGTTCTTTGCCCAAGCTCATAGCTAGGACGTGGCAGAAGCGGGATTTGAACTCAGCAAAGACAAGAGCCTGGAGTAATCTGGAGGTGGACTGGGGACAAGGCTGGGCTCAAGAAGCTGTGGAACTGAGGTGAGGTCCTGGAGGGGGGAAACGCCCTCCTAACGCAGAGCTCTGTTGTTTAAGAGCTGGGGTTGGCCAGGCGAGCTCAAGTATTTACCTGGGGACTCTGAAGCCACTCGGAGGAGGCAGGCGGTGGCAGGCGGTGGCGTGGGGACTCCTGCCATTGTCAGCACAGCCTGGGGCTTGTCATGATGCGCTCAGAGTACAACGTGCTGTGTAATGCTGAGAAGGCAGCTCAGAGCCTCACAGCCTCATCTCCTGCAGTCCATCTAGAGGCTCAGAGGCCCGGAGAGGGCAAGCTATTTGCAGAAGGATACACAGCCAATAAGCCATTGAGGGGAGACATCAAAATCTGAGTCCCAACTCTGCAAGGTCTCTCCATACCCCAAGCAGCTCACACTGGGGAGCGAGTGTCTCTGCTACAGGCTCTACAGTTGCTGCTGCTTCTGCTTTGCTCCCAATAACAATTTTTTTTAAAAAATAAATAAATTTATTTATTTATTTATGGCTGCATTGAGTCTTCGTTCCTGCGAGCGGGCTTTCTCTAGTTGCGGAGAGCGGGGGCTACTTTTCGTTGCGGTGCAGGGGCTTCTCATTGCGGTGGCTTCTCTTGCTGTGGAGCACAGGCTCTAGGCGCACGGGCTTCAGTAGTTGTGGCACGTGGGCTCAGTAGTTGTGGCACGCGGGCTCTAGAGTGCAGGCTCAGTAGTTGTGGCACACAGGCTTAGTTGCTCCATGGTATGTGGGATCTTCCTGGACCAGGGTCCGAACCCGTGTCCCCTGCATTGGCAGGCGGATTCTTAACCACTGCGCCACCAGGGAAGTCTCCCAATAACAGTTTGAGTGAAGCAGGGACTCATACAGGGCCATCCCCTGCTCTTCCCTGTCCCCCTAAGTCACCTGTCTTCAAAATACAACCCCAATTCAACCACTGTCCTCTGTTGGGTCCTCCATTGGCTTTCTGCATCATGTCCACAGTTCTTTGGTTTCTAGAATGTGCCTTGCTCCTGTCTGCCTCTGGGTTTTCCACTCTGCCTTCCACTCCACCGCCCCACCCCCTTCCTTTGCTCACCAGCACTTCCTCAGGAAAGTCCCTTTCTCTGACTCCCCAAACTTAGACAGGGTTCCACTTCCCTAGGCTTGCATAACTCCCCAAGCTTTTCCTCCACAGAGATGATAGAAATTTGTAATTTGATATCAGTCTCTCTCACCAGACTGTCGGCTCAGGAGGGCTGCTTTATTTTTCTCATCTGTAAAATGCTGATGGGAACTGCTATGGGCCGAATGTTTGTGCCCCCCGCCCCACTACCACCAAATTCACTTGTTGAAGCCCTAACCCCCAATGGATGGTATTTGGAGATGGGGCCTTTATGGAAATAATTAAGGTTAAACAAGGTCATGAGGGTGGGGCTCTGATCCAATAGGATTAGTGACCTTAAAAGGAGAGACAACTGAGAGCTCACCTTCTCTGTCTCCCAGAGCACGAAGAGGTCCTGTGGGCACACAGTAAGAAGGCAGCCACCTCTAAGCCAAGAAAAGAGATCTCAGAATGAAATCTACCTTGTTGACACCCTGATCTTGGACTCCCAGCCTCCAGAACTGTGAGAAATAAAATTCCTGTTGTTTAAGTCACTCAGTCAATGGTTATGTTGTTATGGAAGGCCAAACGGACTAAGGCATAACGGAATCCAGCTAAATAATTGTTTTTTCAGGACTAATTTTTAACAGCTGTAAAGCACTTAAAACTGAGCCTGGTGCGTAGTTAGCCCATCAACTGTTAAGATTGTCACACACCAGGTGTATTTGCAGAATGAATAAACAAATCTATTTTGCAGTTTACATTCTTACATAATTGTTTTGGGGTTTTTTTTGGGGGGAATCCTATCCTTTTGTGTGATGAATGGTGCTATAATCTGTATGTTTGTGGGCCCCTCAAATGCACATGTTGGAAATCCTAACATCCAATAGGATGATGTTAGGAGATGGGGTCTTTGGGAGGTAGAGCCCTCATGAATAGAATTAATACCCTTAAGTTTCTCCTTCCAGTTTTCTTGAGATATAATTGACACACAGCACTGTACAAGTTTAAGGTGTACAGCACAATGATTTGACTTACATATATCATGAAATGATGACCACAATAAGTACAGTGAACATCCATCATCTCCTATAGATACAAGAGTAAAGAAATAGAAAAAGGGACTTCCCTGGTGGCACAGTGGTTAAGAATCCGCCTGCCAAGGCAAGGGGCACGGGTTCGAGCCCTGGTCAGGGAAGATCCCACATGCCATGGAGCAACTAAGCCCATGTGCCAAACTACTGAGTCTGTGCTCTAGAGCCCACGAGTCACAACTACTGAGCCCACATGCCACAACTCCTGAAGCCCGCGCACCTAGAGGCTGTGCTCCGCAACAAGAGAAGCCGCCACAATGAGAAGCCTGCACACCGCAATGAAGAGTAGCCCCTGCTCGCTGCAACTAGAGAAAGCCCACACGCAGCAGTGAAGACCCATTGCAGCCAAAAATAAATAAATAAAATAAAAATAAATAAATTTTTAGAAAAAGAAATAGAAAAAAATTTTTTTTTCTTGTGATGAGAACTCTTAGGACGTACTCTCTTAACAACTTTCATATGTAACATACAGCAGTGTTAATCATATTTATTGTATTGTACATTATATCCCTAGTACTTATTTATCTTATAACTGAGGTTTGTACCTCTTTTTTTTTTTTGGCCATGCCCTGCGACTTGAGGGATCCTAGTTCCGCCACCAGGGTTCTGGGTCCTCAGCCCTGAAAGCGTGGAGTCCTAACCACTGAACCGCCAGGGAATTCCCTGAGGTTTGTACCTTATAACTGCCTTCATCCAACTCCTCCTCTCCCTACCTCCACCTCTGATAACCACAAATATGATCTCTTTTTCTATGAGTTTGTTTTTGCAGTATAATTGATCTACAACACTATGTTAGTTCCTGTTACACAACATAGTGATTCAATGTTTCTATACATTTAAAAATGATCACAACGATAAGTCTGGGTACCTGGCACCATATAAAGATATTGCATAATTACTGACCATATATAATAGTTTTCTTAAAGTGAACTTACCTGCATTATATCCTAGGATATTCACAGATGAACTCCTTATAAAGGGAGTTTATTTAAAAAAAAAAAATTGGAGTTGTAACAGGCAGTGCGTTTTCAACTCTTTTTTTCCTGGAACGTCCACCAGAGGGCTTCTTGAGCTCTTTCTCCTTCCAAAATATCCTCAGCCCCTGAGGTGACCACCATGGGAAGGAAGAGACAGTGGAGTTTTATCCACAGGAGTAAACAAAGCTAATACAATCAGAGTTGGGTGGGGAAAAAAACTCAAGCTGGGGTGAGACGCAGCAAAGGGGTGTCTTAGTTTCACTGGCCCTGAGTGGGAGTCTTGGTGACTTCTCTGAACATCAGTTTCCTCATCTAGAAGTGGAGATAATCCTCTCGAGCATACAGCGCTGTCGGGAGGACCAAATATTGATAAAAGCATTTTGTAAGATGTCACCTGTTGCTATCGAATCACTAAATTTCATGGACCTACTTGACCTGAGGTATCTTGTCTTAGGGATAGTGCAGGGACCGCCCCCCCAACCCCAAACTTGCCCAGTTCAGCCCACCAATGTCTGTTGTTTAACACTTAGAACTTGGATGCATTTGGATTGGACATAAATTATTTTTGCCATGGTCTCTGCCATATATGCTTGTCTCACTCTTGCTTTAATTCACCTGCCTGGACCCTAAAGTTCTCTGAGCTTGCAACTTCTGGTCTAAATAGAGAATTCTGTGCCAGTCAGATGATACCTGGAATGTTGCATTAATAATTCCAATCACTGCTATTTATTGACCCAGGAACCAGGCTTTCTGCACAATATATGTAAACCAAATATACCCAGGGCTTCTGGTGGCCTTGTCTCTGCATGGTGACTTGTCAGAGAAATGGAAGTAATTAAAATCTTTTCCCAATCTCTCAAAGAATGCAAAGGGGTGAGTACATTTTAACAAAAGCTTTGTTGTAGTATAATTGACATACAATAAACTGCACATATTAAAGTGTATAATTTGACAAGTTTTGACATAAGTATATACCTGTGAAACCATCATCACAATCAAGATAATGAATATACCTGTAACATCCAAAAGTTTCCTCCTGTGCTTTGTAATCCTTTCCTCCTGCCTCTGCCACCCTCCCTCCATACCCAATAACCACTAGATTGTCTTCTATCACTGTGGATTACCTTGCATTTTCTAGACTTTTATCTAAGTGAAATCACACGGTATGTTCTCTTTTTTTTTTTGCCACGCTGTGCAGCATGCAGGATCTTAGTTCCCCGATCAGGGATTGAACCCATGGCCCCTGCATTGGGTTTGATCCCTGGTCGGGGAACTAAGATCCTGCGTGCCCCACGACCAAAAAAAAAAGAAAGAAAGAAAGAAAAGAAACTCCAAAGTATTTGCACCACTTTACATTTCTTGTGTGTGTGCGTGTGTGTGTGTGTGTATGTGTGTGTATGTGTGTGTGTGTTTGGCCGCGGAGGGTCCCTGGCAGTGGAAGTACAGATTCCTAACTACAGAACACCAGGGAATTCCCCCACTTTTACATTTCTAATAGCAGGGCCTGAGAGCTCCACTTGCTTCACATCCTCGCCAGGGCTTGATTAGGTCAGTCCTTTTCATTGTAGCCATTCTCATAGGTGTGGTTTTGGAGGGAGCTCATTTTCAATGCAGAGTAAGACTTCTCCAAAACACTCCTTCTTCCCTTACAGAGGTCTCCCTGGGAAAGGCAGTCCCTTGGACCCATACTCAGATCTCAAACTCCCTGACCACGTTTCTCCCAGGCTGTAACCCGTGGCTGGGATCTTGCAAAACAAAGGGAAGTTATCTTGGAGCTGAGTTGGCAAGAATCCTCTCCCCTTAGAGGGTGGGGAGGGAAAGAGTATGAATAATCACACCTAGATAAAAATAAGTTAGCTCATCTGATCCTCATATTAACCCCAAGAGATTATAAAGATCCTTAATCAAATTGTAGAGATGAGGAAACAGGCTCAGAGAGAAAATGACCTGCCCGAGGTCACATGGCCACATCCTGGATTTGCATCCTAGCACACCTGATTCTAAAACTTGTGTTTGCTCTCCTCTCCTGCAGAATCCTCCGTTCTGGATGCCACAATCTTAGAAGATCTCCTCTAGGTTCCAGGAGTCAACACTGGGCAAGTGGACTGTCTGAAATGTGTCAGCTGAGGAGTGGACAAGGGAATTAGGGCCATTTAGCCAGGAAGAGAGAATTCTCAGCAGTGGCATGAAATGGTCTTCAGACATTTGAATAATCGTACTCGACTCAGAATAGACCATCTTTAACACTCACCTCCTTTAGGTGATAAAAATATTTTCAATATTAATCATGTAACAATCAATCATCATCATCATTTTCTTGATTCATTCTTTCATTTTAAAACCATTAACAATTAGGAAGTAGGTATATATTTCAATTTTAAAGATATTATTGAAATTCAGTAAAATATTTCATGCATGAACCACAATTAGCATTGACCGACCAAAAGTATGACACTTTGTCACTTACATGCTGTTTCACTGTTTTAAATTTTAAACACAAATGAAAACTCCAAGTGGCCATATAGATTGACAGAACTGAAGTAGGCTAGGTTCTGTTTCTTCATCGTTACAATCACTGTATTATTATTATTTTTTTTTTTTTTTTTTTTTTTTTTTTTTTTTTTTTTGCGGTACGCGGGCCTCACTGCTGTGGCCTCTCCCGTTGCGGAGCACAGGCTCCGGACGCGCAGGCTCAGCGGCCATGGCTCACGGGCCCAGCCGCTCCGCGGCATGTGGGATCTTCCCGGACCGGGGCACGAACCCGTGTCCCCTGCATCGGCAGGCGTACTCTCAACCACTGCGCCACCAGGGAAGCCCCTTATTATTATTTTTAATCTACTGTTTAAATGAGGAATATGAAGTACCATAGGGGTTGGAGTCATAAACCAGGTCCAGTGATTTCATATTATTATAAACTTACTTTTGAAACCAAGATAATTGGGACCAGCTGTGTCAGGGACCAGCTGTATAACTGCGAATTCTCTGAATTAACTTCTTACATGGAGACTACAATGTTTATTAAAGAGGAGTTATTCAAAAGTGCTCGTTTTTAATTTGTATTATTTGTGTTATATTTTAACTTCTATCACTATATCATCTTTTTTTTTTTTTTTTTTTTTTTTTTTTGCGGTGCGCGGGTCTCTCACTGTTGTGGCCTCTCCCGTTGCGGAGCACAGGCTCCGGACGCACAGGCTCAGTGGCCATGGCTCACGGGCCCAGCCGCTCCGCGGCATGTGGGATCTTCCCGGACCGGGGCACAAACCCGCGTCCCCCGCATCGGCAGGCAGACTCTCAACCACTGCGCCACCAGGGAAGCCCTATATCATCTTTTTTTTCTTCTTTCTTTCTTTCTTGCCACGCGGCTTGTGAGATCTTAGTTCCCCGACCAGGGATTGGACCCTGGCCCTTGGCAGTGAGATTGTGGAGTCCTAATCACTGGACCACCAGGGAATTCCCTATATCATCATTTCTATTATTAAAACTCAACAGCAACCACAGAAATTGTTTAGAACCCAAATTGTTTAGAACCCAAGCCAACTCAGGGGAGAGAGTCTTGTCACTGACATTGTTTAGAATTGCTATTGAATTTTCTTTTGCTTTTATTATTTTTCCCCAGTTTTACTGAGAAATAATTAGAATTGCTATTGCATTTTGATCTTTAAAATTGCCATTACACTTTCACAATAAAGGACTTTTAGCCTGTTTTATTGCTGTTTTAAAATTCTCTACACAAAATGTTCCCCTTTGCTGCCTGACCACTCCCACTGCCCCGCCATTGTTACATCACACGGACATCTCACATGGAGCGGGTGGCTGTGTGTAGCCATGTAGCAGCGACTTCTCTGAACCTCAATTTCCTCATCACTAAAATGAGAATTTAATAATATCCCTTCTAGAGGACAGCAGAGAGGTCAAATGACGTAATATGCATGTAGATTTTGGGGTTTTTTTCCTGTCCATTGGGCTTTTCCTTTTCCTCTGGGGTGGGGGGTGGTCTTAAGAGGAGACTTTAGTCTTGCTATCTCCTTACTGCAGATGAGGACTCCTGGGTCCACTTGGTCCCTGTCATCACACTGTCGACAGCGGGAGCTGCACTGCCCACTGAAGAGGGTATTCTTCCCATCCCCCACCCTCAGCCCTCCTCACCTACCTTCGTCCAAAGTCATCCTCACGCACAGACCTTGAGAGCAGTTTAAGAAGACCTTTACCTAAGGCAGGGGTTCGTGCATCAGAATCCCCGGAGAGCTTGTGAAAATCCAGCCCGCTGGGTCCCACCCCTAGCGTTTGTGATCCAGCACGTGTGAGATGAGGCTGAAGGACCTGCATTTCTAACAAGTTCCCAGGTGACGCTGATGCTGCTGGTCCTGGAACCACACTGAGAACAGCTGGCCTAACTTAACCACGGCAATTCCAAGCAATTCCATCTCCATCTCGCTTTGCTAGTGAGTGATTCAGAGTGGGCCTGAACTGGTGGACCAATGAGATGCAAGGAGGGGCGTGGTCTGAGCTAATGGGCGTGAGCAGTTCCTCCCTCTCCTCCCCGCCCACCCTCCACAAAACCAAGATGCCTCAGTGAGTGGTGGCAGCCACTTTGCAACCATCAGGGGAGTTGGCCTTCAGGGAAGCTGATGCTGTAGACTGCTGAGAGGGAGTACGGAGAGAACCTGGGATCCTAATGTTATCTCAAGCCCACCCAACTTTGTGATGATGATGATGATGATGATGATGATGATTGGAATCTGCGAACATCACTTAAGTTTTCTGAAATCAAATTATTCCCGACCCAAGACTTCCACGTGTTAGGGGGGTGGTATTTAGGCTTAGTTGTAACTCAGGGCTTCCTATTTCTTGTCTTGTACAGGGGTGGTAGGATTCCTATCCAGGCAAAAAGGTTTGGGGGAAGCCTTCTGGCCTTTGGTCTACACTGGTTACCCTGATGTGTTCTCTGATCAAGCCTGTAGATCCCCTGAAGGCTGGTAACATCGCTATTTCTGTGCCAAGTGTTGGCACAGGGGTCTTTGTTCAGACTGGCTACTCGTATTTCAGATCCAGTCTCCCCAGATGCTCAGGAACCCCAAACCTGTCTCCAGTCCTGGGGTATCTCCCACTACTTCAGCCTCTAACCCTCCAACTGTTCTTCTAAGCCCCTGCCCCCACCCCCTAGGTCCTGTGGAATCTCCTTTCAATAAGCCTTTAGAACCACTGTCGTCCTCTCTTCTCTGTGGGTGGGTGTTACCCTGGAGTTGTGCAAAATGGCAGCCCTGTGATGCTCCCTTCCTCTCTGAACTGCCTACTTCTGTCTCTGACCTTTTCACTATTCGTGAAACATCACCCTTCTCTGTAAAAATGTCGAAGTCCCCATGAAGCCCCTTTTTGTAAATTGCTAAGTACACAGTTCCCGGAGTCTGCTGACTGTTAAAAGTCTTTCTTCTCTGAGTTTCTGCTGACGCACAGAGGGGGACAGAGGGACTTTGGTCTCATCGTTTGTTGACTCCTCTGGGGGCAGGTGTGGGGAGGATGGTGTGGGCTGGAAGAGAGGGGGTTTCCATTGCCAGGTAGTGGCTGGTTCTCTCTCGATGTATTTAAAATCAAACACGTCTCAAACCACAAAGATTAATTTCCTTTTGAAAACATCCCTCCCCCCTATCTTTTACACGGAACACTCATATTCTTCCTGGTACAGATTTTGATTTAATTTCATGAGAACCAGTAATCCTGACCTTATTATGCTAAGGGAATAGTACCCCTCCCTCTCTGCTGGGTCACAAAGACTTCTCACATCAATGGCTCACAGTGAAGGGGCCATGTCCAAGAGGCTTTGTGTGTGTGTGTGTGTGTGTGTCTTCCTGGCTACAAGAGGGCGATTTTTTTTTTTTTTTTTGCGGTACGCGGGCCTCTCACTGTTGTGGCCTCTCCTGTTGCGGAGCACAGGCTCCGGACGTGCAGGCCCAGTGGCCATGGCTCACGGGCCCAGCCGTTCCGCGGCATGTGGGATCTTCCCGGACCGGGACATGAACCCGTGTCCCCTGCATCGGCAGGCGGACTCTCAACCACTGCGCCACCAGGGAAGCCCAAGAGGGCAATCTTGTTTGACCAGACCACACTTATTAAGTGCTCAGCACTGGGTCTGCCACATAGTAAGTGCTCAGTGAGATGCTATTGTTATCATTTGTAGCCAGTTACATTCCTAATGTACATTCTTCCCATTTTTTCTTTAGTAGAACCCTGCTCTCATTGCCTAGAATAAAGACACTTCCCAGCCTCTCTCAAACCTAGGCAAGGCCATGTGACTGCATTTAGTTCAATGAACCATAGGTAGAAGTATTGCATGAGACTTTTTTTGGCCGCGCTGTGCAGCTTGTGGGATCTTAGTTCCCCGACCAGGGATCGAACACAGGCCACAGCAGTGAAAGTGCTGATTCCTAACCATTGGATCACCAGGGAATTCCCTGCATGAGACTTTTAGAAGCCTCAGCCTTTAATTCAGTTCTGACACTAACCCCCCGAGGTTCACGCAGACCCAACAGGTTAGGGGTTTCATATCACAAGATGGTCCCCACCTCAGACGCCAGTCACAAGTATTGGGTTCACAGGTACTGGGGCATCGATGCTTCTGTGCAACTTGGCTACAAATCAGGGTCTCCCCTGACCCCCTCCTCACATTGGATCATCTGCTATAACAGCTCACAGAACTCAGGGAAACACTTTACATACTATTACTGGTTTATTGTTGTTGTTGTTATTTTTGGCTGCATCTCGCGGCATGCAGGATCTTAGTTCCCTGACTAGGGATCGAACCCGCTCCCTCTGCAACAGAAGTGAGGAGTCTTAACCACTGGACTGCCAGAGAAGTCCCAGTTACCAGTTTATTATAAAGGATATTATAAAGGACACAAATGACCAGCCAGAGGAAGGGGTACATAGGTGAGCTCCAGAAGAGTTCCATGTGCAGGAGTTTCTATCCCCGTGGAGCAGGGGTGTACCACCCTCCGGGCTCATGAATATATTCCCAAGTGCAAGGAATGCCAACCCTTTCATTTAGGATTTTCTTGGAGATTTCATTACATAGGCATGATTGATTAAATCGCTGGAAATGGGTGATTAACTCAACCTCTAGCCCCTCTACCCTCCCCAGAGGTCGGAGTGGGCATGGGGCTGAAATTTCTAACCCTCTAATCATGCCTCAGTCTTTCTGGCTCTGGTGAGGACTCCCTGCAGCCCCCAGTCATCAATCGCCTCCTTCACATACAGAAAGACGCTCTTAATCACTCTGGGGGTTCAAAGGTCTTAGGAGCTCTATGTCAGGAATGGGGACTAAGATCAAATGGTATAACAAAAGATGCTCTGCTCACCCCATCACTCAATTTTACAAGGGTTTAGGAGTTCTATGAAGACCAAATATATATTTCTTATTACATCCCCATATCTCCATAACTATGCCTACTGCTCAGTGGTCTGGTCTGCTCCACAGAGGTGCTCTCTGCCCGTCTCCACCCTGCTCTGTGCCCGCAGAGTCTCCCCCCCACCCCCCGTCAGCAAGTGGAGAGGCCAGCAGGAGACTGGAGGTTTGGACTGGAGCGAGGCAGAGGTGGAGGTATGTATTGCCCTTCCCCGCCTCCAGGCTTTGAGTCACCTGTCCTCCCAGGGCAGCCCTTTTCATGGCACTGGTGGCCATCCCAGCCCTCACCCAGCCAGGCCCAGGCCTGCCAACAGTTCCCCACTGTTACTGGCCCCAGCCCCACCCCGGACACTCCATCCCTTGTGTCTCCCTACATCTGCTCCCACTTTGGTAAAGAGCCCCGGCAGGAAAGCCTGGCTGCATCATTTCATTTGAGAGAGTGCCAGCTGTATCCTGCCAGGACCCTGACCAACTCGCTCAGGTGTAAAAATGAAGCTGCACAAAAGCGAAGCCTTCGTCCCACCCTGTCCTCCAGGCTCTGGTTTCCCCTCCCCAGAAAGTGTTCCCAGGCTCCTTTGCATCTCTCCATCCAGAAACATGATTGCCTGGTTTCTGTTAGTTTGTTTGGGATTATCAATAACTTGTGAGTCAAGCCAGGAACGTGAGTGGACATGACCCCAATGCCAGGTACCGAGGACACTAGTTCAGCTTTATTTCCCTCTTGTCCCTTTGTATCCTCACAAAAGCCTTGTTTCCAGTGGGCGGTGTCCAGAAGCCACAGCTTTCTGGAATTACCCATGTCCTATGTTGAGGCTGCAACTGACTGACACTAGTCCAGACGTGAGTCGGAAGTCCGCCAACGGGAACCAGCTTTAGCAAGACCAAGCACTTCCTGGTCCCATGAATTCAGATGTGTGTAAGCCAATCTGAGAAAAGTTGTAGGACTGGGAATCCCAGCCGGCAGCCTGCACCTGCATTTGGCCCCTCAGCTAATTTTTGGACTCACTCATCTGGGTGGTCTACTTTTCCCCAAAGAAGCCAAAGGGCAATTTTCATGATTCCTAAAAGATGTTGTCGGGACTTCCCTGGTGGTCCAGTGGTTAAGACTCTGCCCTTCAAATGCAGGGGTCGCAGGTTCGACCCCTGGTCGGGGAACTAAGATCCCGTGTGCCGCGTGGCACGGCCAAAAACAACAACAACAAAAACAAACAAAAAAACCAAAGATGTTATAGTTTTGTTCCCATAGGGCTAGTTCATCCTGGGGCTTGGAGCCAGGCTTCTTGGGTTCAACTTCCAGTTCTGCCACTTCCTAGCTGGGAGACAATGGGCAAGTTGCTTAACCTCTCTGTGCCTCAGTTTCCTCATCTGTGAAATGGGGAGAATAACAGACCTTTCCTCATAGGGTTGCTGCAAGGGTTAAAGGAGCAAATAAATGTAAAGCACTTATGCAGAGCTTGGCAGGTAGTAGGTGCTCAAAAACTAGCTATTTTCACTAGGATGAAAACTCACATTTATCCAAATGCCTGCTTGCTGTATAAATACAACTGCAGTTTATCTCACTGAATTCTCACAACAACCCATTCAGGCCCACATTGTCCCTACTTTACAAATGAGGAAACAGGTTTAAAGTGGTTATGGGACTTGTTCAGAGTCAACAGCAAAGCTTGTAATAGTTTGCCCTCTAGGCAGCACCATCACCTAGCCCTGGGGCTGAAGTGTGACATCCTGGCTAAAGAATTTGTTTGCTCACTTTCATTCACACCCTTGTAAGTCTCTCTGGGCTTTTTGCTTGTCGAAACCACAAAACCACATTATTTCTCCTGTAAACACCTGGAGGGCTGTGTGAGACAGTTTCTGCGACTTGCTTGATCCTGAGAAAATTGCCTGAGGTGTTTGTTCAAAGGAGGGATTCTCTGGTATTTCTGCGAAAGAGGCAGATTCAGAAACAATGGGGGTGGGGCCTTGGATTTCGGGTTTTTTTTTTTTTTTTTTTTTTTTTTGGTGTTGTTGTTTGTTTGTTTGCCCTGGTGACCCGGAGTTCTAAAGATAAGTCAGATTTGCAAACTTTTGCTGTGTGGAATTAGAGCGCCCTCTGCTGTCGATGAAAAGGATGACAACAAAACGGACGGAGGCACTCCCAGGCTGTCTGGTCCCTTCCTCCTTCAGGTGTTTTTCCTGCCTCGAGTCTTTGTTCTACCCTTCGGGGTCACTATGTGCCCAGATCGGAGCTGGGCAGGGGCAAGGGGAGTAAAAGGAAGGCCAAGGTTCTCCCTGATCTCACAGAATTTACAATCTAATTGAACTGACAAGACATCTTCAGGAAATCATGAGAAATGCATTCAGAAACACTGGATGGGGCTCCATCCGGCAACTATTTCCTGAGCATGAGCTGTGTCTGGAGCTCCACTAGCATAGGTAATAGCACTTGGGAGCCCTGGGCGCCCAGGAATAGACATACCATGGTTCTTGCCATCTGTGGCTCACAGCCAGGTGGGGGTCCAGGGACAAACACCTGAGATGGGGGACAGAACTCTGGGCATCATGATAGCCTGGGGAATCTGGCTCACTGGGGTGGGGGGAGGAGGTACCATTCAAATAAAAATAAATGTATTGCTTTTCTATCTTATATCTATGAAAGTAAATATTCATGTTAAACTATTCAAATAATACAGACAAGGATAATCAAGAAAGTAAAAATCACCTGAAATCTTACCACCTAGCAATAACTGCAAATATACCTTTGAAGACCATCTTTCCACATGGCTCACTGTGGTTTATATTGATACACGTATACACACCCAGTCACTTCATTATACATGCAATATTTTATTGAGGTTTCTTTTCTTTCTTTCTTTTTTTTAAGCTTGGGAAGGTCCATTTTTAGTTTTTTTTAAAAAATATTTATTTATTTATTTAGGCTGCACCAGGTCTTTGTTGTGGTATGTGGGATCTTTAGTTGTGCCATGTGGACTTCTTAGTTGCAGCATGCATGAGGGATCTATTTCCCCGACCAGGGATCGAACCTGGGCCCCCTGCATTGGGAGCATGGAGTCTTACCCACTGGACCACCGGGGAAGTCCCCTTTTCTTTCTTTTTTATTAATATCTTTACTGAAATATAATACATATACCATATAACTCACCCATTTAAAGTGTCAGTTCAGTGGTTTTAGTATATTACCAGAGTTGTGCATCATAAATTATTTTTTTCCCAATTTTATTGAGATATAGTTGACTTATAACATTCTATTAGTTTAAGGTGTACAACATGATGATTTGATATACGTCCATATATACTGCGAAATGATTACCACAATAAGTTTAGTTAATATCTATTACCTCATAGAGTTACAATTTTTTTTGAGGTTTCTTTTCTTTATTTCTCTTCCTCTCCACCTGCTGTTGTTTTTGTTTTTCTTTATGCATACCTCTCTGCCAAAGAGAACTGATGTTGACAGCTTGGAGTATGTCCTTTCACATCTTTCTCAGACACATACATACAACCACACTTATTGTTGATTTGCAGAGAACACTATTCAGTTCTCTGCCCTTTGATGCAAGGAGTGTGCACACTTTGGGCTTCACCCCAGACCTACTAAAGGAACCCATTGAGTGTGGAGCCAGGAATCTGAGTTTCTAATCCTCAACCCAAGGCTTTCTGTTGCTGCTGGTCCTGCTCCAGTGAGTTAGGGAAGGCTGGCTAGTGAAGGTTCATGTTGCTGTGGGAAGGAGAAGGGATCAGGAGGAGACCCAGGAGGATCTTGAGGATCTTGAGGTTCACAGGTGAGGGTCTCCAGGAAAACAGCTTGTACAAAAGTCATAGATGGGAGACAGTTTCAGGTATGCTCTGGAGATGGCAAATAGTGTGACTGGATAGAGAGTAGGCGGGGCTTAAGAGTCAAATAAAGTGGGTGGCAGGGACTCTTATGTGGAGAACTTTTGCAAACAAAGAAAACTCAGCCTGGGTAATGGGAGTGGAACTGCTGTTTTAGTAATCAGGTAATGATTATTCAGTAGTGGGGAGTGCTTACAATGTGCCACGCACAGTGCTTTCTGTGTATTACTTCATTAATCCTCCTAACAACTCACAAGGCAGATAGTATTTTCATTATCATTGTACAGAAGAGCAAACTGAGGCACAGAGAGGTTAAGCAAGTTGCCCAAGGTCACAAAGCTGGTAAATGTCAGAGCCAGGCTCAAACCCAGGCAGTCTGGCTTTTAATCACTCTTTTATTCCCTCAGCACCTCAGTCTCCTCATCTGTAAAACCAACACAAAAGTGACAAGTCCAATGAGCAGAGCTACGCTTAATCAGAACAACAAAACAACGATGACAACAAAATAATAGTAACAAGTGTTTAGTGAGAGTGAACTGCCTCACAGAAAGAGGTAGTGTGGAATAGTGGTCAAGGGCTTGGATTCTGGCATCAGGGAGATCGGGGTTCAAATCCTAGCTCTGCCAAGCACTAGCTGGGCAGGTTACATAGCCTCCTAGAGCCTCAGTTTCCTCATCTGTAAAATGGGGATAAAAGTACCTACCTCATGAGGCTGTTGAGATGTTAAATGAGAAAAAGCATGAAAATTGCATATACCAGCAACTGCTCAATAAAGGTTAAAAGGTTAAAGGTGGTGGGGCTGGGAGGAAGAACAGTCCAAGTATGAATACAGGTGGGCCCCGAGGTGGGGGTGGTGGGGTTGTAGGGTTGGCGATTAAATTCCAAGAGAGCCCTGAGATTGGCTGACGGGGCACCCCTCTTGCGCAGCTTCCTAAGGCCAAGGAGAAGACTTGTGCCTTGCCAGAACTTCGGTTTTGCAAACATTTGCTCACTCGGTAGGCGAGAATGGTGATAAAGTTCACAACTACAGTTTACTGAACACCCTCTGTGTCCAAGACCATCCCTTAGGTCCGCAGTTCCCAAACTATGCCTCGAGGTGCCCCTGGGAGCCGCAGAATATTTTAGAGGATTTTTGAAAGGAACACAGTGACATCTGTCGGCCACCTTGCGCTAGCTCAAGGTAGTTTGCAGTTTGAATGTTAGATGATGTCATAACTTTGTGAAGCTGGGTTTATGGCAGTTGTTCTAATAAAAAAAAAAAAAAGTAGTATCATGCAAAAATGATTGTGGAACAGGAAATGAAGGTGGTCATGTTCAATCTAATTCCAAAGTTTGAGCAGCTGTGTAGAGCCCAACAAATCTCTGCATTAGGTGTACAAAGTTGTCTCAAGCAACCCTAGGAGATCTACACCTCTGTTTTATAAATAAGTCATGAAAGGCGAACTCAGTGCCTGAGGCCACCCAGTGCGGGGTTGGGGGTGTGTGTGGGTGGGGGCCCGTGAAACCCACACTAGGTCCTGAGTGATTCTCAAGAAGGCAAAATGCCTCTCCCAACCTCTGAGTCTGTTTAGATGTGTCCCCTGATTGTGGGGAAGTACAGGCTGGGGGCTGGAACCGCCCTTTCCCTTTCCGTTGTCTGTTGCCAAGTATCAATAACCGACACCCTTCTCATTTTCAGAGGGAGCCCTAGTCGGGGTGGGGGTGGGGGGCCAGGACGATAGCCTGTGTATTGGAGCTGAAGTTGGACCCTGGGGGGTCTCTCTCCTTAGACAGCCTAGAGGTTCCCCCCACCCCACGCCACTGTTCTCCCAACTAAATCCACCTTCAGTCCCGGAGTCACCAGTTCAGCCACCTGGCTGCCGGGGGGGACGCAGCAGTCAATGAGCCCAAAAGCTGTGCGAAGTACCCAGGCCCCACCCTGTCTGGCTCCCTCTTCTAGAGGAAAGTCTCCGAGGGCAGCTGCAGGCAGCAAGCAGCCTCCTGGATGGGGTAGCAAGGAGGAGAGCCATGAAACCGCGAAGGGACAACATGCAGCATCTTCCCTGTCCTTTAGCTGGACTTGAGAATTCTGCCCCCGGTAGTGAGCTGCCTGACCCCAAAGCTACTTGTGCTAGAGGAGAAGGGAAGCACTGAGAGAAATGTGGGGGGCCCACTTTCTCAAGGGGCAACTGCCAGCATCATCCTGTGCAGAGGGCCGGGCTCTGGGAATAACAGTGCCTACTTCACAGAGTGGCTCTGAGCATTTCATACATTACTAAAGCCTGGTGCGGAGCTAAGTATACGTTGGGCAGTGTGCAGTGAAATTTATTCATTCCACAAATATCACTGAGCACCTACTAAGTACAGATGAGGCAACATACTAACAACTGCGAATACAGCAGTGAACAAGAGAGACAAAAGCCCTGCCCTGGAGCGGGGATGGGGGGCCCGACATTCTAGCAGAGGCAGACAGACCATAAATAATAAACATCATACGTGTAAGTAAATTACAGAGCAGTGCTGTCCAATAGAGATAGAATGTGAGGCGCAAATGTAATTCAAAAGTTTCCAGTGGTACCATTATAAAAGTAAAAAGAAACAGGTGAAATTAAGTTTTCTAATTTTTAAAGTATTTAGTTTTAAAATTAAAAACTTTCACTCAATAGATCCAAAATATTATCATTTCAGCCAGAGGCATTAGCCACATTTCAAGTGCTCACTGGCCACATGGGCCTCACAGCTGCTGAGTGTCAGGTGAGTGCAAAAATGATCAGCCCCTTTCCCCCTGCTGGCTTAGCCTGGCCTGCAGGGAGGGCCTTCTGGCCAAGGGCGCCTTCTCCCTTCCACCGTTGCCAAGCATGACCCTGGCTCTGCAGACCCCTGAGAGATGCGCCAGCCTGGGGGCAGCCCCTCAGCACCACCCTGCCTACTCCAGACAATGGCGCGCACCCCTTGTTCTGGGAGCTTAGGGCCACCCCAGGGGACAGACAGCAGGAATTTTTGTCCAGGCTCTTACCGGAAGAGGGAAGGGTGGGGGTTGAGGATGAGTTTTTGCCTAGGACTGGCATTAGCGGGAGGTGAGTGAGGGTTGGAACCTGCCTTTATTTAACATTTTGATATTTTTTGTTCATCACAGATTTTTGGCATTAATTTTTCAAATTAATGAAAAGTATATTTTATTGATTCTAGATCATAAAATTTGCCCTTTTAAATTGCAAACTTCAGTGGTTTTTAGTAAATTCACAGAGTTGTGTAACATCACCCCATCAATATTAGAACATTTCCATCATCTCCAAAGAAACCCTGTACCCATTAAGCAGCCATTCCCTGTGCTCACCCTCACCTCCCCAGCCCCCAGCAACCACGAATCTACTTTCTGTCTATATGGATTTGCCTATTCTGGACGTTTCCTATACATGGAATCATACAATAGATGGCCTTCTGTGTCTGGCTTCTTTCACTTAGCATGATATCTTCAAGATTCATGCCTACTGTAGCATGAATCAGGACTTCATTCCTTTTTATGGCCAAATAATATGCCATTGCGCAGATAGACCACATTTCTTCTATCCATTCATCCACTGATGGATATTTATGTTTTTTCTATTTTTTAGCTCTTGTGAATCATGCTGCTGAGAACATTCGCATGAAAGTTTTTGTTTTAAGTTTCTTTTAAGTTCTTTTGGGTTTTGCATTAATTTTGAATTTTAAATAGAGTATATAAAAATATTTTTTCATGTTGATTTCATCTTGAGTTTTTCGACGTCCCCTTAAAATTTGCACCTGCACCAAGTGCTTGACTGGCCTCACCCTGCTCCCACTCCACAAATCTTGTCCCTGCTAGCTGTGTGACTTTGAGCGAGTTGCTTACCCTCTCAGAGCCTCAGTTTCCTCCTCTGTAAAATGGGCACAATCCCTGTACCTACTCACAGCTGTTAGGGGGCTACACTGAGGTAATGACGCACGTTACAGACCCAGCCCACAGTAGACTTAAGTCGATGCGTTTTCCCTCCTGGGAGGCCAGATGTTGGGGCTGGCAGTGGCGGGGGGGGGTCCTCAAATGGATGTGTCCTAGCCTTGCCCTTGAGGAGAGTTGACCCGACAGCCTAGAACTCTGCTGCTTCTGTTCCCAAGGCTGTTTTTGTTCTCTTGCCTCAGCCTGGCCCCCTACGAGGTCGCTGGGGGAGGGACCCGATGCTGGTCACCCGAAGGCCTCCCCGGCTCCCAGCACCTTCCATCCCAGCTGTCCTGGGCCCCCCACCGCTGCCTCCCCCGCCCTCCGCTCTGCCCACTCCCATGGAAGGCCACGGCTCCCCATCCCTCTGCGCTGCCATGAGGCCTGCACTTTGCAGGGTGAAGTCCAAAGTTCAGTCCCTTCGCTAAGCACATGGATAAATATGAACCTTGGAGAATTTCCCCAGCTCCAATGTAAACAGAGCGGGCAGGGGCCCTGATTCACTGGCCACTGGGGCCAGGGTTGGGGGTTGGGGGTGCCCACAGGGCTTGGCTAGTGGGGTTTGGGGGGGCAGCGGGCGCAAGGAGCCTGGTTTGGGCCTGCCTGCTGGCCGGCCAGCACGGAGCCAGCCCACTCGCGGGGGAGGCGGCCGGCTCAGTGGCCCTGGGCCGCGTGGCCCGCGCTAGTGGAGCCATGGTTTCTAAACTGAGCCAGCTGCAGACGGAGCTCCTGGCGGCCTTGCTCGAGTCGGGCCTGAGCAAAGAGGCGCTGATCCAGGCGTTGGGTGAGCCGGGGCCCTACCTGCTGGCCGGAGACGGCCCGCCGGACAAGGGGCAGTCCTGCGGTGGTGGCGGTCGAGGGGAGCTGGCCGAGTTGCCCAATGGGCTGGGGGAGACGAGGGGCTCCGAGGACGAGACGGACGACGAGGGGGAAGACTTCACGCCGCCCATTCTCAGAGAGCTGGAGAACCTCAGCCCCGAGGAGGCAGCCCACCAGAAAGCCGTGGTGGAGACCCTGCTGCAGTAAGGACCCCTCCCCTGTTCCCAGCTCCCAAGGAGCCCGGAGGGGCCCAGCCTCGGCTCCTGACCAGCCCTTGCCAGTCCAGAGTCCCATGGGCTGTAGCCTTTAGGCTGGTTGTCGGCAAGGGGGACAGGGCCCATTAGAGCTTGGAAGCGGGGGTGGGGTGGGGTCCTAGCTCGGAGGTTGGAGCCTCCAGCCCCTGACCCGGCCCTCTGCGGGGTCCCGAGTCTCCATGAGCCAAGGCTTTCAGCCCAGTGCTTGGGAAGTGGGGCATGCCCCAGGGGAGCCCCAAGATGGGGACAAAGCAGGAGAGTCCACGATTCTAGTCCCTGGACAACGTGGGTGGGGAGGCAGGGAATTTTTAGCTACCATGCCCATTTCTACTCCCCCAATCCCAACTTCCCTGCTAGGCACCCGGATGCACCAGTGGGGAGGAGGGGCCCAGGCTGGGGTTTTGGGGGGCCCAGGCTGGGGTTTTGGGGGCCCCAGTTGGCCTGCCTGGAACTCAAGCATTCAGCCAGCAGAACCCAGGTCTTTCTTACCTGAGGGAAATGGAGCCTTAGGACGGGAGCTGCTCCCCTTTCCGGCACAGCCTCGGGCCATGCCCCTCACCAGTGGGTACCATTAGAAGCCTCCCCACTCTGTACCCCACCCACTGGCTGGCTCCCCATCTCCCGGAGAACTGGGTGGGTCTGAGCCCGATGCCTCCCCTCTCCTCAGCAGAGCTGACCTGGTTACTAATTACCCACGGGCTTTATTATTTCTCTTTTGTTTTATAAATTTATAAATGGCAAAAGGCTCTGATAAGGCCTGTGATCATTAACTTGGAGGGCTGGTAGCCTGGGGAAGCCTGAGCCAACCAACTTCGCAGGGAGCAGGGGTGGGGGAGGTTGGAGGTGAGGGAAGGGGAACCTGGGGGCTGCAGGGACTGCCTCTCCCCTAAGGCTCTGTAACCTCCATCCTAACAGCCAGGTGGGCACGTGCTGAGGTTTCACAGGTATCATTTCGGGTCACGTTGAGATGACCTCTGGAGGCACCTGGGGACAACTGCTTTGCAGATGAGGGAACTGAGGGTCAGAGGGGGATGGAGCTGGACTAAGGCCACCCAGCTGGGGCTCCACACCCACTCTCTTTGGTGCCCTCAGTCACCATGACCGGGGACGGGGCCAGCTGGGGGTGGCTGGGGGTTCTGAGGAAGAGTCCCAAAGACCACCTCTTTTCTGTCCAAGGTCCTGATCCCAGCTTGGGGTTGGGGAGGGCTGGATCCCTGCCTCAGGGAGCTCTCAGGGCCTGCCAGGCCTTGTGAGGGCCTGGGCAGGAGGCAGGGGAGTAGCCAGGGCCCCCTGACTTGGCAGGAAGAGGAGGGCAAAGGGCCCTGCCGTGTTGCAGGGGAGGGGCAAAGAGTCTGGCATCTCCAGACCCAGGGCGAGGGCAACCCGGACAAGGGTGGGGCAGGGCCAGACCTGCTCAGGGTCCCAGATGGGACTGGGGGCCTTTGGGGGGGAGTGGGGGCAGGGAGTGCCAAAGGCCTTACCTGGCTGGGTGGGGCCTCTTGATCAGCAGCCCCTTTGGTGGGATGATGGGTGGAGGGAAAGGCTTGATCCACAGCACTCGAGCGGGAAGCAGGGGTCAAAGTGCTCCCTGGGGACCAGCAGAGACCTGGAAGCTGAGGGAGAGAGGGGAGACATGGAGGAAGAGACAGGGCGTCAGGGGAGATGGAGAGAGAGGCCTGGAGAAGCAGAGTGGAGCGGACGAGCCGGGAGGGGAGAGGGGCTGACGCGCAGCTGGGAGAACGGGCTGGGGAGAGAGCGAGGCGCCCCAAGCTGCGAGGAGGCTGGAGTGCTTGCCTCCCGCCCCGATTGGGTTTTCTTTAATGCTAACAGCATGCTATTTACTTTCCATTTAAATTTGAGATGTTGCTATAAATTATCAACCAGCTCCTTGTTCCTGCGGGGTTTATAACTAACTACCTGGGTTACTTATTGTTCAGGTAACAAAAGGGATCTGAAAACGCCCCGAGGGGAAAGAGTGGGGCCTTGGGCCTCAGGGCACAGGCTGCAGAGGGGTAGGGGACCCCCATGAAGGCCTGGCCAGTGGGGGAGGTTGAGGCTGGAAAGGATGGTAAAGAGGCAGGGCTTCCCGTGGAAGCCAAGTGTGACCAAGTGTGACCTTGGGCAAGTCTCTTCTCCTCCTGCCTCTGTTTCCCTACCTGGACAATGAGTAAAATTCAAACTCCCTGCCCTGATTCCCTGATCTCTTCCTGAGGGACCTCTCTCCCTCCCTCACTTTCCTCCAGTTACACTACACTTTGCTGATTCCCACCTCAGGGCCTTTGCATGTGTTGTACCTTCTCCCCGAAACCTTCTTTCCAGATCTTCCCACGGTCAGTTCCTTCTCCTCTTTTTGCTCAAATGCCACCACAGTCACTCCCTCTTCCACTACTTTCATTGACTTTCCCCTGAAACTTATCATTACTTATTATTACCTTATTGGTCTGTTTTCTATCTCCTGCTATGACAACAGGAGCTCTTCCAGAGGCTTGTTCACCACTCAGACCCCTGATATCCAGCCCAGTGCTGACACACAGCATGAATGAATGAGGGACTAGGCTTCTCTGAGCCCTGGGGATGTCTGCTGCAATGGCCAAGGGAGTAACACGTTCCCAGGGCTCCTTCCTCAGTGTCCTCCTGGGCCCTCCTGTCCCTGAGCAGCTCATACTCAATCTTGAGGGTCTCTGGTCCTCTCCATTGGGCAGCACCAAGGCACTGAGACCCAGGAAGACAGTGGCCAAGGTGGGGCAATCTGACATCCCTGAGGCCAGCTTACCTGGGCTTGAACCCCAGCTCTGCGCAGGCAGGCAATTTCACTTTTCTGAGTCCCAGTGTTCTCTGCAAGGCAGAGCTGATCATAACGCTTACCCACAGGGTAAGCATGTGAATGCAACGAACAGTTGCTATTATCAGTGGTCCCATTTTACAGATGAGCAAACTAAAGCTCAGAGAGGCAAAGTGACCTGCCCAAAGTAACTCTTACAAAGAAGTAAGGCCAGGACTTGGACCCAGGTCCTCCTAATCCCACACTTTGCACAGCGCCCTGAGGTGGCATGCCTGTCCTTGATACATTTATCTCCCTCTTTACCCTCCTGGGTCATTCTTGCTGTTAATGTCACCATCGACCACTTCCGCGTAGTGCTCGAGGACTCACGAAGCGCTTACAAGTGCATTAAGCTCGTTTTCTCCTCCTGACAACCTATGAAATATTATTAGCTCCCTATCACAGTTGAGGAAACTGAGGCACACAGAAGTTAAGAAACTTCCCAGGGCCACCCGGAGAGTGAGTGGCAGAGCTGGGATTTACACTGAGAACTCGGCTCCCCCTCCGGATGAGTGGCCTTCAGGTTGGTCTCCCAGCTCTGCAGCCTTGGACCCACTGAAACCCCATGGGCCAGGGAGCAAGAGGCCCAAGGCCTCGAACCTCTGACTGACCCTAGAACTGGCAGGAGGCGGGAGGAGGGGGATGTGGGCAGACCTTCACCTTTCCTGGGCCCTCTTCCCTCTGCTGTGGGGCTGGACGTCCCAGGACTAGGTCGCTGATGATGATGATGATGATGATGGCAACAATATTGTTCCACTTACTGAGCACTTACTGTGTGCCTGGCCCTGTCCTCAGCATTTCACTCCTATTAGAAACTCGTTCAGTTCTCCCAATAGAGAACAGGGAGGCAGGCGTGAATTTGCCTCTGTGTTACAGGGGAGATGCAGGCCACGTGCACATTGGGCGCGAGGCCGCAGTGGTGGGATCTGAACCCAGGTTGGTTCGACTCTCAAACCCATTAGAGTGAAAGCAGGAGATGCCTGGAGACCTGGCCTCTTAGTTCTGCGCTGGGGAAAATGTCCTGAAAAGAGCCATGTTCTTGGAGACTGTGGCGGGGGGGAGAGAAAGAGGGCAGAAAACAGAGAGACACAGAGACAGAAGGAGAGAGAGTGAGAGAAACAGAGACAGATAGAGACACATGGGGTCAGAAGGACAGAGACAGACAGTAAGTCTTTAGTTTGAGCCAGGAGAGGCCCTGTTGAAGGAAGACTGGGCTCCTTCTCTCTGGAGAACAGACAGGGAGGGAGGATCTCTCAGGAGGGTGATGACTGCAGTTGGGGGAGGAGGGAGGCCATCGGGCAGCCCAGCCCCGGAGTCAGATAAACATGTTTGCCACGGAGCACAAGGCTGGACTTTGTCCTGCCCTTCCCTCCCAGCTCTGACTGGCACCCGGGGACCGGGGGAGGTGGGGAGGAGAGGCTCCTAGGAAAGCAGGGAGATAGGGCTTGGGGAGAGGTTGGGGGGTTCAGGAAAGTGAAATATTCTTGAGTCCCAGCAAAGTCACCTTGGACAAGTGTTCACCTTTCTGAGCCTCAGTCTTCTCACCTGTGAAATGGGCATACTTCCCAGGGTTATTGTAAGATTTAAATGACCAGCCCTTACCTGGCTCACCATAAATACTCAAGAAACATGAATTCTCACGGCTATCATTTCTACACAAATGGGACTTTGCTGGACCGACTGCTGATTAACTATATCTGTCCCCACCTTCCATTCCTCCCTGCCTGTATGGGGACTGCTGATAAAAAAAAAAGGAGGAAGTCAGAGGGCCAAAGTGGATGAAAGGCTCTGTGCCCTCATGTCTCAGAAGGGCACTGTCAAGGACGCAGGCGAGGCTGGTTCTTTGAGGAAAGACAGAAGGGGCAGGGGAGAAGTCAGTGTGGGGTGGGCTTCAGAGCACTGGGGGGTTCTTTTCTTTTCTTTTTTTCACAATTCACTTTTAAACATTATATATGTATATGTAGTATATTATATGATACTGTATTATTGATACATAATTTATGAAGTACAGAAGAGTAACAGAGAAAACACTCCCCTCTCATCCTGTCCCCAGCATCCAATCAGTGACTCCAGTTCATTCTGTATACTTCTGGTATTTCATGTGAACAAAGCAAATACGTAGAAATCTTTTATCCCACTTAAAATTTTACACACATAGCACAGTAGACCTACCACACAAACTGTTCCATCTAGGCTTGTACAGAGCTTTCTCAGTGGGTTTTTATGGCTGCATTGTACAGCGGCACTGCAATTTGGTTAATCAGCATCCTTTTGCTGGATGCTTAGGTTGTTTCCAATCTTTGGCTGTGGCAAACGACATGGAGATGAATCACTTCTTACACACGCCATTTGTCACATATGCCTCAATTCTAGAAGCAAACTGCTGCGTCAAGGCTGTGGGAACACAGGCTTGGGATCGCACAGACCTGGGTTTAAATCCCAGCTCTGCCTGTTTCAGCACTGTTGTATCTGACACATGGTTGTAATAGAAGCTCAAGAGAGGATGAAGGGAAGAGAGGAGGGTTGAGACAGAGCAGAAGAGGGATAGAGAATTTATATCGTACAGGCAACCTGACCCCTTCCATTCCCCACAGTGAGCAGAGAACAGGAGATCGAGCCACAGGTGGCCTCAGGTCCCCTTGAATCCCTCGAGTGAGAGAATTGAGCCCACAGAGTGGAATTCCGTGCTCAGACACGCTCATTTTTCTTTCAAGGCCTTGGGATGCCAACCCCTAACCCCTTCACCTGGGACTCTGTTGAGAAATTAGCCACCCGCCTCAGTGCTGTGGGGAGACTGGCTGCGCCACCATCTAGGGTTTAGTGCAGATTTTCAGGAGGCGTTTTGATGCTATGTGATTTTTATCTGACAGACTGACTTAGAACCAAATCCTTTCAGCTGGGGTGGGACTCTACTGGGCTGACCCTGTGACCTTTGGCAAGAGATACAAGTGACGCAGTGCTCTGAGCCTCAGTGGCCCTGGATGTAAAGTGGGAGAATCATGTTTCTCTCCTTGTTTTCAGACCCCAATTTTTTCCAGTAGATCTCTCTCATCTATCCATCCATCCAACCACCCATCCACCCACCCATCCACCCATCCATCTAACATCTACCCATCAACATCCCATCTATCCATCCTCTCACCCACCATCCACCATCAATTCACTGACCATCCCATTACCCACTCATCCATCCATCCATCCATCCATCCACTCATTCATTCATGCATTCACCAAGGGCATACTCTATGTCAGGCCTATTTTGGGTGCCGAGAACTAGACAGTTCCTGCCCTCCAGGTGTTTATAGTCTCTCACAGTGGTTAAGACACAGCCACAAATAACATTTCTAGGTAGAATGGGGGGGATCTTTAAAGGAGGCACAAAGATGAGTACCCTCCCCATCTGGCTTGTGCAGCTTCCAGGGGGAGTCTCTTTTTGTCTACATCTGTGTCCATGTCTCTGTGTGTCCGTGTTTCGAAAGCTTTATCTGTTCCTATGTCTGTGTGGGACTGGTTGGGGCCTGTGTCCACATGTCTGCCACGTGTATGTGTCTGCAAGTTTCTGTCCCCATGTCCTTGTGTCCTGGCATGAGTGCCCATACCTCCTGTCCCTGAGTCTAGGTACAGGCTCCTGGGCTCCACGCTTGCTTCCATCTACCATCCTCACCCCCCGGGTGGACAGGGCTCCCAGCACCCACCCTGGGCTGAGCAGCCTGTCCTTGTCCCCCCGCCCCCCGCCAGGGAGGACCCATGGCGTGTGGCTAAGATGGTCAAGTCCTACCTGCAGCAGCACAACATCCCGCAGCGGGAGGTGGTCGACACCACCGGCCTCAACCAATCCCACCTGTCCCAGCACCTCAACAAGGGCACCCCCATGAAGACGCAGAAGCGAGCCGCCCTGTACACCTGGTACGTCCGCAAGCAGCGAGAGGTGGCCCAGCGTAAGTAATAACCGACTGCAGCCCTGTCTTCCCGGCAGGGTCTGGGACTACCTGCAGCTCGAGGGTGGGAGCTGGAAGCCTCCCACTCCATTCCTCGGACAGGCAGACTGAGAGGAAGTCGGGAGGATTCAACCAGCATGTATCAGCTGTTCTGCGCAAGGCGCTCTGGAGGGGGGAAGGAGGGTTGGTCTTGGGCATCCTCTTTGGGTGGGTGAACTGGGCCCCTGTCCTCCAAGAGCTCCCTGTGTAGAGGGGAAGCAGGAGAACAAATCATTATGATTCGGTGAGACAAGTATTATAATGTGATAACGCCAACAACAAAAGCTAGTGTTTATGGAGCACTCACCGTGCGCCAGGCCCAGGGCAGGGCACACAGAAAGTGTTTCCAAGTGTTGAGCTGGTGGAGGAGGAGAGAATAATCTCTTCCTCAGGGAGGCAGGGGCATCAGGAAGGATCAACTAGAAGTATGATCTTTTGACTAAGTCTTAAAGTGTGAGTTGAATTTTGACCCATGAAGATGCAGGGATGGGGTTTCAGGCAGAAGCGCGGGCAGGATTAGAGGCTCAGAGGTGAGGTGTGTGCTTCGGGAATCCTCCACTGCAAACCTGGGAGGAGCTAGGTGCACTGTTATTCCGGGAATGCTGGGTTTCACTACCCGGGCCTCATACCCCACAAAATCCTAAGTGCACTTCCACACTTTTGAGCCTAAGTGTAAAAAAAAAATGTTTTTGATGTTTCTTTTATAATTATCCAGGTTTTCAAGGTAATACACACCGAATTTATAAAAAAAAAAATAGAAGAAAGTAAAGATTTTACAATAAAAATTAGGTGTCCTCCTCCTAAGGCAGCCACTGGCATTCCCAGTCTCATACGTAACCTTCCAGGGGTACTGTATGTATATACTGGCTATATACATATTTCCCCTGCTCTTTGAAGGGCTGCTAGCTGTTCTGTTATTTGGAGGCGCCATTAACTGGCCTCCTACCAAAGAACCAGCTGAGAAAGTGCCTGGGTCTCTTCTCTCCTGGCTAATACTTATACTTTAAGCTTGATTTTCAAGTCTGGAATGTTGAAAATAGCACAGAATCTACTCAGGAGATACAGTTCAATTTTCTGCTCTACTGTGCGACTCTGGAAAAATACTTAACCTCCCTGATCCTCAGCTGCTTCAACTATAAAATGGGATGGCATATGTGTCAAATGTGAACAAATGCTGATGCTTACCTGGAGCCTTGTATTGAGGACTGTGAGATTATATCTTGGCCCAGTAGCAGAGTATGCAGGGGTTGATTAGTGATGTCTCCCTTGGACACAGGTTAGGAAAGGGGTGGTCTGTGTGCTGTGTGTCTGTCATCACTGGATTAGATGATTTCTTTTTTTTTTTTTTTTTTTTTTTTTTTTTGCGGTACGCGGGCCTCTCACTGTTGTGGCCTCTCCCATTGCGGAGCACAGGCTCCGGACGCGCAGGCTCAGCGGCCATGGCTCACGGGCCCAGCCGCTCCGCGGCATATGGGATCCTCCCGGACCGGGGCACGAACCCGTATCCCCTGGCATCGGCAGGCGGACTCTCAACCACTGCGCCACCAGGGAGGCCCGATTAGATGATTTCTAAGTTCTAGCTGTAAGCTCCTCTGGCTCAGCATCCTAGGAATGAGAAAGAACCACGGGCATGGTTAGGTGAACCAATTCCAGCATGGTGAACCAATGCTGGAAGGTGGGATTGGCCAGTGTTTTGCTAATGGCTCTCTGTGCCCACAGAGTTCACCCACGCAGGGCAGGGTGGGCTGATTGAAGAGCCCACGGGCGATGAGCTACCAACCAAGAAGGGTCGGAGAAACCGTTTCAAATGGGGCCCAGCATCCCAGCAGATCCTGTTCCAGGCCTACGAGAGGCAGAAGAACCCCAGCAAGGAGGAGCGGGAGGCGCTGGTGGAGGAGTGTAACAGGTAGAATGGCTGGTGGTCAGCAGGGCTGGTTTGGTCTGGGCTGGGGGAAGCCAAGGGAGGCTCCCCAGGTTTTGAGAGCTCCTGCTGTTGGCCCAGGAGTTCTCAGCTCCTGTTCAGTGTCTGACACCTAGCTCCATTCCTGGCACCCACCCCGCACCGACCCAAGCAGCCCTTGAGTGGCTGCTCGTCTCACTAATCCTCACTACAACCCTACACTTACTGGGCTCACTCTATAACTAAAGAGATTAAGAGAGGCTAAGTCACTTGCTCAAGGTTGCACAGCAGACTGGGCTCGGAACCCAGGTTTGCCAGCCTCAGCAAATACTCAGGTAGAGAGCCCTACTTCTCAGAACCCTCCCCCCAGCCCCAGGGGAGGGTTCTTCTGTGCCTGATCCAGAGGCTCATGAGTGGCCATTTCTGCAGGGCGGAGTGCATCCAGAGGGGGGTGTCACCGTCACAGGCGCAGGGGCTGGGCTCCAACCTCGTCACAGAGGTGCGTGTCTACAACTGGTTTGCCAATCGGCGCAAGGAAGAAGCCTTTCGGCACAAGCTGGCCATGGACACGTACAGCGGGCCGCCACCAGGGCCAGGCCCAGGCCCTGCGCTGCCTGCCCATGGCTCCCCTGGCCTGCCCCCACCGGCCCTCTCTCCCGGTAAGGTCCACGGTGAGTGCCATGTGGGCAGGGGGATTGGGACGGTGGGTAGAGGGAATATGGGGGTGGGTGGGAGAGTTGGGGAGCACCAGCCCAGTGGCAGCAGCCACCCAAACCTCTTAGCACTTCCTTACGGCTCCAACTCCACTCTATTTGTACTGCTCTATCCACTCCACCCCTCTCCATTCCATTCACCACTCAGCTTCGCCCACTGTACTCCATTCCATCCACTCCATTCACTCCACCCTCACTTGATTTCAGTCACTTCAACTCATTCCAGATCAAACTAACTCAATTCATTTCAGCTCAGTTCAATTCAATTCAGTTCAACTCATTATAATCTAATTTAATTCATTTAAATTTGGAATAGTTTGATCCAACCCAATTCCCAATTGATTCAGTTTAACTAAATGTACTTCAAGGAAATTCAGTTAATTTTTTATCAATCCAATTCGACTCAATCAGTTTCAATTCATTTCTGGTTTGATTCAGTGATACTCAGTTTCATTCAACTAATTCCAGTTCATTCTATTCAAGTCAGTTTGCTGTGGTTTAATTTCATTACCGTCAATTCAGTTTGGCTCAGTTGTCTTTTTTTTTTTGGCCACACTGCACTGCACGGCATGCGGGATCTTACCCTGACCAGGGATCAAACCCCATGCCCCCTGCAGTGGGAGCACAGAGTCTTAACCACTGGACCGCCAGGAAAGACCCTGGCTCAGTTGTCTTTTATTGAGCACCTACTTGTGTTCAAGGAGTTGGAAGCAACCAGCACAGGGCCTGGCAGGAAGTGGACACTCAAGCAAAGTCTGCTGGCTGCATAAAGATGGGGTGAGGGGTCTGCGCAAACCAATGCAGTTTGGAATGATGGGGGCCATGGAGGCGGGCAGAGAAGTGGGTTGCTGAGGCTGGACACTGCTCCCGCTCCAGGAGTGCGCTATGGACAGCCTGCAACCAGTGAGGGGGCGGAAGTGCCCTCAAGCAGTGGTGGTCCCTTGGTGACAGTGTCTGCACCCCTGCATCAAGTGTCCCCCACGGGTCTGGAGCCCAGTCACAGTCTGCTGAGCACAGAAGCCAAATTGGTGAGTGTCCCGCCCCATCCCCCACCCCCGGCCAATCTCCCCTTGGCTGGGAGATTCTGGAGCAGTCCCCAGGGAGGTAGGGTGGGACCCCACCTGACTCAGTTTGGCTTCCCCTCCAAGGTCTCGGCCACTGGGGGCCCCCTGCCCCCTGTCAGCACCCTGACAGCACTGCACAGCTTGGAGCAGACATCCCCGGGCCTCAACCAGCAGCCCCAGAACCTCATCATGGCCTCACTTCCCGGGGTCATGGCCATAGGGCCTGGTGAGCCTGCCTCCCTGGGCCCCACGTTCACCAACACGGGCGCCTCCACCCTGGTCATTGGTAAGCTGGTGGGGTGGATGGGCGCATCTGGGTGAGGGGCTCATGGGGCTCCCACAGAATCCAGGAGCAGGACGAGCCACTGGAACTCATTCCTTCATGTATTTATTGAGTGCCCACTCTGTGCTCCACCGGTGATACACAAGTGGACCGAACAGCCCCAAATCTCAGCCACCCAAGTGGGGAGGCAGACAATAAGCAGAGTATGGGTTGGCCAAAAAGTTGGTTCAGGTTTTTCCTAACAGCTTACAGAAAACCCCGAACAAACTTTTTGGCCAACCCAATTCATAAGTTATATAGTACCTTAAAAGGGAAGACAGCTATGGGAAGACAGAGCAGAGCAAGGGGGACTGAAGTTTTCTAGGTTTTCGGTTTTAGTTTTTTTTTTTAAAAAAGCCCAGAAAAACTTTATTCAGAACTACTATGGAGAAACTCAATATATAAGACAGACAGGGAGCTGCTGGGAGCTGGGTACAGAGAGTTAAGCCCCAGGGCCTTTGCATTGCTGTGGAACCCCAGGGCTCCAGGGACCCTAGTTTGACACACCCCCGGCCCTTATGACGAGCTAGCAGCTCAGAGGGGGAGTTAACTTGCCAGGGCTGTAACTTAGTGAAGGTTCCTAGTACAAGGCTGTTTCCTGATTACCTTGTCCCCTCCTCCAACCCACTGGCCCTAGGAGAGAGGGATGGTGCCCCTGGGGGTCAGGGCTGGGCCTGGGGAGGCCATGGAGGCGGCAGGAGGTCTGGCTGACTCCTGCCCCTCCCGCTCCAGGCCTGGCCTCCACGCAGGCACAGAGCGTGCCAGTCATCAACAGCATGGGCAGCAGCCTGACTACCCTGCAGCCCGTCCAGTTCTCGCAGCCTCTGCACCCTTCCTACCAGCAGCCGCTCATGCCCTCCGTGCAGAGCCACGTGGCCCAGAGCCCCTTCATGGCCACCATGGCCCAGCTGCAGAGCCCCCATGGTGAGCACCCCTCGGCCCCCCTGCTGGGAGAGGTGGTGGGAGAGGCTGGCTGTCGTTGAGCCCAGGGGAAGGGGGCGGCTTAGGAGATGCTGTGGTCTGTGTGTGTGTGTCTGATACAAGTGTGAGTGCTTCTGTGACGGGGGCTCTGCGGGTGCTCAGATGAGCGTCTGTGGGCTGGAATACGTTTGTGTGTGAATCCGTGTGGCTGCGTGTGCACGCACGTGGGTTTGTGTGAGTGGGTGTTTGTGTGTGCACACCCACGTGTGCCCTTGGGGCCATATGTATTTCTCAGCTTTTAGAAAGGTAATGTGGTGCATACACCATGAATGACACAACACTCCCAGCAGGGCTTGGGGCAACACCCTGTCATCAAACACCATGATTCCTGCAGCAAAATGTAGAATTCCACGAAGTGGGTTAATAAAGACCCAGCCTCACATCAGGTTCAGGTCAGATTTTGCCACCAAATGAGCTCTAGTGCCAACCAGACAAAAACCTGTTGGCTTTCCGACCTTTCTGGAACTTGGACTCTTGGATAAGGGCTTGTGGACATGAACATCTGTGTATTTGGTGGAGGGCACCATTTATGCGTGTATGTGGGTGGTTGTGTTTTCATCTGGGTCCATGTGAGAATACGTGATTTACATTGTTTTCTACTGGCATCTGTGTGTATATTTGTGGGGCTGGAGACTGCAGGTGAAATTCTGGGTTACACTGTGGATGGAGAGGGGTCCTGGGGATGCAGAAATGCTGCCCCCTCCTCAACCCCTAACAGGAGCCCTGGCCTTTCCCTCCAAGGCCGGTACTTAGTGCCCGAACAGCACCTGTGCCTCCCGTTGCCCTTCACCTGTCCTCTCGAGGTGACCGCAGGAGCTGGGTTTGGGTTCCTGGCCTCGCCCAGGCTCCTCTCCACCGAGACAGGCGGAGCAGGCCCCTGCGGTTGGGGAGAGCGTCCAACCCCTCTACCTGGAGCTCCCAGTTTTGGAAATCAGCCCCGAGTCCCCAGCCACTGCCCCACTGGGCTGCTCACCAGGCCCACGCCCCATTTCCCCCGAGCCCCCCACCTTGAGGCCCTCCTGGGAGGGGTCCAGCCCAGCCCAGGTGCCAAGTCTGTGTCCTCCTCTCTCCTCCCCCCCTCCCGGCCAGCCCTCTACAGCCACAAGCCCGAGGTGGCCCAGTACACCCACACTGGCCTGCTTCCGCAGACCATGCTCATCACCGACACCAGCAACCTGAGCGCCCTGGCCAGCCTCACGCCCACCAAGCAGGTAAGGCCCAGGCCTGCCCCGGCCCCTCCCTGGGTCCTGCCCCAGCGCACACCCTGGGGGCTCAAGAGCTGCCCTTCTGCCAGGTCTTCACCTCAGACGCTGAGGCCTCCAGTGAGTCCGGGCTTCACACACCAGCGTCCCAGGCCGCCACCATCCACATCCCCAGCCAGGACCCTGCTGGCATCCAGCACCTGCAGCCCACCCATCGGCTCAGCGCCAGCCCCACTGGTGAGTGGCCTTTCCCTGCCCCAGCCCTGCCGTCCCCATAGCTGGGGAGGAAGTTGTGGGCAGCAGACAGGGGGCAGGGAGGGGGTAAATGCGCAGGGGCAGCTGTGCTCCCCTGACGTGAGCCGAGGGGGGTGTGAAACCACAGGAAATGGGCCTGTCTCACAGGAACGTCTATTAACCCAGTTGAGGAAAAGATAACCGGAAGAGGTGGTAGGGGGTAATCAGGAGGCGAGAACTGGGCTTGCTGGGGACCAGAAGTGACTCATGGATGTGTTGCTTTAGCTCAGGGTTTAGCATTTTTTTTTGTTTGTTTGTTTTTTTGCGGTACGTGGGCCTCTCACTGTTGTGGCCTCTCCCGTTGCGGAGCACAGGCTCCGGATGCGCAGGCTCAGCGGCCACGGCTCACGGGCCCAGCCGCTCCGCGGCATATGGGATCCTCCCAGACCGGGGCACGAACCCGTATCCCCTGCATCGGCAGGCGGACTCTCAACCACTGCGCCACCAGGGAGGCCCAGCATTTTTTTGAATTTGTTGCCAACAGCTAAAAATTAAGAGCTTTCATAGACTTCTGGCTCCTCTTGCAAAGTCGGAAGGACTCATGTTGCCCCATGGCAACCAGAGTGTGGGCTCTCCAGCCCACCACGTCCCACCCAACCCACACATTTCCATTCCCTGAAGACCTGAGTCTGCAGCCCACAAAGTCAGGGTGAAGAGCAGGCACTTTGGAGTCAGGCTGCCAGGCTCTGAGACCCAGGGCAGCCACTTGCTAAGTGTGAGCTTCAGCATCCTCCATCCAGCCCTGGTGGCTAGAGGGACAGTCACTGAGGGCTCCATGGTCCAGGCTCTGTGCCCTACCCATGAGGTGTGTGTCGGCATCCCCGTTTTACAGATGAGAAAGCACTCAAGGAGGAGAGGGACTTGGTGGCGCTTCCAACAGCCACTAGGTAGTGGGGCCAGGACCTGAACCCAGGTCCAAACTCAAAGCCCATTCATGCTCTCTTGAGGGTTCTCCTGAGACACAGAACCAATAGGAATACACACACACACACATATATTTAAGGAATTGGCTGATATGACTGTGAGGGCTGGCGAGTCTGAGAGCTTCAGGGTAGGAGGTGATGCTGCAGTCTCCTTCTCCAGGAAACCTCAGCCTTTGCTCTTGAGGTCTTCAACTGATTGGATGAGGGCCACCCACATTACCAAGGGAACTCTCCTTTACTTAACGTCAACTGACGTAGGTGTTAACCACATTACAAAATACCTGCACAGCAACGCCTGCACTGGGGTTTGGCTCAGTGACTGGGTACTAAAAGGCAGCCGAGCTGACGCATAAAACTAACCAAGACGCCGGCTCACCAGCGCTTCTGTGATGTTCCCACTAAAATGTGCTGGGAAGGCCACTCCCTCGTGGCCCTGGAGCCTGGCGGGGGGTGGGGGGTTAACAAGGCCCGAAGGCAGAGGTGTGACTCTGGGGTCCGGTTACCTGCTGAGATTCAGGAGGTAGCGAGGTGCCACTTTCCCATCCCGAGTACCCCTTAGGGACGGTGGCGGGGGAGGGGTCGGGACGGGCGTGGCAGGCAGCCAGCCGCCTCCTCTGCCTCTGCAGTGTCCTCCAGCAGCCTGGTGTTGTACCAGAGCTCCGACTCCACCAATGGCCATGGCCACCTGCTGCCATCCAACCACAGCGTCATTGAGACCTTCATCTCCACGCAGATGGCCTCTTCCTCCCAGTAACCATGGACATGGCCTCCCCAGGGGATGGGCCCTGGAGCTTACACAGCCTGCTGGAGGGGTGACCAAGACATCTGAGCCTGCAAAACTTTCACTGCCCCCAGGCTGCTGCTCTTCCCTGGAAAACTGTGCCTCAGTCCCCACCCTGTTCCCCTCAGAAAAGGGGGGTGTTCTGAGGCGCCCCAACCCGAGGAGGGCTGCTTCAGTGCACAAGAGGGAATCATGCAGAGCGTGGAAGCAGAGCCTGTTCCTGGTGGGACTCGGGAGGGACTGTCCCTGCTGCTCAGGGTAAATCTTGTCACTTGGAACAGAAGGCGGCAGCCTTGGACTCTGGTACCCCCAGGCCGGGCCTGTGGAGATCCCTGGCACCCCGCAGGGAACTGCCGGCCACACTTCTCAGGACACCAGCCTGTGTAGCTGGGAGAGAGGTCATAGGTCAACGTGGCCCCATTCTGTCACCTGTGCCCCAGTCAGGCCACTCCGCCCAGCCCCCCTTCCTGCTTTTAACCCGCACACCCATTTGGACCCACCTGTCCCCCCTCACATAAGCATCGCCTGAGTGGTTCCTCTGTGCCAGGGCCTGGGGAAAACGGGCCTCTCCAGCTTCCCTCGTCCTGAGCCATCCCTCTCCCCGGCCGCCATGACCTCCCGTTTTCTTGGACATCTGTCCCCCTGCGCATCACACCTTCTGATGCCAGCCTGGCATCTCGCCTCTACTGGAAAGCCCCCCACCCCCGCAGGCCTAGGTGTTGTCCCTGCTGCTATGGGAGACCCGTGACTCTGTGCCTGGTGCCAAGTCAAGGTAGGGGGGCAGCAGACCCTTCCCTGCTTTGGGGGAGAAGCTGCTGAGCTCAGAAGGCGGTAAGGCCGGGCAGCTGGCAGAGCTGAGGGGCCCAGAGGGAGAAGAGAGGCGAGACCAGAGGAGGGGTTGCCGCCTGGAAGCTTGAAGCCCAGCTAGCTGACGGGAGGCGTTCACAGCCCCCCACCCCGGGGAGGCTGAGGTCCTGAGGGACAAGGGAGCCGTGCCAACCCAGGGCTCATCTCCCTGGGGCTGCTGCAGATAACCCAGCCCTAGTGGACTGCCTCCATCCTGGACTGAGGAAGGAGCCAGGGGAGAACTGGCATCCCCTGCAGCTTGCAGCCGGCTAAGGGAGAGCCTGTACATTTATTTAACTTTTAGTAAAGTAAATGAGGAACATGTTGAAACATCTTGCTTGTCCACACATCGCCCAGATGGGATTGGGCAGGCAGAGGGCGGTGGAAGGGGACCAGGAGCCCAAGGAGGGATGGGGCCGGCACACACACTCTCATATCCCACCTCTGTCTTCCTTGCTTTGCCAAATCTCCAAGGCCAGGCAACGAAGCCAGCACTTCACCTTCACCTTGAACTTCTGCTCCTTCTTGCAGGATACATGGGTCCATGAATCCCCCAGGCCATGAGTGCTGTAACACTTCCTGAAGTCTTGACGCTGGGGTAGGGGAACACTTCTGGGGGTGTAGGCAGGACCCCTCCTGTGTGATGCTTACTTACAGTGGCTCATCATGATTCAGCACGGACACGAGGGCAGCACCCAAATCCCTCTGTTACATTCTGGGTCCCTCGACAATTTATTTTCAATTATCTGGTTGGCTCAGAGACATGATCATGCATGGTGTATTCACAATGTGAAGAAAGAAAATTCTGGAAAACCAGGTGGAGGCAGGGATCTCTCTCCTTTTCCAGACAATGTTGTATCAGGTCTGTGTGGCTTGGAGGGAGACGCACAAAACTCCTCCTGGGGCTTGGCATCTCGGGGACGCCCTCCCTCGTTTTCTTCAGGTCGCCTCCCACACCAGGCTGAGGCGGCGGAAGCTCTACCACTTGGCCATCAGCCTTCAGTAACTGGGAGGCCCCTCCTTCTTCCTGAGACCACAGAATGTTCTGGTACCACGGGTCTGCCCCAGCCCCAGTGGGAGCACAGAAGGGCAGGTCTTGCTCACCCTACAACCGCTTCTTTGCCCCGACCCTTGGGCCAGCCCCAGTCATGGGCGAAGTCTAGACTTGCTAGCCAAGTCCTTGCACTTGGAGAGGGAAGCGGGGCTTGGACATGCCTTGTCCCCCGTAGCTGCCTGAGCTGGGCCCCATGCTCACAGGTGGGGCTCAGTTTGCAGGCATGGCTGCTGCGCTCTTTGCTGGTGGGGGTGGGGAGGTCTCACTGGCCCTCTTTGCCTTTTTCTTCCTTTTCTTCTTTTTGGTCCCAAACGGCGCCTGGTCTCTGTTGAGCCCGGCGGACTCCTTTCCCTGCTCCCCAGATGCGGCCTTGCTTGCAGTGGTGGCCGCGGGGGCAAGGTTGGTGCTGTCCTCCTTGGCTTTCTTTTTCCACTTCCTTTTCTTCTTCTTTGCCTTTTTCTCCACGTTGCCAGGGCCGTGGATGGCGGACTCCTGGACGATGTCAGAGGCTGACACAGCTGCCTCCCGGCAGCGCTGCAACTCCTCGTCGCCGTCCTCGCTGCTGCAATGGGAGGGCAGGCCGGGTCAGCTGGAGTCGGGATGGGGCCCCAAAGCCGCCTCTCACTGCCTCAGTCCAAGCCACCAGAGAGAGGCCGTGGACAGAGGGTGGCGGCTGGAGAACTCAGGCTTGGCAGTGAGGCAGAGCTGGGTTCCAATACTGGCTTCTCTGCTTCACGGCTGTGTGACCTCACATTGTGACTTAACCTCTCTGACCCTCAGTGTCTTCATCTATAAAACGGGGATCTTAACAGAGCCCAGGCCTCACAGGGATGTCCCAGGAGTGCAGTGTCCGGCACAAGATGGGTGCTCGAAAAGCAGTAAACATCCAAAGCCAATGCCCAGTGGAAACTCTTCCCCCTCCCACTGAGGTACTCTTTCTCCAGCTACTGACAGGGCTCCTTCTGGGCCTGGACCTGACTGGAGTTGGCCTGGCTATTTGGGGGGCAGGGGGGATTGGCCAAGACAGAACACAGGCAACAACGAGGGAACTTGAGGGGTGGGTGTGCCATCTCACCTGGAGCTGGAAGGCAACCGTTTCCGGCAGGGCTGGGGAGTAGCTTCCTTCTCAGGGCCTCCAGGGATGGACGTGAAGAAAAGGCGGAAGCCTGCAACCCACAGGGGCGGAGTCAGCACCGCCAGGGGCACCCCAGGGGCCGAGGCTGCCCCGTCTCTGCCCTCAAGGAGCTCCCAGTCCAGCGGGCATCGCTCCCGTCTAACTACAAAATGGTGCCTCGTGGGACGAGAGGCACACTTGCTACCTGCTGCAGCGAGAGGATGGGGTGCTTGAGGGGATGCTGGCTGCCGAATCAAGTCAGCAAGCCCTCAGAGGCTTCAGGGAGTTAGCAGCTGAGCCTCCCGCCTAAGGCAGCTCGCAGAGTGGCTAATGAGTTGGGCAGGGGACAGAGACTCATGTGGGAGAGGCTGCAGGGTGCAGTGGCTAGGCGCTCCTGCTTAGGGTCACCTCGGGCCAGTGTCTGCATTCCTCAGAGCCCCAGTCCCCTCACGATTCTCCCCTGTGAACAGGATCACCATAATACATGCCTCGTACAGGGGCTGCAGGGATGAAAGAAGATAAAATGCCAAAAACGTATTTCCCAGCTCCAGACTCATGGGAGGCGCTTAATAAAGGAAAGTATAACTGCTCACCATCATCCTCCAGGACGCCTCTCGGTACCTCAGCCTTTCTTGGCTCCTTCACTGCTTCTGAGATGGTAATGGAGCTAAGGGAAGAGATGGTGGATTTAAGATGAGATTCTGGGTAACAACGAACATTCTTTTTAATTAAAACTTGCATTTCTCCCTTTAAGTGGAGGGGGTAGGGTAATGCGATACTAAGTGCAAAGGCGGAGAGCACCCCGGCCTGATGGGGACGCAAATGTCCACAGTGCCAGCTCAAACTGCGGTGCCTCACTGGTTTAAACCCTACTTTATTCCAGAAAGTGCTGAAGAAGTTTTGAAGATACTCACAGTACAACAAAATGAGTGCAATTTCAAATAAGGCAAAGAGAAAACAAGAGCAGGAAGGACAGAAAGAGCCAGAAGTGTGGCCAGGAAGCCCTACACACTTGCTAGACAGAGGCTACACATTTTGTTCTGAACTTCCTGGCAGCAAGCACGAAAAGGGAAATATGACCAGTCTAGAAAAAAACAGTTCAGAGGTCAGCTCCTAGAGCAGGGCAGATCTGTTTTTTTGTGGTTGTTTGGTTTTTTTTAATTTTTAAAAACTTGAGCTAGTTGTAGATTGACTTACAGTGCCAAGAAATAATACGGGGAGATCCACGGACTCCTCCCCCCACCCCGTTTCTCCCCCTGGTAACACTGCGTGTAACTAGGGTCCATTATCACAACCGGGAAACTGACTTTGCTACAACCCACCGACCTTTTTCAGACTTCAGACCTGGGTTTTGAATCCTGATTTTGTCACTTACTAACAAGGGATTTCATCTCTCTGAGCCTGTGTTACCCGTCTCTACACTGCGAGTAATAAGAGTCCCCGCTTCCGAGGGCTGTCACAAGAATTAAATGAGACCGTGGATACCAAGCCCTGAGCACAGAGCCTGGCTGCAAGCCAGTGCTCAGTAAACAGCAGCTACAACGACGCTGAAGACGACTACTGTTGTCAAGATAAGCAACGAGCTTCACAGGACACCCTTCCTCTAGAAGCACAGAGAGAGTGGGGAGAACTGACGAGACCAGGAAGGTCTTGGGGGAACGCTGTCGGGGCAGTCACCTCGCACCGCAGAGACCGACGCTCTCAGCAACATCCTCGCAGCGAACACAGCAATGCACTGGATGCTTCTCCTAACTGCCTTCTGTAGGTGCCAGAGGCCTCCCCGAAGTCCCGTGTGGGACGCGGTCTGGGGAGAGGGAGCGGAGACGCGGTCTGGCCCAACTGGGCGCCGCCCCTGACCCGGGTAGTATCTAACCCAGTGGTTCAACGTCGGTCCACAGGGGACACCAGGCAATGTCTGGAGACACAGTTGGTTGTCACAGCTGGTGGAGAGACGCTACTAGGATCACATGGGTAGAGGCCAAGGATGTTGCGAACCATCCTACGTGCACGGTATAGCCCCGCACAACCACGGACGATCCAGTCCAAAATGTCCATAGTGCCAAGATGAGAAACCCTGATCTAACACAAGGGACCAACTGGAGTATCACTTCTTTGGAGAGAAATATGGGAACGCTGCAGGGAATATACTGAATGCGTGTAACCCGCATCCTGCTGGATTCCCACCTAGGGAAGCATCCGTTGTGGATCACTGCAACGCCAGGCAGGCCCTGGTCACCCTGAAGCCGAACGGTCATATGGAGAAAAACCACTCCCATGGGTTGAGATGCTAATTGACCTTCCTAAACATGTTTAACACACTCCCAGGTTGGGGGACTGGCACTAACGCCATGGGGGTGCAGGCTGCTGAGGCCTGGCCCAACATTCTGTCTGGGAAGAGCAGCTGGTATGCACTTTGGGAGGGCTTATTTGTCCTTTTTCAATGACTACTTCAAATTGAAGGACTATGGCCTGAACACCCTCAATCTCCTTTTCAAAACATGCTAGGCTGGGAACTTCACTGGTGGCACAGTGGATAAGACGCCCCGTTCCCAAGGCAGGGGGCCTGGGTTCGATCCCTGGTCAGGGAACTAGATCCCACATGCATGCTGCAACTAAGAGTTTGCATGTCACAACTAAGGAGCCCTGGAGTGGCAACTAAGACCTGGTGCCACCAAATAAATAAATAAATAAATATTAAAAAACAACAACAACAACGACAAAAACCCTGAGAGGGCTCTGTCAAGTGGGGATGGATGTAGACCAGCGTATCCCAGAACACATCCCATGACACACCATCAGTCATCCATGGAACACAGGCATTGTGGCCAGATGAATTCGCAAGATGCTGGGCTAAACCAAGTTACACAGGTCTCTTTACTGCAGGACTTCTCAGGGCCTTGAATACACTATTAGGAATCTAAATCTCCCAGGCACGGGGGTATGCACAGTGGAGCGTTTCTCCACCTCTTTGCTGTTGGACCCCTTTTGTCAAGAGCCACACTCTGGACTCGCATTTCTGGGCACCTATTTTGGGAATGCTGACCTGGATCTTTACAGATTGTATTCTCACAGTGCCTGGCATACAGAAAGCACCCAAGAAATAGGAATTCAGTCGGTCCCTTGCCCTCTTGCAGTGGGAATGAGCTCGGGTTCCCCTCTTCCTCTCGTGGTAGCAGGACTGCACAGTGGTTAAGAGCAGGGCCTTTGGAGTCAAAGCCACTCTGCTCCTTCCTCCTTGTGACTTCAAGCAAATGCTTCCTTTCACAGAGGGGAGCCTGTTGCCACATCTAGAGAAGAAGGACAATGACAGGACCTTCGTGGTAGAGTGATTATGAAAAGTGATGAGGTGACAGATGCCACATGCTTGCCGCGATGCCAACTTACACACTCTGAGCTTCCAGGCCATGGGAGCCCTTACTCTTCATATTCATGAATAAGGGCAGGTTACCTGTCCAGCAGGGCTCCCAGCATCTTAGCTACGTGCGCTCGGAATTCAGGGGTGGTCTGCAGCTCGTTGCCGTCTTGTTCGTGCTCATCCACATTGTGTCTACAACACACATGAAAAGGACCTCACTTCCTGCCAGCTCAGAAGCTGCCCCCATGAGGGCGGGGAAGACATGTGTCTGGTTTGCACTGACATCCCAGGGTCTAATAGCCTCTGGCACACAGCAGGGGAGCAATATCAATGAACGAATGCGTGAAACGTGAACCCGAAGTGCACAGTACCTGAGGCTCGGCTGGGTGGTTGGCAACTGAGTATTTGCAGCACCTGTGAAAATAACGAACACCAAAGCATTTATAGAAGAAACGACTATAGCATCAGTTGTGTGCCGAGCACTATTTTATGTGATTTACATGTATAACTCATTGAATCTTTCCAATGACCCAATGGGGTGGGGGTTACCATTATCCCCATTTTGCAGAAGAGGAAACTGAGGCAAGGAGATGTAAAATAGCTTAGCCAGGGTCAAACAGCTAATAAGCGACAGAGTTGGGATGAGGACCCAGGCCATCTGGCTCCAGAGGCCCCCCCTTAACCACCGTGCTGGACAAGCAAGTGTAATTTGATTCCAGCATTTATTGAGTGCTTACTATGTGCTTGGCTGTGTGCTAAGTGCTGTGGAAGAGAGAGAAGAAGGGGGCTCAGTTATGTTGATCACTGGACTGGGAGTCTGGCTGGGGTCTCAGCCTCCACACTCATTAGAGGTGCCTTTCCGGCAAGTTCATTTATTTAAGAACTATTTTCCTGACCACTGTGTAGGCCCTGGGGATACCATGGTGAAGGGATACCAGCCCTCGTGAAGTTCACATCATGTAACCTCTCGCTCAATAAATATTTGTGGATCAAGTACAGGCCAGAGTTGACTCTAGGTGCTGGGGATGCAGGGATGAAAGGAAAAAAGAAAGGATAAATAAAGAGGCAATTGTAGAAGAAAGGAAAGCGTTATATTTGAAGCGAATCACACAAAGTATGATGATGGTGGAGAGAAGGCGTGTAACCCAGCTTTCCCAAAGAGATGGTGTCTCAGCTGTAGTATTAAAGGATGAGCGGGAGTCAGACAGGAGGGGGAAAGCAGTCCATGAAAAGAGACCGATCACATAATTGCTGCTATTTATTGGGCCTTTAATATGCACCAAGCACTGCAGATACATCATCTCAGTTCCTTCTCAACCTTACGGGGTAGGTACTACCATTAACCCCACTTCACAGATGAGGAAATTTAAGTACAGTGAGATTTAAGTACCTTGCCCAAATTTCTTACTGCTAGTAAGTGATGGGGATGGAAAGGCATTTCTGCCTATAGAAAATGAAGAGAAAACTGCAGTTATGGTGCCCACAGATGAGAGGGCACAGTATGGTCTGCAGCCTACCTACAGGAAGTGTGCAGTATGGCAGGAAGGCAAAAAGGGACAGGCAGGCAAGGAATGGATTACCAAAGGGCTTGTAAGTCGTTTTCAACAAAAGCAGGGGTTCTTTGCCATGGCCTGCTCTGGCTGTCTGGTAAAGCCTGGATCCCTTCTCAGAATGTTTTAGATGCAAAAAATGTAACACATAGGATTACAAAGAAAACCAATGATACTGAAATTCAGTTATCGTTAATAGTAAAAAGCCAAATTTGGGATATTATTAATACATGTGCTTCTTCATTAATGTATTAAATAAGATCTACTGATGGGTCTAAAAATTACTGTAATTTTAAAGCAGGGATGAGAGGAAATGATTTTTTTTCAACATTTTATTGTGAATAAAATATTTTTGAATGGGATTTGAAAATCTGCGACTTTTGTTAAGACAAAGTAACAGGTATTGCCAAAACTACTGTGGCTTGTTGTTCACATGCATGATGGAAAGAGATGCTAAATTTCAAAGAGAGATTAATGAAAGTAAAGATGAAATATTTTTCCCATTCACATTCACGGACCCTCTGGATTCTGTCCGGGATTAGGTACCCTTAAGTTAAGGGGTTTTGGATTTATTCCCAGAGCACTAGGGAGTCACGGTCAGAGAGACGTGTAGGACACAGCTCGCTGGCAGCCCCAGGGCATTTGAGAAAGTGTTGGAGGCGGGGAAAGGCTGGATGCGAAAATCCAGTAAGGGTCGCAGTCACCTCGGAGATGTGGTGGGCTGCCCAGGGTGCGACAGTTAGGGTGGACCCAGGGAAGCAAAGTCAAGAGACATTCAGGTGCCTTGGTTTCTCTGACGGGGATAATGGAACAACCCTCCCTGCTGAACTTGTCCGCGCTTTGACTCTGAACCCCACCCAGACCCTGGAGCCTCCTCGGGGAAAGAAGTCGAATTCCAGGAACTCCCTCCTCACCATCCGTCCTCTCAGGCCGCAGGGGAAGATCCTGCGCCCTTCGGCCAGACTCCCCGAACATAGTTCCCTACCGACTCTTCGATTCTCCGGGCCCCTCGGGCGCTGCTCCAAGCCCCAGGCCGGCATCGCCGCCTCGCGGCACCGCTCCAGCTCCTCCGCATCGCTGCTGCAGCTGCTACTCTCCAGATCGCTCATGGCACCAGTGGGCGCCGCCACCTTGAAGCACCGCAAAGGATTGTGGGGGGCGCCTCCAGGAGCGATCCTCTTCCAAGATCCCACAAGGGAGCGGAGCAGCACAGGGCATTGTGGGGATTGTAGTTCTCAGACTCAGGCCGCCATTGGTCCTAAACTGTTTTGGGGGTTTCCTTAAACGTGAAAGCTGGAAGGGCCTAAGAAATCAACTTATCTATCCTTGAGGAGGAAAATGAGACCTATACAGAGGACAGAATTGCTTAAGGTCACACAAGGGGTTAATGAGCCAGGATTGGTTCCCAGGTTTTGGTAAATCCGTCTGGGCATCAGAAGAACCTTAGGGAACTTTTAAAAATGCAGATTGTTGAGTCTCACTAAAAACTAGGCGAATCAGAATCTCCGAGAGTGGGACTCAGGAATCTTTATTTCCTCCAACATCCTAGGGCCTTGCTGCTACTCGGTGTATAATCCGTGAACCAGCAGCACCGGCAAACTCCAGAGCTTGTTAGAAAATGCAGAATCTTGGCTTTAGCCCAGACCTCCTGAATCAGAACTTGCATTTAAACAGGATCTCCAAGTGATTTGCGTGCACATTAAAGTTTGAGAGGCACTATCCTAGGTGATTCTGTTGCACAATATGGTTTGGGAAACATTCTGCGGTTTTCTAGCTCAGGACTTCACTCAACCTGCACATGGGAAACATTTGGGAAACTTTAAAATACTGACTTCTAAGATCCCTCCAAGACCGACACATTAGAATCTCCACAGTTAAGATATTCCAATATAAAATATGAATAAAATCACTTTTGTCTTTGGAATGCTTTTCTTTGTGTTTTATTTTTGAAACTGAGTGTGTCAAAATTAAAAAAAAATAAACTCTCTGGCCTCAGCTTTCCTATTACGAAAGAGAGGAAGGTAACTTATTCATCATTCTATTAAACAAGAATTGGTCCACTACCTACAATGTGGGCTATACTAGGCTTTATAAAGGATACAAAGGGTGTGGGATGGACTCACCTGTCTGCTCCACGGAAAGGAGGCACTCTTTCCGCCCCTGAAGGTAAAAAGAGGTGGGAAACAGGCTGCTATTGATATATTGCCCAGAGACTACTGAGAACCAATTATAAAGTACATTTTTCCCCCCTACGGTGAGTAGTCCATTAGAAAGTGGGGCAAAGGGGAGGGGGGAAAAGCAAACTTTGTAATGGGTTGATTGGAGTAAACCTGATCACATGATGTCCTTTGATGCTAAAGATGCTATTACTTTCCTTACATCCTTGGACCATTAGGTACTGTTTGTGTGTGTATTGCAGGAGTTCAGGGAATTTTTTTGTTTGTTTGTTTTTTTATATTGGAGTATAGTTGATTTATAATGTGTTAGTTTCAGGTGTATAGCAAAGTGAATCAGTTATACATATACATATATCCACTCTTTTTTTTTCGTTTTAGATTATTTTCCCATATAGGCCATTACAGAGTATTGAGTAGAATTCCCTGTGCTATATAGCAGGTTCTTATTAGTCATCTACTTTATATATAGTAGTGTGTATATGTCAGTCCCAATCTCCCAATTTATCCCTCACCACCCTACCCGCCTTCCTCTGGTAGCCATAAGTTTGTTTTCTACATCCGTGACTCTACTTCTGTTTTGTAAATAAGTTGAGGGGATTTTAAAAAATTTATTATATTTTTACTTTTGGTTGCATTGGGCCTTTTTGCAGTGCGCGGGCTTCTCATTGTGGTGGCTTCTCTTGTTGTGGCGCATGGGTTTAGGTGCTCCGCGGCATGTGGGATCTTCCCAGACCAGGGCTCGAACCCGTGTCCCCTGCATTGGCAGACAGATTCTTAACCACTGTGCCACCAGGGAACTCCAAGGGGACTTTTAACACCACATCATCCTCGCTCTCCCAGACTTTGCTTTTCTTCATCTCAGTTTCCCTACAGTCCTCACTTTCCAGAGTTGAGAGGCTCAAATGTTTAAGCAATGATGCCAGGACAGCCTTAGCATCTGTGGAAAGAAATGAAGACCATCCGAAAGAGAACAAACAGATTATTTATTCCCAACTTGCTATAGCAGGGAATCAGCCACTATCCCTTGCCTTTGGCAGAGACTCCACTGCAAGCAGGGCGGTGGGACAGCTTTATAGTTGGAAAAAGAGAAGGCTTCAGGCATACCCTGACTGAGGTTGTCTGCATGGGGAAGCTGGAGGTGGGCTAAGCAGAAGCAGGCTGTCCTATGTGATTGGTTAGGGAGCTTGTTTGGCTTTCTTTCATTGATCCTAAATTGGAAGGGAGGGAATAAGGAAGCTGGCAGTTATTGACCAAATCCTGATGGTTTGGGGTTGATTGATGCAGGGATTGTGGTTTGGCTTCGGGCTGGTGGCTGCAGAGCTTGTGGGTCAGAGTTCTATTGTCGAATATGGTCTAGCCATTGTTCGTTTGTATATCTAGTCTCTCATATCCCTCGTCATCTGTCTACTGGCAAGGTTAGGTGGAACTGATGGGGTCTGGATTAAATGGCAGAAATGCACAGAGAGGTCTTTCAGAGGAACTAGCGGGTTTCTTCTTCTTTTCTTCTTTCTTCAGCGTGAGGGTGGTGCTGTCTTGGACACCATAGCTCCTCAAGCTCCACCCATCCTGCAGGACTTGGCCTTGGAACTCTAGCTGTTGCTCCTCTCTGAGCAGCCCCTCCTTGACTTCAATCTGCAGCTTCAGGTTCAGGACAAGGCTATTGGGGTAAATGGCATAGGCGTGGCTCCCACCACTGGGATTCTTCACAAAGACCTGGATCTCAGGGGCAATGGTCTGCAGCAGACAGATGCGAGTGTTGGAGAAAACCCTGTAATCAGCCAAGGAGTACTGGCTACTGAGGAGCTGTCGCTCCCCGCCGGGCTCCTGGAAGGACAGACGCTGTAGGGATGTGGAGCCCAGGTTCTGTTGGATCTTCCTTTTAACCTTCTTTATGGAGTCATAAGGGTTCACCATGATGATGAAATCCGAGAAACCCCACTGCTCCACTGTCACTTGGATGTCTCGTGCCCCCTGGAAGGGAGAGAACAAAGAGGGGTTAAGTCAACACCCCTCTGTCTGAGTACAAAAGTGCCCTTTACCTGTCCTCATCTTTACAACGACAGCAGCAGCTGCAAACATTTAGGGGGTGCCAATCACCTTCCAGGCCCTGTGCTGGGTGCCGTTCATCCTCTTCTTAATGTATTTTATTCTCACAGCAGCCCTATGAGGTTGGTTCTGCTATTAGCCCATTTTACAGATGAGGAAACTGTGGCTGAGCAGGGTTACGCCATTTATTGACCATCACAAAAGTAGTGGGGAGCACAGCAGGTATTTGTTTGTTTTTTTTCTTCCACATCTTTATTGGAGTATAATTGCTTTACAATGTTGTGTTAGTTTCCGCTGTACAACAAAGTGAATCAGCTATATGTATACATATATCCCCATATCCCCTCCCTCTTGAGCCTCTCTCCTATCCTCCCTATCCCACCCCTCTAGGTTGTCACAAAGCATCGAGTTGATCTCCCTTTGCTATGCAGCAGCTTCCCACTAGCTATCTGTTTTACATTTGGCAGTGTATATATGTCAATGCTACTCTCTCGCTTCATCCCAGCTTTCCCTTCCCCACCCCCCATGTCCTCAAGTCTGTTTTCTACATCTGCGTCTTTATTCCTGCCCTGCCACTAGGTTCATCAATACTGCTTTTTCATATTCCATATATATGTGTTAGCATACAGTATTTGATTTTCTCTTTCTGACTTACTTCACTCTGTATGACGGACTCTAGGTCCATCTGCCTCACTACAAATAACTCAATTTCGTTCCTTTTTATGGCTGAGTAATATTCCACTGTATATATGTGACACGTCTGCTTTATGCATTCATCTATTGGTGGACATTTAGGTTGCTTCCATGTCCTGGCTATCGTAAATAGTGCTGCAGTGAATATTATAGTACATGTATCTTTTTGAATTATGGTTTTCTCAGGGCATATGCCCAGTAGTGGGATTGCTGGGTCATATGGTAGTTCTATTTTTAGTTTTTTAAGGAACCTCCATACAGTTCTCCATAGTGGCTGTATCAATTTACATTCCCACTGACAGAGCAAGAGGGTTCCCTTTTCTCCACACCCTCTCCAGCATCTATTGTTTCTAGATTTCTTTTCTTTTCTTTCTTTTTTTTTTGTGGTACGCAGGCCTCTCACTGTTGTGGCCCCTCCCGTTCCGGAGCACAGGCTCCGGACGCGCAGGCTCAGTGGCCATGCGGCATGTGGGATCCTCCCAGGCCAGGGCACGAACCCGCGTCCCCCACATCGGCAGGCGGACTCCCAACCACTGCGCCACCAGGGAAGCCCTGTTTCTAGATTTTTTGATGATGGCCATTCTGACTGGCATGAGGTGATACCTCACTGTGGTTTTGATTTGCATTTCTCTAATGATTAGTGATGTTGAACATCTTTTCATGTATTTGTTGGCCACCTGTATGTCTTCTTTGGAGAAATGTCTATTTAGGTCTTCTGCCCACAAGAGCGGGTATTTGAACTGAGGTCAGCCAGACTCCAAAGTCTGTTCTTCACCACCGGAGGCCACACTCAAGGGCCTGAGAGCCCCAGATGTCTGAAGAGCAACATCTGGAAGGCGCTGGGGGAGGGGAATGGTGGGCCGACCTCTAGCTGATCCTTTTTAAGAAGGAATATAGGCCTAGCATTGCCAAGTCTTCTGATTTGTCAAGATAAAGATCTTTTTCACAATAGCCCGGAGCTGGAAACAACCTAAGTGTCCATCATCGGATGAATGGATAAAGAAGATGTGGCACATATATACAATGGAATATTACTCAGCCATAAAAAGAAACGAAACTGAGCTATTTGTAATGAGGTGGATAGACCTAGAGTCTGTCATACAGAGTGAAGTAAGTCAGAAAGAGAAAGGCAAATACCGTATGCTAACACATATATATGGAATTTTAAAAAAAAATGTCATGAAGAACCTAGGGGTAAAACAGGAATAAAGACACAGACCTACTTGAGAATGGACTTGAGGATATGGGGTGGGGGAAGGGTAAGCTGTGACAAAGCGAAAGAGAGGCATGGACATATATACACTACCAAACGTAAGGTAGATAGATAGTGGGAAGCAGCCGCAGAGCACAGGGAGATCAGCTCGGTGCTTTGTGACCGCCTGGAGGGGTGGGATGGGGAGGGTGGGAGGGAGGGAGATGCATGAGGGAAGGGATGTGGGAACAGATGTATATGTATGACTGATTCACTTTGTTATAAAGCAGAAACTAATAAAAAAAAAAAGATAAAGATCTTTTCATGATGGTTTTTATATTCAGGAAAAATCCAAAGGCATATACTTTTCAGCCCATCTGTGGGCCTCATATGGCTGGTGGGCCCCCAGTTTTTAATCTCTGCTCCTTATTAGGGAGCCTCTGATTTGGCTTCTGCCTTCTGCTCTAAGCACCTCAGTCTTTTGCACACAACTTTAGTCCCTTGCCCCTCATCCCTTACCCTGACCCTCTCCCTGGATGGAGAACCCTTTGTTCTGAGTGTCTACATCCGTCCTTGGCTTTTAGGGACCACCTCATGCCTTAATTTCCTCAAGAAATCTTCCTTGGTGACTTATGATGATGACATTTATTTTCCAATTCCACAGCCCCACAAAGACCTGGGTGTGAATTCTGGCTCTGCTGCTTCTTAGCAGTGTGACCTTGGTTAATTCACTTTACCTCTCTGAGCCTCAATCTCCATCTGTAAAATGGGGATAGTAATGAAAAAGATAATAATACTACTTGACCTTTCTATTTTACAGACTTGTCCCTGAACAAGTGCTATGCAAATCGTGAAGCACAATGTGAATAAAATAGATTATTATGTTCTTTACCTGTACTGTGGGTTCGGCATCACATTATAATATTATATGGCAGTTTTTTGTTTTCTGAGTATCTTCTCTGGTAATTCTATTTAGCAGTTTTGTGCAAGTTTGCTTCCATCTGGCAAGTTTCTTAAGGGTTGTGACCATGTCTTATTTCTGAACCATTGTTGCCCCCTTGGTCACCCCCCATCAACCCCAAGCCTGGTGCTGGCACAAAACAGCTGATTGAATTGACTTGCCTGGGCTCAGCTTATGCAGAGAATGATTGAGAGCAAAGAATCCCAGTGATTCTTTGGTAGGTTATGGGAAGAAGAAAAAACAGGAAAACAAGAATTTGAAGATAAGGAATCTGAAGCTCAGACAGTTGAATAATTTCCCTAAGTTCACAGAGCTGGTAGGTGGTGCAGCCAGGCCTCAAACTGACACTAAAGTCCTCTTGGCTCCATCGACACAGAAGTAAATACTATGCAGTTATCTCATTCTGAGCTTCAAGCCCCTGGCAGCCCAGAGAGGAGCCATTACCTTCACGTTCCAGCGGGGGACTGGGTTCTCATAGTTGTCATAGCAACAGTCCTGTTTCAGACACTGGCAGGCCCTCTGAGCGACTATGTCCCATCTGTAGCCTTTTGCCACATTGTGGGTGGGGTCAGCTGGATCCAGGATGATAGGCCTGCAACACAGAGAGAAGGTGCCCAGGTTCTTTATGGTTTGGAGGCCCGCAAGCCAGAAAGAAACCTTCTTGGCAATCATCTGAGCATCTGCTATGTCCAGAGCCCAGGACTGTCAGTCTAGGAGGGGCCAAAAACTTTGCCGGAGAGTAACATAATGGAGAGGGTTCTGTTTCCAAGAATTCCTCTTGGGTAGAGTACTTTAGGTGTTTGCAAGGAATTTTTGAGGTGTACGGAGGGTGAGAGCCCCAAAGGCATGCTGGAGCAGTAACAGCGGCCCACTCAGGCAGGTGGGCCTCAAGTTCAGAGCTTTCATTTTGCTGACCAGGCTACATACGTGAGTTCAAGGCCAGAGCTGCTGAATTGCTTTGGATGACAGTAACACCACCACCACTATTTACTGATGTTTATTGAGGCACGGGCTCAAACCCTATGTGAATTAACCTATTTTAATCCCTACAACAATTCTATAAGGTAGGGACTATGATGATGAGGATGGTGATGATGATTTCCCCCCATTTTACAGATGAGGAAACTGAGGCACAGACCTCCCTAGGTTCTCCCAACCTGAAGATGGGATTCTTACCCATCTCCTCTGCCTCAACAGAGGAGAGGTTGGGCTGTCTCCAAGCATCTCTCCTCTAGGTAAATGTTGAATAAATACTTTAAAGAATATTGGCTTGAAGGGTGTCTAATAGCCTATTTGGGTTGCTTGGGGTGACCACATGTGTTGGATGGCAAGCCCATGATCAAGACCTGGCCCTTGTACTCCAGGAGCTTTTGACTTAGGTGGGAGCTGAGATTTTATCTAAGTGACACAATGTGATAGCAGGCTACTGACATGAACTATACACCTTAGGCTCCATGCTCTCAACTCCCAATATCCCTGACTCCCTGAATGGTCCTGCCTCATTCAGAGTAATAACATGCTGTCCTATGGGGTGGGGTCACCTGACCCAAAGTGACCCACCAGGTGACCTGATATGCAGGCCCTGTGCCCAGATATCAGACTGGTTCCCTCTGGATTTTGGACCAGGAATGATGGAGGTTCCTCATCAACTAGGAGTAAGAGGGGAGCTGAACAGGTGTGGAGAGAGAAGCAGTGAGAGGAAAGGGAGCATGTGGGCAATGAGAGTGAGCAACAGAGAGAGGGGGAGTCTATAGATTTGCCTCAGGTCCCAGTGGTTTTCCAAGGTCAATTTTCTAGGCATCCTTACAATAAATCCTCTTTTCATTAGGAGGCCAGGTTTTTCTCCCTTTTAAAAATGACCCAACTCTCACATAAGGGAATAATAAACAATCTTGAGATATTGCTTGCATTGACCTAAAACTTCTAATGTAAAGAGTTGTCCCAGGCTGCATTCCCCCAGAAGCAGATCCTAAGATCAGGATTTGAGTGAAAGTCATTTATTTGGAAGGAGATACCAGGAAGCACCAATAAGAGAGTGGGAAAGTGAGACAGGGAAGGGAAGGATGCCAGTAAAGTGTATGTGTCAAGGTGATTACCACTGTGAGCAACTGGGGGTTAGTCGCCCAGGGTGGACTCTGGGAAGTAGTAGAGAACATGTGTCCCAAAGAGAGTCCCTCCATCTGAGATGGGAGGGAGCTGGGGTATTTATACACCAACTTCCACCAGTCACTGGGGGAAGCTGAAAACCCACAGGCAACGGGATGCAGGTGCTGACAGCTGGAGGTTGAACCAGCCTTCCTGGAAATGGTAAAGGCCCAGGGGATACGAATGGGTACAGGCAGCATGTGCTACAACATTTATCTGGCATCTACCATAGGCTAGATACTGTAGGCCCTTTACAAATATTTTATCTGACTCTCCCAACAGTCCTGCATGTTTGGTGCCAATTACTCCTGTTTTACAGATGAGGAATGGGGGCTCACAGAGATGAGAAAATGGTGGAGCGGCTTACACTTGGGTCTCCCTGGTTCTTTCCAGTTTCCCGTGCTGTCACTAAAAAGCTAAGGTAGCTTAGCTTTTCTGAAATGGTCTTCTGAGGGCAAGAGGGCTAAGGTAGTGTGGGGTGGTGGCTCGAGGAACAAGGAAAAGGCTTATAGCCCCTAAGTTCCTTGCAATTTTGAAAGGCAGTCAACTTGAGATATCAAGTGTGTTTCCCTTAATTCTCTTTCTTTTCTCTTTGAGATGTGGTTGGCATGCAGTGATCTAGTACCTCTCTTTTTTGAGCTGTTTTCTAACAAAGTCCTCAATGATCGGGTTCTGGAACGTGTAGTAGTAGGTCCAGTAGATACAGAGTAACTCATACTGCTGAAGCAGTCTCATCACGGTGGCCAGGCCGCTGTCCAACCCGAAACATTCCTTCTCCTGAGTACCCACTTCCCAGGCGTAGATGGTCAGTAGCTCAAGGGCATAGAGAGGGGGTAGCTTGGCCTTAAGGCACCAGGATTTCACACACTGTTGAAAGACATGGGAAGAGAGAGCAAGACCCCAAGATTCCTTATAAGGATGACATTGAACCAGAAACTAGAAAAATCCAAGTCGTGGTCCCAGCTCTGCTACCTACTGGCTGCGTAGTCTTGGCCAAGTCACTTTCCCTCTCTGGCCCTAAATGGGTTTCTCCATTTTAGAATTAAGCAGCTAGGTTACTCCAGTTGGTTTCAAACTGTGCTTGACATAACTCCTGGAAATGGAGGGATAAAGGGGTGTCCCAAGGAGTGAGCAGGTTGACCTCTGTAATCAGCACCCCAGCCTAAGCAGCTCCATTTTAATCTATTTAGGCTTCTGAAAGATTTCTTTTAAAGAAAACTTTTCTTAGCTAAAGAGAAAAAAAATAGTATGCGTGTGTTGGGGGACTATAGAACTAGGTAATAGCTGAGAATCCATGGTGAACACTGAGGTTGCCTCTCTAACAGGCGTTTCTTCCTTCCCCGTTGTATAGTAGCCATGCTGTTTGGACGGGATTGACCCAATCCTCATCTCCAGGCTTGGCCCTGACTGGACAGGGTCACCAGTATAAACCTATTCCCCTTGCCAAGTGATTGGTTCAAGAGAAGCTTTGTAATCTAAGTTGGCTTAATTTGAGTCAAGCCTCATTCTTTTGTTCAGTGGTTGAAAGAAGAGAAATCCTCTCTTCTATGTGGATGTGAGGGCAGGAACAGATGTGGCCATTTTGCCACCATGAGGGAAGCCAGCCTGTGGACCAAGGTGACATATAGAATTGAGAGACGCTGAGAGTATTATAGAGAAACTGAGCTGGAGCATTCATCAAACAGTGCCTGAAGCCTCCTCTCCACTGCTGTGGGTTTTCACACATGAGCTGATAATTCTCTTTATTGGTTAAGCCAGTTTGAGTTGGTTTTTCTGTTTTTCTGTTACTTGCAAAAGAAAGCATCTTAACGGATACCAGTCACCTCCTGTCTAAAGAACCTCTCTAACATTGAGCTAGGAAGTGAAAATTTCTTTTCTTTTTTTTTTTTTTTTTTGCGGTACGCGGGCCTCTCACTGTTGTGGCCTCTCCTGTTGCGGAGCAACAGGCTCCGGACATGCAGGCTCAGTGGCCATGGCTCACGGGCCCAGCCACTCTGCGGCATATGGGATCTTCCTGGACCGGGGCACGAACCCGTATCCCCTGCATCGGCAAGCAGACTCTCAACCACTGCGCCACCAGGGAAGCCCAGTCAATGAGAATTTGATTGTATTTTGTGTTTCTCTCTCTCTCTTGCTCTCTTTTGGTCTGTTTGTCTTGAGAATTCAGATATCTCCTGGGAGCCCTGTTATTGTTGTCTTGTATGCCATTATGAATTTAAACCACGCAAATATTGGGGGGTAGGGGTGCAGTGTGTGCACGCACACACATATGATTCCTGGAAGACAGCCCTGTAAAATTAGGAGCTGAGGGACTGTTAGATTTTATGCTGTGTTTATTTTGGACCCGTAATTAAAATAATAAAATCACAGCTGCCAATTCTTGTTGTTTTTATGTATGTAAATGAAAAAAAAGGATTTCATAAAAGAATGGTTTGATTACAATATAATCTATCTGCCAGCAAATCTCTTCCTCCCAACTCCACTATGGGAAATTTATGAAGTGTAATAAATTCGTGGATAAAGACTCATATGGCCACCAAAGGGGACTGAGTCAGAATTTCACCAGAATCTTTTATTTCAGAAGTAGGCAACTTCATAAGAGCAGATTGCTTAACAAAATGAGAATTAATTACTCAGGTTAATGTTCTATTGATGACTATATGAGAGAGGAAAAAAAACCTTTCTTTCTTACTCTCCTACCCTCAATATACGGAAATACATATGCAAACTAAGATACATTCTGTAAATGATATATTATTCCAACTGATACCTCAGAATAAAAAAAATCCCTATAAAAATTCCTACTATAGATTATGAACTAACAAATCCTCAGGAAAACAAAGATAATTATTCTGTAAAATAATAGCATATATAAATTGGCCTTACTTATAAAACTATTCAGAATGATGGCTTAACATTCACAAAGTGTCTTTATTAAGTTCCTTTTCAGGACTATGTAGCGTTTACATACGTTCAAAAAATCTGTCCTCCTTCCTACCATGCTAGACTTAGATAAATCAAGAATAAATTGGAACTTTCCTGGTGGCTCAGTGGTTAAGAATCCGCCTGCCAATGCAGGGGACACGCGTTGGAGCCCTGGTCCAGGAAGATCCCACGTGCCGCATAGCAGCTAAGCCTGTGCGCCACAACTACTGAGCCTGTAAGCCACAACTACTGAAGTCCACGCACCTAGAGCCCGTGCTCCGCAATAAGAGAGGCCACCGCAATGAGAAGCCCACGCACCGCAACGAAGAGTAGCCCCAGCTCGCCGCAACTAGAGAAAGCCCGCGGGTAGCAACGAAGACCCAACACAGCCAAAATTAAATAAATAAATAAATTAAAAAAAAAAAGAATAAATCAAATGCATATGTAAACTTGTATTCATGTCAGAAATCTCATCCAATTAGGTATGATAATCCCACGGTTAATAATCAGACACAGGGAATTCCCTGGTGGTCCAGTGGGTAGGACTTGTCCTTTCACTGCAGGAGGCACGGTTCCATCCCTGTTAGGGGAACTAAGATCCCGCGTGCCGCGTGGCACAGCCAAAAAGGAAAAAAAGGATCAGACAGAAAAGGACAAATATTGTATGACTCCACTTATAAGAGGTCCCTAGAGCGGTCAAGTTCTTAGAGATAGAAAGTAGAATAGAGATTACAGGGCTGGAGGGAGGGTAGAATGGGAGGTTATTGTTTAACAGGTATAGTTTCTGTTTTGGATGATAAAAAAAAGTTCTGGAAATAATGGTGATATTTACACAACACTGTGAATGTAATTAATGCCACTGACTTGTACACTTAAAATGGTAAAAGACAAAAAAACCTCCAAAACAAAACAAAAAAACAACCAAACAAAACACTTATGTCAAAAGCTCAGCCAAGGGCTTCCCTGGTGGCACAGTGGTTGAGAGTCTGCCTGCTGATGCAGGGGACATGGGTTCGTGCCCTGGTCCGGGAAGATCCCACATGCTGCAGAGTGGCTAGGCCCGTGAGCCATGGCCGCTGGGCCTGCGCGTCCGGAGCCTGTGCCCCGCAACAGGAGAGGCCACAACAGTGAGAGGCCCGCGTACCACACACACACAAAAAAGAAAGCTCAGCCAAAACACTGGGGAAAGCCCCATCTTTTTCCCAAAATGGCATTGAATTAAATACTTCAAAAGATAGAACATAAACATCAGCTTGTTCGTAAATTAAAACACAAAAGAAATCAAGGGCATCTCTTCACATGCGGAAATGATGCTCATAAGTCCCCCTTGGAAACTGATACTGTTGCAAGGCTTATGAAAGCCCAGAATTATAGATAGTCAAAATAACACTTTTTGGTTTGTCATGAGCATGCACAAACTTGGGTATCTCTGAGATCAGTGATATTCTTACAGTTAAGATTTGGTGGATAGAACCCAGAGAAGCTCACTTACATGTTCCTTGGTCCCTGACCCCAGTAGATGAGTTGGTAAGAATCATAAAATAATTTTGAACCATGAAAGTGAACGACAACTCCTGTGATGTTACGTTTCCAGACAAAAATGAACTATCAACTTTTTTAGCATCATGGGATTCTAGTTTTGTTTAGCATACAATATGATCTCTTTGTGTCCTTAAGTATCAACAAACACATCTTGTAACACTTAGCTAAATAAAAGTTCTCAAATAAAAGAAAACATCAAATCAATAATACTGAATCAGGGACTTCCCTGGTGACACAGTGGTTAAGAATCCGCCTGCAGGGGACACGGGTTTGAGCCCTGGTCAGGGAAGATCCCACATGCCGCGGAGCAACTAAGCCCGTGCGCCACAACTACTGAGTCTGCGCTCTAGAGCCCATGAGCCACAACTACTGAAGCCCACGTGCCTAGAGCCTGTGCTCCGCAACAAGAGAAGCCACCGCAATCAGAAGCCTGCGCACCACAATGAAGAGTAGCCCCCGCTCGCTGCAACTAGAGAAAGCCTGGGCGCAGCAACGAAGACCCAACACAGACAAAAACAAACAAACAAACAAACAAACAAATAAATAAATAATAATATTGAATCAAAAAACTGTTTCAAAAAACCATATGCAGACAAATTCTTGTCTTAGAGGCAGAGACTTTTGGGGTTTTTTTGTTTGCTTGTTTGTTTGTTTTTGGCCACATGGGGATCTTGGTTCCCTGACCAGGAATCAAACCTGTGCCTCCTGCAGTGGAAGCATGGAGTCTTAACCACTGCACCGCCAGGGAAGTCCCTTAGTGGCAGAGACTTGAACAAAGAAAGGGCTATAGAAGTAAAGCTGATACGTTGTTCTGTGGACATTACTATAAATGTGCAAGTCATATACAGGAAGAAAACACTTTGTACACTTAGACAGACAAAGCAAAAAGATCATTTTGTTGAGTTCTAGCTCTCCAAATCCACAAAACCTTGGATCAATGCCTCTTAAGTGACTGACTGACCAATAAAACCAATTTCACTCTTGGCTTCGGTGATGCTAACATCTGAAGATACATCACAACCTTGGTAGAAGTGATAATCATGTAAGAAAATGACTGCTTTTCCACCATAAACATACTAACTATAAACTAACTTTGGTAATATTCTGATTTTTATCTTTAAATACTTTTTTTTTTCTTTTTGGACTGGACTGGTCTTTCTAAAATCTGACCCTTACCATTTAAAAAAAAATAAGTAAGCATCTTTTTTCTTTCTTTCTCATTTTTTGTTTGTTTCTGAGTCTTCCTTTCATAAGTTCAGATGACATGTTCATCTGGGTAGCTTGAAATATACCTGGTACCATGCAGACATCATATGTGAAATCTAAAAAGTAGCTGCTGTGGATGTACTCACTCAGTAATGATCATGATACTCAGGAACTCAATCATTTGGAGGGGGAATTGGTGCAGTGTGGAATTAAACGAATTTTTCCTCTTGTTAGTCCTTAATCAGCTGAGATTAATGCCCAGACAGCCCAGAGAAGTTGACCTTAGCCAGCACTGGACTGTAGCTGGACCATTACAAGCACTCGTTCTTTGAAATACAGTACGTTCCTTATTTCTCTCCTTCCTCCTCTGTTTCTTTCTCCTCCCCCTCCTCTCCTTCCTCCTTCTTCATCTGCATCTTCTGCCAGGTTTACATTTTAAACGGTGAGCCTTGGGCTTCCCTGGTGGCGCAGTGGTTGAGAGTCCGCCTGCCGACGCAGGGGACACGGGTTCGTGCCCCGGTCCGGGAAGATCCCACATGCCGCGGAGCGGCTGGGCCTGTGAGCCATGGCCGCTGAGCCTGCGCGTCCGGAGCCTGTGCTCCGCAACGGTAGAGGCCACAGCAGCGAGAGGCCCGCGTACCGCAAAAAAAAAGGTGAGCCTTCTCTCGCACCCCACCTCCACTGCCTCTTGGTGCAGTTTCCCGAGATGACAGATATGGTTCCTGCCTTTTTCTTCCCTTCCCTCCTCCATCTTCTGCTCCTGCCCCCAGCCTGACAGCCTCCTCACCTCCAGGTACCAGTGTTTTACCAGCCGCAGGAGGCTCTTCAGCTTGGTGGGCCGGTGTTTCACGAAGTTTCTCTGCAGCTCGCTGAAGGATGGGGAGAAATGTCCAGGGGAACTGCGGGCCTTAATCAGACTCACATAGACCTCTGGGGAGGGATTAGAGTTGGGAATAGGAGGCTCTGAGGAGAGAGGAGGCAAAGAGGAGAGAGTGAGGGCTCAGGAAGCCCCAGGTTGCTGACTAGTCCATGGGGGAGAGACTGGTAATTATTGGAGTATCTCTCTAGGGAGACCTGGGACCACATAGCTTAAGAGACTAACAGTTTGCCTTCTTGATTGTCCTTCTGGAGAATCAAAAGTGAGTTTTCCAGAAACAGACTCACAGGCATAGAGAACAGACTTGAGGTTACCAAAGGGGGAGGGTGGGGGGGGAGGGATGGAGTGGGAGTCTGGGATTAGCAGATGCAAACTATTATACATAGGATGGAGAAACAACAAGGTCCTACTGTACAGCACAGGGAACTGGATTCAATATGCTGTGATAAAACATAATGGTGTATATATGGATAACTGACTCACTTTGCTGTACAGCAGAAATTAACACAACATTGTAAATCAACTAGACTTCAATAAAATACATTTTTTTTTAAAGTGGGTTTTCTATTCCTCAGGCTACTCAAGGACTATTGTCCTCTCTTGATGTGCCCGTCACCCTCAGTTTCCCTTAATGTCTGTTTTGGATCTCTCAGTGATTTATATGAAGCGTCCGTCACTATAGGGAAGGACCAGTTCCATATAAGAAAGCTGGGTTCAGAGAGCACGTTTGCTGAAGGGTGGGGCATACATCACTACCACTGATGCCTCCCACTGTCTCTTTCTGGCTCAGATGGGATTCCAATTCTGACACTTTCTCCATGGAGCAACTCCCAGCAGCCACTCTAGTTAAGAGGAGCCGGTGCACCAGATGAAAGCTGGATCATCTGGGCTTGTAGCTGATACCGTTACTAGTGTCATCGGTGCTCCCGGGAAGCAGCCCTCAGCCGATGGCTGATGGGAAGCTGGTGGATGAAACACTCAACAACCCACTTGGGAGACGTGCTCTGTACTTTTTCCAGAGCTCTGCAGGGCACAAGCCCAGCTGCTCAGCACGGTGACTAGTTCAACCTGCACCTTGTCGTGCTCCCCCCCTTCCGTCTCACTCCCCTGCTTCCCCGCCAGCATCTCCTGGGACTGCTTATCCTCACATCCCTGTCTCAGGCTCTGCTTCCAGGAAAGCACAGACAATGACAGGCCCCGCCCCCATGGTAAATGTTCCAGAAGTGCCTGGGGTTGCTCTTACGCCTTCCCCTCCATGGCTCTCACGTCCTCTCCAATCATATATTTATCTGTGTGATTCTTTGATAAATCTGTTTCCTAAGTTGAGCCACAGGACAGCCAGAGTTGAATCAGTCCCAGGCACTGTGGTCACCCAGCACCCAGCACAGGACATGGGTTGAATGGGTGAATACAGGTGTCTGCACGTGGCCACGAAGGAGAGGTGAGGAAGTTGCGGGTCCCCCGGGAGGGCGGTCGTGTGAGTCTGGTGGGCTTCCCCTTACCCAGGACCCCGTAGGCTGGCACGATGGTGACAGTGATGGGCTCCGCAGTCTCCCAGGACTGGATGGTGAAGGCGACAGCAGAGGGGACTCCCTGGACCAGCCTCAGGTCCTGGAGCTGGAGGCTCAGGAGGTCCTGGCAATACCTGAGCTTTTCACATAGCAGGCTCAGAATGTCGTGGTGGTGCCTGGCCTCCTCCTGGAAGCTGTGGAAACCGCTCAGGAGAATCACCAGCTCCACCTCTGAGCTGTCCCTGAGCGCTGTGCCGTTCCCGAAGGAGCCCACCTGCAGAGCACAGAGTCCCATCACCCAGAGGCCACTGCCTGGACCAGGCAATCCCTGAGGCTCTTTCCACGGATGATCGCCACCGCCCTGAGGGATGGGCGGTGAGTATTTCCTTTTCATAAAATAATTTGTTTCTTTATTTATTTAATTTTGGCTGCATTGGGTCTTTGCTGCGCGAGGGCTTTCTCTAGTTGTGGTGAGCGGGGGCTACTCTTCATTGCAGTGCGCGGGCTTCTCATTGTGGTGGCTTCTCTTGTTGCGGAGCACGGGCTCTAGGCGCGCTGGTTTCAGTAGTTGTGGCTCGGGGCCTCTAGAGCACAGGCTCAGTAGCTGTGGCGCACGGGCTTAGTTGCTCCGTAGCATGTGGGATCTTCCCTGACCAGAGATCGAATCCGTGTCCCCTGCATTGGCAGGCGGATTCTTAATCACTGTGCCACCAGGGAAGTCCGGGTGTGGAGCATTAACATCCCTTCTTTACAGGGGAGAAAGCGGGGATGTCGAGAGGCAAGCCTCTCGTCCAGGGTCACACAGTGGACACTTCCAACCAGGCAGCCAGACTCCACAGCCCACGCTTCTTATTTACTCCACTGCCTCACTTCCGAGACTCAGCCTTATCTGCAGAGTGATCCCCACTCCAAGGGAACAGTCATCCTCCACAGGGTGGTGGTTGGAGGATTCTTGGGGGGGGCGGATGTCTGAATAATATCATGACATTAAAAAGGGGGGCACAGGGACTTCCCTGGTGGTCCAGTGGGTAATACTCCGCCCCCCCCCCAATGCAGGGTGCCCAGGTTTGATCCCTGGTTGGGGAACTAGGTCCTGCATGCATGCCGCAGCTAAGAAGTCTGCATGCCACAACTAAGATCCCGCCTGTGGCAACTCAGACCTGGCACAGCCTAAATAAATAAAGAAAGAAAGAAACTAATACCTAAAAAATAAAATAAAATAAAAATAAAAAGGGGGGCATAGGATTGCCTGGTGAATGAGAACCAAGGGCTGGGGAACGGGGCGGCCTGACCTTGACCTCACCTCGCGCCCCTGTTTCTCAGTTGCATGATCCTTCTGAACGCTGTCCCTCATCTGGAACCTCAGAGTAATGATGGCACATGAGTCACTGGGTGATTGGGAGGATTTGATAAGACAATGTGTGCCAAGGGCTTGCCGTGGTGCCTGGCACACAGGAAGTCAGCAATATATCTCTCTTCCTTCTGCTCTACTTGACGTAGATCATCTCTTCTCCTGCCTGGAGTTCAGCTTCCCCATCTGAATTGAAGGAGCCTGAGCTGGATGATTTTGAAAGGGTCTTTTTGATGTTCTGAGATCCTAAACTTGCTCTCCAGTGCTGTGGCCTCTGGAATACTAAGTCCCCCAACTCTCTGGCCTTCTCTCTTTCTCACTCCAGGTTGGGAGGTGGAATTGCCAGGGTGGGTGCATCAGACCTCAGGTCGGCTACCTCCGCTGGTGGGTGGAGTCAAGGAACATTGATGATGACCCAGCTGCCACCAGTTGAGCCCTTGCTGTGCCTGGCACCACTGAAAGCCCTTTATACACACAGTGTCTTTTAATCCTCACCCCCATTAATTGAGGTGGGGGGACTAGTATAATTATCCCCATTGTACAGATGAGAAAAGGAAGGCAGTTGAGGGTTAATCAACTCGCCATGGACTCACAGCCAGGAGTGATAGTCACAGTCAGAGAGAGGGTCAGAACACCAGGTGTGGTGGTTCTACCTCTTTCTTCCCTGTGACCCAAGTCTATGTGACAGGCCCTGCTTCTGTGCAGGATTCCTCCATCTTTTCTTTCCTCTTCCTTTTCCATTTTGTTTCTCCACCTGCATTCGGACTCAGCGTTTCTGCCCCATGTGAGAGGGCTGGGAATGGCACCCTGGGTGCAGATGAAGAGCACCTCCCACTGAAGGCTGTGACTGCACTGCCCGTCCCACCTTTTCCACTGGTAAGATACAGGCAGAGAGGGAAGAGCGGTCTAGAACACGCTTCATGACTTGCTTCAGTCCAAACCTATTCAAACCCAAGGACAAGCATTCACTCATGTGGACCAGCACAGCTCACCAGATTTTCAGTGGTGGGGGGAGGGTTTAAAGCCCAAATAAAGTGTTAATTTCTCATTGGCCAGGGGGCACAAGCCGCCCACACACGGTGGGCAGGTAGCTCCCTCAGCATCCACACTCCCTCTGTGGGGAAATGAAACCCATGGGGTCATTTGGAGGAAAGGTGCAGTTTCAATACACCCACACAAAGAGAGTAGAGTCATAAGATTTATTACTTTCAAAAACAGATAACTAATGAGAACCGACTGTATAGCACAGGGAACTCTGCTCAATGCTCTGTGGTGACCTGAATGAGAAAGAAATCTAAAAAGGAGAGGATATATGTATACGTATAACTGATTCACTTTGCTGTACAGCAGAGACTAACACAACACTGTAAAGCAGCTATACTCCAACAACAAAAATTAATTTTAAAAAATAAAAAAAAAAGATTTATTACTTACAGATCCCAGAAGCAAGGGGATGCAGTGAGCCGGGGGAAGCGCAGTTCTCCGCCCCAGGTCACAAACCAGCAGGAGATAGAGCAAGGTAGCAAGCACCTAGTACTTACTTACAAGGTGATTGGGGCAGAGGTTACTAACTTTTCACAGGCTTAACTCTAAGTGGTTATTTTTTTTAATTAAAAAAATTTTTTTAAACCCTCTTAGCTCTAAATTTTTAAAAAATTTTATTTATTTATGTATTTTGGCCACACGGTGCGGCACGCAGAACTTTCCTGACCAGGGATCGAACCCGTGCCCGCTGCAGTGGAAGCTCAGAGTCTTAACCACTGGACCACCAGGGAAGCCCACTAAGTGGTTATTTTAAAAGGTTCCACCAGGAAAGGAAAGCAGGAACCTGTGGGGATACCCGAAACCTATCTAAAAGTCCAGACTCTGAACTTTTGGTGTTAGTAGGGTCACCATACTGTAAAATGCCTAGGCAGCCACTCAGAAAAACAAAATTGTTTTCCTCAAAAGTTGTTTTTCTCATCACACCTTTCTAGTTTTGACCCTCTTGCATTATTATCCTAGCTAGGACAGGAGGTGACATGACACAGCTGCAGGAAGGGCTTGGGGGAATAAAGCTCAGCCTGGAGTGGAGTAAGATAGATCCTGGTTGAAATCCCAGCTTCACCACTAGCTGTGTGACTTTGGGCAAGTGACCTCACCTCTCTGAGCTTCCATTAAAAAAATTTTCCATTATCAAAAATTTTAAACAGAAAAATAGAAAGAGAATACAATGAACACTTATACATCCACCCAGTCAGATTCAACAAGTCTAAACTCTTTGCCATATTTGCTTCAACTAAGCCACTTTAAAGTAAATTACAGACACTAAGGACTATTGTCCCTAAATACTTTAGCATTTGTGTCCAACAGAGGATTCCCCCATAACCACAAAACTATTATGTCTCAAAAAAACAATTCCCTGGGACTTCCCTGGTGGTCCAGTGGTAAAGAATCCACCTTCCAGTGCAGGGGACTCGGGTTCGATCCCTGGTGGGGGAACTAAGATCTCACATGCCGCAGGGCAACTAAGCCCACGTGCCACAACTACTGAGCTCCCACACCTCAACTAGAGAGGCTGCGTGCCGCAAACTACAGAGCCCACACACCCTGGAGCCCACGAGCCACAACTAGAGAGAGAAAACACACATGCCACAACTAGAGAGAAGCCCGAGCCTGCATGCTGCAACAAAAGATCCCGCATTGCCACAACTAAGACCTGACGCAGCCAAGAAAATAAATAAATAAAATAAATAAATATTTTAAAAAACAATTCCCTTATATATATTATTTAATATTCTGGCCATATTGAAATTTCCCCAGTTGTTCCCAAATTATATTTTACAGATGGCCCATTCACACCAAAATCCAATCAGAGATCTTGCATTGCATTTGGTCATTATGGATCTTAAATCACTGTTTCCATTCTGCTCATCAGTAAAATGGGAAAAGAATAGTACTTACCTCACAGGGTACACAAATTAGACATAATACATGTTAAGGGGTTAGGCTAGTGCATCCAAAAAAGTGCACTATTATGATTAGCTTCCTTACTGGACTTGCTCTGCTCAAGGCAGCAGTGCACTGGGATGGAATGTCTTGAGATGTCAGTAGCAGGGGCTAGGGATAATGAGGCAAGAGGTCCCAGCATCCTCAGGGATGTAGACCCACAAGCTGCATTTTGCCCAGCCCTGGCCTGGGGATGGAGGGAACAAGTCTCACCTTGACCACCTTCAGCACCCCGAATTCCTGGTCCAGCCCACGCTCCCCCTGGAAGCTCTGCTCTCTCAGGAACTGTTCCACGGTCTGCACTGTCTCCAGCACCTCTTTTTTCCACTCCTGGCTGGGATGCAGACAGTGAGCCACGAAGGAGTTCAGTCCGGAAGCTGGGGTGACAAAAAGCTCCGGGGGCACTGCCATCTCTGTCTTGAGAGTGCCACTGGTGGCTAGATATATACCCACACACCTACCCAGCTCCTGGCACACACACTCTTCTTTAAGGGGACTCCTCCTCAGCTGACCTCCAGCACCCTGTGGAATAAAGGACCAGAGTGGAGAGGAAACAAGACGTGTCTGGCTGACCAGGGGATCCTCTTCCTGGAGGCTGTTTGCTGTGGCTGGGGCACCAAGGGACACTGGGTGAAACCACCTTAACAGGCGGGGCTTTTAGTCACGCTTTCTGCTGTAGGTTTCGTTTCTCAACTCTTAGTTTCCCTTTTACAACTTGGAAACTGAGATTGGCTTGAGGATGGCCCCGGGAAAGGTAACTCCCCCAGAGATGGGAGTTGGATGGTATCCACCAATCCCATCCCCACAACCTTGTCACCTGAGAAACAGGCTCAGTAAGAGCAGGGACTCGCTGGAGGTTGGGCTGAACAGTGGGGATTCTAGGGTCCCGCAGAACAAACTCTGGAATTCCAGTCTGCCCTTTGCCAGACTCTTAACCTCTCTGATCCTCACATAAATAATCCTTAAAATGGGTTTAAGAATAATACCTACCCCATAGGTTGTGTGGATTAAGCGTGAGAACATTTAGCAGAGAAAACATTAAGTAAATGCAAATATTATTATTCGTTCACTGTACATCTAGTGAGTGCTGGCTGGGTGCCAGACATTGTGCTAAGAAGAAAACATAAGATGTGGTTGCTGCCCCAGGGGCTCCCAGAGCAGTGAGGGAGACAGAGGAGACACAGGAAGTCCAGTGTCCTGTGTACTAGGAGAAAAGAGGGCACAGAAACCTGGTGGAAATTCAGGCAGAAGAGTTTTTTCCGGGTCACCTGTGGTGTCAGTGGACAGCTGCTTGAGATGAGTCTTAAAAGACTGAGAATGCAGCCAGGAGACAGAGGGCACAAGACAGGATAAGGCTGAGAAGTGTGAATCATCCTGGTATGTGCCAGGACTCGGCTGTCAGATCCACGTTGGCATGGAGGGCAGGGAGGGGAGAGGTGAGAGCTGTGCCTGGACAAGTGGGCAGGGTTTGAAACTCGGAATGCCATTCATTCAACAAGCATTTGTTTAGTGCCTGCTATGTGCCAGGCAGGTGTCCTGGGGATAAAACAGTGAATAGGCAAAATTCTTGGACTGCAGAGGGCTTACACTCTAATGGTGGAGACAGATAATAAACAGGATAAATAAGTAACATTATAGTAATTAAGATGGTGATAAGTGCTAATCAGGAAAATAAAACAGGGAAAGAGGTTAAAAGGTACCGACTACGTGTGGGGAGTGAGAAGTGGCAATGTTTAGGGGTTCAGTCTCAAAGAAGGTGGTTAGGGAAGGTCTGAAAAGGAGACATTTGAGCAAAGACATGAAGGAGGCGAAGAGCGAGCTGTATGTATGTTAGAGGGAAGAATGAGAGAAGGTGGGACTTCCCTGGTGGTCTAGAACGTAAGACTCCACTCTCCCAATGCAGGGGGCCCAGGTTCGATCCCTGGTCGGGGAACTAGATCCCACACGCATGCCTCAACTAAGAGTCTGTATGTGGCAACTAAGAAGTCCACACGCTGCAACGAAAGATCCCATGTGCCGCAACTAAGATCCGGCTCAGCCAAAAAAAAAAATAAATAAATATTAAAAAAAAAAAAAAAGAATGGGAGAAGGAACAGCAAGTGCAAAGGCCCTGTGGCGGCAGTGTGCCTGGTGGGATTGAGGAATAGCAGTGTGACTGGAATGGAATGATCAAGGGGGGAGAGTGGGAGGGGATGAGGTTTGAGTACAAGGGTGGGGGGTAAATTGTGTAGGATTTTGAAGACTATTAAGACTTTGACTTTTACTCTGATTGAAATGGGGAGCCACTGGGGAGTTCCAAGCAGAAGAGGGACATGGTTGTACTTTCATTTTAACAGTATCACACTAACTGTTGGTGGGAAGATTAGATTAAAAGCAGGCGGTGGGGAGTAGAGGTGAGAGCAGAAGCAGGAATTCAGTGAACAAAAGTAGAAAATATAATGAACCTCCATGTACCATCCCCCATCTTCAACAATCATCAACCTGTAGACAGTTTTTAAAATGTTTTTTCAGGTCCTCTGCCCATTTTTATTTTTATTGGCCACCCGGCATGCGGGATCTTAGTTCCCCAACTTGGGATCGAACCTGTGCCCCCTGCAGTAGAAGCGCAGAGTCGTAATGACTGGACTGCCAGGGAGTCCCAGCCTATAGACAATCTTGTTTCAATGATATCTCCATCCACATCTCCCCTCCTGTATTATTTGGAAGTGAATCCCAGATATCATATCATTCCACTGGCTATATTTTGAGTATAAAAAGGTCTTGCTAATGGATAGAGTGTGATGTGAGAGAAAGATTAGAGTCAAGGACCACTCTAAGGCTTTTGGCCTTAGCAACTGGAAGGATGGAATTGTCCTTAACTGAGAAGGGAAAGACTGGGAAAGGGCACAGTGTAGACATGAAGATCGGGAGCTCGGTTTTGGAAGTGAACTTGAGTGTCTAGTGAGATCCAAGTGGGGTAGGGAGTTGCATATTTGAGTGGATTTCAGGGAGGAAATCTGGGGTTGAGATACAAATTACCAGCATAGACATATTTAAAGCCATAAGGCTGGATGAGATCGCCAAGTGAGTGAGTATAGAGCAAGACAAGAAAAGGACCAATGACTGGGCCCTGAAACACTTAATATTAAGTGATTGGGGAGAGGCAAGCATCCAGCAAACAAGAATGAGTGGGAGTAGCCAGGGAGGTGGAAGAAAAATCAGGAGTGCGTTTTGATAGCCAAGTGGAAACATTGTTCTAGGAAAGAGAAAGTGATCCACTGGGTCAAATATCCGGTGAATCTGTGCTGAATTTGTCCTGAGGGCAGTGGCAAATCAGAGGAGCGACCAGAGGTGAAATTACCATTCTGGAAAGATTGGTCTGGCTGCTTCTGTGGGGAGGATGGATTGCAGGGGGCAGGGATAGATATAGGGAGATGTGTCAGGACACTGTACAGTGGTCCAGGTGAGAGGGAAGGTGACCTGGACTGGACTGGAGAAGGGATTGGATTCTAGGTCTACCTTGGAGAAAGGGTGAACAGGACTTGGTGACTACAAGTAGGAGGTGAGGGAAAAGACAGGATGGCTATCAGCTCTGTGGCTTGGGTACCTGGGTAACAGATGGAGGGTACAATTAACAAAGGGAGGAAGATACAAGGAAGAATGGAAAGCGGAGAGGTCTAGAAGGGTAGCTGTTTAAGCTAGAGAGCTTAAAAAAGTTGTCCACATTGTCTAATGCTTCTGATAAGTTCAGGAATATAGGTCTGAGAAGCACCCAAGAGGCTACTGGTGATCATTGTTGGTGAAATGTAAGGGAGAGCTGGGAGCAGAAGCCAGATCTTAGGGGCGGGGTTGAAGAGTAAGTTGGGTGAGGAGGGTGGAGACCAGGAGTGTAGATAACACTTTCAAGAACTTTGTCGTGAAAGGACGGAGAAAGACCAGCTGTTAGATGGAGGAAGTGGTGGGGTGGCGGGTGTTTGTTGTCTTAAATACCATTTGGGGGAAAAAAAACCCTCAATCATGACACGTTTTAATTTAAACTTTCCAACTGGCTAACCCCAAATGGAAAGAATCACATTTTTAATTACATAAATTCTAGAAGTCTCCATATTTTCAGAGTTTGGTAGTGCCTGGTCCTTAAACAGTGCTATATTATAACTGTTTAAAGAGCAGTGGCAATTTTGCAAACCAAAGTCGACTATAAAGTGCGATTCCAAACATTTGCCCTATGTTTATAATGACAGATAATGAGCTTCAAGGCAATATACAAGTTATTGAAACAATAAACATTCAGACCTTACATCTTAGTTGAAAACATTTTTTTTCAAGTATAATTGATTTACAGCACTATATCGGTTTCAGGTGTACAACATAGTGATTCAATATTTTTACATGTTATAATCCATTTAAAATTATTATAGGGATTTCCCTGGTGATCCAGTGGTAAAAAATCTGCTTCCAATTCAGGGGACACAGGTTCGATCTCTGGTCGGGGAACTAAGATCCCACAGGCCGCAGGACAACTAAGCCCGTGCGCCACAGCTACTGAGCCCATGAGCCCTGGAGCCTGCAGGCCACAACTAGAGAAAAGCACGCACACCACAATGAAGAGCCCATGCGCTGCAATGAAAGATCCCTCATGCTTCAATGAAGATTCTGCATCTTGCAACTAAGACCCAACACAGCCAAAAATAAGTAAAATAAATAAATAAATAGTAAATAAATCTTTGAAAAAAATAGTTATTATAAAATATTGGCTCTATTCCCTGTGCTGTATAGTATATCCTTATAGCTTATCTATTTTATACACAGTAGTTTGTACCTCTTAATCCCCTCCTCCTATTTTGGCCCTCCCCCCTTCCTTCTCCCCACTGGTAGCCACCACTTTGCTCAATAGACCTTACATATTAGTTTTGATTCATTTTCATTATTCATTTTCATGAAATATCTGGGAGTTCAGCAGCTTTCAAGATTTAAAAAGGGGGAATTCCTTGGTGGTCCAGTGGTTGGGACTCTGGGCTTTCACTGCTGGGGACTGGGGTTCAATCCCTGGTCTGGTATTTAGGATCCTGCAAGCCTCGCAGCGTGGCCAAAGAAAGAACAAAAAAAGATTTAAAAAGGGAACATGCAGTCAATTGTGTATTGGCTTTATGGTTTGTAGAAATGCCAACCAGTTGGGCACATTTTTATGGGGGTGGGGGAAGAGCTAGTGGTTAGGAAGGAGGAAGGTACATAAAGATGGGTTTTCTCTTAGGTTGTGTTCCTCTAAATGCAGAGCCTGAGACAAGGATTTGCATGAGACTCATTTTGGGAAATGATCCCCAGGGACAGGTGTGGGGGATTGAGAAGGAGGAAAAACCAGTCCAAGAAATATCATGAAATTGATCACTACTGTGGGCAGCTGAGCTTTGATCCCACTGGGGACTGTCTAAGGAGCAATGGGTAAGGAGCAAATGCCTCAAAAATTTTTGAGGAACATGCCTCAAAATTATCCACCTGAGAGGTGGAGGAGGGTAGTATGCACTCGCTGGTTCCTGTCTTTCAATGGGCCCAGGCTTACCCCCTGGGGTGTTAACTCCCTGGAACTTCCATATTTGCTCAGAATTACTTGGAAGGCTTGTTAAAACACAGATTGCTGAGTTCCACTACCAGAGAACCTAACTCAGGTAATTCTGGTGTAGTTGCTGAGAATTTTTTTTTGAAGAGGTTCCCAGATGATGCTGATTCTGCTGGTCTGGGGTCCATACTTTTGAGAATCAATAACTTAGAGGTTTGAGCTTTGAAAGATGACAAAATGGGGGAGAAGGACAGTTGACTCAAAGTCATAGAGTTGTGAGCCAGCATTCAGTGTTCTGGAATTGCAAGTGTTTGGCCACGTCTGGTGTGTTTTGAGAGTGAGGAGGAGAGACTGAGAGGTCAGCAAGAGCTAAATGGTCAAGAACCCTGAATGCCAAGCAAAGGAACTTGAACTTGATTCTGTAGGTAATAGGAGCCATTGGAGGATTTTAAGCAGGAGAGGATTCTGTTTCTATTTATGCTTCAGAAAGAGCACAGTGGTCTGGGTAGAAAGGGGTGAGCTAGGAGGAGAGGACCATAGAAGTCTACAAAATGAACAGCCTGATCTTGGGCACTTATGGGGATGTGGGGCCTCTCTTAACGAGCATGATGGTGTCACAATCCTTGATGTGCAGGTCTGAGAAGCAATTGATTCCACAGTTTCTGGCCCCGGAACCTGAGTATCTGATCCTCCATGTAAGGTCCTCCAGCCTCTTCAATCTTCTCTTTCAAGTCATGGATGGAGTCATCAGGGTCAATTGCATGAGGCTTGCTCTGGCTGCTGGAGTCCTTCATGAAGATCTGGATCTCAGGAGGGAAGGTCTCCAGCATCTGGAGGCTCCTGAAAGGAGAGACAGTGATGTCCACTGGGGCCACATGTCCTCTTGTTTTCACAGTTTTGCATTTCCCAGAATGTCATATGGTTGGAATCATCCCGTGTGTAGTCTTTTCAGACTGGTTTCTTTCAACTAGCAATATGCATTTAAGCTTCTTCCATGGCTTTTCATACATCACCACCCGTAGTTAAAAATTATTTTTTTCTTGTGACGACAGCTTTTAAGATCTACTCTCTTAGTAACTTTCAAATATACAATAATATTGTTAGCTATAGTCACTTCACAACACATTACATCTCCAGGACTTATTTATCTCATAACTTGAAGTTTGTACCTTTTGACCACTTTCAGCTATTTCACCCACCTCCCACCTCTGGCAACCACCAGTCTGTTCTATGTATCTGTGAGTTTTTTTTCTTTTTTTTAAAGATTCCACATATAAGTGATCTCATAAGTATTTTTGTTTCGCCGTCTGACTTAATGCACTTAGCATAATGCCCTCAAGGTCTATCTGTGTTGTCACAAATGGCAGATTTCCTTCTTTTCATGTGGCTGAATAAAATTCCATTATATATACCTCTCTCACATTTTCTTTATCCATTCACCTGTTGATGGATACTTAGCTGATTCCTAGTCTTGCTATGCCTATTTTATTTTATTTCTTTATCCACACTGCATGGCATGCGGGACCTTAGTTCCCTGACCCTGATCAAACCCGTGCCCCCTGCAGTAGAAGCATGGAGTCTTAACCACTGGACCGCCAGGGAAGTCCCCTGCCTTGCCTATTTTAGAATCAGATTATTTGGGGGTTTTTTTTGCTATGGAGTTGTGTGAATTCCTTATAGATTTTGGATATTAACCTCTTATCATACATGTGGTTTGCAAATATTTTTTCCCATTCCTAGGTTGCCTTTTCATTTTGTTGATTGTTTCTTTTGCTCTCCAGGAGCTTTTAGTTTGATGTAGTCCCATTGGTTGCTTTTTGTTTTTGTTGCTTGTGGTTTTGTTGTCATACCCAAAAAATCATCACCAAGACCAATGTTAAGGAGCTTTCTCTTTATGTTCTCTTCTAGGAGTTTTACAGTTTCAGGTCTTACATTTAAGTCTTTAATCCATTTCAAGTTAATTTTTACAAATGGTGTAAGATAGCGGTCCAGTTTCTTTGTTTTGCATGTGGGTATCCAGTTTTCCCAACACCATTTACTGAAGAGACTATCTTTTCTCCGTTGAGTATTCTTGGATCCCTGTCTATTAGTTGCCTGTATGTGTGTGAATTTATTTCTTGGCTCTTGATTCTGTTGCATTGGTGTATGTGTCTGTTTTCATGCCAGTACCATACTATTTTGATTACTATAGCTTTGTAGTATGATTTGAAATCAGGAAAAGTGTTGCCTCCAGCTTTGTTCTTCTTTATCAGGATTGCTGTGGCTTTTGAAGTCTATTGCAGTTCCATACGAATTTTAGGATTGTTTTTTCTATTTATGTAAAAAATGTCATTGGAATTCTGATAGGGATTGCACTGGATCTGTAGATTGCTTTAGATGGTATGGACATATACTCTCTGAGTGAGATGTGTATGTAGATGATTTGCCTAAGACTTATTAAAGCAAAACCAAAAAAGTCAAAGAAACTGCTACATTAGAAAAGACTAAACGTGTAGAGTATGGGCGGCTGGGGTGTGCTTGGGATGATCCAGCCCCTTCCAGGCCAAGGAGGTGGGTGAGAAGCAGCAATTACAACAGACAAGGATGATTTTCCCTGTTTAACCCTCCCCCTGGGTCAGTTTTACTCTGGGCTGCATCGTTTAAACTCAAAACACACTTTTAATATAGCCATCTTGTTGTGCTACTCTTCACAACCCATGAGCAGGGTCACAGGAAACTGTAAACAGGTCTGGCTTTCCATGTCACCACTCACACAAGCCAGTGCTTTTCCACAATTGATCTACAGATCACAGACACGTGAGGATTATGCAAAAGAACAAGAACAAAGCTTTATTATAAGTTATGAAGACAACACAAGGGTATCCCCTTGTTCCAGGACTGAAGGGGACGAGGCTAGGGCCTCTTGTTTACTGTCCTGAGGACTCTGACCGCTGGGACCATCCACCTTTGGGGGGAAGACTGCAGGCCGGGGGTGGGAACGGAATGCTGTATCTCTGGGTTCCCAGTTTGCTCCAGGATTACAGAGGTTAGGGCTAAGACATCCGTTTCACATCGAAACAGGGTCCACACGAGGCCCAGCCTGGGAGGACCCTCCCCGAGCTTATTGGCTCAGGCCAACTTTCTCCTCTTACACCCCAAGGTAATAATGAATCTCGGCCTGGAGGAGAATGACTTGGTCGATGGCCCAGTGGTTTTATGTCCAGCCAAGGGCCTTGCCCTAACAGCAAGGCGGCACCTTGCTGTGCCCACTGCGGAGGTGAGGCTGCTAGGAGTAGAGGCGGGAACCGACAGGCCCCTAAAGGCAGCCTTGGCTGGGCATGGGCTGGGCCCTCCGCTGGAAGTAGGGGGGCCCTGCCTGGGTGTGCCCCCAGGGATGTGACTTAAGATGGGGGCAGTAGTGTCTTCCAACCGAAGCTTCTTCTTATTGCTGGGTCCCGTGGTCACCATGGGGGTAGCTCTGGTGAGGAGAGGGCCCCGGAGTTCAGGCCCACGCTTCCCCCATCGCTGTGTGTGGTGCTAGGGGAGGGGGGCCCTGGTTCCTGCCGTAATTCTGAGAGCTGCAAAGAGGCAGCTCAGATCTTGGGCAGTCGCTGGGCTCCCAAAACCCAGCTGGGTGCTGGCATGGGTGCCCACGGTGGAATTTGTGGATGAACCACCCCCAGAAGATGCTTCTGCGCGGCTGCGCTTAGCTGGGGGTGCTGGAGCACAGGCGAAGGCTGGAGCTTGCCGTTTCAAATGGGTGCCCACGGTGCAATTTGTGGATGAAGCACCCCCAGAAGATGCTTCTGCGCGGCTGCGCTTAGCTGGGGGTGCTGGAGCACAGGCGAAGGCTGGAGCTTGCCGTTTCAAATACAGGGTTCCTCGCTGCTGCCCATCAGGCCCCCCAGAGATGGAGCAGGGAAGGGAAGCCGCAGCAGCGGCAGGAGCGGGCCAGTCAGGGGCCAGGCTTCCAAGGATGCGCCGGAGCGCTGCTTCCTTCTCCGAGTCTAGGTCTGCGGCGGTGACCCGGAAACCCAGCTGAGGGGGTGAGGGCAGCCTCAGAGGCTCCCCTCGCCTGTGCGGCAGCAGAGGAAACCTGCGTTTTCGGGGCCTGGGACTGTCAGATGTGGGGGAGCAGTTCCTCCAGGCCGGTTTCTGCCCTCTTGTTGCCTCTGCATCCTTGTCAGGCTGGCTTTTCCTCTGGGAAACCACCGGAGCTGCAGAGGGCGACGGAGGGCCCTCCTCGCTCCCTTTCTTTGAGGACTTCTGGGGCAGCCCTTGCGGTATGGCGGGACCCCTCCTACTGTCCACGGGCGGGAAACCTCGGGTGGAGCTATACGAGCTCGTGATGGCGTTTCTTTTAGGGCAGGAGCTCATACAGGAGGTGTGGCGTGTCCTGTTGGAACTGTCTTCTGCCCTCTTGGCGTGGAGGTTTCTCTGCAGAGGTCCAGGCCTGGGCACGAATAAAGTGACCCCCAGGGGCCTAAATGCAGATCGTGTGCCCCCGGTGCCATCGGGGCCGCTTCTCTGGTCGTTGTTCCCCCCTATGACTGTGGGGACGTCCTCCTGCTTGGCCATCCCTTTCCCGCTCTCTCCCAGGGCCCTCAACGCCGTCTGCTCTGTGCTGCACTTTGGGACACAGCTGGGTGTCGTGGGCGGCACTGGCTGCCCCCGCGCCACACTGACAGCGTCTGTGTCCACTGCGGACACTGAGCTGCGGGACATCATGGAGGCGAGAGCACCCATCACCGCCTTCTTCCGACGGCCTCGGCTGCAGATGGTCCTTATGGACCCCCAGAAAGGAGCGCAGGGCCTGCGGGATGGTAGAATGGGGTCTCAGAGACTCTGTGGCAAAGCCCAGATGCAGAGTCACTGGACACTTGTGGGCTGGCCTGCGAGTGGATAGCTGGCCATAGACAGCTGGGTGACCCGGGCCGGCCACGGGAAGCCTGTGGGCGCGGGGAGCGGGCTGGGGGCAGCCGAGCCCTCCTGGCAGGTGCTGGTCCCCCAGTGCCCGGGGCGGGGGTGAGGGGCAGGGCCTACCTAAGTAACTGCCCGTAGAGGACTTGGGTGAGATCGGTCCTTGGATAGAGGCTGGGCGCCGAGCACTCTCCTTCAGCTGCCAAGTCGGCCAAAAGCAGAGTGCGCACTGTTTGGCCTGTTGCTGGTATTTATAGCCCTGCAACCTGTGAGCGAACAATGGGCTTGCGTTTGCGGGACGCAATAAAGAGGTTAGCGAGGGGTGGCGCATGCGCAGAGTACACGTCACGCCCTGGGGCGCACAGGTGAGGATACGCGCCTGGACCGTCTAGCGCTTCTGAATCTCCCGGGGTCTGAGGGTTGGAGGTGTTTGCCTTGAGGGTGATGAGCTTCCTGGCAGGACAGCTGGCCCTTCTCCCCTGGCCTGGCCCCAGTGCTGTCGGGGGAACTAACTGTACTGGACGGGGTCCCTGCCCAGCAAAGTGGAGCAAGGTTGCTGGCTGTGCAGCTCCCACAAGAGGCGGCAGCTTTGGCAGCAGCGCCTCTGCGTCCTCCTGCCCTTTCCCCTGGCGGCACTGGAGGGGAGAGCCGCTAAGAATGGAAGTGCCCACACCACCCAGATCCTGCTGGGGTGACACCTGAAGTGGTGGCCAGGGCTGGCTGAGAGGGCCATACTTACCATATGACCCAAAAGCGCACTCCTAGGCAATTAACCAAGAGAAAATCTTTTCACAAAACAGGTATGTGAATGTTTTAGCTATCTTGTCCACAATTCCTAAATATAGGACTATTGAGGTGATCCAATTTTCTTGAGTTTGTCATTTTTAAATTGTTCTTGGAATAACACTATGTATGCGTATTGTTTCACAGTCTAGAGTTAATATTTTACCAATTCAATAAAATCCAGAAGCCTTACATCCATATAGATTCTTTTACCTTCCACTCTTTGTTATAGCTGTCATATGGGTCACCTTTCTATGACTTGAACGCCACCCTCTGAGACTGTGGTATCCTTCTTTCATACATATACAGGGAATTCCCTGGTGGTCCAGTGGTTAGGACTCAGCACTTTCACTGCTGGGGCCCCGGGTTCGGTCCCTGGTAGGGGAACTAAGATCCCGCAAGCCACGCAGGCGCGGCCAAAAAAAAAAAAAAAAAAAAAAAAAGTCATACATATATAACATAATGTAAGAGGATCATTTTTCCAGATACGTGCCATTGTTGTTGCCCTTCCTTTGTTCCTGAAGTTGCAAGCTTACTTCTTTCTTGTGTCATTTCACTTCAGCCTGAAGAAGTTCCTTTCATGTAATATTTTTAGAGCAAATTGTCTGGTGATGAATTCTCTTAGTTTTCTCTCATCTCCATCAGCCTTCGTTTTGGCTTTTGTTTGGCTTTCCGTCTTTAAGAATATCCCTGCTTTAAGGATATAATATCCTGGTTTGGTCTTTTCCTTTAATACTTTAAAGATGTTATTCCATTCTTTTCTGGTCTCTATGTTTTCTGATGAGAAATCACAATCCTTGAAGTTGACATTCTGTGATGTATAACAGGTCGTTTTCCTTGACTGCTTTCAAGATTATTCTTCACCTTGGCTTTTTTTTATTAGATTGTGGTACAGGGTGAGGCTTTCTGAGCTTAGATCTGTGTCTCTAAATCAATGATGTTTTCAACTATTCTTTTCCTCATATATTTTCTTCTGCACCTTTCCTTCAGACCCTCCAATGGCACAAGAGGTAGAACTTGCAATATTGTTTCACATGTCTCTGAGATTTAATTTTTGTTCAGTCATTTTTCCTGTTTGTTTTTCAGATTGTGCCATTTCTATTGATTCATAAGTTTTCTGAATCTTTCTTCTGTTTTCTCTGTTCTGTTATTCAGCCCATCCAGTGAATATTTGCTTTTGGATATTGCATGTTAAGTTCTAAACTTTCCATTTGCTTCTTTTTCATAGTTTTTACTTCTCTGTGAAGAACTTCTTTCCATTAATTTCAAGAGGATTTACCTTTACCTCATTGAGCATGGTTGTAATGGATGCTTTGTCTGCTAATTCCTCCATGTGGGTTATTTCAGGGCTGGGTCTGTTGATTGCCTTTTTCTCTTGAGAATCGGTCACATTTTCCTAGTTCTTTTTATGCTCTGTGGTGTGATTTTGGGTGGTATCCTGGAAAGTTTGCTTATTATGTTTCGAGACTCTGGTTCCTATTAAAATCCTCTGGAGATTGTTACGTTTTCTTTTTCTGTTGTTTTTATTAAGCAATTCATGAACCTATGGTCAAACAGGTATTGTGCCTTGTCTTCTGAGTTGTTCCAGTCTTGGTGCAGTTTTCAGGACTCTGCTGTGCTGTTTGTGTCCACATGGTGTATGTCCCACTCGGGGGTTAATGTGGGAATTGAGTGGCAGTTTATACTGTAGTTCACTTCTGCAAGCCTCTACTCTGCCTTGTTGGGTCTGTCTGTGCATGAGGCTCAGGGGGATCCCAGGACTTATGTTGGCTCATACACAGACCTAAATAGTCTCCTCCTCTAGCTCTCTCCTCTTCGGGCTTCTACCCACATTCTCGGGCTTCAGGGGACCCTCCTACATGTTCCTCAAAGTGTTTCAGCCTCCATGCTGTCATGGAGTTCCCTATGGCCAGGTTGACCTTTCAGGTGAAATAGCAAGAGAAAAGAAAGGAAAATAACGGGCATTCCCCCACACTCCTCAGACAATAGGAGCCTCTTAACCTGTTCCTTTGTCCAGAGACACAGGCCATTTCCCAGTGAAGGCCTCTGCCATCACTGAGGTTGCAGGGGAGATGTGGTAACTGGGGAGAAAAAGACCCCCTCACTCCTCAACATGCAAGCCCCCCACTTTCTCACTTATCTGGCTAGAAATAAAAGGTTGATCCCATGGTTTTCACTTTCAGCTGCTGCTGGACTTTGTGTGCCTTGTGTAAGCTGGGAGACAGAGGCAGGAAAAAAAACCACCATAATCACCCTGTTATGGGCTGTTATTCAACTTTGGACTTCTAGGCCCCATCTGCCTCTTAGTGTTCACTTCTTAGAGTTTCAAGTGCATGCTTTTTGTCCTCTATCTTGCTCCATGCGGCTCTTGAGCCCTTGTAATATGACCACATTTCTCGTGACACATGTAAAAATTCTAACATTTTGCAGATACTGAATTAAAAATCTATTATTTACATTGACTTCACCATTTTCATTTTCCTGGTGTGTTCATTAGAAATTCAAAATTACATATGTGCCTGGCATTATGTATTTTTTGGTGAGCAGTGATCCAGAGGATCGAAATGTATGCCTCCTTCGACTCCTTAAACTTAACCCCATTCTGGGGCAATGTCCCAGCCAGGCAGAAACTGCAGGTGGAGCTGGAGACCTTGAAAAGTTTGGCTATACTTCCAGCTGAGCCCAAAGCCCAAGGATGATTCTGGACTTTCATTCTGACTCGTGCACTTCAGATCTTTCTGGGTTTGGACCTGGTATATATGTCCCTCCCAGCCCGCCCTGGCTGCCCCTTCAGTTGTCACCCCAGAAGGATCTGGGTGGCTTGGGCACTTCTGGGTTTTTTGTTTTTGTTTTTGTTTGGTACTTCTGTTCTTAGCAGCTCTCCCCTCCAATGTTACCAGGCGGGAGGGCAGGCAGACGCACAGGCACTGATGCCAAAGCTGCCACCTCGGGCGGCGGCTGCTGAGCCAGGTACCCTGCTCTCCAGCTTTCCCGCTCTGGTGGCCGGGGACCCATCCTGTACAGTTAGAGCCTGCCTGGGGAGAAGGTGCGAAATGATGAGGAAGATACAGGCAGTGCCCTTGCAGTGGTTACCGACGTCCAAAATTCCTGTCCCCACAAGTGGGAGGACACAGAGTTTGGGCCTGAGAATTCCAAGACGATTTCGAAGAAACTCTCAGATTGATGCCTCTCAGTCATAGAGAAGAGTAGCAAGGGCCACCTCGACTCTGGGAACATCCCTCATGTTCTCGCTGAGCTTGCCCGGTGCTACTGCCTGTGCCCCTCCCCACCTCCACTGCACCTGGAGTGTTCTACAGCTGCCTGGCCACATGCTGTGAGCTCTCTTCAGTTTAAACGCTTTTCTGGGCCGAAAAATCCTTGGTTAATATTGTCTAGAAAAGGAGTAGTAGTCATGCATCCTCTAGAAGCTGATGAAACGTAAAAACTGGTCCCTGTCCCAGCATGAGGGAGAAGAGGTCTCAGAGCCTCCTGTCTCTGGCCGGACCCCGTCGTCCATTCCTGCTGACCCAGGTCAGACCTGACTCCTCTTCTCTGCCTCTCACCAACTGCCATGATGCAAAGTGCCAGGTATGTTCCAGCTGACGGAGAAGACAACAGAATAGGAAGGCAGCTCCTCTCTGCAGACAATAAGGTGGATGTCCCTGTTATTCTCACTGCAGCCACTGCACCTCATCCTCCCTCATCCCCACATGGAAGGAGCACAGAGGTAGAGATGGCCATGGCTGGACACAGGTGGTGATGCTCTACTGATTTTTCCCATCTGAAGACTTCGGAATCTATCACCCCTCTTCCTTCCCATGGCCTGGGTACTCTTGTGTCTTTCTTGTGTCTCTCCATATCTTTTCCCTCTCAAGGTCCCGCCCAAGGTTCTGGGCCCTGATGTCTCCTATGGAACCCACTGGGCAGCTGCTCTTGGTATCTCTCGCTGTAACCTTTAATCACACACGGCCAGGGTCCCCTCAAGCACCCCTGTGAATCTGTGATCTAGAGATGAAGGATTTCTAGGATAATCTTGTTATGAGAACCTTGCTTCTGGGGGAAAATTTGATCTTTTTAATCAAGTAGTCTCTTTTTTTTTTTTTTTTTTTTTTGCGTTATGCTGGCCTCTCCCGTTGAGGAGCACAGGCTTCAGACGCGTAGGCTCAGCGGCCATGGCTCACGGGCCCAGCCGCTCCGCAGCATGTGGGATCCTCCCGGACCGGGACACAAACCCGCGTCCCCTGCATCGGCAGGCAGACTCTCAACCACTGCGCCACCAGGGAAGCTCTAGTCTACTCTTTTTATTTTGTGGGGAAAAGTATCAACACTCCTGTAGGACAATCAAATTCTATTAAAATGCCATGCATTTCACACAGGAGCCATGAAACAAAAGGATCCTCAAGTCAGACTCTGCCTCATTTTATATTTGCTTTGACTTCAAACAACTCCCTTGACTTGTTACTTGCTAAGGCTTCAGAAGAAACCCAGACCCTATTTCCTCTGGCAGGTTTGACAGGGACATGAGTGGCGATGTTCCTGTCCCACTGCTGAGTTCCCCTCTCATACATGTGAGTCTGTTTCTGTTTCATAGATAAGTTCATTTGTGTCATATTTTAGATTCCATATATAAGTGATATCATATAGTATTTGTCTTTCTCTTTCTGACTTACTTCATTTAGTATGATAATCTCTAGGTCCATCTATGTTGCTGCAAATGGCATTATTTCATTCTTTTTTTGTGGCTGAGTAATATTCCATTGTGTGCGTGTGTGTGTGTGTGTGTGTGTGTGTATACACACACCACATCTTTATCCATTCATCTGTTGATGGACATTTAGGTTGTTTTCATGTCTTGGCTATTGTAAATAGTGCTGCAATGAACATTGGGGTGCATGTATCATTTTGAATTATAATTTTGTCCAGATATATGCCCAGGAGTGGGGTTGCTGGATCATATGGCAATTCTGTTTTTTTGAGGAACCTCCAAACTGCTCCATAGTGGCTGTACCAATTTACATTCCCACCAACAGTGTAGGAGGGTTCCCTTTTCTCCACTCCCTCTGCAGCATTTGTTATCTGTAGACTTTTCAATGATGGCCATTCTGACCAGTGTGAGGTGGTAACTCATTGTAGTTTTGATTTGCATTTCTCTAGTAATTAGTGATCATGAGCATTTTTTCATGTGCCAGTTGGCCATCTGTATGTCTTCTTTGGAGAAATGTCTATTTAGGTCTTCTGCCCATTTTTCGATTGGGTTGTTTGTTTTTTTGTTATTGAGTTGTATGAGCTGTTTGGATATTTTGGAAATTAATCCCTTGTCAGTCACATCATTTGCAAATATTTTCTCCCATTCCGTAGGTTTCTTTTCATTTTCTTTGTGGTTTCCTTTGCTGTATAAAAACTTGTCTGATTAAGCCCCATTTGTTTATTTTTGCTTTTACTTCTATTGCCTTGGGCGACTGACCTAACAAAACATTGATACGATTTGTGTGATAATGAACTTTTTAAATCTTAAAAAGCCATCAAGTGAAGTTAAAATGAGAGTTGTTTTTGTTTTAAAAACCCACTATTGCCCTGGCTAAAGATTAAGCATGAAATATTTACGCACACATATACACACATATATGTATCTAATGTTATATTTATACTGTACTTATATATATATTTATACAGTAATAATTATATATGTACATGCAACAATAAAGTAGAATGTCTAGATTTAATTTTGTTGATAATGTAAACCTCTTCTTCAAGGTCAAAGCAACATCAATAAACACTGGACGAAAGCAATACGTGGGGAGATTGGTGAACACTCAGAAAAGAAGCTTCTGAAAATGTAATTTAAAGATATTCAATATTGTTTAAAAATGAAACACAATTTGGAAATTTTATTTCTTAAATAACATTATCAAAGTAATATGTACATAATATAAAAGACTAAAAAAGGTCAATTTGGGCTCTTGGTAAAACAAAGCAAATGTTATTCACAGTGAATTTTAAGCGATGACGCCATCAATATTTCCATCATTCACAAAATTAATTATAGTAGTAACCAACATCTGAAAAATTGGCACACCTGCTGTCTGATGCTCCTGCCCCCAGGTGTCGACCTCACAGCCCACCCACTGCCTGAATCACCCCTGGCTCCGTGCAGGTGGGGCCTGGTAGCGCCTCACCCTCTGGCCTCTCATCAACCCTCCACCGGCTGCCTCAGAATCGTGGACGCTCACCCACAGTTCCCACGTGTCCTGAGCTGATTCTCTGAAGGTTCCACCCTTTGCTTCCATCACCGGAGTTGGCGTCTCCTTGGTTACACTGCTGCCTTGCTGGACCTCTCTGCTGGGGACTGTGCTCTTTCAGCATCTTGCTTAGGGCCATACATGGATTCACTGCAGGGAAGCAATAGCTGCCGGGCCTACCCCGTCATTGCTCCAAGACTTCAGCTCCTTGCTCTCTGTTAACTTTCCCCAAAACCATGACTGTCTTCATCCTGGTCTCAGTACCCAGCCATTCCCGCCATGCAAGATGCTCATCAGCACAGCTGCTGGGGGCACCGCAGGCAAATACTGCACATCTTTCCACAGGTCACAGAATATCGTCCTCGCGCCACCTCGTGGACATACTGTGCATTTGCCCATTAGTGCGGTCATCAGGGTCCTCCTATTCCCTATAAGTTACATCTACAGGATTAATAAACAAGGGACTTCCCTGGCAGTCCAGTGGTTAAGAGTCCATGCTCACAATGCAGGAGTCATGGGTTCGATCCCTGGTCAGGGAACTAAGATCCCCCATGCCACGTAGCGGGGCCAAAAGGTAAAAAACAAAAAACCAGCCTATGTTGTTTTCACTCTTCCAGCGACATCCACATGCTGTCCTTTCAGCCCAGAGATGAGCGTGTTTGGCTCCACGAAAACTGAAAGCCCAGCTCACTGGTTGCATGCTGTATAAACTTGTTCTTATATTGAGATAAATTATTTCCACTGTCTTTTGTTTTTACACTTGAAATTTAGCCTCCACCTCACAGAACACGGATCACAGTTTTCAGCTAGAGATGCGACTTTTTCAGTTTTTCTTAATTAGATAATACAGGAGCGCTGGGCTCTGTCTTTACAATGACCAAAGAACCCAGCAAAAAGCAAACACCGGGTGATTACTTTCTAGATGCAATACAATTTAATCCAACCATTTAGAATTAACCTGGCCTCTCACAGACCATCTCCCCGAGTCTTTATTCCCATTGCTAAAACATTGAATCTATAAGAGTCATCTAATCACGTGATTTCTTTTTGATATTAAAAAAAATTTTTTTTTAAAATTTTGTTGAAGTATAGTTGATTTACAATGTGGTGTTAATTTCTACTGTATGGGAAAGTGGTTCAGATATGTGTGTATATATATATATATATATATATATATATATATATATATATACATACACATTCTTTTTCATATTCTTTTCCTTTATGGTTTATCACACGATATTGAATATAGTTCCCTGTGCTATACAGTAGGACCTTGTTTCTCCATCCTATGTAAAATAGTTTGCATCTGCTAATCCCAAACTCCCAGTCCATCCCTCCTTTACCCCCCTACCCCTTGGCAACCACAAGTCTGTTCTCTGTGTCTGCTAATCACATGATAAATCATTATCAAATAGGACCAAAATTCAGTCTTACAAAAAATGTATACAAAGAAAGAAAAGATACCTAATTTATGATACATTTTTAGGTGGGGAAAAACAGTAAGATTATGTTCAAGTTGTTTGTAATTTGAAAACAAAACTGTTATATCACAAATTAAGCACAATTTAATCAGTCAAATTAATCAGACCAGTTTCTTCCATGATATCTGGAGATTCATTGTTCCTCTTTATTTTGCTTAAGGCCTCACGTCCCACATAGTATGGAAAATACTCTTCCATTTAGTTCCACATCCTCTTTCTGTCCATGGACACCTCCTGGTGTCCAGCAATGGTACCTCTGTCCCCATACTGCAATCTGCAAAGATATCCCATCTCCCACAAACTACAAAGCATTGCTAAACCAAAATACAGAAGACACAAATAAATGGAAAGATATCCTGTGTTCACAGAGTGGAAGACTTTGTGATACATTATTTAAGAAGACTTTGCAGGTTTTGCTTCCAGTAAAATTGTGATCTGAACCTACAGAGGTCCTGCCTGACTCTGTCACATGAAGATGCTTCAGACCAATGACCTGTCAGGACCACAAAGAAAATTGATTTGTTTACAAACAGGGAAAACAAAAGGCTGGAGTCAGGCCTTAGATTGCTCCTGCACTTGGAGTAGCAAAACGTGGAAACAGAAAAATGTGTTTGAACATTGCTAACTTACATGGTCTTAATTATCCTGAGAGCTGGGGACTTGGGGGCAGCGGAGGCAGTGCCCTTAGCTGGACACGGGGCAGGTGGAGCAGAACATGGAAGATGAGCCTCTGAGCCCACAGGACCCAGAGACCCAGCACCCAGAGAGGCCTGGGGAGGGGGAGTTTTCCATTAGTACGTGGGGCTCAGGCACATGAGAGGGAGTCCTGAGTGCAGCCGAGGGCAGTTTGTCTACCTCCACTGCTGGGGATACAAGTACGTGCCAGTCACCTCTCAAGGCCGGCTTTTCTGCCAGCCTTGAAAACATTCTCTTCCAAATGTCCTTGTGACACTTTGTCACTTTTTCTTCCTCTCCACTAGATGCCACTCTACACCCACCCAACACAACAGCCATTTCTTTTTTTGTTGTTCTTAACATCTTTATTGGAGTATAATTGCTTTACTTTGTTGTGTTAGTTTCTGCTGTATAACAAAGTGAATCAGCTATACATATACATATATCCCCATATCTCCTCCCTCTTGTGTCTCCCTCCCACCCTCCCTATCCCACCCCTCTGGGTGGTCACAAAGCACCAGGCTGATCTCCCTGTGCTATGCGGCTGTTTCCAACTAGCTATCTGTTTTACATTTGGTAGTGTATATAAGTACATGCCACTCTCTCACTTCGTCCCAGCTTACCCTTCCCCCTCTCCGTGTCCTCAAGTCCATTCTCTATGTCTGCGTTTTTATTCCTGTCCTGCCACTAGGTTCTTCAAAACAATTTTTTTTTTAGATTCCATATATATGTGTTAGCATATGGTATTTCTTTTTCTCTTTCTAACTTACTTCACTCTGTATGACACACTCTAGGTCCATCCACCTCACTACAAATAACTCAATTTCAATTCTTTTTATGGCTGAGTAATATTCCATTGTATATATGTGCCACATCTTCTTTATCCATTCATCTGTTGATGGACACTTAGGTTGCTTCCATGTCCTGACTATTGTAAATAGAGCTGCAATGAACATTGTGGTACATGACTCTTTTTGAATTATGGTTTTCTCAGGGTATATGCCCAGTAGTGGGATTGCTGGGTCGTATGGTAGTTCTATTTGTAGTTTTTTAAGGAAACTCCAGAGTGTTCTCCATAGTGGCTGTATCAATTTACATTCCCACCAACAGTGCAAGAGGGTTCCCTTTTCACACCCTCTCCAGCATTTATTGTTTGTAGATTTTTTGATGATGGCCATTCTGACTGGTGTGAGGTGATATCTCATTGTAGTTTTGATTTGCACTTCTCTAATGATTAGTGATGTTGAGTATTCTTGCATGTGTTTGTTGGCAATCTGTATATCTTCTTTGGAGAAATGTCTATTTAGGTCTTCTGCCCATTTTTGGATTGGGTTGTTTGTTTTTTTGATATTGAGCTGCATGAGCTGCTTGTAAATTTTGGAGATTAATCCTTTGTCAGTTTCTTCATTTGCAAATATTTTCTCCCATTCTGAGGGTTGTCTTTTCATCTTGTTTATGGTTTCCTTTGCTGTGCAAAAGCTTTTAAGTTTCATTAGGTTCCATTTGTTTATTTTTGTTTTTATTTCCATTTCTCTAGGAGGTGGGTCAAAAAGGATCTTGCTGTGATTTATGTCATAGAGTGTTCTGCCTATGTTTTCCTCTAAGAGTTTTATAGTGTCTGGCCTTACATTCAGGTCTTTAATCCATTTTGAGTTTATTTTTGTGTATGGCATTAGGGAGTGTTCTAATTTCACTCTTTTACATGTAGCTGTCCAGTTTTCCCAGCACCACTTATTGAAGAGACTGTCTTTTCTCCATTGTATATTCTCACCTCCTTTATCAAAAATAAGGTGACCATAGGTATGTGGGTTTATCTCTGGGCTTTCTAGCCTGTTCCATTGATCCATATTTCTGTTTTTGTGCCAGTACCATACTGTCTTGATGACTGTAGCTTTGTAGTACAGTCTGAAGTCAGCGAGCCTGATTCCTCCAGCTCCGTTTTTCTTTCTCAAGATTGCTTTTGCTATTCGGGGTCTTTGGGTTTCCACACAAATTGTGACATTTTTTGTTCTAGTTCTGTGAAAAATGCCTTTGGTAGTTTCATAGGGATTGCACTGAATCTGTGGATTGCTTTGGGTAGTATAGTCATTTTCACAATATTGATTCTTCCAATCCAAGAACATGGTATACCTCTCCATCTGTTTGTATCATCTTTGATTTCTTTCATCAGTGTCTTATAGTTTTCTGCATACAGGTCTTTTGTCTGCTTAGGTAGGTTTATTCCTAGGTATTTTATTCTTTTTGTTGCAATGGTAAATGGGAGTGTTTTCTTGATTTTACTTTCAGATTTTTCATCATTAGTGTACAGGAATGCCAGAGAATTCGCCTGTGAAGCCATCTGGTCCTGGGCTTTTGTTTGTTGGAAGATTTTTAATCACAGTTTCAATTTCAGTGCTTGTGATTGGTCTGTTTATATTTTCTATTTCTTCCTGGTTTAGTCTTGGAAGGTTGTGCTTTTCTAAGAATTTGTCGATTTCTTCCAGGTTGTCCATTTTATTGGCATAGAGTTGCTTGTAGTAATCTCTCATGATCCTTTGTATTTCTGCAGTGTCAGTTGTTACTTCTCCTTTTTCATTTCTAATTCTATTGATTTGAGTCTTCTCCCTTTTTTTCTTGATGAGTCTGGCTAATGGTTTATCAATTTTGTTTATCTTCTCAAAGAACCAGCTTTTAAGGCTTCCCTGGTGGCACAGTGGTTGAGAGTCCACCTGCTGATGCAGGGAACATGGGTTCGTGCCCCGGTCCAGGAAGATCCCACATGCTGCAGAGCAGCTGGGCCCGTGACCCATGGCCGCTGAGCCTGCGCATCCGGAACCTGTGCTCCACAAAGGGACAGGCCACAACAGTGAGAGGCCCGCGTACCGGAAAAAAAAAAAAAAAAAAGAACCAGCTGTTAGTTTTATTGATCCTTGTTATTGTTTCCTTCATTTCTTTTTCATTTATTTCTGATCTGATCTTTATGATTTCTTTCCTTCTGCTAACTTTGCGGGTTTTTTGTTCTTCTTTCTCTAATTGCTTTAGGTGTAAGGTTAGGTTGTTTATTTGAGATGTTTCTTGTTTCTTGAGGTAGGATTGTATTGCTATAAACTTCCCTCTTAGAAGTGCTTTTGCTGCATCCCATAGGTTTTGGGTCGTCGTGGCTCCATTGTCATTTGTTTCTAGGTATTTTTTGATTTCCTCTTTGATTTCTTCAGTGATCTCTTGGTTATTAAGTAGTGTATTGTTTAGCCTCCATGTGTTTGTACTTTTTACAGATTTTTTACTGTAATTGATGTCTAGTCTCATAGCATTGTGGTCGGAAAAGATACTTGATACGATTTCAATTTTCTTAAATTTACCAAGGCTTGATTTGTGACCCAGGATATGATCTATCCTGGAGAATGTTCCATGAGCACTTGAGAAGAAAGTGTATTCTGTTGTTTTTGGATGGCATGTCCTATAAATATCAATTAATGTATCATTTAAAGCTTGTCTTTAATGTATCATTTAAAGCTTGTTTAAATGTATCATTTAAAACTTGTTTAGATGTATCATTTAAAGCTCGTCTTTCCTTATTTATTTTCATTTTGGATGATCTGTCCATTGGTGACAGTGGGGTGTTAAAGTCCCCTACCATGATTGTGTTACTGTCGATTTCCACTTTTATGGCTGTTAGCATTTGCCTTACGTATTGAGGTGCTCCTATGTTGGGTGCATAAATATTTACAATTGTTATATCTTCTTGGATTGATCCCTTGATCATTATGTAGTGTCCTTCTTTGTCTTTTGTAATAGTCTTTATTTTAAAGTCTATTTCCTACTAGAGAATGGACTTGAGGATATGGGGAGGGGGAAGGGTAAACTGTGACAAAGTGAGAGTGGCATGGACATATATACACTACCAAACGTAAAATAGATAGCTAGTGGGAAGCAGCCACATAGCACAGGGAGATCAGCTTGGTGCTTTGTGACCACCTAGAGGGGTGGGATAGGGAGGGTGGGAGGGAGGGAGACGCAAGAGGGAAGAGATATGGGAACATATGTATATGTATAACTGATTCACTTTGTTATAAAGCAGAAACTAACACACCATTGTAAAGCAATTATACTCCAATAAAGAAGTTAAAAAAAAAGTCTATTTTGTCTGATATGAGAATTGCTACTCCAGCTTTCTTTTGATTTCCATTTGCATGGAATATCTTTTTCCATCCCCTCACTTTCAGTCTGTATGTGTCCCTAGGTCTGAAGTGGGTCTCTTGTAGGCAGCATATACACGGGTCTTGTTTTTGTATCCATTCAGTCAGTCTATGTCTTTTGGTTGGAGCACTTAATCCATTCACATTTAAGGTAATTTTCTATATGTATGTTCCTATTACCATTTTCTTAATTGTTTTGGGTTTGTTATTGTAGGTCTTTTCCTTCTCTTGTGTTTCCTGCCTAGAGGAGTTCCTTTAGCATTTGTTGTAAAGCTGGTTTGTTGGTGCTGAATTCTCTTAGCTTTTGCTTGTCTGTAAAGGTTTTAATTTCTCCATCAAATCTGAATGAGACCCCTGCTAGGTAGAGTAATCTTGGTTGTAGGTTTTTCCCTTTCATCACTTTAAACATGTCCTGCCACCCACTCCTGGCTTGCAGAGTTTCTGCTGAAAGATCAGCTGTTAACCTTATGGGGATGTCCTTGTATGTTATTTGTTGTTTTTGCCTTGCTGCTTTTAATATTTTTTCTTTGTATTAATTTTTGATAGTTTGATTAATATGTGTCTTGGTGTGTTTCTCCTTGGATTCATCCTGTATGGGACTCTGTGCTTCCTGGACTTGATTAACTATTTCCTTTCCCTTATTAGGGAAGTTTTCAACTATAATCTCTTCAAATATTTTCTCAGTCCCTTTCTTTTTCTCTTCTTCTTCTGAGACCCCTATAATTTGAATGTTGGTGCGTTTAATGTCGTCCCAGAGGTCTCTGAGACTGTCCTCAATTCTTTTCATTCTTTTTTCTTTATTCTGCTCTGCAGTAGTTATTTCCACTATTTTATCTTCCAGGTCACTTATCCGGTCTTCTGCATCGGTTATTCTGCTATTGATTCCTTCTAGAGAATTTAAAATTTCATTTATTGTGTTGTTCATCATTGTTTGTTTGCTCTTTAGTTCTTCTAGGTCCTTGTTAAATGTTTCTTGTATTTTCTCCATTCTATTTCCAAGATTCTGGATCATCTTTACTATCATTACTCTGAATTCTTTTTCAGGTAGACTGCCTATTTTCTCTTCATTTGTTTGGTCTGGTGGGTTTTTACCTTGCTCCTTCATCTGCTGTGTGTTTCTTTGTCTTCTCATTTTGCTTAACTTATTGTGTTTGGGGTCTCCTTTTCACAGGCTGCAGGTTCGTAGTTCCCATTGTTTTTGGTGCCTGTCCCTGGTGGCTAAGTTTGGTTCAGTGGGTTGTGTAGGCTTCCTGGTGGAGGGGACCGGTGCCTGTGTTCTGGTGGATGAGGCTGGATCTTGTCTTTCTGGAGGGCAGGACCACGTCTGATGGTGTGTTTTGGGGTATCTGTGGCCTTATTATGATTTTAGGCAGCCTCTGTGCTAATGGGTGGGGTTGTGTTCCTGTCTTGCTAGTTGGTTGGCATAGGGTGTCCAGCACTGTAGCTTGCTAGCTGTTGAGTGGAGCTGGGTCTTAGCGTTGAGATGGAGATCTCTGGGAGAGCTTTTGCTGTTTGATATTACATGGAGCTGGGAGGTCTCTGGTGGACCAAAGTCCTGCACTCGGCTCTCCCACCTCAGAGGCACAGCCCTGACACCCAGCCGGAGCACCACGACCCTGTCAGCCACACGGCTTAGAAGAAAATGGAGAAAAAAAGATAGAAAAATAAATAAATAAAATAAAGTTATTAAAATAAAAAATAATTAAAAATTAAAAAATTAAAAAGTAATTAAAAAAAGAAAAAAAAAGAAAGAAGAGAGCAACCAAACCAAAAAACAAATCCGCCAATGAAAACAAGTGCTAAAAGCTGTACTAAAAAAAACAAAAACAAAAAACGGACAGACAGAACCCTAGGACAAATGGTAAAACAAAGCTATAAAGACAAAATCACACAAAGAAGCATACACATATACACAAAAAGAGAAAAAGGAAAAAACACATATATCGTAGCTCCCAAAGTCCACTGCCTCAATTTGGGATGATTCATTGTCTATTCAGGTATTCCACAGATGCAGGTACATCAAGTTGATTGTGGAGATTTAATCCGCTGCTCCTGAGGCTGCTGGGAGAGATTTCCCTTTCTCTTCTCTGTTCACACAGCTCCCAGGGTTCAGTTTTGGATTTGGCCCCGCCTCTGCACGTAGGTCGCGTAAGGGCGTCTGTTCCCGCTCAGACCGAACGGGGTTAAAGGAGCAGCCGATTAAGCGGCTCTGGCTTACTCAGGGAGGGTTGGGCGGCGCGGTACGGAGCTCCCGGCGAGCCTGCGGCGGCAGAGGCTGACGTGACGTTGCACCAGCCTGAGGCGCGACATGTGTTCTCTCGGGTAGGTTGTCCCTGGATCACGGGACCCTGGCAGTGGCGGGCGGCACAGGCTCCCGGGAGGGGAGGTGTGGAGAGTGACCTGTGCTTCCACACAGGCTTCTTGGTGGCGGCAGCAGCAGCCTTAGCATTTCCTGCCCGTCTCTGGGGTCCGCGCTGATAGCCGCGGCTCGCGCCCATCTCTGGAGCTCGTTTAGGCGGTGCTCTGAATCCCCTCTCCTCACACACCCCGTAACAATATTGTCTTGCCGCTTCGGCAGCTCCAGACTTTTTCCCGGACTCCCTCCCGGCTAGCTGTGGCGCACTAACCCCTTCGGGCTGTGTTCACGCCGCCAACCCCAGTCCTCTCCCTGGGGTCTGACCTCCGAAGCCCGCTCCTCAGCTATCAGCCCCCACCCGCCCCGGCGGGTGAGCAGACAAGCCTCTCGAGCTGGTGAGTGCCGGTTGGCCGCGATCCTCTGTGCGGGAATCACTCTGCTTTGCCCTCTGCACCCCTGTTGCTGCGCTCTCCTCTGTGGCTCCGAAGCTTCCCCCCTCCGCACCCACCCCCTCGCCCCGCCATCCCATGTCTCCGCCGGTGAAGGGGTTTCCTAGTGTGTGGAAACTTTTCCTCCTTCACAGCTCCCTCCCAGAGGTGCAGGTCCCGTCCCTATTCTTTTGTCTGTTTTTTCTTTTGCCCTAACCGGGTACGTGGGGAGTTTCTTGGCTTTTGGGAGGTCTGAGGTCTTCTGCCAGTGTTCAGTAGGTGTTCTGTAGGAGCTGTTCCACAGGTAGATGTATTTGTGGGGAGGAAGGTCATCTCCGCGTCTTACTCTTCCGCCATCTTGAAGGTCTCACAGCAGCCGTGTCTGATCCCTTAGGGTCCTGGTGTGGAGGAGACAGAGGTGATGTGGTCCGTCCTCCTTATTTTCCAGAAGGGAGAATGGAGACCGTAGTATTTACCAGGGCTTGTTGACATTATGGTGACAATATTAACTCCAAAAGCTATAACTTGTCACGCACTCAGTGTGTGCCAGGCTCTTTTCGTGGATTAGCTCCTTAAACCCCCAGGAGACCCTGCGATGTAAACTCCCATCCTACATACCAGGGAATCGAGTCTCAGAGAGATGGTGTGACCTGCCCAGAGTCACACAGCACATAACTGGACAGGCTGTGATTTGACAAAGTTTTTGTCCAAGTCCAGATGCCAGAGACATAATATTGTTCTGTTGCCCAAGGCAGTTGCTATTTATTGAGCTCCTACTATGGGCTGGGCACTGTGTGGGGCTTGGAGAATACAGAGATGAATGACAGATCCATTCAATGGACAGTATGTCCTGTGTCCACTCCCCAGGGAATCTTGAGGGCAGCACCCGTGTGTCCACAGTGCCCAGCACAGAGCTTGGCACAAAGTACAACCTCAGTTAATGTTGACTGAATAAATGAATAAACTACTGCAGGTTCTACAACAAGCACTTAAAGATGATTGCAGCTAAAACACCTCACTCTTGGAAGTGAAAACAAGAATAAATTTGACCATGCTTTTCAATAAATTTTCCATATGGAAATCTTTAAACCGACCTCAAAATCAGTTCCAGGTCTATTGTGGATCTAATTATGCAAGGTAGAACAATATACTTGTAGAATAAAACAAAGGAGAATGTTTTCATGACTTTGGGAGTAGGCAAAGATTACGTAACTAGGATAAAATAGTGCTAACCATGAAGGGAAAAAATTGATTATTTTAAAATAAGAAGTTCCATTCATCAGTAGACACCATTAAGTGAGAGACAGTAAAGTGCAATGGAAAAGGCTTTCTTCAAAACACATTTCCTACAAAGGATGTGGAAAAAAAAAAAAAGGAAAAATGAACAAAGGACGTGAATAGACATTTCCCAACAGAGGATATCCATTGCTAAAACTCAAATGAAAATGTGCTCATTAGTCTTCAGTGAAATGCAGTTTGACACCTCAATGTGACAGTTCCACACATTTGCCAGAATGTCAAAAGTATATAAAAGTTCTCATATCTAGTGTTGCTGAGGATGTGGAGGAACGGGAACTCCTCCAGGGCTGACAGTTGGGTAAGTTGACACACACTCTGGGAAGCTATGTGTCAGTATCTCCTAAAAGTGAGTACATCTATACCTTGGACACCACAGTCTCCCCTCTGCATAATCCCAACACAGATGTGTACTTATGTTCACAAATACACATGTATTGGAATGTTCATAGGACCACAATCCCTAAGATTGTGAAATCCCAGATGTGAAAAAGTCCACATGCCCATTAATGGCAGAATGAATAAAGCGTGGCATATTCACACAGTGGGACGCTACATACGCAGAGAATGAGCAAACCACAACTGCATGGAACAAGATAGACGAACCTCACAGAGGAAGGAAATCAGACACCAGATTACCTACTGTTGGCCAGATAATGTGATAAGCAAGTTACACGCATCATCTCACTCAGTCCTTATCACAAGACCGTGAGTTGCTGTAATTATCCCATTTTACTAGTGAGGAGACTGAGGCCCAGAGAGCTTGGGTCCCCTGTCTACATCCACTTGTACCAGACGATGCGTTACTGATTGTACTTCTGTGTGACTGGGTTACCAACAGAATTCTGTTGTACAAACTTGAATTTCCTCCTAACTGAACACCAGAGCTTGTCCATTAAGGGAAATGGTCCCTGATCTTGAATATCTGGGGCTTGAAAATTGGGGGGAAAAAGTTTTGGATAGGAAATTTTATTTATTAAAAAATTTTTTATTGAAGTATAGCTGACTTACAAAGTTGTGTTAGTTTCTGGTGTACAGCAAGTGATTCAGTTATACGTATATATATATATATTTTCAGATTCTTTTCCCTTATAGTTTATTTATTACAAAATATTGAGTATAGTTCTCTGTGCTATACAGTAGGTCCTTGCTGGTTGTCTGTAGTCGTGTGTATATGTTAATCCCAAACTCCTAATTTATCCCTCCCCCCTCCTTCCCCTTCAGTAATTTAAGTTTGTTTTCTATGTCTGTGGGTCTATTTCTGTTTTGTATATAAGTTCATTTGTATCATTTTTTTAAGATTCCACATATAAGCAATATCATATGATATTTTTGTCTTCCTCTATCTGGTTTATTTCACTTAGTATGATAATCTCTAGGTCCATTGGCTAGGAAATTTAAAATTTTGCTTATTAAAGACATGAAAACCCACCACACATCCCGTCTCCATCATTTCAAAAGAGAAAATCCATCTTAACACTTAAACGTAAGAAGGACATAACTTCAGGAAAAAAAAATAACCATAGCCTTTCCCAGGCAGGGACAGTCGGTGTTTGTACACTGACATTTTTGCTACAGAAATTTTCTGCCGCCGGGGTATAGATTTGAATCTTGTCTTCGATACTTCCTAGCTGTGTGACCTTGGGTAAGCAGCCTCTCCTCTCTGCGCCTCACTGCCTCCTCCTCGGGGTTGTTGCGAGGATTAAATGATGTAACCTGTGTAAAGCCCTTAGCGCACTCCATAAACTACAGAGGCTGATGTAGATTTATCGTCGCCGACATTCACGAGAGACAACAGCGCCACCTGGTGGCTCTTCATCCCGGGGACAGAGAAGCGGCTTCCGCGGAGCAATAATGAGGCATCTGTCGGCGGTGAGCGGGAACCTTGTGTAATGGCCAAGGCTGAGGAAGAAGCAGGGAGAAAAGCCATAAATATTCATGGCATCACTTAAAGCTCAGGCCTGTCGGTCTGCCTGAGAATAAAGTTTGTTCCTCAGAAGCTACTGTCCAAGCTGTCAGCTCTGGAAGAGGAGAAAAAATGAAATCTCTCTTCCGGGCGCCGCCTCCGTTTCCGCCCCACCTCCCGAACCCTGGGGCCAGGAAGGGGGGCTGCTTTCATTGGGGTGGGGGGAGCCGTCTCTTCAGGGGCCTAGGTGCTGTCACCTCCTAGGGTCGGGGCTGGCGTGGGGTGTCTGTCAGCCACAGTCCTCCTTGCCTCTTTCCTGCGAGGTCCGAAGATGGAAAAAGGGACGGCAACCTGAACGTGGGAGACTTTTTGTGACGGTCACAAAACAGGGACACATGTAAGCTCTGTGTTCTCACCGATATGGGTCTTTCACAGACCAAGCCATTAACCACTGGAAACAGGCCTTTGTCCTCAGAAGAGTCATTTCAGGAGAGGCTGTGAGACCTGAAAGACGACTTGAAGACTCTCTCTTTTTACATTCCTTCCCCAGGGTGAGAGATTGGTATTGAGTTTTCTTTCCTGTCTCTGCCTGCAGACTTTCACGTAGCCTGCGAGCCTGGGAAGGAAACTCGGCAAAGGACAAAGAAGGTTGGCTCTGGGAGAAGGTAGGCTTGAGTTGGAATCTCGGTCCTGACGCTCACTGACTGGGTGACCTTGAGCAAGTCACGGTCTCCATGGCCGTGCTTCTGCACCTGAGAATGACGCTGGCACATCCCTCAGGGGTTCGAGTGTGCTAATGTATTCCACAGTCTCAGGTGCCTCCAGAGGCCAGGCAGGCGTTGTGAACATGAGAAGTAGGCCAGGTGTAGGGCAGCAGGGAGTGCTGGGAGCTGTGGTAAACCAGGAGCCCTAACCCCGTGGAATGGTGGCAGCTGCTGGCCAGCGTCATCTGCTCCAGGGCACTCAGGCATTTGATCCAGGCATTCTAGTAAACCTCAAAATCCCAGAATTTTTTTTTTCCAGAGTCTGTGGGCAGATTTAGGCATTGTTGGGCTTAGCTGATGGGAGGGAACAGATTTGGTTAGCAGAAAAATATGGTGGAAAGAAAGGTGAGCCCAGTGCTGCCAGTTTTTTTCCCCAATGTTCAAGAGAAACAGAAAGTCATCTCTATTTTTCGGTGTTGGCAGTTGAACATTTTAAAAACAATGCACTGTGATCTATAATAAAACCCCATATTGGCTGTGTGACCTTGGGCAAGTCTCTTAACATCCCTGAGCTTCTGTTTCTTTATGAATAGTGAGGGTAAGAGTACACCTAGCTCCTGATCTTAGCAATTTACATAAATCACTTCATTTAACCTTTCCCCCACTGTGATAAGGGAGCTGTTAATATTATTCCTCATTTTACAGGTGAGGGAACAGGTGCAGAGAAGCTAAGTAACTTGCCCAGAATCCCATAGCTAATAAGTAACAGGGCTTTTGTGAGAATGAAATACTGCATGGAAAGGGGTCAAGTGAGTATTAGCTATATTGTTGTGCCATGGTCGTTATTACCACTATTATTAATAACAGAAATGGCTCACGGTCAGGTCTCAAACTTAATTCAATGGCCAAAGTAAGCCGCTAAGACTTTGATCCGTCAGCCAAGACCAGGGCCAGCTCTGAATCATGTGGTATGTATTTTTACAGGTAGCTCTTGGCCATCTTAATAGTTCTTTTCACGTAGACATTGGGTCACACTGCCAGTGGGTTTTCTGGGATGATAATTAGATTTAGACCCCTGGTGCAATGGATAGATCCTCATCTTGAGGTGACTGAGCCAATCATGACCAGTAATTTACAGCTTGAGTTGTTCTGAGATCAATACAAATTTGCTCTTCATCGAGTGAGCTGTAAACCATGGGTGACAGGCAGCCTGAAAAACAGTTGACATGGGGGTGGAGAGCTTGCAGGGCTTGGAGAGGGGCCAGGCTATTAGAGGAGAGACGAGGCAGAGGGTGGAGGAGGCCGACCTCTGTCCAGGGGGCTGTGGACAGAGCTGCCCGAGTTCCAATTGGGACCTGCTCAGGACATCGTCTCGTTGAGAGAGTAGATTTGATTGGCAGTGAGGCATGGAAGAAAGAGATTAAGTTCTGGGGTGGACAGAACTGGATTTGTATTTCCATTGTGCTCTTTTCTACCTGTGATTCTCTGAGGAAATTGGGCTCTGTTCCCTGATGCTTGGTTTTCTCCTCCGTAAAATGGGCAATTAACTGAACCAATTGCACAGATGAGGACAAAATGAAATGAGTCTGTGTTTGCAAAGCCCTTGTTTTTACTGCAATGCCGGGCTGTCAAGTGCAGTCCTTAAGAGGCTGTGGAGTCAGGCAGACCTGGCATGGAATCCTGCCTCTTTCACCTCCAAGCTGAGTAACCTTGGGAAGTTACTCCACCACTCTGAGCCTCAGTTTTCATATATAGGGATAGTAATAGAAGCCCCTGCCCAGGGCGGCTATGATCATTCAATGAGATAATGCATATAAAGATAAATCAGCACCACGCACAGGATACAGTGTGAGCTCAGCAAGAAGATGGCATGAGTTTTGTCCATCTGATTCTTATTTACCCGAAGCTGGCAGCGCAGTTAAGAGCAAAAGAGGGTGTGTGGGGCACTTGAATTAACAAAGCACTGTGGAGCTTTGCACAAGGAGCCCCATCTATGTACAGCCCTTTGGGCACCTTCTCAGTCTCCCTGGTTTTCTCTTGCTCTGGCCAGTGATTGGGAACGGTCTTTGGGATCTCTCCGTGGACTTAGCCAGGAGGGCTTCCTTAAACAATCCTACAATTATTTCAGGAATTTCCCCCCTCCCCAATACATCAGCCAAGCAAGAGCCATTCCCAAGATTATTATGGTTGAGAGGGGGATTTAGAGAGTATTTGTTTGAATCTGTTGCCTCCCAATGTCTTTATCAAAACCATGTGCTCCAAGAGATTGTTCACAAGAGGCCCAGCTCTGTCCTGTCGTCTCCAAGTATCTTGCTAGTCAAGAGACAAGGCGTTTCTTCTCCTTGGATGGGAGCAGTTTGGAACACAAGTGCAGAACGAGAGTTTTAAAGTCAGATCGAAGTGGTTGTGAAGCCCAAGTTCCCCTCTTGGCAGCTGGGTGACCTTGAAGGCTGACCTCACCTGATTCCTGAACCAATAGAGAGAATATCAGCACCAGGTTCTAGGACCACTTTGAGGATTAAATGGGATGTACATTAATGCCCTTGGCACAGTACTTTGCTAATGCTTGTTAAACTGTTACTGTAACTACACATGTCCTAAATGAGGTCAGGGTAAAGACTGAGACTCCGGAATGGGCCAGGATATCACAGAATGCTCCATTTGATGCTACAGCACTGGGTTACCCACCCCTGCTATTTGGAGGGCTATGCACAGTTCTTTGGTCAGTGGGATATCATCGGCTCTTAGAAAAGTAAAATTCTTCTCCTTTCCAGGCAGGTAGGAGCTGACGCATCCCTCAGCCCTCCAAAGCTCTGGGATGCACTGGGCAGGGAATTTCTCCTAGGATCAGCCTCTTGGTGGTCTGGGGTCATCCACCTATTAAACAGCCATTCAGCTTGCTCCATTCTAGAGAAACAGGGCTCTGCCAGTCCCTGTAATAGCCTAGGATTTGTGAATTCTTGAATCTAAATACACATTTATGGGTATCAAGCCAATGACGAACTTAGGCCAGCCTGAATCTTGTAGATACATGATGTGTACAGTATAAAAGGATTACAGGGGGAAAGTAGAAAATGTCTAGGAAGCTACTAGAGAGAAGTTACTATCTGTTTCTACCTGGTTATCTCATACCCATACCCATCTCCCACCAACTCAGCCACACATTCATCCCTCCACCCAACTGCCCAGTCCATATCCAACCTAATACCCACCCCATTCTTCATCCATCTATTCCTCTACCCACTCCATCTCCCTTCAGACCCACCCATCTATTCCATCCATCCATCCATCCATCCATCCATCTATCCATCCATCCATCCATCCACCACTTGCCCACCCTATCCATCCATTTAGCAAACATTTATTAATTACTCATTATGTGCTACAACCTGTGTTATGGACCTAGGACACATATAACTTGAGACCTGGCTCCTTTTCCCGAGAACATCTCTATCCTGTGTGCAAGAGCTATACTCTAGAATAAAAAAGACAAAATAAAACTCAACCAGGTTTTTATATATATATATATATATATATATATATATATATATTTATATATAAATTTATTTATTTATTTATTTATTTATTTTTGGCTGCTTTGGGTCTTGGTTGCTGCGTGCAGGGTTTCTCTACTTGCGGTGAGCGGGGGCTACTCTTCGTTGTGGTGCGTGGGCTTCTCATTGCGGTGGCTTCTCTTGTCGCGGAGCATGAGCTCTAGGCATGCAGGCTTCAGTAGTTGTGGCACGTGGGCTCAGTAGTTGTGGCTCATGGGCTCTAGAGCGCAGGCTCGGTAGTGGTGGCACACGAGCTTGGTTACTATATGGCATGTGGGATCTTCCCAGACCAGGGCTCAAACCCGTGTCCCCTGCATTGGCAGGCGGATTCTTAATCACTGCGCCACCAGGGAAGCCCTCAGCCAGGTTTTAATAAGACACAACACGCAGGATCTTGTAGTGGTTATGCAAGCACATGGGCTTTGTAGCCAGACCAACTTGACTTTGTTTTGGGCTCTGCCACTTACCAGATGGATATCCTTGTACCAATTGTTGCACATTATTAAATCCCAGTTTCCTCATCTGCTAAGTAGGAATAATAATTGCATCTCCTTCAGAGGATCTTGGTGAACACTAAACAAGTTAATACTAAGGAAGTTAGCATGTTGACAAAGGGTCACATAGCAAAGAACTGTAGGTGTCCTCTGGGAATTGAGAGCAGCCCCAGATGACAACCAGGAAGACAATGGGAACCTCAGTCCTACAGCTACAAGGAACTGAATTCTGCCAATACTGCTGCAAGCTTGGAAGGGGACCCTGAGCTCTGGGAAGGAGCCCACTTGACACCTTGACTGAAGCATCGTGGGACCCTGAGAAGACCCAGCTAAGCCATGCCTGGGCTACTGACTCATGGAAACGGCCAAGATATTGATTGCATGTGGTTTTAAGCCACTAAGCTTGAGGAAATTTGTGATGTGGCAATAGATAACTAAGATATTCAGTAACTTGCCCAAGGCTACAGAGCTCCTCCGGGATAGAGCTGGGATTCAGAGCAGGAGAGGACCACAACATGTATTGAAAGATAACCAGCCAGAGGGATTAAAACGCAAAAGATTTCCTGATTAGCCTTCAATTGACTGGAAAATCCAGTTAATCAGAATTTCTAATTCTTGGACCTTATGGTTTGTCAGGGATTTTCTGGATTTGAAATCAAGTTTTCCATGGCAATTGGGGCAAATACCCATGGTTGCCCTGATGACGCTGGATAAATGTAGCCACTGTAGAGTCGGGAGAAAAAAGTTCTATTTCTTTTTGTGTAAAGGTCTGATTCAGAGCAACCAAGTGTTAGAAGGTAGTAAGGAATGTGAAGGAAGCATAGGGTGATGTGACAGAGGGCAACTGTGGGATCTACGTGGAGAAAACAAGTAGGAGAGGACAGCAGAGCTGACACATGAATGGAGAGAGGGAGGCAGCAAGGCCGGGACTGGAGGAAGCAGAGCATTCAAGGCCCAGGGAGGAGCAGGTGTAAAGGCCCTGTGGTGGGAGCAAACGTGGGCCAGACAGGGAAGAGGAAGGATGCTGTTAGGAGGCTGACACACAGTGTGTGTGGTGAATCACAGAGGAGCCTGGTGTGTCAGGAGGGCCAGAGATGAGGCTGGCAGGGGTCAGTTAGGGTAAGAAAAGGAACTTGGACTTAATCCTGCTGGCAGCAGGGAGCCATAAAAAGGAGCAGCAGGGGGCTTCCCTGGTGGCGCAGTGGTTGGGAGTCCGCCTGCCGATGCAGGGGACACGGGTTTGTGCCCCGGTCCAGGAAGATCTTACATGCCGCGGAGCGGCTGGGCCCGTGAGCCATGGCCACTGAGCCTGTGCGTCCGGAGCCTGTGCTCCGCAACGGGAGAGGCCACAACGGTGAGAGGCCCGCGTACCACAAAAAAAAAAAAAAAAAGAAAAGAAAAGGAGCAGCAGGATCCAAGTTATATTGTTCAGTGATCCCTCGATTGCTGTGGGCAGGATGGAAAAGGCGGCTGGAAGGACGGTACTAAGAACAGGTAGGAGACCCTGCAGTAGTCCTAGCACAGGACGTTCTGAGGGATTTCTTGTCTCATCCCACTGGGATCCTTGGCAGATCCTTTAACTCACCAAGCCCTTTCCTGTCTCAGGGTTCCTCACATGGCAGTCCCTCACCTGCAATCCTCTTTCAGCACCTTTCCCTCGCTACCTCTCCAGCTCTTTTCTTACATCTTCTTCTCTCATGTCTTTTCATCTGGAATTCTTCTCTGACCCCAAGTCCAGGGGGGTACTCATGGCGTCGAGCTCTCACTGAGCTTGCAAAGTGCAGCTTACCCATCGCTTCTCTTTCGGGCGCCTGTGAAAGCAAGAATTGCATCATTGCTGCCCTACACAGAAAGCATGCAGAAGGCTCTCAGCAAATTTTTCTGTGTGAGATTTATGCTGCTGACCCTAAGTGATTTTTAAACAATTAAGTAGTGTTGGTCTTTCAAACCAATGTGTTTTTAGAGCAATAACTACAATTGGCCGCGTGCCTCACGTGTACCAGGAACGGCATTAAGCTCATGAAATCCACTCACTCATTTAATCATCTTGAGAGCCATGCCAACTAGAAATGTTCACCCCCATCTTTCAAACGGGAAACTGTGGATGAAAATGGCTCCATAACTTGCCCAGGAAAACCTTCTGACTATGTGATGGAGATCGCAATTTAAGTCCGTGTCCATCTGGGTGCAAAGCTCGTGCTCTTCTGACTAATGACCCCTAAAGATTGGCACAGACACTCCTTCTGCAAGGATGTAGCAAGCACCAGCTTCAGAGGTGGTGGAGGATATGATGTGTCATTAGCCAGAGTTCCTGCCTTCTAGGGGATGAGCACCTGGAAGAAGAAAAGAGAGATGGAGAGAAGTGTTGATGTAGTGCTTATACCGCAGGGATCCGTATGACCCAGTCTCAAGAGCTGTTGAGATCAACAGAGCACAGTCTCATGCTCCCAAGAATAATTTCAAAATAACTTACATTCATTTATCGTAATTCCCCAACACTAGGAGACGACTCATGCTCCACAGAAGTATTTCTTAAACCTCTTCTTCTATCCCAGTCACACCCCAAACCACCTTCTCTGCTCTTAACTGATGAATCTGCTTCCCTTCTCTTACCTTTTGCATTAAGATTCCATATCACTGAAGCTCCAAACAGCTGACAAAACCCAAAGCAGCCCCTTTGACTGTTTGGTGGAAACCATGGACTTTCCCCTGGGGAAATACTCAAACGCATGTGTGTGCACGCACACCCACCCACCCACACACACACACACACACCACACACTGGTTTCACTGGTTTTCCAGTCATTTCAGGGGGTCCATAGACCTCCTGAATCTTACCCCAGTTTCTGAGTGAGAACCCCCGCCATTGGCAATCTGAAAAGCCTTCAGCTCCTTAGCATTTGCCAGAGGAAAAGAGCTTCTCCTCCTAACCATGTGCATGAGAGAACTTCTCTCCCCCCGCCCCCGCCGCCTCGCCAACCAACCTAACCCCATGCTTGCTGCTTCAGAAACTTGTCATTCTGCAGTTTCCAGCCTGGAATGACTTTCTCTTCCAGGGAGCGGGGAGCTCTGGACTCAGGAGAGCAGAGGACAAAGGCCTTAGCAGCACTTTAGAGGTTGAAACACCAGCAGAAAGAGCTGGAGCCAACTCTCTCCGTTTAGAGTCTGAGTTCAGCTTCTTGATACCCAAGGTGGCTTTAATTTAACCACGTGGCATGGTTCTGGAGACCAGCAGTTCTCAGCCACAGCATGGCATCCCCACTGGATGGCCATAAGTTATCAGGGACGTTGGAAAATAATCTGAGCTATTGGTGAAATAACAAAGTTGGCAGATTATTTGCTTAAAAAATAAGTTTGAGAACATTCAAGTTTCTTTCTATAATGATGCTGTTTTCAATGCTTTACTTCCAGATGTGCTTTCCTGCAGGTGGGGGATGGGTGGGAATAGGCAGTGGGTACCATCTGGGGAATTCGGAACAACCCTGAGATACCCACAGTCTTACCCTTCATGGTTCCTGATTGTTTTATGTTTAAAACATAAACATATGTTTATGCTGACCCCAAGATTTGCTTTGCTAACCCCAAGAGTTTTTATTTTTCTCCTTTCAGAGCAGTGCTTCCCAAACCCCAGTTATTTTAATATCACCTTCAAGGTTTTTACCCTATCTTTGGTTACACATTCCTTTTTTTTAAGATTTGTTCTAGTAGTCATCCCTCTATAGTTTTGGCTCAAGCGGTCATATTCACAAAATCATGAGGTTGAGTGTTTATTATTTCCCCTCAAGACCCACTAAAATAAGCACATAACTTTAAAAATAAAATTCACCATCCATGTTCCATCAAAAATCGTTCCCTACACCCGCGAGTGGTACAGTTATCACATTAAAAAAAATTTTTTAATACAATTTATTTATTCATTTTTTGGCTGCACCATGCAGCATGTGGGATCTCAGTTCGCCAGCTAGGGATTGAACCCATGCCCCCTGCAGCGGAAGCACGGAATCTTAACCACTGGACCGCCAGGGAAGTCCCCGGTTACCACATTTTTGAGGACATACTGTTCTAATAAGTGCCCTCATGAGTTGAAGAAATTAACTTTGATCCACTTATTCATTAGTAAATTCCAATTCTTCTTTGAAAACCATCCATTAGAAGCTTACTACATGCCAGGCACTGGCCTAGGCAGGTGCACGCTCAGTATTTCATTTAATCCTGGCAACAGAACTCTGAGGTTGCTATTGCTATTCCCATTTTACAGATGGAGAAAAAGGCTTAGAGAGGTGTAAGGGTCTTGCCCGAGGTCACACAGCCTGTGATTTCCAGGAGGACAGAACCAGGTGTCTCTCTAAGGGTAGTGAGAAAATTCCAACCATGATGGAGGTGCTGGTTGACCTACTCGAGTACTTGGGTACTGGGTTTCTTTTTTTTAATTTAATTTTTAAAAATTTTTAAAAAAATTAAAATTATTTTTACTTCTTATTTTAATTTTTATTATTTATTTATTTATTTATTTATTGTCTGTGCCATGCGGCATGTGGGATCTTAGTTCCCCAACCAGGGACTGAACCCGTGTCCCCTGCATTGAGAGTGCAGAGTCTTAACCACTGGTCTGCCAGGGAAGTCCCTTTATTTTTAAATTTAAAAATTTTTTAATTTTTAAATTTATTTTAATTTTTAAAATTATTTTTAAAATCAAAAAAATTTTTTTAGGGTGCTGGGTTTCTAAGGCAGCCCCAGCTCCTCTAAACAGTCAAACCGCAGTGGGGACATTTGTTTGTGAAATATGTCACTGTGTTCCAGCAGCCTAGATTCTTTCCAAGAGTTTCTCGAAAATCCAGAAGAATAAATGTCAGATTCTTTATTGCCCGCCACATAATAGGAATATAACTTATTACCACCAGAGCACCATCCTTTTGGCAGCCTCCGTAAATCTGGCGCTCCACTAACTCCAAATGCATTTAAGCAAAACCCGGCGCACGTAGGGGAGCAGTGGACGTAATTGGAATATGGAGCGGAGCTTTTGGATTAATCATATGCTGAATATTAACTGTGTATTATGCTGATTTCCTTGTAAATATATTCAGAAGCCCCAGCGTGTGTACCTGACTTGGGCTCATACAATCAGAATAGCAAATATCCTGAATGTGGGGTTAGAAGCAGTCACAACTGCAGTGTACGAGGCCAGGTTTAATTTCTTCTGAGAAAAATAATATTTCAGCCCTCTCCAGGAGGCCTCAAAACACAATATATGGTTTTCTGACACCAGTAGAAGAAGCAATGTTTGTTTTCAGCTGCCTGGTTCAGAGTGGATTTTGTCAAAGAACAAGACGCTGTTTTGCAGTGAATTTTTGGAGAACTCTCTGGCTCTAGAACTTCTTTGGGAATAAGCCACTCTGTGTGATTGTCTTTACTGGGTGGGTTGGGCAGCAGGGGTTGGAAGGTGCAGATGCGGGAATAGGATGGGAAACAGTGTGACCAAAATTGAGGCTTAGAAAGAAAATCCTGAATGACTCCCAGCTCTGCCAAGGGCATTGCCAGGTGCCTTGTTTCATGAGATCAGTCACCTCCCTGAGTCACACACTTCATTGTTCACAAAGCAAGGCTTAAACCTGCAGAATCTTATCTAGTACTCACGCAACTCTGAGAGGTTAAGTATTAAGATACCCATTTCACAGATGTAGAAAATGAGACTTGGACAAGTTTTGAGGAAATGTGAATAAATAAGTCATGGGAGGAGGACCTGGACTCAGGCACAAAGTTAAGGGGACACCAGAAAAACTCAGCAATCAAGAACAATGATATTCTAATGCCATATTTTTTAATTACTGCAAAAAAAATCCATGAAGAACAAAGTATCAACATTTTAAATTAAGACAGGATTAATAACAGGGCTTTGCTGAGCCATATTGAAGCCTGGGGAGAAAGGAAATATCAGTAATACTGATTCTGTCTTTCTTTATCTTGTTAATGAGTCTTTTCAGCTTCTCGTTAAATTTGTGCCTGAGGTAGGTGCCTCGCTCGCCTCACCTTAGTTCCGGCCCTGCATGGGAGCCAGAATTATCTCCCTTAATCACACATGTGATCACATCAGGCCCCTGATGGGATCCCTCCCGGGGCTCCTTATTACCTACAGGAAAGAGTCCCGGTGCCCAAGCCTGGCTCAGAGAGGCTTCTGGAATTGAGGGGACACACACAATGTGCCCTGAACCAGGCTGTGATTCACATACATTAAATTATTAATCATCTTTGGGCCAAGGGCACCGGCTCCAGACTTAGACTGGATCCTGGGTTTGGATCTTGTTCAGTCATTTACTAGCAGTGTGATGTTGGATGATGCACTTAAAGTCCCAGGGTCTTAGTTTTCTCACCTGAAAGAGGGGGAAACAGTCATGTTGGTCTCATAGAGTTGCTGAGAAAATTCAGTAATAAAAAAAGAAGGATAAAAAATAACATTTATTGAGTTTCCCCAGCATCTAGAGCACAGTAAGTGCTCAATTAATTCATTCAACAAATAGTTGTCAAGCATCTGCTATGTGCCAGGTACACAGTGCTGGAGCTTTGGGGGCTCAATAAATGCTAGTTACTGCTATTCCTGTTATTTAATCCTCACAGCAGCCCACGAGGCAGGTACCATGATTTTCATCCTCATTTTACAGGCAAGGAAACTGAGGCTCAGAGGGATTAAGTAACATACCCAAGCTAAACCAATAATTAAATTGAGAAGATAGGATAGGACCCCAGCAGGAGATGTGGTTCCAAAGTCCGCAGGGTTCTTAGTGAGGGCTCCCGGAGCCTTGCCTGAGTGTGTTTGCCTCTCCCTCAGGACTACGAGCTTCTGGTGGGTAGCACCCCTGGTGTCTTCAGCCTTGTGTCTGCCTCAGGCTTAGCAAGGAGCTTTGCACACAGTAAATGCTCAACAAAGGGCCAACAAAATAAACTGCGTGTGGTCTTGTAGCGTTCTTGAATACGCTTTGTGGTGTGTGCCCTGGTATTTACTCCCATGACGGAGAGTGTGTGTGGTTCTTCTCTGAACTCCTAGTTCCCTTCAAGGATAGAGAACCTGGCTCAGGTGGTGGAGGTGAGTCCAGAATGCAACTCATCTTTCCCCCACCCCACCCCATGCACCTGCTTCTCCTCAAGGTTTCAGTGAACACAGCACAGTGCACCGACTGCTGATACAAGACACCCAGGCATTCTGTCCCTTTCCTCCTTCCCTGTCCCCTGACAGTCACTCAGCCTCCACATGCTGGAGATCCCACCTCCTAAGTCTTTTTCCCATCAGCCACTTTTCTCCATCCTCCCACCACCCTCGTCCAGGCTGCCATTGTGTCTTGCTTGGATGCCTGTAGCCACTTCCTACTGCTCTGCCCGCTTCCAACCTCCCCCGCCCCCGTCCCATTCCATTCTCTATCGGGCAACCAGAGGCCTCTTTTCAAACCACAGATTTGACCCCAGCCTCTTTCCTCCTTCAAACCCTGCCAAGGCTCAGCTTGCCTGTAGCAGTGGTCTCTGGAGTGGGGCATCTGCAAACTGGGGGCAACGCAGGATGATCCTCCCAGGTGTGGGAAAAAGGTGTAAGAACTTCTGTTTCCGTGTATTTCCTATTATATCTGTTTTGAAAGTTATGCTTCTGGGCATGTTTTATAATGTACTGTCTTAGTTTATAATGTCCTGTCTTAGTTCAGGTTCCCTGGAAGTAGAGCCTGAGGCAAGGATTTGGATCCATGTGCCTTACTGGGGTGGGGAGCACTCCGGAGAAACCTATGCGAGAGTCAGGGAAGCAGTATGGAGAGGAGGGAAAAACCTACACGAGGGTGTGCTGTCAGCTGGAGTCTAGCTTCAGCCTGGTCCATACGGGATCTCTGGCAGGTGAATTGCATCACAGGGGGTTGACCTTTTGTGTCCCTCTGTCAGCCACCTGACCCTAGGGTGGTGAGGGGTGTCCACTTCAAAGTGAGACATCTCCCTTCAGCCAAGGGCAGTTGCTCAGAGGAGAGAGCAGCTCTTTTATGAATGAGTATACCCCCTGGGACAGGGAACCGTCACCAAGACTGTCGCCTATATGTACAGGGGTGTGGGAAGAAAGGATTAGACTGTCTATTTATATCTATTTTCCATTTCTTCCTTTTACATTTTATGTATTTTCTCCATGTTTTATAATAGACACATCTCCATAATGCACATGATGTATTAGTATAGGATTCTGTGTGTAATTTAACAATAAATATATCAATGTTTTGGAGGATTAGGTTAACACCCATGTCTTTTTGACTCCCTGTGGGATATAGACGAATTTGAATCCACATCTGAATCCCAAGTCCCACGGCTGGAATCCAATCACGCATAGAAGCCAGAGCTGGGATGGGCAGGGATGCAGCTCAAGCAGCTGAAATCTAGACATTAGAGGGGCTCAGCTTTGTTTATTTTGGAATCCAGCATTAGAACACTTTGACCCAGTCCCACTAGTCACCTCATCACTTACTGGGAGCATAGGAGGAGGATGATTGCACCAAGGGGAGTCCTTGCAGCTGTTTTTAGAGGGTCTGGTAATTCTGACCTCTTCCTATGCCTCAACCCTTAATGGAGCCTCCTGATGCTATGAAATCCACAACCTATCTCATCCTTGACCAAGAACAGCAGCCAGAGTGGAAAGCCCCATGGGGCTGGGGAGCCAATGGTGTGAAGGTCATCCGCTTTCTAACAAAAGGTGTTCTCGCTCTGTGCCTGGCTGGGACCTCTGTGCAAATTACTCCACGCCGAGCTTCTGGGCTGGTACTGGGAGATCTAAGTTCAGGTCACACCTGGAATAGATGGCCGTGAAAAAGGAGGGACTCAAAAGTCAGACACAGTTGGGACCCAACCTCACTTTGGCCAAGTACCAAACCTTACTAGCTGTGAGACCTTGGGCAACTTAGGTAATTTCTCTGAAGTTAAGGTGTTTACAACATCTAGGTCAGTTTCCCAAAGCTGAACCCAGGACAGTGAGCTGTGAGCAGAGTCCTAACAATAATTGAGCACTTGCTATATGCCCAGAACTGTGGGAAATGAGATGTGTATATCTATATGTATATGTACATATATAATGTGTGTACACACACACACACACACATATTCTAATTTTATAATCTCAATAACCCTAGTAGCTGGGCATGTTGACCTTATTTTATAGCTGAGGAATCTGGGGCTCATCGAGGCTAAGTGACTGACTCATCACTGCTTGTAAGTGATGGAGCTGGGATTTGAACCAGGACCGCTTACCTCCTCACCATCCCCTTCACTGCCTCACATATCCTCCCTTAGTTATCAGCACCCCAAGTATAGACTCCAGACCCTTCTGAGACAGCAAAGGCCTTGTTTGCAGGCAGCTGGAAATCATAACTAGAAAGCAGAAATCATCTTTATTAATATTCTGCAAGGTAGCCAGTTGGGTATAGAAAATGCACACATCCTATGCTTTGAATGTCTTCTTTATCCCGGTTGGTACCTACCCTAAATTAAAACCCCCTGAAGGTACTGCTGTCTTAATTAACAGTTTGCCTTGTTAACACTGTAAACATTTCTCTTGCTGTGGAGCAGGTCGTGCCAATTAAAGGCAGAGACAAGGCTGAGCAGGAGGGTAGCACGGACTCACCCGCTGAGAAGGCCAGGCTCCTCTTGCCCACGTGGTCCCCACGTTTGTCCTGGGAGGTCATGGAGACACAGGGCCCTGGGATGACAGCTGCTCCTGCACAGTAAGCAGCTACCAATCTACAGGCTACCCTTGGAGGTTGGGAGCTTGGGTTTGGAGCCATTGAGACCTGGGCACGTGTTCTGGCCCCTCTCTGAGCCTCAGTTGCCTCAGCAGTGCTTAGCTCATGGGATGTTGCAGTACTTACCCCCTGAGCCCAGGTGAGGCTTGAATGAATAGATGTGCACAGAGGTACTCAATAGAGAGCCTGGCACTTAAGGATGGATGCTCTTCTCTTCTCCCCCTCCATCTCCTCTAGTGGACATTTTGTATGCCTTTTGGCCACTGAGCATCAGTATAATGTCCTTCCTGGGTGAGGGAATTTTCCTTTGACCAGAGTCCCACGTCCCCAAGAGAAAAGCCAAAAACTCACTTTGCCATCTCCCTTGTAAGTTCGTGGTCCAGTCTTGGGACCCAATGCTGGAAGATTTGGATTTTTTGGGAGGAGAGGGGTAAACTTTTTATTGAAGACTAACATATATATAGAAAATCACACAAAGCCTAAGCATGTTGCTTGCTAAATATTTATAAATTGAACATAGTCCTATAACCAGTGCCTAAACTATGAAACGGTGTTACCAGCTCCGCAGAAGACCCGGTTGGGCCTCCTTCCAGTCACCCCAAGAGTATCTATTATCTTGATTTCTAAAGCATAGGCTAGTTTTGCTAGTTTTTGAACTTTATAGAAATGGAATTATATAAAGTTATATATTATATGAAGATATATATGGAAATTACTAGAATTAATTATATATGTATGGAATATGGAAATATAAATTGTATTGTGCATGTAGTTATATATCATTCATCCCCATTGCAGGGTAGTATTCCAATGTGTGGTGATACCATAGTTAATTTATTAATTCAACTGTTAATGGCCATTTGGGCTGTTTCCAGTTTTCAGCTAATACAAGTAGGGCTGCTATGAATATTCTTGCACATGTTTATTGGTGAACATATATATGCATTTCTTTTGAGTAGAATTGCTGAGTCAAAGATGATATGCATAGTTGGCTTTAGCAGGTACTGTGAAATCATTTTATAAAGTGTTTATACCAATTTACACTGCCACCGATAATATATGAGAGTTTGCAATTGCTCCAACATTTGGTGTCTACGCCTTTTATATTTTAGTCTATTCTGGTAAGAGTGAGAAATATTACATGGTGGTTTTAATTTGTATTTCTCTAATATCTGAGCATCTTTTCATGTACTTATTGGCCAGTTGGAGACCATCTTTTGTGCACTTCCTGTTCACGTCTTCTGCCCATTTTTCTCTTTGTGTTGTCTGCCTTTTTCTTACAAATTTGTAGTTCTTTTTAATACTTTGGTTAAAAGTCCTTTTTGAATTTGCAAATATCCATTCCCACTCTCCTGGGTGTGTTTTCATTCCCTCCATGGTATCTTTTGATTACTATCAACAGTTGTGGCTGTAGTCCAATTTATCAGTATTCCCCTTCAGGTAGCACTTCTGTGACCTATTTAGGACATTTTTGCCTACCCCAAGGTCATGAAGACGCTCTCCCGTGTTTTTGCCTAAATGTTCTATTGTTTCCCTTTTCACATTTAGCTGTACAATCCATCCGACACTGATTTCTTTGTATGGTGTGAGGTAGGGTTCAAGCTGAATTTTTGTTTTCCAGCACGGATTGACCCAGCACCAGTAATTGAAAACAACATCCTTCTCCCTCTGCTTCCAGGGAATTTTGTTATAAGTCAGGTGACTATGAGTGAGTCGATTTCTGGACCCTATCTTTTTCCATTGGTTGATATGTCTAACCTTTAGAAAACTTTCATATGGAAGAGAGGTTTGTGAAGGAGGTACTCCCAAGGGACCCATTTTTGGTAACGGTTGTGCAAGGGGCAGGAAGAAATTCATCCAGCTTCTGGAAGCAGCCATGGCAGCGTCCTAGAGTCTTGGTAGTATGGATTATAGTGTGCGGGTCCTCAGTGGCAAGGGCTGTAGGGTCTCCCCTGGAGTGGGCCAGGGGGATAAAATGGGCATTGACCTTGGTCTTGTAGACTCGAAGCTGAATTCTCTGTTCCTTCCATAAGGCTGGATGCAAAGAATTTGAATCCTCCATGCTCACCTTCCCCTGAAACCAATTTCAGACCAAGGAGCCCCTGTGTGCTCCTTCCCCAGTAAACTGTGAAATACAAGGTCTCCTTGTAATACTTTTATACACTGCTCACTTCAGTTTAATATATGAGACACTGCATCATAATCTGGAGGTTCAAAATTACCTCGAAGTAATCATTTCCTAGAGGTCTGGTAGTAAACATTCGGTCACATAGCTATAGATTGTCGCCTGTCGCCATCAATCAGCTCCCAGGGAGATATTAAGGGGAATGATACGGGAGTGAATTGAGAACAGGTGCACAAGGCTGCCAGCTCTCTGCAGAGGGAAACAGGCTTGGTGGCCTATGGCAGGCTGGCTTTGTGGGGCGCGGGCTCTCTCAGCACGACAGCCCAAGGTTGTGGGTCTGGGTAGCCTGTTGGCATAACTCAGCTCCAGGGTCATGGGATCCCTTAACCCTAATCTTGGCCTTCTGACATCTTCCCTACATCCTTCAGACCAAAGCCATCACCTGCGTTTGCACAATAATAATAGTTGCCATTTATAAGCACCCACTCTGCCCTGTGGAGTCTGCTAATCCTTTTCAGGCATCATCTTATTAATCTTCAGAGTGACACCAGGATGGAATTATAATGTTAGCCCTATTTCACAGCTGAGGAAATTGAGGCTCAGAGATGTGAGAAAACTTGCAAAGTCACACAGCTGGTCAGTGGCAGAGCCAGGACTTGAACTTGAGTGTTCCGCCTCCAGAGGCCAAGTGCTAAATCGCTATGCGCTGCCTCTGTTAAACATCCAGCCCTGTACTGAGCCCGTGAGCTTGTATCCCCGTTAAACTTTGATGCATGCTGTTCTTGTTCCATTGTACAGGTGAAGAAACTGAGGCTCTGAGAAGTGTACAGCTGCTCATGCAAGTTCAGCAAGTAGATGGCATTGCCAGAATCCCACTCCAGGGTTCTTTGGCCACACACCTAAAACTTCCTCCTTGAGAAGGCAGCTAGAGTACAGGTAAAACATCACTGCCTGCAGACTTGCAGCATATGTGCTGGTTCACCTTGTGGACCTAATGGCTTGGTGAACTTCAGCCCAAGTCCCCAACAGGGTCCGATCGGGTTTGAGGAACTGAAGTTGATACAATGTGAGCGACCCTCTTAAGAAAATTAGTAATGAAACTTAGGTATGGGAGTACCTATTTATTTGACAGGTGCATTCAGATGACAGTTCTGAGACTTATACTTCGTGAATGTCAAGGTCAGTCCACTCTGGTCCCCAAGCTCCTGTGGGATCCCACCTTGGACACTGTATCTCCAACAATGAAAAGCCTTTTCCTGCCTCAGTTGGCATTTCAGGAATCTGAGCTGGAAAGAATCATGAAGTGGCTGGCGTAGGGGTTTTCAGCTTGTCAGAGTCATCTTTGGGCTCTTCCCAGGACTGGGAAGGGGTGAGAGCCCTGCTTGACTCCAATCAAGTGCTACTCAAAGTGTAGTCTCTGAGCTGTGCCTCTGAGCTTTGTCAACTCTGGGACAAGATCAGTAAGACATCAAGAACTGGCATGTAGAAACTTCTATAGCAATCTAGCCCTGCCCAGGGGCCAAGTGCACTTGCCTTGTTGAACCAGGTGTAGACCAGTCAGAGTGTTGCTGAAATTCAGTGGTGAGCTGACTGTGGCGTGAGTGGGTACTACTTACGCAGAGTAGGATCGAGTGACAAGTAGCAGCTCCATGCACGACTAGGATTAGTCTGTGAGGTACTGAGAACAAACAAAGCTGGCCCTTCATTGCAGACAGTTTGACATGCACTGGTCTAAGCCTTATTAGGGACACCCTGTCGTCAGCATTTCATTTCACAAACAAGTAAACCTCAAACCAAGACAACATTAACAACAACAACAAAAACCCAAACCTAACCTACTGATGATATGTTTGAGGTCTGGTTTAGTTTCTTTCTTTTTTTTGTATTGAAGTATAGCTGATTTACAATGTTGTGTTAGTTTCTGGTGTACAGCAAAGTGATTCAGTTATATATATATTTGTGTGTGTATATATATATGTGTCAGGACTTCCCTGGCGGTCCAGTAGTTAAGACTTTGCCTTCCAGTGCAGGGGGTGCGGGTTCGATCCCTGGTCAGGGAGCTAAGCTCCCACATGCCTCTGGGTCAAAAAACCAAAACATAAAACGAAGCAATATTGTAACAAATTCAATAAGGACTTTAAAAATGGTCCACATCAAAAAAATAATCTTTAAAAAAGTGTATATATATATATATATATATATATACCTTTTCAGATTTTTTTCCATTATTGGTTATTACAAGATATTGAATATAGTTCCCTGTGCTATATAGCAGGACCTTGTTGTTTATCTATTTTATACATAGTAGTGTGTATCTGTGAATCCCAAGCTCCTAATTTATCCCTGCTCCACCACCCTGTTCCCCTTTGGTAGCCGTAAGTTTGTTTTCTATGTCTGTGAGTCTGTTTCTTATTTGTAAATAAGTTCATTTGTATCTGTCTTTTTATATTCCACATGTAAGTGATATCATATGATATTTGTCTTTCTCTTTGTGACTTCACTTAGTATAATCATCTCTAGGTCCACCCATGTTGTTGCAAATGGCATTGTTTCATTCTTTTGTATGGTTGAGTAATATTCTGTTGTATATATATATACACCACATCTTTATCCATTCATCTGTCAATGGACACTTAGGTTGCTTCATGTCTTGGCTACTGTAAATAGTGATGCAGTGAACACTGGGGTGCATGTGTCTTTTTGAATAATGAAATGAACATTGGGGTGCATTTGTCTTTTCTGGATATATGCCCAGGAGTGGGATTGCTGGATCATATGGTAACTCTATTTTTAGTTTTTTAAGAAACCTCCATAGTGTTCTCCATAGTGACTGAGCCAGGTTACATTCCCACCAACAGTGTAGGGGGGTTCCCTTTTATCCACACCCTCTCCCGCATTTATTATTTGTAGACTTTTTGATGATGGCCATTCTGACTGGTGTGACGTGATACCTCACTGTAGTTTTGATTTGCATTTTTCTAATAATTAGTGATGTTGAGCATCTTTTCATGTGCCTGTTGGCCATCTGTATGCCTTCTTTTTTTTTTCACTTTTGTGTGTGCCAGTGGGCTAATATTTGGCCAATTTCAGTTGGTTATAACTCTAGGCTGTGTGTCTCATTTGGGGGATGGCAGGTCCCTTATTATGGTGATGGCAAGAGTGCAAGAGATTGGAAACGTGATGCCTCTTGAAGCTTGTAGCTGTAACGCTAAGACTTCCTCCCATACTCCATTGGCCAAGACAAGTCACATGACTAAGCACTAATGCAGGAAGGTAGTAGACTCCACCCACAAGTCACATGGCAAAGAACATGGGTGTATAATTCTGATTAAGGGAGGATGTGGCATTGGGAGCCATAATCCAGTTTACCACAGCTGATAACCACGGATGCCAGGAAAAGCACTTAGCAACAAGCCTGGCCAGAGTAGGTGCTTGATAAACACTGTGTATTCTCCTAGGAAGCAGACTCCTGCAGCTTCCTCTGAAACTGTTGTGTGGGAGTGACTCTCCCTCCATGAGAGGTTCCAGGGATGAGTTGTCTTTCCACCCCAGCATTAAGCCAGGGAGAAAAGACTGTGGCGTAATGCACCCAATGCTTCAAGTTCCTAGGAAGAAAGATCCCAGCTGGAGGCTGCCAGAACTATTATCGGCTGCTTACATATGCATTTGCCCATCCACCACTCACAAAGTGCTCTATTTATTTGCACACACTCTGTAATACAGCAGTGGAGGGAGAATTCATTAAGGCAAATTGTGAGGGTTGCTTTCAAAAAAAAATTTCATCCCTCTGTTTTATGCAGTGCATGGTTCCCTGTTTAATGAGAACTCTGCAAGTCCATTTTCCTTAAGGGTTTAATACAAATATAATTTTAAAAATTAAGACAGATGTGGAAAGTGCCAAGGGAAGCTATTTCTCCCGTTAACTCACAGAGCAGACCTTCTCGATGCTGCAAGATGTGTGAGGAGGAGAAAGACTCCAGAAGCTATCAAGAGTCCTTTAAGGTTACATCAGACTCCAGCCTGGGTTTATGTGGTTCAGGGATTCCTGCCGAACAGATAGGAATTAGATTTACTGGTTGAGTAATGGGACTGTTACTAGCTGGCAGTTTAATTAATGCTGATATAGGAGCTTTGCTGTTTCTTGGAATTTGAACTACAGAGCAGTGAGAAGTGGGCATTTACATTTTTCAAAGTTTCTCTGAATAATCTTGGTAGCTTTTGGAGGGGAGGGGAGAATGGGGTGTTTGAGGGAAGGAGAGCCTTGGGGTGTTGGAGGCCCCTGTGCAATTCCCAGCTCCCTACATGCAGCATATCTGGGGCAAATTGTCCACTGCAATTTGATTGCTTTCCATCCTGCTGCCACCACTGGCTTCTTGAAGCAAGGTAGTACCTGAGCTATAATCACTTAAATAATAATAATAATAATAATAATAATATTGTTAAAGAAGCTAAGGATTAGTATTGCTAAAATTTTGTGGTGCTTATTTTGGTTCGTTTCACTGGGCGGCTGGTGTTGTTATCATCATCCCCATTTCACAGATCCGTAAACCAAGACTCAGTCACTCAGAACAGGCAGTGCTGAGAATTGAAACCTATGTCCGTGTCTTGAACCATGTGCTACCCTTTTCTTTGTGACAAATGGGCCATCCGCATCTTAGAGATGTGGGGAAGAGTTCCAAGCCTGAACAGCAGGTGTGGACGGAGTGAGGACTAGCTTTCTTACCTAGCAGCTTTCCCCACTGCATCTCTGGAATTTAATATGGGGATTCTGACTCACTTTACTGTTAGCCTGCATCACACTCCTTAAGAAATAGAAATATGCTCCCCTCCCTCATCCGGAAAACAATAAGCAAACTCACGTCGATGGAGGGTTTACTGTGTTGCAGGCACTCTGCTGAGTGCTGTGTTCTTTATTTCATTTAATCTTCAAAATACATGCTGGGAAGAAGGTACAGTTGGCCCTTTGTGTCAGTGGGTTCCGCATCCCCAATACCAAGGGCCACCTTTGGGACTTGAACACCTGGGGATTTTGGTATCTGCAGGGGGCGTGGTCCTGGGACCAATCTTCCGCGGATACCGAGGGACTACTGTATGTAACGCTCTCTGCTTTCTAGATAAGGAATCTGAGGCTCTGAGAGGCGAAATGACTTGCCCAAGGTCACGCAGCAGGAAGTGGTTCAAGCGAGATCCAGACCCAGATCTGTCTGAAACTCCCAAGCCTTTGCACTGAACCCTAAGGCTAGATAGACACGATGGCTGGGTTTTCCTTTACTTCACTTTACCAGCATCCCAGGCTGCCTCCATCCCAGATAATTGAGAGCTGCCTGACCCAATGCAGCCTGTCACACCTGGGAGTTATTTTAGCGTGTTTCTGTATAAATCCTTCTTCTCAGAAGGTGGGAAGGAGTCTGCTTGCCTTGGCGCATTCCCTGGTTGGCATATTGGTTTAAGGTCTCCTTGGTGTGCTGTGAGTTGTAAATCGGGAGACCCTCTGACCTCGTTGAGATGGACACGGGTTCCTGAATCAGCAGTTTGGGAAACGCCCTCTTCTCTGCCTTTCTTGGGCTGCCCTTCATTAAGTAATCCTAGAGAGAACTAGATTCCTTTCTAACCCAGGAAATGTCTTTGGTTTCCCTCTACGTTCAATTCAACAGTAGTTGAAAACCATTTTCGTGTCTTTACCATGTTGCCAGAAATATTTTAATTGATGGATAAATGTCAAGAACTAGATAATGTCCAGAGAATGGAGAGGATGAGTCCTAAGTTCATATTCACTTTGTCAAAGTTGGTAACTGGCTTCAAGTACGTTAAGTTTCTCTCTACCTGGATCAAAGAAAATAAGAGGGCAGGTTTTAATTTTGCAAGGGTACTTGGATTTTCCATTTAGGACCAACAGAAGTGACTTTTGCATCACACAGACCTCTGCTCTCCACTTCTTCATCTGTGCCAGACATCACTAATAGATCATGGCAGTACAGCCTGCTCAGACTAGTTGTGATCTTAAAATCCTTCCCAGTAGAGGGAACCAGGTACCTTCTGCCACTGATCAAAATTGGGTTAGAGGTGAAATCAATTTGCCAAGTGCGTCTGGATGCTGTTCTATGTCCCCTTTGAGTTTAGGCATCTGTCTTTTCCTATCAGACAGCCTCAGATACACGGATTGAATTAAGATGCTAATCAAGGCATCATCGTTTGATGACGAAGATTTGATGATGATTTGATTTCACATGATTTGATGTGAAAACGAAGAGTGCTCTGCTTCTTAAATAATGAGAAATGAAGGCTTAGGGGGTGGTTTGTTGAAGGTCACACAGTCAGTAAGTGAGGGAGAGGGTTAAGTAGATTTGTGAGTCAGATCCAGGTCCCTGTCTTGGCTGTGCCGTTTCCTCATTTAGCGATGTTGGGCAAGTCACTTCAAATATCTGAGCCTAAGTTTCCTCATCAGTAAAATGGGACTAGAATGCTACCTCAGTGAGCTATGGTGAGGATTAAAATGAGATACTGCATATGAAATACCTAGGAGAGGACCTGGTAGGTAGAGGAAGTGCCTGATAAATGTTAGCCAATATTTGTCCAGTTTTCTTAAAAATATCTTATGCACAAAAACCAGTATACATGGGCTTCCCTGGTGGCGCAGTGGTTGAGAGTCCGCCTGCCGATGCAGGGGACACGGGTTCGTGCCCCGGTCTGGGAAGATCCCACATGCCGTGGAGTGGCTGGGCCCGTGAGCCATGGCCGCTGAGCCTGCGCGTCCGGAGCCTGTGCTCCGCAACGGGAGAGGCCACAACAGTGAGAGGCCTGCATACGGAAAACAAACAAACAAACAAAAACGTATACATTATTATGAAATCTGATGACTCTAAGGTGCCACTATTCCCATTTTACAGATCATGAAACGCAGACTTAGAGAAATAAGATGGCTTTCCCCAAATCACACAGAAAGTAAATAGAAAAGCTAGAATTCAAATGCCAGATATGGCAAATCACGAGTCCTTACTTCCTTAAAATCTTATCCAGATATCCCTCGCTCAATGCCATGTATCATGACCATCCTTTTAAAATTCCTCTCTCTGCCCCCATGTCTGTTTCTCCTCACCCTCCTTTGTTCTTCTCTCCAAAGCACCTTTTGCCTTCTAAGACACAATCTCTTACTATATAATTTCCTTATTTATCTTGCATATATTTAATTGCCTGTCTCACTCCTACTTGACTATCCCCCAGGGCAGGGGATTTAATTTATTTTGTTAACTGCTGTATTCACTGCTCTGAGCACAGTGCCTGACACACAGTAAGCACTAAATGTTCACTAAATATTTGCTGAATAAACACATGAAGTCTACCTGGCTCAAAAGCTTCCTTTTTGGATCACGCTGTGTCCTACACGATTTGTAATCAGTTCTTAGTTGTTGAACGCCGGCCATGTTCTAGGCATCGTGGAGACATCGTAACTATATTGTTGCTAAATATGACCATAACCATTCATGGAAGGGACGATTATACAGGCTTTGCAGTTGAGGAAACTGACGCTCAGCAAGGTTATGTGACTTGGTTTCCATCAGACATCTATTAAGGGGCAAGTGGGAAGTCATATCTAGGTCAGCTGGACTCCAAGACCTGCTCTCCTTCCCCAGCCTGTGTTGAATTATAAGAACTGGCTTCCTTCTCAGCAGGTGCTTATGAGTACCATCCTTGGACCAGAATTTTTGTTTGAGAACCAGACCCTCGTTCAGTTTAAAAAACTCATCAGACCTCACGGGTGGACTCTGTTGTATACACATCCCAGGATTGGAGCCCACTGAAACCTACTGAAACAGAATCCCTGGGGTTAGAGGAAGTGATGGGGAGTCCGGGAATCTGATTTTTAGTAAGAACCTAGGTGATTTCTATGATCAGGCTAATCTGGAAAACAGTAATGGAATTCATGCATCCATCTATCCACCCATTTCCTCATCTTTAAAGTGGGGGTAATACCAGTACCCAGCTTATATCGTTGTTGTAAGGATTAAATAAGGGCATATTAGGAAATGATTAGAACATTGCCTACCAAGTAAGTTGTAAGAGGTGATTAAGACTTGGGCACCTCCCGTGGCTGGTAATTAGGGTCATAGCAGAAACAAACAGACAAGGCCTTGCCTTCCTGGTGCTGACCATGTAGTTGGAATGAGCACAGATTTTGGCATCAGAGAAAACTGGATTAAACTCCCACCTTTGCCACTCACACTCAGGTGTGCACATGAGCAAGCTACTGAACTTCTCTGGATCCATTTGCTCCAATGTGGGGATAATAAAATTAACAACAAAAACAGTATTATAGCTTTGTTGTTGTTTGTATCAACTAGAAGAGATTGAGGCTCAGAGAGGCAAAGCAACTTGCCTAAGGTCACACAGCTAGTGAGTGTCAGAGCTGGGATTTGGATTCATATCTTTTAGACTCTGGGGATGGAATGTTCACCTGCCACATGTTGTGGCTTCCCACAGACAGGGGTGGCTATAAAACTCACAGGGAACAGGTGGAAAGGATAACACACCCAGTGAAGGCTTCATCCAACATACCTGCACACTGAAGCACATTATACCGAGGCCCTGTGGGAACTCCCCTGTGACAAAACGATGTCCAGACTTACCTAGTTTCCACTGACTTCACACAGAGCCAGCCTTCCCAGTTTCTCCTGCAACACAGGCATTTGGAGAGCTCCTTGGAAAGATTTTGACTTCTCTAATCTCACCAGGCACAAGGAAGGTTTGGGAGACATGAAAGGCAGCAGTTATTTATTTCATGAATAGATAACGGCAAGCCATTTACAGGGAGCAGTGGCAGGAAGATGAAAAAGCTATTAATACAGTTGGAAGCTCGTTTCTTTCGGAGTGGCCAGCAACTGCTGGAGAGGACAAAAACTAGAAAATAGCGCAGTGGGCGCTCCGGAGAGGACACATTATTCAGGAGATATTACAGTACCTTGTTCACCTTAGTAAACATTTTTTTAATGTTTATGAGATCTGTTCAAAGGCATCCTGATGGATGAAAGCCAATAACATTTATAGGGGTGTGTGTGCACGTGTGTGTGCGTGGGTATGTGTACTTGCATTTCTTTTGTTCTAGTAGCCTTTGTAAGTCATTCCTCTGAGCTGATGTACTCAACAGTGGCTAGGCAGGGTCTACATAATGCAACGTGAAGTCCATGCCTCTGTTCCCTGGGTAATTGTACTCTTCGTGATGTCTGCTGCGCTGCAGATGGGGCTCTGGGAAGCTGGGAGCTGACCTGAGGAGTGATGGGAGCAGAAGAAAGACTCCAGTTCTGAGAAGAGAAAAATCAAGAGGAGCAGGGAGATGAGAAAGATAGGGCAGCATTTCCCAGTGTGTGTTGGGAATATATTCTCACCCAAAGAGGGGCCCGTGGGAACAGGATTTGGGAGAATCCTTGCACTTCTGACAAGAAGAGAGATTCACAACATATAGGAAGCATCCCGTTCAAGGTTCTTGAGATTAAAGTGATCCCCTTAACAAGGCTTAATTCCACTTCTCCCAGACTCTGACCACAGCACAGCCCCTGCAAAAGCTCTAGTGCCTCAGAGAACGCTTTCAGGAACACAGCTTCTATGTGATAAAACTGGGCAAAGCTGTTAATCATTATAACTAAGCCATGATGGCATCTCTACACATGACTATTAGCTCACTTATTTTAAATGAAATGACTTGTCAGTTTGGTTCAGGAACTGACCAAATTGGACAATCTACTAGTTTAATAGATGTTTTTTTCCAGTTGAATTGGTTTATTTTTTGATTTAGGACTCAGGCACGCAACCAGTTTAACTGGGAGGGATGAACTTGGTTTTGACTCCATTATCCAGTTTCACAGACTGATTAGGTACGCCAGTTAGGGAGTCAAGTGCACCAGGGTTAAATTCTGGCACCTTCCGTTCCTAGAGGTGTGACTTTGGGAATGTTACGGAATCTCTCTATTTAAGTCTCAGTTTCCTCATCTATAGAATGGGAACAATATTTACTGGACCTATTTTATTGACTTATGGAGATTAGTTGAAATAATGCAGATAAAAAGTTTGGCACAGAGCTGGCACATAGTGAGTTCTTAGTAAGTGTTGGTCATCATCGTCATCATCAGAAGGAAGCGGCTGGGGCTCACAGGTGAACCGTAAATCTTTCTTCCATCCTCAGGGATGCTTGAGGAAAGTTGGACTCTTTCTGATAATGACGGAAGGAATGTATCCACTAGAGACAAATGATGCTGTTCCTGGGGTGGCTATATGCTCATCACTGATCCAATGATGTCTCGGAGCCCACTGTACTTGGTTGTTGGGTTTCCTTATTACATGACCTGTAGTTTATGGAGTGCAGCTGCTGAAGAGTGAGAAACACGTGCCCCTCAGGGCACTACGTCACTAGCAAGGTATTCAAGGCTCCAAGATCCTGAAGCTTCCCTATGCCGATGTGACCCACAGTCACACCAGCTCTCATGCTTTAGACCAGAATGGTGATTAGGACATTGGACATTGGCTCTGGATGTCCAAGGCCTTTGTGATGCTGCTAGCCTAAGATGCTGCTGTGCTCCTTATTCTGTATCCCTTCTTAAGGTGAAAGATGTCTCATGCCTGGCGAGCCTATCATGTGTCTTGTGAATTCCAATGACAATCCAAACCTGAAAGCCACTCCAGTGATCTTGAAAGTATTAAGAGATCTGCAGTTAAAAATATCTAGACTCTGTTTGACATTGCCATTTATCCACTGGGAAACTTTAGGCAAGTTACTTAATCTCCCTGAGCCTCAGGCTCCTCTTCTGTAGAATGAGGATGAGATTGTATACTTTATAGAGTTGTGATTCATTTAATGAGGTAATACATGTCAAATACCTAGAATAGTGCCTGGCCCCAAACTGAATGATTGTGTGAAATGCCTGGTATCATGCCCGGCACTGGGTCTAGGCAAGGGGATTTTCCACAGACTTCTTTCCTGCTCATCAGGGACCACCTGGCTCAGGCACTAAATCCCCAGTTAGATATAAAGGTGTCCCTTGCCCAACATTTAGCTTTCTCTGGACTCTCATTAGGCGTGTCTTAATCTACAGATAGAGCACGAGTTTCATGAGGCCAGTGAAAGTCTAATTCACGTCTAATTCCCTTCCCTATTGTTTGGCAAATTGTTGCAAATGCCTACATGGTTGTGTAGTTAAAATGTAGGACAGGTGTTCAGGAGCTGAAGAAGTTAAACCTGGACTGGTGTGATGATGTCACATAGTGATGGCCAGGCTGAGTGTGGACTGTCTCCTACATGCAGTGGGGAGCCAGAGAGGGCTTTTGAGCAGGGGAGTGGTCTGCTCAGCCCCACACTATATGATAACAGTGATGATGTTAGCGACATCAGTAAGGGCTGTGCTGATGACCGGGAAATCTAAGCTCATCCTTTGTACCAGAAACTGTGCCAAGTCCTTTACACCCGTCATGGCCTCTAGTCCTCACAAAGACCCTCTGAGCTTGGATACTGGATAATTGGCCATGTGCCGGGTGGATTGAAGGGTAGAACGACTGGAGTCTTTTGAGACTTGGTATAGTCTTCACTTAAGAAGGGACAATGGAGGGCTTCCCTGGTGGCGCAGTGGTTGAGAGTCTACCTGCTGATGCAGGGGACACGGGTTCGTGCCCCGGTCCGGGAAGATCCCACATGCCGCGGAGTGGCTGGGCCTGTGAGCCATGGCCGCTGAGCCTGCGCGTCCGGAGCCTGTGCTCCGCAGCGGGAGAGGCCGCAGCAGTGAGAGGCCCGCGTACCGCAAAAAAAAGAAAGGACAATGGAAATGGAATTGACAAGCCTCCAAGCCCACAGCAAATATTTTCAGTTTTACTGGCCAGCCAAACACCTCCCTTGTTCAGTAAAATGTTCAACTACATCAATATAATCCCTTATGTCAGAGGTGCCAAAGTAGTCATGGCTCCACTACTCTATAGGAAGAGCCTTATTAGCTTTAAAAGGGAGGTTGTGACTCATTTGTAGCTGGGCCATAACGTCCCCAGAGAGGACATTCTACAAAGTGTCTGTTACGGGGGCTTTGCATGGTGTAATGCATGAAGTAGCTGATTTGGGGCAATTTTCTCTTAGCTGGAGGCTCTACTCTCCTGACTTGAGATTTCCTTTTCTCTTCCATGTAAACCTCTTCTGGGACTATTCTAAGACTTCCGGTTGGTCATTGACTATGTTACTTTTCTTCCACAATTCCGGTTGTAAATGCTGCCACCGTCCTCTGACTTAAGTCAGAAATCAGTGTCATCCTACCAGACCTCTCTGTCCAGTCCTATCAGTCACCAAGTTTGCCAAAATGAATCCCCCAAGAGTCCTTCCATCCATCCCCTTCTCTTCACCCTGACTGCCACCACCATCCAGGACGCCATTATTGCTCATATAAAGGATGGCAGTGGCATCCCAGCTGGTCTCTCTGTCCCTAGGCTTGTCTCTCCATCCTGTCCTTCACACTGCAGCTAGAGCACTGTCTTTTTTTTTTTTTTTTTTTTTTTGCTATACGCGGGCCTCTCACTGTTGTGGCCTTTCGCGTTGTGGAGCACAGGCTCCAGACGTGCAGGCTCAGCGGCCATGGCTCACGGGCCCAGCCGCTCCGCGGCATGTGGGATCTTCCCGGACCGGGGCACGAACCCATGTCCCCTGCATCGGCAGGCAGACTCCCAACCACTGCGCCACCAGGGAAGCCCTAGAGCACTGTTTTGAAGATGCATATCTGCTATGCCATTTTCTTGTTTCAAAACCCAAACCCCATGTCCTGGCATTCAGTGCTAGTCATAACCTGGCCCCTCCCTATCTCCCTGATCTCAAGCTGCCACTCCTTGCGTGCTCCAGCCATGCCACACCTTCAAGAAGGTCCCCCAAATCACCAAGCTCTCTCACACTCTTCTGGGGACTCAAGTCCTCAGCCTGACACTGCAAAGCCCCGGTAGGTGATCCTATCTCTCCTGCCTCCCGCTCCCTCTTTCATGCCCCCGTCAGCGTGTGGGGCTAGTAAACGAGGGCCGTATTTCCCAGGGAGGTACGTCTAGGGCCATATCTGCAGTTCTAGCTGAGACTGATGAACTTGCAAATGATGAGGTTTCTGGGGGCATTTGTTGACATATAAATCAAAATCCAATTTATGTGAAGGAAAATCCCAGCTGGTTTACATGGCAGGATTATGAAACAGTTTTTGCCTTGTGTGCAGCCTCTTGGACGGTGTAAAATGATTTTACCTTCCACAAAAGAAGCTTGCCTTTTTAACTTCTGCTGGTGTTTTCCTAGGGTGACCCTGGAAACTTCCGATACAGAGTTTGCCAACTTATTCCAAGGTTGCCAACTTATGACACTGGTCTTACTGAGGGGAGCAAGGGAAGTGCAATTTATTGAGTGTCTACTGTGTGCCAGGCACACCCCTGCAGTATCCTACAGTCTCACAACAATCTGCTGGGTACTTGACATCATATTGAAAGCCGTACTCTCAACCATGTGACTATCTCTCCATTCTCGTCCTGAGAGGATGTATTAGTCATCTGTTGCTGCAGAAATTACCACACACTTTGCAGCTTATAACAACTCACATTTATTATATTACTATTTCTGTGGGTCAAGACTCTGGACACAGCTTAACAGAGTTCTCTGCTTGGGGTCTTACAAGGTTGTAATGAAGTGTTGGTCAGGGTGTGGTCTCATCTGGGGCTCAACTGGGGAAGGATTTGCTTCCAAGCTCACACAATTGTTGGCAGCAGCCCTTTACTCATGGGCTATAGAGCTGAGGATCTCAATTTATTGTTGCCTATTGGCCAGAGACACCCACCCCCAGTTCCTTCCCAACATAGCCACTTACTTCTTCCAAGTCACAGAGAGAGGGACTTCAAGCAAGACAGATGTTACAGTCTTACATGATATGATCACAGAAGTGACATCATTTTATCATCTTTGTCATATTTATTGATTAGAAGCCAGACCAAGGTCCTGCCCACACTCAAGGGGAGTGGGCTACACAGGGTGTAACTGGGAGGTGGGGACCATGGCCACTTCAGAGTCTGTCTGCCCCAGAAGGGTTAAGACACTCAAGGTCACATGACTAGATGTTTGTGGAGTTGAAATCTGACTTCAGAGCCCAAACTTTTAGCATTATGCTGCCCCTGCAGCTGATTCCACAGTCTGTGAAATCCAAAGTAAAGCTCTTCCTGGGAGATTTATCCTGACTGCTGAAGTCTGGGTCATTTGTTCATCTCAGGAGCTGCTGTGAGTTTCAGCACCCAAATCACTAAAACTGGAGTGGAAGTGAGGCAGTTCTTCAAAGGACGACTTTTTAGGGTACTAGTACCCCAAGTGGGGAAGAGATCCCGGGTGTGTTCACTCCTGCTGGACCCAGACCCCCATGGGCTGTTCTCTGATGGAGAACACATTCTCAGAGGGATCCCAAGTGACCATGATCGACTGTGGCCTTGGGGAGAAACTCACATGGCTGCTCAGAGGTTAATGCCATCACAGGTCTCTCTCCCTATGGTCACCCTTCACAGAAGAGGCCTCTACCATCTGGCTTATTAAATGGTATTGCTGCTGTGTTTTTATTTTTTCCACCAACATGCACAGCCTCCAGTTTGATGTTTGGAGCCCTTCCAATTCTTCAATTCTGAACAAGACTTGTGTTAACTTGTACATGGCTGTCATGTGTAGTTGTATGGGTTGTGCACTGCATAAGGATACCTGGGTCATACACAAAGTCAGCACACTGAGATCTCTTTTCCAGTGGCAGGGAACACATCCAACGTCCCTTCCCCTTCATTGTAACAATACCTCGGTTGCCTCTTGTTTTGTTTTGTTTTGTTTTAGGAGCCTCCTTCCTTCACTCTTCAGCCTTCATACCACTCACTAAGCCAGGAGAAGTCCTTTCTGCCTGAGGAAAGAGGCACCTTTTTCTGATTCACATACAGAGACTCATCTAGGCTTGAAGCAGCCTTGATGACTATTTTCAGGATAGACAACCTTCTGCTGACCTGGGGTCGTGACATAATCTGCCCAAGCTGACTCTGAGAGCAAGCAACTCACAGTTTTAAAAACCAGCCAGCAGCAGGACTTCCCTGGTGCACAGTAGTTGAGAGTCCGCCTGCCAGTGCAGGGGACATGGGTTTGATCCCCGGTCTGGGAAGATCCCACATGCCGTGGAGCAACTAAGCCCTGCGCCACAACTACTGAGCCCATGTGCTGCAACTACTGAAGCCTGTGTGCGTAGAGCCCATGATCCACAACAGGAGAGGCCACCGCAGTGAGAAGCCCACGCACCACAACGAAGAGTAGCCCCTGCTAGCTGCAACTAGAGAAAGCCCGCGGCAGCAACAAAGACCCAAAGCAGCAATAAATAAATAAAATTAAACAAAAACAAAAACAAAAAACTAACTGGCAGCTGCCCAATCATGGTAGAAATTCTCCTTTCAACATGCTGCACTTAAAACTCCCAAGTCCATATGTAGTGTCATTTAGGTAAAGAATAAAAAGCTCTGGCTGTCATGTGCCTTTAAATAAACCTTAAAATTGACAGCCAAGGTTGGATCAATGCCGATGTTCAGTCATAAAGGCCGTTCTAGGGGAGAGTATTCAAAAACCACATTAAAAAATATGCAGTCAACACCAGCTGTGGTCCAATTAAATTCAGCTGATCACAGATGTTTATATAGATCACACACACACACACACACACACGACCCAACAAATTACTTCCTTTAAAATACAGTTTGAAAAGCACAAGATGAGATCCATTGACCATTCACATCAGAGTCACCTGAAACCCTTAATAAAAATGTATAGTTTCTTTCTCCCTACCCTAGACCTATGAATCCAAATATTTTAGGAGAGGGAGCCCAAGAATCTGAATTCTAACAAGGACCCAAGGTGGTTTCAATACTAAGTGCCACTGAAGAGCGCTCTTATGCAAGGCTAGGCAGTATTCTAAGGGTGCTGGGTTACTGAGATACACTGCTCTTAACTGTCCAGCCAGAATAAACTGTTTAAACTGGATCATTTGAGGTTTTAGTCTCCAGGGGAAACTTCTGGAGAGGCACTCAGCAGAGTGTGTTATTTCTCCATCAGGGTCCTTTAGGTATTTTGCAAGAAGACATTCCTCCAAGCCTTTTCTCGCAACCTTTCTCCCAATTCCTGACATCTCCAAACGACTACATCAGGAGCTATAAATCAGAATCTGGGGAACATAGAAAAGTGACACCCACCTGGGTCCCATACTTGAAATCAGTTGGTTCATCAGTTTGGATACATTTAGCCATGAGTAATAGAAAGCCTAACTGTGGTTCAAATTCTAAGCACAGTTACCACCACCATGAAGAGGTCTGAAGAGAGGTAGTTCCAAGATTTCATGTCGGACTCTGAGCTCCCGAATGGCTCTACAGTTCTCTGACCACTTGGCAGCCCCCCACCTCATGGTTGTGAGCTGGCTGCAGCAGTGCCAGACCTCATGGCCTCACACAGCAGCTTTCAAAATATAGGAAGGAGCAGCTGAGGAAGCGCGGGGAGATGGTGGTAGAGGGATGCTATGTGGTTTCTGAGGTCAGTTCATGAGACACCTGTCACTTCTGCGTGGGTCTCTTGGAAATGCTCTTAGATCACTCCCTCTTGGGAGCCAGCTGCCACGTTGCGAGAAGCCTAAGCCACATGGAGAGGTCACGTATACACACGCTGCTAGTCGTCCCCAGCTGCACCCCTAGCTGACTTCCAGCACTAACTCCCTGCCGGTGCTCACTCCAGCCATCTTGGTTGGTACAGCCTAAATGAACCTGCGCATGAGTGCAGCCACCCAATGGCCAGCTGATGCCAGGTGGAGCAGAACTGCCCAGGTGACCTACAAGACAGTGAGAGTTAATACACTGTTTTAAGCTACTATGTTTGGAGGTTATTATTATGCATCACTGGATAATAAGCAGACCACCAGGATGTTGGAACTCAGGAACATTTAGATGATGAAGGAAGCTCACCAACGTCTTGCCATCATTGGTTGAAAGCTGCTCTTGGGAGGAGATGAGAAGACAGTTATTCCCTGGCACTTCTGGTCTGTCCTACAATGAGACAGAGCAGCCTCCATAGGCAGAGGGAATCTTCACCCGAAGAGTTGCATGAGTGGACAAGCAGGAAGTCAGTCGGCCTGCTGGGTGCCCATAAATGGTAGGTGATGAGGGAGTAGGAGGGTGGGGGGCACACCAGCATCTGTGGTACCCTGTCGAAGGAAGCAGCTACTCAGTTCTGGGTATTTATAGCCATGAGGTATATGGTTACAGAGTTATCAAATCTTGTGACCTCTCAAGAAAATCAGAAGGCTGGATCTTTATGTAAACTTTCTTGATTTTCGGAAGTGGACAACTAATTCAAAAAAAAATTTTTTTTAATAAATTTATTTATTTATGGCTGTGTTGGGTCTTCGTTTCTGTGTGAGGGCTTTCTCTAGTTGCGGCGAGCGGGGGCCACTCTTCATCGTGGTGCACGGGCCTCTCACTGTCGCTGCCTCTCTTGTTGCGGAGCACAGGCTCAGTAGTTGTGGCGCACGGGCTTTGTTACTCCGCAGCATGTGGGATCTTCCCAGACCGGGGCTCGAACCCGTGTCCCCTGCATTGGCAGGCGGATTCTCAACCACTGCGCCACCAGGGAAGCCCCAACTAATTCAAATTTTAAAAACATTCTGTGCAGCCAAATCATGCAGGCCAAATACAAACACCTGTGGATGGGGAGGATGCTCCTTGATCAGCCCAAGATGGAATGGAAAGAGCACTGAGCCCCATGTCATATTTCCTGGAATGAGAAGGTGTGGCAAGGCAGAAGGAGGTGGTCATGAACTTGACCTTAAAAGACAGATTTAGATGGGGGTGGCTTTCAGGCAAGGGAAGCCACATGGATAAGGGCCCAGGAGGTGGCACGGTTTGTAGAATTGCAGGGAAAGTGACTAGTTTATAGTGGGGGCCAGTTAATATGAGGGAAAATGGGGAAACAACATTGATGTTACATGTAAAAACTAATAGACATGCAGTACTCTAATTGGGCACATTAAATGCATATATAATTTTCACTTCTTCGCTCTTAGGAGTCTGGTGGCCAGAACTAGAATGCTTATGTCTTGGCAAAAAAATGTGCACTGATATACACCTGAAACTAACACAACACTGTAAATCAACTATACTTCAATTTTAAAAGTGCATTGATAATCTCAGAAAGAAAAAAAAAAACCTCTGTATATTGAATGGCATCCTGTTTGCTCTTATATTGACTAGGTTAATTATTTAAATGTGATGCTTTATGTTGATCTGTATCCATAAGCAAGCAAAGTATGTTTAAATGGTATAATTGTATTGAATTTCCCACCTAATACATTTCATAGCAGATGATCAGATAAAGACTGTATAACCTGCACTCAAGCAAAATGACTTTGCTTAACCTAATCCATTGACTGAGTGACCTTGGGCAAGTTACTTAACCTCTCTGTGCTTCTGGAGTCTCACTTGAAAAGGGGGGCATGGTGATAAAACATAATACTTCACGGCGTGGCTGAGATGAGTAAATGCGATGAGACTTGTAAAGCTCTTAGCACAGCGACTGATACAAGTTGTTGATCAACACCAACCCTTATTGATTGTTAGCAAATCTCACCTTTGACAACTGAAGTCTAATGAGAGCTACCAACTCATGAATTTGCTCCATGTTTGTGCCTGATTCAGACTCGTTAACGAATTCAGATTCGTTACTGCTCATACTTCCTTCTAATCCACTTCCCAGAAGATCATGTAACCTGGAAGTGGGAACTGGTTCTTCTAGTTCTCTCTAGAAGATTCCCTCTAGTCTGATTCGTTCTCAGGAGGGGCTGCCAAAAGTCCCTCTTGTCTTTTTTTTTTTTAAATTAATTAGTTAATTTATTTTTGGCTGCATTGGGTCTTCGTTGCTGTGCGTGGGCTTTCTCTAGTTGCGGAGAGTGGGGGCTACTCTTCGTTGTAGTGTGTGGGCTTCTCATTGCGGTGGCTTCTCTTGTTGTGGAGCACGGGCTCTAGGCACGCGGGCTTCAGTAGTTGTGGCGTGCGGGCTCTAGAGCACAGGCTCAGTAGTTGTGGCACATGGGCTTAGTTGCTCCGCGGCATGTGGGATCTTCCCAGACCAGGGCTCGAACTCGTGTCCCCTGCATTGGCAGGTGGATTCTTAACCACTGCGTCATCAGGGAAGTCCCTGTGCCTCTTGTTTTAGGTTCGTTCATTCACTCATTCAATCAACCACTTACTGTAAGTCAGGTCCTTTGCTAGACACAGAGGTGAAAGAAATAGCCCCAGCCTCACAGAGCTCATAGGCTAGTGGCAGGGGGAGGGAAGAGAAGAATAGGCACTGGCACTTCAGTGAGATCTGGGAAGTGGACAGGAAGCTGAAGGACAACAGAGGAGATCCTTTCATCTTACTCAGCCTGAGGATCAGGGAAGGAAACTATGACATCTAAGGAAAGTCCTTAAAAGAAGAAAGGAAATAGCTGGGCAGTAAGATAGGGAGTGGGGAGACCATCCCAGCTCGAGAATGTCACAGGAGAACTACAAGTAGTTCAGTATCACAGGAAAGACATGTGTTTTGGTGGAAACAGAGAACAAGGAGAAGGGAGGGAGGAAAGTCAGCAGTGGGCACACACAGACTAAGAAACCCTGTTGGGGGAAATGGGGAGCCACTGAAGGCTAGCAGGAGAGGGATGATCAGACTGGTGCTTTGGAAAGATCATAATTGCTGTTCTGGGGAGAAGGGGTCAAGCAACTAATTTAGAGACGAGTTTAAGAGCTGATATGATCGTTCAAGCCTAAACTACGGTGGTGGCAAGAAGTGAATAGATTGAGATGTATGTAAGAGACATAAGCAACAGGACATGGAGACTGAATGAAGGAGAGGAGGGGGTGGGATGTCAAGAACGACTACAGGTTTAGATAACTGGGGAAGTAATGGATGGGGCAGGGAGTGTCTGTGGTAGAGATGTTTAACTCTTTGCTGGCTCTTCTTAACCAGGACACACAATTCTTCAGGTTAAATTCAAGAAGCTCAATTGATCTTGCCAGCCATTCTTACTGAAGCTTTAACCAGGGTGATAATTACTCCAGGAGGCAAGTTGGGAAAATTCTCACGAGGGCATCCTCTTGAAGATACCCAATTTTCTGCACAATTTTCAAACTCAATACAACAAGATTTATTTGTCATCTGCTCTGTGTCACTTGCTGTGCCCATTGGGTTGAACCAGGAAAACATGGATCCTGCCTTCATGGGATTTACATTCCAGCTTAGAGTTCTGGTATCTTCTCATCTAAGTGCTAAATTCTCCCGTCCTCTAGGGGTGCTCGAATAAGAATACAAATGTATCAGTTAACTATTGCTGTATAACAAAATGCCCTCAAAACCCAGTGGCTTAAAATAGCAACAGTTTATTTAGCTTAAAATTCTGCCATTGGCAATTTAGGGTGGACTCAGCTGGGTGTTTCTTCTGATCTTACCTGGATACATTCTTGCATCTACATTCAAGCTACAGGTTGGGTAGGCAGTTTTAGTGATCCTGGCTGGACTCTCACAGATTTGAGATCTCAGCTGGGGTAAATGTTCTTCAATGGCTCCGATCTCTCATCTTCCCATAGGCTAGCCCAGGCTGTTCATGTGGTGGCCAGGAAAGCTTCCCAGAGAGAATGGAAGTTAGCACAGTCTCTAGAGGCCCAGGCTTAGAACTGACACAATAACACTTCCACCATGTTCTACTGGCCAACGCTAGTCACAGCGTCCAGTGCAGATTCCAGGAGTGGGGAAGAGGCTCCACACCTTGATGGGAGAAGCAGCAGAGTCTCATTGCAAAGAGCATGGGCACAGTGAGAGAAAGAATTGCCATAATTTTAGCAATATACTCCAAGGACTCACACACTCCTAATTCTTGCTACATGTAAAAGTAATCACAAAAGGGAGCTCTCTTGAGCAGAGGATGGCAATAGATCTATTTCTTATATTTCCAAGCCAAACAGGAGACTTATTGAGACCTGCCCTTTCCCATGAGGGAATTCGTTCTATCTGTTTGGGCTCCTGGGTCAGTCAGTTGTTTTCATTTTAGTTTTCTGACTGTGGCCATCCTCTCCTTTTCATCCCCCCAGGACAATAGCCTGGGATTCTCTGCACAGATGTCAAAGAAATGAAATGTCAGCAGAGTTCACTGTGACCCTGGAGCCAGGGCTCTCCCGCCTCCTCCTCACAGTTGCCTACGGCAGGGCTGGTCTACACTATTAATAAACCTTCCCCTCAGCATTTTCTCTCGAGGGACCGTATCAGATAGGCCCCATCTATCTCCCAGCCTCACTCCCGCCAGGCTGGAGAGAAGGTCTCCTGACACGGAGATAAGAAATCCCGGACATCACTGCCGTGTAGGGGAAGCTCAGGGTTCCGTTTTCCTTATGAAAGGTCAAATCACTCCTTTTGCAGTGCTTGGAAAGAAAAGAGCCAACATAATGTGCTTTTTAAATGCCAATGGTCTTGATGTCCCTGATAAGAAGTAAATGAAGGAAGAGAATGGCTGAGAAAGAGCTGACTTCTAAGTGCCAGCAGGAGAAGTAAAACATTTTTAACAACTCATGTTAAAGGTTGTGTTTAATTCAGTCCTGGGTTAGAGAAATGCGATCATTGCTGCTTTAAAAAAATCCCTGCCTTGTTGCATTGAATACAGGTACCAGTAATAGTTCTCCCTCAAGAGGCTTAGGAGGAAAGGCAGGCCAGTCACAAACTGGCCCTACCAGCTTTTCATTTATTCTTTCATTGCACGTCTATTGAGTGGCCACTATGTGCCAGAAACTGCTGAGCATGCAGAAGTGGTAAATGGCACAACATTCTGTTCTTAAGGAAGTCACAGTCTAATCATAGGTCAACGGACAGTAGCTCTAGAGAGTGATGCGTGCTACCCCAGGACGTGCAAGGTGTTATGGAAGCATCTCCATGGGCACATCATCTCCTGAAGTTCTTCTCTTAAGCAGTAGAGGCTCCAGGAAATTACGGGTCAAGCCTGGCATATTCACTACTATATCCTTGGTGCCTGGTCCTTAGTGGGGGCTCATTCCTATTTGTTGGTTGACCTAAGTGGTGTGAATCCGACATTCTCACGCCATGGTGCCATCAGTCCTTCTCCAAACTGTGCCTGCATTCTCACACCTGTGTGCTTTGACAAATACCGTCTGGAATCTTGTTCTCACCTTTTTGCCCCCTAGAAAACTCTGATTCACCCATCAATACCCAGACCATATGTCATTTCTTCTGCAAAGCCTTTTCTGATCTGCTGAGTAGAACTTACCCTCTTTCCATAATTCCTCTAAGCAACTTGCTTATATGTCAAATTTGGTCCTTATCTCAAAGGACTATTTTATTGTAATCATTTGTTTTTGACATGTTTTTGTCTCCTTCACCAGATCATGGGCTTCTTTGGAGCAGGGTCTGGATGTTAGGAGTCTTTGAACCATCTGTGCCTGGCCCACAGTAGCAGCTCAATGAATGTTCACTGCATGAACAAAAGACTACATATTATGATTGGGACCACAGATCAGTGGATATCACCCAGATGGTTGTATTTTCTAATTCATGGAGACAATGGGATAGAATGTGGGATGCAGCAAGGAGAACTGAGGTGAAGACCATCAGTTTAGCCTCCTTTCTGCTGTAATGACAGCATTTCCCGCTTTGTCTAATGTTAGGGAGAAAGAGGAGGCCAGGCTGGTGTCTTAACGCCATGGCCCACATCCGGGAGCAGATCCAGATGAAACGCTGCTCTGTGCAGAGTGCGGGGATCTTTGATCAGTACCTGGGAAGGACTTGGGACTGCTTGAAACTGAACATTCAGATGCTGTCTTTAGCACAGACTCTCATCTCAGAAGTTTCACTTTAATCTCTGGGTTCCACGTGATGCTCAGTCAGGATGAGCTGATATAGCACAGGAGTCCTAGGGTCAACTGGGGAAGGATGACCTGGGGACAGGTGAGGGTGGGCTTTAATTGTCTGAAGGGCTGTCATGTGGAAGAGGCAGCGGAACTGCAAACAGAGGGGGGTGGTTACAAGAGAGAGCAGGTTAAGTGTGACACAAGAAATGTTTTCAAAAACCGAGATTCTCACACCTCTGGAATTAGATGACATTACAAAATGGTGAGCTCCTGACACTTCTGAGTATGGCATCAGAATGGAGCAAGACTGGGGACTTCCCTGGCAGTCCAGTGGTTAGGGCTTCATGCTTCCACAGCAGGGGGCACTGGTTCAATCCCTGGTTGGGGAACTAAGATCCCGCAAGCCTTGAAGTGTGGCAAAAAAAAAAAAGGAGCAAGACTGGTCATTCTATTTGTCCTGCAACTGTGAAGAATACCTGATTATTCATCAATATAGAAGATAAAACAACAAAACAACCCATGAGTGCATTGGTATAACCTAGCCAATGGTCACGCTTAGTTCCTATCATCTCTAGCGGACTGTGGTCCTGCATGCTTGCCTCTAATGGCCTGTCATTTTTCCCAATCTTCCTCTTTTTTCATTCTCTACCCTCACACCTCTTTCAAACTTTGATTAAGATGTCCTGAGCCAGTTTGGATGGGGTTATCTGGGTCCCAGTGTTAGGGAAAAAGAAAATTGTGTTCAGTGGTTGTTTAGGACCATGGACAGCAACAGGCATTTGCATCTCCCCCCAGCAGCTGAGGTAAGGCTACATCCAAGTTATCAGGGGCTGTATGTAAGCAGTGCCATGACTGATGCACTTGGATTCCTATGTATCCATTTACTGGATTTATTCATGCATCTTGTCGTATGGTGAGAAAGAGAGAGGAGAGAAAACACATAGTTTATCTAATGAGTTTTGATTCTCAAAATGTCCAGTGCGGGGGGTGGGGTATGAGTTGGGGGATTGGGATTGACATATATATACTAATTTGTATAAAATAGATAACTAATAAGAACCTGCTGTATAAAATTTTAAAAAAGGTTTTCTCCATCATTGAGATCCACAAGATTACCCTTTATCCACTAAATCAATCTCCTTTTACTTGAGTCAGTCTAAGGAGGTTTTTGTTCCTTGCAACCAAATGATTCTTGATAAAGATAGCATCATTGGATTAGTGATCCTCATCCAAAAAGTGACCAGTCTTGTCTTTCTGCCTTCCACAGAGCTTTGAGCATGCAAGACTCCAAGATCCAAATGCTGATAGCATGGATGAAGGACAGGGCTTGGGGCAGGTCCATGAGACATGTGTTCTGGCCACAGACAGAAATGGGCTCACTCTCTCTGCCCATTAGGTAGATGCAACCCCCATTACTTTTGGGAGGCAGATGTCAAGCAATGCCAACAAATTAGACCCCAGTGGGGCTTGCTTTACCGAAGCACTCAGTTTAATGAGTCTTTCCATGACACAAAATTCTACTTGCTCCATCAGCAAATGTGACCTGTTTGGTGTGAATAATTCAGTGTTTTGCAGGGGTTCTGACTTCCACTGAGAATGCAGCACTGTCAAAGATTGTTAACTAATCCTATGGAGCAGAACTGAGCTCTGGTTCACCTCTGAGTCAGAAAAACGCTTGGGAAAACAGTAAAAAGAGAATAAAAAAGAAAAGTACTTTCCCTAACTAACAACAGAAACCACTCTCTCCAAACTCTCCCAACACACATGCATATCAGTATGCGGCTCTTCTCTTCCCAAAGCCTCAAACCTAGTCTGGGGAGATTTTGGTCCAAAAAAAATTTCTGAAGATACATTTCCATGCCAAAAAAAAGGACTTTTAAGCAGAAAAGTCCAGCTCTGGATGAATATGCTGGCTGTCTCTGCCCAGAGGAAGTGAGGGATCTGGAAAAATGAGAAAAGTCCTGATCATTTATAGCTCAAAAAGCGTTTCCTTCCCCTTCTTTCTTTCTAGCTATGTGATCTTGGGCAAGTCAGTTCCCCTCTCTGGGCACATTTATAAAACTAAAGCTTTGGATTAGAGATCAGAAATTCCTTTTTTAATAAATTTATTTTTATTTATTATTTTTGGCTGTGTTGGGTCTTCGTTGCTGCATGTGGACTTTCTCTAGTTGCAGCGAGCAGGGGCTACTCTTCGTTGCGGTGTGCAGGCTTCTCATTGCGGTGGCTTCTCTTGTTGCGGAGCAGGGTCTCCAGGCGCGTGGGCTCAGTAGTTGTGGCTCATGGGCTCAGTAGTTTTGGCACACGGGCTCAGTAGTTGTGGCTCACAGGCTCTAGAGCGCAGGCTCAGTAGTTATGGGTCATGAGCTTAGTTGCTCTGCAGCATGTGGGATCTTCCCAGACCGGGGCTTGAACCCATGTACCCTGCATTGGCAGGCGGATTCTTAACCACTGCGCCACCAGGGAATCCCGAGAGCAGAAATTCTTAACCAAGAACTCTGGGTGGTGCATGTGTGGTCAGTGAAATCTCTGAAGTACTGTGCAAAATTCTGTTCACGTTTGGGAAAAGGGAGAGGCTCTATAGCTTCCATCAGATTCTCAAAAGTGTCCATGACCTCTGATCTTTCAAGCTTTGGATCCAAATTAGGAAGCTGAATCACTGGATGCAGCAAGTTTGTGTTTGTGCATGGGCTTCTATCAGGGGGATAAGATGTTCATTCATTTTTTCATTCCACAAATATTTACTGAGTCCTCTGGGGTGCTAAGCCCTCTGCTACTCACTGACCTCCTGGAGCTCACAGTCTAGGAGATAGATGATAGAAAAACAGTCACAAATAATTCTGATTACCAAATATGACAAGGGCTCTGAGTGTCACTGAGAATTTTGGTGAGAGATCAGAAGTGACCCATTTTTTCTTCACTGCCACATCCCATACATCCAATGAGTGGTGGACTCCAAAAATAGTTCACCTCTTCTGATCCCCACTGCCACCACCCTAGTCTGAGCCCTGAACCCCTGAACCCTCTTCTCTTTGCTTCCATTCTTTCCCATCAACTGGAATGTCGAGACCCATGGAGAAGAGAGTGGGAGGTGTGTAGAATCCAGTCATGTGCTCCATTTGATATGAAATCAGACAGTACAATTCCTGTGCGGGAAGAACCCTCAGGCTCTAGGTAAGGGAGTGGGGGAAGGGGTGCTCCAGGGGAGCTCCAGGGGTGCTCCAGGTACTCAAGACGGAGTAGTGGGGAAAGCATTTGCCTCCTCGAGGTGAGAACTTTGAAAGACAAGGCTCACTTGGATGTGTCATGTATAGCATTGGGGAAAAAAATAACATTATTCATCTGACATCACACCTGGTGTTGCACAAAACAAAACAGAGTCAGAGCACTTATGGCTGGAGCTGTTGATTCTCAGCCCAAGAAATGATTCAAAACAGTCTAAATAAAGCAAGCAAGCAAATTCAAACCCACAAACCAGGCAAATCAGTGAGTGATTACATCCATTTGTATTTCAGAAGCACTCTGATGTACAAAGGGCTGTCTTTAAATAGCATCCCTTGGAGTGTTTACAAATCTGTAACTGCTCGCTGGAAAGGCCGAAGATGGGGAGGGATACCTAAAACTAAAGGTGTAAAATCCCTGGCCAGTTGAAGGCCATTCTAAGGAATGTGCGACCTGGTTTAAAGCTATATATGACGTATTGAGGAATCTACGATGTAAACTGCAACCATCAATATTGCGAGCAGGGTGGGGTCTGGATTCTTATTTGAGAAAATGCACATGAAAGATTTTATATGCACATGGCTCATAATAAGTACTCAGTAATTGTCAACCATCATCTTCATTCCCTAAGCTCCAATACCAAGCTGGGTGTCATTCACTTCAGCCTAATTCAATTCAATTCAATTCAGACACTAACTCCCTGGAATTAGTGCAGACCCCACAGACTAAGGGGCTTAGCTCCGCTAGACTGCCCCTACTTCAGACACCAACCACAAGTCCCAGGTGTCCCCTAGCCACTCATGCTTCTGCTACAAGTTTGGGGTTTCCCATAATTCCCTTTGAGGTTTGGTAATTCACTAGAACAACTCAAGGAATTCACTGCAGGCACTATACCCCAAATTACAGTTTTATTATAAAGGATACAACTCAAGAACAGCTGATTGGAAGAGATGCATAAGGCAAGGTAGGGGAGGGGGCTCAGAGCTTCCATACTCCTTCTGCATAGGTTCAGGGCGTGCCACCCTCCCAGCACACTGATGTGTTCACCAACCCGAAAGTTCCCCTAAACCTTGGTGTCTAAGAGTTTTTATCCAGGTCTCACTATGTCAGCATGATTGATTAAATCATTGATTTAATTTAAACCATGTGATTGAATGCAATCTCCAGCTCCCCTCCCCTCTCCAATGGGTGGCTGAAAGGTTCAACCCTCCAATCCCATTGTTGGTTCCCCTGGCCACCAGCACTCCCCCTGCCCCCCTCCCCCCGCCAAAAGGGGCTCATTATGAATAACAAAAGCTACTACTATCACTAAGAAATTCGAAGGATTTTGAAACACTGTGCCAGGAACCCAGAACAAAGCAGATACATTCCTTATTGTATCACATTCCCTCTGCCATGCTCTCTCCTGAAATATAAGGCTGAAGGAAGATCTTGAGAGGTCAAACTGTCCATCCTTCTGCCTCCAGGTGAGCCTGTATTTTAATCATTGAAGACAGCTGATTATCATTTTCAGAAAAAAATGACAACAACAAAATTACACAGGCTGGCAGAGTCTCCAGTTAGTCCATGTGGCTGGGCATTTCCAGATTCCCAGGGAGACACAGCAGTGGGGCCTGGCCACCTTTCTCCTCTAGGTCCCCCCATTTGCTTTGACAAGACTGCTTAAACCTCCCCCGTAGCCAGAAAGAGGACTGGCCACCAAAGAGTTAACTTTTTGGAAAGATTCAAGGCAGGAGGGAAAGTGGTTCCTAGGTTCCACCGCATTAGGATGCACTGCTCCATTGTACGTGATTTTGACTGTCCCTAAGATACTTCACACCCATAAAGGTCTGTGTCTGGAAGGGTTTTCAGATTTATTACTTCTGGTGAAGGTGTCTTCCTGTACTTGAATGCACTTCATTTTCTTTCTCTGTAATTACTCTGAAGTTACATAGTCAGTAGTGCATATAATCACAAGTACTACAACCCACAGACTCCTCTTGACATTCTGAAGGGCCTTACTGGTTAGGCCTTCACAAAGGTTACATTGCCTTCTCTTACCAGGTGTGGTTTTCTTTGAAGTATCTTTTCATGTTGTCTTTTTCATTCATTCAGTCAGTCATGTATTCATTCACTTCTGCCTTTCCCTGGACTGCTCTCTCTATACTGTCTAACTGGTGAACTCCTTCTCAGCCTTCGAGGTCCAGCTTAAATGTCACCTCCTCTGAGAAGCCTTCCATGATTGCCTTCAAGTCTCTCTTCCATGCTTCCATATATAGCATAAACATCAATCTGGCCATCTATCACAATCTGTTGTGGTTATGTAATTAATGCCTAACCATTTCTACTGGACGGAAAATTCACTGAGGGTAGGGAATGTGTCTAGTCCCTCTCTGGTTCCATAATGCCCACCATGACACTTGGCACTGAGTAGTCACTCAAGAAACATTTATTGAGGGACTATATAGATGGATACTGACCTACAAGTACTGCCTATTACATCTGTAGAATACTGTTGATTTCCCACTTCTCTTTTCTTTCTTGCTAATAGAACCTCAATTTGGACTAAGTAGTAGGCTTTCCTGTGCCTCATGGCCCCTTTCCCAGTTCCAGGGCGGTGTATGTTGGTTATTTAAATACAATTATGGTCATTTCACAACTCTAGCCAGTGCTTGGTTTAGATGTGAGAGGGTGTGCAACCCTTGCCAATGAGATGTAAGGCAAATATGCCTGGTGGAGGGATTCTGGGAAAAGGTTCCTTTCTTTTTTAAAAAAAATTGAAGTATAGTTGATTTACAGTGTTGTGTTAGTTTCTGGTGTACAGCAAAGTGATTCAGTTATACATATGTACGTATCTATTCTTTTTCAGATTCTTTGACCTTATAGGTTATTACAAGATATTGAGTATAGTTCCCTGTGCTATACGGTAGGTCCTTGTTGGTTATCTATTTTATATGTACTAGTGTATGTATGTTAATCCAAAACTCCTGATTTATCCCTCCTCCCCCTTTCCCCTTTGGTAACCTTAAGTTTGTTTTCTATGTCTGTGGGTCTATATTTGTTTTGTATAGAAGTTCAATTGTATCACTTTTTTAGATTCCACATAAAAGTGATATCATATGATATTTGTCTTTCTCTGTCTGACTTACTTTACTTAGTATGATAATCTCTATGTCCATCCATGTTGCCGCAAATGGCGTTACTTCATTCTTTTTGATGGCTGAGTAATATTCCATTGTATATATACATACCACATCTTCTTTATCCATTCAATTGTCAATGGACATACAAGTCGCTTCCATGTCTTGCCAATTGTGAATAGTGCTGCAGTGAACATTGGGATGCGTGTATCTTTTAGAATTATGGTTTCCTCCAGATATATGCCCAAGAGTAGGATAGCAGGATCTTATGGTAACTCTATTTTTAGTTTTTTAAGGAACCTCCATACTGTTCTCCATAGTGGCTGCACCAATTTACATACCCACCAACAGTGTAGGAGGATTCCCTTTTCTCCACACCCTCTCCAGCCTTTATTACTTGTAGTCTTTTTGATGATGGCCATCCTGACTGGTGTAAAAGGTTCCTTTCTTGATAAGAGTTGTTGTACCAGGAGACTCTCTTTTTCCTCTTTGGATGAAATTTGGGGAGGCCAGGATGTCTCAAGCAGAACCAGCCATCCTGAGGCCATGCAGAGGGTAGCAGTGTAAAAGAATGAAAAACAACTGGGGCTGTGATGACACTGTTGTTCCCCCGTGACCAGCCTGGACCCATTGTAATACAGAGAAATGTTCTCTGATTTTGGTCTCTCCCTAGGAGAGGGAGGTTTAAGTATCTGTGGGAGGGGGCTGAATAATGGGCTGTTTAGAGCTTCTCAAGACCTGGAAATTCATCCACTTATTTTACAAAAGTCAGCAACCTATGTGAATGGGTTTCCTGTAGAGACAACATACAGATTTACCTTTTTTTTTAAAAATTAGGGTATAGTTGCTTTACAGTGTTGTGTTAGTTTCTACTGTACAGCTAAGTGAATCAGCTATATGTATATATATGTATATGTATATCCCCTCTTTTTTGGGTTTCCTTCCCATTTAAGTCACCACAGAGCATTGAGTAGAGTTCCCTGTGCTATACAGCAGGTTCTCATTAGTTATCTATTTTATACATATTGGTGTATATATGTCAATCCCAATCTCCCAATTCATCCCACCCCCCTTTTCCCGCCCTGGTGTCCGTACCGGATTTACTTCTTATATTAAGTCTAATGGGACAGTATTCCCCACCTTAGAAAGTGTGTTAAAAATAGTATTTATTAAAGAGGTGGTCAGGATTACACTATACATAGTGTAGTAGACTTTCTAGTACAAGTGAGGAATATACTTCCCAGTAACTTGCCATGTAGGCACTGGGAATTCTATCCAATGGATTCTAGCCAGTGAAGTGTAAGCAGAAATGATGTGTCTCTCCTGTCCTAAGGTATTTAGCAGCTGTTGTGCCACCTCTATGCTCTCTCTTCCCCTGCTGCCTCAACCTTCATAGCTGTGTATCCTGTATGGTATAGTTATAGTATCAGGCTTTTAGTTTGAAGAAAAACAGTTCTTGTGCTAAGCTACTGAATTAGGGATTATTTTGTTACCCTATAGCTTGTGGTGACTAATACACAGAATAATATATTTGGAAAATATAAACAAGCAAAAAGAAGGACAGAAAAGAAAATCTCCTGTAATCCCTGCATTATTAGAATTCAGATGGCCATGATGCTCCACGAGATGGTCCTGGAGAAGACACCACCTCTTCTCTCAGTCTTGCAATGAACTCTCAGGAATGTTCTAGGCTCTTTTGCATCAGTGACTTTCACCTGAATTCAAGCAGACAGGTAGCCAGGAGCTCCAGAATGGGCAGATGAGAGGAGAAGCTTGGAGGGCAATGCATGGGGAGAGCCTTCATTCCACACAGTCATATCATTGACAGCTGTCATCCTCATGCTGAGCTTCAGGAGAACTGGAAATCTATGTCTGTCTGTGAGGAGCTGTGTTGTTTTCTGCTTCACGCAATGCTCTCCAAAAGTTTTCTTATCCTTTCCCATTAAAGACAATTTTCATTTTTCACCTGGGCCAGTGGTGTGTTTCCATCAATGACATAATGTATTACCGCTCACAGATAATCCTGTTTGTGACTTTTGTTTCCAGTATTACATCTATTTTTCATAATTGAGTTTCCACAGTTAAATATTCAACCACAGTATTTATCCTACATTTATAAAAATGAATTATATGGCCCATGCAATTACAAAAAAGTCTGTTTTCTTTTTACTTACAATATTATGAACATCTTTCCATGTCATTCAACATTCTTCTACAGCATCCATTTCAATGCCTGCCTAGAACCCCAACATCTGGATATATCCTCATTTATTTGATAAATCCCTGCTGCTGGACATTTAGGATGTTTCCAATTGTTCAACACTAAAGAAAAAAAAATCCTTGTAGCTAATCTTTGCTCATATCCATCATTATTTCTTTAGAATAAATCCCTAAAAGTGGGTTTCTCCAAAGTGTGTGCAAAAATAATTAAGGCTTCTGATCCCTGTTGATAACCTGACTTTTCTAGAAAGACTAGAAAGGCCATATCAGCCGACACATGTATGTGTATCCTTTTTTCACTCTCCTGCATCACATCCTTAAAATCAGCAGGCAGAAACTGAACAGGCAACAGTCTCCTTCATGCAGGCTTTGTGTCTATGGTTAATGATCTGTAGCTACTATTGACCCTATTTTCTTTCCTTTGTTTTTTTATTACTCAAATAACTTCAAAGAGACTTTTAAAGAGGTCTTGTGAATTTAGTTTCTGTGGTTTGAATTCCTTCAGTAGTTGCATCTTCTGACTCTTGTAGGGGCTTGTTTTCTTTACGTACTTTATCATTTTTAACTGTGAGCTCATCTTCAGTGGGGATTTTTTTCTTTGGGATTCCCAGGGAGCCAAGATTGGGGAACCTCATGGCACAGCCTTGATATTTAAATTTCTCTAAGTGAGTCTTTTACCACCTGTGGTTTGGGGTGGCCAATTCACCTGAAAGCTATGTGCTTAAGCCACTAGGTAGAGCTTTTTAGTGCCCCTTTCATGGATAGAAAGCCCTTTATGGTTCCCTGCTTTGGGCCTTATCAGCTCCCATCCTGTGGCTGCAGCTCTGCTCTCCAGGCATTGATATTATGACTCTCTAGGTATATGCAGTTCTGATATCTCATGGACGTTTGGGCTCATTTAGTTTGCTTGTCCTTTCTGGCACCTGGGATTCTCTTTTCCTTTTTTTTTTTTTTTTTTTTTGCGGTATGCGGGCCTCTCACTGTTTTGGCCTCTTCCATTGCGGAGCACAGGCTCCGGACGTGCAGGCTCAGTGGCCATGGCTCACGGGACCAGCCGCTCCGCGGCATGTGGGATCTTCCCAGACCAGGGCATGAACCCGTGTCCCCTGCATCAGCAGGCGGACTCTCAACCACTGCGCCACCAGGGAAGCCCTCTTTTCCTTTATTTTTGATCCGAGCTATGTATGTGAAGTTTTGTTGTTATATTTTATCCAGCATTCCTGTGGATTTGGAGTGTTGAGAGGGCTCTGATGTCAGTTCAGCTACTGTATTGGTTGGAGGTCTCTGGGCTCTTTGTATGCCCTTAGGGCTGATTTGACACTCTTTGATGGTGGCCAGAGGCAGGAGAGCAGTTGAAGCAACAATCTCTGCAACTGTTAAGAAGTCAACACAGGTAGAACTCTTGAGACTACATGGATTCATGAACACATGGCTTATTTCAAGAGTCACAGCCGTGTTGTTGGAGGAAGAAAAGAAGCATGCCCCATGCCAAGAAATCCTTGAGCTCCTGGTTCAGTGCATCCCTTGTTATCCACAACCTTATAAACAAAAACAATTAATATAGCAACCCACTGTAGAGTGCCAGGAGCTGCTGTAAAAAACACATTGCATAGATTAACCCATTTAATCATCACAAAAACCCAATGAGATAGAAATTTTTATTACCCCTCCCCACCCATTTTACAAATGAAGAGACTGGTCCAGAGAGGTTGAGCAACACGCCTGAGGTCACATAGCTATGAAATGGCCGAGATGGGATTTGAACCCAGGCAGTCCAACTCCAGATCTCGTAGTCCTGACCACTATGACACAGGCATGATCTTCCCTTGTCTTCTGCATAACATCCTCTCAAACTCCACTCAAATATTCCTCTTGAGATGTCCTCGGTGTTCATTCTCTTCTTTTTCATTATTAAGCCTTTTCTTCTAATTCTACTGATCCAGTACATTCTATTTCTAGCAGCAAGAGATAACTTAAACAACCACATGATTATACCTCTCCTGTCCTTCTCCCTCCGCCCTCTTTCTCACAGAACTACTTATGAGGCACATTTACCATCCTTAATTAACTAAATGCATTCTCCCCTTTGTAATAAATTAATTCCCCCTCCTGAGCAATACCACCATCAACCTCTCTGTAGCAGCTGGGTGAACCCCAGCAGGTTACACTATCAAGCAGAATTTCCAGGTGTACTGGGTCCTGGCTCCCCTTGCTACCTGTCCTACAAGAAAGCACAGACACTATGCTGTTCAGCCATGTCTGTACAGTGCAACTGTATGGGGAGGTTTAAAAAAATGCAGACTCCTTGCTCCCATCCCTAGTGATTCCAGTTTAATTGCTCTGCATGTGGCCTGGGCCTTAGGAGTCGGAAAAGCTCTCCAGGTGATTCTAATGTGAAGCCAGGGTTGAAAACCACTAAGGTTCTTAGAACCACTTAGAACCACTTAGAACCACTAAGTCATCCCCCAGGATTCTTCCATGACTGCCTTCTAGTTGGATTTGGCAGGTATCTCACCCTTCTTGCCTTACCCTTAACCTTAGAACTTAAACGTGCATCCAATCATGTGGTGGGCTTGTTAAAACACAGATTTCTGGGCTCCACCCCCTCCATAGTTTGTGATTTAGTAGATCTGGAATGGAGCCTGAGAATTTGCATTTCTAACAAGTTCTAGGCAATGTTGATGCTGCCGATCCAGGGACCATCCTTCAAGACCACTGTCTTAGGACTCTTCTTGCTCTTTGAATGTCCCCTCTAGATGCTCTTCACTGCCATGATTCAAAACTCTATGCCTCCTCGTTCTTGTTTTCCTAACTTGTCCTTCAAGTCCTTTCTCCCTCCATTAGGTCTTTGGGACTAGCCCATCTGCGTGATATCTCTCCCCAAACCCCAAAACTCCTGGGGGCTCGTTCCCCTCTGTACCACTCTTTGTGGTTTTTAGTTACAGGTCATAGATTTTAGAGCTGCAAAGATGCTCAGAGTCCAACAGTTTAAAACTTCAGCTTTAAGCTGAAGAATTCTTTTGCATTCAGATGAAATCCTATTCCAAGTGGCACTGTAATTTAGAATACATAGCTGGGGTGGGGCTAGGAGGCCAAGAACATCACTATTTGTACCTCTTTTTCCCTATGGGGTCTTGAGGCACTTTGGGGAGACACTTGGGACCTGGGGAGGATAATTTGGAAACCATCCATTGTCCAAACCTGTACTTTATAGATGAGAAAACTGAGGCTCAGAGGGGGTAAGTGACATGCCCTTTCATCCACTCAATATTGTTGATCACCAAGTCTGTGCCAGGCAGAGTGTCAGGTATTGGGAATGGTGACCAGGATGGACTAGTCTGCCCTCATGAGCTTTTATTCTAGCTGGGGAGATAGACACTGAGTAAGTAAGCGCACAGACACAATGATCAGAGATTGCGATACAGCTAAGGGGAAACCCAGCATATGCTAGACTCACATGAGTTCAAGGAGGGTCTTTCCGAAATGACCTTTGTTCTGAGTCCTGAGGATAAGAAGAAACCCAATATGTGAAGAGTTGGGAAGGTAGGAGTCCTCTTGAGCCTTGTTGGTAGGTCACAGTGAAATGTCTGAATTTTATTCTCAGTGGGCTGGAAAACCAGTGGAAGGGCTTAAGCAGGGAAATGATAAGACCTGATCTTGTTCCTCCTGTTATTTGTCTCCTTGAAGACATGGGTGGATATCAATCTTTATATTTTTCTAGTATTCCATGCAGAGTACGTGCTGAAAATATGTGTGTTGACGGCTGATTGCCTGAAGTCAACAAGCATTTATAAGCTGTCTTCTAGACCAGTATCTCTTTATCTATTTTGGGTTTAGAACCCCCTCCAATGTCTTATCAGAGCTATGAGGCTTTCCTTAGAAAATATCCTCATGTGCACATGCATACCGTGTTGTTTATTAAAAAAGGTCATGAATGCTCTGAGGACCATCTCAGGACCTTGCACCAGGACCCCCTGTTGTAGAAGCTGCATCACGAGATACCTTTAGTCTCAAGACCCCTCATTTGGCTGGATATCATTGTTATCCTGGATTTAGAGGCAGATTATTTTAATATCTTTAAGCCCCAGCTTTTCTGTCTGTAAGATTAGCTAATGTATATGTCACAGGGGACTTTATTTATTTATTTGTTTGTTTTTTGAGGGGGGACTTTAAGAATAAAATGAAACAGGGACTTCCCTGGTGGTCCAGTGGTTAAGAATCCTCCTTCCAATTCTGGGGACATGGGTTTGATCCTGGTCGGGGAACTAAGGTCCCACATGCCTTGGGGCAACTAAGTCTGTGTGCCGCAACTACAGAGCCCACGTACTCTGGAGCCCGCGGGCCACAACTAAAGAGAAGCCCGCGGGCCACAACTAAAGAGAAGCCCGTGCACCGCAATGAAGAGCCCGTGCCGCAACGAAAGATCCCGCATGCCGCAACTAAGACCTGATGCAGCCCAAAATTAATAAATAAATAAAATAAATATTTTTTTAATTCCTTAAAAAAATTTTTTTTAAAAGAATAAAATGGGAGAGAGCAGTCAAGATGGCAGAGTAGAAGGACGTGCTCTCACTCCCTCTTGTGAGAACACCAGAATCACAACTAGCTGCTGGACAGTCATCAACAGGAAGACACTGGAATTCACCAAAAAAGATAACCCACATCCAAAGAAAAAGGAGAAGCCACAATGAGACGGTATGAGGGGCACAATCATAGCAAAATCAAATCCCATAACTGCTGGTTGGGTGACTCACAGACAGGAGAACACTTATACCACAGAAGTCCACCCACTGGAGTGAAGGTTCTGAGCCCCACGTCAGGCTTCCCAACCTGGGGGTCCGGCAACGGGAGGAGGAATTCCTAGAGAATCAGACTTTGAAGGCTAGTGGGATTTGATTGCAGGACTTCGACAGGACTGGGGGAAACAGAGACTCCACTCTTGGAGGGAACACACAAAATAGTGTGCGCATCAGGACCCTGGGGAAGGAGCAGTGAACCCAGGGGAGACTGAACCAGACCTACCTGCTAGTGTTGGAGTGTCTCCTGCAGAGGCAGGGGGTGGCTGTGGCTCACCATGGGGACAAGAACACTGGCAGCAAAAGTTCTAGGAAGTACTCCTTTGCGTGAGCCCTCCCAGAGTCTGCCATTAGCCCCAGCAAAGAGCCCAGATAGGCTCCAGTGTTGGGTTGCCTCAGGCCAAACAACCAACAGGGAGGGAACCCAGACCAACCCATCAGCAGTCAAGCGGATTAAAGTTTTACTGAGCTCTGCCCACCAGAGCAGCACCCAGCTCTACCCACCACCAGTCCCTACCATCAGGAAACCTGCACAAGCCTCTTAGATAGCCTCATCCACCAGAGGGCAGACAGCAGAAGCAAGAAGAACTACAATCCTGCAGCCTGTGGAACAAAAACCACATTCACAGAAAGGTAGACAAGATGAAAAGGCAAAGGGCTATGTATCAGATGAAGGAACAAGATAAAACCCCAGAAAAACAACTAAATGAAGTGGAGATAGGCAACCTCCCAGAAAAAAGAATTCAGAATAATGATAGTGAAGATGATCCAGGACCTCGGAAAAACAATGGAGGCAAAGATCGAGAAGATGCAAGAAATGTTTAACAAAGACCTAGAAGAATTAAAGAACAAACAAACAGAGATGAACAATACAATAACTGAAATGAAAATTACACTAGAAGGAATCAATAGCAGAATAACTGAGGCAGAAGAACGGATAAGTGACCTGGAAGACAGAATGATGGAATTCATTGCTGCGGAACAGAATAAAGAAAAAAGAATGAAAAGAAATGAAGACAGCCTAAGAGACCTCTGGGACAACATTAAACGCAACAACATTCGCATTATACGGGGCCCAGAAGGAGAAGAGAGAGAGAAAGGACCCAAGAAAATATTTGAAGAGATTATAGTCGAAAACCTCCCTAACGTGGGAAATAGCCACCAAGTCCAGGAGTCGCAGTGAGTCCCATACAGGATAAACCCAAGGAGAAACACGCCGAAACACATAGTAATCAAACTGGCAAAAATTAAAGACAAAGAAAAATTATTGGAAGCAGCAAGGGAAAAACCACAAATAACATACAAGGGAACTCCCATAAGGTGAACAGCTGATTTCTCAGCAGACACTCTACAAACCAGAAGGGAGTGGCATGATATATTTAAAGTGATGAAAGGGAAGAACCTACTACCAAGATTACTCTATTCAGCAAGGATCTCACTCAGATTTGATGGAGAAACCAAAAGCTTTACAGACAAGCAAAAGCTAAGAGAATTTAGCACCACCAAACCAGCTCTACAACAAAAGCTAAAGGAACTTCTCTAACTGGGAAACACAAGAGAAGAAAAGGACCTACAAAAACAAACCCAAAACAAGAAAATGGTCATAGGAACATACATATCGATAATTACCTTAAAAGTGAATGGATTAAATGCTCCAACCAAATGACAAAGTCTTGCTGAATGGATACAAAAACAAGACCCATATATATGCTATCTACAAGAGACCCACTTCAGACCTAGGGACACATACAGACTGAAAGTGAGGGGATGGAAAAAGATATTCCATGGAAATGGAAATCAGAAGAAAGCTGGAGTAGCAATACTCATATCAGATAAAATAGACTTTAAAATAAAGAATGTTACAAGAGACAAGGAAGGACGCTACATAATGATCAAGGGATCAACCCAAGAAGAAGATATAACAATTATATATGCACCCAACATAGGAGCACCTCAATACATAAGGCAACTTGCTAACCGCTGTAAAAGAGGAAATCGACAGTAACACAATAATAGTGGGGGACTTTTAACACCTCACTTACACCAATGGATGGATCATCCAAAATGAAAATAAATAAGGAAACAGAAGCTTTAAATGACACAATAGACCAGATAGATATAATTGATATTTACAGGACATTCAAACCCAAAACAGCAGATTACACTTTCTTCTCAAGTGCTCATGGAACATTCTCCAGGATAGATCACATCTTGGGTCACAAATCAAGCCTCAGTAAATTTAAGAAAATTGAAATCATATCAAGCATCTTTTCTGACCACGATGCTATGAGATTAGAAATGAATTACAGGGGAAAAAATGTAAAAAACACAAACACATGGAGGCTAAACACTATGTTACTAAATAACCAAGAGATCACTGAAGAAATCAAAGAGGAAATTAAAAAATACCTAGAGACAAATGACAATTAAAACACGACAATCCAGGGGCTTCCCTGGTGGCGCAGTAGTTGGGAGTCCGCCTGCCGATGCAGGGGACACGGGTTCGTGCCCCGGTCCGGGAAGATCCCACATGCCGCGGAGCGGCTGGGCCCGTGAGCCATGGCCGCTGAGGCTGCGCGTCCGGAGCCTTTGCTCCGCAATGGGAGAGGCCACAACAGTGAGAGGCCCGCGTACCGCAAAAAAATAAATAAATAAAATTTTAAAAAACACGACAATCCAAAGCCTATGGGATGCAGAAAAAGCAGTTTTAAGAGGGAAGTTTATAGCTATACAAGCCTACCTCAAGAAACAAGAAAAATCTGAAATAAATAATCTAACCTTACACCTAAAGGAACTAGAGAAAGAAGAACAAACAAAACCCAAAGTTAGCAGAAGGAAAGAAATCATAAAGATTAGAGCAGAAATAAATGACATAGAAACAAAGAAAACAATAGCAAAGATCAATAAAACTAAAAGCTGGCTCTTTGAGAAGATAAACAAAATTGATAAAGCTTTAGCCAGAATCATGAAGAAAAAGAGGGAGAGGACTCAAATCAATAAAATTAGAAAGGAAAAAGGAGAAGTTACAACAGAAACCACAGAAATGCAGAGTATCCTAAGAGACTGCTACAAGCAACTCTATGCCAATAAAATGGACAACCTGGAAGAAATGGGCAAATTTTTAGAAAGGTATAGCCTTCCAAGACTGAACCAGGAAGAAATAGAAAATATGAACAGACCAATCACAAGTCACGAAATTGAAACTGTGATTAAACGTCTTCCAACAGGGCTTCCCTGGTGGCACAGTGGTTGAGAGTCCACCTGCCGATGCAGGGGACACGGGTTCGTGCCCCGGTCCGGGAGGATCCCATGTGCCGCGGAGCGGCTGGGCCCGTGAGCCATGACCGCTGAGCCTGCGTGTCCGGAGCCTATGCTCTGCAACAGGAGAGGCCACAGAAGTGAGAGGCCTGCGTACCGCAAAAAAAAAAAAAAAAAAAAATCTTCCAACAAACAAAAGTCCAGGACCAGATGGCTTCACAGGCGAATTCTATCATACATTTAGAGAAGAGCTACCACCCATCCTTCTCAAACTCTTCCAAAAAATTGCGGAGGAAGGAACACTCCCAAACTCATTCTATGAGGCGACCATCACCCTGATACCAAAACCAGACAAAGATACTACAAAAAAAGAAAACTACAGACAAATATCACTGATGAATATAGATGCAAAAATCCTCAACAAAATACTAGCATACAGAATCCAACAACACATTAAAAGGATCATACACCATGATCAAGTGGGGTTTATCCCAGGGATGCAAGGATTCTTCAGTATACACAAATCAATCAATGTGATACACCATATTAACAAATTGAAGAAGAAAAACCATATGATCATCTCAATAGATGCAGAAAAAGCTTTTGACAAACTTCAACACCCATTTACGATAAAAACTCTCCAGAAAGTGGGCCTAGAGGGAACCTACCTCAACATAATAAAGGCCATATATGACAAACCCACAGCAAACATCATTCTCAATGGTGAAAAACTGAAAGCATTTCCTCTAAGATCAGGAACAAGACAAGGATGTCCACTCTCACCGCTATTATTCAACATAGTTTTGGAAGTCCTAGCCTCGGCAATCAGAGAAGAAAAAGAAATAAAAGGAATCCAAATTGGAAAAGAAGAAGTAAAACTGTCACTGTTTGTAGGTGTCATGATACTATATGTAGAGAATCCTAAAGATGCCACCAGAAAACTACTAGAGCTAATCAATGATTTTGGTAAAGTTGCAGGATACAAAATTAATGCACAGAAGTCTTTTGCATTCCTATACACTAATGATGAAAAATCTGAAAGAGAAATTAAGGATACACTCCCATTTACCACTGCAACAAAAAAAATAAAATACCTGGGAATAAACCTACCTAGGGAGACAAAAGACCTGTATGTAGAAAACTGTAAGACACTGATGAAAGAAATTAAAGATGATACCAACAGATGGAGAGATATACCATGTTCTTGGATTGAAAGAATCAATATTGTGAAAATGACTATACTACCCAAAGCAATCTACAGATTCAATGCAATCCCTATCAAATTACCAATGGCATTTTTTACAGAACTAGAACAAAAAATCTTAAAATTTGTATGGAGACACAAAAGACCCCGAATAGCCAAAGCAGTCTTGAGGGAAAAAAACGGAGCTGGAGGAATCAGACGCCCTGACTTCAGACTATACTACAAAGCTACAGTAATCAAGACAATATTGGTACTGGCACAAAAACAGAAACATAGATCAATGGAACAAGATAGAAAGCCCAGAGGTAATCCCACACACCTATGGTCAACTAATCTATGACAAAGGAGGCAAGGATATACAATGGAGAAAAGACAGTCTCTTCAATAAGTGGTGCTGGGAAAACTGGACAGCTACATGTAAAAGAATGAAATTAGAACACTTCCTAACACCATACACAAAAATAAACTCAAAATGGATTAGAGACCTAAGTGTAAGACTGGACACTATAAAACTCTTAGAGGAAAACATAGAAAGAACACTCTTTGACATAAATCACAGCAAGATCTTTTTTGATCCACCTCCTAGAGTAATGGAAATAAAAACAAAAATATACAGATGAGACCTAATGAATCTTAAAAGCTTTTGCCCAGCAAAGGAAACCATAAACAAAACGAAAAGAAAACCCTCAGAATGGGAGAAAATATTTGCAAACGAATCAATGGACAAAGGATTAATCTCCAAAATATATAAACAGCTCATGTAGCTCAATATTAAAAAAACAAACAACCCAATGCAAAAATGGGCAGAAGACCTAAATAGACATTTCTCCAAAGAAGACATACACGTGGCCAAGAAGCACATGAAAAGCTGGTCAACATCACAAATTATTAGAGAAATGGAAATCAAAACTACAATGAGGTATCACCTCACACCAGTTAGAATTTGCTTCATCAGAACATCTACAAACAACAAATGCTGGAGAGGGTGGGGAGGAAAGGGAACCCTCTTGCACTGTTGGTGGGAATGTAAATTGATATAGCCACTATGGAGAGCAGTATGGAGGTTCCTTAAAAAACTAAAAATAGAATTACCATATGACCCAGCAATCCCACTACTGGGCATATACCCAGAGAAAACCACAATTCAAAAAGGCACATGCACCCCAACGTTCATTGCAGCACTATTTCCAATAGCCAGGTCATGGAAGCAACCTAAATGCCCACTGACAGACGAATGGATAAAGAAGATGTGGTAGATATATACAATAGAATATTACTCAGCCATAAAAAGGAACAAAATTGGGTCATTTGTTGAGACGTGGATGGATCTAGAGCCTGTCATACAGAGTGAAGTAAGTCAGAAAGAGAAAAACAGATATTGTATATTAACGAATATATGTGGAAGCTAGAAAAATGGTACAGATGAACCAGTTTGCTGAGCAGAAATTGAGACACAGATGTAGAGAACAAACGTATGGACACCAAGGGGGGAAAGCGGCGGGGGGTGGTGGTGGTGGTGTGATGAATTGGGAGATTTGGGATTGACATGTATACACTGATGTGTATAACATTGATGACTAATAGGAACCTGCTGTATAAAATAAAATAGAAAAAACCTATTTATTAGGTTTATAGACATGTGTGCAATTAAAAAAACTATACATTTTCCTGTAAGCACAGCTTTAGTCACATCCAAGTTTTGGTATGTAATATTTTGTTTTATCATTCAGTTCAAATTATTTTCTAACTCCAATTGTGATTTATTTTTTGGGGGGTTACTTAGAAGTAGTGTATTTCATAACTTCTAGTTACTTTTTTGTTACTGATTTGTAGCTTAACTATAAGTCAAGAAACACACTTTGTATAATTTTAATACTTTGAAATTTGTTAAAATTTGCCTTATAGCACAATAGGTCAGTTTTAAAAATGTTCCAAGTGTGCTTGAAAATAATTTGTAATTTAAAGTTTTGGAGCATAGTGACTGTATATCTGCGTGTTAAATCAAATTTGCTGCTCACATTATTTAAGTTTTTTATACCCTTACTAATTTTTTTTGGGGGGGTCTCCTGGTTCTGAAAGAGGTATCCTCTATCAGTGAATGACAGCAGTATGTTAAATCTCCTATTATGATAGTGAATTTGTCTATTTTTTTCCTTGTAGCTCTGTTGCTCTATATAATTTGAAGTTAAGTGCATACAAATTTAAAACTTCCTGGTAAATTGGTCTTGTTGATATGAAGTGCCCTTGTTTATTTCTAGTAACGCTTTTGCTTTCAAGTCTACTCTATCTGTTATTATATAATTCCCTTTTGGTTTATATTTGCACAGTATATCTTTTCCAATTCTTTTACTTTCAACCTTTTTGTACCATTATGTTTTGTTTTAATAAATTTTTAAAAATTAAAAAATAAAAAATAAATTTAAAAAAATAATAAAATAAGGTAATGTGGATAATGTTAACACATATGTACCCAGTAGGTATTTATTACTTTCCCTTCCTCCTTGGCAAGAAATGAAGTACCTCCTTGTGAGGCAGAATCAGAGTTGTTAAGAACCTGGCTCTGGTGGTGAGTAGATGAGAAATGAGTCCTAGTTTTGTCCCTTACCCGATTTTCTCATCTATAGAATGGGGATAAATATGAGAAACACTTAGCAGAGTGCCTGGCACCTGGCAAGAACTTTGATAATTAGTTTCCAGTAATTTTGATAATGATGATGATACCAATATTGTATGCTCTTTGCCACTCCATGCCTGCTTGGGTGAGGAATAGCAGGGCTTATAGGACACACTGAAAACACACCTTGTTTCTAAGGAGGTTAGATTTTGGGAAGCTCTGCTCTTCTGTGGAAAAACCTTATAGAGTATTGTCCCATGGGAACCACCTTGGCTAAAGACAATCTGATCCATGTCCCTTGGATAGCTCCGCCAACTTTCAGAACCCAGGCAAATCAGAGTGGAGAACAAAATTTCTCAGGCATTAGAGATGCAACTGCTTTCCTCTGAGAACACTTGGTAATGTGGAAAAGCTGCAACCCCAAGAGAGAGCATAAAGACCACTGAAATGAGGCCAATGCATAATGCAAGAGCCTGCTTTCTCCCCAACTTAATTCTATTTTGTTAAGTAATGATGGAATAAAAATTTAGGATGGTGGAAGTTGAGATCTGTGACTCGATTTGATCAAATGCCTATTGCTGTCGCTTCAAGCCAAACAGGTTGCTTCATAAACAGATAAATAAATCAGACATCAATGGAAAATGAAAAGTCATGGCCAAGGATGAAACGAGACAGAAAATAATTCCCATCCATGATGTTCATTTAGGACATCACACCCAGGCTGCAGCAGGAACCCTGAAGTGGCTGATGGAGGATTATAACGGAGTGGGGATTCAGCCCCAATAAGCAGGACCTTACTAGGCAGCACCATCTGCCTAAGCTGTGGTCATCCCAGGGAATTGTGAAGGGCCAGCAGTTGACCTGCCACCATTAATGCACCATTTGTGGGATTAACTGGGCTGTGTGGGGAATAATTTATGGGGAATCATTAACCTAATGATATTGGTTCTCTATAAACTGCTTAGTCTGTCTCAGAGAAAATGGATTTCATAAATCTAGGTGGAAAATTCTGGGTGACTCACGGAAGGCCCATCAGCAGGGTGAGGATGGGTCACCAGGCAGCGAAACTCTGCACTCACGGCTTGGTTGAAGGGCCTTGAAGGTCACCCCATCATTTACTTTTGTCTGCCAACCCTGCCAGCCACTTGATTGAAGAAGGAAGTGCCCAGAGTTGAAAAGTACATGCCGGAGAAAGGTGCATTGATTCTCCTTGCCTTGAGTTTTAGATCCCACCTGTGACCTGCTCTGAAGGTTCAGGAAAAGGAGAGAAGGTAACATTCCCAGTGCAGGGAATTCCTGGGCTGCAGAAATCATATCTTTCCTTATCTAGAAAAGAATCAATGTCTTTTAAATGAGTTGGCTCCTGTATCTGCTATGTGCCAGGCTGGGAGGTTCACTACTCTGGACAGGGATGCCAGGGAAGCCTCTGAGAAGGTGACTTAAGAAACTTCATGATGAGATGGAGCCAACATGCAAGAGCTGGAAAGGATGGCAAGGCAAGTGCAAAGGCCCTGGGGTCAGAGTAACCTTGCCTGTTTGGGAAACAGAGAATTTATTAATCATAGGGTGGGGGTAGGTATATTTATTCCCATGGGAGAGATGAGAAAACTGAGGCCCAAGATTAGGTAGATAATTCCCATCTACACTAGAAGGTGGGATTTGTAGGAAGTGTTGATGGATGCCAGTCTGTGCATGTAACCACTAGTCCAGGGGTCAGCAAATTATGGCCTGTGGGTCCAATCAAGCCTTCACCAGTTTTTGTAAAAAAGTTTTATCAGAACACAGCTATTCATTTACATATTGTCTATGGCGGCTTCATGCTCCACTGACAGAGTTGAGTGGTCATAACAGAAATGTTATGGCGTGGAAACCCTAAAGTATTTTCTATCTGTCGCTTTACAGACAGCAATGCCTCTTCTCCATCTCTCCCTTTGCCCTTTGTGGGAGCAGGTGACAGTCATAAGGCTCCTGGGAATGTACATCATCTGGTCCATTGTGTGGATCCAAGAAGAAGGAGGAGTAGGTGGTGGACAGGATGGGGAGAGGGAGGGATTGAGGAAGCCAGAGGGTGTCTCCATCCACAGCAGCCAAGCCTGTGGGTCCCAGCGTGTGTGAGACACACACGGCAGCATGGCATTTTCCCAATTATTGTCAGGGGTTGTTTCACATTACAGAACCAACCCACCTCTCTACTTCCTGATCCTGGGTGATAGGGAAGTTGTGATGTTTTTCCCCAAGTGCATGGATTCAAAACTGGATAGAAGGTATCTTTGCCAAGATGAAGCTTTGTTAACAGAGGATTCTCCCTCCTGTCTTCTGCTGGCATCCCAGCATCATGTAAGGAAGGGGAAATCATAGAATTCAGGGTAAGCCCACCTGGGTTTAAACCCTAACCCGGCTAAGGAGTAGCCATCTAATTTGAGCAAAATTCTTTTTTTTTTTTTTTTTTTTTTTTTTTGCCTCTCACTGTTGTGGCCTCTCCCCCTGTGGAGCACAGGCTCCAGACGCACAGGCTCAGTGGCCATGGCTTACGGGCCAAGCCGCTCCGCGGCATGTGGGATCTTCCTGGACCCGGGGCACAAACCCGTGTCCCCTGAATCGGCAGGCGGACTCTCAACCACTGCGCCACCAGGGAAGCCCTTGAGCAAAATTCTTAATTGTTCTGAGTCTCAGTTTCTTCATCTGTCATGCAGAGATAATAATAGCATCTGTTTCATTGGGCCTAGTTAATATTAAGATGAGAAATATAAACCACATGCCACTTGGTAGTTTAAATTCCTGCTCTCAATCTTGAAATAGGGAATAGGACTGTATTTCCCAGTCTCCCTTTCAGCTGGCCATGACCACGAGAGTAAGTTATGGCCAATAGAGTCAAAAAGCAGTGATATCTAAAACTTCCAGAAATCACCTTCTCTTCTTTCTTTCTGGAAGCTAGAAGATGGGCATAATGACCGGAGCTGGAGCACCCATTTTGAGTCATGAGGGGGAAGACTTGTGTTGAGCTAGCAGAGCAACAGGTTAGAAGAGGCCTAGGTCTCTGAACTCCTTAACTGCAGTTTTTGATTCTGTGAGAGAGAAATAAACTACCATCTTTAAAATTTTGTTTAAACCACCTTTAAAATTTTGAGTTTTCTTCTCAGAGTAGAATTAATCCTGATACACTAGTTGTATGGTCTTGAGCGAATCTTCTTAATCTCTCTGAGCTTCAGTAACCTCATCAGGTTTAAAAATCCTGACCCCTCAGAAATGTTGTTGACGATTCAAGGACACAGTGGTAGTGGTAGTTTTCTGCTGCCCCAAAAAAGTTTTGTGATGATGCCCTTGAAATACAGATCTTCAGGCCACATGCTGAAACGTCTGAATCACCAGGTCTGGTGATGGGGCCAACCAATGTACATTCTTGTCAAGTCCCCAGGTGATGTGATACCTAGCCAGGTTTGGGAAGCATGGAGCTGAGAGATTCATCATTTCTTCCCTGCTGTCAAAGTCAGAGTGAACATTAAGAGATGTGGTCTGTACATATGTCCAAAGGGGCTCATCTGCTTTGAGGAGGCCTTGCAATATCTCCGACCTCCCCCAGGCCACTCTGCTGCAAATGTCCCTTAGGGAGAAGAATGATTTGCTGGGTAACGACATGACCACCAGCTGCTCAGTCCCATGTGAACCGCTTACTCTCAATTTCTGTTTAAAATGCAGTGGCGTACGTGGATTACGGTTTACATGCTCATGATGGATCTCTGCAGTCCAGCTGCAGAGAACTCTGATTTTAAGCATAGTGCACTGGCTGAGTGCACTTGTTTTAGGGGCAGGAAAACCTGGCCCCTAATGCTGGCCGTGTGTCCCTGAATAAATAACTTAACCCCTCTGAAAAGTCAGTTTCCACTTTCATGAGTCAGGATTTAGGTTAAGCCTTTTGCAGGCATAGAAAAAATCCCCCAACAGCCCCATGAAGCAGGTGTCATCATTCCCATTTTACAGATGGGGAAACTGAGGCTCAGAGAGGGTAACTACATTGTCCAGATCACACAGGGAGTACGCGGTGTGAATTTGATAGTACATTAATACCTGGCTGATGGACTGTTCGGAGGATGAAATAGTTTAGTGGCTCTAGAGAGTTTAGCATGGCTGTTACCCAGTGTGTGTACTGTTGAAACAATCAGCTATTGTTACTGTCATTATTAAGTGGTTGTTGTCAATGGAGGCGGTACGGGAGCCTAGGAGCGTGGGGCCACCCATGAAAAGTAAATTTTTTGTGCAGGTGGAGGAGCACAATAGGCAGACCAAGACCAAGAGATCTGGTAGATCCTCCAGACCCACAGCACTGTCCTGGTCCAGATGTGGGCTGATGCCTCAGGGGATAGATGTCTCTATCAGACACTATCTCTTGACCCTGAAAGACCTTGGTATATATTCTGCTCCCTTTCAAAAGCAAGGAAGCCTCTCCCTCAGGAGATGCTGGGACGGTAGGGAGGAGCTGGGTTCACTCAGAAAGAAGCTGCCTGTTGGCCCTTCCTTCCAGCAGCCTTCTAAACCGCTTGCGTGCTGCCAGCTTCCTGCAGAGGCCAAAGCAAATATTCTCAGAAGAGTGCTTGGAGCCTGGAAGGAGGGGAGAGAATGCCGTCTCCAGTTACAGCCCAGCCATCACTGAGGTCTCAAAAGCATTCTCAATTTCACTGCCCTTCTCCTCCCCTCCCACCCATCTCTGAATCTAGAGGTCCCCATGGAGAGCCAGCTTCTCAGCGGGGGAGGCACTGGCCTGTGAGTTGGGGTGTCTGCTCCTCGGAGCAGTGGCCAGAGCAGCAGGGTCTCCTGGGCAGTCCTGAGTGGACACATGGAGTGAGGGGGTCAAGGAAAGAGTGGGCCATGGTGCCAGAAAGTGGGACCCAAACACAGAAAAGCAAATGAGGGGACAGAGAATAGGTCTCTGATCTGAACTCTTTTACCCACTCAACCTGCAGAGCACAGGGAGGGTGGGAGAAGAGGGTAGAATATGAGAGACACTGATAGAGCAAGAGAAAAGGAAATAAGAAGGTCAGGGGGTTGGTTAAGAACTTGATCGGTGGAGTCCCTCCCTCTCTCCATAGATCCATCCACTCATCCATCTTTCCATCTTTCTTTCTCTCTCTCTCTCTCTCTCCGCCCCCCCCGCCCCCGCCTCTCTCTCACAGAGAGCCATGGGAGTCAGCAACAGAATCCCTACACTCCCTTAGACACCAAAGCCCTAGGACCCTGCACACTTCCTGGCACATGAAAGATGCTTAAAACAAATTTAAGACATGTGTTGAGTGAACATTTAAGAACTGCTGGTGGACTGGCAGAGTTGAAAGCAGACAGAGGTCAAGGCCTGAGCAAGAGGCTCAGTATTAATGCCAGCATTTCTCTCTGGGAGGTGCTTAGGGGTGCCGTTTTCCTGGAACCATGTGCTGGGGACTTGACTTGAAGCTGCACAGTAGACAAAGCCCTTTACCTAAGATTCAGAAAATGTTCATTTATATAAACACATGGAGCAAGTGGTAGAGATTATTGTGGGGGAGGTGTCTAAATCCACTGGGGAGTGTCACTCTTCCCCTCTCCAGAGCTCAGAGAGCCTCTGGTCACTCAGCCTCTTCCTTGGGACAAGGGACGAGGAGCTGGAAGGAAGCTCAGAGGTCAGCAAGCCAATTCAACGGCTTCATTTTACGGAAGGGGAAACCAAGGCCCAGAGAAACGTGTCCATGGTGATCCATCAGGTTAATGACAGATCTGGGCAGGGACCCATTTGTCCTGTCACTTGTGGAGGTGCTCATTCTACCCCCAGTCTCAGAGATTTTCGTGAGATTTGAGTGGAAGGGAGAGAGAAGCTGGGGGTGCTGGGGCGGAGGGACTGCTTGAGTGGGTCCTATGCACTCTGCCAGGCTTTTCCTTCACACCCAGTGAGGTCTTTCTGGCCCCATCTGCATTCCCCTCCTCTTCCTGAGAGGGCTAACCCTTGGTCTCGCCTCTGAACGGTCTGTGGGCCGTCCAGAATTTCCTGCCTCATCGAACCAGCCCCAATAACGGGACAAAAGCTCAAGCTTTCACCAAGGCCCCACACATAACAGATGTGAGAGCCAGGTACTGGACAGTAGGGAATGATGGGGACCGTGGCAAACTGGAGAGTTCATGTCTGTCTAAAAGTGGCAGCTGCTACTCAGTTCTTATGATGCTGCCACAGGAGGAAAGGTGGGCTCCGTGTGGCCAGATCTGGCACCTCCCAGAAGAAACCAGAAATGGAGACTTTTGTGTACAATTTCCTGTTTAGAAAGACAACACATCACCTGGGAGAATTAGCCTGTGGACCTCAGTTTACAGCTCTCGGTGGTTCCACCGACCTCCTGTTGACCCAGACCTCAGAGTGTAAAGATCAGGCCCACGGACAGAAAGGGAAACATGGAGTCGGCTGGGGAACTTGGCATGGGGTCAGCAGCTGAGAGGAAGGGGCCTCGGCAGAGGTGCTGAGTTTCTGAAATCCCAGGCACTCTCCATGGTGTGATTTTTTTTTTTTTTTTCCTGCTGCACGTAACAACCTTCTGCCAGGCTCCTGGATGCTGACAGCCCAAGTTGTGGAATTTACTTTGAAATGCTAATCACAGGGAAAAGTTATATTGATGTTGCTGACTAATTAAGGTCTGGCTTGGTTTAAACTTTGGAGGTATCCTGCCTGTCTCTGGCCTTGGTGGGAGCCCGGGAGGCTACTATTTTTATTAAATTGGAGAGGTGAATCAGATGGCCTAAGTGGACAGGGAAGGGAGAGGTGGAATCACAGCGGCATGGAGACCCGTGAGTTCCACATTTATGGAGACAGTCAGGACATGGGTCTCAGAACATCAGCCCAAGAACCACTTCCCTCCCAGGTCTCTGATCAGGGTGAGGGGGCGGCATAACGGGTCAGGCGACAGGGCCTGACTTTACTGGATCTGAAGGCTGCACGAGGGGCCTGATGAGAGTGGTCAGCTGTGATTTACAGGAGGCCTTATTTACAGATTCTCTCTGCGGGGTCTGAGTTACACTTGGAGACTGTCCAGAATTAGTAGCTGCCAAGACAGCTGGCATTCACGGCCCCTACAGGCCTGCACCCTGGGAGGCAGGAAAACAGGGACTCAGGGCCCCTGCCCACTGCCCTGTGCAGAACTTACTGGTCTCTGGATCCTTCATTACAGCTGATGCTGACTGTAAGCTCGGCAGATAGTTTTCCCATTGTTCCCATTTTACAGATGAGGAAACTGAGACCCAGAGAGGGTCATGCAACAACTGAGCTGCAGAGCTGGAATTTAGACACAGACACTTTGACCCCAGAGTTCAAGATCTTAACCCCTCAACTCTACAACCCCTTGATCTCTGCCCCATGCCTGGCATGGAAGAGATTCTGGATCTGTTCTTTCATTCACTCATTCATTCTCTCATTCATTCACCAACTTGTATTAAATGCTTCCATATGTTAATCTTATTGGCTCCCACAAGAACCTGGCCAAGAAGCATCATTCCCCTTTTACAGATGGTGACGTGGAGGTTGAAGCATGTTAACTGACCAGCTGCAATTCACAGAGCCGTAGGCATTGGAGGCGAGATTTGTGACTTATTGAAACTAGCTCTGTGTCTGGTGCTGGATTGGGTCCAGTGGGGACTAGACAAAGAGTAAGTTGAGGGTCTTGGTCTTGACAAAATTCTGTTCGATTGTGCCTTAATGACTTCTGGGCCCAGCACAAAGTAAGCCCGAGCTGATATGTGTTGCTTAAAGGAATATATGAAACAAAAGAAACAGATTTTTTTTAATTGCAAAAGGGGTCTCCAACCCTCTGGCAAAGTGAGTGGTTCAGACTCTAGAAGTGGGTACAGTGGGTGTCTGGATATTAGCAGCCCCCAGTGAACCATGCCTTCCAATATTTACATCCTGTTGTTGTCCCCTCCCGTTGAATCTGACTTGTCCTGGGATTGGCTTTAACCAAAAGCATATGACAGAAGGGATGCTATGCCATTTCCGGGTGTAAGTCTTAAACAGAATTCTGGCTGGAGGCTATTGCCTGTCTGAGGTTCTTCCCTGGTTCTTGATGACTCTTGGTTATATCAGGACAGATTAGCAGGGTTTAGGTATTAGAGACCTATTGTCGCCAAAGAGAGACTTCCTCCTTGACTTAATCAGAAGGATGAAAGGGAATTGAGAAGGAATGATTTTTCTCATTACTGTTTAAGACCCAAAAGAGAATGGCTTTCTGTCAGTGTTGTTTACTGCCCTACCCCGAACCATCTAGCCGTGAGCACCACACTTTGGGAGGTGCTGGCTCAGGTGACCCACAGTTTCCTGTAAATTCTGTCCAATCGTGGGCATTCTCAGTTGTGGCTCCCTTGTATGTCCCTGCATCCCTGAGGACCCTGAGAAGGTCACGGTCTGTCCATCATCTGGGCTCTCCATCTGGAACTCCATGCCTTCCCCAGGATTTCTGGTCAGGTGGTAGAGAAAAATATTTATGGCTGAGTGACCAGATGGAGCTGGAATGTCCTGTAGCAGAACATTCCTGTAGCGGCAAATGAAAAGTTCGTGGTGCTCAGGCCAGAGTCAGCCAAGTGCGGTTGAATTGCAGTTTTTGCTCTTGTCCCAGAGGAGATATTTCATTTTTGTGTTAATCACCTTGGTTTCCTGTTAATGCACCCCGTGGCTCCTGCAGGCAGGAAGATAATTGGTTGCACCAGAGAGGGGACCACTCAGGACACTTTCAAACCAGGGACGTAACTCAATCAATCACAGCCGCTTTCAAAGGACATGAGCATTTTGGTTTGTGTGGCCCCCTCCTTCCTCACCCCCGATTCCCGATCATTTTCCCTTGAAATTACATACAGAGTATTAATAACGTTGCTGATTGTTCTCCTGTCTTCCCGCTGCTTGGGCCAGAGGCCTTTTTAGATCTCAGCAGTTGGGAAGATGTTAACTCCAAATGGAAATCTAATCATGACACATTGAAAGATTGACTTTTCAGCTCTGTTGGGGGATGTGCTAATGATCTGCCTTGGGCAAAAGTGTTTCTCTTTCCAGGTCAAATTCCCTGAAGTCTCCTCTCCTTGGTCATGCTTTGGATTGATTTGTGACTTATATTCCAGGAAACAAAAATTTTTCATGTAAAAGTGGACTTTGATTGATAACTAGGGATCTCTGCTAGAATGTGACCCCTGCCATCAGTCAGGGAGCCCCCAGGGAGAGAGTTCACCCCAAGGGAAGAGGTGGTCTAGCATTATGACACTATGCTAATGGAAAAGCCTGAGTTGTCATAGGGGCGTGGGGATTCTGAGTGGGAAGATTAAAATCCATCCCCAATCCAGGCCAGCCACCTGGATACATGGGTCATAGGGAGAAGCAAAGGAGCAGATTCTCGAAGCTTGATGCCCAAGCAGCGACACTAAGACCCCTCTGATATGGTGCATCCAAAGGGGATGAAAGCCATTCACACCTTATTCTTCATCCTGGACTAATGGGCTCATCAGCACAGGGGAAGTTCAGCTCATTAGAATGGGCTCCTGGGAGGGGCAGTGGGAGAGACAGTGGTGCTGGTGGAAGACGGGAAATAGTGCCTGGTCTCCGCTATGCCCAGTGGAGCAATTCAGGGGAAGGGCTACGCCTGGTGGGAGACTTTGAGGCACATGGGCACCCTGAATTGCTGAGAAGGGCTGTGTGAAGTCCCAACGACCTAGATGTTTGAACTAAGCTCAGGGGAAAAGAAAAAAGAAAGATAAAGATTCCCTTTGAAGGAAGCGTACATGCTTGCAGATCGGGAAACAGGGTGGGTCACTCAAAGTCATGGGACCACAGGGGTAGCCAGAGAGAAGCACATTAAAGGGTCTGAGAGAGGCCACGATGACAACGCTTACCTGCAGGGAGTAGCCAAATAAGGGGGAGTTTCTAAGGCAGCAAGTTGAGGCCCAGTGAGCAATGAATATCTCTTCTGGAAGCTGTCCCAGACGGCAAGCTAGAGATAAATAGACTGGCTCACCGTGGTCATTGGTGGAGAGGCTCCAGGTAGGAGAGTCTCTCAGTTACATGTCAGAGGCAGTGATTATTACCTGGCGACAAGTCCTAGAGAGAGCATTGCTTCCTCAGGAATAAGGATTCTTTAATTAAAAAGGGGGCTTACCTTTCAGACTGGGGGGCTAGAGTTATAGAATTCAGAGGAGGAACTCAGCTTATAGCTGGAGGTGACAGACCAAAGTTTACGAGCGAAAGAGAAAACCATGCACCAATAATTTGGGTGCCGTGACCCAGACTATGCCAGGGAAATGGTTTCTGCCATAAAATGGCCAGATGATTGCAAAACAGAAAGAAAATCCCACAAGGAGGATGTAGGGTGTCCGGTCTTTATTCAGCAAATATCCACTCCCTCGCACATCTGCAAGGAGGACTGTGCATCCCACCCCTTGACTTGGGCTTGGCCATGTGACTTGCTTTGACCAAGAGGACATTAGAGGATGTCATCCCAACAGAGACTCAGAATGCGTTTGCACTGTGAGGTTGGCCCCCTCAAGCTCCTGCCTTTAGCCTGAGTAGAACATGCCTCTGGAGTCAGACTGCTAGTCCAAGGAGGAGGAGAGACTCATGGAGCATATATGGATCTGACCTGACCGGGGCCAAAGCCAACAGAACTCAGCCTGGACCAGCCAGATTCCAACTGACTCACAGACGTGTGAGTGAGAAATAAACACTTAGGTGGTAGATGGAGAACTTTACTATCTTCAAGCCACAAATGCTTGGAATGCTTTGAAAACCCTTTCCTGCTGCTAAGCATAAAGTTGTCCCCAGATAGCCATGCTGGACTCTAGCAGACCCCTCTCTAGCCTCATCTCATGTCCCTCCCCTGTCCCCAGGGGTCTTGGGTAAGTCATTGCTACCTGGCTTCGAATCCTCATTCCAACTCTTTCTAGGTTTGTGACTTTGAGCCTCAGTGTCCTCATCTTTTAAATGGACCTTATGATTATCTACCCACAAGGGGTGTGAGTTTTAAATGAGGTGATGCTTGTAAAGTACATTGAACATTGTCTGGCACATAACCCGTACATTTTCAATAGTAGTAGTTGATCATTAGCCTTTTTGTGGTTGGAATTCATTACTCCAGACCCATTACTTTAGGATTTTACTCATGGTTCATTCAGTCTTGGGGGCTAGGATGCCTCCATGTGTGTCTCCTTGCTGGGGAGCCTGGACTACACCCTCCACCCCTGTTTCTGACAGCAGGAGGACACAGTTCTGAAATGCCCACACACTTCGATTTCCCGTTGGAGAGGTCTCAGCAGACTCTGGGAGGTTGCTGTCAAGTGTTGAGAAGGGAGACATGAATCATGGCTTTCCAGGGAGGTTAAAATCCAGGCCCTGGGCAGTTGCCAAAGATCACAGAGAGTGGAGTCAGGTCCTGAGTGTCTTGTAACGGTGGATTCTCTCCTTATCATGATGAGTCTGAATCCCATAGGGTGAATATCAAGCAAGCCAGGTTTGTAAACACACACGCTGTGTGGCTGGGGGATGACACCAGCCTGGGCCAGAGGAGAAGGCGCATCTAACCCACTTCTCCTGCTTCAGCCTCTGCGAGTGAGCAAAGGGCAGCCCCCCTCACCTTGAGAGCCAGGTGACCTTGCTGTCTCTAAAGTGAGAAGATCATGGAGGTTCTGTTGGGGTTTGTGTTCTGTGAATGAAGGGATGCTTGGAAAGGACTGCTTGCCAGAGGTACAAAATCATCCTAGAGAGGGTAATTGAGAAAGATGAATTTTATCTTTACATTCTAGCTCATTGATTCTAAGATGCACGTTTTCCTTACATTTTAACATCTCTGAGATCAGGATGTTTCTTACCATCAACTGACATGAAAGCGTTGTGTCATGGGGTAATTGGCACCATTTCCTCATTAGCAGTGGTTCATGAAATAACATGTACAATCAATGGCATCTTAGATTTGGTGAAATATAGTCTTTCTTTTTTAACAGCTCATACTTATATAGATTTACTCTGTGCTAAATCCTGTGATTAGTGCTTTACATGAATGAGCTCATCAGAAAGACTCTGAAGATCTCATTCTTCAGATGAGAAAATCAAGATCAGAAAGGTAAAGATACTTGTCTAAGGTCACACAGCAATGGAAAGGCCTTTACCTTTCTCTTTGTTGTCTTGCCTGACTTCATCTCTCTTTAGTCTACCCTCTCTGAACATTCAGTTTCTTGATAAATCAGATCAGGATTTACTTTGAAGACCTGTCTGTCTATCCGTCTCTCTCTCTACCTATCTATCTATCTCCCTCTCTCTCTTACTCTTTCTCCCTCCCTCCCTTTCTCTCTCTTTCCACAAATGCATACACACCTCAGGTATTTGGTCCCCAAATCTTTCTCTTGACCTATAACACTCCTGAGAAGTTAGTTTCATTCCCTCAATCAAAACATATTTATTAGGTATCTACTCTTATCAAGGTTCCAGAGAAATTATTCTGTGCGAATGAGAGACTGATAAATCTATCTCCAAATCTTGCAGAGTTTACAATCTCATATTATGTAAAACTTTTGTTGTTGGTAGGCCAATTTAAAGCCCCATTTTAAATGTACCGGGAAAATCTATGGATTAAAAAATGGTGGAGGGACTTCCCTGGTGGCGCAGTGGTTAAGAATCTGCCTGCCAATGCAGGGGACACGGGTTCGATCCCTGGTCCAGAAAGATCCCACATGCCGCGGAGCAACCAAGCCGGTGCGCCACAACTGCTGAGCCCACGTGCCACCACCACTGGAGCCCACGCGCCTAGAGCCCGTGCTCCGCAACAAGAGAAACCACAAAAATGAGAAGCCCGTGCACCACAAGGAAGAGTAGCCCCCGCTCACCGCAAGTAGAGAAAGGCCGCACACAGCAACGAAGACCCAACACAGCCAAAAATAAATAAATTTATTTATTTTAAAAAAATGGTGGATTACACGATTCTACTTTCATGGATATAACAGGGTGCCCTGCCTGATTCTCACAAAGGTGTATAAATGTTACTGGGACTAGCAGAGGCTGGAAAAACTCAATTTATAACTGAAAGCCATCTTCGGCAAGTGGTGGGGATTTAAATATCCTGTGGGGCACGCTGTTCCTTCGTTCTGGAAAAACTGCCTGGATGCAGACCCTTTGGCTTCATGAAACCACTGCAAATGGATGTCAGTTGTTTCAGGGAAAGCTGTGAATTCGCCGTTATCCTGAATGCAGATGGTTAGGCCAAGGTCCTCCTCATTCTCTGGAGACTTTGTTTTACTTGGGGTGGGTAGGTGGATTTCTTTTTCCTGTATGGGATTAACCAGCTCTGTGCAGGAGGCCCAGATCCCACTGCACGTCTTCAGGGATTGCTGTGCCCTCATGATGAGCATTGCTGATGGGGAGCTGAGGCAGACGTCCTGGTGGCCACGAAAAGGATGAGAAAGCCCAACTTCAAAGACGACCTGGTCCAGCTCAGGGGGAGCCCAGCCTGGACTCGGCAGTTGAGGTCATGTAGATGTAGTCGAAAATACACAAATGCCACAGAGCTAAAGAAAAAAAATTACGAAACAAAGTCTATTAACTTGTTAAGCCAGTGGGGAATTTCACTGAGCAGATCATGAACACAGGTGATGAAGTCAGGAGCTGTAAGTGCTAGAAAGGAATTTTCATGGTGCTGTGCTAATTTCTGGTTGGAAGCTAGCCCTGTGGACAGAACGAATGGGTCCGTGGGTCTGTACACAGATCCACTGGTCAGGAAAGAGTCTTCAGTTACTTCCAATGAGGCCTGGCATTCAGGGTCACGAAAAGCTTGTGGCCCTTTATACCACCTTCAGCTGGTTACAACCATTTGCGATGAGACACAACACTTAGCTTGAATGTTTTCTAGGCAAGTACTGATATAAGTGGATTTTTTCCTTTTTACAGTGCTAGGGAAGAGCGAATTCCTCACACTCTGGGAAAAGTACTGATGCTGGGTGTTTTTTTTCTGATACAATCACCTTGTATTGGGACCGAGGAGCCAGACCTCCCCTTATTGGTATCCGGTGAAGCTTCTCATACAGGCAGTTGACAGTTTGGAGACTGAATATACAAGTGGACAATGGCCAGACTATATATAAGAATAGAACTCTGGCCTACAGCCTCTGCAACGATTAACCCCAAATGGTAAGGGCTTGATCAATAACTAACTGCCAGGTTCCCCAGTTTTGCCCCACTTCCAAATTGGGACTGACCAGAGAAAGGAAAATAAGCTGGGGGGCCTGAATGGCAGCAGCGAGAAACCCTGTATAAGAAACGGCAAGCTCCAGCCTTTGCCTGTGCTCCAGCACCCCCAGCTAAGCTATACTTACCATATGACGCACAAGCCCACTCCTAGGCAATTAACCAAGAGAAAATCTTTTCACAAAACAGGTATGGGAATGTGTTAGCTATCTTGTCCACAATTCCTAAATATAAGACTATTGAGGTGATCCAATTTTCTTGAGTTTGTCATTTTTAAATTGTTCTTGGAATAACACTATGTATACGTATTGTTTCACAGTCTAGAGTTAATATTTTACCAATTCAATAAAATCCAGAAGGCTTACATCCATATAGATTCTTTTACCTTCCACTCTTTGTTATAGCTGTCATATGGGTCACCTTTCTATGACTTGAACGCCACCCTCTGAGACTGTGGTATCCTTCTTTCATACATATACAGGGAATTCCCTGGCGGTCCAGTGGTTAGGACTCAGCACTTTCACTGCTGGGGCCCCGGGTTCAGTCCCTGGTAGGGGAACTAAGATCCCGCAAGCCACGCAGGCGCGGCCAAAAAAAAAAAAAGTCATACATATATAAAATAATGTAAGAGGATCGTTTTTCCAGATACGTGCCGTTGTTGTTGCCCTTCCTTTGTTCCTGAAGTTGCAAGCTTACTTCTTTCTTGTGTCATTTCACTTCAGCCTGAAGAAGTTCCTTTCATGTAATATTTTTAGAGCAAATTGTCTGGTGATGAATTCTCTTAGTTTTCTCTCATCTCCATCAGCCTTCGTTTTGGCTTTTGTTTGGCTTTCAGTCTTTAAGGATATCCCTGCTTTAAGGATGTAATATCCTGGTTTGGTCTTTTCCTTTAATACTTTAAAGATGTTATTCCATTCTTTTCTGGTCTCAATGTTTTCTGATGAGAAATCACCGTCCTTCAAGTTGACATTCTGTGATGTATAACAGGTCGTTTTCTTTTGTCTTTTCACTTTCTGAATGGTGTCCTTTGAATCACAACAGTTTTACATTTTAGTGATGTGTCATTTATGCGTAAGGGAGTCTGACTGGCTGGGAATTATTTAGACATTAAATCACATCCTCCTCAGTATTTTGGTTCTATAAATTAAAAGCTAAATGTGAAAGGGTTAGGGAAAGATTTGAATTCGTTCATTGCAAACTTTGCTATAGATGCTAAAGAATTCGTCAGGGACATGTCATTCCCCTGTTCAAATATATCTATATTTTTTCTTATTTACAACGTTGTGTTTAATTTCTGCTGTACAGCAAAGTGACTCAGTTATACACATGTATAGTCTTTTTCATATTATTTTCCATTATGGTTTATCACAGGATATTGAATATAGTTCCCTGTGCTATACAGTAGGACCTTGATTTTTATCCATCCTATGTACAATAGTTTCCACCTTCTAATCCCAAACCCCCAATCCTTCCCTCCCTCACCCTCCCCCTGTCAACCGTAAGTCCTTTCTCTGTATCTGTGAGTCTGTTTTTGTCTCCTAGATATGTTCATTTGCACTTGTGCCTCCCTCAGAGGGACAAGAGGCGCCGCAAACTGGAAGTCTTTTAATCTTTTATAATTAAAATTAATGTTTGCTTCTTTCCTCTGCAAATAGTTCCCTTTCATCTTTATTTGTTGGAAAAGGGAAGAGATGTATTCATGGAGTCCTTCTGCTTTTTTTAAAGCAGAATGTCACAGATTGCTCCAGGAGATGTCACATCCTAGAATTAAAGCTTTCCTTGTTTGACCCATTCCAGAAAGTTTGATGCCAAGCCCATACTCTTTAGGGGAGATAGGTATGTAGGTGATTTGCCTAGGACTCTAAAAGTAAAAAAGTAGAAAATAAAAAAGAGATTTGCTGCATTAGAAAAGACTAGTGTGTAGAGTGCGGGCTCCTGTTGTACACTCGGGATGACCTAGCCCCCTCCAAGTCAGAGGTGGGTGAGAAGTAGCAATTCCAACAGACAAGGATGATCCTCCCTATTTATCCCTACCTCGGGCTCATTTTATCCTGGGCTGCATCACTTAAACTCAAAACACACTTTTACTATTCAGGGGTCAGTCCTTGTAGCCATCACATTGTGCTATTCTCCACACCCTATGCGTGGGTCCACAGGAAACTGTAAACAGGTCTGGCTTTCCATGTCACCACTCACACAAGCCAGTGCTTTTCCACACTTGATCTACAGATCACAGACACGTGAGGATTATGCAAAAGAACAAGAACAAAGCTTTATTATAAGTTATGAAGACAACACAAGGGTATCCCCTTGTTCCAGGACTGAAGGGGACGAGGCTAGGGCCTCTTGTTTACTGTCCTGAGGACTCTGACCGCTGGGACCATCCACCTTTGGGGGGAAGACTGCAGGCCGGGGGTGGGAACGGAATGCTGTATCTCTGGGTTCCCAGTTTGCTCCAGGATTACAGAGGTTAGGGCTAAGACATCCGTTTCACATCGAAACAGGGTCCACACGAGGCCCAGCCTGGGAGGACCCTCCCCGAACTTATTGGCTCAGGCCAACTTTCTCCTCTTACACCCCAAGGTAATAATGAATCTCGGCCTGGAGGAGAATGACTTGGTCGATGGCCCAGTGGTTTTATGTCCAGCCAAGGGCCTTGCCCTAACAGCAAGGCGGCACCTTGCTGTGCCCACTGCGGAGGTGAGGCTGCTAGGAGTAGAGGCGGGAACCGACAGGCCCCTAAAGGCAGCCTTGGCTGGGCATGGGCTGGGCCCTCCGCTGGAAGTAGGGGGGCCCTGCCTGGGTGTGCCCCCAGGGATGTGACTTAAGATGGGGGCAGTAGTGTCTTCCAACCGAAGCTTCTTCTTATTGCTGGGTCCCGTGGTCACCATGGGGGTAGCTCTGGTGAGGAGAGGGCCCCGGAGTTCAGGCCCACGCTTCCCCCATCGCTGTGTGTGGTGCTAGGGGAGGGGGGGCCCTGGTTCCTGCCGTAATTCTGAGAGCTGCAAAGAGGCAGCTCAGATCTTGGGCAGCCGCTGGGCTCCCAAAACCCAGCTGGGTGCTGGCATGGGTGCCCCCGGTGGAATTTGTGGATGAAGCACCCCCAGAAGATGCTTCTGTGCGGCTGCGCTTAGCTGGGGGTGCTGGAGCACAGGCGAAGGCTGGAGCTTGCCGTTTCAAATGGGTGCCCACGGTGCAATTTGTGGATGAAGCACCCCCAGAAGATGCTTCTGCGCGGCTGCGCTTAGCTGGGGGTGCTGGAGCACAGGCGAAGGCTGGAGCTTGCCGTTTCAAATACAGGGTTCCTCGCTGCTGCCCATCAGGCCCCCCAGAGATGGAGCAGGGAAGGGAAGCCGCAGCAGCGGCAGGAGCGGGCCAGTCAGGGGCCAGGCTTCCGAGGATGCGCCGGAGCGCTGCTTCCTTCTCCGAGTCTAGGTCTGCGGCGGTGACCCGGAAACCCAGCTGAGGGGGTGAGGGCAGCCTCAGAGGCTCCCCTCGCCTGTGCGGCAGCAGAGGAAACCTGCGTTTTCGGGGCCTGGGACTGTCAGATGTGGGGGAGCAGTTCCTCCAGGCCGGTTTCTGCCCTCTTGTTGCCTCTGCATCCTTGTCAGGCTGGCTTTTCCTCTGGGAAACCACCGGAGCTGCAGAGGGCGACGGAGGGCCCTCCTCGCTCCCTTTCTTTGAGGACTTCTGGGGCAGCCCTTGCGGTATGGCGGGACCCCTCCTACTGTTCACGGGCGGGAAACCTCGGGTGGAGCTATACGAGCTCGTGATGGCGTTTCTTTTAGGGCAGGAGCTCATACAGGAGGTGTGGCGTGTCCTGTTGGAACTGTCTTCTGCCCTCTTGGCGTGGAGGTTTCTCTGCAGAGGTCCAGGCCTGGGCACGAATAAAGTGACCCCCAGGGGCCTAAATGCAGATCGTGTGCCCCCGGTGCCATCGGGGCCGCTTCTCTGGTCGTTGTTCCCCCCTATGACTGTGGGGACGTCCTCCTGCTTGGCCATCCCTTTCCCGCTCTCTCCCAGGGCCCTCAACGCCGTCTGCTCTGTGCTGCACTTTGGGACACAGCTGGGTGTCGTGGGCGGCACTGGCTGCCCCCGCGCCACACTGACAGTGTCTGTGTCCACTGCGGACACTGAGCTGCGGGACATCATGGAGGCGAGAGCACCCATCACCGCCTTCTTCCGACGGCCTCGGCTGCAGATGGTCCTTATGGACCCCCAGAAAGGAGCGCAGGGCCTGCGGGATGGTAGAATGGGGTCTCAGAGACTCTGTGGCAAAGCCCAGATGCAGAGTCACTGGACACTTGTGGGCTGGCCTGCGAGTGGATAGCTGGCCATAGACAGCTGGGTGACCCGGGCCGGCCACGGGAAGCCTGTGGGCGCGGGGAGCGGGCTGGGGGCAGCCGAGCCCTCCTGGCAGGTGCTGGTCCCCCAGTGCCCGGGGCGGGGGTGAGGGGCAGGGCCTACCTAAGTAACTGCCCGTAGAGGACTTGGGTGAGATCGGTCCTTGGATAGAGGCTGGGCGCCGAGCACTCTCCTTCAGCTGCCAAGTCGGCCAAAAGCAGAGTGCGCACTGTTTGGCCTGTTGCTGGTACTTATAGCCCTGCAACCTGTGAGCGAACAATGGGCTTGCGTTTGCGGGACGCAATAAAGAGGTTAGCGAGGGGTGGCGCATGCGCAGAGTACACGTCACGCCCTGGGGCGCACAGGTGAGGATACGCGCCTGGACCGTCTAGCGCTTCTGAATCTCCCGGGGTCTGAGGGTTGGAGGTGTTTGCCTTGAGGGTGATGAGCTTCCTGGCAGGACAGCTGGCCCTTCTCCCCTGGCCTGGCCCCAGTGCTGTCGGGGGAACTAACTGTACTGGACGGGGTCCCTGCCCAGCAAAGTGGAGCAAGGTTGCTGGCTGTGCAGCTCCCACAAGAGGCGGCAGCTTTGGCAGCAGCGCCTCTGCGTCCTCCTGCCCTTTCCCCTGGCGGCACTGGAGGGGAGAGCCGCTAAGAACGGAAGTGCCCACACCACCCAGATCCTGCTGGGGTGACACCTGAAGTGGTGGCCAGGGCTGGCTGAGAGGGCCATACTTACCATATGACCCAAAAGCGCACTCCTAGGCAATTAACCAAGAGAAAATCTTTTCACAAAACAGGTATGTGAATGTTTTAGCTATCTTGTCCACAATTCCTAAATACAGGACTATTGAGGTGATCCAATTTTCTTGAGTTTGTCATTTTTAAATTGTTCTTGGAATAACACTATGTATGCGTATTGTTTCACAGTCTAGAGTTAATATTTTACCAATTCAATAAAATCCAGAAGCCTTACATCCATATAGATTCTTTTACCTTCCACTCTTTGTTATAGCTGTCATATGGGTCGCCTTTCTATGACTTGAACGCCACCCTCTGAGACTGTGGTATCCTTCTTTCATACATATACAGGGAATTCCCTGGCGGTCCAGTGGTTAGGACTCAGCACTTTCACTGCTGGGGCCCCGGGTTCGGTCCCTGGTAGGGGAACTAAGATCCCGCAAGCCACGCAGGCGCGGCCAAAAAAAAACTCATACATATATAACATCATGTAAGAGGATCATTTTTCCAGATACGTGCCATTGTTGTTGCCCTTCCTTTGTTCCTGAAGTTGCAAGCTTACTTCTTTCTTGTGTCATTTCACTTCAGCCTGAAGAAGTTCCTTTCATGTAATATTTTTAGAGCAAATTGTCTGGTGATGAATTCTCTTAGTTTTCTCTCATCTCCATCAGCCTTCGTTTTGGCTTTTGTTTGGCTTTCAGTCTTTAAGGATATCCCTGCTTTAAGGATATAATATCCTGGTTTGGTCTTTTCCTTTAATACTTTAAAGATGTTATTCCATTCTTTTCTGGTCTCAGTGTTTTCTGATGAGAAATCACAGTCCTTCAAGTTGACATTCTGTGATGTATAACAGGTCGTTTTCTTTTGTCTTTTCACTTTCTGAATGGTGTCCTTTGAATCACAACAGTTTTACATTTTAGTGATGTGTCATTTATGCATAAGGGAGTCTTACTGGCCGGGAATTATTTAGACATTAAATCACATCCTCCTCAGTATTTTGGTTCTATAAATTAAAAGCTAAATGTGAAAGGGTTAGGGAAAGATTTGAATTCGTTCATTGCAAACTTTGCTATAGATGCTAAAGAACTCATCAGGGACATGTCATTCCCCTGTTCAAATATATCTATATTTTTTCTTATTTACAACGTTGTGTTTAATTTCTGCTGTACAGCAAAGTGACTCAGTTATACACATGTATAGTCTTTTTCATATTATTTTCCATTATGGTTTATCACAGGATATTGAATATAGTTCCCTGTGCTATACAGTAGGACCTTGATTTTTATCCATCCTATGTACAATAGTTTCCACCTTCTAATCCCAAACCCCCAATCCTTCCCTCCCTCACCCTCCCCCTGTCAACCGTAAGTCCTTTCTCTGTATCTGTGAGTCTGTTTTTGTCTCCTAGATATGTTCATTTGCACTTGTGCCTCCCTCAGAGGGACAAGAGGCGCCGCAAACTGGAAGTCTTTTAATCTTTTATAATTAAAATTAATGTTTGCTTCTTTCCTCTGCAAATAGTTCCCTTTCATCTTTATTTGTTGGAAAAGGGAAGAGATGTATTCATGGAGTCCTTCTGCTTTTTTTAAAGCAGAATGTCACAGATTGCTCCAGGAGATGTCACATCCTAGAATTAAAGCTTTCCTTGTTTGACCCATTCCAGAAAGTTTGATGCCAAGCCCATACTCTTTAGGGGAGATAGGTATGTAGGTGATTTGCCTAGGACTCTAAAAGTAAAAAAGTAGAAAATAAAAAAGAGATTTGCTGCATTAGAAAAGACTAGTGTGTAGAGTGCGGGCTCCTGTTGTACACTCGGGATGACCTAGCCCCCTCCAAGTCAGAGGTGGGTGAGAAGTAGCAATTCCAACAGACAAGGATGATCCTCCCTATTTATCCCTACCTCGGGCTCATTTTATCCTGGGCTGCATCACTTAAACTCAAAACACACTTTTACTATTCAGGGGTCAGTCCTTGTAGCCATCACATTGTGCTATTCTCCACACCCTACGCGTGGGTCCACAGGAAACTGTAAACAGGTCTGGCTTTCCATGTCACCACTCACACAAGCCAGTGCTTTTCCACACTTGATCTACAGATCACAGACACGTGAGGATTATGCAAAAGAACAAGAACAAAGCTTTATTATAAGTTATGAAGACAACACAAGGGTATCCCCTTGTTCCAGGACTGAAGGGGACGAGGCTAGGGCCTCTTGTTTACTGTCCTGAGGACTCTGACCGCTGGGACCATCCACCTTTGGGGGGAAGACTGCAGGCCGGGGGTGGGAACGGAATGCTGTATCTCTGGGTTCCCAGTTTGCTCCAGGATTACAGAGGTTAGGGCTAAGACATCCGTTTCACATCGAAACAGGGTCCACACGAGGCCCAGCCTGGGAGGACCCTCCCCGAACTTATTGGCTCAGGCCAACTTTCTCCTCTTACACCCCAAGGTAATAATGAATCTCGGCCTGGAGGAGAATGACTTGGTCGATGGCCCAGTGGTTTTATGTCCAGCCAAGGGCCTTGCCCTAACAGCAAGGCGGCACCTTGCTGTGCCCACTGCGGAGGTGAGGCTGCTAGGAGTAGAGGCGGGAACCGACAGGCCCCTAAAGGCAGCCTTGGCTGGGCATGGGCTGGGCCCTCCGCTGGAAGTAGGGGGGCCCTGCCTGGGTGTGCCCCCAGGGATGTGACTTAAGATGGGGGCAGTAGTGTCTTCCAACCGAAGCTTCTTCTTATTGCTGGGTCCCGTGGTCACCATGGGGGTAGCTCTGGTGAGGAGAGGGCCCCGGAGTTCAGGCCCACGCTTCCCCCATCGCTGTGTGTGGTGCTAGGGGAGGGGGGGCCCTGGTTCCTGCCGTAATTCTGAGAGCTGCAAAGAGGCAGCTCAGATCTTGGGCAGCCGCTGGGCTCCCAAAACCCAGCTGGGTGCTGGCATGGGTGCCCCCGGTGGAATTTGTGGATGAAGCACCCCCAGAAGATGCTTCTGTGCGGCTGCGCTTAGCTGGGGGTGCTGGAGCACAGGCGAAGGCTGGAGCTTGCCGTTTCAAATGGGTGCCCACGGTGCAATTTGTGGATGAAGCACCCCCAGAAGATGCTTCTGCGCGGCTGCGCTTAGCTGGGGGTGCTGGAGCACAGGCGAAGGCTGGAGCTTGCCGTTTCAAATACAGGGTTCCTCGCTGCTGCCCATCAGGCCCCCCAGAGATGGAGCAGGGAAGGGAAGCCGCAGCAGCGGCAGGAGCGGGCCAGTCAGGGGCCAGGCTTCCGAGGATGCGCCGGAGCGCTGCTTCCTTCTCCGAGTCTAGGTCTGCGGCGGTGACCCGGAAACCCAGCTGAGGGGGTGAGGGCAGCCTCAGAGGCTCCCCTCGCCTGTGCGGCAGCAGAGGAAACCTGCGTTTTCGGGGCCTGGGACTGTCAGATGTGGGGGAGCAGTTCCTCCAGGCCGGTTTCTGCCCTCTTGTTGCCTCTGCATCCTTGTCAGGCTGGCTTTTCCTCTGGGAAACCACCGGAGCTGCAGAGGGCGACGGAGGGCCCTCCTCGCTCCCTTTCTTTGAGGACTTCTGGGGCAGCCCTTGCGGTATGGCGGGACCCCTCCTACTGTTCACGGGCGGGAAACCTCGGGTGGAGCTATACGAGCTCGTGATGGCGTTTCTTTTAGGGCAGGAGCTCATACAGGAGGTGTGGCGTGTCCTGTTGGAACTGTCTTCTGCCCTCTTGGCGTGGAGGTTTCTCTGCAGAGGTCCAGGCCTGGGCACGAATAAAGTGACCCCCAGGGGCCTAAATGCAGATCGTGTGCCCCCGGTGCCATCGGGGCCGCTTCTCTGGTCGTTGTTCCCCCCTATGACTGTGGGGACGTCCTCCTGCTTGGCCATCCCTTTCCCGCTCTCTCCCAGGGCCCTCAACGCCGTCTGCTCTGTGCTGCACTTTGGGACACAGCTGGGTGTCGTGGGCGGCACTGGCTGCCCCCGCGCCACACTGACAGCGTCTGTGTCCACTGCGGACACTGAGCTGCGGGACATCATGGAGGCGAGAGCACCCATCACCGCCTTCTTCCGACGGCCTCGGCTGCAGATGGTCCTTATGGACCCCCAGAAAGGAGCGCAGGGCCTGCGGGATGGTAGAATGGGGTCTCAGAGACTCTGTGGCAAAGCCCAGATGCAGAGTCACTGGACACTTGTGGGCTGGCCTGCGAGTGGATAGCTGGCCATAGACAGCTGGGTGACCCGGGCCGGCCACGGGAAGCCTGTGGGCGCGGGGAGCGGGCTGGGGGCAGCCGAGCCCTCCTGGCAGGTGCTGGTCCCCCAGTGCCCGGGGCGGGGGTGAGGGGCAGGGCCTACCTAAGTAACTGCCCGTAGAGGACTTGGGTGAGATCGGTCCTTGGATAGAGGCTGGGCGCCGAGCACTCTCCTTCAGCTGCCAAGTCGGCCAAAAGCAGAGTGCGCACTGTTTGGCCTGTTGCTGGTACTTATAGCCCTGCAACCTGTGAGCGAACAATGGGCTTGCGTTTGCGGGACGCAATAAAGAGGTTAGCGAGGGGTGGCGCATGCGCAGAGTACACGTCACGCCCTGGGGCGCACAGGTGAGGATACGCGCCTGGACCGTCTAGCGCTTCTGAATCTCCCGGGGTCTGAGGGTTGGAGGTGTTTGCCTTGAGGGTGATGAGCTTCCTGGCAGGACAGCTGGCCCTTCTCCCCTGGCCTGGCCCCAGTGCTGTCGGGGGAACTAACTGTACTGGACGGGGTCCCTGCCCAGCAAAGTGGAGCAAGGTTGCTGGCTGTGCAGCTCCCACAAGAGGCGGCAGCTTTGGCAGCAGCGCCTCTGCGTCCTCCTGCCCTTTCCCCTGGCGGCACTGGAGGGGAGAGCCGCTAAGAACGGAAGTGCCCACACCACCCAGATCCTGCTGGGGTGACACCTGAAGTGGTGGCCAGGGCTGGCTGAGAGGGCCATACTTACCATATGACCCAAAAGCGCACTCCTAGGCAATTAACCAAGAGAAAATCTTTTCACAAAACAGGTATGTGAATGTTTTAGCTATCTTGTCCACAATTCCTAAATACAGGACTATTGAGGTGATCCAATTTTCTTGAGTTTGTCATTTTTAAATTGTTCTTGGAATAACACTATGTATGCGTATTGTTTCACAGTCTAGAGTTAATATTTTACCAATTCAATAAAATCCAGAAGCCTTACATCCATATAGATTCTTTTACCTTCCACTCTTTGTTATAGCTGTCATATGGGTCGCCTTTCTATGACTTGAACGCCACCCTCTGAGACTGTGGTATCCTTCTTTCATACATATACAGGGAATTCCCTGGCGGTCCAGTGGTTAGGACTCAGCACTTTCACTGCTGGGGCCCCGGGTTCGGTCCCTGGTAGGGGAACTAAGATCCCGCAAGCCACGCAGGCGCGGCCAAAAAAAAAAAAAAAAAAAAAAAAACTCATACATATATAACATCATGTAAGAGGATCATTTTTCCAGATACGTGCCATTGTTGTTGCCCTTCCTTTGTTCCTGAAGTTGCAAGCTTACTTCTTTCTTGTGTCATTTCACTTCAGCCTGAAGAAGTTCCTTTCATGTAATATTTTTAGAGCAAATTGTCTGGTGATGAATTCTCTTAGTTTTCTCTCATCTCCATCAGCCTTCGTTTTGGCTTTTGTTTGGCTTTCAGTCTTTAAGGATATCCCTGCTTTAAGGATATAATATCCTGGTTTGGTCTTTTCCTTTAATACTTTAAAGATGTTATTCCATTCTTTTCTGGTCTCAGTGTTTTCTGATGAGAAATCACAGTCCTTCAAGTTGACATTCTGTGATGTATAACAGGTCGTTTTCTTTTGTCTTTTCACTTTCTGAATGGTGTCCTTTGAATCACAACAGTTTTACATTTTAGTGATGTGTCATTTATGCATAAGGGAGTCTTACTGGCCGGGAATTATTTAGACATTAAATCACATCCTCCTCAGTATTTTGGTTCTATAAATTAAAAGCTAAATGTGAAAGGGTTAGGGAAAGATTTGAATTCGTTCATTGCAAACTTTGCTATAGATGCTAAAGAACTCATCAGGGACATGTCATTCCCCTGTTCAAATATATCTATATTTTTTCTTATTTACAACGTTGTGTTTAATTTCTGCTGTACAGCAAAGTGACTCAGTTATACACATGTATAGTCTTTTTCATATTATTTTCCATTATGGTTTATCACAGGATATTGAATATAGTTCCCTGTGCTATACAGTAGGACCTTGATTTTTATCCATCCTATGTACAATAGTTTCCACCTTCTAATCCCAAACCCCCAATCCTTCCCTCCCTCACCCTCCCCCTGTCAACCGTAAGTCCTTTCTCTGTATCTGTGAGTCTGTTTTTGTCTCCTAGATATGTTCATTTGCACTTGTGCCTCCCTCAGAGGGACAAGAGGCGCCGCAAACTGGAAGTCTTTTAATCTTTTATAATTAAAATTAATGTTTGCTTCTTTCCTCTGCAAATAGTTCCCTTTCATCTTTATTTGTTGGAAAAGGGAAGAGATGTATTCATGGAGTCCTTCTGCTTTTTTTAAAGCAGAATGTCACAGATTGCTCCAGGAGATGTCACATCCTAGAATTAAAGCTTTCCTTGTTTGACCCATTCCAGAAAGTTTGATGCCAAGCCCATACTCTTTAGGGGAGATAGGTATGTAGGTGATTTGCCTAGGACTCTAAAAGTAAAAAAGTAGAAAATAAAAAAGAGATTTGCTGCATTAGAAAAGACTAGTGTGTAGAGTGCGGGCTCCTGTTGTACACTCGGGATGACCTAGCCCCCTCCAAGTCAGAGGTGGGTGAGAAGTAGCAATTCCAACAGACAAGGATGATCCTCCCTATTTATCCCTACCTCGGGCTCATTTTATCCTGGGCTGCATCACTTAAACTCAAAACACACTTTTACTATTCAGGGGTCAGTCCTTGTAGCCATCACATTGTGCTATTCTCCACACCCTACGCGTGGGTCCACAGGAAACTGTAAACAGGTCTGGCTTTCCATGTCACCACTCACACAAGCCAGTGCTTTTCCACACTTGATCTACAGATCACAGACACGTGAGGATTATGCAAAAGAACAAGAACAAAGCTTTATTATAAGTTATGAAGACAACACAAGGGTATCCCCTTGTTCCAGGACTGAAGGGGACGAGGCTAGGGCCTCTTGTTTACTGTCCTGAGGACTCTGACCGCTGGGACCATCCACCTTTGGGGGGAAGACTGCAGGCCGGGGGTGGGAACGGAATGCTGTATCTCTGGGTTCCCAGTTTGCTCCAGGATTACAGAGGTTAGGGCTAAGACATCCGTTTCACATCGAAACAGGGTCCACACGAGGCCCAGCCTGGGAGGACCCTCCCCGAACTTATTGGCTCAGGCCAACTTTCTCCTCTTACACCCCAAGGTAATAATGAATCTCGGCCTGGAGGAGAATGACTTGGTCGATGGCCCAGTGGTTTTATGTCCAGCCAAGGGCCTTGCCCTAACAGCAAGGCGGCACCTTGCTGTGCCCACTGCGGAGGTGAGGCTGCTAGGAGTAGAGGCGGGAACCGACAGGCCCCTAAAGGCAGCCTTGGCTGGGCATGGGCTGGGCCCTCCGCTGGAAGTAGGGGGGCCCTGCCTGGGTGTGCCCCCAGGGATGTGACTTAAGATGGGGGCAGTAGTGTCTTCCAACCGAAGCTTCTTCTTATTGCTGGGTCCCGTGGTCACCATGGGGGTAGCTCTGGTGAGGAGAGGGCCCCGGAGTTCAGGCCCACGCTTCCCCCATCGCTGTGTGTGGTGCTAGGGGAGGGGGGGCCCTGGTTCCTGCCGTAATTCTGAGAGCTGCAAAGAGGCAGCTCAGATCTTGGGCAGCCGCTGGGCTCCCAAAACCCAGCTGGGTGCTGGCATGGGTGCCCCCGGTGGAATTTGTGGATGAAGCACCCCCAGAAGATGCTTCTGTGCGGCTGCGCTTAGCTGGGGGTGCTGGAGCACAGGCGAAGGCTGGAGCTTGCCGTTTCAAATGGGTGCCCACGGTGCAATTTGTGGATGAAGCACCCCCAGAAGATGCTTCTGCGCGGCTGCGCTTAGCTGGGGGTGCTGGAGCACAGGTGAAGGCTGGAGCTTGCCGTTTCAAATACAGGGTTCCTCGCTGCTGCCCATCAGGCCCCCCAGAGATGGAGCAGGGAAGGGAAGCCGCAGCAGCGGCAGGAGCGGGCCAGTCAGGGGCCAGGCTTCCGAGGATGCGCCGGAGCGCTGCTTCCTTCTCCGAGTCTAGGTCTGCGGCGGTGACCCGGAAACCCAGCTGAGGGGGTGAGGGCAGCCTCAGAGGCTCCCCTCGCCTGTGCGGCAGCAGAGGAAACCTGCGTTTTTGGGGCCTGGGACTGTCAGATGTGGGGGAGCAGTTCCTCCAGGCCGGTTTCTGCCCTCTTGTTGCCTCTGCATCCTTGTCAGGCTGGCTTTTCCTCTGGGAAACCACCGGAGCTGCAGAGGGCGACGGAGGGCCCTCCTCGCTCCCTTTCTTTGAGGACTTCTGGGGCAGCCCTTGCGGTATGGCGGGACCCCTCCTACTGTTCACGGGCGGGAAACCTCGGGTGGAGCTATACGAGCTCGTGATGGCGTTTCTTTTAGGGCAGGAGCTCATACAGGAGGTGTGGCGTGTCCTGTTGGAACTGTCTTCTGCCCTCTTGGCGTGGAGGTTTCTCTGCAGAGGTCCAGGCCTGGGCACGAATAAAGTGACCCCCAGGGGCCTAAATGCAGATCGTGTGCCCCCGGTGCCATCGGGGCCGCTTCTCTGGTCGTTGTTCCCCCCTATGACTGTGGGGACGTCCTCCTGCTTGGCCATCCCTTTCCCGCTCTCTCCCAGGGCCCTCAACGCCGTCTGCTCTGTGCTGCACTTTGGGACACAGCTGGGTGTCGTGGGCGGCACTGGCTGCCCCCGCGCCACACTGACAGCGTCTGTGTCCACTGCGGACACTGAGCTGCGGGACATCATGGAGGCGAGAGCACCCATCACCGCCTTCTTCCGACGGCCTCGGCTGCAGATGGTCCTTATGGACCCCCAGAAAGGAGCGCAGGGCCTGCGGGATGGTAGAATGGGGTCTCAGAGACTCTGTGGCAAAGCCCAGATGCAGAGTCACTGGACACTTGTGGGCTGGCCTGCGAGTGGATAGCTGGCCATAGACAGCTGGGTGACCCGGGCCGGCCACGGGAAGCCTGTGGGCGCGGGGAGCGGGCTGGGGGCAGCCGAGCCCTCCTGGCAGGTGCTGGTCCCCCAGTGCCCGGGGCGGGGGTGAGGGGCAGGGCCTACCTAAGTAACTGCCCGTAGAGGACTTGGGTGAGATCGGTCCTTGGATAGAGGCTGGGCGCCGAGCACTCTCCTTCAGCTGCCAAGTCGGCCAAAAGCAGAGTGCGCACTGTTTGGCCTGTTGCTGGTACTTATAGCCCTGCAACCTGTGAGCGAACAATGGGCTTGCGTTTGCGGGACGCAATAAAGAGGTTAGCGAGGGGTGGCGCATGCGCAGAGTACACGTCACGCCCTGGGGCGCACAGGTGAGGATACGCGCCTGGACCGTCTAGCGCTTCTGAATCTCCCGGGGTCTGAGGGTTGGAGGTGTTTGCCTTGAGGGTGATGAGCTTCCTGGCAGGACAGCTGGCCCTTCTCCCCTGGCCTGGCCCCAGTGCTGTCGGGGGAACTAACTGTACTGGACGGGGTCCCTGCCCAGCAAAGTGGAGCAAGGTTGCTGGCTGTGCAGCTCCCACAAGAGGCGGCAGCTTTGGCAGCAGCGCCTCTGCGTCCTCCTGCCCTTTCCCCTGGCGGCACTGGAGGGGAGAGCCGCTAAGAACGGAAGTGCCCACACCACCCAGATCCTGCTGGGGTGACACCTGAAGTGGTGGCCAGGGCTGGCTGAGAGGGCCATACTTACCATATGACCCAAAAGCGCACTCCTAGGCAATTAACCAAGAGAAAATCTTTTCACAAAACAGGTATGTGAATGTTTTAGCTATCTTGTCCACAATTCCTAAATACAGGACTATTGAGGTGATCCAATTTTCTTGAGTTTGTCATTTTTAAATTGTTCTTGGAATAACACTATGTATGCGTATTGTTTCACAGTCTAGAGTTAATATTTTACCAATTCAATAAAATCCAGAAGCCTTACATCCATATAGATTCTTTTACCTTCCACTCTTTGTTATAGCTGTCATATGGGTCGCCTTTCTATGACTTGAACGCCACCCTCTGAGACTGTGGTATCCTTCTTTCATACATATACAGGGAATTCCCTGGCGGTCCAGTGGTTAGGACTCAGCACTTTCACTGCTGGGGCCCCGGGTTCGGTCCCTGGTAGGGGAACTAAGATCCCGCAAGCCACGCAGGCGCGGCCAAAAAAAAAAAAAAAAAAAAAAAAACTCATACATATATAACATCATGTAAGAGGATCATTTTTCCAGATACGTGCCATTGTTGTTGCCCTTCCTTTGTTCCTGAAGTTGCAAGCTTACTTCTTTCTTGTGTCATTTCACTTCAGCCTGAAGAAGTTCCTTTCATGTAATATTTTTAGAGCAAATTGTCTGGTGATGAATTCTCTTAGTTTTCTCTCATCTCCATCAGCCTTCGTTTTGGCTTTTGTTTGGCTTTCAGTCTTTAAGGATATCCCTGCTTTAAGGATATAATATCCTGGTTTGGTCTTTTCCTTTAATACTTTAAAGATGTTATTCCATTCTTTTCTGGTCTCAGTGTTTTCTGATGAGAAATCACAGTCCTTCAAGTTGACATTCTGTGATGTATAACAGGTCGTTTTCTTTTGTCTTTTCACTTTCTGAATGGTGTCCTTTGAATCACAACAGTTTTACATTTTAGTGATGTGTCATTTATGCATAAGGGAGTCTTACTGGCCGGGAATTATTTAGACATTAAATCACATCCTCCTCAGTATTTTGGTTCTATAAATTAAAAGCTAAATGTGAAAGGGTTAGGGAAAGATTTGAATTCGTTCATTGCAAACTTTGCTATAGATGCTAAAGAACTCATCAGGGACATGTCATTCCCCTGTTCAAATATATCTATATTTTTTCTTATTTACAACGTTGTGTTTAATTTCTGCTGTACAGCAAAGTGACTCAGTTATACACATGTATAGTCTTTTTCATATTATTTTCCATTATGGTTTATCACAGGATATTGAATATAGTTCCCTGTGCTATACAGTAGGACCTTGATTTTTATCCATCCTATGTACAATAGTTTCCACCTTCTAATCCCAAACCCCCAATCCTTCCCTCCCTCACCCTCCCCCTGTCAACCGTAAGTCCTTTCTCTGTATCTGTGAGTCTGTTTTTGTCTCCTAGATATGTTCATTTGCACTTGTGCCTCCCTCAGAGGGACAAGAGGCGCCGCAAACTGGAAGTCTTTTAATCTTTTATAATTAAAATTAATGTTTGCTTCTTTCCTCTGCAAATAGTTCCCTTTCATCTTTATTTGTTGGAAAAGGGAAGAGATGTATTCATGGAGTCCTTCTGCTTTTTTTAAAGCAGAATGTCACAGATTGCTCCAGGAGATGTCACATCCTAGAATTAAAGCTTTCCTTGTTTGACCCATTCCAGAAAGTTTGATGCCAAGCCCATACTCTTTAGGGGAGATAGGTATGTAGGTGATTTGCCTAGGACTCTAAAAGTAAAAAAGTAGAAAATAAAAAAGAGATTTGCTGCATTAGAAAAGACTAGTGTGTAGAGTGCGGGCTCCTGTTGTACACTCGGGATGACCTAGCCCCCTCCAAGTCAGAGGTGGGTGAGAAGTAGCAATTCCAACAGACAAGGATGATCCTCCCTATTTATCCCTACCTCGGGCTCATTTTATCCTGGGCTGCATCACTTAAACTCAAAACACACTTTTACTATTCAGGGGTCAGTCCTTGTAGCCATCACATTGTGCTATTCTCCACACCCTACGCGTGGGTCCACAGGAAACTGTAAACAGGTCTGGCTTTCCATGTCACCACTCACACAAGCCAGTGCTTTTCCACACTTGATCTACAGATCACAGACACGTGAGGATTATGCAAAAGAACAAGAACAAAGCTTTATTATAAGTTATGAAGACAACACAAGGGTATCCCCTTGTTCCAGGACTGAAGGGGACGAGGCTAGGGCCTCTTGTTTACTGTCCTGAGGACTCTGACCGCTGGGACCATCCACCTTTGGGGGGAAGACTGCAGGCCGGGGGTGGGAACGGAATGCTGTATCTCTGGGTTCCCAGTTTGCTCCAGGATTACAGAGGTTAGGGCTAAGACATCCGTTTCACATCGAAACAGGGTCCACACGAGGCCCAGCCTGGGAGGACCCTCCCCGAACTTATTGGCTCAGGCCAACTTTCTCCTCTTACACCCCAAGGTAATAATGAATCTCGGCCTGGAGGAGAATGACTTGGTCGATGGCCCAGTGGTTTTATGTCCAGCCAAGGGCCTTGCCCTAACAGCAAGGCGGCACCTTGCTGTGCCCACTGCGGAGGTGAGGCTGCTAGGAGTAGAGGCGGGAACCGACAGGCCCCTAAAGGCAGCCTTGGCTGGGCATGGGCTGGGCCCTCCGCTGGAAGTAGGGGGGCCCTGCCTGGGTGTGCCCCCAGGGATGTGACTTAAGATGGGGGCAGTAGTGTCTTCCAACCGAAGCTTCTTCTTATTGCTGGGTCCCGTGGTCACCATGGGGGTAGCTCTGGTGAGGAGAGGGCCCCGGAGTTCAGGCCCACGCTTCCCCCATCGCTGTGTGTGGTGCTAGGGGAGGGGGGGCCCTGGTTCCTGCCGTAATTCTGAGAGCTGCAAAGAGGCAGCTCAGATCTTGGGCAGCCGCTGGGCTCCCAAAACCCAGCTGGGTGCTGGCATGGGTGCCCCCGGTGGAATTTGTGGATGAAGCACCCCCAGAAGATGCTTCTGTGCGGCTGCGCTTAGCTGGGGGTGCTGGAGCACAGGCGAAGGCTGGAGCTTGCCGTTTCAAATGGGTGCCCACGGTGCAATTTGTGGATGAAGCACCCCCAGAAGATGCTTCTGCGCGGCTGCGCTTAGCTGGGGGTGCTGGAGCACAGGCGAAGGCTGGAGCTTGCCGTTTCAAATACAGGGTTCCTCGCTGCTGCCCATCAGGCCCCCCAGAGATGGAGCAGGGAAGGGAAGCCGCAGCAGCGGCAGGAGCGGGCCAGTCAGGGGCCAGGCTTCCGAGGATGCGCCGGAGCGCTGCTTCCTTCTCCGAGTCTAGGTCTGCGGCGGTGACCCGGAAACCCAGCTGAGGGGGTGAGGGCAGCCTCAGAGGCTCCCCTCGCCTGTGCGGCAGCAGAGGAAACCTGCGTTTTCGGGGCCTGGGACTGTCAGATGTGGGGGAGCAGTTCCTCCAGGCCGGTTTCTGCCCTCTTGTTGCCTCTGCATCCTTGTCAGGCTGGCTTTTCCTCTGGGAAACCACCGGAGCTGCAGAGGGCGACGGAGGGCCCTCCTCGCTCCCTTTCTTTGAGGACTTCTGGGGCAGCCCTTGCGGTATGGCGGGACCCCTCCTACTGTTCACGGGCGGGAAACCTCGGGTGGAGCTATACGAGCTCGTGATGGCGTTTCTTTTAGGGCAGGAGCTCATACAGGAGGTGTGGCGTGTCCTGTTGGAACTGTCTTCTGCCCTCTTGGCGTGGAGGTTTCTCTGCAGAGGTCCAGGCCTGGGCACGAATAAAGTGACCCCCAGGGGCCTAAATGCAGATCGTGTGCCCCCGGTGCCATCGGGGCCGCTTCTCTGGTCGTTGTTCCCCCCTATGACTGTGGGGACGTCCTCCTGCTTGGCCATCCCTTTCCCGCTCTCTCCCAGGGCCCTCAACGCCGTCTGCTCTGTGCTGCACTTTGGGACACAGCTGGGTGTCGTGGGCGGCACTGGCTGCCCCCGCGCCACACTGACAGCGTCTGTGTCCACTGCGGACACTGAGCTGCGGGACATCATGGAGGCGAGAGCACCCATCACCGCCTTCTTCCGACGGCCTCGGCTGCAGATGGTCCTTATGGACCCCCAGAAAGGAGCGCAGGGCCTGCGGGATGGTAGAATGGGGTCTCAGAGACTCTGTGGCAAAGCCCAGATGCAGAGTCACTGGACACTTGTGGGCTGGCCTGCGAGTGGATAGCTGGCCATAGACAGCTGGGTGACCCGGGCCGGCCACGGGAAGCCTGTGGGCGCGGGGAGCGGGCTGGGGGCAGCCGAGCCCTCCTGGCAGGTGCTGGTCCCCCAGTGCCCGGGGCGGGGGTGAGGGGCAGGGCCTACCTAAGTAACTGCCCGTAGAGGACTTGGGTGAGATCGGTCCTTGGATAGAGGCTGGGCGCCGAGCACTCTCCTTCAGCTGCCAAGTCGGCCAAAAGCAGAGTGCGCACTGTTTGGCCTGTTGCTGGTACTTATAGCCCTGCAACCTGTGAGCGAACAATGGGCTTGCGTTTGCGGGACGCAATAAAGAGGTTAGCGAGGGGTGGCGCATGCGCAGAGTACACGTCACGCCCTGGGGCGCACAGGTGAGGATACGCGCCTGGACCGTCTAGCGCTTCTGAATCTCCCGGGGTCTGAGGGTTGGAGGTGTTTGCCTTGAGGGTGATGAGCTTCCTGGCAGGACAGCTGGCCCTTCTCCCCTGGCCTGGCCCCAGTGCTGTCGGGGGAACTAACTGTACTGGACGGGGTCCCTGCCCAGCAAAGTGGAGCAAGGTTGCTGGCTGTGCAGCTCCCACAAGAGGCGGCAGCTTTGGCAGCAGCGCCTCTGCGTCCTCCTGCCCTTTCCCCTGGCGGCACTGGAGGGGAGAGCCGCTAAGAACGGAAGTGCCCACACCACCCAGATCCTGCTGGGGTGACACCTGAAGTGGTGGCCAGGGCTGGCTGAGAGGGCCATACTTACCATATGACCCAAAAGCGCACTCCTAGGCAATTAACCAAGAGAAAATCTTTTCACAAAACAGGTATGTGAATGTTTTAGCTATCTTGTCCACAATTCCTAAATACAGGACTATTGAGGTGATCCAATTTTCTTGAGTTTGTCATTTTTAAATTGTTCTTGGAATAACACTATGTATGCGTATTGTTTCACAGTCTAGAGTTAATATTTTACCAATTCAATAAAATCCAGAAGCCTTACATCCATATAGATTCTTTTACCTTCCACTCTTTGTTATAGCTGTCATATGGGTCGCCTTTCTATGACTTGAACGCCACCCTCTGAGACTGTGGTATCCTTCTTTCATACATATACAGGGAATTCCCTGGCGGTCCAGTGGTTAGGACTCAGCACTTTCACTGCTGGGGCCCCGGGTTCGGTCCCTGGTAGGGGAACTAAGATCCCGCAAGCCACGCAGGCGCGGCCAAAAAAAAAAAAAAAAAAAAAAAAAGTCATACATATATAACATCATGTAAGAGGATCATTTTTCCAGATACGTGCCATTGTTGTTGCCCTTCCTTTGTTCCTGAAGTTGCAAGCTTACTTCTTTCTTGTGTCATTTCACTTCAGCCTGAAGAAGTTCCTTTCATGTAATATTTTTAGAGCAAATTGTCTGGTGATGAATTCTCTTAGTTTTCTCTCATCTCCATCAGCCTTCGTTTTGGCTTTTGTTTGGCTTTCAGTCTTTAAGGATATCCCTGCTTTAAGGATATAATATCCTGGTTTGGTCTTTTCCTTTAATACTTTAAAGATGTTATTCCATTCTTTTCTGGTCTCAGTGTTTTCTGATGAGAAATCACAGTCCTTCAAGTTGACATTCTGTGATGTATAACAGGTCGTTTTCTTTTGTCTTTTCACTTTCTGAATGGTGTCCTTTGAATCACAACAGTTTTACATTTTAGTGATGTGTCATTTATGCATAAGGGAGTCTTACTGGCCGGGAATTATTTAGACATTAAATCACATCCTCCTCAGTATTTTGGTTCTATAAATTAAAAGCTAAATGTGAAAGGGTTAGGGAAAGATTTGAATTCGTTCATTGCAAACTTTGCTATAGATGCTAAAGAACTCATCAGGGACATGTCATTCCCCTGTTCAAATATATCTATATTTTTTCTTATTTACAACGTTGTGTTTAATTTCTGCTGTACAGCAAAGTGACTCAGTTATACACATGTATAGTCTTTTTCATATTATTTTCCATTATGGTTTATCACAGGATATTGAATATAGTTCCCTGTGCTATACAGTAGGACCTTGATTTTTATCCATCCTATGTACAATAGTTTCCACCTTCTAATCCCAAACCCCCAATCCTTCCCTCCCTCACCCTCCCCCTGTCAACCGTAAGTCCTTTCTCTGTATCTGTGAGTCTGTTTTTGTCTCCTAGATATGTTCATTTGCACTTGTGCCTCCCTCAGAGGGACAAGAGGCGCCGCAAACTGGAAGTCTTTTAATCTTTTATAATTAAAATTAATGTTTGCTTCTTTCCTCTGCAAATAGTTCCCTTTCATCTTTATTTGTTGGAAAAGGGAAGAGATGTATTCATGGAGTCCTTCTGCTTTTTTTAAAGCAGAATGTCACAGATTGCTCCAGGAGATGTCACATCCTAGAATTAAAGCTTTCCTTGTTTGACCCATTCCAGAAAGTTTGATGCCAAGCCCATACTCTTTAGGGGAGATAGGTATGTAGGTGATTTGCCTAGGACTCTAAAAGTAAAAAAGTAGAAAATAAAAAAGAGATTTGCTGCATTAGAAAAGACTAGTGTGTAGAGTGCGGGCTCCTGTTGTACACTCGGGATGACCTAGCCCCCTCCAAGTCAGAGGTGGGTGAGAAGTAGCAATTCCAACAGACAAGGATGATCCTCCCTATTTATCCCTACCTCGGGCTCATTTTATCCTGGGCTGCATCACTTAAACTCAAAACACACTTTTACTATTCAGGGGTCAGTCCTTGTAGCCATCACATTGTGCTATTCTCCACACCCTACGCGTGGGTCCACAGGAAACTGTAAACAGGTCTGGCTTTCCATGTCACCACTCACACAAGCCAGTGCTTTTCCACACTTGATCTACAGATCACAGACACGTGAGGATTATGCAAAAGAACAAGAACAAAGCTTTATTATAAGTTATGAAGACAACACAAGGGTATCCCCTTGTTCCAGGACTGAAGGGGACGAGGCTAGGGCCTCTTGTTTACTGTCCTGAGGACTCTGACCGCTGGGACCATCCACCTTTGGGGGGAAGACTGCAGGCCGGGGGTGGGAACGGAATGCTGTATCTCTGGGTTCCCAGTTTGCTCCAGGATTACAGAGGTTAGGGCTAAGACATCCGTTTCACATCGAAACAGGGTCCACACGAGGCCCAGCCTGGGAGGACCCTCCCCGAACTTATTGGCTCAGGCCAACTTTCTCCTCTTACACCCCAAGGTAATAATGAATCTCGGCCTGGAGGAGAATGACTTGGTCGATGGCCCAGTGGTTTTATGTCCAGCCAAGGGCCTTGCCCTAACAGCAAGGCGGCACCTTGCTGTGCCCACTGCGGAGGTGAGGCTGCTAGGAGTAGAGGCGGGAACCGACAGGCCCCTAAAGGCAGCCTTGGCTGGGCATGGGCTGGGCCCTCCGCTGGAAGTAGGGGGGCCCTGCCTGGGTGTGCCCCCAGGGATGTGACTTAAGATGGGGGCAGTAGTGTCTTCCAACCGAAGCTTCTTCTTATTGCTGGGTCCCGTGGTCACCATGGGGGTAGCTCTGGTGAGGAGAGGGCCCCGGAGTTCAGGCCCACGCTTCCCCCATCGCTGTGTGTGGTGCTAGGGGAGGGGGGGCCCTGGTTCCTGCCGTAATTCTGAGAGCTGCAAAGAGGCAGCTCAGATCTTGGGCAGCCGCTGGGCTCCCAAAACCCAGCTGGGTGCTGGCATGGGTGCCCCCGGTGGAATTTGTGGATGAAGCACCCCCAGAAGATGCTTCTGTGCGGCTGCGCTTAGCTGGGGGTGCTGGAGCACAGGCGAAGGCTGGAGCTTGCCGTTTCAAATGGGTGCCCACGGTGCAATTTGTGGATGAAGCACCCCCAGAAGATGCTTCTGCGCGGCTGCGCTTAGCTGGGGGTGCTGGAGCACAGGCGAAGGCTGGAGCTTGCCGTTTCAAATACAGGGTTCCTCGCTGCTGCCCATCAGGCCCCCCAGAGATGGAGCAGGGAAGGGAAGCCGCAGCAGCGGCAGGAGCGGGCCAGTCAGGGGCCAGGCTTCCGAGGATGCGCCGGAGCGCTGCTTCCTTCTCCGAGTCTAGGTCTGCGGCGGTGACCCGGAAACCCAGCTGAGGGGGTGAGGGCAGCCTCAGAGGCTCCCCTCGCCTGTGCGGCAGCAGAGGAAACCTGCGTTTTCGGGGCCTGGGACTGTCAGATGTGGGGGAGCAGTTCCTCCAGGCCGGTTTCTGCCCTCTTGTTGCCTCTGCATCCTTGTCAGGCTGGCTTTTCCTCTGGGAAACCACCGGAGCTGCAGAGGGCGACGGAGGGCCCTCCTCGCTCCCTTTCTTTGAGGACTTCTGGGGCAGCCCTTGCGGTATGGCGGGACCCCTCCTACTGTTCACGGGCGGGAAACCTCGGGTGGAGCTATACGAGCTCGTGATGGCGTTTCTTTTAGGGCAGGAGCTCATACAGGAGGTGTGGCGTGTCCTGTTGGAACTGTCTTCTGCCCTCTTGGCGTGGAGGTTTCTCTGCAGAGGTCCAGGCCTGGGCACGAATAAAGTGACCCCCAGGGGCCTAAATGCAGATCGTGTGCCCCCGGTGCCATCGGGGCCGCTTCTCTGGTCGTTGTTCCCCCCTATGACTGTGGGGACGTCCTCCTGCTTGGCCATCCCTTTCCCGCTCTCTCCCAGGGCCCTCAACGCCGTCTGCTCTGTGCTGCACTTTGGGACACAGCTGGGTGTCGTGGGCGGCACTGGCTGCCCCCGCGCCACACTGACAGCGTCTGTGTCCACTGCGGACACTGAGCTGCGGGACATCATGGAGGCGAGAGCACCCATCACCGCCTTCTTCCGACGGCCTCGGCTGCAGATGGTCCTTATGGACCCCCAGAAAGGAGCGCAGGGCCTGCGGGATGGTAGAATGGGGTCTCAGAGACTCTGTGGCAAAGCCCAGATGCAGAGTCACTGGACACTTGTGGGCTGGCCTGCGAGTGGATAGCTGGCCATAGACAGCTGGGTGACCCGGGCCGGCCACGGGAAGCCTGTGGGCGCGGGGAGCGGGCTGGGGGCAGCCGAGCCCTCCTGGCAGGTGCTGGTCCCCCAGTGCCCGGGGCGGGGGTGAGGGGCAGGGCCTACCTAAGTAACTGCCCGTAGAGGACTTGGGTGAGATCGGTCCTTGGATAGAGGCTGGGCGCCGAGCACTCTCCTTCAGCTGCCAAGTCGGCCAAAAGCAGAGTGCGCACTGTTTGGCCTGTTGCTGGTACTTATAGCCCTGCAACCTGTGAGCGAACAATGGGCTTGCGTTTGCGGGACGCAATAAAGAGGTTAGCGAGGGGTGGCGCATGCGCAGAGTACACGTCACGCCCTGGGGCGCACAGGTGAGGATACGCGCCTGGACCGTCTAGCGCTTCTGAATCTCCCGGGGTCTGAGGGTTGGAGGTGTTTGCCTTGAGGGTGATGAGCTTCCTGGCAGGACAGCTGGCCCTTCTCCCCTGGCCTGGCCCCAGTGCTGTCGGGGGAACTAACTGTACTGGACGGGGTCCCTGCCCAGCAAAGTGGAGCAAGGTTGCTGGCTGTGCAGCTCCCACAAGAGGCGGCAGCTTTGGCAGCAGCGCCTCTGCGTCCTCCTGCCCTTTCCCCTGGCGGCACTGGAGGGGAGAGCCGCTAAGAACGGAAGTGCCCACACCACCCAGATCCTGCTGGGGTGACACCTGAAGTGGTGGCCAGGGCTGGCTGAGAGGGCCATACTTACCATATGACCCAAAAGCGCACTCCTAGGCAATTAACCAAGAGAAAATCTTTTCACAAAACAGGTATGTGAATGTTTTAGCTATCTTGTCCACAATTCCTAAATACAGGACTATTGAGGTGATCCAATTTTCTTGAGTTTGTCATTTTTAAATTGTTCTTGGAATAACACTATGTATGCGTATTGTTTCACAGTCTAGAGTTAATATTTTACCAATTCAATAAAATCCAGAAGCCTTACATCCATATAGATTCTTTTACCTTCCACTCTTTGTTATAGCTGTCATATGGGTCGCCTTTCTATGACTTGAACGCCACCCTCTGAGACTGTGGTATCCTTCTTTCATACATATACAGGGAATTCCCTGGCGGTCCAGTGGTTAGGACTCAGCACTTTCACTGCTGGGGCCCCGGGTTCGGTCCCTGGTAGGGGAACTAAGATCCCGCAAGCCACGCAGGCGCGGCCAAAAAAAAAAAAAAAAAAAAAAAAAGTCATACATATATAACATCATGTAAGAGGATCATTTTTCCAGATACGTGCCATTGTTGTTGCCCTTCCTTTGTTCCTGAAGTTGCAAGCTTACTTCTTTCTTGTGTCATTTCACTTCAGCCTGAAGAAGTTCCTTTCATGTAATATTTTTAGAGCAAATTGTCTGGTGATGAATTCTCTTAGTTTTCTCTCATCTCCATCAGCCTTCGTTTTGGCTTTTGTTTGGCTTTCAGTCTTTAAGGATATCCCTGCTTTAAGGATATAATATCCTGGTTTGGTCTTTTCCTTTAATACTTTAAAGATGTTATTCCATTCTTTTCTGGTCTCAGTGTTTTCTGATGAGAAATCACAGTCCTTCAAGTTGACATTCTGTGATGTATAACAGGTCGTTTTCTTTTGTCTTTTCACTTTCTGAATGGTGTCCTTTGAATCACAACAGTTTTACATTTTAGTGATGTGTCATTTATGCATAAGGGAGTCTTACTGGCCGGGAATTATTTAGACATTAAATCACATCCTCCTCAGTATTTTGGTTCTATAAATTAAAAGCTAAATGTGAAAGGGTTAGGGAAAGATTTGAATTCGTTCATTGCAAACTTTGCTATAGATGCTAAAGAACTCATCAGGGACATGTCATTCCCCTGTTCAAATATATCTATATTTTTTCTTATTTACAACGTTGTGTTTAATTTCTGCTGTACAGCAAAGTGACTCAGTTATACACATGTATAGTCTTTTTCATATTATTTTCCATTATGGTTTATCACAGGATATTGAATATAGTTCCCTGTGCTATACAGTAGGACCTTGATTTTTATCCATCCTATGTACAATAGTTTCCACCTTCTAATCCCAAACCCCCAATCCTTCCCTCCCTCACCCTCCCCCTGTCAACCGTAAGTCCTTTCTCTGTATCTGTGAGTCTGTTTTTGTCTCCTAGATATGTTCATTTGCACTTGTGCCTCCCTCAGAGGGACAAGAGGCGCCGCAAACTGGAAGTCTTTTAATCTTTTATAATTAAAATTAATGTTTGCTTCTTTCCTCTGCAAATAGTTCCCTTTCATCTTTATTTGTTGGAAAAGGGAAGAGATGTATTCATGGAGTCCTTCTGCTTTTTTTAAAGCAGAATGTCACAGATTGCTCCAGGAGATGTCACATCCTAGAATTAAAGCTTTCCTTGTTTGACCCATTCCAGAAAGTTTGATGCCAAGCCCATACTCTTTAGGGGAGATAGGTATGTAGGTGATTTGCCTAGGACTCTAAAAGTAAAAAAGTAGAAAATAAAAAAGAGATTTGCTGCATTAGAAAAGACTAGTGTGTAGAGTGCGGGCTCCTGTTGTACACTCGGGATGACCTAGCCCCCTCCAAGTCAGAGGTGGGTGAGAAGTAGCAATTCCAACAGACAAGGATGATCCTCCCTATTTATCCCTACCTCGGGCTCATTTTATCCTGGGCTGCATCACTTAAACTCAAAACACACTTTTACTATTCAGGGGTCAGTCCTTGTAGCCATCACATTGTGCTATTCTCCACACCCTACGCGTGGGTCCACAGGAAACTGTAAACAGGTCTGGCTTTCCATGTCACCACTCACACAAGCCAGTGCTTTTCCACACTTGATCTACAGATCACAGACACGTGAGGATTATGCAAAAGAACAAGAACAAAGCTTTATTATAAGTTATGAAGACAACACAAGGGTATCCCCTTGTTCCAGGACTGAAGGGGACGAGGCTAGGGCCTCTTGTTTACTGTCCTGAGGACTCTGACCGCTGGGACCATCCACCTTTGGGGGGAAGACTGCAGGCCGGGGGTGGGAACGGAATGCTGTATCTCTGGGTTCCCAGTTTGCTCCAGGATTACAGAGGTTAGGGCTAAGACATCCGTTTCACATCGAAACAGGGTCCACACGAGGCCCAGCCTGGGAGGACCCTCCCCGAACTTATTGGCTCAGGCCAACTTTCTCCTCTTACACCCCAAGGTAATAATGAATCTCGGCCTGGAGGAGAATGACTTGGTCGATGGCCCAGTGGTTTTATGTCCAGCCAAGGGCCTTGCCCTAACAGCAAGGCGGCACCTTGCTGTGCCCACTGCGGAGGTGAGGCTGCTAGGAGTAGAGGCGGGAACCGACAGGCCCCTAAAGGCAGCCTTGGCTGGGCATGGGCTGGGCCCTCCGCTGGAAGTAGGGGGGCCCTGCCTGGGTGTGCCCCCAGGGATGTGACTTAAGATGGGGGCAGTAGTGTCTTCCAACCGAAGCTTCTTCTTATTGCTGGGTCCCGTGGTCACCATGGGGGTAGCTCTGGTGAGGAGAGGGCCCCGGAGTTCAGGCCCACGCTTCCCCCATCGCTGTGTGTGGTGCTAGGGGAGGGGGGGCCCTGGTTCCTGCCGTAATTCTGAGAGCTGCAAAGAGGCAGCTCAGATCTTGGGCAGCCGCTGGGCTCCCAAAACCCAGCTGGGTGCTGGCATGGGTGCCCCCGGTGGAATTTGTGGATGAAGCACCCCCAGAAGATGCTTCTGTGCGGCTGCGCTTAGCTGGGGGTGCTGGAGCACAGGCGAAGGCTGGAGCTTGCCGTTTCAAATGGGTGCCCACGGTGCAATTTGTGGATGAAGCACCCCCAGAAGATGCTTCTGCGCGGCTGCGCTTAGCTGGGGGTGCTGGAGCACAGGCGAAGGCTGGAGCTTGCCGTTTCAAATACAGGGTTCCTCGCTGCTGCCCATCAGGCCCCCCAGAGATGGAGCAGGGAAGGGAAGCCGCAGCAGCGGCAGGAGCGGGCCAGTCAGGAGCCAGGCTTCCGAGGATGCGCCGGAGCGCTGCTTCCTTCTCCGAGTCTAGGTCTGCGGCGGTGACCCGGAAACCCAGCTGAGGGGGTGAGGGCAGCCTCAGAGGCTCCCCTCGCCTGTGCGGCAGCAGAGGAAACCTGCGTTTTCGGGGCCTGGGACTGTCAGATGTGGGGGAGCAGTTCCTCCAGGCCGGTTTCTGCCCTCTTGTTGCCTCTGCATCCTTGTCAGGCTGGCTTTTCCTCTGGGAAACCACCGGAGCTGCAGAGGGCGACGGAGGGCCCTCCTCGCTCCCTTTCTTTGAGGACTTCTGGGGCAGCCCTTGCGGTATGGCGGGACCCCTCCTACTGTTCACGGGCGGGAAACCTCGGGTGGAGCTATACGAGCTCGTGATGGCGTTTCTTTTAGGGCAGGAGCTCATACAGGAGGTGTGGCGTGTCCTGTTGGAACTGTCTTCTGCCCTCTTGGCGTGGAGGTTTCTCTGCAGAGGTCCAGGCCTGGGCACGAATAAAGTGACCCCCAGGGGCCTAAATGCAGATCGTGTGCCCCCGGTGCCATCGGGGCCGCTTCTCTGGTCGTTGTTCCCCCCTATGACTGTGGGGACGTCCTCCTGCTTGGCCATCCCTTTCCCGCTCTCTCCCAGGGCCCTCAACGCCGTCTGCTCTGTGCTGCACTTTGGGACACAGCTGGGTGTCGTGGGCGGCACTGGCTGCCCCCGCGCCACACTGACAGCGTCTGTGTCCACTGCGGACACTGAGCTGCGGGACATCATGGAGGCGAGAGCACCCATCACCGCCTTCTTCCGACGGCCTCGGCTGCAGATGGTCCTTATGGACCCCCAGAAAGGAGCGCAGGGCCTGCGGGATGGTAGAATGGGGTCTCAGAGACTCTGTGGCAAAGCCCAGATGCAGAGTCACTGGACACTTGTGGGCTGGCCTGCGAGTGGATAGCTGGCCATAGACAGCTGGGTGACCCGGGCCGGCCACGGGAAGCCTGTGGGCGCGGGGAGCGGGCTGGGGGCAGCCGAGCCCTCCTGGCAGGTGCTGGTCCCCCAGTGCCCGGGGCGGGGGTGAGGGGCAGGGCCTACCTAAGTAACTGCCCGTAGAGGACTTGGGTGAGATCGGTCCTTGGATAGAGGCTGGGCGCCGAGCACTCTCCTTCAGCTGCCAAGTCGGCCAAAAGCAGAGTGCGCACTGTTTGGCCTGTTGCTGGTACTTATAGCCCTGCAACCTGTGAGCGAACAATGGGCTTGCGTTTGCGGGACGCAATAAAGAGGTTAGCGAGGGGTGGCGCATGCGCAGAGTACACGTCACGCCCTGGGGCGCACAGGTGAGGATACGCGCCTGGACCGTCTAGCGCTTCTGAATCTCCCGGGGTCTGAGGGTTGGAGGTGTTTGCCTTGAGGGTGATGAGCTTCCTGGCAGGACAGCTGGCCCTTCTCCCCTGGCCTGGCCCCAGTGCTGTCGGGGGAACTAACTGTACTGGACGGGGTCCCTGCCCAGCAAAGTGGAGCAAGGTTGCTGGCTGTGCAGCTCCCACAAGAGGCGGCAGCTTTGGCAGCAGCGCCTCTGCGTCCTCCTGCCCTTTCCCCTGGCGGCACTGGAGGGGAGAGCCGCTAAGAACGGAAGTGCCCACACCACCCAGATCCTGCTGGGGTGACACCTGAAGTGGTGGCCAGGGCTGGCTGAGAGGGCCATACTTACCATATGACCCAAAAGCGCACTCCTAGGCAATTAACCAAGAGAAAATCTTTTCACAAAACAGGTATGTGAATGTTTTAGCTATCTTGTCCACAATTCCTAAATACAGGACTATTGAGGTGATCCAATTTTCTTGAGTTTGTCATTTTTAAATTGTTCTTGGAATAACACTATGTATGCGTATTGTTTCACAGTCTAGAGTTAATATTTTACCAATTCAATAAAATCCAGAAGCCTTACATCCATATAGATTCTTTTACCTTCCACTCTTTGTTATAGCTGTCATATGGGTCGCCTTTCTATGACTTGAACGCCACCCTCTGAGACTGTGGTATCCTTCTTTCATACATATACAGGGAATTCCCTGGCGGTCCAGTGGTTAGGACTCAGCACTTTCACTGCTGGGGCCCCGGGTTCGGTCCCTGGTAGGGGAACTAAGATCCCGCAAGCCACGCAGGCGCGGCCAAAAAAAAAAAAAAAAAAAAAAAAGTCATACATATATAACATCATGTAAGAGGATCATTTTTCCAGATACGTGCCATTGTTGTTGCCCTTCCTTTGTTCCTGAAGTTGCAAGCTTACTTCTTTCTTGTGTCATTTCACTTCAGCCTGAAGAAGTTCCTTTCATGTAATATTTTTAGAGCAAATTGTCTGGTGATGAATTCTCTTAGTTTTCTCTCATCTCCATCAGCCTTCGTTTTGGCTTTTGTTTGGCTTTCAGTCTTTAAGGATATCCCTGCTTTAAGGATATAATATCCTGGTTTGGTCTTTTCCTTTAATACTTTAAAGATGTTATTCCATTCTTTTCTGGTCTCAGTGTTTTCTGATGAGAAATCACAGTCCTTCAAGTTGACATTCTGTGATGTATAACAGGTCGTTTTCTTTTGTCTTTTCACTTTCTGAATGGTGTCCTTTGAATCACAACAGTTTTACATTTTAGTGATGTGTCATTTATGCATAAGGGAGTCTTACTGGCCGGGAATTATTTAGACATTAAATCACATCCTCCTCAGTATTTTGGTTCTATAAATTAAAAGCTAAATGTGAAAGGGTTAGGGAAAGATTTGAATTCGTTCATTGCAAACTTTGCTATAGATGCTAAAGAACTCATCAGGGACATGTCATTCCCCTGTTCAAATATATCTATATTTTTTCTTATTTACAACGTTGTGTTTAATTTCTGCTGTACAGCAAAGTGACTCAGTTATACACATGTATAGTCTTTTTCATATTATTTTCCATTATGGTTTATCACAGGATATTGAATATAGTTCCCTGTGCTATACAGTAGGACCTTGATTTTTATCCATCCTATGTACAATAGTTTCCACCTTCTAATCCCAAACCCCCAATCCTTCCCTCCCTCACCCTCCCCCTGTCAACCGTAAGTCCTTTCTCTGTATCTGTGAGTCTGTTTTTGTCTCCTAGATATGTTCATTTGCACTTGTGCCTCCCTCAGAGGGACAAGAGGCGCCGCAAACTGGAAGTCTTTTAATCTTTTATAATTAAAATTAATGTTTGCTTCTTTCCTCTGCAAATAGTTCCCTTTCATCTTTATTTGTTGGAAAAGGGAAGAGATGTATTCATGGAGTCCTCCTGCTTTTTTTAAAGCAGAATGTCACAGATTGCTCCAGGAGATGTCACATCCTAGAATTAAAGCTTTCCTTGTTTGACCCATTCCAGAAAGTTTGATGCCAAGCCCATACTCTTTAGGGGAGATAGGTATGTAGGTGATTTGCCTAGGACTCTAAAAGTAAAAAAGTAGAAAATAAAAAAGAGATTTGCTGCATTAGAAAAGACTAGTGTGTAGAGTGCGGGCTCCTGTTGTACACTCGGGATGACCTAGCCCCCTCCAAGTCAGAGGTGGGTGAGAAGTAGCAATTCCAACAGACAAGGATGATCCTCCCTATTTATCCCTACCTCGGGCTCATTTTATCCTGGGCTGCATCACTTAAACTCAAAACACACTTTTACTATTCAGGGGTCAGTCCTTGTAGCCATCACATTGTGCTATTCTCCACACCCTACGCGTGGGTCCACAGGAAACTGTAAACAGGTCTGGCTTTCCATGTCACCACTCACACAAGCCAGTGCTTTTCCACACTTGATCTACAGATCACAGACACGTGAGGATTATGCAAAAGAACAAGAACAAAGCTTTATTATAAGTTATGAAGACAACACAAGGGTATCCCCTTGTTCCAGGACTGAAGGGGACGAGGCTAGGGCCTCTTGTTTACTGTCCTGAGGACTCTGACCGCTGGGACCATCCACCTTTGGGGGGAAGACTGCAGGCCGGGGGTGGGAACGGAATGCTGTATCTCTGGGTTCCCAGTTTGCTCCAGGATTACAGAGGTTAGGGCTAAGACATCCGTTTCACATCGAAACAGGGTCCACACGAGGCCCAGCCTGGGAGGACCCTCCCCGAACTTATTGGCTCAGGCCAACTTTCTCCTCTTACACCCCAAGGTAATAATGAATCTCGGCCTGGAGGAGAATGACTTGGTCGATGGCCCAGTGGTTTTATGTCCAGCCAAGGGCCTTGCCCTAACAGCAAGGCGGCACCTTGCTGTGCCCACTGCGGAGGTGAGGCTGCTAGGAGTAGAGGCGGGAACCGACAGGCCCCTAAAGGCAGCCTTGGCTGGGCATGGGCTGGGCCCTCCGCTGGAAGTAGGGGGGCCCTGCCTGGGTGTGCCCCCAGGGATGTGACTTAAGATGGGGGCAGTAGTGTCTTCCAACCGAAGCTTCTTCTTATTGCTGGGTCCCGTGGTCACCATGGGGGTAGCTCTGGTGAGGAGAGGGCCCCGGAGTTCAGGCCCACGCTTCCCCCATCGCTGTGTGTGGTGCTAGGGGAGGGGGGGCCCTGGTTCCTGCCGTAATTCTGAGAGCTGCAAAGAGGCAGCTCAGATCTTGGGCAGCCGCTGGGCTCCCAAAACCCAGCTGGGTGCTGGCATGGGTGCCCCCGGTGGAATTTGTGGATGAAGCACCCCCAGAAGATGCTTCTGTGCGGCTGCGCTTAGCTGGGGGTGCTGGAGCACAGGCGAAGGCTGGAGCTTGCCGTTTCAAATGGGTGCCCACGGTGCAATTTGTGGATGAAGCACCCCCAGAAGATGCTTCTGCGCGGCTGCGCTTAGCTGGGGGTGCTGGAGCACAGGCGAAGGCTGGAGCTTGCCGTTTCAAATACAGGGTTCCTCGCTGCTGCCCATCAGGCCCCCCAGAGATGGAGCAGGGAAGGGAAGCCGCAGCAGCGGCAGGAGCGGGCCAGTCAGGGGCCAGGCTTCCGAGGATGCGCCGGAGCGCTGCTTCCTTCTCCGAGTCTAGGTCTGCGGCGGTGACCCGGAAACCCAGCTGAGGGGGTGAGGGCAGCCTCAGAGGCTCCCCTCGCCTGTGCGGCAGCAGAGGAAACCTGCGTTTTCGGGGCCTGGGACTGTCAGATGTGGGGGAGCAGTTCCTCCAGGCCGGTTTCTGCCCTCTTGTTGCCTCTGCATCCTTGTCAGGCTGGCTTTTCCTCTGGGAAACCACCGGAGCTGCAGAGGGCGACGGAGGGCCCTCCTCGCTCCCTTTCTTTGAGGACTTCTGGGGCAGCCCTTGCGGTATGGCGGGACCCCTCCTACTGTTCACGGGCGGGAAACCTCGGGTGGAGCTATACGAGCTCGTGATGGCGTTTCTTTTAGGGCAGGAGCTCATACAGGAGGTGTGGCGTGTCCTGTTGGAACTGTCTTCTGCCCTCTTGGCGTGGAGGTTTCTCTGCAGAGGTCCAGGCCTGGGCACGAATAAAGTGACCCCCAGGGGCCTAAATGCAGATCGTGTGCCCCCGGTGCCATCGGGGCCGCTTCTCTGGTCGTTGTTCCCCCCTATGACTGTGGGGACGTCCTCCTGCTTGGCCATCCCTTTCCCGCTCTCTCCCAGGGCCCTCAACGCCGTCTGCTCTGTGCTGCACTTTGGGACACAGCTGGGTGTCGTGGGCGGCACTGGCTGCCCCCGCGCCACACTGACAGCGTCTGTGTCCACTGCGGACACTGAGCTGCGGGACATCATGGAGGCGAGAGCACCCATCACCGCCTTCTTCCGACGGCCTCGGCTGCAGATGGTCCTTATGGACCCCCAGAAAGGAGCGCAGGGCCTGCGGGATGGTAGAATGGGGTCTCAGAGACTCTGTGGCAAAGCCCAGATGCAGAGTCACTGGACACTTGTGGGCTGGCCTGCGAGTGGATAGCTGGCCATAGACAGCTGGGTGACCCGGGCCGGCCACGGGAAGCCTGTGGGCGCGGGGAGCGGGCTGGGGGCAGCCGAGCCCTCCTGGCAGGTGCTGGTCCCCCAGTGCCCGGGGCGGGGGTGAGGGGCAGGGCCTACCTAAGTAACTGCCCGTAGAGGACTTGGGTGAGATCGGTCCTTGGATAGAGGCTGGGCGCCGAGCACTCTCCTTCAGCTGCCAAGTCGGCCAAAAGCAGAGTGCGCACTGTTTGGCCTGTTGCTGGTACTTATAGCCCTGCAACCTGTGAGCGAACAATGGGCTTGCGTTTGCGGGACGCAATAAAGAGGTTAGCGAGGGGTGGCGCATGCGCAGAGTACACGTCACGCCCTGGGGCGCACAGGTGAGGATACGCGCCTGGACCGTCTAGCGCTTCTGAATCTCCCGGGGTCTGAGGGTTGGAGGTGTTTGCCTTGAGGGTGATGAGCTTCCTGGCAGGACAGCTGGCCCTTCTCCCCTGGCCTGGCCCCAGTGCTGTCGGGGGAACTAACTGTACTGGACGGGGTCCCTGCCCAGCAAAGTGGAGCAAGGTTGCTGGCTGTGCAGCTCCCACAAGAGGCGGCAGCTTTGGCAGCAGCGCCTCTGCGTCCTCCTGCCCTTTCCCCTGGCGGCACTGGAGGGGAGAGCCGCTAAGAACGGAAGTGCCCACACCACCCAGATCCTGCTGGGGTGACACCTGAAGTGGTGGCCAGGGCTGGCTGAGAGGGCCATACTTACCATATGACCCAAAAGCGCACTCCTAGGCAATTAACCAAGAGAAAATCTTTTCACAAAACAGGTATGTGAATGTTTTAGCTATCTTGTCCACAATTCCTAAATACAGGACTATTGAGGTGATCCAATTTTCTTGAGTTTGTCATTTTTAAATTGTTCTTGGAATAACACTATGTATGCGTATTGTTTCACAGTCTAGAGTTAATATTTTACCAATTCAATAAAATCCAGAAGCCTTACATCCATATAGATTCTTTTACCTTCCACTCTTTGTTATAGCTGTCATATGGGTCGCCTTTCTATGACTTGAACGCCACCCTCTGAGACTGTGGTATCCTTCTTTCATACATATACAGGGAATTCCCTGGCGGTCCAGTGGTTAGGACTCAGCACTTTCACTGCTGGGGCCCCGGGTTCGGTCCCTGGTAGGGGAACTAAGATCCCGCAAGCCACGCAGGCGCGGCCAAAAAAAAAAAAAAAAAAAAAAAAAGTCATACATATATAACATCATGTAAGAGGATCATTTTTCCAGATACGTGCCATTGTTGTTGCCCTTCCTTTGTTCCTGAAGTTGCAAGCTTACTTCTTTCTTGTGTCATTTCACTTCAGCCTGAAGAAGTTCCTTTCATGTAATATTTTTAGAGCAAATTGTCTGGTGATGAATTCTCTTAGTTTTCTCTCATCTCCATCAGCCTTCGTTTTGGCTTTTGTTTGGCTTTCAGTCTTTAAGGATATCCCTGCTTTAAGGATATAATATCCTGGTTTGGTCTTTTCCTTTAATACTTTAAAGATGTTATTCCATTCTTTTCTGGTCTCAGTGTTTTCTGATGAGAAATCACAGTCCTTCAAGTTGACATTCTGTGATGTATAACAGGTCGTTTTCTTTTGTCTTTTCACTTTCTGAATGGTGTCCTTTGAATCACAACAGTTTTACATTTTAGTGATGTGTCACTTATGCATAAGGGAGTCTTACTGGCCGGGAATTATTTAGACATTAAATCACATCCTCCTCAGTATTTTGGTTCTATAAATTAAAAGCTAAATGTGAAAGGGTTAGGGAAAGATTTGAATTCGTTCATTGCAAACTTTGCTATAGATGCTAAAGAACTCATCAGGGACATGTCATTCCCCTGTTCAAATATATCTATATTTTTTCTTATTTACAACGTTGTGTTTAATTTCTGCTGTACAGCAAAGTGACTCAGTTATACACATGTATAGTCTTTTTCATATTATTTTCCATTATGGTTTATCACAGGATATTGAATATAGTTCCCTGTGCTATACAGTAGGACCTTGATTTTTATCCATCCTATGTACAATAGTTTCCACCTTCTAATCCCAAACCCCCAATCCTTCCCTCCCTCACCCTCCCCCTGTCAACCGTAAGTCCTTTCTCTGTATCTGTGAGTCTGTTTTTGTCTCCTAGATATGTTCATTTGCACTTGTGCCTCCCTCAGAGGGACAAGAGGCGCCGCAAACTGGAAGTCTTTTAATCTTTTATAATTAAAATTAATGTTTGCTTCTTTCCTCTGCAAATAGTTCCCTTTCATCTTTATTTGTTGGAAAAGGGAAGAGATGTATTCATGGAGTCCTTCTGCTTTTTTTAAAGCAGAATGTCACAGATTGCTCCAGGAGATGTCACATCCTAGAATTAAAGCTTTCCTTGTTTGACCCATTCCAGAAAGTTTGATGCCAAGCCCATACTCTTTAGGGGAGATAGGTATGTAGGTGATTTGCCTAGGACTCTAAAAGTAAAAAAGTAGAAAATAAAAAAGAGATTTGCTGCATTAGAAAAGACTAGTGTGTAGAGTGCGGGCTCCTGTTGTACACTCGGGATGACCTAGCCCCCTCCAAGTCAGAGGTGGGTGAGAAGTAGCAATTCCAACAGACAAGGATGATCCTCCCTATTTATCCCTACCTCGGGCTCATTTTATCCTGGGCTGCATCACTTAAACTCAAAACACACTTTTACTATTCAGGGGTCAGTCCTTGTAGCCATCACATTGTGCTATTCTCCACACCCTACGCGTGGGTCCACAGGAAACTGTAAACAGGTCTGGCTTTCCATGTCACCACTCACACAAGCCAGTGCTTTTCCACACTTGATCTACAGATCACAGACACGTGAGGATTATGCAAAAGAACAAGAACAAAGCTTTATTATAAGTTATGAAGACAACACAAGGGTATCCCCTTGTTCCAGGACTGAAGGGGACGAGGCTAGGGCCTCTTGTTTACTGTCCTGAGGACTCTGACCGCTGGGACCATCCACCTTTGGGGGGAAGACTGCAGGCCGGGGGTGGGAACGGAATGCTGTATCTCTGGGTTCCCAGTTTGCTCCAGGATTACAGAGGTTAGGGCTAAGACATCCGTTTCACATCGAAACAGGGTCCACACGAGGCCCAGCCTGGGAGGACCCTCCCCGAACTTATTGGCTCAGGCCAACTTTCTCCTCTTACACCCCAAGGTAATAATGAATCTCGGCCTGGAGGAGAATGACTTGGTCGATGGCCCAGTGGTTTTATGTCCAGCCAAGGGCCTTGCCCTAACAGCAAGGCGGCACCTTGCTGTGCCCACTGCGGAGGTGAGGCTGCTAGGAGTAGAGGCGGGAACCGACAGGCCCCTAAAGGCAGCCTTGGCTGGGCATGGGCTGGGCCCTCCGCTGGAAGTAGGGGGGCCCTGCCTGGGTGTGCCCCCAGGGATGTGACTTAAGATGGGGGCAGTAGTGTCTTCCAACCGAAGCTTCTTCTTATTGCTGGGTCCCGTGGTCACCATGGGGGTAGCTCTGGTGAGGAGAGGGCCCCGGAGTTCAGGCCCACGCTTCCCCCATCGCTGTGTGTGGTGCTAGGGGAGGGGGGGCCCTGGTTCCTGCCGTAATTCTGAGAGCTGCAAAGAGGCAGCTCAGATCTTGGGCAGCCGCTGGGCTCCCAAAACCCAGCTGGGTGCTGGCATGGGTGCCCCCGGTGGAATTTGTGGATGAAGCACCCCCAGAAGATGCTTCTGTGCGGCTGCGCTTAGCTGGGGGTGCTGGAGCACAGGCGAAGGCTGGAGCTTGCCGTTTCAAATGGGTGCCCACGGTGCAATTTGTGGATGAAGCACCCCCAGAAGATGCTTCTGCGCGGCTGCGCTTAGCTGGGGGTGCTGGAGCACAGGCGAAGGCTGGAGCTTGCCGTTTCAAATACAGGGTTCCTCGCTGCTGCCCATCAGGCCCCCCAGAGATGGAGCAGGGAAGGGAAGCCGCAGCAGCGGCAGGAGCGGGCCAGTCAGGAGCCAGGCTTCCGAGGATGCGCCGGAGCGCTGCTTCCTTCTCCGAGTCTAGGTCTGCGGCGGTGACCCGGAAACCCAGCTGAGGGGGTGAGGGCAGCCTCAGAGGCTCCCCTCGCCTGTGCGGCAGCAGAGGAAACCTGCGTTTTCGGGGCCTGGGACTGTCAGATGTGGGGGAGCAGTTCCTCCAGGCCGGTTTCTGCCCTCTTGTTGCCTCTGCATCCTTGTCAGGCTGGCTTTTCCTCTGGGAAACCACCGGAGCTGCAGAGGGCGACGGAGGGCCCTCCTCGCTCCCTTTCTTTGAGGACTTCTGGGGCAGCCCTTGCGGTATGGCGGGACCCCTCCTACTGTTCACGGGCGGGAAACCTCGGGTGGAGCTATACGAGCTCGTGATGGCGTTTCTTTTAGGGCAGGAGCTCATACAGGAGGTGTGGCGTGTCCTGTTGGAACTGTCTTCTGCCCTCTTGGCGTGGAGGTTTCTCTGCAGAGGTCCAGGCCTGGGCACGAATAAAGTGACCCCCAGGGGCCTAAATGCAGATCGTGTGCCCCCGGTGCCATCGGGGCCGCTTCTCTGGTCGTTGTTCCCCCCTATGACTGTGGGGACGTCCTCCTGCTTGGCCATCCCTTTCCCGCTCTCTCCCAGGGCCCTCAACGCCGTCTGCTCTGTGCTGCACTTTGGGACACAGCTGGGTGTCGTGGGCGGCACTGGCTGCCCCCGCGCCACACTGACAGCGTCTGTGTCCACTGCGGACACTGAGCTGCGGGACATCATGGAGGCGAGAGCACCCATCACCGCCTTCTTCCGACGGCCTCGGCTGCAGATGGTCCTTATGGACCCCCAGAAAGGAGCGCAGGGCCTGCGGGATGGTAGAATGGGGTCTCAGAGACTCTGTGGCAAAGCCCAGATGCAGAGTCACTGGACACTTGTGGGCTGGCCTGCGAGTGGATAGCTGGCCATAGACAGCTGGGTGACCCGGGCCGGCCACGGGAAGCCTGTGGGCGCGGGGAGCGGGCTGGGGGCAGCCGAGCCCTCCTGGCAGGTGCTGGTCCCCCAGTGCCCGGGGCGGGGGTGAGGGGCAGGGCCTACCTAAGTAACTGCCCGTAGAGGACTTGGGTGAGATCGGTCCTTGGATAGAGGCTGGGCGCCGAGCACTCTCCTTCAGCTGCCAAGTCGGCCAAAAGCAGAGTGCGCACTGTTTGGCCTGTTGCTGGTACTTATAGCCCTGCAACCTGTGAGCGAACAATGGGCTTGCGTTTGCGGGACGCAATAAAGAGGTTAGCGAGGGGTGGCGCATGCGCAGAGTACACGTCACGCCCTGGGGCGCACAGGTGAGGATACGCGCCTGGACCGTCTAGCGCTTCTGAATCTCCCGGGGTCTGAGGGTTGGAGGTGTTTGCCTTGAGGGTGATGAGCTTCCTGGCAGGACAGCTGGCCCTTCTCCCCTGGCCTGGCCCCAGTGCTGTCGGGGGAACTAACTGTACTGGACGGGGTCCCTGCCCAGCAAAGTGGAGCAAGGTTGCTGGCTGTGCAGCTCCCACAAGAGGCGGCAGCTTTGGCAGCAGCGCCTCTGCGTCCTCCTGCCCTTTCCCCTGGCGGCACTGGAGGGGAGAGCCGCTAAGAACGGAAGTGCCCACACCACCCAGATCCTGCTGGGGTGACACCTGAAGTGGTGGCCAGGGCTGGCTGAGAGGGCCATACTTACCATATGACCCAAAAGCGCACTCCTAGGCAATTAACCAAGAGAAAATCTTTTCACAAAACAGGTATGTGAATGTTTTAGCTATCTTGTCCACAATTCCTAAATACAGGACTATTGAGGTGATCCAATTTTCTTGAGTTTGTCATTTTTAAATTGTTCTTGGAATAACACTATGTATGCGTATTGTTTCACAGTCTAGAGTTAATATTTTACCAATTCAATAAAATCCAGAAGCCTTACATCCATATAGATTCTTTTACCTTCCACTCTTTGTTATAGCTGTCATATGGGTCGCCTTTCTATGACTTGAACGCCACCCTCTGAGACTGTGGTATCCTTCTTTCATACATATACAGGGAATTCCCTGGCGGTCCAGTGGTTAGGACTCAGCACTTTCACTGCTGGGGCCCCGGGTTCGGTCCCTGGTAGGGGAACTAAGATCCCGCAAGCCACGCAGGCGCGGCCAAAAAAAAAAAAAAAAAAAAAAAAAGTCATACATATATAACATCATGTAAGAGGATCATTTTTCCAGATACGTGCCATTGTTGTTGCCCTTCCTTTGTTCCTGAAGTTGCAAGCTTACTTCTTTCTTGTGTCATTTCACTTCAGCCTGAAGAAGTTCCTTTCATGTAATATTTTTAGAGCAAATTGTCTGGTGATGAATTCTCTTAGTTTTCTCTCATCTCCATCAGCCTTCGTTTTGGCTTTTGTTTGGCTTTCAGTCTTTAAGGATATCCCTGCTTTAAGGATATAATATCCTGGTTTGGTCTTTTCCTTTAATACTTTAAAGATGTTATTCCATTCTTTTCTGGTCTCAGTGTTTTCTGATGAGAAATCACAGTCCTTCAAGTTGACATTCTGTGATGTATAACAGGTCGTTTTCTTTTGTCTTTTCACTTTCTGAATGGTGTCCTTTGAATCACAACAGTTTTACATTTTAGTGATGTGTCATTTATGCATAAGGGAGTCTTACTGGCCGGGAATTATTTAGACATTAAATCACATCCTCCTCAGTATTTTGGTTCTATAAATTAAAAGCTAAATGTGAAAGGGTTAGGGAAAGATTTGAATTCGTTCATTGCAAACTTTGCTATAGATGCTAAAGAACTCATCAGGGACATGTCATTCCCCTGTTCAAATATATCTATATTTTTTCTTATTTACAACGTTGTGTTTAATTTCTGCTGTACAGCAAAGTGACTCAGTTATACACATGTATAGTCTTTTTCATATTATTTTCCATTATGGTTTATCACAGGATATTGAATATAGTTCCCTGTGCTATACAGTAGGACCTTGATTTTTATCCATCCTATGTACAATAGTTTCCACCTTCTAATCCCAAACCCCCAATCCTTCCCTCCCTCACCCTCCCCCTGTCAACCGTAAGTCCTTTCTCTGTATCTGTGAGTCTGTTTTTGTCTCCTAGATATGTTCATTTGCACTTGTGCCTCCCTCAGAGGGACAAGAGGCGCCGCAAACTGGAAGTCTTTTAATCTTTTATAATTAAAATTAATGTTTGCTTCTTTCCTCTGCAAATAGTTCCCTTTCATCTTTATTTGTTGGAAAAGGGAAGAGATGTATTCATGGAGTCCTCCTGCTTTTTTTAAAGCAGAATGTCACAGATTGCTCCAGGAGATGTCACATCCTAGAATTAAAGCTTTCCTTGTTTGACCCATTCCAGAAAGTTTGATGCCAAGCCCATACTCTTTAGGGGAGATAGGTATGTAGGTGATTTGCCTAGGACTCTAAAAGTAAAAAAGTAGAAAATAAAAAAGAGATTTGCTGCATTAGAAAAGACTAGTGTGTAGAGTGCGGGCTCCTGTTGTACACTCGGGATGACCTAGCCCCCTCCAAGTCAGAGGTGGGTGAGAAGTAGCAATTCCAACAGACAAGGATGATCCTCCCTATTTATCCCTACCTCGGGCTCATTTTATCCTGGGCTGCATCACTTAAACTCAAAACACACTTTTACTATTCAGGGGTCAGTCCTTGTAGCCATCACATTGTGCTATTCTCCACACCCTACGCGTGGGTCCACAGGAAACTGTAAACAGGTCTGGCTTTCCATGTCACCACTCACACAAGCCAGTGCTTTTCCACACTTGATCTACAGATCACAGACACGTGAGGATTATGCAAAAGAACAAGAACAAAGCTTTATTATAAGTTATGAAGACAACACAAGGGTATCCCCTTGTTCCAGGACTGAAGGGGACGAGGCTAGGGCCTCTTGTTTACTGTCCTGAGGACTCTGACCGCTGGGACCATCCACCTTTGGGGGGAAGACTGCAGGCCGGGGGTGGGAACGGAATGCTGTATCTCTGGGTTCCCAGTTTGCTCCAGGATTACAGAGGTTAGGGCTAAGACATCCGTTTCACATCGAAACAGGGTCCACACGAGGCCCAGCCTGGGAGGACCCTCCCCGAGCTTATTGGCTCAGGCCAACTTTCTCCTCTTACACCCCAAGGTAATAATGAATCTCGGCCTGGAGGAGAATGACTTGGTCGATGGCCCAGTGGTTTTATGTCCAGCCAAGGGCCTTGCCCTAACAGCAAGGCGGCACCTTGCTGTGCCCACTGCGGAGGTGAGGCTGCTAGGAGTAGAGGCGGGAACCGACAGGCCCCTAAAGGCAGCCTTGGCTGGGCATGGGCTGGGCCCTCCGCTGGAAGTAGGGGGGCCCTGCCTGGGTGTGCCCCCAGGGATGTGACTTAAGATGGGGGCAGTAGTGTCTTCCAACCGAAGCTTCTTCTTATTGCTGGGTCCCGTGGTCACCATGGGGGTAGCTCTGGTGAGGAGAGGGCCCCGGAGTTCAGGCCCACGCTTCCCCCATCGCTGTGTGTGGTGCTAGGGGAGGGGGGGCCCTGGTTCCTGCCGTAATTCTGAGAGCTGCAAAGAGGCAGCTCAGATCTTGGGCAGCCGCTGGGCTCCCAAAACCCAGCTGGGTGCTGGCATGGGTGCCCCCGGTGGAATTTGTGGATGAAGCACCCCCAGAAGATGCTTCTGTGCGGCTGCGCTTAGCTGGGGGTGCTGGAGCACAGGCGAAGGCTGGAGCTTGCCGTTTCAAATGGGTGCCCACGGTGCAATTTGTGGATGAAGCACCCCCAGAAGATGCTTCTGCGCGGCTGCGCTTAGCTGGGGGTGCTGGAGCACAGGCGAAGGCTGGAGCTTGCCGTTTCAAATACAGGGTTCCTCGCTGCTGCCCATCAGGCCCCCCAGAGATGGAGCAGGGAAGGGAAGCCGCAGCAGCGGCAGGAGCGGGCCAGTCAGGGGCCAGGCTTCCGAGGATGCGCCGGAGCGCTGCTTCCTTCTCCGAGTCTAGGTCTGCGGCGGTGACCCGGAAACCCAGCTGAGGGGGTGAGGGCAGCCTCAGAGGCTCCCCTCGCCTGTGCGGCAGCAGAGGAAACCTGCGTTTTCGGGGCCTGGGACTGTCAGATGTGGGGGAGCAGTTCCTCCAGGCCGGTTTCTGCCCTCTTGTTGCCTCTGCATCCTTGTCAGGCTGGCTTTTCCTCTGGGAAACCACCGGAGCTGCAGAGGGCGACGGAGGGCCCTCCTCGCTCCCTTTCTTTGAGGACTTCTGGGGCAGCCCTTGCGGTATGGCGGGACCCCTCCTACTGTTCACGGGCGGGAAACCTCGGGTGGAGCTATACGAGCTCGTGATGGCGTTTCTTTTAGGGCAGGAGCTCATACAGGAGGTGTGGCGTGTCCTGTTGGAACTGTCTTCTGCCCTCTTGGCGTGGAGGTTTCTCTGCAGAGGTCCAGGCCTGGGCACGAATAAAGTGACCCCCAGGGGCCTAAATGCAGATCGTGTGCCCCCGGTGCCATCGGGGCCGCTTCTCTGGTCGTTGTTCCCCCCTATGACTGTGGGGACGTCCTCCTGCTTGGCCATCCCTTTCCCGCTCTCTCCCAGGGCCCTCAACGCCGTCTGCTCTGTGCTGCACTTTGGGACACAGCTGGGTGTCGTGGGCGGCACTGGCTGCCCCCGCGCCACACTGACAGCGTCTGTGTCCACTGCGGACACTGAGCTGCGGGACATCATGGAGGCGAGAGCACCCATCACCGCCTTCTTCCGACGGCCTCGGCTGCAGATGGTCCTTATGGACCCCCAGAAAGGAGCGCAGGGCCTGCGGGATGGTAGAATGGGGTCTCAGAGACTCTGTGGCAAAGCCCAGATGCAGAGTCACTGGACACTTGTGGGCTGGCCTGCGAGTGGATAGCTGGCCATAGACAGCTGGGTGACCCGGGCCGGCCACGGGAAGCCTGTGGGCGCGGGGAGCGGGCTGGGGGCAGCCGAGCCCTCCTGGCAGGTGCTGGTCCCCCAGTGCCCGGGGCGGGGGTGAGGGGCAGGGCCTACCTAAGTAACTGCCCGTAGAGGACTTGGGTGAGATCGGTCCTTGGATAGAGGCTGGGCGCCGAGCACTCTCCTTCAGCTGCCAAGTCGGCCAAAAGCAGAGTGCGCACTGTTTGGCCTGTTGCTGGTACTTATAGCCCTGCAACCTGTGAGCGAACAATGGGCTTGCGTTTGCGGGACGCAATAAAGAGGTTAGCGAGGGGTGGCGCATGCGCAGAGTACACGTCACGCCCTGGGGCGCACAGGTGAGGATACGCGCCTGGACCGTCTAGCGCTTCTGAATCTCCCGGGGTCTGAGGGTTGGAGGTGTTTGCCTTGAGGGTGATGAGCTTCCTGGCAGGACAGCTGGCCCTTCTCCCCTGGCCTGGCCCCAGTGCTGTCGGGGGAACTAACTGTACTGGACGGGGTCCCTGCCCAGCAAAGTGGAGCAAGGTTGCTGGCTGTGCAGCTCCCACAAGAGGCGGCAGCTTTGGCAGCAGCGCCTCTGCGTCCTCCTGCCCTTTCCCCTGGCGGCACTGGAGGGGAGAGCCGCTAAGAACGGAAGTGCCCACACCACCCAGATCCTGCTGGGGTGACACCTGAAGTGGTGGCCAGGGCTGGCTGAGAGGGCCATACTTACCATATGACCCAAAAGCGCACTCCTAGGCAATTAACCAAGAGAAAATCTTTTCACAAAACAGGTATGTGAATGTTTTAGCTATCTTGTCCACAATTCCTAAATACAGGACTATTGAGGTGATCCAATTTTCTTGAGTTTGTCATTTTTAAATTGTTCTTGGAATAACACTATGTATGCGTATTGTTTCACAGTCTAGAGTTAATATTTTACCAATTCAATAAAATCCAGAAGCCTTACATCCATATAGATTCTTTTACCTTCCACTCTTTGTTATAGCTGTCATATGGGTCGCCTTTCTATGACTTGAACGCCACCCTCTGAGACTGTGGTATCCTTCTTTCATACATATACAGGGAATTCCCTGGCGGTCCAGTGGTTAGGACTCAGCACTTTCACTGCTGGGGCCCCGGGTTCGGTCCCTGGTAGGGGAACTAAGATCCCGCAAGCCACGCAGGCGCGGCCAAAAAAAAAAAAAAAAAAAAAAAAAGTCATACATATATAACATCATGTAAGAGGATCATTTTTCCAGATACGTGCCATTGTTGTTGCCCTTCCTTTGTTCCTGAAGTTGCAAGCTTACTTCTTTCTTGTGTCATTTCACTTCAGCCTGAAGAAGTTCCTTTCATGTAATATTTTTAGAGCAAATTGTCTGGTGATGAATTCTCTTAGTTTTCTCTCATCTCCATCAGCCTTCGTTTTGGCTTTTGTTTGGCTTTCAGTCTTTAAGGATATCCCTGCTTTAAGGATATAATATCCTGGTTTGGTCTTTTCCTTTAATACTTTAAAGATGTTATTCCATTCTTTTCTGGTCTCAGTGTTTTCTGATGAGAAATCACAGTCCTTCAAGTTGACATTCTGTGATGTATAACAGGTCGTTTTCTTTTGTCTTTTCACTTTCTGAATGGTGTCCTTTGAATCACAACAGTTTTACATTTTAGTGATGTGTCACTTATGCATAAGGGAGTCTTACTGGCCGGGAATTATTTAGACATTAAATCACATCCTCCTCAGTATTTTGGTTCTATAAATTAAAAGCTAAATGTGAAAGGGTTAGGGAAAGATTTGAATTCGTTCATTGCAAACTTTGCTATAGATGCTAAAGAACTCATCAGGGACATGTCATTCCCCTGTTCAAATATATCTATATTTTTTCTTATTTACAACGTTGTGTTTAATTTCTGCTGTACAGCAAAGTGACTCAGTTATACACATGTATAGTCTTTTTCATATTATTTTCCATTATGGTTTATCACAGGATATTGAATATAGTTCCCTGTGCTATACAGTAGGACCTTGATTTTTATCCATCCTATGTACAATAGTTTCCACCTTCTAATCCCAAACCCCCAATCCTTCCCTCCCTCACCCTCCCCCTGTCAACCGTAAGTCCTTTCTCTGTATCTGTGAGTCTGTTTTTGTCTCCTAGATATGTTCATTTGCACTTGTGCCTCCCTCAGAGGGACAAGAGGCGCCGCAAACTGGAAGTCTTTTAATCTTTTATAATTAAAATTAATGTTTGCTTCTTTCCTCTGCAAATAGTTCCCTTTCATCTTTATTTGTTGGAAAAGGGAAGAGATGTATTCATGGAGTCCTTCTGCTTTTTTTAAAGCAGAATGTCACAGATTGCTCCAGGAGATGTCACATCCTAGAATTAAAGCTTTCCTTGTTTGACCCATTCCAGAAAGTTTGATGCCAAGCCCATACTCTTTAGGGGAGATAGGTATGTAGGTGATTTGCCTAGGACTCTAAAAGTAAAAAAGTAGAAAATAAAAAAGAGATTTGCTGCATTAGAAAAGACTAGTGTGTAGAGTGCGGGCTCCTGTTGTACACTCGGGATGACCTAGCCCCCTCCAAGTCAGAGGTGGGTGAGAAGTAGCAATTCCAACAGACAAGGATGATCCTCCCTATTTATCCCTACCTCGGGCTCATTTTATCCTGGGCTGCATCACTTAAACTCAAAACACACTTTTACTATTCAGGGGTCAGTCCTTGTAGCCATCACATTGTGCTATTCTCCACACCCTACGCGTGGGTCCACAGGAAACTGTAAACAGGTCTGGCTTTCCATGTCACCACTCACACAAGCCAGTGCTTTTCCACACTTGATCTACAGATCACAGACACGTGAGGATTATGCAAAAGAACAAGAACAAAGCTTTATTATAAGTTATGAAGACAACACAAGGGTATCCCCTTGTTCCAGGACTGAAGGGGACGAGGCTAGGGCCTCTTGTTTACTGTCCTGAGGACTCTGACCGCTGGGACCATCCACCTTTGGGGGGAAGACTGCAGGCCGGGGGTGGGAACGGAATGCTGTATCTCTGGGTTCCCAGTTTGCTCCAGGATTACAGAGGTTAGGGCTAAGACATCCGTTTCACATCGAAACAGGGTCCACACGAGGCCCAGCCTGGGAGGACCCTCCCCGAACTTATTGGCTCAGGCCAACTTTCTCCTCTTACACCCCAAGGTAATAATGAATCTCGGCCTGGAGGAGAATGACTTGGTCGATGGCCCAGTGGTTTTATGTCCAGCCAAGGGCCTTGCCCTAACAGCAAGGCGGCACCTTGCTGTGCCCACTGCGGAGGTGAGGCTGCTAGGAGTAGAGGCGGGAACCGACAGGCCCCTAAAGGCAGCCTTGGCTGGGCATGGGCTGGGCCCTCCGCTGGAAGTAGGGGGGCCCTGCCTGGGTGTGCCCCCAGGGATGTGACTTAAGATGGGGGCAGTAGTGTCTTCCAACCGAAGCTTCTTCTTATTGCTGGGTCCCGTGGTCACCATGGGGGTAGCTCTGGTGAGGAGAGGGCCCCGGAGTTCAGGCCCACGCTTCCCCCATCGCTGTGTGTGGTGCTAGGGGAGGGGGGGCCCTGGTTCCTGCCGTAATTCTGAGAGCTGCAAAGAGGCAGCTCAGATCTTGGGCAGCCGCTGGGCTCCCAAAACCCAGCTGGGTGCTGGCATGGGTGCCCCCGGTGGAATTTGTGGATGAAGCACCCCCAGAAGATGCTTCTGTGCGGCTGCGCTTAGCTGGGGGTGCTGGAGCACAGGCGAAGGCTGGAGCTTGCCGTTTCAAATGGGTGCCCACGGTGCAATTTGTGGATGAAGCACCCCCAGAAGATGCTTCTGCGCGGCTGCGCTTAGCTGGGGGTGCTGGAGCACAGGCGAAGGCTGGAGCTTGCCGTTTCAAATACAGGGTTCCTCGCTGCTGCCCATCAGGCCCCCCAGAGATGGAGCAGGGAAGGGAAGCCGCAGCAGCGGCAGGAGCGGGCCAGTCAGGGGCCAGGCTTCCGAGGATGCGCCGGAGCGCTGCTTCCTTCTCCGAGTCTAGGTCTGCGGCGGTGACCCGGAAACCCAGCTGAGGGGGTGAGGGCAGCCTCAGAGGCTCCCCTCGCCTGTGCGGCAGCAGAGGAAACCTGCGTTTTCGGGGCCTGGGACTGTCAGATGTGGGGGAGCAGTTCCTCCAGGCCGGTTTCTGCCCTCTTGTTGCCTCTGCATCCTTGTCAGGCTGGCTTTTCCTCTGGGAAACCACCGGAGCTGCAGAGGGCGACGGAGGGCCCTCCTCGCTCCCTTTCTTTGAGGACTTCTGGGGCAGCCCTTGCGGTATGGCGGGACCCCTCCTACTGTTCACGGGCGGGAAACCTCGGGTGGAGCTATACGAGCTCGTGATGGCGTTTCTTTTAGGGCAGGAGCTCATACAGGAGGTGTGGCGTGTCCTGTTGGAACTGTCTTCTGCCCTCTTGGCGTGGAGGTTTCTCTGCAGAGGTCCAGGCCTGGGCACGAATAAAGTGACCCCCAGGGGCCTAAATGCAGATCGTGTGCCCCCGGTGCCATCGGGGCCGCTTCTCTGGTCGTTGTTCCCCCCTATGACTGTGGGGACGTCCTCCTGCTTGGCCATCCCTTTCCCGCTCTCTCCCAGGGCCCTCAACGCCGTCTGCTCTGTGCTGCACTTTGGGACACAGCTGGGTGTCGTGGGCGGCACTGGCTGCCCCCGCGCCACACTGACAGCGTCTGTGTCCACTGCGGACACTGAGCTGCGGGACATCATGGAGGCGAGAGCACCCATCACCGCCTTCTTCCGACGGCCTCGGCTGCAGATGGTCCTTATGGACCCCCAGAAAGGAGCGCAGGGCCTGCGGGATGGTAGAATGGGGTCTCAGAGACTCTGTGGCAAAGCCCAGATGCAGAGTCACTGGACACTTGTGGGCTGGCCTGCGAGTGGATAGCTGGCCATAGACAGCTGGGTGACCCGGGCCGGCCACGGGAAGCCTGTGGGCGCGGGGAGCGGGCTGGGGGCAGCCGAGCCCTCCTGGCAGGTGCTGGTCCCCCAGTGCCCGGGGCGGGGGTGAGGGGCAGGGCCTACCTAAGTAACTGCCCGTAGAGGACTTGGGTGAGATCGGTCCTTGGATAGAGGCTGGGCGCCGAGCACTCTCCTTCAGCTGCCAAGTCGGCCAAAAGCAGAGTGCGCACTGTTTGGCCTGTTGCTGGTACTTATAGCCCTGCAACCTGTGAGCGAACAATGGGCTTGCGTTTGCGGGACGCAATAAAGAGGTTAGCGAGGGGTGGCGCATGCGCAGAGTACACGTCACGCCCTGGGGCGCACAGGTGAGGATACGCGCCTGGACCATCTAGCGCTTCTGAATCTCCCGGGGTCTGAGGGTTGGAGGTGTTTGCCTTGAGGGTGATGAGCTTCCTGGCAGGACAGCTGGCCCTTCTCCCCTGGCCTGGCCCCAGTGCTGTCGGGGGAACTAACTGTACTGGACGGGGTCCCTGCCCAGCAAAGTGGAGCAAGGTTGCTGGCTGTGCAGCTCCCACAAGAGGCGGCAGCTTTGGCAGCAGCGCCTCTGCGTCCTCCTGCCCTTTCCCCTGGCGGCACTGGAGGGGAGAGCCGCTAAGAACGGAAGTGCCCACACCACCCAGATCCTGCTGGGGTGACACCTGAAGTGGTGGCCAGGGCTGGCTGAGAGGGCCATACTTACCATATGACCCAAAAGCGCACTCCTAGGCAATTAACCAAGAGAAAATCTTTTCACAAAACAGGTATGTGAATGTTTTAGCTATCTTGTCCACAATTCCTAAATACAGGACTATTGAGGTGATCCAATTTTCTTGAGTTTGTCATTTTTAAATTGTTCTTGGAATAACACTATGTATGCGTATTGTTTCACAGTCTAGAGTTAATATTTTACCAATTCAATAAAATCCAGAAGCCTTACATCCATATAGATTCTTTTACCTTCCACTCTTTGTTATAGCTGTCATATGGGTCGCCTTTCTATGACTTGAACGCCACCCTCTGAGACTGTGGTATCCTTCTTTCATACATATACAGGGAATTCCCTGGCGGTCCAGTGGTTAGGACTCAGCACTTTCACTGCTGGGGCCCCGGGTTCGGTCCCTGGTAGGGGAACTAAGATCCCGCAAGCCACGCAGGCGCGGCCAAAAAAAAAAAAAACTCATACATATATAACATCATGTAAGAGGATCATTTTTCCAGATACGTGCCATTGTTGTTGCCCTTCCTTTGTTCCTGAAGTTGCAAGCTTACTTCTTTCTTGTGTCATTTCACTTCAGCCTGAAGAAGTTCCTTTCATGTAATATTTTTAGAGCAAATTGTCTGGTGATGAATTCTCTTAGTTTTCTCTCATCTCCATCAGCCTTCGTTTTGGCTTTTGTTTGGCTTTCAGTCTTTAAGGATATCCCTGCTTTAAGGATATAATATCCTGGTTTGGTCTTTTCCTTTAATACTTTAAAGATGTTATTCCATTCTTTTCTGGTCTCAGTGTTTTCTGATGAGAAATCACAGTCCTTCAAGTTGACATTCTGTGATGTATAACAGGTCGTTTTCTTTTGTCTTTTCACTTTCTGAATGGTGTCCTTTGAATCACAACAGTTTTACATTTTAGTGATGTGTCATTTATGCATAAGGGAGTCTTACTGGCCGGGAATTATTTAGACATTAAATCACATCCTCCTCAGTATTTTGGTTCTATAAATTAAAAGCTAAATGTGAAAGGGTTAGGGAAAGATTTGAATTCGTTCATTGCAAACTTTGCTATAGATGCTAAAGAACTCATCAGGGACATGTCATTCCCCTGTTCAAATATATCTATATTTTTTCTTATTTACAACGTTGTGTTTAATTTCTGCTGTACAGCAAAGTGACTCAGTTATACACATGTATAGTCTTTTTCATATTATTTTCCATTATGGTTTATCACAGGATATTGAATATAGTTCCCTGTGCTATACAGTAGGACCTTGATTTTTATCCATCCTATGTACAATAGTTTCCACCTTCTAATCCCAAACCCCCAATCCTTCCCTCCCTCACCCTCCCCCTGTCAACCGTAAGTCCTTTCTCTGTATCTGTGAGTCTGTTTTTGTCTCCTAGATATGTTCATTTGCACTTGTGCCTCCCTCAGAGGGACAAGAGGCGCCGCAAACTGGAAGTCTTTTAATCTTTTATAATTAAAATTAATGTTTGCTTCTTTCCTCTGCAAATAGTTCCCTTTCATCTTTATTTGTTGGAAAAGGGAAGAGATGTATTCATGGAGTCCTTCTGCTTTTTTTAAAGCAGAATGTCACAGATTGCTCCAGGAGATGTCACATCCTAGAATTAAAGCTTTCCTTGTTTGACCCATTCCAGAAAGTTTGATGCCAAGCCCATACTCTTTAGGGGAGATAGGTATGTAGGTGATTTGCCTAGGACTCTAAAAGTAAAAAAGTAGAAAATAAAAAAGAGATTTGCTGCATTAGAAAAGACTAGTGTGTAGAGTGCGGGCTCCTGTTGTACACTCGGGATGACCTAGCCCCCTCCAAGTCAGAGGTGGGTGAGAAGTAGCAATTCCAACAGACAAGGATGATCCTCCCTATTTATCCCTACCTCGGGCTCATTTTATCCTGGGCTGCATCACTTAAACTCAAAACACACTTTTACTATTCAGGGGTCAGTCCTTGTAGCCATCACATTGTGCTATTCTCCACACCCTACGCGTGGGTCCACAGGAAACTGTAAACAGGTCTGGCTTTCCATGTCACCACTCACACAAGCCAGTGCTTTTCCACACTTGATCTACAGATCACAGACACGTGAGGATTATGCAAAAGAACAAGAACAAAGCTTTATTATAAGTTATGAAGACAACACAAGGGTATCCCCTTGTTCCAGGACTGAAGGGGACGAGGCTAGGGCCTCTTGTTTACTGTCCTGAGGACTCTGACCGCTGGGACCATCCACCTTTGGGGGGAAGACTGCAGGCCGGGGGTGGGAACGGAATGCTGTATCTCTGGGTTCCCAGTTTGCTCCAGGATTACAGAGGTTAGGGCTAAGACATCCGTTTCACATCGAAACAGGGTCCACACGAGGCCCAGCCTGGGAGGACCCTCCCCGAGCTTATTGGCTCAGGCCAACTTTCTCCTCTTACACCCCAAGGTAATAATGAATCTCGGCCTGGAGGAGAATGACTTGGTCGATGGCCCAGTGGTTTTATGTCCAGCCAAGGGCCTTGCCCTAACAGCAAGGCGGCACCTTGCTGTGCCCACTGCGGAGGTGAGGCTGCTAGGAGTAGAGGCGGGAACCGACAGGCCCCTAAAGGCAGCCTTGGCTGGGCATGGGCTGGGCCCTCCGCTGGAAGTAGGGGGGCCCTGCCTGGGTGTGCCCCCAGGGATGTGACTTAAGATGGGGGCAGTAGTGTCTTCCAACCGAAGCTTCTTCTTATTGCTGGGTCCCGTGGTCACCATGGGGGTAGCTCTGGTGAGGAGAGGGCCCCGGAGTTCAGGCCCACGCTTCCCCCATCGCTGTGTGTGGTGCTAGGGGAGGGGGGGCCCTGGTTCCTGCCGTAATTCTGAGAGCTGCAAAGAGGCAGCTCAGATCTTGGGCAGCCGCTGGGCTCCCAAAACCCAGCTGGGTGCTGGCATGGGTGCCCCCGGTGGAATTTGTGGATGAAGCACCCCCAGAAGATGCTTCTGTGCGGCTGCGCTTAGCTGGGGGTGCTGGAGCACAGGCGAAGGCTGGAGCTTGCCGTTTCAAATGGGTGCCCACGGTGCAATTTGTGGATGAAGCACCCCCAGAAGATGCTTCTGCGCGGCTGCGCTTAGCTGGGGGTGCTGGAGCACAGGCGAAGGCTGGAGCTTGCCGTTTCAAATACAGGGTTCCTCGCTGCTGCCCATCAGGCCCCCCAGAGATGGAGCAGGGAAGGGAAGCCGCAGCAGCGGCAGGAGCGGGCCAGTCAGGGGCCAGGCTTCCGAGGATGCGCCGGAGCGCTGCTTCCTTCTCCGAGTCTAGGTCTGCGGCGGTGACCCGGAAACCCAGCTGAGGGGGTGAGGGCAGCCTCAGAGGCTCCCCTCGCCTGTGCGGCAGCAGAGGAAACCTGCGTTTTCGGGGCCTGGGACTGTCAGATGTGGGGGAGCAGTTCCTCCAGGCCGGTTTCTGCCCTCTTGTTGCCTCTGCATCCTTGTCAGGCTGGCTTTTCCTCTGGGAAACCACCGGAGCTGCAGAGGGCGACGGAGGGCCCTCCTCGCTCCCTTTCTTTGAGGACTTCTGGGGCAGCCCTTGCGGTATGGCGGGACCCCTCCTACTGTTCACGGGCGGGAAACCTCGGGTGGAGCTATACGAGCTCGTGATGGCGTTTCTTTTAGGGCAGGAGCTCATACAGGAGGTGTGGCGTGTCCTGTTGGAACTGTCTTCTGCCCTCTTGGCGTGGAGGTTTCTCTGCAGAGGTCCAGGCCTGGGCACGAATAAAGTGACCCCCAGGGGCCTAAATGCAGATCGTGTGCCCCCGGTGCCATCGGGGCCGCTTCTCTGGTCGTTGTTCCCCCCTATGACTGTGGGGACGTCCTCCTGCTTGGCCATCCCTTTCCCGCTCTCTCCCAGGGCCCTCAACGCCGTCTGCTCTGTGCTGCACTTTGGGACACAGCTGGGTGTCGTGGGCGGCACTGGCTGCCCCCGCGCCACACTGACAGCGTCTGTGTCCACTGCGGACACTGAGCTGCGGGACATCATGGAGGCGAGAGCACCCATCACCGCCTTCTTCCGACGGCCTCGGCTGCAGATGGTCCTTATGGACCCCCAGAAAGGAGCGCAGGGCCTGCGGGATGGTAGAATGGGGTCTCAGAGACTCTGTGGCAAAGCCCAGATGCAGAGTCACTGGACACTTGTGGGCTGGCCTGCGAGTGGATAGCTGGCCATAGACAGCTGGGTGACCCGGGCCGGCCACGGGAAGCCTGTGGGCGCGGGGAGCGGGCTGGGGGCAGCCGAGCCCTCCTGGCAGGTGCTGGTCCCCCAGTGCCCGGGGCGGGGGTGAGGGGCAGGGCCTACCTAAGTAACTGCCCGTAGAGGACTTGGGTGAGATCGGTCCTTGGATAGAGGCTGGGCGCCGAGCACTCTCCTTCAGCTGCCAAGTCGGCCAAAAGCAGAGTGCGCACTGTTTGGCCTGTTGCTGGTACTTATAGCCCTGCAACCTGTGAGCGAACAATGGGCTTGCGTTTGCGGGACGCAATAAAGAGGTTAGCGAGGGGTGGCGCATGCGCAGAGTACACGTCACGCCCTGGGGCGCACAGGTGAGGATACGCGCCTGGACCGTCTAGCGCTTCTGAATCTCCCGGGGTCTGAGGGTTGGAGGTGTTTGCCTTGAGGGTGATGAGCTTCCTGGCAGGACAGCTGGCCCTTCTCCCCTGGCCTGGCCCCAGTGCTGTCGGGGGAACTAACTGTACTGGACGGGGTCCCTGCCCAGCAAAGTGGAGCAAGGTTGCTGGCTGTGCAGCTCCCACAAGAGGCGGCAGCTTTGGCAGCAGCGCCTCTGCGTCCTCCTGCCCTTTCCCCTGGCGGCACTGGAGGGGAGAGCCGCTAAGAACGGAAGTGCCCACACCACCCAGATCCTGCTGGGGTGACACCTGAAGTGGTGGCCAGGGCTGGCTGAGAGGGCCATACTTACCATATGACCCAAAAGCGCACTCCTAGGCAATTAACCAAGAGAAAATCTTTTCACAAAACAGGTATGTGAATGTTTTAGCTATCTTGTCCACAATTCCTAAATACAGGACTATTGAGGTGATCCAATTTTCTTGAGTTTGTCATTTTTAAATTGTTCTTGGAATAACACTATGTATGCGTATTGTTTCACAGTCTAGAGTTAATATTTTACCAATTCAATAAAATCCAGAAGCCTTACATCCATATAGATTCTTTTACCTTCCACTCTTTGTTATAGCTGTCATATGGGTCGCCTTTCTATGACTTGAACGCCACCCTCTGAGACTGTGGTATCCTTCTTTCATACATATACAGGGAATTCCCTGGCGGTCCAGTGGTTAGGACTCAGCACTTTCACTGCTGGGGCCCCGGGTTCGGTCCCTGGTAGGGGAACTAAGATCCCGCAAGCCACGCAGGCGCGGCCAAAAAAAAAAAAAAAAAAAAAAAAACTCATACATATATAACATCATGTAAGAGGATCATTTTTCCAGATACGTGCCATTGTTGTTGCCCTTCCTTTGTTCCTGAAGTTGCAAGCTTACTTCTTTCTTGTGTCATTTCACTTCAGCCTGAAGAAGTTCCTTTCATGTAATATTTTTAGAGCAAATTGTCTGGTGATGAATTCTCTTAGTTTTCTCTCATCTCCATCAGCCTTCGTTTTGGCTTTTGTTTGGCTTTCAGTCTTTAAGGATATCCCTGCTTTAAGGATATAATATCCTGGTTTGGTCTTTTCCTTTAATACTTTAAAGATGTTATTCCATTCTTTTCTGGTCTCAGTGTTTTCTGATGAGAAATCACAGTCCTTCAAGTTGACATTCTGTGATGTATAACAGGTCGTTTTCTTTTGTCTTTTCACTTTCTGAATGGTGTCCTTTGAATCACAACAGTTTTACATTTTAGTGATGTGTCATTTATGCATAAGGGAGTCTTACTGGCCGGGAATTATTTAGACATTAAATCACATCCTCCTCAGTATTTTGGTTCTATAAATTAAAAGCTAAATGTGAAAGGGTTAGGGAAAGATTTGAATTCGTTCATTGCAAACTTTGCTATAGATGCTAAAGAACTCATCAGGGACATGTCATTCCCCTGTTCAAATATATCTATATTTTTTCTTATTTACAACGTTGTGTTTAATTTCTGCTGTACAGCAAAGTGACTCAGTTATACACATGTATAGTCTTTTTCATATTATTTTCCATTATGGTTTATCACAGGATATTGAATATAGTTCCCTGTGCTATACAGTAGGACCTTGATTTTTATCCATCCTATGTACAATAGTTTCCACCTTCTAATCCCAAACCCCCAATCCTTCCCTCCCTCACCCTCCCCCTGTCAACCGTAAGTCCTTTCTCTGTATCTGTGAGTCTGTTTTTGTCTCCTAGATATGTTCATTTGCACTTGTGCCTCCCTCAGAGGGACAAGAGGCGCCGCAAACTGGAAGTCTTTTAATCTTTTATAATTAAAATTAATGTTTGCTTCTTTCCTCTGCAAATAGTTCCCTTTCATCTTTATTTGTTGGAAAAGGGAAGAGATGTATTCATGGAGTCCTTCTGCTTTTTTTAAAGCAGAATGTCACAGATTGCTCCAGGAGATGTCACATCCTAGAATTAAAGCTTTCCTTGTTTGACCCATTCCAGAAAGTTTGATGCCAAGCCCATACTCTTTAGGGGAGATAGGTATGTAGGTGATTTGCCTAGGACTCTAAAAGTAAAAAAGTAGAAAATAAAAAAGAGATTTGCTGCATTAGAAAAGACTAGTGTGTAGAGTGCGGGCTCCTGTTGTACACTCGGGATGACCTAGCCCCCTCCAAGTCAGAGGTGGGTGAGAAGTAGCAATTCCAACAGACAAGGATGATCCTCCCTATTTATCCCTACCTCGGGCTCATTTTATCCTGGGCTGCATCACTTAAACTCAAAACACACTTTTACTATTCAGGGGTCAGTCCTTGTAGCCATCACATTGTGCTATTCTCCACACCCTACGCGTGGGTCCACAGGAAACTGTAAACAGGTCTGGCTTTCCATGTCACCACTCACACAAGCCAGTGCTTTTCCACACTTGATCTACAGATCACAGACACGTGAGGATTATGCAAAAGAACAAGAACAAAGCTTTATTATAAGTTATGAAGACAACACAAGGGTATCCCCTTGTTCCAGGACTGAAGGGGACGAGGCTAGGGCCTCTTGTTTACTGTCCTGAGGACTCTGACCGCTGGGACCATCCACCTTTGGGGGGAAGACTGCAGGCCGGGGGTGGGAACGGAATGCTGTATCTCTGGGTTCCCAGTTTGCTCCAGGATTACAGAGGTTAGGGCTAAGACATCCGTTTCACATCGAAACAGGGTCCACACGAGGCCCAGCCTGGGAGGACCCTCCCCGAACTTATTGGCTCAGGCCAACTTTCTCCTCTTACACCCCAAGGTAATAATGAATCTCGGCCTGGAGGAGAATGACTTGGTCGATGGCCCAGTGGTTTTATGTCCAGCCAAGGGCCTTGCCCTAACAGCAAGGCGGCACCTTGCTGTGCCCACTGCGGAGGTGAGGCTGCTAGGAGTAGAGGCGGGAACCGACAGGCCCCTAAAGGCAGCCTTGGCTGGGCATGGGCTGGGCCCTCCGCTGGAAGTAGGGGGGCCCTGCCTGGGTGTGCCCCCAGGGATGTGACTTAAGATGGGGGCAGTAGTGTCTTCCAACCGAAGCTTCTTCTTATTGCTGGGTCCCGTGGTCACCATGGGGGTAGCTCTGGTGAGGAGAGGGCCCCGGAGTTCAGGCCCACGCTTCCCCCATCGCTGTGTGTGGTGCTAGGGGAGGGGGGGCCCTGGTTCCTGCCGTAATTCTGAGAGCTGCAAAGAGGCAGCTCAGATCTTGGGCAGCCGCTGGGCTCCCAAAACCCAGCTGGGTGCTGGCATGGGTGCCCCCGGTGGAATTTGTGGATGAAGCACCCCCAGAAGATGCTTCTGTGCGGCTGCGCTTAGCTGGGGGTGCTGGAGCACAGGCGAAGGCTGGAGCTTGCCGTTTCAAATGGGTGCCCACGGTGCAATTTGTGGATGAAGCACCCCCAGAAGATGCTTCTGCGCGGCTGCGCTTAGCTGGGGGTGCTGGAGCACAGGCGAAGGCTGGAGCTTGCCGTTTCAAATACAGGGTTCCTCGCTGCTGCCCATCAGGCCCCCCAGAGATGGAGCAGGGAAGGGAAGCCGCAGCAGCGGCAGGAGCGGGCCAGTCAGGGGCCAGGCTTCCGAGGATGCGCCGGAGCGCTGCTTCCTTCTCCGAGTCTAGGTCTGCGGCGGTGACCCGGAAACCCAGCTGAGGGGGTGAGGGCAGCCTCAGAGGCTCCCCTCGCCTGTGCGGCAGCAGAGGAAACCTGCGTTTTCGGGGCCTGGGACTGTCAGATGTGGGGGGGCAGTTCCTCCAGGCCGGTTTCTGCCCTCTTGTTGCCTCTGCATCCTTGTCAGGCTGGCTTTTCCTCTGGGAAACCACCGGAGCTGCAGAGGGCGACGGAGGGCCCTCCTCGCTCCCTTTCTTTGAGGACTTCTGGGGCAGCCCTTGCGGTATGGCGGGACCCCTCCTACTGTTCACGGGCGGGAAACCTCGGGTGGAGCTATACGAGCTCGTGATGGCGTTTCTTTTAGGGCAGGAGCTCATACAGGAGGTGTGGCGTGTCCTGTTGGAACTGTCTTCTGCCCTCTTGGCGTGGAGGTTTCTCTGCAGAGGTCCAGGCCTGGGCACGAATAAAGTGACCCCCAGGGGCCTAAATGCAGATCGTGTGCCCCCGGTGCCATCGGGGCCGCTTCTCTGGTCGTTGTTCCCCCCTATGACTGTGGGGACGTCCTCCTGCTTGGCCATCCCTTTCCCGCTCTCTCCCAGGGCCCTCAACGCCGTCTGCTCTGTGCTGCACTTTGGGACACAGCTGGGTGTCGTGGGCGGCACTGGCTGCCCCCGCGCCACACTGACAGCGTCTGTGTCCACTGCGGACACTGAGCTGCGGGACATCATGGAGGCGAGAGCACCCATCACCGCCTTCTTCCGACGGCCTCGGCTGCAGATGGTCCTTATGGACCCCCAGAAAGGAGCGCAGGGCCTGCGGGATGGTAGAATGGGGTCTCAGAGACTCTGTGGCAAAGCCCAGATGCAGAGTCACTGGACACTTGTGGGCTGGCCTGCGAGTGGATAGCTGGCCATAGACAGCTGGGTGACCCGGGCCGGCCACGGGAAGCCTGTGGGCGCGGGGAGCGGGCTGGGGGCAGCCGAGCCCTCCTGGCAGGTGCTGGTCCCCCAGTGCCCGGGGCGGGGGTGAGGGGCAGGGCCTACCTAAGTAACTGCCCGTAGAGGACTTGGGTGAGATCGGTCCTTGGATAGAGGCTGGGCGCCGAGCACTCTCCTTCAGCTGCCAAGTCGGCCAAAAGCAGAGTGCGCACTGTTTGGCCTGTTGCTGGTACTTATAGCCCTGCAACCTGTGAGCGAACAATGGGCTTGCGTTTGCGGGACGCAATAAAGAGGTTAGCGAGGGGTGGCGCATGCGCAGAGTACACGTCACGCCCTGGGGCGCACAGGTGAGGATACGCGCCTGGACCGTCTAGCGCTTCTGAATCTCCCGGGGTCTGAGGGTTGGAGGTGTTTGCCTTGAGGGTGATGAGCTTCCTGGCAGGACAGCTGGCCCTTCTCCCCTGGCCTGGCCCCAGTGCTGTCGGGGGAACTAACTGTACTGGACGGGGTCCCTGCCCAGCAAAGTGGAGCAAGGTTGCTGGCTGTGCAGCTCCCACAAGAGGCGGCAGCTTTGGCAGCAGCGCCTCTGCGTCCTCCTGCCCTTTCCCCTGGCGGCACTGGAGGGGAGAGCCGCTAAGAACGGAAGTGCCCACACCACCCAGATCCTGCTGGGGTGACACCTGAAGTGGTGGCCAGGGCTGGCTGAGAGGGCCATACTTACCATATGACCCAAAAGCGCACTCCTAGGCAATTAACCAAGAGAAAATCTTTTCACAAAACAGGTATGTGAATGTTTTAGCTATCTTGTCCACAATTCCTAAATACAGGACTATTGAGGTGATCCAATTTTCTTGAGTTTGTCATTTTTAAATTGTTCTTGGAATAACACTATGTATGCGTATTGTTTCACAGTCTAGAGTTAATATTTTACCAATTCAATAAAATCCAGAAGCCTTACATCCATATAGATTCTTTTACCTTCCACTCTTTGTTATAGCTGTCATATGGGTCGCCTTTCTATGACTTGAACGCCACCCTCTGAGACTGTGGTATCCTTCTTTCATACATATACAGGGAATTCCCTGGCGGTCCAGTGGTTAGGACTCAGCACTTTCACTGCTGGGGCCCCGGGTTCGGTCCCTGGTAGGGGAACTAAGATCCCGCAAGCCACGCAGGCGCGGCCAAAAAAAAAAAAAAAAAAAAAAAAAGTCATACATATATAACATCATGTAAGAGGATCATTTTTCCAGATACGTGCCATTGTTGTTGCCCTTCCTTTGTTCCTGAAGTTGCAAGCTTACTTCTTTCTTGTGTCATTTCACTTCAGCCTGAAGAAGTTCCTTTCATGTAATATTTTTAGAGCAAATTGTCTGGTGATGAATTCTCTTAGTTTTCTCTCATCTCCATCAGCCTTCGTTTTGGCTTTTGTTTGGCTTTCAGTCTTTAAGGATATCCCTGCTTTAAGGATATAATATCCTGGTTTGGTCTTTTCCTTTAATACTTTAAAGATGTTATTCCATTCTTTTCTGGTCTCAGTGTTTTCTGATGAGAAATCACAGTCCTTCAAGTTGACATTCTGTGATGTATAACAGGTCGTTTTCTTTTGTCTTTTCACTTTCTGAATGGTGTCCTTTGAATCACAACAGTTTTACATTTTAGTGATGTGTCATTTATGCATAAGGGAGTCTTACTGGCCGGGAATTATTTAGACATTAAATCACATCCTCCTCAGTATTTTGGTTCTATAAATTAAAAGCTAAATGTGAAAGGGTTAGGGAAAGATTTGAATTCGTTCATTGCAAACTTTGCTATAGATGCTAAAGAACTCATCAGGGACATGTCATTCCCCTGTTCAAATATATCTATATTTTTTCTTATTTACAACGTTGTGTTTAATTTCTGCTGTACAGCAAAGTGACTCAGTTATACACATGTATAGTCTTTTTCATATTATTTTCCATTATGGTTTATCACAGGATATTGAATATAGTTCCCTGTGCTATACAGTAGGACCTTGATTTTTATCCATCCTATGTACAATAGTTTCCACCTTCTAATCCCAAACCCCCAATCCTTCCCTCCCTCACCCTCCCCCTGTCAACCGTAAGTCCTTTCTCTGTATCTGTGAGTCTGTTTTTGTCTCCTAGATATGTTCATTTGCACTTGTGCCTCCCTCAGAGGGACAAGAGGCGCCGCAAACTGGAAGTCTTTTAATCTTTTATAATTAAAATTAATGTTTGCTTCTTTCCTCTGCAAATAGTTCCCTTTCATCTTTATTTGTTGGAAAAGGGAAGAGATGTATTCATGGAGTCCTTCTGCTTTTTTTAAAGCAGAATGTCACAGATTGCTCCAGGAGATGTCACATCCTAGAATTAAAGCTTTCCTTGTTTGACCCATTCCAGAAAGTTTGATGCCAAGCCCATACTCTTTAGGGGAGATAGGTATGTAGGTGATTTGCCTAGGACTCTAAAAGTAAAAAAGTAGAAAATAAAAAAGAGATTTGCTGCATTAGAAAAGACTAGTGTGTAGAGTGCGGGCTCCTGTTGTACACTCGGGATGACCTAGCCCCCTCCAAGTCAGAGGTGGGTGAGAAGTAGCAATTCCAACAGACAAGGATGATCCTCCCTATTTATCCCTACCTCGGGCTCATTTTATCCTGGGCTGCATCACTTAAACTCAAAACACACTTTTACTATTCAGGGGTCAGTCCTTGTAGCCATCACATTGTGCTATTCTCCACACCCTACGCGTGGGTCCACAGGAAACTGTAAACAGGTCTGGCTTTCCATGTCACCACTCACACAAGCCAGTGCTTTTCCACACTTGATCTACAGATCACAGACACGTGAGGATTATGCAAAAGAACAAGAACAAAGCTTTATTATAAGTTATGAAGACAACACAAGGGTATCCCCTTGTTCCAGGACTGAAGGGGACGAGGCTAGGGCCTCTTGTTTACTGTCCTGAGGACTCTGACCGCTGGGACCATCCACCTTTGGGGGGAAGACTGCAGGCCGGGGGTGGGAACGGAATGCTGTATCTCTGGGTTCCCAGTTTGCTCCAGGATTACAGAGGTTAGGGCTAAGACATCCGTTTCACATCGAAACAGGGTCCACACGAGGCCCAGCCTGGGAGGACCCTCCCCGAACTTATTGGCTCAGGCCAACTTTCTCCTCTTACACCCCAAGGTAATAATGAATCTCGGCCTGGAGGAGAATGACTTGGTCGATGGCCCAGTGGTTTTATGTCCAGCCAAGGGCCTTGCCCTAACAGCAAGGCGGCACCTTGCTGTGCCCACTGCGGAGGTGAGGCTGCTAGGAGTAGAGGCGGGAACCGACAGGCCCCTAAAGGCAGCCTTGGCTGGGCATGGGCTGGGCCCTCCGCTGGAAGTAGGGGGGCCCTGCCTGGGTGTGCCCCCAGGGATGTGACTTAAGATGGGGGCAGTAGTGTCTTCCAACCGAAGCTTCTTCTTATTGCTGGGTCCCGTGGTCACCATGGGGGTAGCTCTGGTGAGGAGAGGGCCCCGGAGTTCAGGCCCACGCTTCCCCCATCGCTGTGTGTGGTGCTAGGGGAGGGGGGGCCCTGGTTCCTGCCGTAATTCTGAGAGCTGCAAAGAGGCAGCTCAGATCTTGGGCAGCCGCTGGGCTCCCAAAACCCAGCTGGGTGCTGGCATGGGTGCCCCCGGTGGAATTTGTGGATGAAGCACCCCCAGAAGATGCTTCTGTGCGGCTGCGCTTAGCTGGGGGTGCTGGAGCACAGGCGAAGGCTGGAGCTTGCCGTTTCAAATGGGTGCCCACGGTGCAATTTGTGGATGAAGCACCCCCAGAAGATGCTTCTGCGCGGCTGCGCTTAGCTGGGGGTGCTGGAGCACAGGCGAAGGCTGGAGCTTGCCGTTTCAAATACAGGGTTCCTCGCTGCTGCCCATCAGGCCCCCCAGAGATGGAGCAGGGAAGGGAAGCCGCAGCAGCGGCAGGAGCGGGCCAGTCAGGGGCCAGGCTTCCGAGGATGCGCCGGAGCGCTGCTTCCTTCTCCGAGTCTAGGTCTGCGGCGGTGACCCGGAAACCCAGCTGAGGGGGTGAGGGCAGCCTCAGAGGCTCCCCTCGCCTGTGCGGCAGCAGAGGAAACCTGCGTTTTCGGGGCCTGGGACTGTCAGATGTGGGGGAGCAGTTCCTCCAGGCCGGTTTCTGCCCTCTTGTTGCCTCTGCATCCTTGTCAGGCTGGCTTTTCCTCTGGGAAACCACCGGAGCTGCAGAGGGCGACGGAGGGCCCTCCTCGCTCCCTTTCTTTGAGGACTTCTGGGGCAGCCCTTGCGGTATGGCGGGACCCCTCCTACTGTTCACGGGCGGGAAACCTCGGGTGGAGCTATACGAGCTCGTGATGGCGTTTCTTTTAGGGCAGGAGCTCATACAGGAGGTGTGGCGTGTCCTGTTGGAACTGTCTTCTGCCCTCTTGGCGTGGAGGTTTCTCTGCAGAGGTCCAGGCCTGGGCACGAATAAAGTGACCCCCAGGGGCCTAAATGCAGATCGTGTGCCCCCGGTGCCATCGGGGCCGCTTCTCTGGTCGTTGTTCCCCCCTATGACTGTGGGGACGTCCTCCTGCTTGGCCATCCCTTTCCCGCTCTCTCCCAGGGCCCTCAACGCCGTCTGCTCTGTGCTGCACTTTGGGACACAGCTGGGTGTCGTGGGCGGCACTGGCTGCCCCCGCGCCACACTGACAGCGTCTGTGTCCACTGCGGACACTGAGCTGCGGGACATCATGGAGGCGAGAGCACCCATCACCGCCTTCTTCCGACGGCCTCGGCTGCAGATGGTCCTTATGGACCCCCAGAAAGGAGCGCAGGGCCTGCGGGATGGTAGAATGGGGTCTCAGAGACTCTGTGGCAAAGCCCAGATGCAGAGTCACTGGACACTTGTGGGCTGGCCTGCGAGTGGATAGCTGGCCATAGACAGCTGGGTGACCCGGGCCGGCCACGGGAAGCCTGTGGGCGCGGGGAGCGGGCTGGGGGCAGCCGAGCCCTCCTGGCAGGTGCTGGTCCCCCAGTGCCCGGGGCGGGGGTGAGGGGCAGGGCCTACCTAAGTAACTGCCCGTAGAGGACTTGGGTGAGATCGGTCCTTGGATAGAGGCTGGGCGCCGAGCACTCTCCTTCAGCTGCCAAGTCGGCCAAAAGCAGAGTGCGCACTGTTTGGCCTGTTGCTGGTACTTATAGCCCTGCAACCTGTGAGCGAACAATGGGCTTGCGTTTGCGGGACGCAATAAAGAGGTTAGCGAGGGGTGGCGCATGCGCAGAGTACACGTCACGCCCTGGGGCGCACAGGTGAGGATACGCGCCTGGACCGTCTAGCGCTTCTGAATCTCCCGGGGTCTGAGGGTTGGAGGTGTTTGCCTTGAGGGTGATGAGCTTCCTGGCAGGACAGCTGGCCCTTCTCCCCTGGCCTGGCCCCAGTGCTGTCGGGGGAACTAACTGTACTGGACGGGGTCCCTGCCCAGCAAAGTGGAGCAAGGTTGCTGGCTGTGCAGCTCCCACAAGAGGCGGCAGCTTTGGCAGCAGCGCCTCTGCGTCCTCCTGCCCTTTCCCCTGGCGGCACTGGAGGGGAGAGCCGCTAAGAACGGAAGTGCCCACACCACCCAGATCCTGCTGGGGTGACACCTGAAGTGGTGGCCAGGGCTGGCTGAGAGGGCCATACTTACCATATGACCCAAAAGCGCACTCCTAGGCAATTAACCAAGAGAAAATCTTTTCACAAAACAGGTATGTGAATGTTTTAGCTATCTTGTCCACAATTCCTAAATACAGGACTATTGAGGTGATCCAATTTTCTTGAGTTTGTCATTTTTAAATTGTTCTTGGAATAACACTATGTATGCGTATTGTTTCACAGTCTAGAGTTAATATTTTACCAATTCAATAAAATCCAGAAGCCTTACATCCATATAGATTCTTTTACCTTCCACTCTTTGTTATAGCTGTCATATGGGTCGCCTTTCTATGACTTGAACGCCACCCTCTGAGACTGTGGTATCCTTCTTTCATACATATACAGGGAATTCCCTGGCGGTCCAGTGGTTAGGACTCAGCACTTTCACTGCTGGGGCCCCGGGTTCGGTCCCTGGTAGGGGAACTAAGATCCCGCAAGCCACGCAGGCGCGGCCAAAAAAAAAAAAAAAAAAAAAAAAACTCATACATATATAACATCATGTAAGAGGATCATTTTTCCAGATACGTGCCATTGTTGTTGCCCTTCCTTTGTTCCTGAAGTTGCAAGCTTACTTCTTTCTTGTGTCATTTCACTTCAGCCTGAAGAAGTTCCTTTCATGTAATATTTTTAGAGCAAATTGTCTGGTGATGAATTCTCTTAGTTTTCTCTCATCTCCATCAGCCTTCGTTTTGGCTTTTGTTTGGCTTTCAGTCTTTAAGGATATCCCTGCTTTAAGGATATAATATCCTGGTTTGGTCTTTTCCTTTAATACTTTAAAGATGTTATTCCATTCTTTTCTGGTCTCAGTGTTTTCTGATGAGAAATCACAGTCCTTCAAGTTGACATTCTGTGATGTATAACAGGTCGTTTTCTTTTGTCTTTTCACTTTCTGAATGGTGTCCTTTGAATCACAACAGTTTTACATTTTAGTGATGTGTCATTTATGCATAAGGGAGTCTTACTGGCCGGGAATTATTTAGACATTAAATCACATCCTCCTCAGTATTTTGGTTCTATAAATTAAAAGCTAAATGTGAAAGGGTTAGGGAAAGATTTGAATTCGTTCATTGCAAACTTTGCTATAGATGCTAAAGAACTCATCAGGGACATGTCATTCCCCTGTTCAAATATATCTATATTTTTTCTTATTTACAACGTTGTGTTTAATTTCTGCTGTACAGCAAAGTGACTCAGTTATACACATGTATAGTCTTTTTCATATTATTTTCCATTATGGTTTATCACAGGATATTGAATATAGTTCCCTGTGCTATACAGTAGGACCTTGATTTTTATCCATCCTATGTACAATAGTTTCCACCTTCTAATCCCAAACCCCCAATCCTTCCCTCCCTCACCCTCCCCCTGTCAACCGTAAGTCCTTTCTCTGTATCTGTGAGTCTGTTTTTGTCTCCTAGATATGTTCATTTGCACTTGTGCCTCCCTCAGAGGGACAAGAGGCGCCGCAAACTGGAAGTCTTTTAATCTTTTATAATTAAAATTAATGTTTGCTTCTTTCCTCTGCAAATAGTTCCCTTTCATCTTTATTTGTTGGAAAAGGGAAGAGATGTATTCATGGAGTCCTTCTGCTTTTTTTAAAGCAGAATGTCACAGATTGCTCCAGGAGATGTCACATCCTAGAATTAAAGCTTTCCTTGTTTGACCCATTCCAGAAAGTTTGATGCCAAGCCCATACTCTTTAGGGGAGATAGGTATGTAGGTGATTTGCCTAGGACTCTAAAAGTAAAAAAGTAGAAAATAAAAAAGAGATTTGCTGCATTAGAAAAGACTAGTGTGTAGAGTGCGGGCTCCTGTTGTACACTCGGGATGACCTAGCCCCCTCCAAGTCAGAGGTGGGTGAGAAGTAGCAATTCCAACAGACAAGGATGATCCTCCCTATTTATCCCTACCTCGGGCTCATTTTATCCTGGGCTGCATCACTTAAACTCAAAACACACTTTTACTATTCAGGGGTCAGTCCTTGTAGCCATCACATTGTGCTATTCTCCACACCCTACGCGTGGGTCCACAGGAAACTGTAAACAGGTCTGGCTTTCCATGTCACCACTCACACAAGCCAGTGCTTTTCCACACTTGATCTACAGATCACAGACACGTGAGGATTATGCAAAAGAACAAGAACAAAGCTTTATTATAAGTTATGAAGACAACACAAGGGTATCCCCTTGTTCCAGGACTGAAGGGGACGAGGCTAGGGCCTCTTGTTTACTGTCCTGAGGACTCTGACCGCTGGGACCATCCACCTTTGGGGGGAAGACTGCAGGCCGGGGGTGGGAACGGAATGCTGTATCTCTGGGTTCCCAGTTTGCTCCAGGATTACAGAGGTTAGGGCTAAGACATCCGTTTCACATCGAAACAGGGTCCACACGAGGCCCAGCCTGGGAGGACCCTCCCCGAACTTATTGGCTCAGGCCAACTTTCTCCTCTTACACCCCAAGGTAATAATGAATCTCGGCCTGGAGGAGAATGACTTGGTCGATGGCCCAGTGGTTTTATGTCCAGCCAAGGGCCTTGCCCTAACAGCAAGGCGGCACCTTGCTGTGCCCACTGCGGAGGTGAGGCTGCTAGGAGTAGAGGCGGGAACCGACAGGCCCCTAAAGGCAGCCTTGGCTGGGCATGGGCTGGGCCCTCCGCTGGAAGTAGGGGGGCCCTGCCTGGGTGTGCCCCCAGGGATGTGACTTAAGATGGGGGCAGTAGTGTCTTCCAACCGAAGCTTCTTCTTATTGCTGGGTCCCGTGGTCACCATGGGGGTAGCTCTGGTGAGGAGAGGGCCCCGGAGTTCAGGCCCACGCTTCCCCCATCGCTGTGTGTGGTGCTAGGGGAGGGGGGGCCCTGGTTCCTGCCGTAATTCTGAGAGCTGCAAAGAGGCAGCTCAGATCTTGGGCAGCCGCTGGGCTCCCAAAACCCAGCTGGGTGCTGGCATGGGTGCCCCCGGTGGAATTTGTGGATGAAGCACCCCCAGAAGATGCTTCTGTGCGGCTGCGCTTAGCTGGGGGTGCTGGAGCACAGGCGAAGGCTGGAGCTTGCCGTTTCAAATGGGTGCCCACGGTGCAATTTGTGGATGAAGCACCCCCAGAAGATGCTTCTGCGCGGCTGCGCTTAGCTGGGGGTGCTGGAGCACAGGCGAAGGCTGGAGCTTGCCGTTTCAAATACAGGGTTCCTCGCTGCTGCCCATCAGGCCCCCCAGAGATGGAGCAGGGAAGGGAAGCCGCAGCAGCGGCAGGAGCGGGCCAGTCAGGGGCCAGGCTTCCGAGGATGCGCCGGAGCGCTGCTTCCTTCTCCGAGTCTAGGTCTGCGGCGGTGACCCGGAAACCCAGCTGAGGGGGTGAGGGCAGCCTCAGAGGCTCCCCTCGCCTGTGCGGCAGCAGAGGAAACCTGCGTTTTCGGGGCCTGGGACTGTCAGATGTGGGGGGGCAGTTCCTCCAGGCCGGTTTCTGCCCTCTTGTTGCCTCTGCATCCTTGTCAGGCTGGCTTTTCCTCTGGGAAACCACCGGAGCTGCAGAGGGCGACGGAGGGCCCTCCTCGCTCCCTTTCTTTGAGGACTTCTGGGGCAGCCCTTGCGGTATGGCGGGACCCCTCCTACTGTTCACGGGCGGGAAACCTCGGGTGGAGCTATACGAGCTCGTGATGGCGTTTCTTTTAGGGCAGGAGCTCATACAGGAGGTGTGGCGTGTCCTGTTGGAACTGTCTTCTGCCCTCTTGGCGTGGAGGTTTCTCTGCAGAGGTCCAGGCCTGGGCACGAATAAAGTGACCCCCAGGGGCCTAAATGCAGATCGTGTGCCCCCGGTGCCATCGGGGCCGCTTCTCTGGTCGTTGTTCCCCCCTATGACTGTGGGGACGTCCTCCTGCTTGGCCATCCCTTTCCCGCTCTCTCCCAGGGCCCTCAACGCCGTCTGCTCTGTGCTGCACTTTGGGACACAGCTGGGTGTCGTGGGCGGCACTGGCTGCCCCCGCGCCACACTGACAGCGTCTGTGTCCACTGCGGACACTGAGCTGCGGGACATCATGGAGGCGAGAGCACCCATCACCGCCTTCTTCCGACGGCCTCGGCTGCAGATGGTCCTTATGGACCCCCAGAAAGGAGCGCAGGGCCTGCGGGATGGTAGAATGGGGTCTCAGAGACTCTGTGGCAAAGCCCAGATGCAGAGTCACTGGACACTTGTGGGCTGGCCTGCGAGTGGATAGCTGGCCATAGACAGCTGGGTGACCCGGGCCGGCCACGGGAAGCCTGTGGGCGCGGGGAGCGGGCTGGGGGCAGCCGAGCCCTCCTGGCAGGTGCTGGTCCCCCAGTGCCCGGGGCGGGGGTGAGGGGCAGGGCCTACCTAAGTAACTGCCCGTAGAGGACTTGGGTGAGATCGGTCCTTGGATAGAGGCTGGGCGCCGAGCACTCTCCTTCAGCTGCCAAGTCGGCCAAAAGCAGAGTGCGCACTGTTTGGCCTGTTGCTGGTACTTATAGCCCTGCAACCTGTGAGCGAACAATGGGCTTGCGTTTGCGGGACGCAATAAAGAGGTTAGCGAGGGGTGGCGCATGCGCAGAGTACACGTCACGCCCTGGGGCGCACAGGTGAGGATACGCGCCTGGACCGTCTAGCGCTTCTGAATCTCCCGGGGTCTGAGGGTTGGAGGTGTTTGCCTTGAGGGTGATGAGCTTCCTGGCAGGACAGCTGGCCCTTCTCCCCTGGCCTGGCCCCAGTGCTGTCGGGGGAACTAACTGTACTGGACGGGGTCCCTGCCCAGCAAAGTGGAGCAAGGTTGCTGGCTGTGCAGCTCCCACAAGAGGCGGCAGCTTTGGCAGCAGCGCCTCTGCGTCCTCCTGCCCTTTCCCCTGGCGGCACTGGAGGGGAGAGCCGCTAAGAACGGAAGTGCCCACACCACCCAGATCCTGCTGGGGTGACACCTGAAGTGGTGGCCAGGGCTGGCTGAGAGGGCCATACTTACCATATGACCCAAAAGCGCACTCCTAGGCAATTAACCAAGAGAAAATCTTTTCACAAAACAGGTATGTGAATGTTTTAGCTATCTTGTCCACAATTCCTAAATACAGGACTATTGAGGTGATCCAATTTTCTTGAGTTTGTCATTTTTAAATTGTTCTTGGAATAACACTATGTATGCGTATTGTTTCACAGTCTAGAGTTAATATTTTACCAATTCAATAAAATCCAGAAGCCTTACATCCATATAGATTCTTTTACCTTCCACTCTTTGTTATAGCTGTCATATGGGTCGCCTTTCTATGACTTGAACGCCACCCTCTGAGACTGTGGTATCCTTCTTTCATACATATACAGGGAATTCCCTGGCGGTCCAGTGGTTAGGACTCAGCACTTTCACTGCTGGGGCCCCGGGTTCGGTCCCTGGTAGGGGAACTAAGATCCCGCAAGCCACGCAGGCGCGGCCAAAAAAAAAAAAAAAAAAAAAAAAAACTCATACATATATAACATCATGTAAGAGGATCATTTTTCCAGATACGTGCCATTGTTGTTGCCCTTCCTTTGTTCCTGAAGTTGCAAGCTTACTTCTTTCTTGTGTCATTTCACTTCAGCCTGAAGAAGTTCCTTTCATGTAATATTTTTAGAGCAAATTGTCTGGTGATGAATTCTCTTAGTTTTCTCTCATCTCCATCAGCCTTCGTTTGGCTTTTGTTTGGCTTTCAGTCTTTAAGGATATCCCTGCTTTAAGGATATAATATCCTGGTTTGGTCTTTTCCTTTAATACTTTAAAGATGTTATTCCATTCTTTTCTGGTCTCAGTGTTTTCTGATGAGAAATCACAGTCCTTCAAGTTGACATTCTGTGATGTATAACAGGTCGTTTTCTTTTGTCTTTTCACTTTCTGAATGGTGTCCTTTGAATCACAACAGTTTTACATTTTAGTGATGTGTCATTTATGCATAAGGGAGTCTTACTGGCCGGGAATTATTTAGACATTAAATCACATCCTCCTCAGTATTTTGGTTCTATAAATTAAAAGCTAAATGTGAAAGGGTTAGGGAAAGATTTGAATTCGTTCATTGCAAACTTTGCTATAGATGCTAAAGAACTCATCAGGGACATGTCATTCCCCTGTTCAAATATATCTATATTTTTTCTTATTTACAACGTTGTGTTTAATTTCTGCTGTACAGCAAAGTGACTCAGTTATACACATGTATAGTCTTTTTCATATTATTTTCCATTATGGTTTATCACAGGATATTGAATATAGTTCCCTGTGCTATACAGTAGGACCTTGATTTTTATCCATCCTATGTACAATAGTTTCCACCTTCTAATCCCAAACCCCCAATCCTTCCCTCCCTCACCCTCCCCCTGTCAACCGTAAGTCCTTTCTCTGTATCTGTGAGTCTGTTTTTGTCTCCTAGATATGTTCATTTGCACTTGTGCCTCCCTCAGAGGGACAAGAGGCGCCGCAAACTGGAAGTCTTTTAATCTTTTATAATTAAAATTAATGTTTGCTTCTTTCCTCTGCAAATAGTTCCCTTTCATCTTTATTTGTTGGAAAAGGGAAGAGATGTATTCATGGAGTCCTTCTGCTTTTTTTAAAGCAGAATGTCACAGATTGCTCCAGGAGATGTCACATCCTAGAATTAAAGCTTTCCTTGTTTGACCCATTCCAGAAAGTTTGATGCCAAGCCCATACTCTTTAGGGGAGATAGGTATGTAGGTGATTTGCCTAGGACTCTAAAAGTAAAAAAGTAGAAAATAAAAAAGAGATTTGCTGCATTAGAAAAGACTAGTGTGTAGAGTGCGGGCTCCTGTTGTACACTCGGGATGACCTAGCCCCCTCCAAGTCAGAGGTGGGTGAGAAGTAGCAATTCCAACAGACAAGGATGATCCTCCCTATTTATCCCTACCTCGGGCTCATTTTATCCTGGGCTGCATCACTTAAACTCAAAACACACTTTTACTATTCAGGGGTCAGTCCTTGTAGCCATCACATTGTGCTATTCTCCACACCCTACGCGTGGGTCCACAGGAAACTGTAAACAGGTCTGGCTTTCCATGTCACCACTCACACAAGCCAGTGCTTTTCCACACTTGATCTACAGATCACAGACACGTGAGGATTATGCAAAAGAACAAGAACAAAGCTTTATTATAAGTTATGAAGACAACACAAGGGTATCCCCTTGTTCCAGGACTGAAGGGGACGAGGCTAGGGCCTCTTGTTTACTGTCCTGAGGACTCTGACCGCTGGGACCATCCACCTTTGGGGGGAAGACTGCAGGCCGGGGGTGGGAACGGAATGCTGTATCTCTGGGTTCCCAGTTTGCTCCAGGATTACAGAGGTTAGGGCTAAGACATCCGTTTCACATCGAAACAGGGTCCACACGAGGCCCAGCCTGGGAGGACCCTCCCCGAACTTATTGGCTCAGGCCAACTTTCTCCTCTTACACCCCAAGGTAATAATGAATCTCGGCCTGGAGGAGAATGACTTGGTCGATGGCCCAGTGGTTTTATGTCCAGCCAAGGGCCTTGCCCTAACAGCAAGGCGGCACCTTGCTGTGCCCACTGCGGAGGTGAGGCTGCTAGGAGTAGAGGCGGGAACCGACAGGCCCCTAAAGGCAGCCTTGGCTGGGCATGGGCTGGGCCCTCCGCTGGAAGTAGGGGGGCCCTGCCTGGGTGTGCCCCCAGGGATGTGACTTAAGATGGGGGCAGTAGTGTCTTCCAACCGAAGCTTCTTCTTATTGCTGGGTCCCGTGGTCACCATGGGGGTAGCTCTGGTGAGGAGAGGGCCCCGGAGTTCAGGCCCACGCTTCCCCCATCGCTGTGTGTGGTGCTAGGGGAGGGGGGGCCCTGGTTCCTGCCGTAATTCTGAGAGCTGCAAAGAGGCAGCTCAGATCTTGGGCAGCCGCTGGGCTCCCAAAACCCAGCTGGGTGCTGGCATGGGTGCCCCCGGTGGAATTTGTGGATGAAGCACCCCCAGAAGATGCTTCTGTGCGGCTGCGCTTAGCTGGGGGTGCTGGAGCACAGGCGAAGGCTGGAGCTTGCCGTTTCAAATGGGTGCCCACGGTGCAATTTGTGGATGAAGCACCCCCAGAAGATGCTTCTGCGCGGCTGCGCTTAGCTGGGGGTGCTGGAGCACAGGCGAAGGCTGGAGCTTGCCGTTTCAAATACAGGGTTCCTCGCTGCTGCCCATCAGGCCCCCCAGAGATGGAGCAGGGAAGGGAAGCCGCAGCAGCGGCAGGAGCGGGCCAGTCAGGGGCCAGGCTTCCGAGGATGCGCCGGAGCGCTGCTTCCTTCTCCGAGTCTAGGTCTGCGGCGGTGACCCGGAAACCCAGCTGAGGGGGTGAGGGCAGCCTCAGAGGCTCCCCTCGCCTGTGCGGCAGCAGAGGAAACCTGCGTTTTCGGGGCCTGGGACTGTCAGATGTGGGGGAGCAGTTCCTCCAGGCCGGTTTCTGCCCTCTTGTTGCCTCTGCATCCTTGTCAGGCTGGCTTTTCCTCTGGGAAACCACCGGAGCTGCAGAGGGCGACGGAGGGCCCTCCTCGCTCCCTTTCTTTGAGGACTTCTGGGGCAGCCCTTGCGGTATGGCGGGACCCCTCCTACTGTTCACGGGCGGGAAACCTCGGGTGGAGCTATACGAGCTCGTGATGGCGTTTCTTTTAGGGCAGGAGCTCATACAGGAGGTGTGGCGTGTCCTGTTGGAACTGTCTTCTGCCCTCTTGGCGTGGAGGTTTCTCTGCAGAGGTCCAGGCCTGGGCACGAATAAAGTGACCCCCAGGGGCCTAAATGCAGATCGTGTGCCCCCGGTGCCATCGGGGCCGCTTCTCTGGTCGTTGTTCCCCCCTATGACTGTGGGGACGTCCTCCTGCTTGGCCATCCCTTTCCCGCTCTCTCCCAGGGCCCTCAACGCCGTCTGCTCTGTGCTGCACTTTGGGACACAGCTGGGTGTCGTGGGCGGCACTGGCTGCCCCCGCGCCACACTGACAGCGTCTGTGTCCACTGCGGACACTGAGCTGCGGGACATCATGGAGGCGAGAGCACCCATCACCGCCTTCTTCCGACGGCCTCGGCTGCAGATGGTCCTTATGGACCCCCAGAAAGGAGCGCAGGGCCTGCGGGATGGTAGAATGGGGTCTCAGAGACTCTGTGGCAAAGCCCAGATGCAGAGTCACTGGACACTTGTGGGCTGGCCTGCGAGTGGATAGCTGGCCATAGACAGCTGGGTGACCCGGGCCGGCCACGGGAAGCCTGTGGGCGCGGGGAGCGGGCTGGGGGCAGCCGAGCCCTCCTGGCAGGTGCTGGTCCCCCAGTGCCCGGGGCGGGGGTGAGGGGCAGGGCCTACCTAAGTAACTGCCCGTAGAGGACTTGGGTGAGATCGGTCCTTGGATAGAGGCTGGGCGCCGAGCACTCTCCTTCAGCTGCCAAGTCGGCCAAAAGCAGAGTGCGCACTGTTTGGCCTGTTGCTGGTACTTATAGCCCTGCAACCTGTGAGCGAACAATGGGCTTGCGTTTGCGGGACGCAATAAAGAGGTTAGCGAGGGGTGGCGCATGCGCAGAGTACACGTCACGCCCTGGGGCGCACAGGTGAGGATACGCGCCTGGACCGTCTAGCGCTTCTGAATCTCCCGGGGTCTGAGGGTTGGAGGTGTTTGCCTTGAGGGTGATGAGCTTCCTGGCAGGACAGCTGGCCCTTCTCCCCTGGCCTGGCCCCAGTGCTGTCGGGGGAACTAACTGTACTGGACGGGGTCCCTGCCCAGCAAAGTGGAGCAAGGTTGCTGGCTGTGCAGCTCCCACAAGAGGCGGCAGCTTTGGCAGCAGCGCCTCTGCGTCCTCCTGCCCTTTCCCCTGGCGGCACTGGAGGGGAGAGCCGCTAAGAACGGAAGTGCCCACACCACCCAGATCCTGCTGGGGTGACACCTGAAGTGGTGGCCAGGGCTGGCTGAGAGGGCCATACTTACCATATGACCCAAAAGCGCACTCCTAGGCAATTAACCAAGAGAAAATCTTTTCACAAAACAGGTATGTGAATGTTTTAGCTATCTTGTCCACAATTCCTAAATACAGGACTATTGAGGTGATCCAATTTTCTTGAGTTTGTCATTTTTAAATTGTTCTTGGAATAACACTATGTATGCGTATTGTTTCACAGTCTAGAGTTAATATTTTACCAATTCAATAAAATCCAGAAGCCTTACATCCATATAGATTCTTTTACCTTCCACTCTTTGTTATAGCTGTCATATGGGTCGCCTTTCTATGACTTGAACGCCACCCTCTGAGACTGTGGTATCCTTCTTTCATACATATACAGGGAATTCCCTGGCGGTCCAGTGGTTAGGACTCAGCACTTTCACTGCTGGGGCCCCGGGTTCGGTCCCTGGTAGGGGAACTAAGATCCCGCAAGCCACGCAGGCGCGGCCAAAAAAAAAAAAAAAAAAAAAAAAAAGTCATACATATATAACATCATGTAAGAGGATCATTTTTCCAGATACGTGCCATTGTTGTTGCCCTTCCTTTGTTCCTGAAGTTGCAAGCTTACTTCTTTCTTGTGTCATTTCACTTCAGCCTGAAGAAGTTCCTTTCATGTAATATTTTTAGAGCAAATTGTCTGGTGATGAATTCTCTTAGTTTTCTCTCATCTCCATCAGCCTTCGTTTTGGCTTTTGTTTGGCTTTCAGTCTTTAAGGATATCCCTGCTTTAAGGATATAATATCCTGGTTTGGTCTTTTCCTTTAATACTTTAAAGATGTTATTCCATTCTTTTCTGGTCTCTATGTTTTCTGATGAGAAATCACAGTCCTTCAAGTTGACATTATGTGTATATACCAGGGCGTTTTTCTTGACTGCTTTCAAATTTATTCTTCACCTTGCCTTTTTTTTATCAGATTGTGTGTCAGGGTGAGGCTTTCTGAGCTTAGATCTGTGTCTCTAAATCACTGATGTTTTCAACTATTCTTTTCCCGCTATATTTTCTTCTACACCTTTCCTTCAGACCCTCCAATGGCACAAAAGTTAGAACTTGCAATATTGTTTCACATGTCTCTGAGACTTAATTTTTGTTTTGTCATTTTTCTTGTTTGTTTTTCAGATTGTGCCATTTCTATTGATCCATAAGTTTTCTGAATCTTTCCTCTGTTTTCTCTGTTCTGTTATTCAGCCCATCCAGTGAATGTTTGCTTTTGGATATTGCATGTTAAGTTCTAAACTTTCCATTTGCTTCTTTTTCATAGTTTTTACTTCTCTGTGAAGAACTTCTTTCCATTAATTTCAAGAAGATTTACCTTTACCTCATTGAGCATGGCTGTAATGGGTGCTTTGTCTGCTAATTCCTCCATGTGGGTTATTTCAGGGCTGGGTCTGTTGATTGCCTTTTTCTCTTGAGAATCGGTCACATTTTCCTAGTTCTTTGTATGCTCTGTTGTGTGCTTTTGGGTGGTATCCTGGAAAGTTTGCTTATTATGTTTCGAGACTCTGGTTCCTATTAAAATCCTCTGGAGATTGTTACGTTTTCTTTTTCTGTTGTTTTTATTAAGCAATTCATGAACCTATGGTCAAACAGGTATTGTGCCTTGTCTTCTGAGTTGTTCCAGTCTTGGTGCAGTTTTCAGGACTCTGCTGTGCTGTTTGTGTCCACATGGTGTACGTCCCACTCGGGGGTTAATGTGGGAATTGAGTGGCAGTTTATACTGTAGTTCACTTCTGCAAGCCTCTACTCTGCCTCGTTGGGTCTGTCTGTGCATGAGGCTCAGGGGGATCCCAGGACTTATGTTGGCTCATACACAGACCTAAATAGTCTCCTCCTCTAGCTCTCTCCTCTTCGGGCTTCTACCCACATTCTCAGGCTTCAGGGGCCCCTCCTACATGTTCCTCAAAGTGTTTCAGCCTCCATGCTGTCGTGGAGTTCCCTATGGCCAGGTTGACCTTTCAGGTGAAATAGCAAGAGAAAAGAAAGGAATATAACGGGCATTCCCCCACACTCCTCAGACAATAGGAGCCTCTTAACCTGTTCCTTTGTCCAGAGACACAGGCCATTTCTCAGTGAAGGCCTCTGCCATCACTGAGGTTGCAGGGGAGATGTGGTAACTGGGGAGAAAAAGACCCCCTCACTCCTCAACATGCAAGCCCCCCACTTTCTCACTTATCTGGCTAGAAATAAAAGGTTGATCCCATGGTTTTCACTTTCAGCTGCTGCTGGACTTTGTGTGCCTTGTGTAAGCTGGGAGACAGAGGCAGGAAAAAAAACCACCATAATCACCCTGTTATGGGCTGTTATTCAACTTTGGACTTCTAGGCCCCATCTGCCTCTTAGTGTTCACTTCTTAGAGTTTCAAGTGCATGCTTTTTGTCCTCTATCTTGCTCCATGCGGCTCTTGAGCCCTTGTAATATGACCACATTTCTCGTGACACATGTAAAAATTCTAACATTTTGCAGATACTGAATTAAAAATCTATTATTTACATTGACTTCACCATTTTCATTTTCCTGGTGTGTTCATTAGAAATTCAAAATTACATATGTGCCTGGCATTATGTATTTTTTGGTGAGCAGTGATCCAGAGGATCGAAATGTATGCCTCCTTCGACTCCTTAAACTTAACCCCATTCTGAGGCAATGTCCCAGCCAGGCAGAAACTGCAGGTGGAGCTGGAGACCTTGAAAAGTTTGGCTATACTTCCAGCTGAGCCCAAAGCCCAAGGATGATTCTGGACTTTCATTCTGACTCGTGCACTTCAGATCTTTCTGGGTTTGGACCTGGTATATATGTCCCTCCCAGCCCGCCCTGGCTGCCCCTTCAGTTGTCACCCCAGAAGGATCTGGGTGGCTTGGGCACTTCTGGGTTTTTTGTTTTTGTTTTTGTTTGGTACTTCTGTTCTTAGCAGCTCTCCCCTCCAATGTTACCAGGCGGGAGGGCAGGCAGACGCACAGGCACTGATGCCAAAGCTGCCACCTCGGGCGGCGGCTGCTGAGCCAGGTACCCTGCTCTCCAGCTTTCCCGCTCTGGTGGCCGGGGACCCATCCTGTACAGTTAGAGCCTGCCTGGGGAGAAGGTGCGAAATGATGAGGAAGATACAGGCAGTGCCCTTGCAGTGGTCACCGACGTCCAAAATTCCTGTCCCCACAAGTGGGAGGACACAGAGTTTGGGCCTGAGAATTCCAAGACGATTTCGAAGAAACTCTCAGATTGATGCCTCTCAGTCATAGAGAAGAGTAGCAAGGGCCACCTCGACTCTGGGAACATCCCTCATGTCCTCGCTGAGCTTGCCCGGTGCTACTGCCTGTGCCCCTCCCCACCTCCACTGCACCTGGAGTGTTCTACAGCTGCCTGGCCACATGCTGTGAGCTCTCTTCAGTTTAAACGCTTTTCTGGGCCGAAAAATCCTTGGTTAATATTTTCTAGAAAAGGAGTAGTAGTCATGCAACCTCTAGAAGCTGATGAAAAGTAAAAACTGGTCCCTGTCCCAGCATGAGGGAGAAGAGGTCTCAGAGCCTCCTGTCTCTGGCCGGACCCCGTCGTCCATTCCTGCTGACCCAGGTCAGACCTGACTCCTCTTCTCTGCCTCTCACCAACTGCCATGATGCAAAGTGCCAGGTATGTTCCAGCTGACGGAGAAGACAACAGAATAGGAAGGCAGCTCCTCTCTGCAGACAATAAGGTGGATGTCCCTGTTATTCTCACTGCAGCCACTGCACCTCATCCTCCCTCATCCCCACATGGAAGGAGCACAGAGGTAGAGATGGCCATGGCTGGACACAGGTGGTGATGCTCTACTGATTTTTCCCATCTGAAGACTTCGGAATCTATCACCCCTCTTCCTTCCCATGGCCTGGGTACTCTTGTGTCTTTCTTGTGTCTCTCCATATCTTTTCCCTCTCAAGGTCCCACCCAAGGTTCTGGGCACTGATGTCTCCTATGGCACCCACTGGGCAGCTGCTCTTGGTATCTCTCGCTGTAACCTTTAATCACACACGGCCAGGGCCCCCTCAAGCACCCCTGTGAATCTGTGATCTAGAGATGAAGGATTTCTAGGATAATCTTTTTATGAGAAACTTGCTTCTGGGGGGAAAAATTGATCTTTTTAATCAAGTAGTCTCCTCTTTTTATTTTGTGGGGAAATATATCAACACTCCTGTAGGACAATCAAATTCTATTAAAATGCCATGCATTTCACACAGGAGCCATGAAACAAAAGGATCCTCAAGTCAGACTCTGCCTCATTTTATATTTGCTTTGACTTCAAACAACTCCCTTGACTTGTTACTTGCTAAGACTTCAGGAGACAGACCCTATTTCCTCTGGCAGGTGTGACAGGGACATGAGTGGCGATGTTCCTATCCCACTGCTGAGTTCCCCTCTCCCCACCTTGCAATGCATAACCTCCTCTTCATCCTCCCAGGAAGGGAGCCCAGTGCCTACCCTGACGCTCAGTCCGTGGAGGAGATCTCTGTACAGTGTTTCGTGCCCAGCACACAGAAACCAGGGCTGGCATAAGTGATGGGAGACTGATTTTCCACATCAGAATGGCATTTCCTGTTCTTGGCAACATTTTCTGAAGCAAAATACTAGACCTTGGTTTGTGAAAGTTGGAGTGAAGCTCCTTCATTTATCCCTGGAGGATCCTCCTTTCTCAGATTCCTCCAGAACTGGGTGTGACATGTGGGTTCACCTGGGGCTCCTGCAAAAGGAAGGAATGCTGCCCCAGCGCCCAGCTGAGATGGGGGAGGATTAATTCTGAAGCCTCCTGTAATAACAAAAAGAAGCTTTGGGAATGTGGAGAGGGACAGGAAGGAGGCATCCTTGAGAAAGTCCCCCTTTAATGTTAAAGTATCTGAAGGAGCAAGGGCTGGGATTACTGCAATCTCAGGCCTGCTGAGTATCCCACACAAGGATTGAGAACAAGGATTAAAGTCATAATTGATATGCCAAACTCATAGGAGAAGTTTAGAGTCTGTCCCAAGCAGCAGAGGCACCAGGGAAAGTCCACAGGATTTGGAACTGAAGGGTTAATCTACAGGGCCTGGTTCCCTATTTGCTGGTCGTACAACTTTTCAGAATACCCCCAGGTTCTCAAGCCTCCCATTTCTCATAAGTCAAATAAATACAGTTAGAGATTCTTTTCTTGTATTTGATCAACCAAAATGAGGGGAACGTAAAGGCCGACTCAGAGTGGAGATTTATTATTAAACGAATACTTAATGTCTCAGTAATAGTGATTCTGAAGCCACAGTTTTGTCCATTTAGAACTCTGTGAATGTTTTCCTGGAGGGCAACAGTATTTTGTTCCAGTTTATTGAGGTGTGCCTAGCATACAGTATACTGTACATACTGAAGGTTTACAGTTTGATAAATTTGGACATACATCCTAGAGTATAATAAAGATGGTGTCTGGTCTCTGTCCCTAGCTCCTGGCACAAAGCTTCAAAAATCCTTGGAATTTCCTGCATGCTAAGATAGCCTTTGTTAGGCCGAAGAGGTGACTCATCTTGGATCCCTGCATGGCTTTAGGATGGGAGTGAAAGGCCAACTGCAGGATTGGATGGTTGTAACCTCAAGCCAAATTGACCTCCAGGGAGAGGGGAGGGGGCTAGAGATTGACTTCAGTCATTCGGCCAATGATTTGATTAATCGTGCCGACCTAACGAAACACCAGTAAAAACTCTGGACACCCATACACATTGGAACCTCCAGGACGGTGAACACGTGGTGGGAGGGTGATGTGTTAGGACTCCACAGGGAGGGGACATGGAAGCTCTGCATCCAGAACCCACGTAGACCTCACGTGTGTGTATCCTTTATAATAAAACTGTAAGTGTAAGGATAGTGCTTCCCTTAGTTCTATGAATTGTTTCCAGGGAATTATTGAACCCCAGTGGTTGTGGGAACCCCTAAATATATAGCAGTCCATCAGAAGTGTGGGTGGCTAGGGATCCCCAAATTGCATCTGGTGTCTGAAGGAAGGAGAGTCTTGTGGAGGACTTTGTCCTACCTTGTGGGATCTGATGCTAACTCTGGGTGGTGAGCATCAGACTCACATTAATGTATGCCCAGATTAGGGGGAGAAACAGAGCATTTGGTGTCAGAGATGGGGGATCCACTACAAGGACCCTGACCCACTGAGACATGTGGTTTGGGAAGAGAAAGGATAAAAAGGTGGCGGGTGAGTATGTTTTGATTCCCGGGTGGCCACAAGGTCATTTACAGTATGGAATAGCAGTTGTGCTGCAGTCCCTTACTCAAAAGTGAACAATAGAGTTTAGAGATGACGGACCCAGCTCCTGGGGTTTTGGCTCACTGGATGCATAAGAATTGTAAAATAACAAGAAAAAAGTTCAGTATGTAGTCCACTGGTTACTGTTATCTGTAATAGCTAAAACTGAATTGAAAGAAAGCTCTGAGTCAGATCTTGATGTTGACAAAGCTCAGATTTTGGACAGGAGAGAGGACCTCTGAGACCTCTGGTCATCAAAAAGGTAGTCCAGGTCGAGGATGGCAAAATGAAGAAATTACTGAAACCAGGAGGTAGAGTGTGCAGTTGTCTCATTTTGTGGATTGATATCATCAGCTTCCTGAAAAACCTGTACTGAAATGGCACGTGAGAGGATTAATGTGGGGGCTGTGTCTTTGGCTTTGAAGGCTGCACAGTGGAAGAGTGTGTTTGCTCTGATCCAGGACCCACATCTCACTACGGAACAATCACAGAAGGCTGTGCATGATTCAGACACACCAAAGGTTATTCCCAACAGCCTTGTGGGCTGGATAAAAGGCCCTGTGAAGTCTGTTTCCCCTGAGAAGAAAGACTGTCTGACTCCCCCTATAAATGCCAACTGGTACATCTCAGATGAAGCAGCTGAAATGCTTTGCACACAAGCCATGCTACACTGGCTTTATGGAGATCAGGATTTTAATCCACAGAGTATGCCCCTTACCCAGGACATGGTTAAGTGCTGTGATTAAAGGGCCTCTTTTGCATGGACACGCCTTGTAACCTAACTGCTGCCAAGTCAAACAGCACCCCAAAATGATTTATGAGACTTTTCTGTTTCCCCTTACGGGTCTTATAGATGCTAATTTAAAAATAGACTAATTAAACAATGGCAAAAGGCAGAAGGGAGAGTCAAGGGACTCATCCCAGCAGAATGGAAATCTTTGCATGGTTTTTGAGGAATGGGATGAATAAAGTTGACCTTAATGGCATTGAAACAAAAGTCTTAATGGAGCACCATCAAAGGATGAGTGGACCAATGGGACGTGGGTCCTCAAACATGTCTTTCCACTCTATTTAACCCAGTTTGGAGCAATTTTAAAAGTCAGGAGGCAAAGACTACAGTGAGAAACCCAACTGGGAGTCACCTGGGATGACAGTCAAGCAGACTCACCTAGATAAAGACTGACAAAGGGGCCAGTGTATCTTGGCTCAAGGCTCTGCTGGGGGATCCAAAGCCTTATGCACATGAGTGGGTGGAATGATTGGGGAGGGAGGAAAGGAAGTTTCCTGGGCTCCTTGACAAAAGAACTTCATGAACTGTGTAGCACCCAAATCTGTGCGTGAGACAGGACCTCAAAGAGCCTACAATTAAACTGAGAAAATAACAGAAATGCATGAGTTAATCGGATTCAGGTGGAAAGTTTGGATGAAAACTGGAATGATTATGCACGGTCTGTGTGAAGTGGCTGTGTCTGTTTTACCTGAACATATTATGGGGATGGATATTGGGTCTGACTGAGGAATGTTTCCCTTGCCTGGCATAAAACAGAAGGCACAGAAGTCCACTCTTCAAGCAATACTAATTGCTAAATGGGAAGCAGTAAAAATATCAGAACCTACAGAGTATAAAATAGAAGCTTAAGTGTTGGTACAGACAAATTCTTGCTACAGTAGACTCGTGGAGAGTGTAGGCTGGGGTTTATGGCAAAACCCTGTGTTCCCCTCCCAGTGACCACTGCTGGGATAACGGACTAGAGAATTTCCATAAGAGGAGCAATTATTATCTTGCTATCGGACGTTAACTGACTCTGCCCTACAACTGAAGGACATAAAATAATCTTGAAACCTGAAATACCCATAATATCTTGGGTGATAGCAGAGGGACACTCTAATAGGGAGGGCAATGCCCAGATGAGCTCCATAATAAAATGGAAATGGTTTGCACAGGAGCATGCTGTGAGGGGACTGCAAAGACTTGTTCAGTGTATTCGTGGGCAAGTACACTCATTTTCTCCAGGACTGACTTTGGAACCACATGCGGAGCTACTGATTCCATTGCCACTTGGGCCAGTGCCCTATAAACAGCTCTTGACTGACCAAAAAAAGAGCGGCTTAGCTTTTAGATGACATTCCAAGATGAAGAGATAGTTTCCTGTTTGGAAGACCATCACTCTGATCAAAGAAGGTAAAAATAAACTAGCTCCATGCCCCTATATTGCATGCTGTTTGGGTTTTTACTGATGCATGGATGGTGACCAATAGCTTGGCCATATGGTCAGGCCAAAAGGCAATGGAAAACTGGCCCATCAGAAGGATGCCCAGATGGCGCATGGCCCTATGGAAATCACTATGGAAATTTGAAGACTGAATTAAAGTAGGATATGTCAATGCCCATCAGAAAAACCATTCTTCAGATTTGTAAGATGACTGGAATCGATGAGTTTGGATATACTAATGTGCTTGCCTGAGGTGGCCTCCTCGGTCCACGGACTGTAGAAATGGACTGAATCTGCACGCATTCCTCTTGTACCCTGAGACACAAAATGCCAAGAACTGTTCTGTCTGTCGACAAGAGAGACACAGACTGCTGATGGCCGTGGAGTGGATTCCCCAGGGGGAAAGCTGGCAAGTGGATTACACTGGACTAATGCTGGGGCCCCAGGGGGCTAGACCTAAGTCCTGACAGGAATAGATACTGACTATGGACTGGAGTGTACGTTATCAGGTGGTACATGCCAATGCTCACACTACAACAAAAGAGTCAGAACAGAAGGTCCTGCCCCGAGCAACACAATGCTCATCCTCAGAGTAATGGTTTGGTAGAGAATTGGAATAGGCAATTAAAGCATCGATTTGTCTAAAACGGGGAGATAGAGGCATAACAGACTTGCTTATGTGCCCTCACAAGCATTTGCTCACTCTCACCGTGACAGGCGCCAAAGGCATTTCCCCACTAGATAGATCCTTCTGCTTTTTTGGTGGATCTGAGGGAGAGGGCGTGGGAGAGGATGCTGCTTTGACTATGCAGTTCTTCCCACTGGGGGAAGATGATGGTATGATTATATGTTTTTCTTTTCCTCACCCATCGCCTCAACTTTCTTCCCCTACCTGATGTAAATAGTAGTCACAGGACTGGGCTGTAACTACAATCAGAAGCAGGCATGGGTCCTAGGCAAGAAGTTGTAACTCTACTTTTACACGTTTATGTCAATTTTCCTAATTGAGTCCTGCTTTCACTCCCTCAGCCAAAATGCACGGAGCAACTAAGCCCGCGCCCCGCAACTACTGAAGCCCTCAACTACTGAAGCCCCCGTGCCCTAGGCTGCAACAAGAGAAGCCACCGCAACGAGAAGCCCGGTGACACAACAAAGAGCAGTCCCTGCTCTCTGCAACTAGGGAAAGCCTGCGCACAACAAAGAAGACCCAACGCAGCCAAAAAATAATAATAATAAATTAAAATAAATTTATGTTAAAAAAAGTGTTTAGTCCCAGATTCCAAATGGTTTACTAGTTGTAGGAGTTAGTTCCTGAGTCTTAACACAAATTTTGGAAGGTCATTTATGTTCCTTTACACAGAAATCCCCCTGGCCAGGGACACAGTTCTCTGGAATAGAATTGTGACTCAGTGTCATCAAACAAACAGAAAAAAGATGCAACTTTCAAAGTGCTTGAAGTAGATGTACTCAAAATGATGGAGAGCAAAAGTTGCCAAGTTGATGGCTTTAAAATTAGAATGTTGATGAAGCTAAATCTCACCTTGTCTCAGGACACAGGAGCATAAACATGATTCTGTTTGAGGAAAATGAAAAAGGCAACCTTGATTAACAATAAAAAGGACAAATGGTACAGGAGAGGACAGCTGCTTCCCTGCTCTAAATGTAGGTGAAAATATACATTTTGAAGCTGTATTTTAAATATATAACTTTCTTGGAAGCCAGTCTCTTGTCATTATTTGACACTCTACTTCTGCTGGGGTTTTAACATTTTGAAAATGCAATCTCAAGTGCCCAAGTAAGAAAAGTGGTCTAAAAGGACATGAAGGTCATATGTGGAATTCCTGTTTCATGTCAACATGCACTGAAATGAATTAAGGACATGAGAGGGAGGAGGTGAGAGCAAAGATGGCTGGGTCCTACCTCAGCTGAAAGGACAGGTCAACAATTGAGACAGTCACTCCCTTTGCTAAAATGGTTGGGATACTTCTTATTCAACTCAGGTTTCTGCAGGTCTACCATGTCAGGATCCTTTGGGGTGAAAATCACAGCCACCTGACTCAACAAAGAAACTAAAGCAAGAAAAGAAAGGAAGGAGGGAGGGAAGGAAGGAAGGAAGGAACGAAGGTAGAAAGGAACGAAGGGAAGAAAGAAGAAAGAAGAAAGAAACTTACTGGGTCAAGTGACTGCAAAGTCTAGCCCAGGTGTCTGGGGCTAGACGCTCAATGTCATCAGACTTCATTTCCATCTCTGCAATCATCTCAGAGCTCCTTTCTTCTGTGTTGGTTTCATCGTCTCAGCGAATGGTAAAATATGCAGAACAATACCTAGGTCAACAATACCTTGACCCAGGTATTATTCTGTGCAGCACTGGGCCAAACACTTAACTAAGCTGTTTCCTCATTTACTCAGCCAACATTCATGGAACATAATATGCTACTCTTCTAGGCTATGAAACAACAGTGAGTAAGAACAAATCTCTGCCCTCATGGACCTTACATTCTAGGATGATAGCAGGTACCCAATGCCAATTAAAAATTGTCTCTCGCCATCTACGAGCCTCTACGAGGATGACGTCACTAGCCACTGCAGTCACTGACCTTCAACACACCCTGAAAGGAGTTCAGGGAAGGGATCAGGAATGTGGCACACTGTGCTCTGGGAAAAACTGGCAGAACAGGCCTTCAGGTAGTTAGATCTTTTTCAGGAGAAGACTTTATGAGCCCAATTTCTTGCATCTTAAATCTAAGAAAGCACTAAAATCATTGACAGAGACATCTGCTCCTCGTGACTAGCAGCAACCTTCTGCCAAAACGTGCGCTTGATTGCACCCATCCCCCTTCACTAAAATCATATATATAGCAACCTGCCCCCCCCGCCAACCTCTTCAGAGCAGTTCCTCAGAGCTATCTGAGAGGCTGTCTCCTGGGCTATGGTCCTCATTTTGCCCCAAATAAAACTTAACTCACAACTCTCACATTGTGATTTTTTTTTCTCCAGTCAACATCACAAAATAACAAAATGTAGGTTAAATGTATAGGGTAAATGGGGAGAAGTTAAGAGGGGATGAAAGAGGCAAAAGAGTAGGGAGTGTATATATCGAGGGAGTGGAAGGGCTGCAATTTCAGAAAAAGATGTCCAGGTAAAGACTCCCTGAGAAGATGGCATTTGTAAAATAGGAATACAGTGTCTATTTCTCAGGCCTGTGGTGGAGATTCAGTAAGAAAATGCACGGATTTGTAAAATACCTTCGATAGGTCCAAAATGGACCTAAGAAACCTCTCTGGAAAGAGGCCCGCCTAGAACTCAAAGAAAGAGGGAAACTTCGGTCAGGGTGGAACTGGGATCGAGGCGGACGTTGCCGCGATGGAACAGTGATCCCCCTGAAAATTGGCCCGGGCGGAAACGTTGGTCCTGGAGGAACGTGGATCCGGGAGGAAGCTTGGTGAGGGCCGAACTCTGGCTGGGGCGTACGGTTACCCTGGCAACGACGCGCGCCCGGTGCGACGGAAGGCGATGCGCGAGAGGTAACAGGGGTGGGGCCTCCGGCGGAAGTGGGTAGCTCTCCACTGCTGGGTAGGGAAGATGTTGCGTTCAGTTTGGCGGTGGCTTTGCCTCGGACTGTGCAGCCTCCTGCTGGGACAGGCGGAGGCCCCGAGCCCCGTGGAGCCGCCGGAGCGAAGCCGGCCGTATGCGGTGCTGCGTGGGCAGAACCTGGGTGAGCGGCCGCGGGCGGGCGGGCGGCGGGGTCGGGTCTGCGCTTTTGCCGCTCCAGGCAGCCGGAGCTTCGCACGCGCGGGGCGGACGGCGGGGGCCGTGTGGGGGAAGGCGGTGCAGGTGCGACCCTCTCTCTCCGAAGGCCTGGGACAGAGGCCTGAGCTGCGGTTCAGCGGAAGGCCTGGTTCTCGGTGGGCTTGATACATGCTGGTTGCGTGAATGACCCGCGTCACAATCTGGGTCCCCTCCTCTGTGGCTGTGTGGGCCCAAGCTAGGCAATACGGCGCATGATATGTACTCTATCCCTTCTTCTTTTCTAATAGAACTAATAGTCATAGTCATAATGATAACTGGCATTTGTTGAGCATTTCCTATATACCGTGTTGTACTAAGCACTTTGTGTACATGAGTTTATTTCAGCCTCACAGTAAGTTAATCAGAAAGGTACGGTTTTCAGCCCTGTTTACAGATAAGGGAAGTGAAACTCAGAGAGGTGAATTTCTTTGTCCAAGGTTACACAGCTAGGAAGTGGTGGAGGCCAGTAGGAGAACCTAAGTTTTGTGGGGCTTGAAACATACCTTTTGGGTGGATGTCATCAGCGTGCACATATATATACACACATACATACGTACATATGGGCGTACATGGCTTTGGAAGGGGCCCTGGAGCTTAAAGCTTGGCAAACTTCACAATAACTCTGCATCTTGTTCTGCCAAAGTCCTTTCTTCGCGCTGAACGTCATTGGTATGTCTGTATATCTGCAAAGCTGCTACATAGTATTGTTTCTGGATTACCTTGACTCTCCATGAACTCATTGTCTGTCATGTATTGACCACTTACTGTGTCCATAGCACTCTGCTAAGTGGTTTCCATACATTATCCTGCTTAATCCTTCAGAACAGGATTTCTCAGCCTAGGTACTACTGACATATTGGACCAGATGATTCTTTGTTAGGGGGTGGGGAACATACTATTCTGAGCACACACTGTTCTGAGCACTGTAAGATGTTTAGCAGCGTCCCCAGCCTTTACCCACTAGATGCCAATAGCACACCCCACTCCCGGTCCAGATAATCAAAATGTCTCTCGACATTTGCCAAATGGATTTTGCCACTGGGGCAAAATCCCGCTGGTTGAGAACAGTACTATTCAAAGTGTGGTGGCAGAGCAGTGAAGTCTGCAAACTATTTGTTATCTGCAAAGAGATGTCCTACAGCACTTGAGATTGTTTAGAAATTTAACGGTTTGACATTGTTGCAACATCCAAGCAACTCTAAACCACTTCTAGGTCCCTAAACCGGAATGCTTTCTAGGTAGAGGGAGCTGCTAATTAGTCATACACAGTAGGGCTAGGTAGTGGCCTGGGACAGATTAAAAGTTACCAAAACTAGTCCTTTACCACAGCTTTGTTTGAGAAACACTGCCCTAGACCATTCTGTGCAGTGGGTATTTTTATCTCCATTTTTAAAGAAGAGGAAACAGACACAGAGAGACTGTGTAACTTCTGTAAGGTCATGTGGCCTGTAAGTGTAGACAGGAACCCAGACAGTCTAACCCCAAACCCTGCATTCTTGACCACTGTTCTGCACTGCCTGTCTTGGTGGTAATAACGGCTTTCATTTATCATGTGCTTATTATCTGTCCGGCACTGTGTTGAGTGCTTTTCATGTAAAATATGAAAAAATGTTTGAGCTCTAAAATGAGATTTATTTGAATAAGATACATTTTTGACAGATAAAACAGTAATGATGTGGATATGCTTTTCTAATTTTCCAATATTTTGGTTGGTTGACAAACAAATGTCACAGAAGTATTCCAAATAAGAGTTGGAACTGCCAGGAATATTGTAGAAAAAATGTTCACATGCAGTGAAAAGCTGGATCAAATGTCTTTTGGGACCCTTCCAAGGCTAAGATTTTCGGATTCTTTTAGAATATGCCGGCCACTTTAATTATTATATTTAAAACAATAGATTCCATGTGACAGTGTTAACTCAATCTTAAAAAAAAAAAAAGCAGTATTAGAATAGTTCCAAAACACTACAAAAACATTTCACTAGAAATTCACTATTTTAATGACATTGATATTTAGGCCTTGTGAGATGGGTTTCATCTGCCCCATGTTATAGGACAGAGAATGAGGCTCAAAAAGGGGAAGTGACCATAAGGAAGGACCTAAGTAGTCTTAACGGCTCTGTCAGGGCCTGCCATTCAGGCAACTAAAGGGAGGGAGTAAAGACAATGATGAAGAGTGGGAGATCAAGGCCCAAAAGTATAGCTATTCCAGTGGATATCGTGTACCTAACAACTCTTGGTTTTAAGCTCATTTTTTGTATTTTTTAAAAAGACTTCCATTCTCCAATTCTAGTCCCCTGCATTCCTGCTTTGGAGGTTTGTATTTTTGTTTTTTTAGAGCCTTTCCAAAACGCAAAAAAATTGATTTAAATGGAATAAGACAGCTTTAGGTCCAATTGTAGTCAGAGCCTTAGAAACTCATGGAATTCTGAACTTTAAAAATTAGGGCAGGGGCTTCCCTGATGGCGCAGTGGTTGAGAGTCTGCCTGCCGATGCAGGGGACACGGGTTCATGCCCCAGTCCAGGAAGATCCCACATGCCGCGGAGCGGCTGGGCCCGTGGGCCATGGCCGCTGAGCCTGCAGGTCCAGAGCCTGTGCTCTGCAACGGGAGAGGCCACAACAGTGAGAGGCCCTCGTACCACAAAAAAAAATTAGGGCAGGGACTTCCCTGGTGGCACAGTGGTTAAGAATCCACACGCCAATGCAGGGGGACACAGGTTCGACCCCTGGTCTGGGAAGATCCCACATGCCGCGGAGCAACTAAGCAACTTATTTATTAAAATAAATTAATAAGTTTGTTTAAAAAAAATTAGGGCAGGTATTTAGGTAACAAGGGCTATTTTGAGATATGACATCCAGCTCATGTAAGTCATAGATTTTGTTTAACAGAGACCTTTTTTTAAAAAATTTATTTTTGGCTCCATCGGATCTTCGTTGCTGCACACAGGCTTTCTCTAGTTGTGGTGGGCGGGGGCTTCTCTTCATTTTGGTGCATGGGCTTCTCATTGTGGTGGCTTCTCTTGTTGCGGAGCACAGGCTCTAGGCACGTGGGCTTCAGTAGTTGCAGCACATAGGCTCAGTAGTTGTGGCATGCAGGCCCTAGAGCGCACGGGCTTCACTAGTTGTGGTGCACTGGCTTAGGTGCCTTGCGGCACATGAGATCTTAATTCCCTGACCGGGGATCGAACTCGCGTCCCCTGCATTGGAAGGCGGATTCTTAACCACTGGACCACCAGGGAAGTCCCAGAGTGATCTTTTTTTCCGACTAAATCAGATCCTGTCACTCTTTGCCTACAACCCTGTCTTTAAACTTAGAATAAAATCCATGTTTCCTTCATTGTCTACAAGGCCCTGCATGAACTGGCTCCAGCCTTCCTCTCTGGCTTCATTCCCCGCCTTTCTTCCTTCACTCCTTCCTTGCAGCCACACTCGCCTCCTTCCTGTTCATTGACTTTCTGGCTTGTTCTGGCCTCAGGGGCTTTCATTAGCTGATCCTTGGGCATGCAGATCTCCACATGGCCGGCTCCTTCCTCCCATTAAGGCCCCAGTTTGTGTGTCCCCTCCTCACTTGCTTCCTCCATCACCACTCCCAGTACTCTCACATTACCGTCTTCCTCACGGCACGTAAAAGCTGCGTGACATGCTCTCATTTACGTTCTCTCCTCACGTGCATGGAGACACCCCCAGAGAGGGTCTGTCATGGCTGCTTCCCCCACACCTGGCACAGTGCCTGGCACCAAGTGGCATTTGGCATATCGTTGTCAGTGGACAACTTACAGAACCTGAAGCTGCCGTTAGGAGGTAACCTATTTTCCTTTTGCAGTGTTGATGGGAACTGTTTTCAGCATCCTGCTGGTGACCATGATCCTTATGGCATTTTGTGTCTACAAGCCCATTCGGCGCCGGTGATGGCCAAGCCAGCCCTCCCACAAGCCTTTGGGAGCAGAATAAGTCGTGTTGCACATGGGTCAGTGGAGAAGGTGGAATCGGAACTTAACTGCTTGGAAACGGTCATCGGTCTGGACAGTTGGTAAATGCTGAATGATTTAGAAAAAAAACATCTAGCCATTATCTTATCCTAACACTGTAATGCAAGTATTTGGCCACTTGAGCCTGCTTCTCAGTGTTTCTTTTTATTTCCCGCTGTACCTGTTGAAAGTAAGACCTGAAGCTCCAAAGTTCAGTGTAAAGATGGAGTGTTCACGAGAAAGAAAACATGACTTTGTGAGTGACGTAAAATCCACACTGGAAAGGAATAATCATTAATGCTTGAAAATATTAAGAAGAGTAAAACTTAACATGTAGACATTCCCTGCTTAAGAACCATTTGGTCACAACGGGTTAAGAATCCCAAATGTTTTTAATTATCCCGGTTTGGCCTAATTGCCCCGTTTGCAAAGCAGTGTCAGCTGTGGGGAACATAGGCCGCCACTCCTCACTCTGCACGGAGCTCTGCACTCAGACGCCCCCACTGAAGTCGGGGTCACACCAGCTAGGCCTGTGACCACGGGCACCCTTGGGCTGGGAGGCACTGGGGGTGGCTGGAAGTGTTAGCACTTGGCCCATCTGAAAAAGAATTGGTCCCATTCAAACACGTTGATCTCCTTGTCCTGCACTTAAGTCTTCCCAGCCCTTGGCCTAGAAGTCAGGGCAGCTTTTCTGATTCGGAATCTAAGAGACTCAGCAGGACCTCTTTTCCGCCCTGGGTAGGGAGGGGCTACAGAAGTGCGTGTTCACTGTGGCGGGTGGGAGTGTGTTTACACAATTTAATTTCAACTTTGAAAATGCTGCTATTCATTTGCACTGTTGGTGAACTGGAATTTTCCCCCATGGAAATACTTCCGTACATACCGTATTTATTTTAAGGGTGCTAGGTTTAACTTTGTTGTTAAATTAAAATGCTTATCTTGTTTGTGCTCCATTCAAGCACAGCACTGATTTTTTATTTTTTTTTTAACAACCGGCACTTAATGTGAAATAACTGATGTGGGATACAGTAACTGACTTAAGGATTTTGTTTGTAACCCTAACACTGAGCCACTGAAACGTGCTTTTGAGCAAAATGTCCATTAAAACTAAAGTAAAATCTCATGTGCTGTTTTATTCCTAGTAATTATTTTCCAAGCGTTTAAAAAATGCAGGTGTGTGCACATGTGCGCACACTTGAATCTGATTTAATCTCTTGAGGCACTGTGAAGTGGAATTTTAAATTAATATGTGAAATAACATTACTGCCCCAAGGCAAGCTATTGATTATTTCAGAAAACTGTCAGTAATCTCTCAGGCTGGGCCATGGGCCAGAAGACCTGGATTCTTGTCCCAGCTCCAGTTATAAACAGGCTTAACTTCTCTAGAGCCTCAGTTTTCTCATCTGTGAAACAGTGATATACACACTTTATCTTTCTTTATTATAGTGAGGATCAAATGATGTGAAAAGTAACACAGATGGAGGTGGGGTCACCACAGTTGGCCTGTGCCTTGGAAGCCTGTGGTTATTGACCGGAGGGAGGAGTGGCAGGGATTCTGAGACTCTGGCACGGACAGGGTTAAGTCCCAGGAGCCCACATCCCCGCCTCATCTGGGACGCCATGTTTTGATATCTGCCTAAAAACTTACTGCCATTTTTAGAATTTTAAAAGGAAACGGTAAAAAACTTGTCAGGCCCATAAACCTTGTGACCTGCCGTTTGCCCAGTAATCACCAGCCAGGTAATTGGATCATGTTCAGTTTTCTGAAACAACCTTGCAATAGTTATTCCACATACAGATCCAAAACCCAGCCTGCGTCGTCATCCCAGTGTTACCGTCTGTTTAAGTATGAGATTTCAGTCAAAAGTAGGACAAAGAATAACCTTTGTAGAAAAAGGCTTATTTCAGAGAAATGAGTAAAGATGAAAACATCAATTCCAGGAGCGAGAGAGCCACAAACTGAAAACTTTTATGCACCAGAAGTTGACCAACTGCTATTTTCAAGTGGAATTATTCTCCTGACCTTCATCTTCAGGAGTGCACAGGGGCAGTGGCTGAACCCTAGTTTTCCTAAACTGAACTGTAACAAACTGTAACAACATGTCCCCTAACAAACACATTCGACTAATTTACACCAATCATAAAAACAAGTTATTTTAGCAAACACTATCTTAACTTTCTTTAAAGGTGAGATTAAGAAGTCTGCAGGTGCTGCTTGAGAGTAGGGGCTTGGAGTCTTATTAGTGGATTACAGTTTTTCCCACAGAATCTCAATCTTATACCCACACTCATTTCTAGACATGGGCCTAGCTTGGACTTTGAACTCCATCATTCACGGCACCGCAGCCATTTGAAGTTGCTGTAGTCCAACTCATCATCTTTGATGTCATCTGCGTGCAGGAGGAAACTGGGACCAAGCTGGTGGTTATGGTCTCTTTCCTGTCATTATTTAGAGCAGACTTTGCCCTGACACCTCTCATCAAGTATGGTGTGATGAGCTTGTTTGTGGAGCAAGTATCTTAGGAACTTTGTTACCCAGTCAGCCCTCTGTATACCACATCCGTGGATTCACTGAACCACAGATCAAAAATATTTGGGGGAAAAAAACATTCCAGAAGGTTCTGAAAAGCAAAACTTGAATTTGCCTCACACCAGCAACTATTTACATTAGCATTTACATTGTATTTATACCTATTTATATAATTTACATTGTATCAGGTATAATATGTGATCTAGAGATGATTTAAAATATTCAGGAGGATACAGTAAGTTATATGCAAATACCATGCCACTTTATAAGGGACTTGAGCATCCACAGGTTTTTGGTATCCATGGGGCATCCCGGAAACACGCCCCTGCAGACAGTGAGGGAGGACTGTACTTAATTCCCAGCACTGTCTTATGTGTAGAAGTTGCTCGATGAAAGTTTACTGCTGGTAGTGGTCCACCCAAGCTTTAATAAACTCTGAAGATAAAGTTAGAAACTATTAGTTTAATGAAATAAGCCGTAGGTATGGCTTGTCTTGACCTAAGAAGAGTAACAGTTTTCACAATGCTCAAAATATTGCTTACTTCCCGCCCACCCCACTCCCCCCCAAAAAGCAAAGCAGATCCTTAACAACTTCTGGAAATACCAAGGCCTCATTTCCAGAACCCAAACATTTTTTACTGGTCACTGCCTTTTTTGTTTTATTACCAACGTATTTAGGTGTACGGCAAGTCCAGGAGGCTGAATCATCACCTGAACTTCCAAGAACAGCCTCACAAAGCACTTCGGCTTCAAAGGAGAGAGCAGATTTACTGTGATTAAAGAGATCTAATGTTGGCTTGGCTTCCAGCACTCCACAAGAGACAGTCCCTCTCCAGGGCTGCAGAGGTGCTCAGAGCGGCCCGATGCTGGCTGTGGAGTTTCCATTTGAATGGAGTAGCATGTGGGCTTGTGGACTGTGACTTGGGCAGGACGCTGAGAGGAGTGTGCCACCTTTGTCACGCACGAGCGAGGACTGGGAGGAATTCTAATGTTCCAGTAACACACATAACAGGAAGGGACTAGAAAAATGTGAAGAGAAAAAAAGACTCAAAGGCTGTCTAGGATATTGTACGAGCACCCTCTAAGGAAGCAGTCTTTTATTTGTATTTTAAGAGTGAACACATACCGAAAACTGCTGTGACGGTGACACAAAGTTCAGTCCCTTGTTAACTGACCTCCTGGGGAGAAAGCCAAGACATGGGGAAGCAGAACAATGGAATGCAAACAGATTACCTCAGTTCACCTTAGTGAGTAAACGATGGGGCCTAACTGCAGCCATTCCCAAGGTGTATCTTGGCTCAAGGTAAACGCCAAGTAAACAAAATGCCAACTGTGTATCTGAAACAAACATGATGCTGCATATACTGGCCTCGTGTGCAGAGAAGGAATTTTGGTCAGACCATGAAAAGAAAGGCAGGTGGTCATATGGAATCAAAAGCACAGTTCTTTGGGAACGTTTCATTGGCAACGCTAACTGTATATACAGCCGTTAAATGGAACGGTAGTTCCTGTTTCCCTTGCCGTCCCCAAAGCAGCACAACAGACAGGAAATGGACACAAAACAGAGGAGGAGGATATTGTTACTAGGTGATTTCAGTGCAGCCTGTAGGAATGAATCCATGGGCCGGGCTGGAGTGAGGGTGCCCTCGGCTGTATTCCCCAGGTTCTCTATGTTGTGCGGTGGTTATTTACAGAAGGGTTAGACAAAATAGTTAACTACTAAGGGTATCCAAAAAAGGCCTGAGAAAATCTGGTTAAAATGTATAACCTTGTATTGCTACTGATGGGAGTAGTCGTTTTTATATCTTTTAAAAATAATAAAAAGATTCTGTTAAAAAATATATTCATCCAGAAAGATGTTGATTTGAACTCTAAAAAGTAACATAGAATCATCATTTTCCCTTTTGAATACAGAGCCACTGAGTTCCGTTTGTAGCTCCCTTTCTAGTTTCAAGCCCACCCCTTCCTCTCAGGTGCGCCCAGGGCACGCAGTGAGGTCTTCCTAGGCCTCTGCGTGGAGACCCTTCACCAGAGAAGGCCTGGAACACACCCCTGGTTTGGTGATCCTTTGGTCAGCCTGCCCACTTCAGTAACAAGCCTCGGGCTCTCCTAGCTGCTCCTTCAGGGCCGGGATTAGCTGCCTTGGATTTAGCCTGGAGGATCCTGCTCTCAAAGGAACTGCCTTTACAAATTCAAATCAGATCCCTCAATGTGGAGTGAGGTGGTTTGAAACCATTGGTAATTTTTAAGGCTAAGGCAACATCTGTTGGCATCTGTATATCTTAATTTGATGCAAATAGTTAACCCTAATATAAAATAGATCCTGTATTTATCTCCTCTCTAGCTGGGTGTGGAAGGAATGGAATAAGGTGGGGACGGAGTAGAACAGTGACAGTGCCCTAGAAACCCTATAGAAAGGTAAAAATAGAAGAGCAGAACGGCACAAATGATCCATTTCTTTGGTGAACTGTACAGAAGTGTCTCCCAAGTTCTCATACACCACACTCTGCAAAGGCTGCTGCTCTCGTATATAAAAGCACCCTGACTCCGCAAGAACTTGTTTTGTTATCACTCCTTGATAAAAATTAATGTACAAACCTTCGGGGTGGGATTGGGGATTGGGTTTTTATCTAAAGCTGGTAGTAAAAACGTGACCTGCAAGCCAGTACAGCTATGGAAAGTGACGACACTCTCCTCCCCTCAAGCCTGGAGATGGGGCCGCTGGCCCCCCGCCCCTTCACCGGGGAGCGTCGCGGATGGCCCCGGGGGGGGCCCTGGCCCCGCACCTCTGTGGAAAGCAGGGGACGGCTGCCGTCCGCTGCTGCATCGTGTGAGGCGCAGTGCCTGGGCCCGCGTGCGAACAGAGCCTCCGGGAGGGAGGCGGGAAGGACTACTTGTCGGTGAGCGACAGCTGTAAGACCTGCTGCAGCTCCGCCTCCTCCTCCCGCAGCCGCAGCTCGTGCTCCTCCAGCTCTTTGGCGGAGAGCTCCATGGCCAGCTGCAGGTCGCTGTCAAAACGACTGGTCTCACTGGAGGCGCCGGGGCACAGGCCTTCAGAGCCGGAGGGGAGGCTCTCCTGGACAGCCCTGTGTGAGAAAGACACGGGGCAGAGAAACAGTGTTTTAACATCGTCATCGTGGCAGCAGCAGCAGCCATATTTCTTAACCGCGGACCTGGTGCGCGCCGAGCACAGCGCTTCCTATCCCCTCTTGTACACGACGTCATCGATCCCACGTAACTCTGGGGGTGTAGGTGCTGGGTGCAAGTACATACCTGCCCGAGATCACCCAGACACTAAGTGATGGGGCTAGGAATTGAACCTGGATCTATTTTAAAGCAAAACCCAACTTCTTCAACAGGTTTTCATATGTGCCCAGACTACAGGAAAAGGCTTTGTAAAATGAATCTTTCCAGTTTAACCCCCTTTAAAACGGATAATCTGGGAACTCCCTGGCGATCCAGTGGTTAGGACTCCAAGCTTTCATTGCTGAGGGTGCAGGTTCGATCCTTGGTCTGGGAAGTAAGATCCCACAAGCCACGTGGTGCAGCCAAAAATAATAATAATAATAATAATAATAATCTAATCATCTCTGTAGCCCTTCCCCAAAGTGGCACCATCCTTAACATTGTATAAACTTCCCACTGATGGCACCTAGACCCTCTGTGATCACACGTTCTTCGCAGAAGATCAGACCGATCAGAAAACATTTACTGGGTGCCTTTCTGTCCACGGCAATGGTTAGTGAACTGGTCAGCAATTCTATCACCAGTTCCTGGAAGCTCAGCCCCCGAGAGTTCAGAGCTCCTTTTATGAGGAATTGCCCCAAGAGGAAGCAAGAGAGCTGACACTGTATCAAGTCTCTCTTGCCAGGCCCGCTGTCGTGTGTCCTAAGCGCCTGTGCCAACCTCGGGTCAATCATCAAGAGTCACATCAGTCACCTCTCGTCCTGGGCATCACAGGTATGTGCCTGGCCAGTCCCTCCACTAGAAGCTGGTCCTGAAAGCTCCTAGGAAAGACATGTGACAGACACGAATACCCCTTAGAAGGAATAAACTGTTGTACTGATAACAAAAGGAAAGCAGCAAGAACAAGATTAAGAATATTTACAAGTCCGTTATCCACAAAGCTGTGTGAAAAATTAATAGAGACTGGGGTTATCTCTAAAATGACACCCAAATGTCAGATAGTATATAGTCCACTACCCTGCTTGATTTGATATCAAGTATGAGAAGGTGGTAGCTGTCAATCTATTAAAAACAACTCAACCTCAGGCAAAGTTTCAATGAACAAAGCAGATAATTCTTCTAGAGCAAGATTGGAATACATAACTCATTATTTGTCATCTTTGGCTACTCCTCAAAATTTATGGCCGATAAGGTTTAAGTAGCTATTGGGGGAAAAAATAAGCTCACTTATAACAGGGAAAGGAAACGCATACTGGATTAACAGTGATGGCTAGGAGAGGGAAGCCTCTCTCAAGGGAAACATGCCAGCACTGGGGTCTGGCCCTTGGCCCAGCAGCCTCAGAAAACAGAATGGCTCTAAGAACAGGTCCATGGGAGGCGGGGCTCATGTTACCCAAGCTGAGACTTCAGAAAAAACCAGGATGCCAAAAACCTCAGCTGGGGGGTGACTGGAGTGTGGGTACCATTCTCAAAGCTTAACGGCCCCATGACGGCAGGCGCTGGGGCTGCTTCATCAAAGAACTCCCAGCACCTGGCACAGAGTCTGGCACAAAGCAGGCACTGTGCAAACGTCTGCCGAATGAACGATGGAAGGACAGAAGAAACCAATGAACAAACAAATGGACAACAGGAGCCCAGGACCACACCAAAGGGCAGTGGAGGGAGAAGCAGATCCCACTCTAGTAGAGCAGGAAGCCACAGAGGGAGGGGATGGAGGAGTTATTGTCCTCAAGCCCTGGATGGTCCCAGGAAGGTGAGGCCTTGAGGAAGAACCACATAGGAAGACAAGAGGCAACTGTTCTCAGGCTGGTCTGTTCTCTCGTTAGTGCTCAAGAGTTTGGGATTATGCCCCTTACCACAGAATGAAACATCTGAGTAAAAAACAATTTTAGGGCCTCCCTGGTGGCGCAGTGGTTGAGAGTCCGCCTGCCGATGCAGGGGATACGGGTTCGTGCCCCGGTCTGGGAGGATCCCATATGCCGCGGAGCGGCTGGGCCCGTGAGCCATGGCTGCTGAGCCTGCGCATCCGGAGCCTGTGCTCCGCAACGGGAGAGGCCACAACAGTGAGAGGCCCGCGTACCACCAAAAAAAAAAAAAAAAAAAAAAAAAACAATTTTAACAATGAATCAACCATCCTTTTCATCACACACTTATTGAGCAACCACAACGCAATGACTGGCCTTCATTGGGGAGGAAGTTGGGATTAAAATCCACATACCTTTGTGTGAGACTACTGACACATAGATAACATTCTAGGGAAAATATGATGGCATAAACTAGCAAGAATTTACTGTTTCGCCACTGGGAAGTTATATAGCATGCTCCGAAAGATACAAGATTATTAGGTACATCAGTGAGTATAAGGAAAAGACAAGTCTGTCAGGCTCTATCCTGTGAGTGATGCTGACTGGGGCTATGCAGATGGTCTCATATAATAAGCTTTTATAAAAGACCAGGTACATAAAATATAAAATAACCCATGTAAATACCATGAATATGCCAAACTTTTCATTTAGATAAGTCTGTCAGGTTAGCCAAAGACTGAGGCCAAACTGAGGCCAAGCTTCCAAGCCCCACCATTTATTCTGATAAATGCACCTGGCTTCTTCTGGACTCCAGTAAGCTCTGCTGGATGGCAAACTGCATTATCTCGTAATCTTCATCCTGCAAATACACGTTTCTGCCGTTGTCTTGAACGTGGTAAGATTCAGGAATTTCAAACACAGATTGATCAACCTCAAAGTTTGTGAGAGTGGAAGCTGAAACACAAAAGGTGACAGTACAGTGCCTGAGTTAGTAAAATAAATTTCCACTTCAACTTTTATAAAAAAATTTTTTAATTAAAAAAATGAAAAAATTAAAATGATTAAAATCAAGGTTGGCTACTATGTAAGAGAGATTTCAAGGAAGAATAATCTTGACAGAGAAAAGTACTGGAATACTGTTTTTTTCTTTTTTGCCTTCACTTTTTTTTTAGTAATAAAATGCATAGTCACACAAAAAATATACAGAAGACTGTAAAATGAAAAGTGAAGATCTCTCTCCCTACACCCTGTCTCCTATTTCCAAATTCCAGAGGTAACCAGTGTTTACTTGTGGGTCCTTTGAGGAATGTGATGTGTATGTGTATATATCACACAATCACACCAATGTGGGTTTTTTTCCTTTTTTATTATGAAATATAGTAAATATATGAAAGAAGATATAAGATATCTGTAAACTTAAAATAAAAATGATAATAATAAAACAAAGGCCTGTATATCCCTCAACTGGCCTAAGACACAGAACACTATTTTACCACAATAAAAAAAAAATTCAATTACGTTTTGATATACTAGCAATGAGTAACTGGAAAATAAAATTAAGAAACAAGTCCATTTAAAATAGCATCCAAAATCTGAATTGGATTGATGGCAAAGGAGCCTGAGGAAATTTTGGGAGGTGATGGAAATGTTCTGTATCTTGCCTGTGGTAGGGGTTACGTGGGTGTATACATTTGCCAAAAGGCATTGAACCGTCACATTTAAAATGGGAGTATTTTATTACATACACGTTACACCTCAATAAAGTTGTTTTTTAAGAACAGGCTGTCTTTTTAATTCGAGTGGGGTCATACATATTCTGCAAATTGTTTTTTTCATTTAATTGAAACTAAATCTAAAATTTTCTTTCATTCAAGACAGAGATCTACTCATAAGATACTCTAATTTCAAACTGAATAATTACTATAATGACTAAATGTATGAGTTTTTTTTAAATCACATAATCCAACTTTTTTTTTTACCTGAATCAGATGGGGTCCCTTCCACATTTTGAGATACAGTTTCTTCAGCAGTGCTACAGCCATTAACATTTCCAAATGTAATCCGTGCATTTAAGACATGAAACAAGGGAATTTCTAATAAAATAAAAGCTTTTATAAATAAACTTTACTGAGAAGAATAACAGCCAGCATTTACTGAGCGCTTGCTATGCTGGTACCATGCCAAGTACTTTTTATAAGTATGATTTCATTTAATCATCATAACAACCCTTCCCAATATACAGATGGGAAAACTGAGATTCTGAGTGGTTAAGCGACTTCTCCTAGGTCACAGTAAGTGATCAAGTCAGGATTCAAGTGGATACAGGATACAGGAGCCAGGATACAACTATCCAAAATGTAAATTCTTCACAAGTAATATGTATTATATGTGGTATCACGCAGACTAATTCAAGCCCAGAAACATATTAACGTATCAAAGGATCTTAGTGTCAATTGTCTTCCTCAAATAGTAAGTTTAATTTGAAGTTTCACTTAAGTAAGGTTTCATATTAAAACAATGAATGTGTCACGTTTTTATGCCTTTTTCATCTGTCAGCACCAACTGTAAATAGAACTGATGGTGGGGGGGGATCTCCTAATTTTAATATGCAAAATGAACTAAGAATCATGACACTTCTTTAAACCAAATTAAACTAGAGGATAACTCTGCCCTCCTCCGTTAAGTCTACTGTCTGCTTCTTTTGCCTCAGGTGCTCCAATTCCCTGAAGCACACTCTGTCTCGCGCAAAACCGGGCAGAACCGATGGGCGCTCCTGTGGTTTATTGAACGGTACCTATTTTGACAGGAAATCCAGGTGGGAATTCCAGTTTGATGAAGTCTCTCAGTCGGGCAAAATGCGCGCTAGTTCGGGCCATCAGGTCAATGATGGGGATGACCTGCTCCACAAGAGACAGAGGAAACTCCTCACACATCCACAGCATTGCTTTAAACCTGCCGGATTGGATGAGAAAAGACTGAGGCCATCTCCCTCAGACAGGGAGACTGCGTTACTTCTACGCAGTAGGCTAGACAACGTCAGCTTCCTTATGCCCCACGCCCCAGCCTTCCCAGTCATCTTACCTCCCCTACGTCTGAGCTGGGAAGGGATTAGAGCCACAGAGAACTCCCATCACCCTGAAATCGGGCAAGCAGGGGAAATGACCTGCGCTACAAGCCTTAATCGATAGCAAGCAGGAAGAATTGGTAGCTGGTGGAAACCATTTCATTTAATCAGCTGAAGCTTGTTGGCAGTTTAAAAAAATAAATAAGGAATTCTTATATCCAATCTATATTCTATTTGGAGAAGGTCGAATAATAAGATGGGCAATCTACTGTTACCTTTCATCAGATAAAGTAATTTTTGTTTTTGGGGGGTTTTTTTTTGCAGCATGTAGGACCTTAGTTCCCAGACCAGGGATCAAACCTGTGCCCCCTGCAGTGGAAGGGTCTTAACCACAGGACCACCAGGGAAGTTCCAGTAATTTGAAATTATTTTTAAAGGAAGGGAACAGAGGAAGGACCGAACATGACACTGGAAAACAGCACGACTTCTGAAATAAACAAGAATCTGTTAAGTTGACAACAGCTGCTGATTCTCTCTTACTTTTGTGTTCTAATCGTCAGCTCTTTCGGCCTTCCGATGTCTCTGTCCTTCAGATCAAACTCTTTGTTGAAGTACTCATCAGGCGTGATGGCTGTGGGGTTGTTGGCGGTGGCACACTCTGTGGTGAGGTCCTGCCGAGCCAGAACTCAGGGGAGTCAGAAATGCCAAATGATGCTGACAAGTGGAGGCCTAGGGCACCTAGCCTCTGAGGTGGACATGTTAACCAGCTACAGAGCAGGAAGTTCTAGTCATTAACTTTTTTTTATTAAGTTAACTGCACAGAACAAGAAAATTGACAAACAGATTACCAAACTACATGACCAAGTCTAATGGATTTCTCCATTTCAAATCATTTCTCCACTCTCCTTTTATCTCCTGATTATAGAAAGGAAAAAGAGAGACAGACAGAAATATCTGAAAGCACATGGGATCTGGAAGATTTGGAGTTCAAGTTCCAGCTCTGTCCTTCTTTAGCCTGTGACGTTGGAAAGGTAATTTCATTTTTCTGACCCGCCGTGACCTCCACGGCAGCAATTTCATATGGTTATTGTGAGGACTGAGAAAGAAAATGTTTGTTCAGGTGCTCTATTAAAATATAAAGTCCTGAATCCTTTTTTCAGTTCAATTTTTATAGAGAGGGGCTAGTTTAAAACAGGAGAGAAAGCAGCTGATTTCTATAATCACTACCTGCCTCTAAAATCTTTATTTTCAAAGACTCATTCATCTTGTTCTCTTCCAAAAGAATATCTCAGATTCCAGATGGGGAGTACTTTTTAGCCTTTTCAAATCGAGTGGTCTGCTCAGGATTCAGTAAATGCCACCACAAGCAGAGAAGAGTCATCTCCTGTTAAACCGTGCTGGAAGCTCACGCTTCGACTTACCCCTTGAGCACCAAATTGGTGTTCCACAGTCCCCAGCAAAGACTCCAGTGGGTTCCTGTCCGCTACAGAGGAGGGAAAAGTTGAATGTCGAATATTATACCTTAATTATGATTGCAGAAAAGGATTCTCATCCTACCTTCATGTTTCTCCATCATGCATTAGGAAATCCATCTATGGACAGGCCAATAAAATCATCCCCAATAGCCATCAGCTAACTTATCCTTTTTTGTTTTCGTTTTTTAAAAAAATATTATTTATTTATTTATTTATTTTTGGCTGCGTTGGGCCTTTGTTGCTGTGCGCAGGCTTTCTCTAGTTGTGGTGAGCGGGGGCTCCTCTTCACTGCAGTGCACGGGCTTCTCATTGCGGTGGCTTCTCTTGTTGTGGAGCTCGGGCTCTAGGCACGCAGGCTTCAGTAGTTGTGGCATGCTGGCTCAGTAGTTGTGGCTCGCAGGCTTAGTTCCTGTGCGGCATGTGGGATCTTCCCAGACCAGGGATCGAACCCGTGTCCCCTGCATTGGCAGGCAGATTCTTAATCACTGCGCCACCAGGGGAGCCCCTAACTTACTCTTTCTAGGACACTTTTTATTAGGATCTCTAAGCTAGATGAACAATAGTTATAAGAATGCAATCAGAATAGTAGAAAAAGTTTGGATTTAGGAACGAGCCAGCTCTGGATTCTAACTGCACCTTGGCTGGTCAGAGGCCTCAGCTTCCTCACCTGTCAAACTGGACTAATGGGAACGGTAGTGAAGGTGTGAGTTAACAGTGGCCACGTGCTCACCGCATGCTGCAAGCCCCAGTCTCAAAGTTTACGTGTAATAACTCATCTAATCCTCCCGATGACTCTAAGGCAAGTCGGGTAGCACTCGTTTCACTGCTGAGGAGACCAAGGCACAGCAGGTAGGCCCTGAACTGGCCCCGTGCCAGCTGGGACATGGCGCCCAGGTATTGGCCATGTTTTGGCTCAGAGCCCAAGTTCTGTCCAAATCTCTCATTGTGATAGTTTGGACTAAATCACTCTTTCCGGTGATAAATATTCTCCAATATCCTTATCTACTTTTTCAACCGAATCCAACCATTGTTCTCTATAACACATAAACAAGCCCTGTGAATGGCTTTCATTACAGCTGGAGCCAACCACAGGGGAGGACCTCCAAGAACGAGTCAGACTAAGGAACATTTTATAAAAAGGAAATTTGGATTGGCATGACCTAATCACATGAACCCCCAAATTTAACAGAGGCAACAAAGACTTCCTCTAGGCTAAAAAAAAAAACAAAGAGTGGGGAGAAGGGGGACTTCCCTGGTGGTGCAGTGGTTAAGAATCCACCTGCCAATGCAGAGGACACAGGTTTGAGCCCTGGTCCGGGAAGATCCCACATGCCACGGAGCAACTAAGCCCGTGCGCCACAACTACTGAGCCTGCGCTCTAGAGCCCGTGAGCCACAGCTACTGAGCCCACGTGCCACAACTACTGAAGCCCGTGCTCCTAGAGCCCGTGCTCTGCAACGAGAAGCCCGCGCACTGCAATGAAGAGTAGCCCCCGCTCGCTGCAACTAGAGAAAGCCCGCACACAACAACAAAGACCCAACGCAGCCAAATAAATAAAATAAATAAATTTATTTTAAAAAAAAGAGAGAAAGGAAGAGATTACCTTTATATCTCTTTTTTTCTTCCTCAGTCAGGTGTTCTGTCCGTATTTTGGTTATCACACTCACATTGTTCACTGTATAAACCTTGAGAGATGTGTGCGAAAGGAAACAGTGACACGGGGAATCAAAACTCAACAAATAAGCATAGCAAGAGCAAGAATGCTGAAGCCAAAACAAAACAAAACCCAGCAAAATAAAAATGAGAAATGGTTAACATTCATTAGAACCCTTCAGAGAAAATACACAGCTACCAACTTAGAAATGCATCAGCAGTTACTTTGCATCTCTGACATTTTTAATTACCCCTGAGTAGTTAACGGTGACAGGCTGCACTTTCCAACTTGCCCTTCTTGTTGCTAAACACTCTCAAAGAAGGTCCTGCAATTTAGGCCTCCCAGCTGGATTTCTACTAAGGGGCCCAAACCTGCATCGTGTACTTGGACTGATGTGTGGTAATCTTATACTCAGACCGACTTAGACAGCCATCGGACAGAAGGAAAAAGGAAGGAACACAAGGTTCTCTACACTGGTAAGATTTAGAGAAAACCAGCAAGCCACTATTTAAAAGGTATTCCGTATATTGACCTCAAATTATTTTAACTGCCAGGGTCAATGCTCTGTTTTCAAGGTTGATTGAAGAATACTGGGGTCTGGAAAATCAAACATCACAGTTCACAGAGAATTAACTGTATATGCCAAAACGTGGATTCCCAACGTTTGAAGATTCAGGAAACACACCCAGCACTGGAAGGACTGTTTCTAAGTGCATCTCACTGAGCGTGACGTAAGCTTTCTTTGCTCACTCAGAGGTCACCAGAGGACCCTGCAGCTGCTGGCAGCACTGTTGTGAGCCATCAATCCCCGCTGCACTGCAGGGCTAACAAGAGGCCAGGAAACAGCTTTCCAGCTGCCACAGTGCCAGATGACTTGAGCAACTGTCGTCTCCACTATGACAACTATCTTCTAAATTCCCTGACATCATGTAAGTGGGCTGGAAGCCTACTGGTTACAATTAGGCTGACTAAAAATATTGGGAGACTCATAAAAGCTACTTTACAATATATATATTTTTAAACCCACTCAGGTGATTAAAAAAAGATGAACAAGCATGTTAAATCTAGTCCTTTCTTTTTCTTTTCTTTCTTTTCTTTTTTAAAGAATTAAAGGAATTGTCACTCCCACCAGGACAACTGGTACCTGGACTCATTTCTCTACAACATAGTTTCTCTTTGCCATAACTAGAGACCTCCTTGGGATATGCTATTCCATTTTCTGAAAGTCAAATAAGATAAATCCAAGGAAGAGACACACTAGACAGAACTTATTCCCCAGAGCACCTCCATGGCACAGATGCATGACAAAATCTGAACAGACTCCTCATTTGCATAGAAGCTAAATAGCTATGTTAAATCTTATTTTAAGAGTTTCCTTTTACCTTTGCTTCGTAACCATTAACAACTTCTGCTTTATCTGTCCTCCAGCCCCAGAATCCGGATTTAGTTCTGATAAAAAGTGAACACCACAAATTTCCACATGTACAATATGCCATTCAGATTTATCCCTGCAGCCTTTATAGGTTTTCTCCCCCAGCTTAAGTTAGTGAAGCACACTTGGAAATTAGGGTCCTACTGTCCACAAAAGGATGTTATTAACGACAGATGGCTCAAGCATCCCCCACCCCCTCCCACAGTTATTAATCAATTTGCCTCACCCCCGGCAAGAGAAAGCCTCCATTCTTGGCTTCTTTACGAAAGCTGCCGGCAGAGGCAACAAAGGTGGTGACATTTATTGGACAGCTGTCCCCAAGAAGTGAGTGCAGATGACCAGCGTCCAAGGGCTCGCCACTAAGGTGGTATCTGGGCCAGAGCATTCATCGGGGTCATCCCAGCCGTGGGCAACGACAGAGTCAGTGGCTCTATCCCCATAAGCAGCAGTATCTCAATCGAGGAATTCTTAGAACAGTGAGGCACAGACCATCCTGCTCCTGGGAGAACATGGGTGAGGCAGGAACTCATCACTGTGGAGAGCTGCTTGCAGAAGCCATTAGTGCCTGTGGAAAGGCTTGGGAGTCGCCCGCGTTATCAGGTTTGGTGCAGCGGGGGGGAAAGAATATCAAAAGCAGTTTTTCAGCCCAGCCGTTGCGTCCAGCTCTGTGGAACTGCTTTTAAAGCAGCCCAGCACTTCAGCAACAGCTGTAGCATTGATAAAGTGCCCAAACACCCAGTTACTCAACTCAATATACTCCTGGAAGAAAAATGCATTTAGGAGCCAAATGCGGCCAAGAGGCTCTGATTCTTTTCCAAAGCAGCTCACCCTGGGAAATGCTCCCACTCCCGGGGGAGCCCTGCCCAGACTGCCCCTTTGTCTAGGACGTCACATCCCAGCTCCGCTGTGACTGCTGCACTTGGGCCTGTGTCGGGCAACTGGCTGCCTCCTGCTCCGACCCCGGCGTGAAGCAGGACACCGCGCAGAAAGCTCCAGAACGGTGGCCGGGAGGCGGTTATCTACATGTTGTGTTTCCAAACAGTTTGCTTTTCTTCTAATGAGATTTGGTCAATGCGATTAGTCCAGACAGGGTATGCGGAGTTTTATGTGTGTATTACAGTCCCTCAGAGAAAGGAGGGACAAGAGCTTTAACTTTCCTATTCATTACCCCAGTTAGCACAACGTGACTGATGGAGGGAAAGAGAGGACTCCTAAAGGGATGATACCGCATGCTAGCTATCTCCAATTTACATTCCAGAAACAAATTTAGGGACCGCACCTGCCTCATTAATGAACCCGAGTCCCCTTTTAGTCAGCGATCAATGAAAATCAAGATATCCCTTTGGGTGAACAGTTCGATCCTCAGCTCCTGTCTCCCACTAAGAACCTGGTATCCTGGCCCGGGAAATCATCGCTTTCTGGCGCTCGGACTGAAGGATGGCTACGTCTGCTCCACTTGGTCCTTCGTGGACACTGAGAAGTCAGAGCCGCACTTTCTCCCTGGGAACTGCCACACTCCTCGCTCGCCCACATCTGCTCTACCTGCAATCCTGGCTGCTCCATTTCCTTCCCCACATCCACTCTCTGACAGCTTCGTTATTAAACTCAACATCTACCTCCTATTTTAAAATCAAGATTCTAATAAATCCTTGGCTCCTTGATTAACTGTACATGCAGAGGCATCTGATCATGATAGGAGAAAACCCAGCTTCCTCTTTTGCCATTTTCACCTCTGCCCGTCTCCACTGAGACCACCATGCCAAAGGCCACTTAGCACATGCTGGGACTCGGAGGCTGCCACACAATGTGGAGAAAGGCTCTGAGGGTGGCAGGGAATACTCTGTTTAAGGTAGGCAAAGCAGAACCTTTCAGAGGAGAGATAAATCCAAACTGCAACCAGAGGGTATATATCCACAGGCCCAAAATTCACTCAGGCAAAAGTATTACTTTGCAAACATCAAGCTCAGAGTAAGATTAGGAGAAAGAAAGGGATGAAGAAGACTATCATAATATAACAGGCCCATGTCTTCCAAATTTAATCAGCTGAACACTAGCTCACACCTCGGGTCAGAACCAGGCAAGCACACTTTTTCTAGCAGCAAACCTCATCCTCAAGAGGGGCCCAAGCCCTTGTTTGAACCACGAGAAGCTCACTAAGCACCTATTTCATTCCAAGCACCACCAAAAACAGCAGGTGCCTTCTAGAAATTCTCTCTCAGCAACTCTCTGATGCTCGCAAAATGAGGGTTAGCCTGAACCATCTGAAAACCCCGGGACCACAGGAATACAAAATGTAACTCAGTACAAATGGAAGGGGGGCTGTCTACCCTCCGCTGGGTAACAGCCAGTAACCATCACATTCTCTGTAAATTACACTTCAGAGCAAACAATGAGGCTACAACTCTGCTGCTGAACTAGGGGGAACAGTGGCTCCTCTATGACATCTGAGATTGCGTCTTGAGATTCACTCCTTTTTTCTTTTCAGCTGAGGAAAACAGGAACCTGAAGATGAAGTCGCTTGCTCAGAGCTGCACAGTTAGCAGCCCTGCCGATGGCACCAGGTTCCTCCAGCCCTCGGCTCCCCCGTCTTCCAGCTTTATGAGCAGAGCCCTAAGCTGGCGTGCCCTCCCGGCCTGCAGAGGCGAATGCTGAAGCCTGGAGATGTTTTCCCAAGACCCTTCCAGGTAAAGCCACGGTCAGTCCCTAAGCCTTGCTGTCCCTGGAAGACAGCGGCTGTCACCTGGTGAGGCCGGTGCGAGGAGGTTGGCGACAGGGGACTGACCCTGCCTCAGGGGGTGTCACTCCCAAAGCAGCAGCATACCTGGCATTTTCTCTTCTGTTACCAACAAATACCCTAATTCCACAGCTTGATCTAAATTAGGGGAAAGGGGCACTTAAACCTTATGTTTGATTAAACCTAAGACTCTCAGTTTTATTAATAAATTTTATACTGGAAACAAAGAAGAAAAGGAAAAGAGAGGTCAGTATATTCATTAAGAGGAAAGAAAGCCTAAATCCAGAAGAATAGTGTCCATGTCAGCTCAGGCTACGCTGCTTTGGTTTACAGAGAGCTGGATGTGACATCCTAGGCAAACACTCAGGGCTCTTACAGACTCCCTCAGTTAGGTGTGTTCTACGGTAGAAGCACTCAGGCCAACAGCTATGACAGCCTCTGCCCCCTTACAAAGCCCCCCACCCCCGCCTCGGCTCTGCCCACAGGCAGAGGCCCAGAAATGGTGTTCTCACCTGGGTTAACCGAGGCACAGACCTCCCCAGAGGTTTCTCCAGATAAAGTCTGGAACAAAACTGAAACCCCTCCAGACTCTTGCTCTAAACTATTAGGCCTCATGGGGAAGCAGGAGGTGGATGAGGGGGAGAACCACATTGAATTGTATGATAAGTGTGTATTTGACTGACTAATATCAGTATAACCACACTCAGTACTGGACCGATTCTACCTCGGAAACTCAAAGCTTCATGATTTGGGACTAGGGAGTCTTGTGGATTGCCAAACACAGAAATAAAATTCAAGCAAAATCCATGAGAAAAGGGCCCATAAAAGAACATGAAGACATTTCTCCAAGACTTAACCAATGTGCCATAAAAACGATACATGGTGGAGGATGTCAGCTGTGGTTTGTTTGGTTAGAGCAGAGATCAACTTTAAAACCCACTAGTGTTTCTTATACCATATTAGAAAAATCCCAATCCACCCATACTTTCCAATTAATATATACATGGCACTAAAGATGGCAGTAAAGGGATTAGATGTGAAAATACAGAACCTAAATCCATACCTTTCAAAAGCAATGTTTTTAGTATCAAGGCTGGTGTTAATGACTGGGCTTGTGAGCCGCCTCTCAACCTCCCTGCCTTTTGGCTTCATCAAGTCCAGAGTGAGGCGCTCCATTTCCTGGGAAAGGTCAAAGTGTTCGGTGGTGACCACTTTGTCATCGTGGTTGACTTCCATTAACTCTGCCCAGTTGTCTGCTCATGGAAACAAGGGCATAACTAAGCACAGTGCAAGGAAGATGCAAAACCAAAGAAGCTTTGTATGTTAAACTGCATCATCTTTCACACACACCCCATACCCCCCCCCACCCCCTGGTGCTATCTGATAAAACCTAAAGACTATTGATTATCAATTACCTACTTGCCCAGGAATGATCTGGCCAACTTTCCATAACTCAGAGGACGCTCTGGGCCATCTTCCCCAAAGATGCAGACTTTTAAAATAATTTGTATTTTTTGTTAGCAACACATTTCATCTGTGTACTTCTTTAAGTATATGATTACCTAATTAATATAAATTATTTATGCACAACACTGGGTTAGCCACACCATTTCTCACCCTCCATTAGGGGACCATGCCTGATTATGGAGGCAACATAAAGAGATACAAGACAGAGTCTTGCACTCAGAGGTTTAGGAACGTCATATGTCAAAAGGGTAACAGTGTTGGGTGGTAAATGATACGTGCAAGAGAACTATCCAGATAAGAAATAAGATATAGGAATTGAGAGTTGAATAACTAATAAGAATAACAGCAACAACAACAAAACCTGCCCCAGAGATAGGCACGGAAAAGGCACATAAATGTGAATACACTTTGATGGTTAAAAAATCACTCAGGGCTTCCCTGGTGGCGCAGTGGTTGAGAGTCCGCCTGCCGATGCAGGGGACACGGGTTCGTGCCCCGGTCTGGGAGGATCCCACATGCCGCGGAGCGGCTAGGCCCGTGAGCCATGGCTGCTGGGCCTGCATGTCCAGAGCCTGTGCTCCGCAACGGGAGAGGCCACAGCAGTGAGAAGCCCACGTAATGCAAAAAAAAAAAAAAAAAAAAAAAAAAAAAAAAAAAAATCACTCAGAACTTAGGAAGAGCAGTGATTACTAAAATAGAACCACTCACCTTCTCCCTTAAAGATAAAACTCCGCCTCCCTCTTATCCAGCTCATGTTCTCAAATCCCAGCAATGTGATATCCACACGCAGTTTGGCACCACTTTTCCAAATGCGACAGACATCATTCGGGCATATTCTGGAAACCAAGGGCACTGGAGAAGAGAAGTGTACTACTGAGAAAAGCCCGAGGGCCAAGCAGAACAGCCAGGCCCCAGAAATCAGGATTCTGACTTTAATGAAAGGACAGGAGTGGCAAGATGGCGTCGGTCATACAGAACTGGGCTTGGCTCCCACACTTACAATACAAGGAGACATTCTTAAAAAATAAAAATGGACTTTCTGTTCTACAGCTGTTTATAAAACTGCAGATCTATGTCTTGTCCAGAGAAAATGCTAAATCAATTTCCCAAGAGCATTCTCAATCCCGAGTGAACCCCTCTCACTGACTACCATCAGGGCTAGAGTGCCTCCATCTGGCTGTCCTTATCCACATATGCTACTCTCGCCATCTGGCTGAGGCCCCCCTATACTGTCAGGCCCGCCATTCAAGATATCAAATGTCTAAAATATGCTGCTTTTTAAACAAAAACTGAGATCAGAGTGGTTATTTGCATTAAAAAGAACTCAGTTTCATAGAAGAAGCTGAAGTTCTGTTCTTTCATATACTTTTTACTTCATTTAAATGTTTTATTACAAATATGACTTCTTGCCTGAAAGGGAAGTCTGGAAGTGAAAATAGCTGAAAATCTGGGAGTTAGAAACTGTCATTAACTGATCTACAAGAAACAGAAGTAGAACATCTAGGAAAATTACTGTCAGTCAATTTGCCTTACATAAGATTTTGGAGAAATACATCCATTTTGTTAAAAACAAGCTATTCCAATATTCATCTCATCTTCTTCCTTAGAAACACAAGTTTAGGACTTCCCTGGTGGCACAGTGGTTAAGAATCTGCCTGCCAATGCAGGGGACACGGGTAAGAGCCCTGGTCTGGGAAGATCCCACATGCCGCGGAGCAACTAAGCCTGTGCACCACAGCTACTGAGTCTGTGCTCTAGAGCCCACGAACCACAACTACTGAAGCCCGCGTGCCTAGAGCCCGTGCTCCACAACAAGAGAAGCCACCGCAATGAGAAGCCCGCGCACCACAACGAAGAGTAGCCCCCGCTCGCCGCAACTAGAGAAAGCCTGCGTGCAGCAACGAAGACCCAACGCAGCCAAAAATAAATAAATGATTAATTTTTTAAAAAAAGAAAAGAGAAACAAGTTTAAAAGAATCGCGTTGAACTCCACAAGGAAATGAGTAACTGATTTATGATAAACCTTACTAAGATTTTAGCCATTTAAAGTGAAATATTAAAAAACGAATAATATGGATAAATGTCAGCGATAACTGATAAAAGGAAGAGACAAAATTGTCTATATATTGTACTGATGAATGCTTGGGAGAAAAAGTCTTATGCAGGCGGGAAAAGATTGGAAGGAACACACCTAAAGCATTAACAACAGTTGTGCTTATGTGGGACTGTGGGTGACTGTCTTCCCTTATTCTCGTCTATTCATTTTCTAGATTAAAAAAAATACATATAACTTTTATAAAAAGTTATATAAGCCTATATTCAAGCTAAATAAATTTCAAGCCCACAGCCACTCACCCCAGCTGGTGAATTCCCACTTCATCTGCACGTAGAAATCCGGAGCCTGAAGGACAAAGGTTTAAAATAAATTACCCCTTGCAGCAGAAACTAACACAACATTGTAAATCAGCTATACTCCAATTAAAATTAATTTTTTAAAAATAAAATAAAATAAATTACCCTTGGTACCATTAACTAAACACAAACACAGTAAGGTTTATTAGGGTTGTTTAAAAGGGAGAGGGAGAAAGAACAGAGAAGAAGAAACATAAATCGCAAACCCATCAAACTAAATCCTTATTTTATGTTCAGGCTGTTATTTTATCTCAATATAAAATATGTCTACACAGTTAATAAAGTTAACTGCAAGTGACAAGGAGGGAGATGGAGGGAGATAAAGTCAAAGTTGATTTAGGGGCTCAACCGTGTTCCTAACAGTAATGGCCCATGAGACAGGAGGATGGGCTCAAGCACCACCACAAGATATGGGTCACAGGCTGGTCTAAGCAGAGAAGAGGGAGCATGGACCCCATCTGTTCTACGGGGAACTTGACTGTGAAAGGCTTTGTGTGCTGGGAAGTGCTTGGTGTTTTTTTCGGACCACTCTGAAACCAAGAGGCTGCAAGACATCACTGCCCCCAGAAAGTTGAATTTTCCCTCCAGTTAACAGAAGACTTTTGCCCCACTTTCCTCTTAAAGTTTTAGGATTTGGCTTCTTGAGGTTTCACACCACCAGAGCAGGCCTGTTTAGGATGATTTTCTGACCTACCATGAATTCCTACCGAAGGTTCTTGGAGAGCTACTTAAGAAATCCAACAGTTAGCATGAAGGAAGGAAAATGCTAGAAATTCCAGGTGTTTTTCTGCTCAAGAAAAACCAGATTCCAATGATGGGTGAAGACACTCCGAGGGGCAATGGATAAGAAATATGGACACGTAACAAGGAGACACTGTTGAAAGACAAGCCGTCACGCACGGCCTCTGGTGCCACCAAGCACCATGTTATTTGTGGGCTGTCTATAACCTCCAGCAGAGAATACCACTCAGTGCAGTTCACTACTATGGATCAATACCGGTAAAAAAAAGAAAGTCTTTTATACTGAATTTTTTAAGTGTGGGTGACTCCATATTAAATAAGTCATTTTCTGCTTTGTCAAATGGACAAATGATGTCTTTAGTTCCTCCTACAGCGAGTTAGATAAGGAAACAAATCTATGTGATCTTTCTGCACTCAAACACACATCTATTTTAAAAACAGTGGATACAACAATTTAATACTTCATGGACTTTTTTTTGTAGTATGTGTAAAATGAATGTCTTCGGCAGGATTTAGCTTGTGTCACCGAAATTTTTTTTAAGAAGAGTGCTCAGATAACAAGCAGTGATTGTCTCACAGCAAAGTTATTCCTTTTCTCAACAGGATTGTTAATTTTTCTCAAGAAATGTAGAAAGCCAATTTATCTAGCAAATATCTTTGGAAATACTTGGGGAGCTCACTTCTGTGTTTAAACTGAGAATAAACAACATGAAAATTGAACCGCTGGTACTTTCTCGTCTCCTGCTGCCTCGGGAATATTGCACATGGTTGACCAATAAGACAGTTATTGCAAGTGACAAAGGTTATCTGAAGAATGGTAACCATCATCCAAAACAGTCCAAGAGCCTAGAAGTAAAGTCTTTTAAGAAAATTCTCTAAGTGTCACAGAGCCCATACATCATTCACAAGAGAGAGAAACTGCCCCAAAGCCAATAACTATAAATAAATTAAGGGAATGGATTAGAAGTCACAAAATACAAATGGCTAGAAGTGACAGGGATGTCAAGGAGAGCTGCACACAGACTTCTGAGCCTCAACAGGCCCTGAAAATCCCCATATAGTCACGATGTTCTTTACAATTTCCCCAAGATGACCTGAGCTCGGGATGCTACTTGTAAGAAAACAGGCGGCTACACAAATTAATTTCTTGATGTCCATTTGTCTTTAGTTCTAATTTTTAAATAACACTTAAAAGAGTAAGTCTTAATGACCCGGAAACGTAATCTGTGAAAGACTTCATACATTTAACAAGTTGGAAAAGCAAGGAATAATGCTATTTGGTATTCAGTACATCGTATTCACGACTCATAAAACTCCTTAGGAAGGCACACCAGGATGTCAAACTGTGTCTGCAGCTGCTGTTTCAGCATTTAACTCCAATGATGGCACTGTCAATTTTTATGGCTACCTCGAGAATTTTCTGGAGCAGCTCGGGAACTCCCTCGAGGGCCATGGATGTGTTGTGGAAGTCCCGATGCTGAAGGACTGTGTACACCATCTCGGGATCACCAGTGCTCACAGCCTCGTGCAAAACTGGAAGGCAAAAAAGTGAAATTTGATCCCCCTGTATTCTCACACTTTCTGACAAATTCCAAAGCCACTGTGAAAAGTATCTATCTGGATCAAAGGCCAATATTCTCTTCAAAGTGGGACACAGGCTGAAGCCCCCCCTGATCTTTATGACCATGACTACTTACTTCGAGCCCTTACCTGAGACGAGAACACAGCACTCTTAGCCTCTTGAGCAAACCCTGCCGTCATTCCCTTTCCCCCTTTCTTACCACTGGCTCTGAAATACTGACAGTGTCTTCAGAGCTGGCTTTCACTGTGTGATCACATAACTGTGGAGATGGGCAGGTAGGGTTTGTGTTGTGTATATCCTTGCTCAGTCAACTCAACATTACTCTGACCAGTAGTATGAGAGTGTGCAAGACAAGCAAAGTGCCAGGATTTCACTGGAAAATACTACGTTCAGCTATAACTTTTTTGATTTTGTCTATCCTCATGGATTCGCTAGAGTTACCACCGCATTCCTCAGGGGAAATCCGGCCTTCACACTCATGTCTGATGCACATAGAGCCGCTTTCCGGATAAGGAGTCACCCTCTACCCAGGGCTCTTGGCCCAGGACATAATTCGGACCACTGTGCTGCAGACGAGCCAGCAGCATCCGAGGCTCTCATCTTCTCGCCCAGCCCCAAGTTCCAAGAGAGAAAGAGTCTTAAGATAAAGATGACGTGGGACAATAAGGATTGAAACTGGCCTTTATTCAGAAAGAGAAAACGAAATGAAAGGCTTTAAATCATTTTACAAGTATACTTGCCTGTCCATCCCTCGCGATTTTCTTTTGTAACGTCTGCTTTATGTCGGAGCAAGACTCTAGCAGATTCCAAATGTCCCAAAGAAACAGCAAGATGCAATAAGGTTCGACCTCGCGGATCCAGAGCCTCCACATTCTGTAAAGTAAACACTGGCATTTATATAACTGTATATATTACATAAAAACGTGGAAAGGAGTTTGAGAGATAATATGCAGTATAAAAATTAAAAATAGGGTCTGGGAGAACCCTGTTGACATAGCATCACACAGAAGGGATTTGGCGTGTTCACAGTGGTGGCAGAAGAATCTCTCTGACACATCTGGGCCAAAAAGCAACCTCAGGCTACTGAGACAAGACACCCCATTCTCCTGCAAAGGTAAGCCCAGGAGGCTTGAGGCAGTACCCTCAATGTGCTGTGGATGGTAAATGTCATTTAATCCTAAGACAGTTCAGAATTAAATATGAGAAAGATGAAATACACCAAATCCACAATATTCATTTTTGTGTTAACTTTAGTAGTATTCTGTGTAATATGGCATTTTCAATGTTTGTAAGATTTAGATAATGTATCAGAGAATCTGACAAATTAGCCTGTGATTCTAATGTAAGATATACCATTGAATAATTGATTTTGGACTCATATTAGAGATTTTTACTAGTGTGCAAATAATATTAAAAGAGAGGAGGATTGGTTCAAGATAGCAGAGTAGAAGGACGTGTGCTCACTACCTCTTGCGAGAGCACTGGAATCACAACTAACTGCTGAACAATCATCGGCAGGAAGACACTGGAACTCACCAAAATAGATACCCCACATCCAAAGAAAAAGGAGAAGCCACAATGAGACGGTAGGAGGGGCACAATCACAATAAAATCAACTCCCATAACTGCTGGGTGGGTGACTCACAAACTGGAGAACACTTATACAACAGAAGTCCACCCACTGGAGTGAAGGGTCTGAGCCCCATGTCAGGCTTCCCAACCTGGGGGTCCGGCAACAGGAGGAGGAATTCCTAGAGAATCAGACTTTGAAGGCTAGCGGGATTTGACTGCAGGACTTTGACAGGACTGGAGGAAACAGAGACTCCACTCTTGGAGGGCACACACAAAGTAGTGTGCGCATCGGGACCCAGGGGAAGGAGCAGTGACCCCATAGGAGACTAAATCAGACCTACCTGCTAGTGTTGGAGCGTCTCCTGCAGAGGCGGGACAGAGGTGGCTGTGGCTCACCATGGGGACAAGGACACTGGCAGCAGAAGTTCTGTGAAGTACTGCTTGGCATGAGCCCTCCCAGAGTCCACCATTAGCCCCAGCAAAGAGCCCAGGAGGCTCCAGTGCTGTACGCTCCAGTGCTGGGTTGCCTCAGGCCAAACAACCAACAGGGAGGAAACTCAGCCCCACCCATCAGCAGACAAGCAGATTAAAGTTTTACTGAGCTCTGCCCACCAGAGCAACACCCAGCTCCACCCACCACCAGTCCCTCTGATCAGGAAGCTTGCACAAGCCTCTTAGATAGCCTCATCCACCAGAGGGCAGACAGCAGAAGCAAGAAGAACTACAATTCTGCAGCCTGTGGAAGGAAAACCACATTCACAGAAAGACAGACAAAATGAAAAGGCAGAGGACTTTGTACCAGATGAAGAAACAAGATAAAATCCCAGAAAAACAACTAAATGAAGTGGAGATAGGCAACCTTCCAGAGAAAGAATTCAGAATAATGATACTGAAAATGATCCAGGACCTCAGAAAAAGAATGGAGGCAAAGATCGAGAAGATGCAAGAAACATTTAACAAAGACCTAGAAGAATTAAAGAACAAACACTAAAGAACAAACAAACAGAGATGAACAATCCAATAACTGAAATGAAAAATACACTAGAAGGAATCAACAGTAGCATAAATGAGGCAGAAGAACGGATAAGTGACCTGGAAGACAGAATGGTGAAATCCACTGCCACGGAACAGAATAAAGAAAAAAGAATGAAAAGAAATGAAGACAGCCTAAGAGACCTCTGGGACAACATTAAACGCAACAACATTTGCATTATAGGGGCCCAGAAGGAGAAGTGAGAGAGAAAGGACCCGAGAAAATATTTGAAGAGATTATAGTCAAAAACTTCCCTAACACGGGAGAGGAAATAGCCACCCAAGTCCAGGAAGCGCAGAGAGTCCCATACAGGATAAACCCAAGGAGAAACATGCTGAGACACATAGTAATCAAACTGACAAAAATTAAAGACAAAGAAAATTATTGAAAGCAACAAGGGAAAAATGACAAATAACATACAAGGGAACTCCCATAAGGTTAACAGCTGATTTCTCAGCAGAAACTCTACAAGCCAGAAGGGAGTGGCATGATATATTTAAAGTGATGAAAGGGAAGAACCTACAACCAAGATTACTCTAGCCAGCAAGGATCTCATTCAGATTCAACGGAGAAATCAAAAGCCTTACAGACAAGCAAAAGCTAAGAGAATTCAGCACCACCAAACCAGCTCTCCAACAAATGCTAAAGGAACTTCTCTAAGTGGGAAACACAAGAAAGGAAAAGGACCTACAAAAACAAACCCAAAACAATTAAGAAAATGGTAATAGGAATATACATATTGATAATTACCTTAAACATGAATGGATTAAATGCTCCTACCAAAAGACACAGGCTTACTGAATGGATACAAAAACAAAACCCATATATATGCTGTCTACAAGAGACCCACTTCAGACCTAGGGACATATACAGACTGAAAGTGAGGGGATGGAAAAACATATTCCATGCAAATGGAAATCAAAAGAAAGCTGGAGTAGCAATACTCGTATCAGATAAAATAGACTTTAAAATAAAGAATGTTACAAGAGACAAGGAAGGACACTACATAATGATCAGGGATCAATTCAAGAAGAAGATATAACAACTATAAATATATATGCACCCAACACAGGAGCACCTCAATACATAAGGCAAATGCTAACAGCTATAAAAGAGGAAATTGACAGTAACACAGTAATAGTGGGGAACTTTAACACCTCACTTACACCAATGGACAGATCATACAGACAGAAAATTAATAAAGAAACACAAGCTTTAAATGACACAACAGACCAGATAGATTTAATTGATATTTATAGGACATTCCACCCAAAAACAACAGATTACACTTTCTTCTCAAGTGCACACAGAACATTCTCCAGGATCGATCACATTTTGGGTCACAAATCAAGTCTCGGTAAATTTAAGAAAATTGAAATCATATCATGCATCTTTTCCGACCACAATGCTATGAGATTAAAATCCATCACAGGGAAAAAAACGTAAAAAACACAAACACATGGAGGCTAAACAATACATTACTAAATAACCAAGAGATCACTGAAGAAATCAAAGAGGAAATAAAAAAATACCTAGAGACAAATTACAACGAAAACACAATGATCCAAAACCTGTGGGATGCAACAAAAGCAGTTCTAAGAGGGAAGTTTATAGCAATACACGCCTACCTGAAGGAACAAGAAAAATCTTAAATAAACAATCTAAACTTACCCCTAAAGGAACTAGAGAAAGAAGAACAAACAAAACCCAAAGTTAGGAGAAGGAAAGAAATCATAAAGATCACAGCAGAAATAAATGAAATATAAACAAAGAAAACAATAGCAAATATCAATAAAACTAAAAGCTGGTTCTTTGAGAAGATAAACAAAACTGATAAACCTTTAGCCAGACTCATCAAGAAAAAGAGGGAGAGAACTCATATCAATAAAATAAGAAATGAAAAAGGAGAAGTTACAACAGACACTGCAGAAATACAAAGCATCATAAGGGACTACTACAAGCAACTCTATGCCAATAAAATGGACAACCTGGAAGAAATGGACAAATTCTTAGAAAGGTATAACCTTCCAAGACCGAACCAGGAAGAAACAGAAAATATGAATAGACCAATCACAAGTAATGAAATTGAAACTGTGATTAAAAATCTTCCAACAAACAAAAGTCCAGGACCAGATGGCTTCACAGGTGAATTCTCTCACACATTTAGAGAAGAGCTAACACTCATCCTTCTCAAACTCTTCCAAAAAATTGCAGAGGAAGGAACACTCCCAAACTCATTCTATGAGGCCACCATCACCCTGATACCAAAACCAAAGATACTACAAAAAAAGAAAATTACAGACCAATATCACTGATGAATATAGATGCAAAAATCCTCAACAAAATACTAGCAAACAAAATCCAACAACACATTAAAAGGATCATACACCATGATCAAGTGGGATTTATCCCAGGGATGCAAGGATTCTTCAATATATGCAAATCAATCAATGTGATACACCATATTAACAAATTGAAGAAGAAAAACCATATGATCATCTCAGTAGATGCAGAAAAAGCTTTTGACAAAACTCAACACCAATTTATGATAAAAACTCTCCAGAAAGTGGGCATAGAGGGAACCTACCTCAACATGATAAAGGCCATATACGACAAACCCACAGTAAACATCATTCTCAATGGTGAAAAACTGAAAGCATTTCCTCTAAGATCAGGAACAAGACAAGGATGTCCACTCTCACCACTATTATTCAACATAGTTTGGAAAGTCCTAGCTATGGCAATCAGAGAAGAAAAAGAAATAAAAGGAATACAAATTGGAAAAGAAGAAGTAAAACTGTCACTGTTTGCAGATGACATGATACTATACATAGAGAATCCTAAAGATGCCACCTGAAAACTACTAGGCTAATCAATGAATTTGGTAAAGTTGCAGGATACAAAATTAATGCGCAGAAATCTCTTTCATTCCTATATACTAACAATGAAAGATCAGAAAGAGAAATTAAGGAAACTATCCCATTCACCATTGCAACAAAAAGAATAAAATACCTAGGAATAAACCTACCTAAGAAGGTAAAAGACCTGTACTCAGGGCGTCCCTGGTGGCACAGTGATTAAGAATCCACCTGCCATGCAGGGGACACGGGTTCAAACCCTGATCCAGGAAGATCCCACATGCTGTGGAGAAACTAAGCCCGTACGCCACAACTACTGAGCCTGCGCTCTAGAGCCCGCGTGCCACAACTACTGAAGCCCACACGCCTAGAGCCCATGCTCCGCAACAAGAGAAGCCGCCACAATGAGAAGCCCGCACACCACAACGAACAGTAGCCCCTGCTCGACGCAACTAAAGAAAGCCCACGCGCAGCAATGAAGACCCAATTCAGCCATAAATAAATAAATAAACAAACAAATAAATAAGAAAACCTTTACTCAGAAAACTATAAAACACGGATGAAAGAAATCAAAGATGACACAAACAGATGGAGAGATATACCATGTTCTTGGATTGCAAGAATCAATATTGTGAAAATGACTATACTACCCAAAGCAATCTACAGATTCAATGCAATCCCTATCAAATTACCAGTGGCATTTTTTACAGAACTAGAACAAAAAATCTTAAAATTTGTATGGAGACACAAAAGACCCCAAATAGCCAAAGCAGTCTTGAGGGAAAAAAACGGAGCTGGAGGAATAAGACTCCCTGACCTCAGACTATACTAAAAGCTACAGTAATCAAGACAATATGGTACTGGCACAAAAACAGAAATGTAGATCAATGGAACAGGATAGAAAGCTGAGTTAAACCCACGCACCTATGGTCAACTAATCTATGACAAAGGAGACAAGGATATACAATGGAGAAAAGACAGTCTCTTCAGTAAGTGGTGCTGGGAAAACTGGACAGCTACATGTAAAATAATGAAATTAGAACACTCCCTAACACCATACACAAAAATAAACTCAAAATGGATTAGAGACCTAAATGTAAGACCGGACACTTTAAAACTCTTAGAGGAAAACATAGGAAGAACACTCTTTGACATAAATCACAGCAAGATCTTTTTTGATCCACCTCCTAGAGTAATGGTAATAAAAACAAAAATAAACAAATGGGACCTAATGAAATTTAAAAGCTTTTGAAAAGCAAAGGAAACTACAAACAAGACAAAAAGACAACTCTCAGAATGGGAGAAAATATTTACCAATGAATCAACAGACAAAGGATTAATCTCCAAAATATATAAACAGCTCATGCAGCTCAATATTAAAAAAACAAACAACCCAATCAAAAAATGGACAGGGGGGGCTTCCCTGGTGGCGCAGTGGTTGGGAGTCCGCCTGCTGATGCAGGGGACGCGGGTTCGTGCCCCGGTCTGGGAGGATCCCACGTGCCGCGGAGCGGCTGGGCCCGTGAGCCATGGCTGCTGAGCCTGCGCGTCCGGAGCCTGTGCTCCGCAATGGGAGAGGCCGCAACAGTGAGAGGCCCATGTACCGCAAAAAAAAAAAAAAAAAAAAAAAAATGGACAGGGGGGCTTCCCTGGTGGCGCAGTGGTTGAGAGTCCGCCTGCCGATGCAGGGGACGCGGGTTCGTGCCCCGGTCCAGGAGGATCCCACATGCCGTGGAGCGGCTGGGCCCGTGAGCCATGGCCGCTGAGCCTGTGCGTCCGGAGCCTGTGCTCTGCAACAGGAGAGGCCACGACAGTGAGAGGCCCGCGTACTGCAAAAAAAAAAAAAAAAAAAAAAGGGCAGGGGAAGCTTCCTTGGTGGTACAGTGGTTAAGAATCCGCCTGCCAATGCAGGGGACACGGGTTCAAGCCCTGGTCCAGGAAGATCCCACATGCCACGGAGCAACTAAGCCCACGCGCCACAACTACTGAGCCTGTGCTCCAGAGCCCGTGAACCACGACTCCTGAAGCCCGGGCACCTGGAGCCCGTGCTCTGCAACAAGAGAAGCCGTCGTAATGAGAAGCCCGCACACCACAACGAAGAGTAGCCCCCACTCACTGCAACTAGAGAAAGACTGTGCACAGCAGCAAAGACCCAATGCAGCCAAAAATAAATAAATAAAGTAAATAATAATAAAATTAGAAAAAAAATGGGCAGAAGACCTAGACATCTCTCCAAAGAAGACATACAGATGGCCAAGAAGCACATGAAAAGCTGCTCAACATCACTAATTATTAGAGAAATGCAAATCAAAACTACAGTGAGGTATCACCTCACACCAGTTAGAATGGGCATCATCAGGGCTTCCCTGGTGGCGCAGTGGTTGAGAGTCCGCCTGCCGATGCAGGGGATACAGGTTTGTGCCCCGGTCCGGGAAGATCCCACATGCCGCGGAGCAGCTGGGCCCGTGAGCCATGGCCGCTAGGCCTGCGCGTCCGGAGCCTGTGCTCCGCAACGGGAGAGGCCACAACAGTGAGAGGCCCATGTACCGCAAAAAAAAAAAAAAAGAATGGGCATCATCAGAAAATCTACAAACAACAAATGCTGGAGAGGGTGTGGAGAAAAGGGAACCCTCTTGCACTGTTGGTGGAAATATAAACTGATACAGCCACTATGGAGAACAGTATGGAGGTTCCTTAAAAAACTAAAAATAGAATTACCATATGACCCAGCAATTCCACTACTGGGCATATACCCAGAGAAAACCATAATTCAAAAAGACACATGCACCCCAATGTTCATTGCAGCACTATTTACAATAACCAGGTCATGGCAGCAACCTAAATGCCCATCGACAAAGGAATGGATTAAGAAGATGTGGTACATATATACAATGGAATATTACTCAGCCATAAAAAGGAACGAAATTGGGTCATTTGTAGAGACATGGATGGATCTAGAGACTGTCATACAGAGTGAAGTAAGTCAGAAAGAGAAAAACAAATATTGTATATTAATGCATATATGTGGAACCTAGAAGAATGGTACAGATGAACCGGTTTGCAGGGCAGAAATAGTGACACAGATGTAGAGAACAAACGTATGGACACCAAGGAGGGAAAATGGCAGGGGGATGGTGGTGGTGGTGGGATGAATTGGGAGACTGGGATTGACATATATATACTAATATGTATAAAATAGATAACTAATAAGAAACTGCTATATGAAAAAAATCAAATTCAAAAAAAATTAAAAATAATATTTGCACATCATGACAGCACTATATGGGAAAATGAATGCTTGCAAGTGGGCAAGACTGAAACATGACTCTGGGAGCTATACATAAAGATGACAGTTACTAAGTTCCTTTTTCTATAAAGTTAAGTGCCTCATAAACACTGGCTATAGGCCTCAGATCATTGAACACAACCTTAAGCACGAATGGCACTCAACACAACAGCACTCAAATTAAGTCTAAATAAGGCTAAGGGCTTTCATGGAAATGCAACCACCCTATGACGCAGAACATGGGGGATTTCTCCAGCACATCTCAGCATTCAAGTCAAGAACAGAAAGTGCAGGACTTTAATCAAAACCGAAAGTACAGAAGATAATTTGAGTGAGAATAAAATTACATTCTCTAGCTGGATTCCCACCAAAACACCACTCTCATTATTGTGTGTTGAGTGCCCCGAAGTAGCAGCACCCACAGGTTCCACAGACAACCAGCATGATCCACCAGGCATGTGTGTGGACATATTTGCAGATCAATGTCCATTTGGCTTTGACTCTTCATTCCTATTTTGTCCCTCCTCCCGGCACCTGCACTGGGTCTCCAGAGCTCAGTCTGAACAACTGAGTGCTGCCTTCCAAAGACGGCTCTGGATGTTCTTCCAAGGACACAAGAAACTGCCATGGGGCTTTTGGAACATAAAAACTTTTACGTGCCATGATACTGCTTAGAAAATGTGCTTTATGTTGATTTGAGATGCTAGTTGTTGTGCAGCCTCCAGAGATATCCAGAACAAGCCACTATCAGCCACAGGAAAGGAAGGTAAGCGGGACTGTGGGTAAGCAGCTACTATCCAAAAGCTACTGAGCTTCCCTGTTTTGCTAATTGTATCATGGCTATTGTGGAGTGAAGACAGGAACTGCTACTGACGAAAAATAGAAGTGGTCGAAGACATTCTGCTAAGTGAACTCGCGTCCTCCTGGACCAACCCCAGACCTCAGCGTTCTCTCAGGTGCTGAAATGCCAACAAGTCTCCTGGAACGGGGCCCACACCACCTCCTGGGATTCCCTGACTTTTCCCAAGGGGACAGCCTGTCTATCTCACCAAAGCGTCCAAAGGGCAGGATCCGAGTTTCATATTTCTTAGCTTCTGCCACCATAGACTCTAATTTGCATTAAATCATTGTTCTTTAAAAAAAGTAATATGGGCTTCCCTGGTGGTGCAGTGGTTGAGAGTCTGCCTGCCGATGCAGGGGACACGGGTTCGTGCCCCGGTCCGGGAAGATCCCACATGCCGCGGAGCGGCTGGGCCCGTGAGCCATGGCCGCTGAGCCTGTGCGTCCGGAGCCTGTGCTCCGCAACGGGAGAGGCCACAGCAGTGAGAGGCCCGCGTACCGCACCTAAATAAATAAATAAATAAATAAAACAAAATAAAATAAAAATAATTTAAAAATTTTTAAAAGTAATATGACTTTAAACTATTAACTAAGCTGAAGTTTATTAGGCAAGAAATAATTAGCAAATTTATTATTTTCTTTCATGTCTCTTACAGATACTGTTTTCTTACTCAACAAGTTCAACGTACTACATGAAAGGTGCTAGGGTTAGCATACTGCCTGACACAGGAGATGCTTAACAATATTTACCACACAAAAGGGGAAACTCTACTTACTTTAATTCATACCCCAGAACAAAACTAACATCTCGGACTAAGCTCCTGGGCAACCATTAAGATACGATGTATAAAATGAAAGCCAAATATATTTTGTTGACTTTTTTCTGTTTTGGACCATGGGGAAAACTGTATGTCGGAGCCACATAGCTGCACACTTTGCATGGCTAACTGTTCAGAGCCTCCTGTGCCTCTCCTCATTTGAAAGGAGAGAAGGAAGGAAGAATAATATAATATATTATGGTGACAGTATGATTTAAAACAATGGATGAATAACAATTAGAGTGGAAAAAAAGGATAGAAAATCAATAGAGAAAATCAACAAAACCAAAAGTTGGCTCTTTGAAAATATCAACAAAATTGACAAAATTTCAGCTAGACTGACCAAGGAAAAAAAAAGACTAAAGTTACCAAAATCAGGAATGAAAAAGGGGATATTACTAACAACTCTACAGAAATAAGAAGTATTATAAATGAATGCTATGAACAAACGTATGCCAACAAATTAGAATTTAGATGAAATGCACATACTCCTAGACAGACACAAACTAGGAAAACTGACTTAGGAAAAAATAGAAAACCTGAAAAAAATATATATAACAAGAAAAGAGATTGAATCAGTAATTTTAAAACTTCCCAGGAAAAAACCTCAGGCCTAGATGGCTTCACTGGTGAATTCTACCAAATGTTTAATGAATTAATACCAATTCTTCACAAACCTAAAAAAACAGAAGAGGAAGGAAAACTTCCCAATTCATTTTATAAGCCCAGTATTATCCTGATGTTGAACACATCACAAAAAAAGAAAACCACAAACCAGTATCTCTTATGAATATAGGTACAAAAATCCTCAACAATATTCTAGCAAAGTAAATTCACCAACATATAAAAAGGGCTATTGTACACCATGACCAAGTGAGTTTATCCCACAAATGCCAAGGGTGGCTTAACATCTGACAATCAATTAATGTAACACAGCATATCAATAGAATAATATAAAATAAAAAACACATGACCATCTCGATAAATGCATGCTGTGGTCTGAAGGTGAAGTGTCCACCCAAACTTTGTATGTTGAAATCCTAACCTCTAAAGATGATGGTATTAGGAAGTGGGGCCTTTGGGAAGTGCTTAGATCATGAGAGTGAAGCCCTCATGAATGGAATTAGTGCCTTTATAAAAGAGGCTCCAGAGAGCTTGCTAACCCCCTTCTACCATGTTAGGACACAGTGAGAAGGCACCTGCTATGAACCAGGAGGAGAGCCCTCAGCAGCCACCACACCTAACCTGCTGGCACCATGATCCTGGACTTCAAGGCTCCAGAACTATAAAAAATAAATTTCTATTGTTTATAAACTATCCACTCTATGATATTTGTTACTGCAGCTCAAATGGACTAAAACAATGCAGAAAAAGCATTTCACAAAATCCCACACCGCTTCATGATAAAAAAACACTCAACAAACTAGGAATGGAAGGGAACTTCCTCAAACAGCATCCGCCTGTGAAAACCCCACAGCTAACATCATATTTAATGGTGAGAGACTGGATGCTTTCCTCCTAAGATAGGAACAAGACAAGAATGTTCTCTTTCATCACTTCTATTCAGCATTGTACTAGAGGTTCTAACCAAGGCAATAAGGCAAGAAAAATAAACAAAAGACATCCAGATTGGAAAGGAAGACATAAAACTATCTCTACTCACAGACAACATGATCTCATATGTAGAAAATCCTAAGAAATCTACTTAAAAACTATTAGAACTAATGAGTTCTGCAAGGCTGCAGGATACAAGAGCAATACAGAAAAATCAATTGTATGTCTATACACTTGTAACAACTCAAAAATGAAACTTAAAAAATTCCTTTTACGGGGCTTCCCTGGTGACGCAGTGGTTAAGAATCCGCCTGCCAATGCAGGAGACATGGGTTCAAGCCCTCGTTTGGGAAGATCCCACATGCCACAGAGCAACTAACCCTGTGGGCCACAACTACTGAGCCTGCACTTAGAGCCCATGTTCTGCAACAAGAGAAGCCACTACAATGAGAAGCCTGCGCACTGCAACGAAGAGTAGCCCCCGCTCGCTGCAACTAGAGAAAGCCTACACGCAGCAACGAAGACCAAATGCAGCCAAAAATGAATGAATGAATGAATGAGTTTTTTAAAAATTCCTTTTACAATAGCATTGAAAAGAATAAAACATTTGGGAATAAGCAACAAAAGAAGTATAAACCTTATACTCCGAAAACCATAAAGCATTGTTGAAAGAAATTAAGATCTAAATAAATGGAAAAGCATCCCATGTTCATGGTTCAGAAGACTTAATATTTTAACATGTCAAAACTCCCTAAACTGAGCTACAGAGTCAATGCAATCTCTATCAAAATTGCAGCTGACTTTCTGCAGAAACGAACAAGCTTATACTAAGATTCATAGGAAATGCAAGGAACCCAGAATAGCCAAAACCATCTTGAAACAAAGAGTAAAATTTGAGGATTCACACTTCCCAATTTCAAAACTTACTACACAAAGCTACAGCAATCAAGACAGTGTGGTACTGGCAAAAGGACAGACATATAAATCAATGGAATACAATCTAGAATCTAGAAATAAACTTATACATTTATGGTCAATTGATTTTCAACAAGGGCGCCAAAATAACTCAATGGGGAAACAATAATCTTTTCAAAAAATGGTGCTTGAACAACTAGATATCCACATGCGAAAGAATGAAGTACTGTATATACCATATGCAAAAATTAGCTCAAAGTTGATCAAAAACCTAAATGTAAGAGCTAAAACACTAAAACTCTTAGGAGAAAACATAGGATTATATCTTAGTGAACTTGCGTTAAGCAAAACCTTCTCAAATACAACACCAAAAGCATGAGACAAAAGAAAATACAGATAAACTACACTCCATCTAAACTGAAAACTGCTGTACTTCAAATGACATAAAGAAAGTAAAAAGACAACCTAAAGAATGGAAGAAAATATTTGCAAGTCATATGCTTAATAAGGGGCTAGTATCCGGAAAATATCAAGAACTCTAACTACACAAGAATAAAAAGACAAATAATCCAGTTGTAAAATGGGCAAAGGATTTAAATAGACATTTCTTCAAAGAAGATATGCCAGTCCCCAATAAGCACATGAAAGATGCTCAACATAACTAATCATTAGGGTAATGCAACACAAGACCACAAAGTGATAATACCTCACCCCCATTAGGATGGCTACAATCAAAAAGACAGACAATAACAAGTGTTGACAAGGATGTGGAGAAACTAGAACCCTCATACACTGCTGGTGGGAATGTAAAATGGTGCAGTCAATTTGATAAAGAGTTGGCAGTTCCTCCAAAAGTTAAACATAGAATTACTATAAGACCCAGCAATTCCACTTGCAGGTGTTTACCCCCAAAAAATAAAAACATACAACCACACAAAAACTTACACACAGATATGCATAGCAGCATTATTCATAATGGCCCAAAGGTGGGAAAAAACAAATGTCCATCAACTGGCAAATGAATAAACAAAATGTACTCTATACATACAATGGAATATTATTCAGCCATTAAAAGGAATGAAGTACTAATACCTCCACAACATGGTTGAACCTTGAAAACATCATGTTAGGTTAAAGAAGCCAAGCACAAAAGGCCACATATTGTATGATTGCATTTACATGAAATGTCCAGAATAAGCAAATCTGTACAGATAGCAAGCAGCTTAATGGTTGTCTGGGGCTGAAGGGGTTGGGGGGAAATAGGGAATGACAGCTAATGGGCGTGGGGTTTCTTTTTGGGGTGATGAAAATGCTCTGGAATGTGATAGTGGTGACAGTCACACAACTCTGAATGTACTAAAAAAAACAGTGAATAATATACTTTAATGAGTGAATTGCATAAGTGAATTATATCTCAATAAAGATGTTTGAAAGTCAACATAGGTATGTGGGGTTTTTTGTGTGTTTTTTTTGCGATACATGGGCCTCTCACTGTTGTGGCCTCTCCCGTTGCGGAGTACAGGCTCCGGACGCGTAGGCTCAGTGGCCATGGCTCATGGTCCCAGCCGCTCCACAGCATGTGGGATCTTCCCGGACCGGGGCACGAACCTGTATCCCCTGCATCAGTAGGCAGACTCTCAACCACTGTGCCACCAGGGAAGTCCTGTATGTGTTTTAAGTAAGACATAAAACTAATCTACCCTCTATCTATATGCTGTTTGATGAGTTGCTTAATTTCTCTTGAGCTTCAGTTTGCTCCCTTGTAAAACGGGATTAAAAAAAAAAAAACCCACCTACCTTACAAAGTTCTTACAAGGGCAAAGACACAAGCCTAACCCCCACAGAAAGCACTTTGAAGAGCCAGCACTTATTATCATACACCTACATTACATAGTTTCATATAAGCCATCACTTTCTCCCTAAAAGGGATTTGTTCAAATTTCCTTATAGTTAATAGTGGAGCTTAGGGTCTTCAACTAATGACGTTAGCTTAGTGAGCAAGAGCTTTCAGAATTTAACTGGAATTCACTGTCGAAGCTGACCATGTAAGTTTTTCCTTTAAGTTTCTTCAGTCATGAGCCGTACCAAATTAAAAATCCTCACCCTCTTAACTATCATCGTGTCCCAAAAGAAGAAAAGGAATGAGATTTCTACACGTCTCCTTATGTGATAATGTAAGACTTTTCTTGTCCAAGCCCTCTTTGCCAGCCCGCTGTCCTCCAGCCGCAGTCAAGGCGCAGCTGAGTGCGGGCTGCAGGGCCAGACAACCGGGCCCACTTCCGGACCCCTCACTAGCCTTGGGTGGATTACTCAACCCCTCTGAGCCTTGGTCCCTAGCACACAGCCAGAACTTCAGCAACTCTCACAGGGGCCTCCCGGGGAGGCCTCGGGTAAGAGGCTGCTAAGCAGCCCTCCATTCGCTTGAGAGAGTCAACCACCCTCATTCCTGTGCACTTTCAGACCGCCCTGGTCCTCTGCGGCTGTGGCCTGAGCTTGTTCTCCCACTCCGAGTCAGGGGTCGGGGGCAGATAGCCATACAGGCCTGGTTCCTAAGGTGAGCCTGAGCCCCTGAGGGCTGAGGAGGAGCAGCTGAGAGGAGGCTCCAGGCTCTTCCCCTTGGATGCAAGGCTCTGGCTCACAGTGGGCCTCTAGCCAACAGGCACTGGCTTGAATGTGTGCCCAGTGGCCTCACCCAGCCTAGCCCCGGGCTGGGATGAGAACCCCAGGGTGGTTCCCTGTCAGACTCCCAGGCACTGCTGCTGCCTAGCACATCCTCTTCCTCTTGCCCAGATTTTGTGCTTTCACTACTGGCTCCCTAACGGGGGGCTGGCCCTGGAGTCAGGCATCATATGCCAACCTCCACTCCACTCGATCCCAGGGCTCTCTCCCCTGCTAAGGTGCACTGACTGACCTTTGCATTTGTCCCCTTAAATTTTCATTCATTCTCCCAGCATCACCAGGAAGGCCAAAAGATGTTTAACAGACCTCTCTGGCTAAGTGACAAATGACATAACCATAACACAAATCATTTCAACTGCACCAACCAACTTCAAGGCCCCGCTGAATATTAAAGGCAGTAGAGCGGATGGGTTAAGAGGCACTTAATAAAGTGCCTCTGCTGAGTAAACGTTGAAAGCATGAAACAATCTCATCACTGGCAAAGTTACCCAAGCACTGAACTCCAGCTATTAGCAAAACGGTGGCACTGGGGCTGACTTACTCACACTCAGAAACACGTGCTTATCCTCTTCATCTGGATAAACTTGATTCTTTCTGTGCCACTGTTCCTAGAACAAAATAAAATTCTTACAGCTACCAGTGTGCCTGCTTCACGTCTCACTCGTGGGATGGAAGGAATGAAGGAACGGACAGCAGAAAATTACTGGCAAACAAAGCCTCAAGTGAAACAGCTGGTTTTACTGCCGGGGTGATAAGAATTTTTTTGTTTTTAATTATGCAACCAATACGTGTTCTTTGTAGAAAAATTGGAACATACAGAAAAGAAGCTACATTCTCAGGATGATTATAATAGTAGCAGCAAGTATGGTAAAGGTACTGCTCCCATTTTACTAAGTGCCTTTGCTTTCTGATCTGTTCTCTGCTTCATTCTCCAGAATCCTGAAATGGAGGCACTTTCACTGAAAGAAGTAAAGCGGAAGGGTTAAGAATACAGGATTAAAGCAGACTGTGACTTTCTGGGTTGACATCCTGGTTCGACTACTGGGTAAGCAGGTGACTGAACCTCTCCACCTCCATTTCCTCGTCTGTGAAATGGGAATCACAATAGCACTCACCCCAGGGGACTGATGTGAGAATTAAATCTAAAACTTCACATAAAACATTTCAGCACGGTGCCTGGCAAAATAGCAAAATACCGCGTTTTGACAGGTGATGAACCGATTCGGCAAGGGTAAATTAAGCACCCAAGCTCACAACCTAACCTGCCATAGCACTGGCTATTAACCTAACTGCCTCCAAGGCACAGGTGTAGGCAACTGTTTCGTAATTAACAGAGGATCTCAATAAATATGAAAGCAGCAAAATATTCCCTGCCTTGTACTTTAATGACATCAATTATCAACTTCTTGACCCTGAAGCAGTTACATAATTTGCAGGACCCAGAGAAAAATCAAAATGCAAGGCCCCTTAATCAAAAAAAAAAATTAAGAATTTCAAGACGGTAACTGCAGAGCATTAAGCCAAGCACGAGGGACTTCCCTGCCTGGTGGTCCAGTGGTTAAGACTCCACGCTTCCACTGCAGGGGGCACGGGTTCGATCCCTGGTCAGAGAACTAAGATCCCACATGCCGCACAGCACAGCCAAAAAAAAAAAAAAAAAAAAAAACCACCAAGCACCAGCCACTTCTGAGCACAAGGCCCTGTGCAACTGACAGGTCACACACCCTTGAAGCCAGCCCCATGTCCACCCCTTCAATGGCCAAGTTCCAGGATCGAAATTGGATTGCATGGTCATGACACTCAAGCTTCCACAGTCAAGATGTTCTTTCTGAATACACTTCAACTATCCCTTCCCCAGAGAAAACAGGATCCTGTGGTATGATCTACAGTGATAACCAATAACAAAGCCAAAACCAAATAATTAGCAAAGATGAATATTCTTTCCTGACCTCCTTGCCAGTCAAAGGCATTAAGGATCAATTTACTCCAGGACAACCTGCTGCAAACTTATAATTCTCTAATCGCAAATGTCCTTAATGTTTTTCAAGGTAAGGGGCATAGCGAACTTTCGATGAACATGTCTATCACAGCTTGCAGGAAAAAGAAATAATTCAACCATGCCACATTGTAGATTATAAACCAAGACTTGGTCTTATCGAACAAGTTTTTCTATAAAGAAAGACTGCGCTTCATTTAAACTCTTTCCCTCACTCCAATGAACAGAGAGCCTGCTGCTTCCAGAAATCAGTATTGAACGTGTGTGTGGTTTAAGGACAATGATGAACCTCTCTATCAAATAGGATTTTAGTTTTGTGACTTTCCTTGTACTTTATCTCAATATTTCATAAGAAGCTGGGCAGCCCCGATACCGAGGAAGTGCAGAAGCAAAACATAGCAGAACTAAAAACAAGACTGTCCGGTCATTTTTAAAGTGTCCAAGGTGAGACTGAAATCTGAGAGCAAAATCATGGAGGATTCTCTCTGAGCCACGTTTAGTAAGAGAAAGGGAATTAAATCATCAGGTATACTGCAATATCTAATGGTGAATCATTTACTCTGGGGGCATGATCTAATTAACAGCAATGACTCTTACAACGAAAGTTTATTCTGTCTGGGATAGAGAATTTAAATGAAAAAAGAGCAACTTTTGACTTCCAGTGGGTGCTCAACAGACTTAAAAGGGAGATGTCAAGGTACAAGAACACACTTAGCAGTAACCGTTCATCAAATGGGGGGATGCTGACCTTGCTCAATTTTTGCCAACCATAAGAAAACCAATGCCCCTTTTCCTCTAAAATTTCTTGACAATTACAGCATCAAGTTGGAGCCATTCAAACACCAGAACTTTAGCACACTGGATAAAATGAAGTCAACCAGCACAATTATACCAAATAATTACAAATCCTCATCCTAACTGCTAAGTCTGTTAGTTTGTAACTTGAGGATACCAATACCTCCCAGAATTGCTGGGATGCCTTTAAGGCAGGGTTTCTCAAGCAAAATGCTACTGACATTTTGGGACAGATAAATCTTAGTTGGGGAGGGGGGTGTCTTACGCATTTGTGCATTATAGGATATTGAGCAGCTTCCCTGGCCTCTACCCATTAGATTCCAGTAACACCCACTCCCCACTTGTAACAACCAAAAATGTCCCCATTAATTACTAGATATGTGGGATGAGGGATGAAATCACTTCCAACCGAGAACCACTTCTTATAAAGATGGGAATAAATAAAAGGTAAGGAATCAAAGCACTTTAGAACAGAAAGTGATTTTAAGGATGCTGTGCACCACTGATTCTCAAACTTGACCTATTGATAATAGTCAAGTACAAGATTTGCCCACAGGAGTATCAACACCCTCATTCTACAAATAAGTGGACGTGGGCCAGAAAAGGAAAATGCCTTGCCCAAGGTCACAGGGCAAGTTAGAACCTGGACTCCAAACCCAACCAAGCCCTTCCTTACAAAAAGTATGGGTGGGGTGAGAGGTGTGTGTTGCTCATACATTTTGGGGAGAGGCAGGCCTAATTGGTTAAGACGGTGCACGCTGGAACCAGCTGGCCAGAGTTAAAAATCCTGATTTGGTATTTATTAGGTGAGGGACCTTGTGTAAGGCACATAACCTCTGAGAGCCTCAGTTTACTTCTCTGTCAAATTTAACGATAGTACCTACCTCCTAGGGTTGTTGGAAAGGCTGAGAGAAATAATATATATAAAACCTCGACACAGGGCCTGGAACACATTAAACACTCAATACATGTTCTGTTGTTATTATTATTATTATTATTATTGTCCCACGACTGCAGAGTGGAAGGGGTCTGCGGGCCCCCGAGGGCAGAGGGCTGGAGATGGGCTCAGGGAGGCGATGCGACCCCCGACTCCCCCCTCCTCTCGCCGGGGGCGGACCCCCGCCTCGCCCCTCACCTGGCCCTGCAGCTCCTTCTCCAGCTGCCGGTAGTCGTTGTTCCAGACCAGGACGTGTAAAGGGAAGTGGCCGCTAGCGTCGCGGGCAGAGGACATGGCGAGGAGGCCGCAGCCGGGCCCTCACCACCCGCTTGCCAAGCCTCAGCACCGGCAGGGTCTACTGCGCCCGACCGCCCGCCCGGCGGCCGGCGAGCGAGAGAACCAGGGGAGCGAGCGAGGGGCGCGGTACGAGGCAAGGGGGACTAGCTGGCCAGGTGAGGGGCACGCGCGGGAGGTCGGCGGTCGCGGGCCGGGTCGGGGACGGGGTCGGCCGCGCCCACCCCGCGCCCCGCCGCGCTCCCGCCTGCGCTGACAGTTCCCGAACCGACTTCTGCGGGCAGAGCTGCCCCAAACAGGGAAGTGCGGGGAGCGAACCACCGCGCGCCGTGGAGGGAGGGAGGAAAGGACAACCACCTGGTCCGGGGTCCGCCCAACCCCACCCACCTGAAGTCCACATCTGGAAACACAGTAATGTCCAAAACAGAGCTAAAACTCTCTTCTTTAGCCCAGAATCTCTACATGGAAAACTCGGTCTACCCTTCATCACCCCCTTTCCCCCTGCTCCAGCTTTCTCCTATGGTTCGGTCCACAACTGGGCCTCTTCCACCGGCTCTGTGGTCACAGGGTGACAACTGGCGCCTGGACCAAACCATTCTAGTTACTGACTCCCTAGCCTTTTTGGACCTGGGCAGATGCTTCCATGATTGGTCAGGAGCCATTTTGGAAGTGGGCAACACCAAACAATTTTCAAGGGGGAATTATAAACTCTGGAGAAGTGGCATTAAATAGTTGCACAATAAGAGGATGGTTCCATCTCAGGATTTCTCAACTTCAGCACATTTTGAACCACATAATTTTTTTTTCTATTCTGGTAGCTCTGATTCTTTTTAATTTAATTTTTTTTTACTTTTATTTATTTTTATTTTTTATACAATTTTAAAAAGTTGCTTTCCAGGGCTTCCCTGGTGGCGCAGTGGTTAAGAATCCTCCTGCCAATTCAGGGAACACGGGTTCAATCCCTGGTCTGGGAAGATCCCACACGCCGCGGAGCAACTAAGCCCGTGTGCCACAACTACTGAGCCTACGCTCTAGAGCCCGCAAGCCACAACTACTGAGCCTGCGTGCCACAACTACTGAAGCCCGCACGCCTAGAGCCCGTGCTCCGCAATGAGAAGCCACCGCGATGAGAAGCCCGCGCACTGCAACGAAGAGTAGCCCCCACTCGCTGCAACTAGAGAAAGCCCGCGCACAGCAGCGAAGACCCAACACAGCTAAAAATAAATAAATTAAAATTTTTTAAGTTGCTTTCCATTTACAGTTTTTACTAAATATTGGCTATATTCCCAGTGTTGTACATCCTTGAGTCTATCTTACACCCAATAGTTTGTGCCTCCTCCTCTACCCTTATATTACCCCTCTCCCGCTCTCCCCAGTGGTAACCACTAGTTTGCTCTCTATATCTGTGAATCTGCTTCTTTTTTCGTTATATTTACAACTTTGTTGTATTGTTTAGATTCCACGTATAAGTTATATCATACAGTATTTATCTTTCTCTGTCTGACTCATTTCACTTAGCATAATGACCTCCAAGTCCATCCATGTTGCTGCAAATGGCAAAATTTCATTCTTTTTTTAATGGCTGAGTAGTATTCCATTGTTGAATACTACACAAAGGGAACATACCTCAACATAATAAAGGCCATATATGACAAACCTACAGCTAACATCATACTCAATGGTGAAAAGCTGAAAGCATTTCCTCTGAAATCAGGAACAAGACAAGGATGCCCACTCTCACCACTTTTATTCAACATAGTTTTGGAAGTCCTAGCCACAGCAATCAGAGAAGAAAAAGAAATAAAAGGAACCCAAATTGGAAAGGAAGATGTGAACCACATAATTCTTTATGTGGGACTTGTCCTGTGCTTTGTAGGATGTTGAGCAGCATCCCTGGCCATTCTATCCACTGGATGCCAGTAACACTACCCCCAAAATGTCTCCAGACATTGCCAAATATCCCCTGGAGGACACAAATCCATCCCCCACCCCCCACTGAGAAGCACTGTTCTACCTGAACTCCAAACTGGGTTATAATTCAAAGTTACCTAAGGTGGTGGTTTATTCCACATATGAATGTCATCTATTTTTGAAGCTAGCCATTTGAATTTGGGGTTATGGCCAAAAGGACTAATAGATAATACTTAGACTTGACCACAGTCAGCCACTATTAAGTTCATTCTTTGGGTTTCAATGTAAGACACTATAACTCCTTGATTCAATGAAGAACCAAGTCAACTTACAGCTACTCACCAGCCTAAGCTTTCTGCCCAGCTGTCTACAACTAGACCACATAACTGGGCAAAGTTATTTAATGCATCCTGAAAGCATACCCTCTGCCTTCCCTGCTTGTGCACATCCAGCTTTTCAGATGCCTGCAACAACAGCTGTTCAAGAATCCTGGCCTAATCCATTCTCCACATGTGTTGGGTCCAGAAGATTTGTTAGTCTGCAAACCAAAACAGGATGCAGGAGCATCAGGATGGAACCCAGAGGCTCTAACTGTGGAATGTGTGGGAATTATGTGGTTATGCCCATATCACACATTTATAAAAATGGAGAGATGAACCAAAGACCAGTGCTTCTGAGACCTCTTCCAGGACTTCTATCCTTTCAGAAGCCTTGTGCAATTTAATTTTCTTTCTCTTCATCATCCTATGTTTATTGAACATTTCTCTTAATTCATTAGTCGGAAAACTCCACGATAACTGCTCACCAGAGTACCTAAAGTTAAAACAGTACCTGGCCCACAATAGGCATGGAATATTTGCTGAAGGGAGATCATGGTTGTGTTTACATATAATACATACAATATTCATTAGCATTAGGGTCACATCTCTGCTCTTCTTCACACTGCTTAAACTCATCTCATTGTGTTTATCTCACACCATCCTGTGAGTTAGATTATCTATTCTTATCCTCAAGACAAAAAAAAAAAGTTGTGATTAGAAAATAATAGTAATATCAAATTCCAGGGCTTCCCTGGTGGCGCCACTGCCACTGGACTTGGAGGTCATTATGCTAAGTGAAATAAGTCAGACAGAGAAAGATAAATACTGTATGATATAACTTATACGTGGAATCTAAAAAATACAACAAAGTTGTAAATATAACAAAAAAGAAGCAGATTCACAGATATAGAGAGCAAGAATCCGCCTGCCAATGCAGGGAACACGGGTTCGAGCCCTGGTCTGGGAAGATCCCACATGCCGCGGAGCAACTAAGCCCATGCGCCAACACTGCTGAGCCTGTGCTCTGGAGCCTGCGAGCCACAACTACTGAGCCTGCAAGCCACAACTACTGAAGCCCGCATGCCTAGAGCCCATGCTCCACAATAAGAGAAGCCGCTGTAATGAGACGCCCCTGCTCATCGCAACTGGACAAAGCCCGTGCGCAGCAACAAAGACCCAACTCAGCCAAAAAAAAAATTTTTTTTCCAATAATAATAGGAGCTACTATTATTGAGGGCTTACTATGGGGCAGGCACACCACACTCTTCTGTAAATTATCCCATTTGTCCTTAGCCAGACAGTAAATATTTAGCTTTGCACGTCATATATGTTTTGTTGAATATTCTTCATCCTATCCCTCCTCTCCTTTTTCTTCTTTACAACCCTTTAAAAATGTAAAAATCATTTTTAAGTAACAGGCTATACAAAAGCAAATCATGGGCTACGGGTAGATACTTATTATCTCCATTTTGCAGATGAGATTAAAACTGCAGCGTAAGGAAACATCTAACATATTCCTCTTATACTTATTGTAGATCTAGTGCAGTTGAAAGTAAGCTCCATAAAGACAGGAAATTTCATCTTCTTGGCTCACTGCTCCTTCTCCAGTGCCTGGAGCAGTGTGTGGAACATAGTAGATGCTCAATAAATATTTGTTGAATAAAGGAATGCATAAATAAGTGAACTTGGCCAAAGTTATGCTAAATGACTTGACTATTGATTGCCTCAGGAAGGTTGTGTCTGCATACCTCTAGTCACTAGATTTTGCTGCTCCCCCTGGTATTAATCAGCGCTGGGAAGAAGCGAATCTCTTCCAGAGAAGGAGACACCAAATCAAGGAAATTTGGAAGTAGGACAGAAGACACCTGCCCTCACTCAAGATGGCGACAAGGCAGCGTGCCCTTTCCGGTCACATGACCTGCCCGTCGCCGAAGGGCGCCTCCCCGCGCGTGCGTGCTGCGCCGCGGCTGTGAGGCGCTGAGGGGAGAGGCGCCGCAGCTAGCACCACCGTGGGGACCCGTTAGAGCGGAAGCGCCGCCGCCGCCGCCGCCTTCGCTGTCCCGGGCCACCAGGTTCCTGGCAGGTGGGAGGCGGGAGCCATGTCGAAACGGCTCCGGAGCAGCGAGGTGTGCGCTGACTGCAGCGGGCCGGGTGAGTCGCACCAGCCGGGCCCGCTCCCTTCAGCTCTCCTGGCCGGGACCCCTGTCCCGGGGCCGCCCCCTCGGGCCGGGCGGGTTCCGGCTGTCGAGCTCTGCACCCTGTGCCTTGGGTCGGGACGAGGAGGAACCTCGGCGGCCTTGGGGCGGGACCGTCCCGGGCCTGTCAGAGCCGGAGCGGGCAGGGGGTCGCCGCCCTCCCGTCCCTTCCTTCCCTCTCGTCCCCCCCTGTCCCAGGCCGGGCGGTGGAACGGCGGGGTCGGGCCCGCTTTCCCAACAGGAAGGGGCTTGGGCAATCTACAGGAAGGCCAGTTACAGAAGTGAAATCCGAGCGTCCTCCCGGCTGCGGCCCCCAGAGGCTGCAGGTGTCAGCCCCCTCCCCACAGCTACCCAGACTCCCGCCCCAGGAGGGGGCCCTGGGGCCCTGCCCGGAGTGGGCGACACTCGCCGCTTCCCTCCACTGAGACTCGCCAGAGGACCCCCATGGATGAGTTCCCCGCTCCTGACATCCCTACTCCCACTCCACCGCGGAGAATCTCCAGGAGGTCGGGGTCTTGCAAATGCCACCAACACTTGGGAGGCAATGCCGGTTTCAAGTTCTGAGATCTAAACGAGCTGAGTTCAAACTAGATTTTGCCTCTGGGTGACCTTGGGCTAGTGACTTCATTTGGCCAAGTCGTGATTTCCTCATTTTTCCGTTGAGGATAATTGGGAGTACAGTGCTCAGGGGTAGGGAAGCTTCAATGAATATTCTTAGAATCATCTCATTTAAGGCGGTTTTTTTCCTTTTTTTCTTTTTTGTACTGTGTACAGAACCTTTATAGTCCCTTAAAGCTATAGTTGAATTTCTAAATCATACATTAATTACACCTTACAAAACAAACACACACCAAATCACGGGCAAGTATACCCATTTGTGCATTCAGGCAGTATAGGCATATGGGAGCATTGAAAGGCCAAAACCATTCCTCCCATGCATAGTTTTCAGATTTAGAGTTCAGATCCATCTTAGCGGTTGGAACTGGGTTGACAGGTCTCTATGCTGTTTTCAGTGTTTGGATTTATCTGCTTTGAATTTGAAGTTGTAAGATGGCTTCTTTGGCACAATAGCGTCCAATAAACGATCTTAACGAAATGAGCACCAGTGTTTTTGCAACTGTTCGGAACTTCATCTTGTCATATGGAAGTGGAGACTGATTTTAAATAGTATTATGATAACTCAAACCTTATGTGGTTATTTCACGGCCTGTATACCGTAAGTGGGGTTACCAGCTTCCTTTGAAGATAGGGAGACGGGTGGAGGAGTTTAAAAAGAAGTGTTTCAGAAACCAAGTTAGTGTGTTATACGAGCTCCATTGTATTCTCTAAAAATGTTATTTGTTCCACTTCCTTATTTTCTTGCCTGCTTTCAGTTGAACTTTCTGTGATGTTTGATTCACATGAATTTAGATTCAAACTTCCTGTTGAAGTGCATTTTCTTTGCTTCTCAGTGGATGGTATGGGGCAAAGGAAAACTGTATCTCCATTGCCACAGTAAATACTCAACTAAATAATAAATACTGTCTTGCACTTCTCCGGCGTTTTGTGCATTTCAGAACATTTTCTCTGCCATTGTTATCTTTTTAGTTGTTGTCTCATGCCTCATCTACAGAGACTTGAGTCACTTCCTTCCTGTTTTGAATATAATTAGGCTACCTTGAAGTGTTCTGAACTTGAGCAGCTGGGAATTTGTGCTGCCTTTTCTGCAAAGCTCTAGTAAAAGAGTTACCTTTAGGGTTGGGGATCCCTTTGAGATTCTTTTTTTTTTTAAATTTGTTTATTTTTGGCTGTGTTGGGTCTTCGTTGCTGCATGCGGGCTTTCTCTAGTTGCAGTGAGCAGGGGCTACTCTTCATTGTGCTCGGGCTTCCCATTGCGGTGGCTTCTCTTGTGCGGAGCACGGGCCCTAGGGGCACAGGCTTCAGTAGTTGTCGCACATGGGCTCAGTAGTTGTGGTTCGCGGGCTCTAGAGCGCAGGCTCAGTAGTTGTGGCTCACAGGCTTAGTTGCTCCGTGGCATGTGGGATCTTCCCAGACCAGGGATCGAACCTGTGTCCCTGCATTGACAGGTGGATTCTTAACCACTGTGCCACCAGGGAAGTGACCCTTTTGGAATTCTGATGAATGCTCAGGCCTTCTTCCCAGAAAATGCACACATGCTTAACTCTTTCACGCAGAATTTATGTTAAGATTTCTCAGAGGGGTTATAGACATTTCTGAAGCCCATTAGTTGTGTTCCTAGAACCCAGGTTAAGAAGCCCTGGAATAAAACGTTCAGATAAACTGGAAGGGGTTCACCCACCCTCAGTCGTACAAACTTGATTTGGATTTTACTGTGTTGTTAACATTCTGATGTTCTCTCTATGGGATTCTGATTCACGATGTTAAGGTGATTAATATAGAGCCTTGCTTAGTGTGTGTTAAATCCTTGTTGTCTTGTTCCTGTTTAATTTCCTCCAAGAAGATTGTGAATCCTCTGAATGATATCTGAGAAGCAAAGGTAATCTTCAAAACGAATAGTCTTTTTGTATGTGTGTCATTAGTCGTAGTACCATACTGCAAAAAGCAAAGTTGTTATGTATCTTTGCAGGGATCCTTCATCTTGGTGTTTCCAATCTTTGTTTTTTAGAATGACTTAGTAGTACTGACATAGTTGTACTTCATTGAATAATTTTGTTTCTGTTTTATTTCATGGCAAACATTTGACTATGATCAAATCTTAGTATTCAATAAATAGTTTACCTTTTTTTTTTAAGTGAATCTAGTTCATATCCTACTCTGAGTTCAACTACCTGAAAACTCCACTGAGGTTTTTCACTGTAGTAAGACAGTGTTCATGTGAAACATTCAATGTTTCATGTATTAGCAATCAAAAACTTTCCCTAGTGGCCATGAATTTCAGTGGGCTCTTGAAAATATTTGAATGGTACTTAACAAAATAATTTGGAAATATTACTATATGCAAGGAACTTCACTTACTCTTTATATCCTCACCACCCTGAGATGTGTTGTTCTTCCCGTTTGATCCATGATGAGGACCCTCAGAGAAATAACTTGCCTGAGATCATTATGCAAGAAGTGGCAGAGTTGGGGTTCAAACCCTGGACTGCTTATCTCCAGAGCCAACCCTCTTAACCACTACACTCTTTGGCTCCCAGTTTGTCTTTGGTTGAAATCCCATAACTTTTCATTATATGGTTGGAAGGGGTTTGAATAAACTGTTAGAAATGGTAAAGATGGTGTACACGCATTTTAGAGATTTTTGTGGACATTGAAGAATTTTTAAATATACTCCTTAAGCCAGGCAGCTTGAGCAGCACCTATTGTCACCCCATTGTGAGTCTGATGAAATGTAGAAGGTCTGTCTTTATTTTGAGTTTCTAAATACTCAGTTTACTTTCCCAGTGTGAGTTATTCTTACTGCTTACCAAGTGTGAATTATTCCTTGTTTCAAAGGATGTCTAATGAGGCTCTGTGGGACTTCACAGGAAAAAAAGTATTGTGCACACACCAAAAGTATTACTCACTTGTATTTTACATCTTTGCTTCTGTGAAGCCGCTGTTTTTACAGCTTCTGTCCTTTCAGATCAGCGGTGAGATCGGACTCAACAGTTTATTTAAAATACCTAATGGGTATGAAAGCACATTTCCTAGCGCAGGAGGTCAGGTTTCCCAGTCTGTGTTCAGAACCATAGCAGCTGAGCAGTTGTATAGTTGTGTCACTTGCAGCTTTCTGCTAAGCCCAGTGGCATGTAGATGTGTAGCAGTTGTAGGGTAGCTGTCTTTTCACCACTCACTTCACATAATGCTGTGTGGATTGTTCACTGACACAGTTATGTTATCTTGCTACTTGTGGAGATGGATTCGAAATGATTCAGGTGAATCCTCTCAATTTGCTTCTCTTAGGTTGATTGAAAGAGCACACATCTGAGATGGTAGATCTCATTAGGGCATCAGAAAAACTCGCCAGCTTGATATGTTGACTAGCATACTAAAACAACAGAAATGTCTTGTTTTTCTGAAAAACCAAACCTCAGTCATCTTTTGCCATCTGGCGGAATAGCAACCACCTGGTATCCTTGCCACTGATTTCATTCTTCTTTCCAGATCCTTCCTGGGCATCAGTAAATAGGGGAACTTTTATATGTGACGAGTGCTGCAGTGTCCATCGGAGTCTAGGGCGCCATATCTCTCAAGTAAGGCATCTTAAACACACACCATGGCCTCCAACATTGCTTCAGGTAAAGAATAAGAATTCTGCTCATGGTTTGTAATTTAAGTTTTTAGGGCTCACTGTTTTAGCACTAAAATTATACTTCTTAAATCTTACAAAAATGTTTGACTCATAATTGAGCAGAGGTGCCATGCTTATTGATGCTATATATAATTACTGATTTCATCATTTTAGATTTCTTCCCTCCTAATGTAAATCTTGTCCCAAAATCTGAACTATAGGTAGACAGTCATTAGAATTTCCTGCTAATGTTTCATTGCTGACTTTCTAGAATGTCACCAGAAATTGTTTTTAAACCGTCTGTCTTTTCCACATACCGTGATGAATGTTTTTGAAAGTGACTGCCTTAGAAACTTTTCATGATGTTGACCACTTTGATAGAAGCATGGACTGAGATTCCTCAGAAATTTCTGAAACATCTGATTTAAGTTCTCTTAAAGTTCTTGTAACCTGTTAGAGACAATTAAGTTCTGTTTTGATTGAATGCCTAACACCCTGCTAAGTGTTCAGGGGGCCCTTTGTTTTATTTGGGGGTCCATTGTCATGTCACCAGTACTTCTATTTCGGGGTACACATTCTTCGAGTTCTGTTGGAACTCAGATTTACGCATGTGTTTCGCCTTCATTTGTTTTGAGTACATATTTTACTAAATCTGTGCCAGCTGCACAACATGTCCTTAAAACTTGCCTATGTGTACCAAAGGATCAGAACAAGTGAGTGTGGATCTTTGATGTGACAATATCTTCACTAACGTAAAAAACAGATGGGACCATGTCAGGAGTCATGCTTTGAAATGAAATTGGGAGACATGGTTTATTAATAACTTTTGCTCAGAAGTTTCTAACAGCTCATTCTCATGTGAAAGTGGATGTTTACTGCAGTCAGATTATACAGAGTACTCATTATATTATAGGATCTGAATAAAGTTCAGAGATGAGTAGTTTAAAATGCCAGATTTGACCCTAAAACAACAATTCCCGGAGTATGGCACGTGAACCACCAGTGGTACTCAAGGTAGATGTAGGTAATACTCAAATATTTATTTAAATGGTTGCCTAAAACTGTAACTAGCACATCAAATTATAATTGCTAGTGAAAGTTTTAGAAAGTAAGTGGATTTAAAGAAAAATATTAAGAATCTGGAAAATAGCATTTGGATGCTCAGGCTTGGGAAATACTGTCCTAAAGTGTCAAAGTACTCTTTCTTCATCATCTGTGAGAAAATGTAATCAAACCCATTTAAGTACTTAGCTATCCTGCTGGTCAAACCTGAATCCTGCATACAGGTTCATCTTTCTCATTCTAAAACAGAAGATAATGACGTGTGTGATATTCCAGTCATGCTAGTGTTTGTAATAGGGCTTTGTTTTCCCAGTTCAGTCACTGATTCCCACTGGATGTTTGCAGAAAGAAATTTAAATATGATTTTATACTGCTTGGTTTTAGATGGTTGAAACCTTGTATAATAATGGTGCTAATTCTATATGGGAGCATTCTTTGCTGGACCCTGCCTCTCTTATCAGTGGAAGACGCAAAGCTAATCCACAGGATAAAGTACAGTGAGTGAAATGTTTATAAATACTCTTATTTCTTCATAACCCCTGGGGCCCGCTGAAAGGAGTGCAGCTGTTTTTGACCAGCCCCTACAGGGGCAGCACGGGAGGTAGTCACCCAGTTTTGCATTGACCTCTTTGCTATTAGGAATGCAGAACAAAGCCAGGCATGGGACCATCTCTTTTGCATGGTTACCCAGCAGAATTCAGTGGTTTCTCTGGTTTAAGACTAAGGCTTGGTGGCTTTTGATGTAATCACATTTGAGCTTTGGCACTCAAACAGTAGGCAGTCAGACCAGAAATCTCGGTTCTGGGCTCCAGTCTGCCTGATGCCTCACTTATAAGATGGGATGAAGAGCTGCTTCCTCACAAGGTTGCTAGGTCAGTTAAGAAAATTACACAGAGCAGAAAGATGCTATAAAAAGCAGGTATTCTGCAGTCCTGGCCATTATAATGACTAATGTATGTTTTCAGACTTCAGGCCTGACAACACACTGCTGAAACTTACTTCAGTATTGTTCATTCTATTCTTGAGTGGGGGATGTGGGTCACTTCCTCTTCTTTTTACAGTCTGAAGAATGGGGAATGTCGTATCTGAACTGCAAGTGAACTGTTTTCTTTTTTGTTTTCGAACCAGTCCTAATAAAGCAGAATTCATCAGAGCAAAGTATCAGATGTTAGCATTTGTCCACCGCTTGCCCTGCCGGGATGACGATAGTGTGACTGCCAAAGATCTTAGTAAGGTGGGTCACACCTTTTAAAATCCCTAAAATTGCTGGATGAAGCAGCGTATCGTCTCATTTGAAAAAAACTTAGAAAGAAAAGAAAAACAAAAACTCCTTTCTGTACACTGAATAATTAGTAACAGCTTTTTGTGCAGTTGGTTTCTCCTTTCATCTTACTTCAAATGGCAGCCATTCATGTTAGTGGAGGTATAAGGAGCACAGGAACAAATGAGTATCCAGAAAACTCTTTGTGTTTTTCAGATATGGCTCTAAAATTGTGTTTCTGTAAGTTTTTGTTTGTTTAGCTTTGAAATAGGAGCCATCTCAGAGTTTGTTTCTAGGAGGGACTAGAAGGTTTGTGGGACTTCTGCAGGCTTCTAGGTTGCACGCTGAGTGGGATCCTCAGGAAGCAGGGTGTGCCTCAAAGCTGTAGTACATGGGATGGTTTATTAAACTTGCAAAGTGACTAAATGGTTTTCTTTATGTGGGCCTTTACATGTTTTTGAGAGATGCCATGAAAATACATATCCTTATTTTCAAAGCACTGCTTTTGGCAAATGCTCACACAGATCGTAGGCACTCATAATTCAGAATTTTAAACTTTGCATGGAAATGTATATGATTGTTACTTCCATTTATTAATAAGACTTGGTATGTGTTTTTTACCACAATTTTAAAAAATAAAATTAATTAAAAAATAAGACTTGGATACAGATGTTAGTGTCGATTTCTCCATTGCTACGATAAGAGTTATTGCATTTTGGACAATTCTAGGTTAGACTTGAAGGAAGGCAGCTCATCTTCTGAATGTATAAGGGCATTTCTGTGGTGGTACAGAATTTGGTATAGCACAGGCCTATTTCCCACCCTGAAAGACTTCATTAAATCATTGTATACAAGGCCAAGAATAGTGTTGTGGAGAGGGTGTGATATAAGGCAGAATCCTGTGATTTGCACAGTATAGGATATGAAGCTCTAAAGCCCTAGGTTCAATAATAACAACAAATAACAACATCAACAATAATAATAGCAGGTATATTCTTTGAGGATTTCCTATGTACCAGGCTCCATGCTTTGTTATATCATTGAGTCCTTATAGTAACCCTGTGAATAGGTGGCATTATTATCACCATTTTAGAGATAAGGAAACTGAGGTTCAGATTGCTTAAAGAAGGTCACACAGCTTGAGGGGTGTATGGTTTGAAATTCAGACTTCAGAGCCATGCTCAGCCACCTCTTCACACTCCCTCTCACTCAAGGTCTGGTTGTGCCACTTAGATCATGCATTTGGGCAGGTCAGCCTTCCCAGCCCTAGTTTCCTGTCAGGAAAATGGGCCTGACCCTGCCTTAGAGCCTGGGGATGGTTGTGACCAGCAAGGGAGAGACTGCTTCATCCACCTTACTGAGCTAAATAAAGATGATGTAGTACTACTATAATGTGTATTAAAATAGTCCACCAGCTGCTCTGCTACGTCATTCTTTACATTTTTAACAAATATTCTTTCTTGTGTGTGTATTTTTCAGCAACTCCATTCAAGCGTGAGAACAGGGAATCTTGAAACCTGTTTGAGGCTATTATCTTTAGGAGCACAAGCCAACTTTTTTCACCCTGTAAGAAAGCATGAATTGATTCAGATATTAAATTGAAACTAAATGGGTTGCATTCATGTAGCCTTTCGTTTATTTAATTTTGCTTCTTTTTGTATACTTTTTATTAATGATTCTTAGGAGAAAGGAAACACCCCACTCCATGTTGCCTCCAAAGCAGGGCAGATTTTACAGGCGGAATTATTGGCGGTATATGGTGCAGACCCAGGCACACAAGATGCGAGTGGGAAAACTCCTGTTGATTATGCAAGGTAAGAGACTAGATTCTTGTCACCTCTCTCTGTTTGGGATTATTTCTGTTGTGTATGATTCATTGTTAAGTGGCTAAATTGTGTATGATTAACATTTAACCCCTTCAGAGGTTTGCATGCTATTATTTTGCAGATGAAGGTATTTCAAACGCATATGATCTTAGAGCCAGCTAAAGTCAGGGAGGATAGAACCATTAACCATTGTGCTTAGCTTCCAGTCTTTCATTTCTTTTTTTTTTTGAGGTATACGGGCCTCTCACTGTTGTGGCCTCTCCCGTTGCGGAGCACAGGCTCCGGACGCGCAGGCTCAGCGGCCATGGCTCACGGGCCCAGCCGCTCCGCGGCATATAGGATCCTCCCGGACCGGGGCACGAACCTGTATCCCCTGCATCGGCAGGCGGACTCTCAACCACTGCGCCACCAGGGAGGCCCTCATTTCTTTTTATCCTTTAAACGCAGTGGTATTTGAGCCATAGTTGGAGTACAAATCAAATATGAAGAATTGCAGAACCCACTCCTCAGTTTTTTAATATTTTTAGTCATTGCTTGAACTTAGAAACAAATCTATATGGATAGATATGTGGCTAAACAAGTATAGTAAAACTGTTACTTGCAGGATTTAGGTAGTGGACATCTGGGTGCTTGCTATAAAATTTAACTTTTTCTTTGTTTCAACATTTTGGCTGTGAAGTGCTGGGAAATACATACATACATCCATAGGTTAGGCTTGAATATCATTTAAATGATAGAAGATGGATCATCTTTCCTTCTTTTTCCAAATTAACTTTATTAACTGCAAAGAATTATACTCTGCAGAGGATAAAATGACAAGTGACAACTTGAAAATGGCAAGTAAAATGAACTCTGCCCTCCTAGAATTTACTCAGGGAGGAGAGGGTTCATAAATGCATGTAAGAGTTAAATGAGGCAAGATAACGTAGAACTCATTACCAAAATGGATACATATATAGGATTTCTTCACTGTGGCCCAAATCATTAAGAAATGTCTTTAGTTGGTCTTTGAAGAGTGGATTGGATTTGGGTGTGTGAAGAGGAGCTAAGGTGTTCCAGGTGAGAAGAAGGGCGTGGGTCAAGTTCAGGGGGGAGGGATGGACAGGCATGTTCGGCACAGCAGGAGACCTAACTGGATAGAGCAGAGTGTGTCTGGGAATAAGAGCTAAGGTACTGAGGAATACAGTATTTCATCAGGTCTAACACTCCACTGTTTATATGGGTCATCATTATTTCATATACCATTAAAAAGGAAAAGACTCAACCAATTAAATGATGATGTACTGTCAACTGTAGGATACCTCCTGATTTCACAGATGTTAAAAAATGAGAAAAAAAGATGTGCATCACAGAAATCAAAGATTTGTGGGTAGGTTGGAGAATATTTTTGTAGTGCCTTGTATGTGGGAAGAGAAACTGGCAGAAACTAGACTTCATCTTTTAAGGGGAACAGAGCCCTCAGTAACTGATACTTATCACTTACCTTGGAATTTCCTCTTGTACCTTGCACATAATAGTCTCTCAGGGTAATGACTTATTTATATGCCTTGTTACTTAAAGGATTTCAAGCAGCTTAAATATTTGTTTCAAAGGCAAAATTAATATTTTCTGTGATGGAAATTAAAGACAAGGAGGTGTGAGCTATGCATTAGGTTGGTCTGTCTCTCCCTGAACCAAAGACCTTGAAGTGGTTACTGAACTCTAATTCAGAGGTCAGGCTGGCTGCATGAGAAGCATCTAGGGGAAGGACCTTTTTCAAAATATTAATGTCCACACTGCTCCTGTTTTTATTGATTCAGAATTTCCAAGGGTGGGTCCTGGACATCTGTATATTTTTTTTTAAATGCTAGTTAATTTTTGAGAACCTCTACCCTTGACCATTTATTAATTTTATTTTCTACCTCATTAGATGAAGTTATTCTTTGTCCCTCTCATAAGTCCTTGAATTCCTTATTAAGTACTCTGTCTTATAAATTAATAAAGGAAAGGTGATAGTTGAGATTGTGAAAACAGTTTTTATAAAGGTGGGAATCGAAGTAGACCTTGACAGTTTACCTCACACAAAAAGGTTGATTATTCTAAAAAGTCACGTTTGATAAATGACTCAGGTATCTCAGGGAACGTCTCTGTACTTTTCTATTCTAGCTCCAGTGGCCAGCGAGCAATAAAAATGGTACTTTGTTTTCTCTTGGTAGGCAAGGAGGGCACCATGAGCTGGCAGAACGCCTCGTAGAAATACAGTATGAGCTGACTGACAGACTAGCCTTCTATCTGTGTGGCAGGAAACCAGGTGAGTTGAAAGGACAGCAGCCTCTCCACACCTCCAGCCAGTCAGTCTCTGGAAAAACAAATTGGGACACTGTTATTTATGATCTCTGCTTTAACGTATCCTTGAGAAAATTGCAAATAAGGATTTCTGTTTGCAGTGATAGCTACAGCATTTTTTGTTATATGTGAAATATGTAACATTGGTCAAATCTTGAATTTTAGTTTTAAAAATTTTAGCTCTACAGTAGTGACTGTTTCAGGAATCAAAGAGCATAATTGAACCCAAACTGAACGTGCACCACGGTTCTTATGATTAATGGGAGTAGGAATGGAAGAGCAAAGGATTAACTTTTGTAGTTATTTGCAGAATTCTGCTATCTAAGGAATGGGAAAAAGTAAGAAAGTGAACTTTACCATTAACCAGCTTTGCTCATGAGGTAGAACTGGGGTCAGCAAACCGTGGTCCATGGGCCACATAAGCCTATCACCTGTTTTTATTCAAATAAAGTTTTATTGCAAGATAGCCATGCCCATTCATTTACATATTATCTACGGCTGCTTTCACACTACAGCAACAGAGTTGAGTAGGTTGAGTAGTTGCAACAGAGACCATACAGCCACAAAGCCCAAAATATTTACAGTCAGGCCCTTTGCAGAAAAAGTTTGCCAACCCTTGATATAGAATATCCACATACATGTATACAGTGGTTCTCCACCCTGGTTGTACAACAGAGTTAAGAGCCCTTGGTGTTGTTCCAGTTCCCAGTGAGATAGAATAAGCACACCCCCACCCAGTCTCTCCTGCTGAACACAATTATAAACTATGGACCAAATACATGGAGTAGCTATCTGAGGACTGTAGCAGGTAGATTAGGGAACTCAAAGTACCATCAAGCTGGTGGTGAGTGTCCCCTTTATTTTGCTTCTGACATGGCATCCAGGACAGCCTAAAACCTGGAACTGCATAGCAGGTGCAAAGAAGCCTTGTCTGTGTGGTCTGAGGAGCAGGAAATGGGATTCCTACAGGACAGAGAATAGGGGAATTCCCCTGGGTTTTTTTTCTCTTCCTTTTTTCCCCACCCTAGTCCCTAGGCAATCCTATGGCTTCAGTAGTGGCAACAGCAGTGGCAGCACAGGTGCCTAAATCTCTGACCAAGAGCCTGAAGGGAATCCTGATTCCTTTTGTTTTTCTCTTTATTCTCTCACCACTTGGCCCCGGAGACAGAACCTCACCTGGTCAGGTGCCTGCTAGAACAAAATATTAACATTCTCCATAGAGTTTAAGGAAGATTCAGAGTCTCCACAACGTAATATGCAAAATGTCAGGGATACCACCCATAATTACTCCACATATGAAGAACCAGGAAAATCCCGAAGACTTGCATGGGAAAAGGTAGTTAACAGATGCCAACCCTAGATGACTCAGATGTTGGAATTATCAGATAAAGATTTTAAAACAGATAGTAACATCATGCTCTAAGAAGTAAGTGTGAACATTCCTGAAACAAATCTAATATAGACAGTCTCCACAGAGAAATAGAAGATATAGAAAAGAACAGAACAGAAATGTTAGAATTAAAAAATCCAATAACTAAAATTTTAAAACTCACTGGTTGGACTTAATAGCAGATGGAGATGGCAAAGAAAAGAGTGCATTGAAAATAGATCACTAGAAATAATCCAGTTTGAGCAACAGAGAGAAAAAAGAGTAGGAGGAAAAGAAACGGAGCAGAGCCTTAGGGACCTATGGGACAAAATCAAAACATTTGTATCATCACACTCCCAGAAAGAGATCATAAAGAATGTGATGCAGAAAAAAATACTTGAAGAAATATTGGCTAAAAACTCTAAATTTGGCAAAAGATGTAAGCTTACAATTCAAGGGTCTCCGATAACTCCAAACAGAATAAACTCAAAAGAAATCATCACTCACACACATCAAAATCGAACTGCTAAAAACCGAAGAAAGAAAATGTCTTGAAAGCAGCCGAGGAAAAAAATGACATACCATACAAAGGAACAATTATTTGTATGATTGTGGATTTCTCATCAAAAACCATGGAGATGAAAAGGAAGTAGAAAAAAAATTTTTTTTTTTTTGGCCATACCACGGGGCATGCAGAACTTCCCCGACCAGGGATCAAACGTGCACCCCCTGCAGTGGAAGTGGGAGTCTTAAGCACTGGACCACTAGGGAAGCCCCTGTAGAACAATATTTTTTAAGTGCTGAAAGAAAAGAACTGTCAACCTAGAACTCCATTTCCAGTGAAAATAACCTTCAGGAATGAAGAAAAAATAAAGACTTTCTTATTTTATAAATTTATTTTATTTATTTATTTTTTTTATTTTTGGCTGCATTGGGTCTTTGTTGCTGCATGCGGGCTTTTCTGTAGTTGCGGCGAGCGGGGGCTACTCTTTGTTGTGGTGTGCGGACTTCTCGTTGCAGTGGCTCCTCTTGTTGCGGAGCATGGGCTCTAGGTGCACGGACTTCAGTAGTTGTGGCTCATGGGCTCAGTAGTTGTGGCTCGTGGGCTCTAGAGTGTAGGCTCAGTAGTTGTGGCGCATGGGCTTAGTTGTTCCACGGCATGTGGGATCTTCCCAGACCAGAGTTTGAACCCGTGTCCCCTGCATTGGCAGGCGGATTCTTAACCACTGTGCCACCAGGAAAGTCCTGAAAAAATAAAGACTTTTTTTTTTTTTGGACATCAGCTCAGCTTTTATTTATTTATTTATTTATTTATCTATCTATCTATCTATCTATCTATCTATCTATCTTTGGCTGTGTTGGGTCTTCGTTTCTGCGCGAGGGCTTTCTCTAGTTGTGGCAAGTGGGAACCACTTTTCATTGCGGTGCATGGGCCTCTCACTACTGCAGCCTCTCTTGTTGCGTAGCACAGACTCCAGACGCACAGGCTCAGTAGTTGTGGCTCATGGGCCTAGTTGCTCTGCGGCATGTGGGATCCTCCCAGACCAGGGCTCGAACCCATGTCCCCTGAATTGGCAGGCAGACTCTCAACCACTGCGCCACCAGGGAAGCCCCTCGAGACATTTTAAGATGAAAGAAAATAAGAGAATTAGTTGCTCTAACAGAAATACTAAAGAAAGTTCTTTAGGTGGAAGGGAATTGATACCAGAGGGAATCTTGGAACTTCAGAAATGAAAGAAGAACAGAAATGATAAGTATCTGGATAAATACAATAGGCTATGTTTTCTTCTTCTTCTTTTTTTTTTTTTTTTTTTTCGGTACGCGGGCCTCTCACTGTTTGTGGCCTCTCCCATTGGGGAGCACAGGCTCCGGACGCGCAGGCTTAGCAGCCATGGCTCACGGGCCCAGCCACTCTGCGGCATGTGGGATCTTCCTGGACCGGGGCACAAACCCATGTCCCCTGCATCAGCAGGTGGACTCTCAACCACTGTGCCACCAGGGAAGCCCTGTGTTTTCTTCTTAAGTTTTCTAAAATATGTATGACAGTTTAAAGCAAAAGTTATAGTATATTATGGCGGGGTTTTCAGCATATGTCAGTGTGATGCATTTGACAATTATAACATAAAAGGGAGAGGGTAAAAGAAATATGGAGGTAAATTTTTGCATTCTTCTTAAAATGGTAAAATACTATTTCTAAGTAGATTATAAAAAGTTATTTATATTTTAATCCCTAGCGCTGAAAAAAGACTATACAGTGATATATGGTCAGAAACTCTCGAGATAAATTAAAATGGACTGTTAAAAATTACCCAAATAATCAAAAGATGTTTTGATTCAAAGTATTCAAAAAAAGAGAGGAAAGGGGAGAGAGAGGAACAAAAAACTGAGGTCCAACTAGAAACTAAATAATAAATCATAGACTTAAATGCAAATATAACAATAATTACATTAAATGTTAATGATCTAAACACACCAATTAAAAGCAGAGATTGTCAGAATGGATTAAAAAAAAAGAAAACAGGCCCTAACTGTATGCTGTGTCCAAGAAACCCACTTTAAATATAATGGTATAGGTAAGTTAAAAAGCAAAAAGGGGTAAAAAGATATACCATGCCAACACTAAGTAAAAGAAAGCTAGAGTGGCTATATTAATATCAAACAAAGCAGACTTCAGAGCAAAGAAAATTAGCAGGGATAGAGAGGGACACAACATGATAAAAGGGTCAACTCACTAAAAAAATGTAACAATTCTAAATGGGTACACACCCAGCAATAGAGCTGCAAAATATAGGAAGCAAACTTTGATAGAACTGAAAGGAGAAAAGGTCAAATCCACAATTGTTGGAGACTCAACAGTCTTCATTTAGTTAATAGATAGAACTAGAGGTAGAAAATCAGCAAGGATATTGAACTGAAACCATCAACCAACTGCATCTGGTTGACATTTATAGCATCCTCTACCTAACAACATCAGAACATATGTTCCTTTCAAGTACACAGTCAAACATTCCAAGATAGACCATATTCTGGGTCATAAAACAAACCTTAGCAAATCTAAAAGAATTAAAATCCTAGAAAGTATATTATCTGACCATAATGGAATTAAGCTAGAAATAAATAATCAAAATATAATTGGAAAATACCCAAATGCTTGGAAATTAAACAGCATACTTCTAAATAATCCATGGGTCTAAGAGGAAGTCTTAACGGAAATTAGAAAATATCAGATGAACAAAAATGAAAAGACAGTGAATCAAAATTTGTGGGATGCAGTTAAAGCAAGGCTTACAGGAAATTTTATAGCATTAAATTATTATGTTAGAAAAGAAGAAAGGTCTCAAATCCTAATCTAAGCTTCCCAACCCTCAAGAAACTAGAAAAAGATGAGCAAAATAAACCCAAAGCAAGCAGAAGTTAAGAAATAATAAAGAGTAGAAATCAATGAAATTGAGAAAGGAAAACAGTAGAGAGAAATCAATGAAACCAAAAGGTGATTCTTTGTAGAGATTAATGATATTGGTAAAGGTCTAGACATACTGACAAAGAAAAAAGGAAAGAATACACATAGGAAGATATCACTAAAAACCCCACAGACATTAAAGGGTAATGCAAAATATAAATAACCGTACATATAAATTGGACAACTTAGATAAAATGAACCAATTCTTTGAAAGCCACAAATTACCAACACCTGTCCAAGAAGAAAGAGATAATGTAAATATATAATCCTACATTTTAAAGAACTTGAATTTGTAATTAAAAACATTCCATTAAAGAAAACCCTAGCCCAGGCGATGACACTGGTAAATACTGTGAACCAGCTGAAGTGGTATTGCCATACAGCAATACAATCAGTGTGGCTTATGACTCACATGGCTTGCTAGCTTTGCAGTTATAATTCTTAACAGATATTTTTAAGTATTTGGAATTCACATTTCAGGTTTTGCACATAAAATGAGACTATCCTACCAAACATTCGAAGAAGAAATAACATCCATTTTATGTGATATTTTTTAGAAAATAGAAAGGTAGGGGGGACTTGAGGACATGGGGAGGGGGAAGGGTAAGCTGGGACGAAGTGAGAGAGTGGCATGGACATATATACACTACCAAATGTAAAATAGATAGCTAGTGGGAAGCAGCCACATAGCACAGGGAGATCAGCTTGGTGCTTTGTGACAACCTAGAGGGGTGAGATAGGGAGGGTGGGAGGAGATGCAAGAGGGAGGAGATATGGGGATATATGTATATGTATAACTGATTCACTTTGTTATAAAGCAGAAACTAGTGTACCATTGTAAAGCAATTATACTCTAATAAAGATGTTTAAAAAAAACAGTAAAAAAAAAAAAAGTGGGGGGCAATGCTTCTCAAGTCATTTTATGAGGCCAGCATTACCCCAATACCAAACCCAGCAAAGATGGCACCAAAAAATATCCCTCACTAACAGGGACACCAAATTTCTCAGTAAATTATAAGCAGATTCCAACAATATGTAAAAAGGAAAATGTAATATACCAAGTGGGGTTTCTAGATATATGACTGATATTTGAAAATCAGTTAATGTGATTCATCACATTAACAGACTAAAAAAAGAAAACTGGATAATCTTACCTGTTGATGCAGAAAAAGCATTTAATAAAATTCAGCATCCCTTTGTGATTAAAGAAAAAAGAAAAACCTTAGCAAACTAGGAATAGAAGGGACTTCCTTAATCCAATAAAGAGTATCTATTGAAAAGCCACAGCTAACATCATCCTTAATGATGAGAGATTGAATGCTTTTGCCTGAAAATCGGAAACAAGGCTAGGATGTCCACTGTCACCACTTCTATTCAACATTGCACTGGAAGTCCTAACCAGTGCCATAAGGCAAGAAAACCAAATAAAAGGCACACTGATTAAAAAGGAAGAAATACAACTGCCTGTATTCATAATGAAATGATTTCCATGTAGAAAATCCCAAGGAATCTATAATAAAGTGTCTAGAACTAATGAATGAGTTTAGCAAGGTTGCAGAATGCAAGATGAACAACCAAAAATCAGTCATATTTCTGTAGACTAACAGTGGACAATTAGAACCTGAAACTATGTGGAATCTATATGCTAAAAATTACAAAATGCTGATGAAGGAAATCAAGGAAAGCCTGAAAAAGGGTTTCTCCTATGTTTATGGATTGAAATACTCAATATAGTTAACATGTCAATTCTCCACAAATTAATTTTTAAATTTAATGCAATCAAAGGATTTGCTTATTGACATGGATATCCTGGTTCTAAATTTTACATGGAAAAACAAAGGAACTAGAATAGCCAAGACAGTTTTGCAAAAGAACAGTAGTAACATGGGAGGAATCACATGGAAGGACAGTACAATATATGGTGTTGGAACAACTGAATATCCATGTGCAGAAAAATGAACTTCAACCTAAACCTCACACCTTGTATAAAAACTAACTGAGGGGACTTCCCTGATGGTCCAGTGGTAAAGAATCCGCCTTCCAATGCAGGGGACATGGGTTCGATCCCTGGTCAGGGAACTAGGTTCCTACATGCCAGGAGCAGCTAAGCCCGCACGCCAAAACTACTGAGCTCGCACGCCTCAACTAGAGAGCTCGCGTGCTGCAAACTACAGAGCCCACACGCTCTGGAACCTGCACGCCACAACTACAGAGCCCATGTGCCCTGGAGTCTGTGCGCCACAACTAGAGAAGAGAAAACCCGCACGCCACAACTAGAGAGAAGCCCACGTGCTGCAACAAAAGGTCCCGCATGCCTTAACAAAGATCCTGCGTGCCGCAACTAAGACTCAATGCAGCCAATAAATAAATAAATAAATAAAATATTTTTTTAAAAACTAACTGAAAATGGATCATAGATCTAAATGTAAAACCTAAAACTTTAAAACTTCTAGAAGAAAACATAGGAGAAAATCTTAGTGGTCTTGGATTATATAAAGTACTTAAATGTAACACCAAAAGCACAATCCGTAGAAGAAAATATTGATAAGCTGGCCTTTGTCAAAATTTTAAGCTTTTGCTCTGCAAAAACTATAGTTAGGAAAACGAAAAGACAAGCCACAGACTGGGAGAAAATATTTGGAAATCACATATCCAACAAAGGACTTGGATCCAGAATATTTATACTTAAAACTTTACAGTAAGAAAAGAAACAACCCAATAAAATCTGGGCAAATATAATATACAAATGGCAGATACATGGAGAGAGAAGTTCTTTAGCCATTAGGGAAATACAAATTAAAACCCAGTGAGATACCACTAAGTACCTATTAGAATGACTGAAATAAAACAAAACACAAAAAACCAACACAAGTGCTGGGGAAGGTGTGGAACAATGGTAACTCTCATACGTTGCAGTTAGAAAAATGATAGAGCTACCCTGGAAAAAAGTCTAGCAGTTTCTTACCAAGTTAAACATGCATTTACCTATAACCCAGAAGTCCTAGGTATTTACGCAAGAGAAGTAAAGACTTATGTTTACACAAAGACCTGTATGTGAATGCTCATAGTGGCTTTACTCATTGACACATGATCAGTGTCCTCCACAAGCTTGATTAGGACTCCGTCAGCATTATAGGAGACAGAGCCCATGCCTGCACCTGCCCAGACCACCTGGGCCAGCCCTGACTGTTTATGCTAATTGATTAATTTGAAGGTAAGCCACTAAAGCTCAAGGAAGCCCCACCATCCCACATGGGAGAGCAGATGGAAGCCTGCTCCAAGCTACTTCAGCTCCCTAAATGTCCTTTCCATGGCTGAAGATCATTAGTTATACTGGGGACAAACAGCGTAAGGATTAGGGTGAGCATAGGCTTTCCACTTAATGACGTTGGGACCTTTGTACCAGAAGAAAATGAGGAAATGATCCTTGCTACTGGCCAGATTTTGGGAAGTTGTAGTCAATCTGGCAACATCTGTTTCTCCCACATAGATCATAATTATGGGAAGATACTAATTGCAAAACATAAATTGAGAAAATAATGATGGTATTCCTTTACAGATCTTATCAATATTTATATGAACAAAACTTTGACTTGGTTTCTGTTTCAGATCACAAAAATGGACAGCACTTTATAATACCTCAAATGGCAGACAGGTAAGGCCATTGAAATACCAATCAGTATTATCTGTCACTAGTATTTCCTTGGTTGTATAGTGTTTAAGTGTATTATACTTTGTGTTTAACAAAGCCCATACATTTTTCTCTTTTATGGCTATGCAATTTGGAAATAAGATGGCTGTAAGTAAACCACCCTATAAAACTTAAGTTTGAAAAAGCACAAGTAAGAAATTTGCTAATGAAATTGGAGTTAGAGATACTGTCACAGTCTTAGCTAGTTGTGACAGTATATTGTGTCTCTGGATATATCACAGAATATTTCTGTTTATAAGAGAGTGTAGCCTTTGTCTATGACAGGGATCAGCAAATTTTGTTGTTGTTAAGGTCTAGATAGTAAATATTTTAGGCTTTTTGGGCCATACAGCCTCTGCCACAACTACTCAACTCTACCAGTTGTAAATGAAAGCATCCATGGACACTATGTAAATGAGGGCATGTCTGTTCCAATAAAATTTTATTTCTGGGGCTTCCCTGGTGGCGCAGTGGTTGAGAGTCTGCCTGCCGCTGCAGGGGACGCAGGTTCGTGCCCCGGTCTGGGAAGATCCCACATGCTGCAGAGCAGCTGGGCCCGTGAGCCATGGCCACTGAGCCTGCGCATCCGGAGGCTGTGCTCCGCAATGGGAGAGGCGACAACAGTGAGAGGCCCGCGTACTGCAAAAAAAAAAAAAAAAAAAAATTTCTGGATACTAAAATTTGAATTTCATATAATTTTCACATATTATAAAGTATCATTTGTTGGTTTTTTTTTCCAACCACTTAAAAATGTAAAAACTATGCTTAGCTCATAGGCCGAACAAAAAGTGGGTTATAATCTGTTGCCCCTGGTCTATAAGGTCAGATGAGTTCACAGCTGCAGAAATGAACTTTAAACCCTTATGTAGCCAATAAACTTTGCATAAATACTGTCAAGACTTTATGAAATGGTTAATTGCTATTCCATATGTAATCTTGCCATTCTGTTTTTTAACATTCTGCCCTTTTTGTGTTTTCCTCTGAATGCTTTTTTTAATACTTTAAAAATTATGACTTCTCACATAAAGGGCCTGGGGACTAACCTGGCAATAATTTTGCCTTTTGGTTAGTAGGTGATTATTTTTCTGTTTACCACTTTGCATGATTATGGTATTTCTAGGAGATACTTTCACTAAGTTCTGTTAAGTTTCCTCACTGATGATTGGGCTGTAGAATTTTGGCCTCTGACCTTGTCCATGAACTGTAATTAATATCTTAATCCTTTGGCTATCTTAATCTTCTACAGAGCTCATGAAAATGGTTTTATTTATTTGCTTATTAGTTTTGTACACTTTCTTAGCAGCCTGGATTTGTCTGAATTGGCAAAAGCTGCTAAGAAGAAACTTCAGTCTGTGAGTATCTCTCTTTCCTAGTGAACTCCAGTATGGAAAACCATGTGTCCTGCTAATACCTGTTCTTAGCCCATTACCTAGTACATCAAATGACTTTGTTTCATGCTCTCAGATGTTAAATCAGAAGCAGACCATCGAGTATGTAGCAAAGAAGAATGAAAGTACTAGTAAGTTTAGTATATCCAATTTATTGGCTTGGCTTCAAATAATGGCATTTTTCTCTGTCATTTTAAAAGCAAAGACTGTGCCTTTGACATTAGGAAGTTGTTTCTCCCCGTAAGAGTTCCCTAGTTTCTCTCAATGTACATGAATAAGTGGGACACACTTCTTGGGATTACTTCCTGTAGCCTCATAGGATGCTAGAGAATGATAAGAGCTGAAGCTGGAATAGTGAGTACTGCAGATTGACTCGCTGCTATTTGGGATCCAGCCACCGCTAATTGTCGTGTGTGTCCCACGCCATTCATCAGAGTTTTGTAAATGTAGGCTTTTAACTGCTGGTTCTGCCTCAGCTATGTGCTCAGAGTTTGCCCAGTTCTGCAGGTCACAAGCTCACCTTAGTCTCTGTGTTTCTCTTCAGCCTGCCCATTTCAGCCTTAGTCAGGACCCCGAGAAATCTACTCCTCTGGGAATAATTTCTCTCTGTTTAGTCCCCACAAATGAAGCCTCGCCCAGTGCTTCCCCAGCCGTTCTAAGCACCCGATTACCCGCCTCAGCTGTTCTCATTGCTCTCAAGATCAGAACCAAGATTCTTAGCTTCTTTTCGTAGCCTTTATGGGCGTCATCCCACTCTCACCCTTCAGTTCTTGCCCTGCTTCCCATCTGGTTCCCACTGTGTGGGTGTGGATGTGGGTGTGGGTGGGTGCGTGCGTTTAAATATTTCTTTAAGGGTTAGCACCCTCGGAGGCCAACTTCAAGTCCTCTTTCAGGAATCCTCATTTGCCTGCTGTGCTTTCCCAGCTACCCTCCCTTTCATCATTCAAGTAGCTGAAATCTGACCCCCTTCACAGTGTAGGTAGGAGTTTTCCCAAAGCCTAACTCTGAACTTGCAACTCCCCTAATTTATGTCTTACTCTTCATTCCCCTTTTCATAGAAGACTCTTTACTAGAATTTCATATAATATTAAGTACTAAATATTACATAAAATGAATTTCTCATTACTAGCATTTAACTGTAATATGAAATAAATGTATTTTATGCAATTTGGTGTCTCTGTGTTCTCTATCTGCAGTTTTGTGTGTATGTGTTTTTATTGCCTTTCTTAAATTAAGGAGGTCATATAGTAAGATGATTAGGATGATAAGCTTTGGAGTCAGCACTGAATATTCTGTGATTACCTTTTAATTACTTAACAGTATGTAAGCCAATTTTCATCTTAAATAATTCAAACATGGATAAAATCCAAGCTCCCCTTGACTATCCTATTCTACATTTGCTAGGCTGAAAGCTGGGGTTATGTCTGTAATATCTCTAGCGTGTGGCAGGCACTAGATAAACATCTGGGACAAAGTTGAGTATAGCTCTCAAGAACTTGGGCTCTGGGTCAGACTGGTCAGGTGTGGATCTCGGCTCTGACGAGCTCCTTCACCTCTCTGTACCTCGGTGTTGTCTCCTAGAAAGGGAGATAGTGATCCAGCAGAGGCAGCAAGTCAGAGCTGCCCAGTGAGTGTGAGCTGCCCCCACCCTGTGGTCTCCGCCTCCTATCAGTGCCAATTCAGTGTTTATCCCACAATATCTCCCTCTCTCCCTCCCTCCCTCCCTCTTTCCTTCCTCCCTCCCTAGTGAAAAGCTGGGAGAAATATAAGACCACTAATGTATTCCTTGAATTAGTAAATATTAACATTTTAAGAGAAACTTGCATCCCAGGTCCATCACTTCTTGGCTTTGTGACTTTAGGTAAGCTAACTTCTGTGCCTTGGTATCCTTCTCTGTAAAGTGGTATAATAGTAGTTCCTGTCTTCAGAGATGTGTTGTATTTACAATGATGATGGTATTAGCAAGGCGCCTGGGATGTAAGCCCGCAACAGTGTTGCTGCTGTAGTTATTGTTAGTAATAATAACATTAGCTTGTAGCCCCTTAGAGGAAACAGATTGGGTGTTTATGGTACAAGTTCAGTTTCCCAATCCTTCATCACCTTATCCAGCAAAAGGCTCTTAGAGTTTATTTTTAAATATAAATGTAATGTAACCACACTAGATAAAATTTGGAAAATAGAGAAGGGGAATCATCCTCATTTACTATATTCTTAATGGGTTCACGCTCAATATTTTGGTATATTTTTTCTAATTCTTGTTTCAGATGCCTGTCTTTTTTTTTTAACTGAAGCGTAATTATAGAATTTTATATCCTGCTTTTGTCACCTAACAATGTATTGTACCCATTTTAACGAGTTTAATGAGGTGTGTGCAGCCAGCTTTAAATTCTGCATGAAGTACCTTCTGGTCAGTGTGTGAATTTACTGAGTCCCATCTTGGTGCCCGGTACTGTGTGGGGATGTAGGGAACAGTAGAGAATGGAACAAATTCAGCATCTTCCCTCACAGAGTGGGGAAGCAGTCAACTCAGAAGTAACAGCCACCGAGCGGCAGGGTTTCATGAGGCAAAAAGTGCAGAAAGAGCTGGAGCCAGCCTGGTAGGGGCTTAGCCTCCTCTGGGTTGAGGAAGACCCAGTTGCTGCCAGGAGGGCACCCCAGTCTGTGGGGATTGTTTTGTTGGGACATTGCACAGTGTACTGATTAGACGGGCTGTCCTTGGTAGGGGATGCTCAGGTAGTTTTTTGGGGGTTTGGGGGACCCCTACTGAGGAAGACAGCAGAGAGACTTAACCGAGGTCTGGGTGGTATTTTCCTTCAGTGGCACGTTTTATCCTCTGGTGTGTTTTGGCTTCTTAATCCTACCAAGGGTTTCAGATCCCATATACTGGGGGCAGAGCGGGTACTGGCAAACATTCTCAAAAGAGCAGAAGAGACTTTAAAAAGGTGATGTCACACGAAGAGTGGAGAACTGGACCCTACCTTTGAGATACGCACTTTAGATGCCTCTTGCTTCCCTTATGGCACAGCCCTATCTGTGTATCAGGAGGGAGGCTGCTGTGGGTGGCAGGTATTTCTAGAGGATCTGTACTATTTTGGAAATGTTACTGTCTGTTTAATAGTGGTGGGCATTTACTAAGTAAGCACTGGCTTTGGATAAGACGTTGGAAGTAGAAGGGTGAATAAGTCGCAGTCCCCACTCATTCTCCTAGTGTTAATCCTTGTCCCTTGTGTTCCTGATATTTTTTTACTTTCAGCTAAGTAATCATTTGTTTGAAGAACTTGCCATGGATGTGTACGATGAAGTTGACAGGCGAGAGACTGATGCAGGTGACTTAACATGTGGCTTTATCTACTAAGCTTCTGTTATCAGTAGGCAGCAGCAAGCTGCCAGCCTCAGTGTTTTTACTTGCCCAATTTCTACTGTCCTGATAACACGTGTGTCAACATTGACTCTTGTGTATGCTGGCTTCGGAGTGTGCTGCCCCTAGTGTACCTAGTAATGCGAGAGCCGCGGCTCTTAGAGGAGCAGTGGCACCCGTGGTGATGAGATTCTATCTCTGGCTCTTTCCTCTGGCTAGTCTGGCTTGCCACGCAAAATCACAGCACCCTGGTGACCGAGACAACCGTCGTCCCCTTCCTTCCGGTCAATCCCGAGTACTCATCGACACGGAACCAGGCAAGTGGCCGAGTCCAAAAACTCACTAGTAGTGATATTTGCGGAATGGCTGATATCATGGTATTTTATTTTCGCAGGACAGGTATGTAAGATTTTTTGATTGATTAAAATGTTAATATCCTTTACACACACACACACACACACACACACACACACCCTCACAAATTGATAAGAAAAGCAATAGAAGTTAATAGATGACTGGGAAAGAATATAAAACAATTCACAAAAGAAATACAAATGGCTGGAATTCCCTCACGGTCCAGTGGTTAGGAGTCTGCACTTTCACTGCTGATGGCACGGGTTCAATCCCTGGTTGGGGAACTAAGATTCCACAAGTGCAAGGGCAAAAAAAGAAAGAAAGAAAGAAAGAAAGAAAGAAAGAAATAATAAATGGCTTTCAATTGTGAAGAAATGTTTAATCTCATTAGTACTCAAAGAAAGCAACCTGAAGGCATTAATGAAAGTTTTATCAATCAACTTAATAAAGTATCAATACATAATAAAGGATACTCCAGACTGGTAAGGCTGTGGCAAGATGGGCTTTCTCATGCTACAGATAAGAGTTTAAATTGCTGCAGACCTCAGAAAAGCAATCTGTTAACCGGTTTCAGAGGCCTCAAAATTAACTGCATCCTTCCACACAGGAATTCCTCATTTGGGAATATGTTCTAATAAAATAAAAATACAAAGCTTTATGCACATTTTCATCGAAGCACTGTATGTAATAATAGAGCACTGAAAAAAGCCTAACCATCCGTCAAGAGCAGTGAAGCTGAGTAAATTATGAAGCTCTTTTCATTTTTATTGATTATTGGTTATATATAATGATAGAGTCCCAGCATCTAGACTATAACTTTATGTTGAAATGTTAAAATTTGTCCCTTCAAATTAATTTTTGATTAGTAGGCCTACTTCAAAACTGAATTGATATTAGAAAGAAAGCATTAAGAGAACCATTTTGTTTCGGTTCACAAAAATAGATACACATTGTGAGAACTTAAATGTTATATTGTTCTATTATGTAAATGGTTTTAAACTGTTCACAAGGAAAATGTTAAATTTGATTCAGTTATGGCTGTGATTGATGATACTTTGAGCATGCTGGAAGGTCTTTGCCGAAGTCTAACAGTAGTCTGACTAGTTTTATGTGAATATGTGTGTATTTTTACATCTGGGAATATTTCCAATTATTTTCTCACCCTCAGGGCAGACAGAAACTAGCTCGGTTTAACGCCCATGAGTTTGCCACCCTGGTTATCGACATTCTCAGTGATGCCAAGAGGAGACAGCAAGGCAGTCCTCTCTCTAGTTCAAAAGGTAACTGTTTCAGACCTCTAAATGTTTGCTTCTTTGGCCTTAAAACTTCACACAAGTGTTAAAGTTATAAAAATAATTAAAGCAGTCATTGACACCACAGCTTAGTTAAAGCCCTGTAAGTTTTATTGGTGCTATGTTGTGACGACAAGTTTCTCTCTTTGAGTCCTGGTGAATTATAAATATTTCAGCATTATTAACTGTGATTCAAATTTATCTTATATATGATTTTTTACCTCTTGGGTCACCTGTCTTCCCTAAAAAATTGCGTTCTGAAATTAACTCAAAACTCTGACTTAGATCTTGTTAAAGGACATAAGAAACTAAACCCTCTTGACTGAAATTCCAGCTCACCTGCTGTTGTTTACCTACAAGACTGAGTTCTCCATAATTAGAATTTGTCGCTATAAACTTTAGATGTCTACAGCAAGAATTATTGGGGTTTAAAATTGTGAAGAGAGCACCAAGCACCTATTTCCGAGGTGCCCTTTGAGTCTTGTTCAGTAGCTCAGGGTCCTGTCTCCATGCTTGGGAACATACTTCCTCCCCAGCCCTGATGCTGTATCTTTGTTGTTTTTTTCTAATTGTAGAAATAATGCATTTTTAAACTGAAAAACATGTAAACAGGAAAAATACATACCATAAAGATTCAGTTTTCAGTCAGCATCACATTCCCCGGAGATAGTAATCGTTAACTGACAGCCATTTGTTCTTGATTTTACTTATTCAACCAGACATAAACAAGTTCTAAGAAACTTTATTAAATTTTGGTGAAGGTGCAGTGATAAGGGTCCTTTAAAGTCTCAAAATGCACAAATTCTTTGATTTGGTGGTTCCATTTCTAGGTGTTAATTGAGAGGAAATAGAGATGTTACATGTATGTTATATATAGCACTGGAAACATTAGAAACAAATAACCAATAATAGAGCAATTATTAGTTACATATTTGAATAGTGCACACTTTTTTTCAGAGACTATGTAATGACATAATATAAAGTAATAAATTAATTTTTTTAAAGCTTTAGTATAATCCAAATTTTGTAAGGAAAACATTTATATATATACATATGTACAAGTGAATATATCACATGTAAATATAAATATACCACTAATCCCCATTACTCACGGATCTCATATTTGCCAATTCACCTATTCATTGTTACCTCAAAATCATACTGACAGCACGTTGATGGTAATTTGTGGATGTATGCAACATGCTGAAAAATTTGAGTCACCCAAAATGCACGTTCCCAGCTGAGATTGAACAAGGCCATGCTCTGCCTTATTTCAACTCTTATCCTGTAAACAGGTGTCCTTTTTGAGATTTATTTAGTGCCACAGTTTTCACATTTTTATGCTTTTTGTTGGTGATTTCACTATTTGAAGTGGCCCCCAAGTAGAGTGCTGAAGAGCTATGTAGGATTCCTAAACGCAACAAGGTCGTGTTGTGCCTTGTGGAGAAAATACATGTGTTAGACTAGCTTCGTTCAGGCGTGAGTTATAGTGCTGTTGGCCATGAGTTCCATGTTAATGGATCAACAACATGTATTAAAGATGTCTTTAAACAGAATCACATGTAAAACGAGGTTATATATTTATCAGTTGACAAAAATGTGATCATAGGTTTGCAGGAACCTAACCCTGTGTTTCCAGTCAGAACAGTGGTTTAATATTTGCTAATTTGTTCTTCACAGCAGCTTTATAGACCGTAACTGCTACAAATAATGAAATTGGCTGTATGTATGTTTATATGCCTAGGAAAAAGACTGGAAGGAAATAGAACAACATGTATCAGTAGCTATTAATGATTACTCTATCAGTTTCAATTTTTCTTTATTGAATCTTTATCACTTCTATAATCCGATGGCACATATATATTTTATTTTATTTTATTTTATTTATTTATTTTTGGCTGCACTGGGTCTTCGTTGCTGCGCACAGTCTTTCTCTGGTTGTAGCGAGCGGGGGCTGCTCTTCGTTGGGGTGTGCGGGCTTCTCATTGCGGTGGCTTCTCTTGTTGTGGAGCATGGGCTCTAGGCACGCGGGCTCAGTAGTTGTGGCACGTGGGCTTCAGTAGTTGTGGCTTGCGGGATCTAGAGCACAGGTTCAGTAGTTGTGGTACACGGGCTTAGTTGCTCCGAGGCTTGTGGGATCTTCCCGGACCAGGACTCAAACCCGTGTCCCCTGCATTGGCAGGCGGATTCTTAACCACTGTGCCACCAGGAAAGCCCTGGCACGTATATTTTAAATATTAATTTTAAAAATTAAAATTCCTTTTAAGTAAACATAATTTATCACCAAGATATTATCCATCAAAATATCCAGAAACAATATTGGAAATTAGAGGTTTGCTTGAGTTGCCTGAAAGAAAGTGGAGAGACTTGGATAATTTGTGAAATCTTTCATTCAAAATGTGTTGGAGCCAATGGGGTCATCCCTGCTTCCCTATAGACCATACCTTCCTGGTGTGCCCATGTGTGTCCAATGGGTCATTCTCCTCTTTCTCTCTCTCTCACTGGCATTCAGCTAACGAAAGGCCGATGTGCCTACTCTTTTTTTTTCTTTGCCGTACGCGGGCCTCTCACCGCTGTGGCCCCTCCCGCCGTGGAGCACAGGCCCTGGACGCGCAGGCCCAGCAGCCACGGCCCATGGGCCCAGCCGCTCCGCAGCATGCGGGACCCTCCCGGACCGGGGCACAAACCCGCGTCCCCTGCATCGGCAGGCGATGCCTACTCTTTGATCACCTAGTTTCTAGGCTCCACTTTAACAATTTCCTTTCTGTTTTGACTTGACATTACCTTGTAAACAAGGTACAATTATAACTGAATTGCAGTTAATCTTACATTATTACAGCTTTATTTTCATGATTTCGAGCTACACCCTGTTTCCTTGAATGATTACAAATTTGGGAACCTGTCCCCATATCTGAGCAGCTTTTTCGTAAACCATCTAATTAATTTGCCCACATTTGGCAGGTCGCTCAGAGGGATGCTTAAATCTCTCTCTGCAGTTTTTAGTAGACTCTCTGTCCAGTTGATAACTTGCTCTGTTATCCCTTTTTGGGGTGAATATAACCTTGCTATTTCTGTCATTTTCTTCCAGTCTTTTAAATGGCTAGTTTTTTAGGAAAAAAAGTTTTTTGCAAGCCTGAAGTAAAGTTTTTTGCTTCTATTGATAGACAATGTGGAGCTCATACTGAAAACAATCAGTAACCAGCACAGTGGTGAGAGTCAGGACAATGACCAGCCGGACTATGACAGTGTGGCATCAGATGAAGACACAGATCTGGAAGCCACTGCGAGCAAGGCACACAGGCAGAAGGTGAGGTGACATACTGCACACAGAAAGAGACTGTGTTTTCTTTTCAGATCTTTCCCCCTGAAAATTTGCCTGCTTTGTAAGTCACTTGAGGGCTAGGCTTGTGAAAAGTGCTCTGGAAGTAGAGTTGGGTTTTCTACTAGCTTGGGCCAAGCAAAGGTCAGTGAGGTAAATAGTTTTAAAATAGGGGGTCTGTTATCCCTGAGTCAGTTGTTGACTCACAGCCCTTCTGCAGTTTTGACTTTATAAAACCTGTGAGGGAGGACTGGTGGGTTTTATTCTTTCAACAAATGTTTACTTTTGTTGGATAGTTATCCAGACTTCCCTGGATAATATTCTCCTGAGTGAGGCCTAGTCCCTTTCCTCTACGAGGCCGTCACTGCCCAGGAGAGAGAACTGCAGTACAAGGGTCATAAACACAGACACAAGCCGGGGGTGGGGTGGTCAGCGGAGACACAACTTGTCACTGAGGAGGAGTATCAGGAGAGACTTTAACGTGTGCCTTGAAGAATGCCTGGGAAAAAAAAAAAAAAAAAGAATGCCTGGGATGTGGGCGTGTGGAGAGGCTGGGGAGGGTGGGCTAGACAGAGAGGAAGTGAGACAGCGGCGTGGGTGGTGGGGGGAATCTGGTCACATGTGGAGTCAGCCTGAAAGGAGTGGGAGTCAGAGCTGCAGCAGAGGGCAGGGGTCACACCATATGCAGGAGTGTGACGCCAGACCAAAGAGCCTGGACCTTGGCCAACAGTGCAGAGCCCAGGAAGCTTTTAGGCAGGGCAGGAGGGCGATGTCAGCCATGTTGGGTCCTCTGTTTTGGGAGGACTGTTCCGGTGGACCAGGGTGTGGAGAAAGGGAACCCAAGTAGGAGGTGCTGACGAGGTCCAAACAAGAGGTGAAACAGGTTCACCTCAGGGCCTTGGCTGGGAGGGTCTGGATGGAAGAACAGTTACTGGAGCAAAGTGTGAGCCCGAGGACAGGGCAGTAGGGGCCTGGCTGGTCCACCCATTGCTGAGTGTCCCAGACCTGGCCCACAGAGGAGCCCAGCAAACATTTGAGAATGGATGAACAGGAGGAAGATAAAAAAGGCAGGGCTTGGCAATAAGTTGGATGTTTGAAGTGGGAAGGTAGACTTACCGGAGTTGTGTCCAGGGCTTTCCAGCTTACACAGCTGTGAGAATCAGTGGTGCCACTGGCAGATGCAGGGAATGTGGAGGGGATAGCAGGAGTCACCTGTTCCATCTGAAACATCTCTGCCCGGTCTCCACAGAAGCGCTGGGTTCACTCGAGTGAAAGCCGGGTCATGACAGGACCCTACACGACGGGGTCCCTAGACTGGCCGGCCTCCCCCTCCTCTCCGCCTTGCACACCCATTCCCTCCAGCTGAGCCCTGCTGCTGGCTGTAACACCCTTCCTTCAGACAGCCATCTGACTAATGACCTCCCCTCCTGCAGGCTGTTGCTCATGTCCCACCTACCCACCTGTCAGGTTAAAATGCACCCACCTTCACCCCAACTTCAGCTCCCCAACCCCTCACTCTGATCCATTCTATTTATTTTCCATAGCACTTATCACCTTTCTCCATACTATATAGTTATTTACTTTTATTTTTTCCCTCTCTCACTCTTTTGGGATGTAAACACCATGGAAGCAGGAATCTTTGTCTATTTTCTTATGTATCCCAAGCCCCTAGAACACTGCCTGCTGCTTAGTAAAAAAGCATCAGAAAAGTTGGAATGAGTGAATTAATGAAATAATGAATAAAAAAAGAAACATGAATGAGCAAGAGAAAGGCAGACAAGACAGATCTGCATACTCATTGTCAGAATAGATTTGTAGCCCCTCTGTCTGATCTATTAGAAAATATTGACTTTAAAATTTTTCAAATACTTTAGTAGCCCTACCTTTATGTTTTATTTTTGCATTACGCTTAGAAGCCTTGATTTGGTTTGATTAACTTTGCGATCCAGCTGGCATGGTCAGAATTTGAAATTCTTTAGCAGTTAGTCTTGAATGTTATCATCGTCTCAGATTGTGAACATTTTCCCCAATTTATTTTTAGAGCCTAGATTCAGATTTATCAGATGGACCAGTCACTGTGCAGGAATTTATGGAGGTCAAAAACGCTCTAGTGGCTTCTGAGGCCAAGATACAACAGCTAATGAAGGTGAATAACAACTTGAGTGACGAGCTGAGAATTATGCAGAAAAAGGTAACATGTCAATAAATGCCAGGATGGTTGCTCTTTAACCCCATAGTATAAGGAAGAATCCCAGGCATGATGCTTGTGGTCAGAGGGAAGAAACACAGATCTAAAAATCTTTGGGCCAAGCTGTCTTTTTGGAACCAGTATGTATTTTGGATATTTTAAATGAAGTAGCTTTGATTAGAAATAAATCCAGTGTAAGTTTCCCAGGTAGGAAAACATTACAGCCTATTAAGTGTTTGTGTCAGTTGTAGAAACCCTTACACTATCCTGTGCTTCCTGGGAAGCTAGACCCCACTCCATGGATGTGATTCTTCCTATTTATTGCTTGTTCTAAAGAATAATCACGCCATGAAGACAGGGCAGACGAAAGCCCAGGACAGGTGTATGTGTTTATCCGCGTTCCAAACCCCATGCCACACAGGGGTACTGTCCCTGTTCACTCTAGTCTAAGATATTACCCACCCCTGCCCTGGCAGCCCAGTCCCACAGCCCCGCTTTTTTTTCACCAGCCATTACCACTAATTTATCATGTCCTCAGAGCCACAGAATAGGTACTCAATAAATGGAAGAAAACATTGCGTTTGCACCAGCGAGAACTATACGCTGGTAAGAAACAATTTCATTTGCTCGGCATTTCCTTGTTTGCCGCCTTTTGAGAGAGTTAGAAATATATAAATATATTAATCTCTATCTCTAAAAAAAGTATGGCTAATAGTAGCAAGGAACATGCTTCAGAGGGGATTACGTATATAACTCTCTATAAGAATGCTAAGAAGAAGAAGTGGAAAGATTCTAAATTCTGCCCGAGACTTTGTGGGTACTGCTCCCATCATTCAGTGCTCTACAAAATGAGATTCTGTACACTTCCTTAAACAGAAACAAAACAAAGTATATATCTGTGTCTTCCTACTATCATTTGAAGAGTGATGCTTCAAAATCATTATCAAGAACAGAGGACATGGTACACCTCATTTGTGGCTGGGCCCTTTTCAATGGTGCTTCCTAAAGGAAGGCTGAAGATCTAAGAAGAGGTCCATGCCCCTCTGCTTGTCAGGGAAGAACACTGCAGTGCACCCTTGCCTGCGGCTTGGTCCAGGATTCTTTTGAGTTCTAGATCATTTTTGGAGACGTTTTGAGATATATGGCCTCAATACCTATAATAGAAGGGGACAAGAATGCCTGAAGATCAATCAGATTTTAATCAAACACTTGTTCTGTGCCACCCTGGCCCTGTCACCGGCTGGTGTTCAGCCATGAACAAGACAGACAAAGCGCCTTTTTGCCATAGCACACAGGGCTTGCACTTTTTCTGTCTTTTCTGAAATATCTTTTGTTTAATGAATTACAGTTTGTCTCATTAATTGAACTAATGCATTTTTTGAGGTGACTTTTTCTGAAACATACTGACCTTGCCACTGCAAATCAGTCTGCTAAGCATCACCATTTTTATTCTTATTATTCTCCTTTTAGTATTTGTAGAAATCACCCGAGATAACCTCGAATCTCTGAAAGCAAATGTCTCAAGCTCCTTTAAGAAATGCAGAGTGGAATTATTTGCCGTTGCTCATTGATTATCTCCTCAATTCTTAGAAATGCTTTTGATTTATGAACCTATTATCTATAACTTTTCATGCCCTGTTATACTCCTTTCAGACAAAAAAAGTGTAGTCTGGTTCTTATTAAGATAAGCACCATTCAGATTTATCTGAGGATATCTCGCTAAGTACAGAGTACTAAAATTTTAAAAAATTGAGACCAGGAACTAGTGGTCATCAAAGCACATTCAAGCAAAATCCAGGCTGGATGTTTTAGAGTGAAAAGTGTGAAGATAAAGTTTAAGATTTCAAGACCTTGTCTAAAATACTCTAAGAGGTTTTCACATAGACACACAAGCCTGTGACCAGATCCCCCAGTCCTACACTGAGGACCATGTGTCAGTTATGCTCCTCACTGGTTGGACCTTGACCATTTCATTGTAGAATATGGGTTCCCTAATAAGTAGTTTTGACAGGCACTTTATGCCTGTCTGTTTCCTGGAATGTAGGAATTTTCAGTAGCTGCTTGTCACTTTGCAGCTGTTCTTTCTTTGGAAAGGGAGTTGCAGATATGTTACGCCCTGAAAGCCTTTCTGGTGTAGAAGCAATCTATCCTTTCTTAGAGATCACGCTTTGAGAAAACTGAGAATGAGAGTATTTCTGTTGCAAAGACAGTAAATCAGACTTTCACAAAAGTTTGGCACTACTAATATAAAGTATGTGGAACTTGTTTATTTAGCGAAGATGCATTGATTTTATTTCAAAGTTAGGTAAAGTTTTTTAATATATATAGTTGACAAAGTAGCATGATTTGTGTCTGATCTTTCACATTTAACAGTTGCTTGGAAAAGATGCTAATTAATGAAGAGGAGCAGCCACTATTGGTGTATTTTTCACAGATCGGTGCTTTTCTAAAATAGAAATTGAAAGTAACTCCTAACACTGAATGGGCTTGCTATTGAAAAAGTAATGATCTCCTGGTGCAAACACAGTTGCTTGTGGACTTAAGCCTTGGCCCTGGTGGGGAATTTGGTCACATTTTACAATCTCTGTCAAAGAGTAGACAGCTGAACTCACACCACACCCAGCTTATAAAATGTCCTGGAAGATGGAGGAGCACCAGAGGGGAAGGACGTTGTGCAGCCTGGACTCAGTTAACTGTGTTTAAAATGCCAGATGCTAAAGAGTAACTCGGTTCCTTGCTGATCCCTTAACTCTAATCCAGCACCATGAAGCAGCCTGCATGTAAGGAATGGAAAGAGCATTCAGGGTCTCCAAGTGACAGCCTCTAACTCAAACGGGGTGGTGCCAGGCAGATTAGAGTGTTTAAAGCTGACACCACCACGGTCGCATTTTTGGGCGGCAGAGCCAAAGGAGAGAGAGGCCAGGTATTCCGGCCCTGGCTGAAAGATGACCGATCACCAGAGGGCAGCGCGCACTACGTGGAGCGTTCAGATGAAGATGTTGATAGTTCAATAGGTCTCCGGTTTTCTTCGTGATATGTTAATATAGCAAACTTAACCAAGATCTGGTTCCCTCTCTTTTTAAAAAACTGCTAAATTGTTTGGAATTTTAAAGAGTATTATGTAATAAAAACTTGTTGATCTTATTTTTTCTTGTTGGCTTTTTGGGAAGCAGTAGCTCATCTGATTTTTCGTAAGCTGAATTTCACTGTCTTTCTTGCTTTGCAAAGCAACTCTAGTTATCTTTGTGCTGCTTCCATGGTGTCTGCTGACATTTTTGGCATTTGCAAATTGCTCAGGGCTCATTTGAAAAGCAAGTTACCTAAGTGATGTCTTAATGATCTCAAACTCTTGCTTGAAACAGCCTTAGAATAATCCAGAGTGCAGCTTGCCTGCAAACATTTCCCAGGCCCACCATGACCAATTTTTACGTGGTTAGACAGTTTGCTTTTAAAAAGTCCAAACTGCAACTTTTTCACATTCAGAAATTAGCTATTTAATTCGCTTAAGTGACAAAGTGAGTTGATTGCATTTCACTCATTCTAGAAGAAAGAGTTTTGGTTTGTAGTTGCCTTTGACTTTCAACCCAGCGAGCTGTTACTGTTCTTATTGTTAAAGCTGGTAGTTGTATGCGTTTACTTGGTGTTTGCTTTTTCTGCTTGCTATAGAAAAACATAGTCCCACTGCCAAACATGTCTTTCAGCTTCAAACACTCCAGAGTGAAAATTCGAACCTCAGGAAACAGGCCACAACCAATATATATCAGGTGCAAACTGATTCTGAGTACACAGACACTTCCAACCACTCTTCTTTAAAGAGACGTCCATCTGCCCGGGGCAGTAGGCCCATGTCCATGTACGAGACGGGATCAGGTCAGAAACCCTATCTCCCAATGGGAGAAGTGAACCACCCCGAGGAGAGCAGGACGAGACTCCAGCCTTTCCCTGCGCACGTAAGTAACACCACTGGCGCTTCTGCTTTTCACTCTCTGTCCAGCCTGACTCCTGCCTTCCCTCTTCTGAACCTGCAGATCCCCAGTCTCTGCTTTGCCAAATTGGGCTACAAGAGTCGTCCTTGTGTTTGCTGTATTAACATGTCGACAGGTGCTTGCGGTGTTCCCACAAGCACTCAGGGCCACTGGCCGAAAGTTTTCCAACGACCCTGGGGATTCTGGCTCTTGCTCAGCCCCTCTCCCCTTTTTCTCCCCCGTACCCATAATATCTTTCCCAGCCAGCCACTATTGGAACTTTTTTGGTAACAAGCTTCCTTCCCTATTTCCAAAAACAAAAGCAAATTATAAAGGTTACCGGCGGCAGTGAGTACCGTCTTCTTCGAGGTAGACGGACATGCGCCCCCTTACGCACAGGAGCCCTGAGACGTCAAGGCGCCGCCTCTGCTCCTCCCAGTGGAGCGGGTGGCGTCTGTGGCCTGGGCATGCACGCCAGGTCTGGAAGCCTCTGGGCCTCTGCAGCCCCTGCACCTGTGGTCAGTGTGCCTGCTTAGCTGCATCCTCCTCCCTGCGTGGAGAAAGTGTTGCTTTTTCACTTTATAAGAATGAGATGTAAGAATTCTATATCGACCTTACAAGCGTTACATTCCAAAGATCGTATTCTGTAACAGGCTACTAATGCTCCTGTTTTACAGTGGAATAACTACTGTGTTGTGAGGGTTTCAAATATTATATTTCTTGGGGATTAATTTGTTTTAAAAAACCTATGTTTTGACAAAATGTTGCAGGCATTTTGAACCTATGTGATGTTTTCTCAAAGAGTAATATTTATCTTTTTGAATGTCAGAGTCATTCTTCAGTCCACTCTTACAGGAATTTCCAAAAAAATTCTCAGAGTAAATAGAAAGTAAAGGATATGGTCTAGGAAATTAAGCCCTAGTTTAATTTTGTCAAGCTTTAATATGGTAAAATTACAGTGTTGTTATATTGTAACTGGGAGTCTACTACTTCAACTTTTTAAGTTGTTTGGGCTGAACATTCTAAAGCAATTGATTTGATACATTTGGTGTAATGGGAATGCCATTGAACTAAGTTAAGAATCTTATTTTTGTATAACTGAAAACAAAATTTAGGAAAAGCCACTTTGTTAGTTTTCACAGTGTACTTTTTTATTTTAGAAACATTTAAAATGTAAGAACGTCTTATTATTGTAAAAGTTCTATATCTGTACTAAGGAGCAGATTGATAGTGTATACCAACTTTAAATCATCTGTATAGTTTTTCATTTCATATCATCTGTCCTGGTTAAAAAACAAATATTTGTTTAAGGCTATCTATTAAAAAAAAAAAAAGAAACATTGGCAAATTTGACAAATTATGCTAGGTATTGTCTTTCCCTCATAGAAAAGTAGCCTTATAAATTCCAAGTAATTTCCGAGAGGCGTTTCACTAAGGGATTAAACATCTCTAGGGAGCTGTCATTGGCTAGCATGGAAGTTTCAGCACTGATCTCATGTGTGTAGTGAGTTGCTTTTTAGGATACTTTTCTGGGAAACCTGGGCTGAAGCCAGGGTAGGAGGTGGGGTTTTTTGTTTGTTTTGTGTTTTCCCGAGTGTGTTTCTTTTTCCCCTTCCAGATTGGGAGGAGTGCGCTTGTGACCTCCTCTTCGTCTCTGCCTTCCTTCCCCTCCACACTTTCCTGGTCGAGGGACGAGAGCGCCCGAAGGGTTAAGTACACGCTGAATGCTCTGCTCTCTGGAGGAGGGGCAGCGCTCCTGGCGCTCTGTGCTTCTCCCAGCCCTCCCTCCCTCCGCTAACTGCTCTCTGTCCTGCATGAGGCCGCGCTTCCCTCCTGGTGTCTCAGCTCTCAGCACTCACACACGCATGCATGTCTGCAGGAGGCGGCCTCCATCTCCTCGAACTCCACATTGCTCAGTCTCACGTGACATTTAACACAGTCTGCAGTTCACCCTGTAACACTGATTCTGAGCATTCTGTCTTTTTAAACAATCAGAAAATTAGCTGGCTGCTGGCTAAATATTATAATAGGGCAAATCTGCCCAAATTTGTTCAGAGAACTAGTGTATTTGGACTAACGGAAACACTAAGACATCGTGCTCTTTATTTTTTATTACCTCTTGACATATTTTACCTCAGCACCTTACTTGACAAACCAAGGTTTTGCAGTCCCTGCGTTCTGCATCCGGATAGCAACACATGGCAGCACTGGAGGTGTAGGCACCTGTTAGTACGAAGCTGTTCACTTTGATCTTTGGTCAAGTCCAGCTTGCCGACGTATAATTTACATTCCCAGTAACAGCACATGATACAGGTAAGCTCCTTTTAGAGTAGCCAGGCAGCAAGTATTTATCAAGCACCTTGTCCACACCCAGCCTTTTGGAAAGTCAGTTAAAGGGTCCTGGGGACTTAAGTGACCTCCCTGCTCCCAAAGGCACTGTCAGTTTAAAAAACAGTTTAATGCATGAAGAGTACATGGCAGCAAGCTGGGAAAGTCATGACAGAGCACAGGCTTTGCAGACCTGCGTTCAGGTCCTGGCTCTTTTGTTTTTTACTGGAAGGGCAGTGTGGCTAAAGTGAGAGCAGGGAAGGTGGGTGTGGGTGAGGGACCACCTTTACAGACCAGGGGGGTTTGCACTGCCCTTTGTCCGTTCCCTCCACGTCGGCAGGAACGATGGAGAATCTTGCCCACTGCCAGTGCCTTATGGCTCGTGGAGGCCCTGGGGGTTCTTTTCTGCACTTTTGAGGTAATCTATTAAAAAAAACCTCTTGACATACGCTACTATCTTCTGAGCAGTTCTGAAATTGAACTGCAGTGTTTATATTACAGTATTTCAGTTAAAGTAAGGGGCAGTTAAATAGAAAATCTTACTTGAAATGTTGTTGCTAAGAGTCAAGTAAACCTCTTTTTGTCCACTGTGAAAGTTTTTAAAAATTTTTTGGTAGTTTTGAGAATTATTGCAAGGACTGCTTACTGAGACAGCGTTTTATACCAGCCATTTAAACGGGTGATGCTCATTGCTCCTGACAGCTTCATCGTGAGGTTAGGCTTTTATGGCATGTCTGTATGCAGAGAAAACTACCAATCTGTTAAATAAACTGAACCAGCACCAGCTATAAGGTAACTTTTCTATTAACAGCTTTGAGAGAGCAGCACTTTTAACTAGTAGACCTTAGTTCTGCATGTTTATAATAATTTTCATAAAATTAATGCTGACTAATTTGAAATCCTGAAATATGCTTTTGTTGATAATGATGAAGGATTTAATGTAAGTAACGGATTTCCTGGGTGGTTATTGTTGTACGTTGTTTTCTGTATTTGAGAAACATTTCCTGAGTACTTTTATTAGATATATGAGTCATTACTCTTCTAAAATGTTTCAATGAAACTTGGTACTTTTGATCATTGTGGAGGTAATGCATTTGATTTGTAATTATCAAATTTACATCAAGGAAGGCAAAAAGGTCCATTATAAAAGGGTGGGATTTTTCTGGGTTTAATTCCGTTTTCTAGCTTTTACCACCGGAGCAGCTCTGGACAAATGTCCCAGAATAATTATTTAAATGCAAAGTTTTTACGTTCCATTTTATGCTGTGTATGTGCATGTACACACACAAACACACACTCATCTCTGTGTGTGTATGTATATATAAAAACTAAAGGAAAAGAAATTTATTAGTCAGACATTCACTGTGAAAGGTAAGAAGATATTTTTTTGTTTTGTTTTGTTTTGTCTTTTGTTTTTTGTTTTGTTCTGTTTTTTGAGATCATCTCTGCAAGAGCCTGGTTTCACTGTTCCCTGCCTGCCTTTGGTCTTCCATGTAGATAGCCAGTAGCCAGTAACTCACTGATTGATCCATAAAGCCAAACCAAAAGCAGCAAGTGAAGCAGAACTGCTTGCTGGTAGGAGATACAAACAAAGGGGATCTTAAATGTTATAGTGGTTTTTACAGAACTTAGCTTTACAGACTCTCTTTATAGCTGCAGGCCAACATTTTCAGTCATTTGCCAGATGTATTTGAGTGGTTTCAGTACGAACTCGTATTGAACTTTAGGAGCCCAGTGCAAGTGTCTTACATTAAGTGGCTGGGACCAAGTAGAGCATTTGGGGGAAACATGAAAGACCTCAGCAGACAGAGAAAGAGTGTTCTCCCTGGGAGAGGACAGAGAGGGGTCATGGGGATAGTAAGCAACACGTGGTGTGAATAAGGAGGCTTTCCCCATCTCAGGGCTGCCCGCCCGCCTGCCCGCCTGCCTGTCTGCCTGCCTGCCTGCCCACCCGCCCACATAGGGCCTTCAGAGGGCCAAGCAGCATTATCAGGAAGGAGCAAATAATTAAACTTTATGGAGACTTACTTAACTGACTCACTCTAGGGGAGCCATTCATTTGAGTGAAGCTACAGGGTCTCTGTATGTTTAAACAGGGCTCTGAATTTACAGGCTCTATATCTTTAGCCACATTTTATTGCAGCAACAATAAAATTCCTTAGGCACATGTTTTGATTAACTTGGATTAAATTCAAGTTACAGAGCTAGAAGTAGCTCATATTTGTCTTTTGCAATTGGTAATCAATTTAGGTTTTAAATCAGCTTCCACTGATTTCTGTTCAAATGAAGAAATTCCCAAGCACTATGGGTAAAATAAATACTGAGGGGAGATCCTTTGTATTAAATACTCCAGAACTAACATAGTCCCCTTCAAAGGAATGTGGTCCCCTTCAAATGTTATCACCCCAGAAGGCCCTGTCCTTAGCAGTGCTGCCATTTGCTCAAAACAGTTGGAGGGTTCCTGTGTCCCATTTTTGTTGCACCGTATCTTTATGTTTTAAGAGATAGATGTTTGGGGAGACAGGTGAAAGGGGTTGGAAACCAAGTGTCACACCGGGTTAATCCATTTTGGTTCACAAACAATGTGTGGCAATGAATGAGTGATTTCTGGTTTCCTTGTGTGGCTCACACAAGCCGTCTCTGAGGATAGTCCTTGGAGAGCTGTGTTGTGAGAGTGGTGGTCCTCAGGGCCCCAGGTGTGGGGTATTGGAGGTAGCTGGGGACAGGAAGCCCAGGTTCTTAGTCCAGGTTTTCTACTGACTCTTTGGCCTTGGGGGTGACCCCCAGCTCTTTTGGCCCTTCCTTTTCCCATCTGGTATTAGACTAGCTAATCTGCAGGCAACTCCCAGTGCTGACATCTATGGATATATGTGAGGACCCATTTGCTTCTTAAATGGGCCCCATTATATTATAGTTAAACTCCATACTCCTCAGAGAGCTAAACGTAAGCGTTGCCTTGCATGTCTGTTAGTTTGTACCAGGGATCTGTGTATGGAGCAGCTAAGAAGCAAAGAAGAAAATGGGGCAGAGAAGGAAAGAAACCGTTTCTGGATCCACTATTCATCTGTTACTAAATTTTAAAAAAATTTTTTTTTTTTATTTTCTGGCCGCGCCATGCGGCTTGCAGGATCATAGTTCCCTGACCAGAGATCAAACCCGGGCCCCGGACAGTGAAAGCACCGTCTCCTAACCACTGGACCACCAGGGAATTCCCTGTTCCTAAATTTTTAATAAAGCATCGGCCCCCGTCCCAGATGAGATCTGGGGCATGAAGGCCACGTAGCCTGACAGGTAACAATTCCTGAGAAGGCACCCAAGAAGTGTCTGGTGCTCTCAACTAATGGGGTCGCCTTTTCTCTTGTAGGCATCCAGGCTGGAGAAGCAGAACAGCACACCTGAAAGTGACTATGACAACACTCCCAATGACAGGGACCTGGATGACTTGGGGTACATGTGCAGGAAGAATGCCCTGGGGCTGGGCTCTTCAACCAGAGGCCGAGCAGCGTGGTCAGGAGGCACACTTCACCACCTGCACCCGCTTCTCTGTTTTCAGACCCATAAGGTCCTCAGATATTAAGGCATAAGTTCATAGTTCACACCTCTTCCCATCTCACATTATTGCCACAGGGACCTTTTTTCCTTTTACCAGCAGGTTAGACTCATCTCTGAGTCTCTGTAATGTGCTTAAAGTCAGTTCTCCATTTCATTTTCGAGTCAGCGTTAGGTTACATCCTGCATTTGCATCCCAAGGAATTGGCTCGATTAGGGTGGCTTCATAACCACACACCCTCCCTGTTCCGGTTGTTCCCTCCCTTTCCCCATCTTTAGCCTTCCTACGAGGGTCATCATTGTCCACCCCCGTGGTAGAATGAAACAGCCTCCCTATGAACTGTGGCTGCCTGCTGATGAACCAGCCTTACCCTGAGTCTCCTGCCAGACAGGATAAAGGAAACCACAAAAGCAGCCCACTCATGCCTTCGGCACATGCACATGCAGTGGCTCCTAGAAGCAGAGAGGCAGCTGATCAGTACCTGTCACATTTAACCACTTCTTCAATGCTCACAGGTCAAGCAGGAAGGGAAGGCAAAGAAGTACAGTGTGGCAAGGTGATGGCTCAGGCCCAGATGTGGCAGAGCCCCACACGGCCCCGAGCCCCGCCTTCCCCAGCACCGAAGATGTCATCCGGAAGACTGAACAGATCACTAAAAACATACAGGAGCTCTTAAGAGCAGCCCAAGAAAATAAACACGACAGGTAAGGGGGCTTGAATATCCGGCCTGGCAGAACGTGTGCACATGCTCTGGAAGAGATGCTGCTGCTCCCTTATAGACGGGGATTTTTTTTTAATATGCTCACTTCAAAAGTTGTTGAAAATTTCAGGTTTATGTAACAGGCTTAAAAACAAATTTGTCTTTTTTTTATGTAGTAGTTTTAATCTTTCATCTTCTTATGAAGTGCTCTGAATATAGCTGCCTCTAGAGATAGAATTGCGGCGTATTTGGGGTAGTGACATTCCCAGTTCTTGAGGTGAAAGAAGCTACCTCAAAACTGGCAACACATTCTCCTGGCCACACTGCTGTCTGTGGCCCCCTTAGCTGGGGAGAAATCTGCCATAGAAGGTATCCTGAAATGAACCTGATTTCTTACCTTTTTCCCTCGTGCATGTGCACGTCTAAGAAGCAAGTGGTTTTTAGAAAAGTTGATCTAATTGTCACCCAAATCATTCTCTGCTCCTGAATGAAGAGTCTGCTCACTCTGGGCAGAACCATATCTTGCAGAGTTATTTCTTACTGCAGAGAAGGGTCCGGCTCTCGTTCTAACTCACCCCTCTGTTCTCTGGTAAGTTGTTAGCTGTTGCAGGTGGTATCCTAGTCTCACGCGGCTGGCCTGCTCCAGACACAGTCATGACACATTTAACATCATCCCACTGAGTTTATGAAAGTGGCAAAATTTGATCAAAACCCAAGAACAATCTCATTTTTTTCATTAGGTCAGCAAAGTTTAGGGCTTCAGTGAAGAACTTCTCTCCATGCCTTTGCATGAACAAAAGTTGTTCAAGGAACACAGTACTGCTTCTTCTTTTTCCTGTTCTCTTCTATGAAAAGATGCACCAGTGTCTTTTGCATTCTCCGTGTCCCTCGCACTGCCATGCTCACCTCCCCACTTTCTACCCTTTTCCGTTTTGCTGTATGGCTCAGACTTCTCCCAGTGTCACTATTTCCCACTCAGTAGGAGAGGAATGGTCAGTGTTCACTGAAGGAGCAGAGCTAGTCTTCATGGATGGACTGCTGGAGGCTCCTCAGAGAAAAAGAGGAACCTGCCTAATTTCTCAGCCTCCTTCCACGAAAATTATATAGCTGTTTATCTGCCCCCCACCCCCGGACATCCTCTTTATCACACGCCCTTCCTGCCTCACGCTACAGGTGTGGAGTTCCTCTGCTCAGCACCACAGCCTTGGCAACAGGTAACTTCATTACCACATTACATAAAGCAAAACGTTTCACACCTCAAATGTATCAAGGCACCGTGATAACAGGGTGAACTCCTTCCCTGGGGCTCTCCCACCATTGAACAACATGCTTCACTTCTCATTTCCCCCAGCTCAGAAGTGCCTTGCTCATATTTCAAACAGCAACCAAAAACTATGCTTACATTAAGTTTCTCTCTTTGTTGGTTGTCAAAAATATAAATATCTGCCCTGGAGCTAGCTGTTTCTGGCTTCAAAGATCACAATATGGGGCTTCCCTGGTGGCGCAGTGGTTGAGAGTCCGCCTGCCGATGCAGGGGACGCGGGTTCGTGCCCCGGTCTGGGAGGATCCCACATGCCGCGGAGCGGCTAGGCCCGTGAGCCATGGCTACTGGGCCTGCGCGTCCAGAGCCTGTGCTCTGCAATGGGAGAGGCCACAGCAGTGAGAAGCCCACGTAATGCAAAAAAAAAAAAAAAAAAAAAAAAAAAAAGATCACAATATGTTGTGCTTGGTACAATTTGGGAAGTTTCTTTTTTTTTTTTTAAGATATACAAATCCATTCAATGTATGTCATGATCTGTTTTCTGTAAGAACCATGAGAGAATGATGCAGAGATTTTTAATCATCAACTCACTCTTTTGGTTTAAACTAGAATTGGTCTAGAGAATTTATATTTTATAAATTGTTCAGTGTTCTTTTAAAATCTCTGGTTCCTTGCATATCTGAGACACTTTGTCTTTTTTTTGGCTGCATTGGGTCTTCGTTGCTGCGCGTGGGCTTTCTCTAGTTGCGGCGAGCGGGGGCTACCGCTCTTCGTCGAGGTGTGCGGGCCTCTCATTGCAGTGGCTTCTCCTGTTGCGGAGCACGGGCCCTAGAGTGCACGGGCTTCAGTAGTTGTGGCGCACGGGCTCTAGAGCACAGGCTCAGTAGTTGTGGCACGCAGGCTTAGTTGGTCCACGGCATGTGGGATCTTCCCGGACCAGGGCGCGAACCCGTGTCCCCTGCATTGGCAGACGAATTCTTAACCACTGCACCACAAGGGAAGTCCCGACAGTTTCATTTATAATCTTGCATTATACGAATTAAACCCAGGCCTTTTTCTCTTGTTTTCTCCTCTCGATATCCATTGCTTATGCTCGTCCTAAGTGCACCAGTAGCCCATGCAGGCACGGTCAGGCTTAGTCCTGGTCCCCTGGGCTGAGCAAGCTCCCCACAGCCCCTGACCTTCCCTCAGCCTGGTCCCATCCCCTCAGCCTCTAGCCTCACTCCCTGCCTGTCTCTGTTTCTGTCTTTCTCTCTTACACACAATTACACAGCCCAGGGATTACTACATATTATGCACAAAAGCCTTTTCAAGGAAAGATAAGTTGTGAACATGGACTCCCTCTGGTAGAGAAGGAGGAGGACTTTGTCATTAATCTGCATGTGCTTTCTTTCGTGGCTTATTGAGGACTTCCTAAAATATGTCGTAATGAGTGAGTTTTTGAGAGATGTCCTTAGGAAAAATGTCTCCTCTATGTAGCAGGAGGAAAGGGTGAATTATATTTCTGGGTCAAAATGAAAACCATAACCAGCAAAACATAAAACTCTTAGGTGTGGATCTCAGTTAATGCTCAAGAAATATTTGTAGCTGATACAGTGGTTGCTGTGGACATTGCCTTTTTTTGAGGGTCTTTGTCACCAGATGGGTTGTTGCCCCTTCACATTTGCAAGTTAAATAATTCCTATGCATTGGTGTTTTTATTATTACATGGTGTATGTTTCTAACTGCTCATAAAGGTAAAAGTCGGGAATTCCCAATTGGAAGGCATTTTGGTATAATTCAAACCAGTTTCTTGAGATGCAATGATTTAATTAAAATGTAGGCAGTCTTAATTTGAATGACCACCTTGAGGAGGTGTAGATATCTTTACAGACTAACTGTTCTGTGGCTCCACCTAGCTGGTAGTGGACGTTGCCTACATTCATACCTGGAGACTGTTTTTGTCTGATGGAATGAACTTTCAAGAAAGGATGGGGCCCCTGCTTTATCACAGAGCGCCTCCTGTTGATGTGGGATCCACAGCAGGTTGGCCATGGCCTCAACCCCTTTGTTACGGGAATGTAAATGGGACCTGTTCTTAGCCGAGTATTCTCTCTCTGAATTATTTTCAATGTCTTTGAATAACTTCTTCAATATTCTTGCAGTTATATTCCCTGCTCAGAGAGGATACACGTAGCTGTTACAGAAATGGCAGCATTATTCCCCAAAGTAAGTCACTCCCTACTAACTTGGTTCAGATCCCTTTTAATGAACTGTAAGAAATTTCTTTATGACCTTTACATTATATTAATCTTTTTGTAGCACAGAAAGTTTTGAATATGCAAATAGCCATATAGGGCTTTGAAATATTTTTTGTGCTACATGAGTATTGATTTGGGTTTAATAAGACAAGAATGTACAAGCCAAATGCTGAAAGGTAAAGCATTAATACAATGAAATTTTATCTGGAATATTTCACCCAAGTGGATTAATATTTTTCAAAAACCACTTCCGTATAGCGCTACTAAATGCATACTACTAAATACACTGCACGCACTTTGACCTTTGAGACAGAGCCCTTCAGCATCCGCCACACTGTGGGTTGCCAAGCCTGCAATGTTCCAAGCACCCTCAGTGAAAAAGTGCTGGACAAAACTGCTGTTCACTGTGGAATAGCTTGAGTTGTTTTCTGAGGAATGCTTGTCCCTGCTCTCGGATACATCCACCCTGCAGTTCATGGCGAATGCCTGTGTTTTTCTGTTTAGAAACCCAGGTCCGACATGGTGAGGACTTCCCTCCGCTTACTGACATCCAGTGCCTACCGACTCCAGTCGGAGTGCAAGAAGACCCTCCCAGGCGACACGGTCCCGCCCACGGACATCCAGCTGGTCACGCAGCAGGTCATCCAGTGTGCGTACGACATCGCCAAGGCCGCCAAACAGCTGGTCACCATCACTACCAAAGAGAACAACAACTGAATGGCAGGGCTGGCCCGGCCCTTCTGTTTTTGAGGCTTTTCTAAGTCCGGTTCCAAATTTAGACATGGAACTCTTCCGATTTTTACAGAAACAAACGTTTAATGAAAATTTAAAACTTTTTAAAAGAAAACTCAGTATTATTTTTGCATGTTTTCTAACAAATTTTCAACTATTAATTTAACCCACTTGCCTTATTTGTGCCTGTTTGCCAGTTTACCTTCTGACGTGCTGTTGTGCTGTCCATGACCGTCGAGTTAATGATCATAGATATCCAAAAGCAGATCTTCATTGTTTAAAGTATTTTAGAACTTTTCCATCCCTTCAGACTCCTTGCCTATGGCTAAAACTATAAGTGAGAGTTTTACTGAAACATTCTCTGGAGAGAGTTGGGTTAAAAAAAAAATCAACATTGTCTGTTCCCTATCAAGTATTGTGCAATAAGCAGATTTTCCAGCCTCTACTGCAGAATCTCTAAGTTTGGGGTATCTCCAAGCAGGCATGTTAGAGAAAGGACTTCGCCACTTTCTAAAAATAGTGTAACAATCTCTCTTGGAAGGAAACAATGAAGTGTTCAATTTCTTTTGACTGTTCTATCATATTAGATGTTCTGTCATCTAATTTTTCGATCCTATCTTCTGTCTATTTCTATTTTACTATCATCCTGAAGTCTCCATGGCATCCGATAAGCACTCATGCTCCCTGTCGTGTGTCCCTTGGCTGTGTTATCATGCACACTCTGCGGAGCCTCAGTCCCACGAGCCGTAACTAATTTTGTCCCTCCCCATTCAGATAGCACTGCCATAAACGGTGACAGGAGCAATGATCTGCTCCCCTTACTCCTCTAGCCGCCTACAGCCTTCCCACACGATCTGCTTCGCATATCTCGCCACCTTTAAGGACTTCTTATGAGGTAAGATGTGTACAATCACCTGAGTTCGCTTCTCTTCCATCATCTCCCTGGTACTTCACAATTAGACATCACCTTTCAAGGGACTTCCAATGCAGGGGGTGTGGGTTCGATCCCTGGTTGGGGAGCTGAGATTCTACATGCCTCATGGCTAAAAAAACAAAACAGAAGTGATACTGTAACAAATTCAGTAAAGACTTGAAAAAAAATGGTCCACATCAAAAAAAAAAATCTTTAGACATCACCTTTCAAGAATTCCCTGGTATGCTCTCGCTGACTCCCCACTATCCCAAAACTATGAAAGCATGCAGGTGTAAATTCTGGAACATACCGAGATTAAGTTAATCTCAACTGAGCCTTTTAAGTTACTAAGAAGAGCTTTGTTGTTCTAAAAGCTAAAGCCTATTCCTTCCTGCTTGTTACCGCAGTTTTGTGTGGGTGTGGCTCAGACCCTGACCTAGACCAGAGGGGCCAAGTGGTACTGACATTGGTGAGTGAAGCGAGCCAGGTGCCCAGGGCAGGGGACAGTGGGGGAGTCCGTAGCACATCAGTGGTCACAGCAGCTCCCTGGCTCCACTCAGGCTGCCATGTGGAAAAGTGGGCCTGGGGTTGCTGGAGCTTTGATTTGTCAGGAGACACCAGATATTTTTTGTGCCGTCTCTCCACTTGTAAATGTTCGCCACTCATCTAAAAGTGTTCATGGCACACGTGTGGGTGAGCTTCGGCCTCTAGGCTGCCAGCTCACAGCTCTGCTGTGTAGTGTGAGGGCCTGGCTTCCCTGGTCTCCCCTGGTTTAGCCTCTGAGCCTTACCTGTAGCGTGGCCACCGTACCCTGTGATCAGTTGCTGTTAGTCCTTGTTTCACCCATCTTTTCTGTCCCATAGTGCTCGTTCACACACGTGAAAAAGTCAAAATAATCAAAGTTGCCTAAAAACATCCTCAATAAGCCTGTATTTTCACAGAACTGTTTGATTCACAAACACCTTTGTAGTGTGACCGAATGCTGTCGGAGAGGAGCACCGCAGTGGTGTTTGGTTTACTAAGTCACTGTGAGCGGGTGCTTTCGCGGGCTTTTGCTGCACTGAGTAGTGTGGGGAAAGGGTCCACATCTCCAAGACTTGTCTGCACAAACCTAAGTGCCATGCTCTTATTGGATGCTGAGGGGACGCCTTCTCGAGGAATGTCTTCTACCTTAAGTTCAAGCATTGTCTGAGTACCTTTTCTGCATGCTGCATGTACCAGGCTGTCCCTCCTCTTCCTTGCAAACACGTGTCCTCCTGCCAGGCCTACATGGGCTCCTTGGGAAAGGCCCAGCGGCAGTCCAGAGTCAGTGCCCTTGGCCTCCCGGGGAGGACGGGCTTCTGGATAATGAGTCACCTGCAGTGGGTGAAGTGGTGTCTTCACTCCAACACTCAGGACCTGCAGTGGAAGACACTGTTTCGTGCCCCTGGAGAAAGTCAAGGAACGTGGGGACCACCAAAGCATTTCCAGTTGTGAGAACATGACAGGAGGTTGCTCTGTTAACCCACAGTGCCAAAACCCGGGAAGGAAGTTCCCAGGTGGAGTGACAGGAGGGCCACAGCTCATCCGTCTCATCAAAGTGCCCTGCCCGTTTCCTCGGCCCTTAGAGGCCGGGGTTAGAGGTCCCCGGGGCCTGCGGACAACTCGCACCTTGTCTGAACGGTCGTTCACCGTCTTTTGCACATGGGTTCCACAGCCTTGCACTAGTGTCTGCGTTCTGTAATGTCATTCTCTTACCCTTGATTCTCAAATCCCCGCCCCCTCAAATGCCCCTCGGAGCTGAGAGGTCGGAGGTAGGAAACCGGCATTTGCCACTTCCTGCGGGGAGACGGCTCCACCCCTGAGCTCCTTCAACTGAAGTCATCTTCTGCCTCGGCATGCAAATAGTTCTTACTTGCCAAAGAACAATGAATCGGGCCCAAAGACCAAATACAGCATCTCATCAATTGGAACTATAAACGCACAACTCAGGAGCTGTCCTCCGATTCCTCCAGTGGTTTAAGCTGCAGAACCAGAGTGAGACCAGCATGAGTGTCCTCCGCAGCCACCCTGAGCTCCCCAAGCAGAGTTTTCCTTCTTTCCTTGTCCTGGTTGAAGGTCACCTTGATTTTACAAAAGAAAATGCTGCATAGGAAAAATGAAATGCCTTTTATTCCAATGTGTTTTATCCGTGTCACCCATTCTGTACTTATTTTTCCTGTTTGTTGTACATTCTATTCCTGTAATTATTGTTCAACCCTTTAAGCGTTGTAAAATCGTTTTGGAATTCGTGCCTGCTAGTTATGCAATAAACAGGCTCTGTAAGTGTCCTTGTGGTAATTCTGTGCTTCCCATCAATAAGTTGATGTTTCCAGGTACTAGGTCAAAGTTCCTAGAAAGTTCTTCCCACAGAACCCCATCTTTGATGAGAGACGGTATCAAATGTGCCTCCACCCTGGGGGGGTGCTCTGTCCGTTTTCAGAAAGGGTGACGTTTTCCTCCTCTGTGCTCAGCAGATAGCTTTCTTACAAGAAGCCCTGCATCAGGGAATCAGTTCCATGTATCTTATCATGATGCATTTACTCCTCACGTTAAATTCTGTAAATTCAACGAAAGCCAGCCGAGCGCAGGCGCCCTCACTTCTGAGCAGGTGATCGGGTGGCGAAGTCAGTTCGGTCTCTCGCAGCCCCCAGTCTTTTACTTTCAGAGCCAGGCTGTTGTGCGAGTTCACATGGGAGAGCTGAGGGATAGATTCACACTGGGTTCAACGAGGACACCCACAGTCCCCGACAACTGTCCTCCCGACGGCTGACTTGGGGCACTTCTCCCAAACGGAAGAAGGGGCGGGGCAGCATGGGTGCCTTTCTAAGCGAGAAGTCCAGGGAAGACGGAGCATCCTCTCTGTGTGATCCAGCTCGTCCGAGGACCTTGCAGTTCAGACCCATCAGCTCCCACTCAGAGGCAGCTCCTAGGGCAGGGGTTCTCCAGTGAGCCAGCATCAGAGCCCCTGGAGGGCTTGTGAAAGAGTCTCCTGTTCATCTCTGATTCAGCAGCTCTGGGGCAGGGGCCCAAGAATCTGCATTTCTAACAGGGTCCCAGGGATGCTGCTGGTGGTGGTCCAGGGACCACACTCTGAGGAGCACCGCTGTAGGCCATTTTTAGGCCCCGTCACCACCACCACACAGCTCCTTGCCTTCTGCTTTCGAGACATGCCTGGGACCTGGGACCCTTTACTGCAGTGTTGCAAAGCTTGCACCTGGACCCACCTCGCCTCAAGCTACAAAATACAGAGAAACTATATTCGACTAAAAATAACCGTGTGCATGGGCAGTTGGGGCAAATTCTGGACCCAAAAGATACAAAAAGACAAAAAAAAAAAACAAAAAACCTGCCATTTCTGAAGATCCAGGAGCAAAAACAGCATGTTGGGAGCAAAAGTAGGGTACTGAGCATGCCCCCTGCACTCAACACCACCTTAGGGGGAGGTAAAATACCTAAGCCACCCCTCCAGCTAGACCTCTGGACACATCCCTACCCTCACCCCATATAAGGAACAGGCTTGCCCCACCTGTCAGCTAGCGAGCAAGCCAGGGAAACTGTTGTTTGTTCTTGCTCCCCCCTGCTGCAGCAGGGGCCCCAATAAAGCCCTGCCTGAATTTCATGTCTGGCCTCTAGTCAATTTCTCTTGATTGGGCAAGGCCAAGAACCCTGATCGGTATCACTTTTAGCCATGTTTTTATAATAATTATAATTAAAGCTAACATTTATCAACTATTTACTGTGCTGGGTTCCTTATGTATATTAACTTGTTGAATCCTATCTGCAGCCCTATGAAGCAGGAGGAGTTGTTCCCATTTTACAGATGAGGAAGTTACACTTGAGGTTACGTCCTGCAACCAGGGATGAGGGAGAGCATGTGAGTTATTGTCAGTCCGGTGTGTCTTCCTCGTAATCAGCCAAGGTGGGTTTTCATGACCCTAGAGGGGTCTGTGACTAAGGAGCTCAGAGAACATGGCCTCTGTGCAGAGGTGAAGCCCGGGGAGGCTGCATCCCTGAAGGTCTGCGTAAGAGGTGATGTGAGATTATGTGAGTAAAGGGCATTAGTAAGTAACCAGGGTACAGTCTTCTTGTGCCCATAAGACGTGTCTCACCCTTGAGCCCCAGGCACCAGGACCCCTCCAGCTTTTGTTGAGTGACCAACTGGCAGGACTGTCCACTGTCTCCCAAGCACCATGGGCATTGCTTTCCCAACCGTGGGGCTGCACAGAGGCGGCCTCACCACAGGGACAGCTCGGGGGCCATCTGAGGTTGACACTCTGCGAGGATGTCCAGGAGCCGGTCCTCGTGGCCCACGGACGCCGGGCAGAGGTGGCCACCAAACCGGAAGCCAGAGGCACACCGGGTGGGACGGATTCCTTCATAGCTTTACGGGAGCATGTGGCAGCTCACCACAGAGCAGGTCCCCGGGGAGGGGCCTCTGAGGACAAGGAAAGGCACAGTGAAGCCCTGCTTCACCCTGCCCCCCCAAACATACCATCCTCCCTCCCCCACACCCAGGTCCTTGTTCACAAGCACAGCTTCCCTGACCACGCTCCCCAAACTTCCCAGCCCATTTCTCACCCCAGTGCATCTTCTCCCCCAAATCCCTTTTCACCCCTCACCCCCCCTTCCCAACCCCTTCCCCTCTCTTCCCTCTCAGGCCCCTCACTCCTCTCCCTTCCTCTCCAGCCCTTGTAGCACCTCAGCCTTCTCTCCACCTCCTTTCCCTTTCAGATCCCCGGGTAATGACCTCTCACCCAGCCTTGGCCTCTTCTCTTGCTCTAGTCCTGTAAGCTCCGTCTTTCTCCCGGGTCCTACTTTCCTCAGGAGCCCAGGACACATTACGGACAGGAAGTCTGGCCTTACGATTTGCAAACACATCCCCACCCACACGATGGCCTGAGAGAGGCCCTTAGCCCCCCCCGCCCCGCACCTTGCTATCTGCCTCCCTCTCCCAGCCCTCCCCTCTCAGGACCTCTCCCTCTGTCAATACTTCCCCACCCTACCCCACCCCGTTCCTTTCAGACCAGAGGGGCTGAGTTCATACTGGCACTCGTTGTGTGCGGTCACTGGGCTAAGTGCAATTTTCTACGGTAGCAACTGAAACAACCCCCCATTTTGCAGATGAGGAAACTGAGGCCCAGTTAGTGGTGGTGGAGCAAGTCAGAGCACAGGGCCTGTGCTCAACCATGGGGCTCTTCCTGGCACAGTGGACCCTCCAGGATGAGGGCTGCAGGAATGTGGCAGACAGCAGACCTTCTGGAAGCCGAAGAGGGTGAGGAATGGCCACGACCTGGATAGAGGTAAGGTGGGAGGGAGGTGTGGGGCAGACTCAGAGGCAATCCTCTTGCCTGGGAGCATCAGAGAGGAAGGCTGGGATGCTGGTCTCTGTGTGGTCTTCTGCCCACCCTGGGTGCCAGGGGAGTTTAAAGGAATGTTGAACACCAAGTTTTTGTTTTGTCTTCCAATTCCGTGTTTGCCACAGTATTTCTTGTCTTTTCTGTCTGTTTCAAATTGAGACATTTGGTAACCACTACTCAAAGTCAGACTCTGATCTATGAGTGGAGGATGTTGCCCAATTCAGCTGTTTCAACAGTTCAGGGCCTCACAGATCCCACAGGGCACGTAGAGGCACCCAGTTTGGCCCTTCTGGAAGGAGCAGCCCTGTGCCTGCTGCTGGAAGCCAGGGGGGCTCCCTCCAGGGGACCGGATGGGACTCCCCGCACTCAGGGAGGGAGGGAGAGGGAGGGAGGAAGCTGGCTCCTGGCCTGCTTCTTCCTATTCAAGCAAGGTGGAAATCCTGCCGGAGTCCAGCAGCAAAGATGAGGGTGCTTCCACCACTGGCAGTTTGTTTACTGGGCAGGGGAGGAGGCGGGGATCCTCTTGGCAGGAAAAATAGGTCCATTTGAGCTTGGTGGTTTCGGTATCTATCTTACCCATCCTCACATCCCCATTCTCCACTTTTCATGGATGAAGAACTGGCCCAAAGAGGGGTCACCTGGCCCCTAAGTGGTGGGGTATCAGGACAGGAACCCGGGCCAGCCTGGGCCACAGCCTCTGCCCTTCCCCCTCCATTCTGTTCACCCTACCTCCCCCAACCTGGACTCTTTCGTACAGAAACGTGTCTAACGCATCCATGCAGAATTACAATGTGGCCCCGTGTGTCTCCGCCACCAGGTCAAGAAACAGAGCATTGCCTTTGCATTAGAAGGCACCATGGGTCCTTCCTTCCCCAGACTTTAGTGCTAATTGCTTCCTTGCTTTTGGTTGAACACCTGTGTGTACCCCTTTTTAAGTAAGAGCTTTCTTTTGCCTGTTTTCAAACTTGTAACCGGAGCCACTGATGTATGCTTTTCTTCCTTCACATTGAGATTCATCTAGGTGAACGTGCATGTGTAGCTCTATTTAGTGCATTCCCCATGTTGTGCAGTCTTCACTGAACGTATACACCACGATTTATCTATCTAGTATTTTATGGATGGACGTTTGAGTTTAGTTTTTGGCTCTTATGAAAAAAACTGCTTTGAAAAATATATCTTCTGGTACATGTATTGTATGTGTCTGTAGGGTATGTGTATACCTAGGCGTGGGATTCCTGGGTCATAGAGATGTGCATCTCCAAACTGTAACACTGTTTCCATGCTGTCTTCCAAAGGGTTGTACCAGCAGAAGATGAGATTTCCCCTTGTTCTACATCTTCATCAACAGTGGTGTGTAATAAGCAGTTTTAATGTTGCCAATCCTGTGGGCTTGTATCTAGTAGTTTTAATTCGCATTTCCTGATCTATAATTCATCTACGTGCTTTTCCATGTTTTTATCATAGCCATTTAGATTTCCTGTTTGGTGGAGTGCCTGTTTGAGTGTTTACCTATTTTTCATTAGGTGCTGTTTTTTTTCTTTTTTAATTATTCATGGGAGGGTTTTCTTTTATTTTTAATATTCTGAACATTTTGTTGCTATCTGTGTTGCAAACATCCTTGCCCATTCTGTGGGCATGCCTCCCTCTCAGGTGTCTTTTGAAGATAAGCTTTTTTAATGTAGTCAGATTTATCAATCCTTTCCTTATGGTTAGTGTGCCTTGGGTCTTAAGAAACCTCCCATACACTAGATTACTATTATGTTTTACTTTGATATAATCGTAGACCCACAAAATAATTGCAAAAACTGTCCCCCGTGTCCTTCACTCAGCTTCCCCCAGTGGTGACATCTTACATAACTATAGTACAATATCAAAATCAGGACACTGCTTTTGGTGCAATCACAGACCTCATTCAGATGTCATAGATTTTAGACACATTTGTGTGTGTGTAGTTCTTGCCATTTTACCACGCAAGTAGGTTCCTGTCACCACATGAAGATACAGACCTGCTGCATCACCAGACACCTCCCTCCTACTGCCCCTTGAGTCATACCTGTCTCCTGGCAACCATGAATCTGTTCTCCCTCATTTTCTCCTTTCAAAAATGTTATAGGGCTTCCCTGGTGGCGTAGTGGTTGAGAGTCCGCCTGCCGATGCAGGAGACACGGGCTCGTGCCCTGGTCCGGGAAGATCCCATATGCCGCGGAGCGGCTGGGCCCGTGAGCCATGGCCGCTGAGCCTGCGCGTCCGGAGCCTGTGCTCCGCAACGGGAGAGGCCACAACAGTGAGAGGCCCACGTACAGCAAAAGAAAAAAAAAAAATGTTATATATGTGGAACCATATAGCATGTGACCTTTTGAGATTGGCTTTTTCACTCAGCGTAATACCCATCCAAGTTGTTCAGAGACTGAGGTCATGGGGAGGGGCCCCAGAAACCACCGTAGGACTGTATCCTGACCAGAAACCTTCCACACCCATATTTGGAAATGGGTCCTTAATTTTTCCTGCCAGAGGTTAGGAAATACCTCGTTAAGGAATAGAGGCTGGGTTATTTAGTTTTGGTTTATCTTGTAGTTTTGTTAATTATCTAGTATTTGCCTTTTTCTTTTTCTTTGTTTTTTTGCGGTACGCGGGCCTCTCACTGCTGTGGCCTCTCCCCTTGCGGAGCCCAGGCTCCGGACGCGCAGGCTCAGCGGCCATGGCTCACGGGCCCAGCCGCTCCGCGGCACGAACCCGTGTCCCCTGCATCGGCAGGAGGACTCTCAACCACTGCGCCACCAGGGAAACCCTCTTTGTTTTTTTTTAATAACATTTTCCCCTCATTTCAAAGGTTATAAATGTTCTCTGTGGAAAATATAGAAAAGCACCCAAAATGAGAAATACCCATTATCCCAACTTTGAGAAATACCCACAAAGTAATATTATGTTTCCTTAAAAATGAAGTTACATAGCTATTGCTTTTGAACAGCTTTTTAACACAGCATGAACATTTCTCCAGAATTTTCAGAAAATTTTAAGCATTCCATTTCATTTTAATTCCCTGTATAATAACTCAAACTCAAACAGTCTCCTCGTGTTGGACATATAGGTTATCAGTTTTTGCTACTCTAACTAATGCTGTGAGGAACATTTTTTTTTTTTTTTTTTTTTGCGGTACGCGGGCCTCTCACTGTCGTGGCCTCTCCCATTGCAGAGCACAGGCTCCGGACGCGCAGGCCCAGCGGCCATGGCCCACGGGCCCATCCGCTCCGCGGCACGTGGGATCCTCCCAGACCGGGGCACGAACCCGTATCGCCTGCATCGGCAGGCGGACTCTCAACCACTGCGCCACCAGGGAGGCCCTGTGAGGAACATTTTTGTTCCAGTCTGATTGTTACTTATGTTCCTGGGCCAGGAGGCAGCTTGGTGCATTTAGGGAGGGCTCCTGGAGGGCTAGCCACTATGGGGCCTGGTAGGCCAGGGGAGGATTTGGGTCTTGGTCCTAAATGCAGAGGGACACCATTGAAGACAGTGGAAGATTTTCATTTCAGGTGTGTGTTTGTAAAAGATCTGCAGGATGGAGAGAAAAGTGAGGTGGATGGGTGACTTCAGGCAGAAGTCAGTGGTAGGGATGAAAGATAGATGGTGGTGAGAGGGAGCAAAGTGGATGGACTCAGAGATTTCAGGTCAAAGTAGCAGGACTCAGTGCCCTGGGGTATGGCTCCTGCAGCGGGCAGGTGGATGGTGGTGCCACTCACTTATCTGAGAACGCTGCAGGAGGGCCAGATGGCTGTTGCTGTTGTTTCATTTAATGATGGGAGTTCAGGAGAGATCTTTTGATTATTCTTGTTGTGCTGAGTTTGAGGCATCTTTGGGACATATAGTGGAGATGTCAGAGCGCTAGCAGATATAGGAGTCAGGACCAGAGATACAGATCCAGGAGTTATCAATGTGTACATGGCACTGGATGCCAGGGACCTGGCTCACATCATGTAGGAAGGGCCTGTGTGGTGCCTGGGCCTGAAAGGCTGGCAGAGGCCAAAGTAACTCTGCACAGGTGCCCAAAGAACCCTGCTTGTATCGTCAAGAATGTGTGTGGTAACTGTAAGCCAGGCTGTTCAGTTTGTCTCAGGAGTGACAAGTCAGCAGCATGAATGACAGTGCTACACAGCTTGGTTAATCTCACACATGGGGAATTCTCAACACGGCAATGTTCTCTACCATAAATGTTTCTGCATAGAAATGGAGGATTGGGTGTTTAGGGGGAAAAAATGAGCAAAAGGGAAGTCTTTTAGGTCAGCTAATAACCAAAATGAGAAAAAGAGTGCCAAAGCACTACAAGGACAGTGTCACAACATAAAACAAGGCTTTCCCATCATTGTCACTGTAAGGCTGAAATAGTTCTTCTAGCTATCTATCCAGAGATAATCTTGAATGTGTGCAACATAAGTTATGTGTCCATATGTTTATAGAAACACTATTTTTATTTTTATTTATTTATTTACTTTTTGGCCTCACCACACGGCACGTGGGATCTTAGTTCCCCGACCAGGGAGTGAACCCGTGCCCCCTGCATTGGAAGCACGGAGTCTTAACCACTGGACTGCCAGGGAAGTCCAAGAAACACCATTTTTAAAAGAAAAAAATTAGAAGCCAAATGAGAATGAATAAATAATAATACCATCATTAATACCATTTATATTAGCACCCCAAAAATGAAATACTTATGTATAAAGTCTTAATAAAAAATTAACTTAGGGCTTCCCTGGTGGCACAGTGGTTGAGAGTCCGCCTGCCAATGCAGGCGACACGGGTTCGTGCCCCGGTCCGGGAAGATCCCACATGCTGCAGAGCGGCTGGGCCCGTGAGCCATGGCTGCTGAGCCTGCGTGTCCGGAGCCTGTGCTCCACAACGGGAGAGGCCACAGCAGTGAAAGGCCTGCGTACCACAAAAAAAAAAAAAAAAAAAAAATTAAAAAATCACATGCTTATATCCTTTGAGGTAGATTTTTTTTTCTACCTTTTAGAACTTCTGAGTGATCATAACATTAAGTCAGAAAGTAAATAACCCTCTAAAATGAAGACATGACAATGTCAAACTCCCTAAAATAAAATTCCATGTGGCTTCACGGCTGAAGTTTGGCAAGGTCAGCAGGCACTGCTAACGTTAATGCTTTTGAAGGCATTATAATGATGCTTTATATTTTATGAAGACTGAAAACTACCTAAAAACCCAGATTGTGAAAAAAATATTCATTATATTCATAAGGAAATGTGGATATACTGAATATATTTATGGCACACATGGTTCCTTCAGTCCCACGAGTTACAACTGGCTCTGTGCCCGCCAGTGACTCCTGCTTATCCATGCACTTGTTTGATTCCTGTGCCTGTTCTTGTTCAGCTTTTTAACTTCCCCAGGCCTCGCAGAGCATCCACCCTAAACAGTATATGTGCTGAGGGAGCAAAAAGAGTGAGAATCGTTTACACACAGAACATGTTAGGAATGGCTTCAACACCATCTGTTGTTCTAAAGGAATTGAACCTTGTAGAAGAATCTGCTATAGAATGATCTATAAATCATTAATTTTACAGTAAGTAGAAAAAGGTGCTTAAAACAATAAAACCAATATATGTGTATGTATATAGCTACAACACAATCAATAGATAAGAGCTAAGAAGAGTATGTGCTATGCCAGAAACAGTAAGACAGTGGACTCTCTAAATCTGGAAACAAAGATTGAGGCCCAGTTTAGAGAGGAAACATTTAAATATATTAGGGTGTAGAACCAGTGTAATGTAATTTTTAATGCTAATAAGATTCCTGCCAGGCTTCAAAAACAAAAAACTCAAAGAAATAAAAAATATTCAGTAAACCTGCAAGCCATGCAGCGTGGCCAAAAAAACAAAAAGACAGATAATCTGGGGGAATTCCCTGGTGGTCCAGTGATTAGGAGTCTATGCTTTCACTGCTGAGGGCCCGGGTTCAATCCCTGGTCGGGGAACTAAGATCCCACAAGCCGCGTGGCGTGGCGGAAAAAAAAAAAATTCTGTCCACATCGATTCTGTCCTGGAGCTTGGACAATGTATGACTGCTAATAATTCCCTGTAGTCTACTTAGAAGAGGCTCCAATGGAAATGAGAGACAATACCACTTTCACAAGAAAAATGAATATAACCTAGAAAATGTGACCATAGAAAATACTCAAACCTGTAAGAGATGTGGATTAAATCAGTAAAAACCTATCATTCTGTACAACCCACTTTGCAGCAATTAATAAAAGCAACAATGACAAAGCTTGGAAGCAATGCTGTCAAACCAGAACTTTATTTCACAATTAATGAACATCTGAAAGAAGGGAAGTAAATATGAGCACACATAATGAAAGTGGTGCTCAGGGGATCATAGCCAAAGAAATGTAAGACAAGGAAGTGAAAAACAGATTAAGGATGCAGTTCGCAGCTCAATTTGTTTTTACAGCACAATGGAAGTGAAAGGCAATGCAGCCCTTAGACTCGGGATTTCTTAATAAACTCTGTTTTAATAACCTGGAACCCAGCCCTGTAATTAGCTGTAATTTACTGAGATATGGAATCTTGAACACAATATAATGAAAACTGAAACCTCAGAGGAGGAACATGAAAAAAATACAAGTCATAAAGATACGATTATTGCTGCAAGGAACTTACAGCTATTTAGAGATAAATCTAGGACGATGTCACATTGAGAGAACAGTGGGAAGACAGATTTTTGGCCGATCTGTGGTTGAGTCTGATTTCGTTTTTTCAGGTTCAGTGCCCCTTCCTCTGGGCACATAAATCCCAGAAGCCTGCATATAGCTGAGCCCTTCCCAAGACACTAGAGGTCCAAGGTGTCATGCCAAAAGGTTAGCCAACCAGGTGACCTTCTGAGGTCCCCTTTTTTTTGTTTGTTTGTTTTTTACGGTACGCGGGCCTCTCACTGTTGTGGCCTCTCCCGTTGCGGAGCACAGGCTCCGGACGTGCAGGCTCAGCGGCCATGGCTCACGGGCCCAGCCGCTCCGCGGCATGTGGGATCTTCCCGGACCGGGGCACGACCCCGTGTCCCCTGCATTGGCAGGCGGACTCTCAACCACTGCGCCACAAGGGAAGCCCCTCTGAGGTCCCTTTTTGAGGCTCAGTTACATACACATTGGGATCATCGCCCCCTGCCCCCATGCAATGCTCTATGGAAATTCTACCAAAATGCTTCTTTAAGGAGGAAAGACTCATTTATCACCACCTTTTTAGAAAGCATCCATGGATGACATCAGACTGTCTCAGGGTTCATAGTTCTTTTCTTCCATAAAACAAGACGTGATCCTTTTGGGACAACTAAATTAATAAATCCTGAAATTAATAAACTGTACCAAGACCCACAAATTTGTTTTCAATAGAATAGTTAAATTTAAATGGCAATTTTAAAAACTGAAAAACTTCTCTATCTCTAGTTGGAGTCCTCACTGGAGGTTGACAATTAGGGGTGAGACAACAGGAAACCATGTATCCTGTCATGGAACACAACGTGTAACTCCTAGCATTGGTTTAGAATCTACATTATTTATCATCATATTTATTACAGGACTGTGACAGCACTGTCAACGTCTTAACTATGAAGCCCCTTTCTAGGATAAGAAAGGCAGGAAAGGGCCTCCTGCTGCACGCTGCAAATCCATCACAGCTTAACGTCTGACCAGACCCTCTCTCTGTTTAATTGTGGAACTGAACAGGCCCACTGAACTATTTTACAGTGACCCGATCGCTGGAACAGAACACGTAAAACGGTCTGGCGGCTGCATGTCAGAGGCCTCACCAGCCTTGCTCTCCGTGCTTACAGTACCAACAGAGTCAGTTCCAAGCGATTCTGGGATGTCCGTAAGGCTGAGAAGAGAAAGAAAACATAAGACTGATTAGGTCAGCAGTCTCTGGGGCGCTGGAAATTAATCTCATTTTAAGAAAGAGCTACAAGCACAGTATAAATGGCTATTTTCATTTATAGCTGAAAAGTCTTTGACCCTAGGCCCTAAATGAGGCCCTCTTTTTTTTTTAGGTACCAGCCCTAAGTAACGTTTCACGTGGCTCTTTGAGACCTCCATCTGAGACACTCACTGATCCATGATGGAATAAGTTTAGAAAATGCTGTTCCCTGCACCTTGAGATCCCCGGCCAGTTAGGACACTGACGTTCTGCAGCAGGTGTGGCACCTGCTCTGTTTCATCAGCTTCCCAGAGTTTCTGACCACAGGGGAGCTGGCCTCTCTGTTAGAGCGCCAGAGTGGCCCTGCTAAAGGAGGGACAAAGGCGACACGCCTGCTGAGCCCTCAGTCAGTTCCTGGGTGCTTTAGTCATCAGCTCCCTTGAAGCAGGGGTGACGGCCTCTGCTGCTCTGTGATCCCCCGATGCCCCGCATCGGGGGTCACTCAAGTAGTTCGTGAGGCAGGGAAAGAAGGAAGGAGAGGATCAGATGACAGGGAGGGGGCAACCGCAGGTGCCAAGGGCAGGAGAGGAAGGGAAACAAGCCCCTGGTCACCCCGGTCAGCTGGGCTCTGCTGTCTGGACAGTTAGGACCCAGCACCACTGTGCCTTCACCTCTCACCAACCACGCCAAAGCTCTTCTTGGATTGTACTCTATCCCGAACAGGGTGGCCAGGCATGCAGCTTAGCAGTCAGGACCTCAGTCCTTGGGCTGCAGCGGCAGGAGCCAGAGCAAAGTCGCCACAAGGGCTGTTTGAGGCCCAATGAAGGACTGAAACAGACGCTGTGTCAAGGTTCCCTACCAGTCGAGAAAGGAAGAAACACACAAGAAGAGGAGCAGGGAAGAATCTGAGCTGCTGGGAAGCAGCCCTGCACCCTGGGCTGTGAGCAAGCCTGGGAGAGCAGGGCCAGGCTGAGCAGCACAGCAGTAGCGCCGTCCCCTGCGGCTCCCTACCTTGGGCCGGTAGCCCTGCTCGGCCATCATCTTCGCCTCCTGCCGCAGCAGGGCATCTGTGAGCTGCTCTGCCTGCCTCGCCTCTTCTTCCTCCTCCTCTTCCTGCTGGTCCGCTTCCCACGCCTGCAGCTGGCGCTCTGCAACCTGGGCACCAAGAGCAAAGTCACCCGGGACAGGCCACAGGGCAGAACCCTGCCTCTGATCCAGAGGGACTGGCTCAGGTCCCCCCGCTGGAGCATCAGCGCTCAGCACTAGTGGTGCAAGTGCCCTCATGGGAAGGACATTCATGGTACTGAACAGTACCGTGGTGCTACTGGAGAGGTTACGTGTGTGGTAAAATGCACCTTGTAAAAAGCTCTGGATATAGCCACGTGTTGGGAAGATCCTTCTGTGTTAACTATTAGGTACTGAATCGAATAAAAAGAGACGTGTGGCCAGCGAGCCAGGTGCTTGCAGATGCAGCCAGGAAAGAAGCAAGGAACGGTAACAGCAGCCTTGTTCCCACAGGAGACGGAGGACCCAGAGCGGGGCTGGAGCTACAACCAGGAGGGTCAGGGTTCCAGCGGGAAATGAAAAGGGATGCTCTGAGCTCCCAAACGTGGGCTTCCTGGACAAGGTCCAGGCCAGGCTGTGGAAATAAGTCAAGGGTCCCTGAACCCTGTGCCATGATGGCGCAGGAAACTCAGCAGGGCCTGCTGCCCGTGCGTTCATCCCAGGGCTCAGCCCCACCTGGGCTTCCAGCTCTTGCTTCCTGGCCGATTTCAGTTCTTCGCTCTCCTCTTTCTCACGATGGGCTGACTCCCTTGCCTCCTCAAGATCTCGAATAAGTTGCTCTCTGTGTCTCAGGGATTCCTCTTGCTCCCGTCGGTTTTGTTCAATCTTTTCCTGTATTTGTTGTTGTCTCCCTGTCAGAACCTATCCTCAGTGGAAAGGAAGAGGGAAGATTTTGGTTAGACTTTAACAGATGCCTGTTCTATCAGCCATGGACAGTCTGCAGCTGCAGCTACATGGAGACCCAGCCTAATCCTCAGCCTCAGGCCCAAATACACCAGGATGAAGGCAAGCCCAGACTACGGGATCAGTCCAAACAATCGGCCATGTTTCCCATGCGTCCCCATCGCACACAGAGTGCACGTGGACTGTGCGTATGGAGACAGCTGAGCACCAAAGAGATAAAGCAGGCAGGGATGGAGCTCCGTCCCCAGGACACAGACACATAGCAACAAGGTGACTCTCACTCCCTATCAGTGAGTTCTAGAAAAAGTAAGAAATCACAAGCCACATAGATGGCCAGAGGCAGAGTCTGGGTCATCCCACCAACCTTGTGGATTTAAATTTACTGCTCAAAGCAGCAGAAACCTGCTGTGTTTGATTCTTGGCCAGAGCAGGATTATGTCCAGATGATGGTCAGGACTTGGGAACCAGGAACAGCAGGAAGCCACCTGCCATACCCAGCAGTCATGCTCTCTGGGGGGGGGACATGTAAAGTGGCCACAATGAGGAGAAACATTTTAAGTGGGGGAAAAAAATAAAAAGATGCTGGAGAATATCTGGTATTCACAAAAGTAAAAAAGCACCAGTTGAGACCAGATTTCCCATGGGTTCTAAAATGTAGCATGCTGGCATGCACAGAATATAATTTCCACTTTAAACCACTTTAAGATAACTTCCAATACATGGATAATAAAGACCTTTTTTCCCCCAAAAGATTTCCTTAAATTGGGGTGTGTCTTATAATGCACTACTTATATATGACAAATAAAACAGTCATGTTCCTTAGTCTACTTGTGGTTTTGCACTCCAAAAAAAAAATCCTAAATGTGGAAAAGGCTTCTGCACCAAGATGTTCACTGCAGTAATATATAACAGCTCAAATTCAGAAAAAAAATGGATCCACAAAAGGAAACGGAAAAACAAACTACTGTATACCCACAAGATATATTACACAGCCATCAAAATGACATTTACAAAGAAGATATAATAGTATAATAAAATGATCGAAATCAAATAGCTCAGTATAATATGTAGAAAACACATTATCCACAGAAACAGAAGCGTAGAAGGAAATAAATAGTGGCTGTGTAGATGATGTAGATGGTGACTGTTTTTTTACTTTTCTGTACTGAATTTTTTCCTAGTCAGCGTATATTACTTTTATAATGATATTGAAAGTCCACTGAAAATGCCCAGAGGGGACTCTGTTCCCAGAACATTTGGCAGGGTCAGCACGTGGTCACCAACCCCAGACACCCGCCCGGCCACCTGCGCCCATTCCCAGATTACCTCGCTCATCAGCCGGTCTCGAGCACGCCTCTCGCGGGCCCACTCTGCCTCTCTCTTTTCCCACATTTCCTTAGCCTCCTCCCTAGGGAGACACAGAGAGGATGACAGCTGGATCCTTACCACCACCAGTGGTAGAAGAGAACCAAAGAACCAACAGCGCTCCAAGGCACCAGGTAGCACACACCTTCTGTGCAGCCGACCTCCAAATAAACTTTCAGCAGATTACAGGGAAGGACAACCACAGAAAGTATTACTATCGTAAGTACTTTAAGTTCCCTTTTTTAACACTCCATCTCCTTACAGAAAGCACTGGTGAAGACATGCATCCAGGACATTTAAACACTGAAGTGAATGAAACCATCGGGGCTGGAGAAGAGGAGGGGCACGCCGGTGCCTGAGTTCTGTCACCATGTTCCTGCGGTCACTCTAGCTCGCCCTGTGGCCTGGGGCAAGTGAGTGACTGCCTCGACTCCCCGTGACCCAAGTACTCTGTGACCCCAGCACTGGGCTGGATGTCAGGATTAAACAGGAGGAGGACCGTAGAGTACTTAGCGCAGTGTCTGGAACACGGTAAGTGCTCAGTGAGCGTTACCTGTTACTCCAGTACTTCAATCTACCAGGTTAAGTTTTAGGATCCAGACCCATTCATATAGACCTAAGAAGCATTCAACGTCTCCATAATTTATAACCATTTCCTTTCAAGTTTCTAAGATCTCAGCTGAACAGATCCTTACTCTAAACCCTAACAGCTTCCACCTTAAATAACCCGAGGGAAGCACCCCACAAGCAGGTCCGTTAGCAAAGATGTGCTCCTCACGAACGATGGACAGAGGGACAAGGATGGGAGTTTCAGCAGCAGCAGACAACCCTCACGGTGACCTGCTGACCTGTGGGGATCGAGGCCCAGGTAGAGGCCGGGATGCCACCTCTCACCTCAACAGCATCTGCAGCTCCGCCTCCCGCGCCCTCTCCAGTTGCAGCTGCTCCTCGATGACCTGCTTCATCCAGGCCACGTCGGCCTGGGCCTGCTCCCTCCGGGCCAGGTGCACGCGCTGGTTCTCGTCCTCCTCCTCCAGCAGCGCCTGCAGGATGCGCCTGTCTGCCTCCTAGAGGAAGGACGAGGAAGCGCAGTGGGCGCGGTGCCCAGCCCTGCAGTAGCAACAGCCTCAGCTCCGCCAGCCAGCCCCTCAGCACTGAAAGCAGGCGTTCTGGGAAGACATGGGCTGTTTCCAGAGCAGGCAGGATGTGATCACGTAGGGATGGTTTAGACACCACAGAGGCCCAGGAGCTTTTCTCTGCCCACAGGGAGAGACCCTCTGCCACCACATCCACATCTCTGCCCTCGGACACATCTGGTAGCACAGCTTTTTAGAACACAATTTGCCAGCAATTCCACTTCACGGGATATAAGCTACAGAGACACAAATGCGCAGAGATATATGCACAAAGTGCTCACTGCAGCTGTTCCGTAAGAGGAAAGCCGACTGGGGTGGGAGAGCAACTCTCCTGTCCGGTCTCAGTGAGGGAGCCCATCAAAATACTTGCCAGGAATACCGAGCAGCTAGTCAGAAAGAACAGGCTCAGTCTAAGAACACTGGTCTGGAAGTCTGAGGTGTACTCTTAAGTACTGTGCTGTGCAATGCCACTTCAAGTACATTTTAAAATGAAACTGAAAGCCCCCCAAACTCACCACTTCCCTGTATGTGTGTGTATGTAAATACAGTTGATTCCTGAACAACATGGGTTTGAACTGTGTGAGTCCACTTACACACAGATTTTTTTCAATAAATATACTACTTGTATTTTTATTTTACAGATCTTTAAATTAACTAAGTGTGGGAAAAGTGTTTGACTAGAGAGTACAGTATGTAGACTGAAAGGAACTAGGGTTTGAGTCCTGATTCTAACCAAACTGTTTTAGCTTCCTGCCCTTCAGTGGGTTATTTATCAATTCCTTTGTTTTTGAGGCAGAGAGAGCAGTACACGGGTTTTCAACTCCGTGGGGGTCAGCACCCCTAACCCCCACGTGGTTCAGGGGTCAACTGCATATCTAGAAAGATGTACACCCAAACAGACACCTCTGGGAGGGGCAGGGATTGCAGGGGCTGCTGGTCAAGGGGGGATCTCACTTGGTGTTTTCTTATGAGAATGCACCCATTACTAAGCAATGGAAAACATGCTTTTCAAAAGAAAGTGAAAGAAACGCCAGGCTGTCCCTTCAGATTTACCAGTTCCTCTTGGATCTGCTGTGTACGTCTGTTGAGCTGCACGTTATACTGATGTCTCAAAAAGCGTCTAGAAATGAGAAAATATGGGTTGCCTTCAGTGTTTCCTAAAGAATTAAGCAGAGGTTAGACAGCTGCTTTCTGCAGATTGTATCCCGTTCGGTTTCAGGGTTACCAGTGCACGTCTGAGAAAGTGAGAGGCTCGCCCGCTTGGGGAAGGCAGGCGAGGGGTTGGGGGTCCTTCTCACACGCACCCCAGCTCCGCCTTCTGCCACAAGGCTGCCATCTGCTTCCGCTCTTCCTCCAGCCTCTCCAGCTCCCAGCGCTGCTTCAGCAGATTCTCCTGCTCCTTCTTTAGTTTGGTGGCCTATGGGTACAAGACGGTAAACCCAGGTAAGCGTGTGAGAATCAGAGTTCCTTCATCCCTCAGCAGACAGGACGCAACAAGGGTGGCCTGGCCACCTGGTGCCAGGATCCCCTTCCACCTCCGGGGCTCTGAGCCCCTTGGCCCAGCTCACTCATTCATCTTCTGGGCCTACCCAACCCTGCCGACAAGGATGAACCCCTGCCCCGTGCTCCCACAGGGCCCTGCACTGTCCAAGCCTATTGTAACTAAACATCTGTCTCCCTGACCTGACACAGCTCCCAGCTGTATCCCTAGCAGCCAGCCCAGTGCTCGGCACTTAGAATACGTAGTGGGCACAAAGGATCTAGTTCTTGAATCATTCTGGCCTGGGGAAGGGGGGGAGTGCTCCCCTTGCCTGAATGAGAAGATCCAGCCCCTCAGAGCGACAGTGCACAGTATTCTCAAAACAGCTTCCTGGACCAAAGATCCTCATGGTTTGTGCCTTGAGACCCCCAAACTGCTAGTCTCCCGCGAGAGCTGTGTGCTGGATCATCAGACTAAGTCATGTCTACTAAGAGCACTTGAAATCCAAGTTCTCGGGAGGCTCTCGGACAGCAGGCCTCTCTACACACGTCAGAGGGGACGCGTGTTATCTCCTGACGGTTGACACTCTAGAATCTGGGCACAGAAAGAACCACAGGTGGGAGCACGTGTCAGAAGGAGAGCCCAGCATTGTTTCCCTTCTTAGAATCGCCCCCCCCCCCCGATATGGTCTCTGTTTAGTGCAGCTTTTTAAACGCCCGTTTCCTAACAACAAGGAGCTGCAAGCGAGGAGGCCCTGGCGCCAGGGCTCGCCCTCACCTCCATCTCCTTCACCTTCAGCTCCTCCATCTGCTGGCGCAGGGCGTCTGCCTGCAGTTTACCCTCCAGTTGCCTCCTCTCCTCTTCTGCTTTCATCTGTTCCAGCGCTTCCCGTCGGGCCGTTTCATATTCATTTTCATACCGTTTTTCCTTTTCCTCTTCGGCGGCTTCTTGCTGCATGGAGCCAAAGGGACCCGGGGGTCAGTATCTGTAGCATGGAGCTGGCAAAGACCCAGCTCCCCACCACCGGTCAGCAGGCCTCAGAGCCCCGTTCCTCATTCCAACATGCCTGTACCCGAGGAGGCCACGCACTTATCAGCTGTGTGGCCCAGGCAAAGGTGCATCTTCCCGGGCTCGATTCTCACTGTGGGAACCATGGGAGTGGTGCTGCCCTCAGAGACGAAGCTGGGGAGGCTCTCAGCACAGTGCCTGGTACAGAGGAGGGGCTCAAGAACACCAGGGTTCCTTCCCTTCCACAAGTCAACAAAACACTTTCCAAAATGAACCCAGAGGTGAAGCAATGGGTCCACAGAGGTGTGGACTTTTATCCCCAGAGTTGCTGCTATAAACCAAGGTTGAGAGTTTATGACGTAAATTAGATCAAAAGAGGGTGCTGCAACAGAAACAACCTTTAAGGATGCATGTTGCATCTACCATCAACCAGCCCTGGACGCCTTGTCTTATTCTGCCCCTGGGAGTGATCACGTAGGATTCTTGTCTGCATAAGAGCAGCAAACATTCAGTTTTAACATGTGTTAAGTAAACCGAGAAAAAGTCTATTCCTGTATTGGAGTCATTAACATTGAAAACAAGAAACAAATTTAAAGACATGGAGACAGTCTCCCAACACATACCACACCTGTTTTTTTTCCTCTTTCTGTGTTTCCCAAGAGTTTATCACATGTTTCTTGTGAAGTTCCAATTCAATCTGAGGACGAGAAGGCAGAGAATAAACTTCCTCACTGATTCATTGGACACACATTCACTGCCAAGTACAGTGTCATGGCCTGGAATGTGGCCAGGTGTCTTATAAGGAAGTGCATGGTGACCCCAACATATACAGTCTGAATGCAAGTCAATTAGAAAACCAAAGGACCAATCAATTCTAAACCATGTCAAGAATTGGAAAAAAGTAACAAACTTTTCTTCCAGTACCCTTGGGGCTGAGCGGGAACAGGTCAGCAGACACTGAAATGGAAATCTAATCTCAAAGGCCACCCTGGTAGGTCTAAAGCCTGCCAGGCCCCAGGGCAGAAGCTGGATGAGGAACAGACTCAACCTTTGGCCTGGCTCCCCAGTACTCCCTCTGTGAAAGAGCAGCTATAAAAACATGCACTACCTGTATCAATAGATGCAACAAATTGGGGTAATTAATAAGAGATTTGGGTTTAAGCAATCTTTTGTATCAGAAAATGAATTGTACCACTGTCCAAAAGCTTTTGTTTGGGAAATTGTTTATAAAAGTTTTTAATTTCTTCCTCAACTCACACATGTAAACATTTGCAACTAACTTGAATGTTCTGAATAAACATCTGAGTACATGACTTTGGAGGAGCCACTGAAATCTACAAATGGCTGGGGAGAGGAGTCCTCCCAGGTTTGGAGCTAACCGCACAACACTCCAGAGCAGCCAGATGCTCTATTACTTGTGACTGGCAATTTCTACATGAAGTTATGAGTACACAAATTAACACACCAAGTGTATACACAAACTATAAACTGAACTTAATTAATTATATCCTTCATGGGATTCTCTCCCTCTAGCCCAATCTCTGCTGAATAATGTCACCCCAGCCAAGACGCCCCGCTCTCTCCTTGCCCCGAAGCCTGTGGATTTGTCCCCCTTTCTCCTGCCACCCCAGTTCTGACCTTCACCATCACTTGCCTGGGCTGCGGCAGCAACACCTCAATTGACATCACCCCTTCCCGCCCACCTCGACATTACTGCCAAAGCTGCTGCTCCCCAAAATGCAGCTGGGACCCTGTTGCACCCCTGCTTAAAATCACGCAGGCGCTCCCCAGCACTTCCAGGGGAAGACCGTATGAGGCCGTCCAAGGTGGCCCCTTCTGCCTACCCAGCCTCTGCCCTTGGGTTCCCCCCTCCCTATCAGACGTCCCAACCTCCCAGCCACTTGTAGCTGTTAACCAAATGAACCAGGTCTTCTGTGTGGGGCTTCTTTTCAAGGTGGCTGGAGTGATCTCTGTTTCACCCCAGCACAAGATGCAAGCTTAAAAACAAGACGGGAAACATGACTTCATCTACTTAGGCAAACCAACAGAAGGATCTCCTTGGTTTTCACCTCTCGAAGTTTGGGGTTGTTCTTTTTCCAGTGTTCATACAAAAGCTGTTCAGCAAGCTGTCAAGAAAACACAAAGAGGGAAGCCTGACGTCACTTTTCCAATCTGTCCACATTTTGGATAACCCACAATAGAAGTCAGCTCAGGCTAAGAGCTCCTCCACTGGCACGCCAGCCCTGTGCCTGCCCTTCAGACCTCCCACATGCCTCACACCCACGGCGCTGGGAGCCAGACACCTGACTGGAAACACGCAGTGCTGACAAATGACTCTTATAATGGTGACAAAAGGGGGCCCAAATCTGATGCTACAGATGGGTCCTAGATATTAAAGATCTGTTTCAAAATATACAACAGGCTTTAAAACAGAGTTTTGGGGATCACCATTGCACACAACTACTTTGGAAGATAAAATATACCACTCCCAGCCTTTTGTGGGACCAGAGAACTAGAATAAAGAAAAAGGACTCAGATGTAATGATTAAGGGGCCAAAGAGAATAGAGATGACTCATAGAAAACACACATAAAGAACAACTCACAGTAAGCACTTTTCCCGACTGGCTCTGGAGTGAACTGCCGTCTCAACAGGTCAGAGCCCCCGAGGGGACCCCATGTGGCATCACTGACAGGCTGGGGACTCCCGCTCTGCAGCCTCCTAAAAAGCTACTTACCAGTTTCCTTTGCTCCTCTCGGGCTGACTTCAGATTGCCGTGCTGCTCCCGGATTCTTCTTTCCCTCAAGTTCATGCTCAGCCTCAGCTCCTCCAGTTCTCTGGCCAGCAGGTCCTGCTCCTCCACCAGAAGCTGCCTGAGTCTCTGCCGTCGGGCCTCCAGACACTTCCTCCCCTCCTCCTTCATCTTCTCCCGCTGGTAGGCGTGCATGCTGGGTAAGAAGGAGCCACCATCAACCAGATGTGCTACAGCCGCACAGGGAACACGTGGCTGGTTGTGTGGGTGACAGAGGCTGAGGCAGACAGAATGTGGTGACCTGGGAAGGTTTCTTCCAGCCAAAGTGAACAGAGGTGACAGAACCACTACGCATAATAGAATCTTGTTTTTGCAAGAAGAAAATGTATAATGGGCTTATATATGCACGTGTTAACAGTACCAGCTAATATTATTTGAGCAGTTACCGTGTACCAGGTACTACATACCTGGACGGTTTTATTTTAATCATCACATAAATCCTATAAAGTAGGTTCTGTTTTAGCCCCACATCACTGATGAGGAAACTGAGCTCATTCATACAGCAGGTGACACAGTCAGGGTTTCTATCTAGGTCTGTCTGACTCCAAAACCTATGCTTTTAACTTCAATGTTTTTACATGTATTTCTACAGAAAATGGGTGTATGTGTGTATATATATTTACACACAAACACAAATGGAAAAGAGTATGGGAGGATATGCACCAGACAGTTCATTTTGGTTCTCTCCTGGGGGTATGGGGTTACAAAGGAGACTTCCACATTCTACATACATTTCTCATCATTTTATCTTTTTCAGTGCAAATGTGTCGCTTCACTGATGATTTTTTTTCAATTTACAGTTGGGAAGACACCACTGTGCAGGTAATCCATGCTGTCCAGCCACACTCCCCCAGGTCCTTAAGGTCACATCTCCTGACAGCAAGTGGCCCTCAACCCTAACCGATGGTGGTCACCACACAATTACCTCCTCTGGTAGGAGGCCTTGGAGCTCCATTCTGCCTGTTTGGAGCTGCAGATGTCAGACACCTTGAAGTAGCGGCTGTTCTGATCCCACTGCTGCCGGAGCTGGGCCTCCTGCTCCCGGTGTCGCTGTCGTGCAGCCTGCTGATCCGGGAGCCTCCGGCTGCACCAGGAGGAGGGCAGCGTGGGGAGTGCCATCTGAGGAGAACAGCAGTGGTAAGAATATGAGCCTGCTGCAACCCCTCATCCCTTTAATGCGTGATCCTCACCCCTTGGCTGAACACTGGAATCGCCTGGTAGAGCCTGGGCCCCACTCCAGACCAGTTAAATCAAAAAGTCTTAGTGTAGGCCTCCAGGCACCAGCATTTTAAAAATGACTTGTCATCAGGGCTGCAAATCATCTACTTAAATAAGCGTGGACTGCACCGGGCTGTGAGCCAGACATCATGAAGGGCACTGCAGACAGAGACAGAGAACCAGTCCTGGCAACGCTGGACAAGCACACTGGGGACTTCTATGCTCTGCCTAAGGTAACATAGATAATAATTTAAGGAATACTTGTGTGTGCCAAGCCCTTGACATACACGATCTTTTTCATTGCTACTATGGCCCCATTTTTTGGCAGGTGAGAAAACTTAAGTTCAAAGAGGTAAAATGACTTGCTCAAGATCACAAAACCAGGAAGTGGAGGAAATTTATAAAAGAGCTGGGATCCTAATTCATGTTAGTCTGAGATGAGGGCCGGGGCTCTGTAGACTGCAAGAGGCTGCCTGTTGGGACCAACATGCCCTGGCTTCGGCAACCCACAGAGAGTGGCCCAATCCAGGTGTCACATCTGGAAGTGTTCTGGATTAGCATGGAGGGAGATCCCTCATCTTACGGATGGAGAAACCACCACCCAGAGAGAGGAATCAATTTGCATGGGTCAAGGAGCAATCTGGGGACACAGCTGGAGACTTGAAAGCAGAACCAGTCTCACTCCGGACACCTTTTCCCCTGGTCCAAAAGCTGCCCTATGTGCAGGGTCTACACAGTGCTTGGCTGTGACAATGCTTAAGGAGCTTCTGTTGAATAAGCAAACTCAGAGTCCTCCGATCCCGAAGGAAAATGATCTGCGTGTATGGGCCGAGTTTAGCCTGAGGCTGCCAGTTTATGATCTGTCTTCAGACCGTGGCAGGCTTGACAAACTTTTTTCCTTGCCCTGTGAGCCGCCCGCGGATAAATCTTTGCACCAGGAGTCAGAAAACTTAAGATTCCGGTCCCGGGTCTGCCACCAACAAGCTGGGCTGCTCCCTGAAAAAGTCGCATCCCTGTAACAAAAGCGGTTACAGAGGAAAGTGTCGGACCCAGAGCGCGCGGGGAGCAGAGTGAGAACGGGAAGCCGAACCCCCGGGCTCCCCGCGATCGCGTCCCGCGACGGCGGGCGCACTTCCCGCCAGCGCGGGGCTGACTGCAGCGGGGCTCTGAGGGTTCCGGCCCCAAAGCCGGCCCCCGGCCGAGCCCAAACCCCCGACTTACGTTTCTCTGCGCCCCGGGATTTTCGAAGGCTGTCCCGGCCCCAGCTGCAGCATGTCCCAAACGAGCCCGGCCCGGCCCGCGGCGACCCTCCCGGGCAGAGCTGCCCCTACGCCGGCCGTTTCCCCGCTTGTTGCCGGGGCAACGGGTCGGTGACGGAGCGCCGCGAGGGCCAAGCCTCCTGCAGCGCGATTACTAGACGCGCGGAGAGGAAAAAGAAGGCTGTGTTTTTCTCTGGTGCCCCCGCGTGATGGGGGGGAGCTCAATCGCAAACGTCGCTAGTCCTGGAAACAGGCAAGGAAAGAGGAAAAGAATCCATTCACTACACCAAATTCAGGATGAAGGTGAGGATGGGGGGAAATCAGAGGGATATGATAGGGGAGGTGATTATAAGCCAGTGGTTCTCAAACCTGGCTGCGCGTGAGAATCATCTCGGGAGCTCTTAAAAATCCAGATGTCCAAACCAAACTCCAGACAAATCCCATCAAGCTCCCTGAGGGTATCAGTGGTTGTCTAAGCCCCCCAGGTGCTTTCGACGTGCAGCCAGCTCGCAGAACCGCTGGCGTCGGTAGGGACGAGTTATTGGTAACTTTCTATTGTCTTAGGATAGTGGTGGGTTCAAGTCTGTTCATTCTCTTAGTGTGTTTTATAACTCGCAGATGTTATGTGTATTATCTTATGTATCAACTATTCCGTTAAAAAAATAAAAACATCCGCTCTTTGATTCATGCTCTTTTCATTTTCCCATTCTTGTCTTCATTTACTCCCTCCTTCATTCCTTTCTCCCTTTATTCCGTTCTCTGTTTTCCCGGATGCAGCATAATGTCCGGTTGAACAGTGTGGCCTCTGTTGCACCCTCCACCACGCTAGGCATGTGGTCTTGGACAGGTCACTTCATCACTCTGTGCCTCAGTGTCTTCGTTTGTGAAATGAGAATGTTAAAGTAATTGAAAAAGGAGGCCATGAGACTGGGGAGGCTCTGATGCCTCCGTAGCCTATGCAAGCCAACCTAAACCGAGGCCAGAGCTAATGCACTCGAATCCGAGAAAATGAAACTTACCAATCACCAACAGCCAGCTAGGCATTCCCAAACAAGGCAACCCCTTAAGCAACAGCCAATCAAGTTATTTCCTTGCTTTCACATCTTCTTTCTAAAAACCTCTCTCCTAGATTCTGCCGGTAGCGTGCTCCTGACCACCTTTTCTTCGGTGCTGCCTGATTCAAATCAGTAAGTCTTGAAAATTTTACTGTGCCTCAGTTTAGCTTTTGAAAAGAATACCATCAGGGCTGCTTTCTAGGGTTGCCCTTGTGAGAGGAAATGAAGGTTTAAATGGAGAGGGCCCAGCAGCAGAGCACCTCAGGTGAGCTCAGGTGAGCATCTTACTCAGGTGAGCATCTTACTCAGGTGAGCACTGTCTCTCACATCCCCCTTTACTTGACACATGTTTACTCAGCATCTGCCCTGCCTCATGCATGAGATTCCCCAGGGTTAGCCTCCGATTGGTCCCAACCCTTTTGGCCAAGGTCATGGTCACTCTTCCATATTGTGTCCCCAGTGGAGAAGGGAAGCAGCCAGCCACTCTAATCAACCCAGCCAGGGCTGCCCACACAACAAAAGAGCCCAATAAATAAATACTTGTTGATGGGCCTCCTTGAGTGTGGTAGGAACTTTAGAAACATGTGAATTGTGTTGTGGGAGACTTGCCTTCAGGTCCTGATTTTGTGCCTCTTGGGCAAGGGCCTTCCACTCTTTGGGCCTCAGTTGCCTCATCTGTATAATGGCCTTAAAGGACCAAACAAGCTCCACTACTGGGATCTAGGGCCTAGGGCTTGACTGGCCTGGTCTTGGAAGCCTGAGGCCCCAGGCCATAGCCTCTGGGCCTCTTCTTCTGGGATGGCACTTGCCCAAGGAACCACAGCTTGTAGGTGGTAGAGCCAGGACTTGAACCCAGCTCTGTCTGATTCCAGGTCCTGAACACTCTCTGAAGCACCAAGAGGGTAGGGATCATTACCTTCCCTGCTGTGGCTCCAGTGCCTGGCACAATGTAGGTACTTAAATATTCGTCTAGAATGAATGAGTAGATTCCCCCCAACTTGAGTCCCTTCTTTTTCTCCAAAAGAAAAAGGGAAAGATGGTATTGAAAGACAACAAAAAGAAAGATATAAAGGGACTAACACTGTTTGAATACCTACCATGTGTCAGATGCTTTTAGATGTAGTTTCTTGTTTAAGCTTCCCTCTAACATGTGAGGTTCCTGCCTGCATTTTGCAGATGAGGAAACTGAGACTCTGAGATCTCAATCAACTCTCTTGAGGTCACACGGCAAGGGCGGCAAGAGTCAGGAGTTACACCCAAACTCCAGAGCTTGTAAATCTCTTTTCAGTCTGCTTTTCCAGCAGCTTGTGACTTGCAGATGTAGCTCTTAAAAGAGGCCAGCAGATGTGGGCCAGCTGGGCCATATAAAGAGTTCAGCAATATTAAATATTTAGTGACAGTTTGATGACTATGGCCCACAGGGGACTAGGAGGGAAAGCCTTGGCAGGCAACCATTGAGGTGGACGCTGCACACACTGGGCCCTGGGCCAGTGCACCATTCCTTGGGGCTGTTCTTGGACTTGTCTTTGGGTGTCCTGGCATGGGAGGAGAAAACAGGAATGGGGAGGTGGCATGATGACATGGGAGCAGCTCCCTATTAGCTGAAACGTGACAGTGCTGGAGGCCATGCAATGCTCTCACTTAATCAGCAGGTGGCGATGCCAAGGCACATTTACCTACGCTGGGTTTTCACAGCGTTTCAACATCAACCATCCTGGTTTCTCTCTTCATACCTGAGCTGGGCTCCCCACCCTCCCTAAGACAAGGATGCAGAAGCAGACAGGTGAGCTCAAAGACCCTGGGGCTATGGGGCTGCCTCTCAGAGCCCCAGCTTTGTGTTTTATTAGCACTGAATTGTTTGACTGTTTGGCTATCACTGAATTATTTCATATCTCTGAGCTTCAGTTTTCTCACCTGTAAAATGGGGATAGTAGTGATGGTTTGTTTAACAGCTGCCTCAACCCAGTGCTGGGCACATGATTAGCACTTGATAAGTGATACCTGTTCGTGTTATAATTGCCCTAATGCCTACAGTTTTCTGCATAGCTCCTGCTCAAGTGCTGGGTTTAGTTCCCTTTCTCCTAAGGGAAGGAGCTGAGAAACTGTTACAGGCAGACCTTGGAGATATTGCAGGTTCAGTTCCAGACCCCCACAATAAAGCAAATACCACAATAAAATGAGTCACACAGATTTCTTAGTTTCCATGCATATGTAAGTTACATTTACACTATACAGTAGTTTATTAATTGTGCAACAGCATTATGTCTAAACAAACAATACACACACTTTAATTAAAAAATACTTTATTGGGCATCCCTGGTGGCGCAGTGGTTGAGAGTCCGCCTGCCGATGCAGGGGACACGGGTTCGTGCCCCTGTCCGGGAAGATCCCCCATGCCGCAGAGCGGCTGGGCCCGTGAGCCATGGCTGCTGAGCCTGCTTGTCCGGAGCCTGTGCTCCGCAATGGGAGAGGCCACAACAGTGAGAGACCCGCGTACCACAAAACAAACAAACAAACAAACAAAAAAACTTTATTGGGACTTCCGTGGTGGCGCAGTGGTTAAGAATCCGCCTGCCAACGCAGGGGACACAGGTTCGAGCCCTGGTCTGGGAAGATCCCACGTGCCATGGAGAAAGTAAGCCCTTGTGCCACAACTACTGAGCCTGCGCTCTAGAGCCCAAGAGCCACAACTGCTGAGCCCGCGAGCCACAACTACTGAAGCCCACGCGCCTAGAGCCCGTGCTCCACAACAAGAGAAGCCACCGCCATGAGGAGCCCACGCACTGCGACGAAGTGTAGCCCCTGCTCGCCGTAACTAAAGCTGGCGTGCAGCAAAGAAACCCAACACAGCCAAAAAATAAATAAAATAAAATAAAATAAAAACTTTATTGATAAAAAATGCCAACCATCATCTGAGCCTCAGCATGTCATGATCTTTTTGCAATACTCACATCAAAGATCACCGATCGGGGACTTCCCTGGCAGTCCGGTGGTTAAGATTGCACTTCCAATGCAGGGGGCGCAGGTTCGATCCCTAGTTGGGAACTAAGATCCCACATGCTTCGCCGAAGTGCAGCCAAAAAATGAAACCCCGAGAAACAAAAAACAGATCACCAATCACAGATGACCATATCAAATATAATAATAATGGAAAAGTTTGAAATATTGTGATAATTACCAGTGTCTTGGTGACACAGAGACATGAAGTGAGCAAAGTCTGTTGGAAAAATGACACCGACAGACTCGCTTGACGCAGGGTTGCCACAAACCTTCCATTTGTAAAGAACACAGTATCTGTGAAGCACAATAGAGCGAGATCTGCCTGTACTAATTTGCTCACCACCAGTTGATAAACACATAGCCATTCTCCCAGTTTCCCTGCTTGAGCTGCACACTGATTGGGGTGGGGTGTCTACTCCTCTCTGCGTGTGGTTCAGGAGTAAATCCTGATTTGTCTAAGTCAGCTATGATGGAGCCATGCCCTTGACTGGGCTGGCGGTGGGCTTGGGGCCCAGTCCTGCCCAATTACATTGGCACATCTCCTGGGGGTAGGGATGATTTTGCTGGGTCTGTGGGAGGCCTGTGGTACTGCTGCGGCCCTCCTCTCCAGGAGGAAGCCCCTGACACAGCTGACCGTGACCTTCGCAGGGCAGGAACAGAAGAATCTGGTCCTTGATGGTGATGTCAAATACGGAATTAACCCACCAAGGGGCGCCCACCCCATAGCTTGGGATTCCTTTTTTTTTCTTTTAAGATTTTTCTTTTTACTATTTTTTATGGTAAAGCAGCATACAACCTGAGATCTACCCTCTTAAAAAATCTTTATGTGTACAGTACAGAGTTGTTAATAGATACAGAAAATGTGATCTATACATACAATGGGATTCCTTTTTTTTTTTTTTTTTTTTTTTTTGGCGGTGTGTGGGCCTCTCACTGTTGTGGCCTCTCCCGTTGCGGAGCACAGGCTCCGGACGCACAGGCCCAGCGGCCATGGCTCACGGGCCCAGCCGCTCTGCGGCATGTGGGATCCTCCCAGACCGGGGCACGAACCCGTTTCCCCTGCATCGGCAGGCGGACTCTCAACCACTGCGCCACCAGGGAAGCCCTGGGATTCCTTTTTAGAAGGTAAAATAGAGTCTTGTTGCTTAAATAATTTTTCAGTCAGCAGGAAGTACTCCCATACACACACTTTTCTAGAGCAGCATTGCTCAAAGTACAATTCTTCTTGTTTTAACACATGACTTTTGGGGGGATAAAATACACATAAAAATCAACATTTTAACCATTTTTAAGTGTACAATTCAGTGGCATCAAGTATATTCATAATATTGTACAACCATCTCAAAGTGTGATTTTTTTTTCTGTTTCAACTTTTTAATGTAAAAAAATCAGGTCATGGAAATATAAATCATCATCATCATCATTCTGCAGCACACATTACACTGTGGGTATGGATATTTCCATGTATTATTGGCAAGAGGAACCACAAGAAAACAAAATAACTATTCAAACACTCCTTTCCCCAGGCAGGTTGGCAGTCAGCTGTGGCCCACATTCACAAGAGAATTCCAAAAGAATGCTGTTCCGGGCGGTACGGCAGGGGCATGGATTAACGTGGTTGTTTTAACTCTGATCTTTCAGCACTCGGGCTGGTTTCCTTTCCCACGGCTGAACTTCTGAAGACAGGCCTCACCACGTGCAAATGGCACACTTTCTAGAAAACAGGTGGTGTATGAGACCCTTGCTTTTAGGATCAAAATGTAATTCTTGGATCATGACAATAGCTGGGGAAGGGATGTCAGAGGTTCTTCCCTAGCTCCCTCTGGGGTGTGAGGCCCAAAAACACATCTCTGTGACAAGTTCCCCCTGCTGGATCTGACGTCACCACAGCTGGAAAACCACCTGGGCCAGTGTGGTGGAGCTCACCCCATCCAAATTCCTCCGTTTATATGGAGGGCTGAGGCCCAGAGATGGAGAGGTCACGCCCAAATGAGGTAAGTGGCAGAGCCAGTGTCTCTAGTGAGAGCAGCTGGTGGCCTCAGCATGTGGAGGTGGAAACAGAAGCAGCAAAGAAGACTTGGCCAGCACCTGCTTAGCGCTTACTGAACATCTACTGTCCTGTGTGACTTCCCCTTGTCCTCAGTGTCTCTAGGAATTACGGGTTATCGCAACTCCACTTTTCAGATGGGGAAACTGAGGCTTAGCGTGGTTGGCCTGTATGGTGTAAGTCAGATCTCACCACCCCAGAGCCCATGCCGGTTCCATTCTGCTGGACTGTCAGATCTGGGCACAGTCCACTGAGATGGGGCCTCAAGCCAGTCCTGTGTTTTCCATGCCTTTCCCAAACATGGGCATCCACTGGCCATGCCTGGATGGCAGAGAGCCTCCACTTCCTAAGTTCAAGGTGACTGGTGGGTGGTGTCGGGCAACTCCCTTCTCTGCTTAACCTTGAGCCTTCCTCGGCTCCCCCTCTCCTTCCACGTGAAGCCACACCGTGAACAAGCCACTGGACCTGGCACGGTCTGGGCCCTGGCCAATTCCACCAAGCACACTAGCCTTTTCTTTAAGTCTCACGGCCAGTGTTTCTGCTGTGCTGTTCCCTCTGCCAGAAGGCTGTTTCCCCTTCTAACTCCTCCTCATCCTTCAGGTCTTGGTGTAAATGCCCCTTCCTATGAGAAGCCCTCCCCCAGCCCCTCTGACTGGGTCAGGTTGCCTGGCCTCAGAACACACTGGATTTTTCCTCCATAGTGTTCACTGCAGTGTTAAAGAAATAATTTAAAAAATTAACATCCTGCCCACACTAGACTGTGAACTTCATGAAAGCCAGGGACCTGGCTATCTGGTTCCTGCTGTGTGTCCCAGCCTCTGCTCTACTGCTTGGTACACAGTGGGTGCTTAATAAATACCTAGAGAGTGGGTGAATGAAACTATGGCAAGTGGGGCACTATGTCCTCATAGTCGGGGGGGAGTGGGGACATGGGCTAGAGGGCCACACCTCTGCTGGAGAGGTTTGCCGCAGAACCTGGACAGTGTGCACGACTGGTTCCTAAAAATTCAGTGCGACCTCTGTTGAGCAGGCACCTGGGATGTTTCCAGACTCCTCTATTGAGTTTCAGGAGTCTTTGTCCCCGAGAAAAGCTTTGCCACTCGTCCTGTCCACCGAGGTGTGCCTCCACTCCACACTCATTGGGACAGTAAAGTTACTGGCCTGGGTCCTGCAGCAAAGCCAGCTGCCAGGGGGCAGAAGGAGTGAGGGACACACCCCGAGAACCACTAGTGGAATTAGAAGGTAGAAGGGACTTTGTTTTTATGGCCTCAGCTTAGCTTATTTATTTTATTTTTTTAAATTTTTTATTGGAGTATAGTTGATTTACAACATTGTGTTAGTTTCAGGTGTACAGCAAAATGAATCAGTTATACATATAGATATATCCACTCTTTTTTAGATTCTATTCCCATATAGGCCATTACAGAGTACTGAGTAGAGTTCCCTGTGCTATACAGCAGGTTCTTATAGTTATCTATTTTATATATAGCAGTGTGTGTATGTCAATCCCAATCTTCCAATTTATCCCTCCCCCCCACCAGAGGGGGGCTTTTGAAATCATCATGCTGGACCTATTCACTCAACACATGGGGAAACTGAGGCTTACAAAGGGAAGTAGAGTCTGGAAACCAGTCAACAAGATTCAGGGCCAGATCCTGGGTACCCTGAGAGGTGGGCATGGGTGCTTTCACTCTACTTCCACCCAGAATTACTGAGAGCTGGGGAGGGCATTTCTAGAACCATCAACATCCTCACCTTCAGCATCCCCATGTGACATATACCGAGTGCCAACCTGTGTCCCAGGTGGATCCTTAAATTCTTAGGTGCCATCTCCTTGAATATTCTCAGTACTTTGAAGGAGGGGCTATTAGGTACCCATTTTACAGATGAGGAAACCGAGGCTCAGATTATGTTCTTTGCCCACGGTCACACAGCTGGATGTGGTAGAGCTACTAATAGCAATGGTACTTTGTTGTGACACTGTCTTTGGTCAGTGACATGGTTGGGTTTCCTTATAGCATTTTTTCCCCTGAGGCTGCCCCTATAGGTAGAAGATGAGGTGGCATTTCTCCCTTTACTCTGTGCTGTTTACATGCCCCAAATACTATGTTCATGCAGCAACTGAAAAAAAGTTCAAATATTTAGCTGTAGTATGCGGTGCTGTTTTCCTGGGATGGCAGGGAGTACGCCTGCTGGTGTGTGTCGCCTTTGCGTTAATTAGGGAGAAGCGGCAGACGGGCCCCGCGAAACAGCAAGGCGGGTTGGCATGGCAGCTCTTCACACCCAGGGGAGTTGGCTCAACAAAGCCAATTTGGCACACTTAATCCTGCTGAAAACCTGGCAGTTGGGGAGGTGACATCACTGGAATCAATTACCCCCACAATTGCCAGTCGTGGGTAGAAATAACTCAAGAAATCGATTCGTAATAACCCTGCCATTCATCGAGGGCTGCCTGCCTGCCAAGTCACCAACTGCCTGATTTACATTAACCCGTTAAACCCCACATCAGCCCTGAGAGGTAGTTTCCATTATTACTATCCTCGTTTTACAGGTGGGATAACTGAGGCTCAGAGAGGGGAAGTGTGGTAGGCTCAGTAATGGCTCTCAAAGAGATCAGGCGCTAATCCCTGGAGGCCCTCAGTGTGACCTGATTTGGAAGAGGGGTCTTTGCAGATGTGATTAAGGACCTTGAGATGGAGAGATCATCCTGGATTATCTGAGTGGGCCCTAAATGCCATCACAGGTGTCATAAGAGAGAGACGGGGGACTTCCCTGGTGGTCCAGAGGTTAAGACTCCGCACTGCCACTGCAGGGGGCATGGGTTCAATCCCTGGTCAGGGAACTAAGATCCCGCAAGCCTTGTGGCACGGCCAAAAGAAAAAAAAAAGAAAGAAAAGGAAAAAAAGAGAGAGAGACTTCACACAGAGGAGAAGGCCATGTGAAGCTAGAGGCAGAGACTGGAGTGTTGCAGCCACAAGCCAAGGGAACCTGGAGGCACCAGAAGCTGGAAGAGGCCTGAGACAGATTCTCCTCTAGAGCCCTCCGAGGGGGTGCAGTGCTACTGACACCTTGATTTTGCCCCAGTGATACAGGTTTCAGCCTCCAGACTGTGGGAGCATAAATTTAGGTTGTTTTAAACCACCAGGTTTGTGATCATTTGTTACAGCAGCCACAGGAAACTCATACAGAAAATGACTTGTCCACGGCCAAATAGCTATAAAGTGGAGGTGTTGGGCTTGAAACATAGTAAGTGCTCAATAAATGTTACCTGTTATTATTATTATGACCAGGTGCACGTGGGGAGGCTGATTTATAGGATGAAATGTCCAAAAGACCATGAACATGGTCTACTTTATCCATCCCAACAGACTCTGTTGGGAAGGAACAGTCTGAGTAACCCGGATTTGATGATTCAGTTTGGGAAGAAGCTATTAACACTGGGTGGAGCGGGTTCAGGAAAATGATGCAACTTTGTAGCATGAACACCTCACGTCCACTGAGTCAATGCCAAGCACTAGGATTAACTCCACTGGCCAAGCTGGTCCCACAAATCGATTTGAGAGCAGGTGTGCAGCCAATGGAGCAAGTGTGATGGCCCACAGAGGTGGCTCCTCTGTGTCTGGCAGTATTTCCCCCAGGACACTTTATTTGTTGTTGATTACAACCTCTGTCCTCTTTGGTTCAGAGTAAACACTCAACACATATGTATTGAGTGTGTGAAGTCTGCCCCATTACAGTAAGCTAAACGTAGGGATTGATGGCCTATAGCTAAAGCCAGCTGACTAAAGGTCTCTGTGGTTCCTCCCCTTTTCCTCCCCTCCCCTCCCCTCCCCTCCCCTTTCCTTCCCTTCCCTTCCCTTCTGTTCTTTAACAATTTGATCCATTAGGTGGGTCCCAGCAAGGTAAACATCAGCAATGGGGGGAGGGGGAGAGGGTACATGTCGGTCCAAAGAGGGGTGTCATAGCCCAAAAGGGATAAGAAGAGTGTCTGAAGGGGGTGAGGGTGGCCCAGCACAGGGGTCCAGAGCTTGCGTGAGTAAGAAGGTCATCCTCATGGAAAGGCAGCTTCGTATGTAGTGTCAGAACTTGAGTGGGGTGTAGAGGGTATCCTTGTTGGGGGGAGGGCAGCATCAACAATAAGAAATGGTTACACAAGGGGAGTTGGTCCAATAAGTGGACACACTGAAAACAGTGAGGATACTAGGTTTCTCACTGTCTGAGCAGGGAGTTACCAGTATGGAAAGACTAGAATTAACCCTGTGGAGTTAGCCTGGAACTGGATCTATTAGGGAGAACTCATGGTTTTCAGTATCGATAAAAGACTATAGAAATAAATATAGATCAATATAGATATAAATGTGTGTGCACACGTGTGTGTATAACTCAGTCCACTGATAGGATCTAGGGGCAGTGACACCCCCCAAACCATAAGCACATCTAGATCTTGGTTTCTAAATACCATTCTCTACTAAAAGGAACCTGGGTTCTACGGAGAAATGGCTGATTTCAGAGCTAGGGCAGAGAAAGTACAAGATGAGCCTGGAATATCTTGTGTCAAACAGTAAGGAAGTGTTTAAAGAATGATGGAGACATGTCAGAAGGACACAGAAGCCAGATTAAAGGGGCTATCATGGGCCAAATCCAGGATACACTGGGCACCCAAATAAATAATGACAGTAATGGATTGTAACCCATGGAATCGAGAGTCTGTACTGATGGAAATAAATAAATGGAAAGTTTGAAGAGAGGTGGAATATTTACCTAGTCTCAGAGTACCTCCCTATGAAATATTTATTAATTTCAAAGAGGAAAAGAAGAAATTCAGAGTGGGAAGCCTGGAAGACACCATCTTATTCAAGTGATTACAATTAACATCATCCATAATTGGACAAATTGAAGTCACCTATCATCTGTTATGATGCAATAAGGACACAGCATCACTTCTGTGATATTTCATGATATACAGAATCCACAACTTGCATCTAATCTATGATGCATGGTCTGAACCTAATTGAGAGGAAACATCGGACAAACCTAAACTGAGGGACATTCCCCAAAGCACCTGTCCTGACTCTTCAAAACAGTCCAGGTCACGAGAGCTAAACAAAGGCTGGGGAATGTTCCAGACTGAAGGAGGCTCAAGAGACAGGACCATTACGTGCAACATGAGATCCTGAACTGGACCCTTTTGCCCTTTGGACAAGTGGCAAAAGTTGATGAGCTCTGAGTATTAGACACATTAAAAATGTATCAGTGTTAGTTTTCTGCATTGATGGATGTATTGCGATTCTGTAGGAGAATATCCTTTTTTGGAGGAAATACACGTTAAAGTATTTAGGGTGATGGGACATTGTGTCAGCAACTTAGGCTCAAATGATTCAGGAACAAAAAGCTATTTGAATTGTACACTTAACTTCTATGTAAGTTTGAGATCGTGTCAAAAGAAAAAAATGTTTTGTGTTTTTAATGCTAATACATAGCATTAAAAAAGTGTTTTAAAATTAGTTGCCAACATCTAAAAATCAAGAGATTTTGCCCTCAACTCTAGGTTTCTGACTTCCCTTGAGAAATCTGAAAAGCTAGCAACTCCGGGAATGAGTTGTGCCACAGTGCCGTTTAGATGGTCTGTGTGATCCCCAGTTCTCCACAGTCCCCTTCACTCCTTATTGTGTAACCCTCAGCCCACAGCATCCATCTATGCTTCCAGCCTGGCCCCTAGGACCAGCCCAACCCCTGTCATAAGCTGTGGGAATCCATAGAGCAGGTACTTAAAACATTTGTTGGATGGATGGGTGGGTAGACGTGTGGATGGACGAACTTTCAAGACATCGCATTAACCCAGAGCAACAACCTATCGCAGCACCTTAAACCCATGTTCCATGGCAAGACAATTCTTCCAGACTTGAATTTTTTATATCAGCCATAATCTCTGGTGGTTTGCCTGCGATGGAGCAAGTTGAGGAATCAGGGCATTGTCTGAGGCTGGAGGTCCCCATGTGGGTTGTGATCTTTCTGTGGAATTAATGGCAGTGTCTGAAATGTAGGTGGGGTTCTGGCACTGGGTCAAAGTGCTGGGAGGGCTGGTGAGGGAGGCTTCAAGGAGATGGTATCTTAGGATGCCTGAGGGGGTGAGGTTGGGTGGGGTGGGAACAAGCCAAAGTTGATGGCTTGGGCTTCCTATTAGTGGGTGAGCTGACTTTATGGGACATGTCAGGGTTTGGGTCATGGGTGAAAAGTGATGATAGCCTTGTCTCCCCCAGAACCTCTCATTTCCTGACTGTACGTGGGTCGTGTCCTTGGTTTGGAACAGCCTCTCCTCCCATTTGCCCTCTGAAAGATTAAACTGAAAATATTGAATAAGGTCTGGCAATTATTTTTCTGACACCGGTGATTTCTCATTGCCCTTAGGATAAAATCCAAACTATACCACCCTCTACCTAACCCAACAAGCCCCTGCTCACCTCCCTGAGCTCAATTCCTATCCCTCCACTCCTCTGCCTCTTCCTCTCACTTGCTCCCCTCCCATTCCCTCCCCCGTTCCCCCTGGCTGCTTGCACACACCAAGCTTTTTGCCACCTTAAGGCTTTTGCACATGTCCCAGCCACTCTGGCTGTCTCCTACTTCTCCCTCAGGTCTTGGATCAAATGTCACCACTTCATAGGTACTTACTGCCCCTAACTCCCTACATCCTATCCCAGTCATGTCCTCAGTCATCCCCTGGCACTCCACCTTGTTTTATTTTCTTCATTTACACTTAGTATTTGAAGTTGTCTTATTTGTGTATTGTGTTATAATGTATTGTATTGTGTTGGGTTGTATTGTCTCCCCAACTAGAATGTCAGCCTCACAGGAGCAGGGATTTTGCTGTACTTTTCATCACTTTATCCTCAATGCCTAGCACCGTGCATGGCACATAGTGGGGGCACAGTTAATTATTTATTCTGGAATGAATGAGAAGCTCTCAACAACTGTGTGCTAGATTTTAGGACACAAGCATCTAGGTGGGTTGTGGCTGAGGAGAACTGTGCTCCACGTTGTGACAGGCATGTACTCTGAGCTATTGGGCTGAGCTCAGGTTTGAAGAAACAAGCACCAGTCAAGTGTTGATTGAGTTGGATTGTAAACTGGGCTGAATCCATCAGGTAATATCAGACTGTTGAAGTCAGACTCGACCCCAGATTTCAGGTAACAGGAGTCCTAGTTAGGCATGGCTGAGTTAACCTGAGCAGTGAGTGTCCAACAGGCATAGGATTACTCACAGAGAAGAATCATGTGTCCCCAGTGGGTGTAGCCAAAGAGAACTGTTACCACAGCAGTGTCCAAAAAGTCACTGGGGGCTGTTGGTCACTGGGGGCTGTTTGCGGGGAAACAGATGTCCTCAGGGACGCTGGCTGGATTGGGCTGTAACCTGGGCTGGTGGATGGGTTGTGAGTTGTGACCTCGCCCATGAGGCGAGGACCCGGCCCGAGCCAGCCCGCCTGGTTGTGGGGGGTGCCATGCCGGGGGCGGCAGGTAACACACCTGAGGACGGGTCACCTGGGAGCGGCTCACCTGGGCGTACCTGGATCCACGAGTCGGCGCGCTTTCGCGCCGGGCGCGCTAGCCCCCCCCCCCCTCGGCCAATGGTGACGCGGAGGCCCGCGGCCGTGGGCGACGATTGGGCGCGGGCGGACGGGCGGGGCGGGGCGTCCGGCAGCTTAGGCGCTCTGCCGGCGGGCGGCGCTGAGCGCTCGTGTAGGCGGGCGCGGCGCGGGCGGAAGTGGCGACGCTGGCGTCCCTTGAGCCTGCGGCGGGCGGCAGTGACGGCCCCGGAGCTGACGGCGGCGGCCCGGGGGGCGGCGTGGACGCCCGCGGCGCCGGCTGGGGCATCACCAAGGGCCTCGACCCCGAAATGGCGCTGCTGGCGGAGCACCTGCTGAAGCCGCTGCCCGCGGACAAGCAGATCGAGACGGGGCCCTTCCTGGAGGCGGTGTCCCACCTGCCGCCCTTCTTCGGTGAGCCGGGGTGAAGAGGGGAGATGGCCCGCAGCCCTGACCCAGAGCGCACCCGCATCCTCCTTCTCCCGAGCACCCCCCAACCATCCCTCAACTAGACACCGCAAATCCTAATTCCCCACGCACCCGAGATCCCCTTTTTCTCCAAGCACCCCAAATTTTCCCTATCCCGTCCCGCTCCCAAATCTTCTTTCCCCCGAACATGTCACATCCTTCATCTCTTCCCAGACATCCCCAAATCCTCCATCTCCCTCAGACTCTCCCAACCCTCTGTCTCCCCAGACACCTCACATGCCAACATGTCCTTCAGATGCTCGCAGTTCTCCGCCCCCTTGTGCACCCCAGTCTGCCATCTCCCCACAAACACCCCTACTCTTCCAAATCCCCAATCCTCCATCTCCCCGAAAACATCTCTCACCCTGTCATCCCCCTCTTCCCTTTCAGAGTGGCTCTCAACTCCCTCCCCTTAAAATGAATTCCCCCCCCATTTCATAAACCCCCTTTTCTGTAAACTCTCCCAGCCTCTCCCTCATGGGACCTTGTGAACACTTCTTTCCTTAGAATTCCCTCATTCCAGATCAGAGACACCACCCACCACCCCCACTCCAAGGGCAGGAAGCCTGGCAGGGTGAGGAGGGGCCTTTTGGAGGGAGTCGCAAAACTCTGGGGCCCCTTCCTAGGGAGAACCACCTAAAGCTTTCCCTCCATTTAGAACAGGGGTCAGGACAGGGGGGCTGCTATGTGGGGTGACATCAGACATGGAGTGCTTGGGATGGGGTCCAAAAGGAAAAGACCCCTCCTCCATATGTCATGCCCTGGGAGGTCATAGGAGCACTGAGCTGGTTGCAGACCTTCCTTTCTCCCACCCCTCAGCCCAGCCCACACCCTGGATGGAAAATGGGAAACAGAAGACAGTACCATCGGCCCCTGCCCTTTGCTTTGCTGGTCCTGAGTAAAGGGTGCAACCTGAGCTCTGCTTTTTCCTCTTCTATGTGGGCTTGCCCAGCGCCCCGCCCTGCTGTTTCATTTGGTGGCCTTGCAGGAAGAGACCAGTCCGGCAGGCAGAGTCTAGCTGAAACCCGCAAACTGACAGAACCTTCACACTGACTTGGACTGAAGGGAAGTGGCACCCGGGGCAGTCACTCCCTTTCCCCCCAGTGGGTGACCAGAGCTCACGGTGGGCAGTAGTCCCTGAAGTGCCGTGGGCTCTGGGGTGGTTGTGACTACGTGGAGTCGTGTGCCCGCTCTCCTCCTCCACCTCTTGAGCCTCAGCATCCCCGTCTGTGAAATGGGCATGCTGATCTCCTAGGCTAGCGGCAAAGAGTAAATGAGGTGGTGTGTGTAAAGTTCTGAGGCCTTAAGTGCCAAATAGATCTTAGCTGTTGGCAGGGGGAGGTGTGTGGTTGTTATTACAAGTTCCTGGATTCAGTTTTGGTTCCTTCATAGAGTGGATGATTGGTTAATGAGTAGTATTTGAGTGAGTGCCATTGGCTGGTTTGTACGATTCTCAGACCTGGCTCTTTTACATCCACTGTTACATCCCTGGTACCCAGAACAGTGCCTGGCACACAGTAGGTGCTCAGTCAGAACTTGTTAAATGTATAAAACATTCTTATTTTCTGTATCTCAGTGTTGAGATAACACTGACTCTCCAGGCAGGAGCTTGGGAGCTATCTGGTTTGAGCATTGAGGAGTTGTTGATTTTTGTGACAGGTTTTTCCCCGCTCCTTGGTTCTATGAGCATTTGCCCTGAACAAGGATTCAGAATCTGTTTAAGCTAGTCATTCTCAACTGAGGGTGGTTTCGCCTCCTCAGGGGACATCTGGCAATATCTAGAGACATTTTTGGTTGTCACAACCTGGGGGGGGCGGGCGGGATGGTGAGGGGCACGGGGAGATGCTACTGGCACCTAGTGGGCAAAACATCCTCCAGTGCACACACAGCCCTCACCACAAAGAACTGATGCAACCCCAAATGTTAGCTGGATCTCAAGGTGGAGAGACCCCGAGTTAAGCTCTGTGGCCCTTTCCTCCCTCATCTTCAGCAAGGTTGCCCACCAGTTCTGCATTTGGGGGCTCCTTCCTTTGATGCGATTATCGTGCCGGTTTTAGAGGAAAGGGGGGTGGTGGCGGCTGGAGCTGGCGGTGATGTGGTGCCCCTGCTGGAGAGCTCCCCCCGCTCCTTTCCCTGATCTCAAAAGACCCTTGTCTTTGCTGCGAGCCGGCTGCTGTGGGCCGTCACATCTGTTGACAGAAGCACCATTTATACAGAGGCCTCAGTGGGTTGGCCCACAGAGGATAATTCTTAGCACTATTCAAAAAAACGTGATGATCCATTTTGAAGCATGAGGCTCTTCCTGGGGGAGAGTTCCTCCTGAGGGTTTAAGGTTTAGGAGGATGGCCCCACCAGTGGCTTTTCTCTGGCACTCAAGGGTCGATGGAGATCCGCCGTCAGCTGACACACGGGCTTTGTCTAGGTCTTGGGAACGTCTGGTCCCCTGGATGATCTGGGTGGTGTGTTTCTGGAATGGAGCAGGCCTGGGATTATGGACACAAGAAGTCTGAAAGGCATTCGGTGCCGGTTTCCTCCAAATCAGGGTTTCTCCACCGTGACACTGCTGACATTTGGGGCTGGGCTATTCTTTGGGGTGGGGGTCTGTCCTGTGCTTTGTAGGACATTTAGTGGTATCTCTGGCCTCTCTCTACCAGATGCCAGTAGCACCCCATCTCCCCAAGTTGTAACAACCAAAAATATCTGCAGGGAGACCGAGTTACCCTTGGTTGAGAGCTACCGCTCTTGGTATAAATAGGGCAGAGGGCTAAAAGCTGTGTTTTTAAAAAGTATTTTAATTCTGCAAGGAAGATCTGTTTCTCAAAGGAAAATTGAGCAAAAAGAAATGATAAATTAAAAATCTCCCTGCCATTTATTGAGCATTTACTGTGTGCTAAGCATTCTATGTAGACTAATTCATTTAATCCTCTCACAACCTTCTGAGGCAGAGTTTGTTGTTTTTGTTGTTATTGTTATTTGAGAGAGAATCAATGCTGACATTTCAGAGTATTTTCATTCCAGACCCATTTATATCTTTATCTATGTTTAAGGGGAAATGTATAAGCTGCTTTTTCACACCCAACAATATAACATAACCACCTTTACCCATCAATCAGCATTTTTCATAGCTGCCTAGAACTTCATTGTTTGAATGTGGACATAATTTACTTAACCAATCCCCTGCTGTTGGACATTTACATTGCTTCCTTTTTGTTTTTTTGCTCTTGTAAACTGTGCTACAGTGAACATTCTTGTATATATTTCTTTGCATACTTCTTTGGTTGGTTCTAAATTTAGAAGGGAAATTGCTGGGTCGAAGGGTGTGAAGGCTTTTAACCTGTTAGCACAGGTTAAATCATTTCTTAAACCATCATCGGTGGTGGTTTGGGACAGAATTGTTTGGGCTTGATGAATGCTGATTCTTTGGGCTGCAGGTCAGATGTAGCTCAGAACATCTGCATCCTGGACTAACTCTTCCATATCTCCAGCCTGAGTCTCCCGAGCTGTATAGGTTTTGCTATGTCCACTTAGAGGTCAGCCCTTTGTGCATCTTCTTTCTCTACCTTGACCCAGTAATTGGATCTCACCTCTGACTGATCAGTTTGCAGCTGACTTCTGTGAGGCCCTGCTCTCTAATCTTTTATGGTCAATTATGCAGCTGTTCTAGAGCATTTGCAATTGGAGGATGGGGGGGTGGGTGGAAGGAGGGGGAGGGAGAGGCTTAATCATTTAGTCTTGTCACTCCCTGCCTAGAAGCCTCAGTGGCCCCCTGTTACCCCACCTTGATATCTGTGCTGTAACCTTTCTGAATGGCTTGCAGCCCTACAGAGGGTACCATGCCATCATCTGCCTCTGGCACTTTACCCGCGTCAGTTTCTCTGCCTGCGGTACCACTCCTCTCTGGCCCACCACCTTCCTTTCACCTGGCTGGGTTCCACTTATCCTTAAGGAATCAGCTTAGGGGTCACCTCATCTGGAACATCTTTCTGACTCCCATGGAATCTACCCCATTCTGACACTTTGAGTTATTTCAGTGCACTTGGTGAGCTAGTGATGTTTGTCGAGTGAATGCTTTTGGTTCCATTCCCATTTTTCTGGGTTCTTCTAAAAGTGTTTTGCTTTCTTCTCTCTTTCTAAGTTAAAATATAGAATCAAATTGAGATACATAACTCATATCCTGTACCCATGGCAGACGTTAATAATCAATCACGATACTGTTTTTTTCCCCTTTAAGTCTAAACACAGCCTCGGCCACTCCGAGGTCCATTAGAATTGATGCATGAGGTGACACCTGCTTGCTCTCACTGTTTAGGGAGCAACCAAAGATGCAGTAGCTGAAAGTAATGATTTCTACCTCTTGGTTCTTGAGATCCAGATTCCGGAGGTGATTTTACTTCCTTCAGGCTTCTTAGCTTAATTAAATGGATGTCCATAGAATTGAGCCTTACAGATATCTGACACTCACGAAACAGTCCTAGAGTAGCCCCAGAAAGAGTGGTTTTGCATCACTTTGGTTCAATGCTAGTTCTATTTGGCTGGGGGGGCGGTGCGGGGGAATGGCAGGCCCAGAGGCACAGAATTATCTTGTTTTACAGCCAAAGAAACCAAGGCCAGAAAGGTTAGGTGACTTGCCCAAGGTCACACAGCCAGCAATTGACCACAGAGCCAGACTAGAACTCAGGCCTCTGGACTCCTTATGCAGTGCTTTTGCTGTTGTGCCTGCCTGCTTTCCTGGCTTCCTGTCTGGTCAGTGGAGCCAGCCTGTTTGGCCACCGAAGTCCAGGAGCTCTGCTGGCTCCATTGTGGCTTATCCAAGACGCTGGGAACCCCAGACCAGCTATGCAGGTTTCCTTGGAGCCGCGTGCCTCATAGTCATCTTGCCAAGCTGGGACCATATCTCTTGCCTATTTGAACGCAGATTTGATAGCTGGGGCATGGAAGTCATCCAGTGGGGAGGCCCCAGACAGCTCAGTTTTTCCTTTAATTGGGACATTGAGTTAACCGCCTGGGGACCAGCCCCACCCACACCCCCTTGGCCTCTAAGAGGTTGTTCCTACCATTGCAACAAGCACCTTTCAGGACTTGGGACCACAATTTTTTGGGTTTTTGTTTTTTAAGTTGATACAAATATGTTTATTTTTGGTTTTGTATAGAATATCCCAAGAAAGAGAAACAGGAAACTGTGTTAACCCTCGTCCAATAGCAGGTTAGTTATCATTTTGGTTGAGTGTCTGTTGAGAGCTGGATGCTGTAGGAACCGGAAGTAGACCGCTTCTAGGAGGAGGAAACAATGTACTTTGCAGAGGGCCGTGGATAAGTCACTTTCAGCGATGGGTTTTGCAAGTTTGAACCGGCCTGCAGACTCCTCTCGTCCATTGGAAGTGTGTTTGCAAGTAGTGAGTGAGGATTCATTAGCCTTGAGGAGCACCTACTGCGTGCTGGTGAGACATACTCATGAGCTCACCTGGCCCCAGTTAGAGCCAAGTAACACCTGTATAGAGGGCTGCCGCTGGCCCTGTTGTCTTATCCCGTCTGTCTGTGTAACAGCCCATGAGCTGGCTGCTTTGGAGGCTTAGAGGGAAGAAGTTGCTTTGAACCTGGTTTTGTTGTCCACTGAAGTCCATGAATCGAAGTCTCTAGATAGATGGATATTGGCATCAAGCAGCCAGCCTGAGCTTGAGTGCTGCTTCCATGGTGCCCCAGCTGTGTGTCCATGCCCTAGTGCTTCCCCTCTCTGAGCCTGCAGCCCCAACTGTACAAGGGGGAAGGTGGGCCTCCCAGGAGGGCCGATGGAGGCAGCCTCCCCCAGATGACGTTGGCACCCAATGCCCAGAATCACTCCATCTTTTTGCACAGGTGGGACAGACATCCTCAGACCTTTAGAATCTGCACTTCTTGCCACACAGCCCTTGGGAAACAAGGTTCTTGCAGAAACAAGCTGCCTCTGGCTCTTGGTGACCAGCTGCCAGGGCTTGAGGCCAGCTGAGCTGCCTGGCTACTGAAGCAATTCTCACTTATAACATCCAAAGGCCAGTGCAGAGCATGGACAAATGGTGCCCACCTGCTCTGTTCCCCCAGTGATAAGGTTGAAATACTCTTGATCCTCAGGGTTCAGAAAAGTCCGGCCCTGAGGTCAGGGACTGAGGTCTGGCCTCTGCTCCTGGAGGGAAGAGGATGGAGAAGAAAGAGGGAAAAGACCCGAATGTCCACTCTGTCATCTGCTGGCTCATCCAGCCCCCGTTTCATTCCTCATCTGTGGGGTGTCTGTCACATAGGGCTTCTTGGAGGAACAGTGCCCCATTGTGAATCGCCTCCCAGGCCCCAGCAATGTGCCTGGCAGAGCGTAGGTGCCCAGCCAACATGGGACTTGAAAGGGAATGAAAAGAATGCGTGCCAAAGGGCTTTGTAAAGTATAATGCGTGACCCCATCATAGCTAGCATAACCCCTGTTTTGAGTGACTCCCATGTGCCAAGCATCGAACTAGCCTATATCTCATTTCCAGCCCTTATCATGACCTTATGAATTAGGAGGAATTGGTGTCATTTTACAGAAGAGGAGACCAAGGTTCAGAGTGGTGGAGGGATTTAACCAGGTCACACAGCTAGTAAGGGCTTTGTAGGGGGCCAGCCCTGCCACAGGTCTTCCAGAGCAGCAAGGGCCTTTTTGAGCTGTTTGTCAGGGAGGGGAAATGATAGGAAGTAAGTTCCCATCTGGCAGTGTGCTTATTTCAATGAGCTTATTAGAATGGAAATGTAGGTTGCATTGTTTCAGTTTTAAAATGGCCTGGATGGATGTTAACTCCTTGTGTTACATTCTTACAGAGTTACTTGTAACAGGGTTTTTTAAAAAAATTATTACAGTGTTAACTGTATCTGAGCTTTTAGAAGTCATTAAAACGGGGGTTTCCCTGGTGGCACAGTGGTTAAGAATCCGCCTGCCAATGCAGGGGACATGGGTTCGAGCCCTGGTCCGGGAAGATTCCCACATGCCGCGGAGCAACTAAGCCTGTGCACCACAACTACTGAGCCTGCGCTCTAGAGCCCGTGAGCCACAACTACTGAAGCCCGCGCGCCTAGAGCCTGTGCTCTGCAACAAGAGAAGCCACCACAATGAGAAGCCTGCGCCCTGCAACAAAGAGTAGCCCCTGCTCACTGCAACTAGAGAAAGCCCGCGTGCAGCAGCGAAGACCCAATGCAACCAAAAATTAAATGAATAAATAAATAAATTTAAAAAAAAAAGTCATTACAACGGATCGGCCCTCTCCAGGGTCCTGTAAGACCTCTGCTTTCTGTCCCCGCAGTTCCGCAGTCAGCTCACACTTCCCCTGGCTCAGAAATGATTCCTTTTCTGCACTGCTGTTCCCCCGAGTTCCTTTCTCCACTCCCTTCTGAGATCTCAGACATTAATGGTCAGGAATACGTGGTCCTTATTTATAACTGAAGGGCTCCTGTTAATTTTACCCGTATCCATCAACTGATAACACCTTCTTTCCCTACCTCTCTCTCCTCCCTCCCTTCCTCTCTTTCTCTTTTGATTTCTTAATCATTGGAATCACTCTTTTCTGGATTTCTTCTCTAAAGAATGATGATATAATGTATAATAATAGTTATTATAATCATAATCATAAAGAATACTTTTTTAAAAATTTAGCCAGAAACTATGAGGTGAGGCCTGTTATTAGCCTCATTTTACAAATGCGGAAACCGGCTCAGAGAGTTTAACTAAATTCTCCCAGGCCACACAGCAAGTAAGAGAAATCATTTTCCCATCTGCATTCCTGATTGAAGGCTGGTTTTTGCCAAAGGGGTCAATTTTGGATAAAGAGAGTCGGCATGTCATGGGGGTGATTTTTTATTATTATTTTTTGCAGTACGCGGGTCTCTCACTGTTGTGGCCTCTCCCATTGCGGAGCACAGGCTCTGGATGCGCAGGCTCAGCGGCCATGGCTCACGGGCCCAGCCGCTCCGCAGCATGTGGGATCTTCCTGGACCGGGACACGAACCCATGTCCCCTGCATCGGCAGACGGACTCTCAACAACTGTGCCACCAGGGAAGCCCCCATGGGGGTGATTTTTAAAAGCATCATTTTGTAAACATTCTTTTCTCTTAGATATTAGGATAGTAGAATTTAGAATGGGAACTAGTTTTAGGAAGGTGGGCATTCTCAGGGCTCTTATGCTTCAAAATAGGCCTTATTGCAGACGGACACACACACACACACACACACACACACACACACACACGATTCATCTCCATCACACACACACACACACACACACGATTCATCTCCATCACACACACACACACACACACACACACACACACACACACACACACACACACACACACACACACACACACACACACACACACACACACACACACACACACACACGATTCATCTCCATCAGCTGTGATTTGAGTGCCTCGCATTATGATCCTTGTAACCCAGGATCTGTGAAGTTAATCTGCCCCATGTGTTTAACAACGAAACCTTACTATCCAGCTATTGACAAAAAAAAATTTGAATTTGAAATAGAACCTCCCCAAACCAGGCTCCTAGAGTCATGACACAGGTTCTTCCTTTTTCAAATAAGTATTTATGGGTTGGGTCTGGTATTCCCACACTGAATCATACAGGCTGAAAGTGAAGCTGAGCGTCTTAAAAATGGAATGCTTTTTGTTCTTGAAGGAAAATTATTCCTGAGATGAAATGAGAGGGCGGGGCCAGGGCGGGGGCGATTCTCTCACCCTCTTGCCTGATGTTGGGAACATCACCTGTTGGAAGATATGGTTGTCTGAAGAGGTAGGCATTGAGGGGCAGCTCGGATGGAAATTTCCAGATATGTGCTGGAGGCTTGCTCAGAGCATGATGGCAGGTGCTTTCTAACTACACTGAGGCCAGAAAAAGAGGAAGTGAATGTGATTCTGTGTGGCATATGGTGACTGCTGGCTTACGGGGAATTCTGCTGTCTGGGCAATCTCAACCATCTGAACTATGACAGAGACCCAGGCAGAACTGTCACAGAGGTCATGCACAGAATGCTTGCTTGGTGCCTGTTTCCTCTTATTTTGCAGGCAATGGTGACAACGTTGGCTATTTGTTTTCCAAGTATCTAGCAGAATCAAAGCACTGCAGAGAAAACAAGAGGAGTTTTTTAAAAAACTACACAAAGCTGTCCTAAATCCCTGAAAACATACCATGTAGAGCCATTTAGAGAAGAGTTGAGGGGCCCTGTGACGTCACTGGGTCACACCTTTATCGTAATTCCTGTTTTTGATGATGGCCCTGTTTAGAAAACTGCAAATGGCTTGCTGTACAAAGGCAGGGACGTTTGAGTTACATTTTGAGAAGTTCCATCCAGAATGGCTGAATGTGAAAGTTGGTATATTCATAAAATTTGGTAGATGGAAAATATTTCACTGCTTTATTTTCTTTTTATTATTGAGATTAAATGTCTTTTCCTTTCTTCTTTTAATTGTCCATTTTTCTATAAGGTGGTTGTTGTTTTTTCTTATTGATTTGTTAGAGCTCTTTACATATTAGGGATGATAGTCTTTGGTCTATGATATTTGTTACACAGGTCATCCCCTCCCCCAATCAGTATGCTCTTTGGCTTAGATTGGTGATGGGATTTCCCCCCACCCCGACCCCATCCCATATAGAAGGTTTCTGGGTTTTGTAATCAGACTTATTGGTCTTTTCCTTATGCCTTTTGGGTTGAGTAGCATGGTTAGAAAAGTCTTCTAAATAGAAGGGGCCATTTGCCAACATGTTCCAGGTAACCAAGGCTTGACTGTGTTTGGAATCCGTGCCCATTAGAGTTGGTTCCATGAAGTGAGATGGTGAAATTGTATCTGATTTTTCTTTTGTTTTTGAGACAACTTCCTTTGATGAATGAGAAAAGCACCTGACCACCCGGCCCCCCCCGCCCCCTGCCCTTCCCTTCTGGCAGGTTCTGGGTGTCATTCTAAAGAGCCTGTTGGCTGACAACAATGAAAAACAAGTTTGGGTTAACTGCAAAACAGGTAAAGCAAGGTAATAATTTTGAGGCAGGGCTGCATTCTGTAGGAAAGGTAAAGCTGGATAACCCTCCAGAAGCATGTCGCGTCATATCCAGAGCAGCGGCCAGTTTGAGTTTCAAGGCTTAGGCCACGGTGTGCTTGGGGGTTAAAATCATTTCAGGGTTTTCCCGTCAGAGTCCTTTCGCTTTTGTTGAGTTCACACACACAGATAGAAATGTCCTAGAAAGAAAGGCTAGAGGGGGTGGTGGCACCAGCCTTGGCTAATTGTGTCTGTGTGCCTGACTCTCGCTGTGTGACCCTGGGCCAGTCACTTGGCTCTTCTAGGCCTGGAGGCCTCGGGCTGCGCCAAAGCAAACATAAGCCCAGGGCCTTCCATGAGGCTTGTTGAAGCTGGCTTCAGCTTACCTGGAGCGCCTCCTGTTTGCCCAGCACTTCAGGGCTCTGGAAAGGGAGGGGCCTGAGCCCAGCGTGGTTCAGGCACTTGTCCAGACACCAGAGCTGAGAGCCGAACCCAGGACTGGGGCTCTGGAGCACAACCATGTTCCTGCCCTAATCACAGGCGGCCCACCCCCAGATGCTGCCAGCCTGACTCCTGTGTGCCCATCTACGTGTACACAGTGATGCCTTTCCTGCCGGCAATTGCCCCCTCGTCCCGGCCCCATGCAGCGGGGAAGTGGATTCTGAGGTCGGTCGGCCTCACCACCTCCCTCTGCTGGGGTCCATCTCCCAGCCCTCGACTCTCCCCTCTCTTGCTTCTGCTCTACAATTGGCTCCAGAAGTCCATCCAGACCCCACATCCTACCCTACAGTAGAGCAGAAGCTCTGTCCCTGCATGGTAGCCACGACGCACAAGAACAACTGCCTTGGGGCCCGGCTCCTGCCGACCACGGCAGCCTCATGACCCGAGTGACATGCTGTCGGGAGAAGGCGAAACAAAAAGCCTTTCTCCCCGCCATCGCGGGGTGGGGCGGGCACTCAGAACCACACAAGAGCCGTTTCTAGAGCCAGGGCAGCTGAATAACATTCTGTGCATGTCTAAAATGCATGCCCAGTGACCTGAGTCGCTGGGAAAAGCTAGGAAGCCACCCACGCGTGGTTGATGATGATCTGTCACCAAGCCCTGCTTCCGCATCTCCAACGTGGGATGGCTATACTCGAACATCAGCCAGTGGTGGGAATCAAATCACGGCCAGGCTCAGGGCCCTCACTTGGCACATATGGCGCCTGCCCCATCACAGCAACTCTACAGGGGTGGTCCCTTTCCAGGCCGGGAAACTGAGGCCAAAGCCCCTTCCCATAGCCTCTGCTATGTTAGTCGCTTGGGTCCTTAGACCCGGTGCATTGGGTCAATCTTCACTATAAGAAAGTGGCTAGAAAAAGAACCTGGCAGGAAATGTGCCTCTAGATTCACGTTTCCTATTATCTGCCCCCTCATTCATGCTGGGGTCCAGCTCCGTGCCAGGGGCTGGGGGCACAGAGGCGGACTGAGGCCCCCTGGTCTCTGCCCTCTCTGAGCTCAAGTCCATGGCAGGGATGGGTGGAAAACAGAGTTACACGTGGAACCACAATCATGGTAGCAGTGCAGTGGACTTGGAGAAAAAGTGGAAGAAGAAGTATGACTTTTATGAGCAGAAAAAAGTGTCTGACATTCTTGTTCTTTTTTTTTTTTTTTTTTGGCTGTGCCGCATGGCATGTGGGATTTTAGTTCCCCTACCAGGGATTGAACCCGTGCCCCTGCAGTGGAAGCGCAGAGTCTTAACTGCTGGACCACCAGGGAAGTCCCAAGTCTGACATTCTTTTCCAACTTTATATATGAAAAATTTAAAACATACAGCAACCCTGTTTGGGAAAAGCATCTTAGGAACTTGTGTAGAAATCAGCGATTTTTAGAAGATGGCTGCTGTCATCTGCCGGTGCTGGCCTTCAGCTGCGACATTTCCAGCCTCCAGCCAACCCTGCTCACTTCAGACTGGCCCCCACAATCTGAATTGGTTCTGGCCAGTCCATCCTGTTACTGAAGGCAGTGGTTTGTGTATACTGACAGACTCTCTCGGTTTGTCTCAAGTCTGAAGTCAAGGGGAGATTTTGTCAGCAACCAAAGACCTCTGTTCAGTCTTGAATGGCTTGGCAGGTTTGTCTTCCAATTCCAGGGCTTGTTCCTATACTTGGTGCTCCTAAGGGTATAGTCATACCCCTTCAATTGTCTAGTTGGTGAATATATGGTGCAGTGTTAAATACATCGCAGCCTTAAAGCTGTTTGCCCGTTTTGTCTTTAAAACTCTGAACAAATGGCTAGCGAACTCTTGGTGAAATGTAAATGTTAATAAAATAGTATACCCATAAAAAAAAAATAATAAAATGTATAGCAAAATTGAAAGAATTTTATGGTGAATATTCATGAATCTGCCACCTAGACCCTACCATTAATACCTGACCATACTTGTCTATCCACCTCTGCATCCATCCATCAATCCACCTCATGTCTTTGGACAACATACATTTTGAAAGATGTGGAGGTGAAGCCATTGGCCATCCCTTTGGAATTGTGTTTGTTTGTTTGTTTTTTGACTGCGCTAGGTCTTCGTTGCTGCCTGCGGGCTTTCTCTAGTTGCGGCGAGCGGGGGCTACTCTTCGTTGCGGTGCGCGGGCTTCTCATTGTGGTGGCTTCTCTTGTTGCACAGCACGGGCTCTAGGTGCGCTGGCTTTAGTAGTTGTGGCGTGTGGGCTCTAGAGTGCAGCCTCAGTAGTTGTGGTGCACGGACTTAGCTGCTCTGCAGCATCTGGGATCTTCCCAGGCCAGGGTTTGAACCCGTGTCCCCTGCATTGGCAGGTGGATTCTTAACCACTGCACCATCAGGGAAGTCCCCCTTTGGGAGGGTTTCGCCAGTCCCTATGCTGCCCATTCGTGGCACCTGCCCGGCTCCTGTGAGGCTCGGAATTGGTGACCCTTGGTTGCACAGTCAGGAGGGGAAGAGTCCCCAGTGGTGGAGAGTCCTGGCTGTCTTGCATTATTTTTTTTTTATTTATTTGTTTTTTGGCCACGCTGCTTGGCTTGCGGGATCTTTGTTCCCTGACCAGGGATTGAACCCTTACCCTGAGCAGGGAAAGCGCTGAGCCCTAACCACTGGACCGCCAGGAATTCCCTGCACTCTTACTTTAAGTCTGGAATGCCTTGTCCTTTGGGGGAGTCGGTGATAAATGTCCCAGGAGAGAACATGTTGCAGGGCTAGCAAATTGCACAGCCTCCTAGATTGGCCTTGCAGGATGAGGTCAGCGATACATCAGGGAAGATGAAAGGGTGGGTGGAATCATTACCTTATTAATGCCCTTGGCAGGTCCACCTGGGAGTCCAGAGCGCCCAGGATCAGGTGGGACAGGCAGCCTGCATCCCCCCACCCAGCACCTCGGAGCAGCTCCTGTGGCCACCACGGGGGAGGTCCAGCCTAGCCCTGTGGTGGGAGATGTGCTCCCACAGGCGTGAGAGAGAGGCCGGTAACTAAGAGCAGTGGGCTCACATCTCGGCCCGAGGATTCTGTGCCCGGAAGCCTGCAGCAGGGCAAGGCAGCCACCCCGGGCCCCATGAGGGCCTCAGTCGGGACATAGGAGAGTAGAGGTGGCAGGGGGCACAGGCCCAGTGTTCCCACTCAGCGGAGGTCCTGAAGGACCTGGTGCCTTCCGAACCTGGGTGACATTTGCTGGACCGTGGACCCTGGCCCTGGTCGTGCTACAAAGTCATAAAGATGGTCACAGTTCATGTACTGAGGGTTCCTGTGCTGGCCACTCTGCTAAATGCGTTCAGTGCGTGCATTTTAATCCCCACGTCAACCCTATGAAACAAGTACCACTGCTGCCCCATTTGACATGTGAGGAAACTGAGGCACAGGAGACTGGCTCAACTGGATTCAAACCCAGGGTGTCTGGATATCTACCTGACCTTCTTTCCATTGGGTTTTGGGGTATTTCATTTATAACGTCCAATGCTGTTTCCCCAATGCACCTTTTTTGTAACAGCTGCGATTAGAATGTTCCAGATGGCCGGCCAGGTGTGCTGGGTCACCTTGGGTGGAATTCAGCCCACAGGTGTCCCTCCCCCAGTCCTCCGCCCCTATGTGGTCAGTTGGCACGTGCACCGAGGCCCCAGCCTGGCCAGCGGACAAGGGGAAGCTGGCGCCAGTGTTTCCCCACCGTGGGTTTGGTACCCACTTGTGGCCTGCTTGGGCACCTTTGCCCCCTGGGCTCTGTATCGAGGACGGTGAGACATGTTGAGGAAGCACAGCTGTCTTCAGGCTCTGAGGTGAAGTCCTTGTTGAGTCTGCTCAGGAGAGAACCGGCCCTTCCCCATGTGTTTCCTCCGTGCCCAGCCCTTAGCAGGGAGCTCTGACCTGTGGGCTGTCTCTGGTCCCTGTGACAGACTGCTGTGGGATCACAGAGGAGGGAAAGGAGGAGAGACAGTCCACAGTCAGCTCACATTTCCCATGGAGTCCTGAGTTCCAGGCACTGCCAGTTTCTAGGTCCACATTTCATCAACTCAAAGGTGCCGCCTATTTTAAAATGGTCTGTTGTTTTATGAACCACCAAGACAGGAAAAACGCCTCCAATTAAGAACATTCCGATTCCAGAGGTGAACAAAATATGTGTCTTGGAAGTGGGTTGTTTCACATCATCCTCACAGCAGCTCTGATCGGTTCTGTTGGCCCATTTGCTAGGTGGGAAAGCTGAGGCTCAGAGCAGAAGGGACATGACCAAGCCCACACTGCCAGTGTGTGCAGAGCGGGTATGGAGCCCCAGTTCATTGAGCTCTGCTAAGTGACCAGAGTCCCACTCCTGGTGGGTTCTCCTGGGCTCTTATGCAGAGTCTCAGAACGGTAGGGCCTCTGGGTCCCCAGCTCACTTCCTTCTTAGAAGCTGGTGAATGAGGCGGGTAGGATGAATTGGGAGATTGGAATTGACATATATACACTATGGGTACTATGTATAAAATAGATAACTAATGAGAACCTACTGTATAGCACAGGGAACTCTACTCAGTGCTCTGTGGTGACCTAAATGGGAAGGAAATCCGAAAAAGAGGGGATATGTGTAGCTGATTCACTTTGCTATACAGTAGAAACTAACACAACATTGTAAAGCAGCTATACTCCAATAAAAATTAAAAAAAAAAAAAAAAAAGAAGCTGGTGAACGAGCTCTTCTTCCAGCTCGTAAGATTCCTCGAGCTGCCTCCTGGCCAGCTGGTTCATTAGTGGCCTCCGCCTTGTCAGCCAAGATGGTTTCTTAGAGTATTAGTTCTGCAAGATACTCTACACTGTGCTGTCCAATTTGGTAGCCACTGGCCACATGTGGCTATTTAAATTTAAATGAATGAAAGTTAAATCAAATTACAAATTCAGTTCCTCGATCACACTCACCACATTTCAAGTGCTCAATAGCCACATGTGGCCCACGTTAGACGGTGCAAATATAGAACATTTTGTCTTAGGAAGAGAGGGTGCTGTGGACAAAACGGTTTGCCCCCTAGATAGTCCAGTTGTATTTTTTTTTTTTTAGTATTTATTTATTTATTTGGCTGTACCAGGTCTTAGTTGCGGCATGCGGCCTCTTTTAGTTGCGGCATGTGGGTTCTTAGTTGCAGCATGCGGGATCTAGTTCCCCGACCAGGGATCAAACCCGGGCCCCCTGCCTTGGGTTTGTGGAGTCTTAACCACTGGACCACCAGGGAAGTCCTAGTCCAGGTGTATTTTAAAGGCTCTGACAAGTCCCGCAGTAAGAAACTGGTCTCACTCAGAGCCCAGCACTCCAAATTGCCCATGAACCATTTTAACACTTAACAAACAGCTCTGCCTTTCCTTAAACACACGAAGTGACCTCCCCTCCGGTCCCCATGGCCCATGGAGGTCCTGAATATCACCCTCGTTGGGAATCTAAATCTCTCTTCTTGTTTTGTCCCCAGATTGCCTCGGCTCCGCAGTGTTTACTCCCATCAAGGTGGACATAAGTGGCAACATCACAGTACGTACTTGGCCCTGCAGCCCCGGTACCCAGCTCAGGAGTCTGTAATCCCGTCCCGTCACCAGTGCCCTCCTCCCTGCCGCAAGTTCCCCAGGCTGAGGAACAGGAAGGAGATGTGGAAATGGGCCTGAGCCCCAGCTTCTCTGACTTGGAGCTCCAGGTTTTTGGTCCTCTTTGCGGTCATGCCATCCAGTCATAGCCAAACTAGGACCACAGTCTGGAGGGTTGACCTGAGAAGGAAGCTACTGGTTCTTGTAGTCACTCTACCAAACAAAAAATAAACTCCAAGGTCCACAGGTGCACTGACCCTGCCCTTCCCTTCCCCAGTCCTGAGAGTTCCAGATGGCATCCCCTAGCCACTGACCCTCCCCCCATGAGGATCCACTCTGAGGCTGGTTCTGTGTCATTATCCTCATTTTATAGACGAGGAAGCTGAGGCTCAGAGCTGTCGAGGGGCTCATAGCACGGAAGTGGCAGAGGTGGAATTCACATCCAAACTGCCTGGCTCCAACTCAGGAGCCTTCTTCCTGGACATCTCAGAATCCTAAGAACCTATTTCCATTTGTCCACCAAAGCGAAACTTCAGATGCTTGGGGATTGAGGTGCTGTCAGTAGTGGTTGGAGAATGTGGACTCTGGGGCCTGGCCAGTGCTGGAACCTGCTCGCACCTGCACCAGCTATGTGACCTTGAGCACGTCATTTCCCCTCTCTGAGCCTCAGTTTCCTCATCTGCAAATTGGAATTATGACAGCAGCATCAGGGTTGCCGTGAGGATCAAATGAGGCTGTGCCCAGAAAGTACTTCGCAAGTCCTGTAAATGCGAACAGTCATGGTTATTGTTATGACAAGCCCCGCTGACAAGCCCCACTGCAGGTCCTGGTGCTGGGGGGCAGGAGAGCGAGGCTCTGGCGGGGTGCTCCTCCACCCAGCACGCGGGCAGCCGTCTATGGGGGCAGCCTTCCTAAGGGGGAAACCCTGTGTGCTCCGTTTCAGAAAATCAAAGCTGTGTATGACACCAACCCGGCCAAGTTCCGGACCCTTCAGAACATCCTGGAGGTGGAGAAGGAAATGTATGGAGCGGAGTGGCCCAAAGTGGGGGCCACGCTGGCGCTGATGTGGCTGAAGAGGTGATGGGCTTGGGTGGCTGGGTGTGTGTGGCTGGTGGGCCCGGAGGCCTGCTCTGCAGAGGAGGGACGGCCAACCCCGCCACTGCCCCACAGTGTTTGCTCTGATGGGGCAGGACGGGCACTTCCTGTCTTTCACATAGGCGCTCTTCTTGTGCAAAGCTAGTTAGTGACAGAGAAAAAGCACCCTGGGGGGCCAAGGCCAGCCTGATGGTGACGCTTCTTTGCTTGTTCCAGCCCCACCAGAGGCATAGCAAGCCGGTGGGTACTCTGGCTGTTGTGCTAAGCTGTTTAGACACCCAATTGCATTTCATGTGCTGTGAGTTAGGTGTGGTTATCCCCATCTCCCAGAGGAGGCCGCTGGGGCTTCTGGAGGCCAAATCACATGCCCAGGGCACAGGGGCAGTGCTGGGACTGAGTGGCTGAGCACAGTTGTTCAGGTTGTACACTGCACAAAGATTTTCCGTCTAGGGCCGGTCACATCACACACATGGTAGATTTGTATATTATGACAGCTTCTTGACAGAAATACAGCATCTTGAGGACAAAGAACTCTAATTTGCACAAATTCGTCCTGTGGCCTGGGGGCAGGGTACCCCGATATGGGATATGAACTCAGACAGTCTTACCCCAGAGTTGACGGTGCTTGTAACCGTGATACATATTGTCCTCATAGCACATATTTGGAGCCACATACAATTGTTCCATCTTACAGATGAAGCCATTGAGGCTCAGAGAGCCGAGGCAGCTTGCTTGCTGAGATCACGCTGCTCTCTGCCAGCTCCAGAATTCTCCTTTAGCGGTACAAACTCCACAGTCCGTGGCAACAGCTGTGAAGCCAGGGACCCATTCTCTGCCCCACGGATGTTCCCAATGTTGCCCTTTCTCTGGGGCCTGGAGTCAGAAGCCAGGATAGGCGCTCTTCCCCTGTCTCTCTCTCCATTCCCTGAAGCTACCCCACCCCCACCCCCATGCACTTCTTTGGTGAAACAGAACAGGAAGAATCTGCTCCCTGGAGGGTGTGGCCTGTGTGGCCATCAGGGGGTAAGTGGGCTATAATTAACAACCTTATGGCCTATTTTATGACTCGCCCCCACTGAGCTACCTACTCTTATCTGTCAACAAGAGACTCACAGACCAGGAATAAGGAACGCCCCTGGGTCTATCCATTGGCAGGTTCCATAGGTTTCTCAGGAGGAGCAAGCCAGAGAGTGACATTCAGATCAGTTAGATTGTTTGTGTCCAGATCAGACGTGGGCAGAGCCAGGTGACTGGGAGAGCACATGTCGGTGGATGTCAGCAAATCGAGCACATAATGAGCACCTACTGTGTGCTGTGCATGGTGCCGGGTGCATGGGATGATGCTTGGAGAGGCATGGTCCCTCTTAGGGTATCACAGCCTGGGCAAGGGGTCAGGCTGGTGGGCAGATCCTGACAGCTGGATATCAGACCCTGGAGCAGAGAGAAATCAGAAAGGGCTTCCCGGAGGAGTATCGCCAAGCAGGGTCTCCAAGACTGAACAGGAGGGTTCCAAGAGGAAGAGGCCTTGCAGAGGCCTTGGGAGGGCAGGAGAGGCACAGCATATCTGCCCCTCCAGGAAGATCTGGTCTAGCCAGGGCCCGGGATGCAAGTCAGGAGCAGGGAAAGATGAGATGGGATTGGACACGGATGAGTTCCAGCCTCCTCAGGGGTGCTAGGGAGCCACTGAGGGGCATGAAGCCCATTGGCAACAGGGTAAGATGGGGCTTGAGAAGGAATCGTCCCAGCTGCTGGTTAGAGGGGGATCATTTGGGCTGGGAGAGGCAGGGGCTCAGGAGAGGTGGTCAGCCAGGGCAGGGCTGGGACTGGACCCCGAGCTCGCTTCCACACCCCAGGCTGATCCCCAGTGGTTGAGGGTTGTGATCCAAGCATGGAGGATTTCCCTTCACCTCATAGGTGATAAAGCTTAACTTTTATTCCTTTAGTCCTCGGGCCCAGAACTCTTGCCCCTAAGAACCCCCCAACCTGAATCCTACCGCCCTGCAGGCAGGGAGCAGAGAACCCCAGCTGGGGAGTGAGACAGGCTGGGTTCACATCCCGGCCTTTGATTGAGCTTTTGGGGTACCTCTGTGTTCCCTTCTGTGAAGTGGGCAGATCATGCTGAACTTAGTCCCCCAGGGCTGAGGGGAGCAGATGAAACGATGTGGATTAAAGGGCTAGTACTGATCCGATTTTCAGCTTGGTCACCCTGCCGTGACCCACACCCTTCTTCTGGCTCTTGAAGCATCATCCTACCCCAGAGGAAGGGCTCAAGTGGCCACTGGAGGATGCAGACCGTGGCTCAGGCAGTGATGGAGGTGGGGAACCCACAGGGTCAAACTCGCCTGTGTTCTCAGTATGTCCCTGGTCTGTGGTCCCTGAGCCCTTTGAGGACCAGAGCTGTAGCTTCAACCCTGCACTGACTGGCTTCATTCCTCAAGCACTGATGGCCATGTGGCAAATAGGCAAGACAGGCCCAGACCCTGCCCTCATAGACCTTACAGCCCAACAGGGACTGGCCCCAGGCCTGGTATAGACAAGGTACTTGGGACATGTGACGTGAGCCGGGGAGTCACGTTACACGGAAGCTGTTGTAGACACATGACAGCAGAGGAATCATCACCCGCTTTGGGGTGTCCATGCCCCCGGCTCACTGTAGGAGGTTAATACAGAGCGCATCCGAGTCTCCGCGTGCGGCGCTGGTGGGTGGTGCCGAGGGGGGCATGCAGGGCCCTGAAGCGCAGTCTCCCTTCCGGCTGCAGAGGCCTGCGCTTCATCCAGGTGTTCCTCCAGAGCATCTGCGACGGCGAGCGCGATGAGAACCACCCCAGCCTCGTCCGTGTCAACGCCACCAAGGCCTACGAGATGGCCCTCAAGAAGTACCACGGCTGGATCGTGCAGAAGATCTTCCAGGTGAGCCGCCCCGCAGGCCCGGAATGACCACTGGCTCGCGGGGCCCGCCCTCTGCCCCGCGCCCTGTGGCTGCGGGCCCCGCCCCCCTCCCACCCCGGCTCAGGAAGCGCTCCCCTGTCCATCTGGGGTGAGGCTGGTGCTCCGAGGGACCCCTGCCGCGTGGCGGGCATTTTCCTAGATGCTCCGTGGTGGTTCTGATGAGGGGCCTGGTTGGGAGGCCGTGGGAGGAAGCAGGGCAGAGACTGAGGCCGTCAGGTTGATGGTGGGCTGGCCTCACTGGCCCCTCAGATTCAGCTGGGACCCTCGCACTGGGATGGGGAGGGGAGGAAGGGCCCCTGTGCCCACGGAGGCGTCTGCTGAAAGAACACTGGCCCACGAGGCTCTTGGTGACTTGTGTTGGGGTGACGATGACCACTGGCCTTCAGCAGCAGCCCGGCTTTGGGAGAGCACCACTGGGGACGTGTGGCGAGCCCTCGGGGTGCCCTGTACATTGTCGTGGCTAACCTTCCTCCTGAAGCTCCCACCACCCGCTCTTCCTCACTCCTGTGAGAACCGGCATCTGAGGGCTGGTCTCTGTCCCACGTGGCACAGGTCGAGGGTAGGCTGGGTCGGGAATCTGCTGGATCCAGGCAGGAAATAGGGCCACATGTGGGCCATCTGCCCTGGCAGGGCTGGGGACAGTGCTCGTCCTGGGTGGGCGCCGCAAGAGCCCTGTCCCCCACCGTCCCCGGCAGACCGTTGCCCCCCGCCCCCGTGAAGGCCTCACGACCACCACCTCAGTAATAACCATGTGTCCTGGATGCCTGGCCTGGCGGGCCGCCGGTGCAGGGTGATGGTCACAAATGCACCGAGAGGTACTGTCCTTGCCTCCATTTCACAGATGAGGAAACTGACGCCCAGAGACGTTTAGGATCTTGCTAGAGGTCACACAGTAAGAAAAATGGGCAGCTGGAATTCTACCTCCTGAGCCTCAGTATCCTCATCTTGCAGATGGGTATAAAATAGGCCCTGCCTCACAGTCTCATTGTGAAGGGTCACCGTGTTACTCTGTATAAAATGCTTGGCATGTGGTTTACACTCAGCAAATTGAAGCTATTTCTATTTTGATTCCTAATGATAACATTATTTGTAATTTCCTCACCTTCTCAAAAGGCTTGTAGCCTAAGCTTTTTATCTGGTTGCATCCTTTTCCTTCTGGCTCTGAAAATGCTGTGTATGTCCGGTTCTCTGGACTTTTCAAGTTGTCAGGGAAGCCCTGACATTTAGGGAAGTATCACCCCCTGAAGGACAAAAGAGGAACAGCACAGATCAGCCGTCCTCTCCCCGGCTCAGAAAGGTGGGGTCTCAGGAGGAAGCTGTTCACTTTCTCCAGGGCAGGGAGCCCCGGGGGAAGCAGCCTGATTGGGTGGGTGTCATTATCATCCCCATTTTACAGATAAGGAAACTGAGGCTCAGAGAGGCTAAGTAACTTGCTCGAGGCTCACCGCTAGTCAGCGGCACAAGCTGGAATTTGAACCCAGGTCTGTCTGTCCCCAAAGCTTCCTGCTGTCTCTCACCGGGGTAGAAGGGGACACACATCCCCCTTGGCCTTTCCCGTCCAGCACCACGAATAGCACAGACCCCTGCCCAGCACGGACCTCTGGGTAGTCCCCTCTCAGAACCCCGACAGGCCTGGCCCAGTGGCTCAGGGTCTCCCCCTCTGCTAATGCTGCACACACCCCTCTCACCCGTCTCAAGGCAGCACTGTACGCGGCCCCCTATAAGTCCGACCTCCTCAAAGCACTCTCCAAGGGCCAGAACGTAACGGAAGAGGAATGCCTGGAGAAGATCCGCCTCTTCCTGGTCAACTACACGGCCACCATCGACGTCATCTACGAGATGTACACCAAGATGAACGCCGAGCTCAACTACAAGGTGTAGGCCAGACCCTCAGCGGGCACCCCGGGCCGCATGCCCCTGACCACAGCCCCCCGCAGGAACAGGCAAACCTGAATCACTGTGAATCCAGCCGGCCGGCCACCCCCAGCCTGAGGCGCCCCCCAGAGCAGCCCAGAGACGGACCAGGGTCTGCAGGGGGCCGGCCCTGCTCGATTAAAAGTCACTTCTGGGGTCTATCCTCGTGGAGCAATAAATAACGATCTCGCTTCCGAATCTCATGACAGCACAGACTGACTTTATGCCTTCATTTCAGTGTGATAAAAATTGATTAATGTTTCTAATAAATCAAGTCCTAGGGTTTTTTGGTTTCCCACCACCACCCCATGTGGAGTGTGACTCTGGGGGAACTGGTGTCAGACTCCTCACTTTAAAAATAGGCATGTGTCCTTCTGAGGATCTGGCTGAATGATGTTTGGGGTATTTTAAGGACCATGAGGGGGTTTGATCTGAAATTATACAGGGCCCCTGTTGTGGGATTTTTTTTAAAGCAAACTGGTGTGTGTTCTCAGTGGTTTGCACAGCCCAACCTCACAGCACTGTCATTAGAGCCTGCTCTTTCTTACTGTCTTTTGCTAGACAGGGTTTTTATAGCTGAAACCAACCAGCAAGCCTTTCATGACCAAGGGGAGGGTTATTTTAAAGCTATCAGGCACAAATAATTGACCATAGATGACTGTATTTGCATTCTTCTCCATAATTATCTTCTTCAGGGACAGCTTTTCCAACCTAAGAAACTACCTACCATGTGTATTCTTTCAAGGGGGAGAGGATGAACCCAAGAACACGCCTTGCTGCCTTAACTGTCCTTCCTGGCGCTAAAAAGAGCTGTATTTTTTAAAGTGTTGGGGCGAACAGAGCAATCCCCAAAGAACTGATATGTGTTAAAAACCCAGTGAGGAACAATTGGTGATTTTTTTGTGGAAACTAAATAATCCTTAATAAATAAATCTCTATTTTGGAATCACATTGGTGTGCTGTTTTGGTTCTTGATTCTTTTTTTTTTTTTTTGCCGTTCTTTCTGGATCAGAGGTTACAACTGGGGATAAGCCAAGGACCTGTTTTCTGGCCTCCAGGTCCTATTTCTGGCTTAAAAAAATAGAACTGGTTGCCACATTGAGAAACTGGGGACATGTCACAGAAGAATCTTGATTTCTAGCTTCTTTTGAAAAATCAGACTGCCTGTAAGGAGCTGAGAGATGACTGCCCCCATGGGTGGATATATTTTCCACATTGCCTCAGTCCCCACCAATCCCAGTTGCCTCCCCAACCCTGTGACCATTGGTTATTTGAGCTTTATCATGGGCTGATGCTTTTTCTGTTACTAGGGTTAAATGTAGAAGGAAATATTTTACTTCATTCCTGCTCCTACAGAACTGATAGTCTAGTGGGCAGGATGGACTAGTAAATCACCAGTGATGATATAGAGTGGTCAGTGCCCAGAGGGAGCCTGGGGCTACAGGTGGGGGGGGGCACATCCTGGGATGACACTGAGCCTCGATGGAAGGGTTGGGGTTGGGAGGATCCCAGTAGAGGAGGAGAAGGAGGGGACACTGCAAATCAGCGGCAATGTCCTGGTGGCTTGACCCAGAGCAGGCTGTGTGTATATGAGACATCATGCCACTGAGGGATTTGAATTTGACCCTGAAAATTATGGAACGCCTTCAAGGGTCTTGTGCACAGTCAGTTGGATATCCAGTTCGGAAGGCTCCCTCTGATGTGGCCAAGGGTTGGATGCCTGAACTAAGTTTTTTGCTGTCTTTGATTTTATTATATTTTCTAAGGTTGCTGATAGTAGGAATGCCACTGATCTTTCTAAACTCTAACTGCTTTTTAGGATTTTTCCCTTTGGATATAAAATTCTGCCAACAAAATTGTAAAATTCTGTGTATTCCTTTTAAAAAAAGAGCTTTTCTTCGTGTTTTCAACATACTACAGTGAGACTGGGAAGGCAGTTTCTTTGTGGAAGGTCAGAATATTCCCAGGAGAGCCTCCTTCAGTCCTGGTACCTGCCTGGCCCCAGGAGCCCTTTGGGTTTTTGACCCCAGAGACAAAGCCAGCAGTGCATCTATGCCTTCTCATTTCATCCTTGTCAAAGTGGGACTGAGTTCTGCCTGGGGCAGTGAGGAAGGAACACATTGAGCACCAGCTGTATACCAGGCCCTGCACAACTGCTTCATATGCATCATTTCACAAGCGCCCTGACGTGGGCATCAGGAGCACCATTTATCAGATGAAGAAACTGAACCCCCCAGGGGTTCAAGAGGACTCGGCTAGGGTGATCCTGCCAGGACTGGGGGCACTGGGAGTTTACATCTGACTCCATATCTCCCCCCAGCCATGCCCACTCCGGTGCCAGCGGACAGAGTGAGCCCGCCTTCCAGCACACGTCCTGCCAGGACACGCCCACTGTGGGAAGCCCCGGATGTGACCCAGGTTAACATGATGTGCACAGAAACCTGAGCGAGCCCAAAAGTTTGACAACGGCTGACTCTTTACTCACTTGTTGCTGCATTCAGTTAAACCTCATAAGCAATAGTTCAAATCCGTCTTAATACATCTCTATTACAGACAAGGAACTGAAGCTCACTTCTCCATTAAAAAGCCTCCGTTTCCTTTTCTGTACCATAGGGGTCTTGCTAACACCCATCTCACAGGTTGTGAGGCTTATATTAAATGTTACTGTTTGTAGGGAATTTCCTGGTGGTCCAGTGTTTAGGACTCTAAGCTCTCACTGCCGAGGACCCAGGTTCAATCCTGGTCCGGGAACTAAGATGCTACAAGCTGTGTGGCATGGCCAAGAAAAAAAAAAAAGGAAAAAAGTTACTATTTGTAAAGCAATTAGAAGTGTCTGCAATGTAGTAAGCTGTCTTCGTAAGTGTTAAATAAAACTGCATGGATATTTTTGGTATGTGATGAAGGGCGTATGGCAATGTATCGAGTGTTGGAGTCCTGGCTCTGTTATTTATCAGCTGAGTGACCTTGGACAAATTGCTTCACCTCTCTGAGTCTCAGTTTCCTCATCCGTACAATGGGGATACTAACAGTTCCTAGCTCACTGAGAGTCAATGAAACTGCCCAGGCAGGCGCTTGGCTGCTAATCGTTCATTGTTGACCCAATGATCATCATTTACAGAAGCTTAATAGGAGAACGGAGGAGGATTTCATTCCCTGGGTTTAGTTGTCTGGTTGATGGGTTCCTTTGGTTCATGCCGTTGCATCTTCGGGCTGCGCGCCCCACCGCCCTTGCGCTTGCGCGCTGACCTTCTGCAGGTCCCACGGGTTCCGGTAGGTGGCGCTGTTAGCACCGAGCCGCTGCGACAGAGCTGGGAGTCCCCGCCTGTCCGCACTTCCCGGAACTGCAGCCCGAGCGCAGGGTGTGTGCCTTGCCTCGCTAACGTGTTCGGGGTGGTTTCCAAGGGCTACGTGAGGAGCCCTGTTTGGACACTGTTGGAAAAGTTTGAAGCCTCTTAAGTGGGTGCTTTGGGATTCTGACTTCATGTCAGCCGCTGGGTCGAAGGTATGTCCTATTACTTCTGCTACTACTACTAGTACTACTACTGCTACTGCTGCTACTACTACTACTGTTGCTACTACTACCGCTAGCACCATCACCATCATCACCTCACAATTTTTGGGTTCAAGCCAGGTTCTATAACTTTGTAGCTGTGTGATCCAGGGAAGTCAATTCACCCCTCTGAGCCTCAGTTTCTGCATCTCTAAAATGGGACAGGAACACCTCTACCTTGCAGGATTACATAAGATAATGTGTGTAAAATGCCTGCCACAGAAAATGTTCAATAATTGGCATTTATTAATATTTTTATTATGATGCTATGGCCTGCCAGGGACTCCTGAGGGGCAACCCGACCCCTAATGCAGTTAAACCGTAGCATGTTCACTTCTTGTTTTGAACGATACAGCAGGGTGCACGGCAACACATCCACAGGAACACCCCAGAAAGCATCGTGCAATATGGCTGGGATCCCTCGCTCTGCCCTAATCTGCTGTGTGACTCTGAGCAAGTGCCTTCTCCCCTCTGGGCCTCAGTTTCCCCATCTATAAAGTCAGGAGATTGGATAGTTCAAAGCTCCTTTCTAGCTCTGTCAATCTACAGTGGACGGTCACTGCATCCAGTCCCTGGTTTGTATTCGTAATTCCAGGGAAATCAACACTCCATCCACAAGTGGGCACTTCGGTTTCTCCTTGTGACATCTAATGGGACCACATGTGCAAAGCACTCAGCACAGGGCCTGGCACCTAAGGGGTGCTTGATAAAGGGCAGCTATGATGATGATGATGACAATCAGCTCTCCACCTAGCCCAGAGAGGAGTGTCTGGAAGGCAAGTCGTTCAAGTCTTGTTTGCTGAACACCTACTATATGGGAGCCCCGAGTCAGATAAGGCTGCACCCACCAAGGGGCTCACGGTCCACGGGAAGAGATTTAGATGGGGGAGGGCAGGGAGAGCCCCTCTGAGGAGGTGACATTTGAGCTGAGATCTGAAGAGGGAGAAAGAGCAGACCAAGAAAAGAAGCCGGCTACAGCTGATGCAAAGGCCTTGAGGCAGGAGAGAAAGCGCCATGTTCTAAGGACAGAGAGAGGCCAAAGTGTCTGGAGCCTGGTGATCAAGCGGGGAGGACAGTGTGGGAGGAAACCTAGCGATGCTGAGGCTAGTGTGTGAGTTTGGTTTTTATTTTAGAGCAAAAGGGAAGTCATAAGCCTCTGTGAGTAGAGGGTGACAAAGACAATTCTCAGTTTAAGCCAAACCCCCCCCCAAAACAAACAAACAAACAAAAAGCTGTTAGCTGGGATCTGAACCGTCCCGGCTGCTCCCTCCCCTGCCCCAACCTCTGCCGCTTCCTGGCTGGGAGAATTGAGCCTTCATCACCTATGTGCTGGGGGGCGGGGTGGAGGAGTGGCGGGGGAGGGGCTCCCAGGCCTCTGTGAAAGTCATGGACCTCTCAGGAACGTGTTCATTCACAATTCCGGTCACCATCCCAAGGGCCTCCATGCGGCCCCAGTAGCCCACCCAGGGGCCCCAGCTGGGAAGCCTGGAATTACTCAAACCCCACTGGTGCCAAAGCTCCCCGCCCTCTCTAGGCCATAGCTCCAGATGAAGGCTAATTCCAAAATGCCCGTGGCCAGCTGTGGCTCGGCCACACCCACAGGCCACCAGGCCTGCTGCCCAGCAGCGGACTGGAATCACAGCCAGTGGCTGAGGGCTGAGGGTGGCTGTTCCCATGGCAATGGATGTCTGAGGGGAAGGGCTTCCTCTCCACCTGGCCTCAGGTTTCTGCCCCAGGGAGAATTCCAGAAGAGCCTCATGGTCTCTGGGACAAAGGCAGCTCTTTGTAGGACCGAGGTGGACAAACCAGCTGAGTGTCCCCAGCCTCTTGGTCTCCTGTCTCTGCGGCTTCTAGGTAAATGTGGGGGGATGTGATCTCATGGGGGGCCTGCTGTCCACTGGGGCAGCCCCCCAGAGGAAGACCATCAGACCCCACACCCTCCTGGTTCTGTGACCTTGGGCAGGTTCCTTCACCTCTCCTGTAGCTGGGAGGGATTGGTGAGGATCAAGCCCTATGCAGTGCCTGGCACACAGCAGGTGCTGCATAAATGCACATAGGCCAGCCCTGGTACTCCCCCACCCTTGTCCCCAGTTGTTTCTTCTCCACATCACGACTTGAGCCCTTCCCTGGCGCTCAGAGAAAAAGCCAAAAGGCTAACCAGAATTCTCACCCCTACGGCCCTATGTTCCCCGATCTCACCCAGGTGGATGTGAGCAGGGCTTCCTTTGTCAGAGGTGAGGGGACTAAGGCACAGGGGGCAGTGCCAAGTGGCCGCTAGAGGGGCTGGAGCGTGTTGTTTGAATTCAGATGGTCCTGGGTTCAGATCCTGACTGCATCACCAGCAGGTACCTCAGGCAAAGGGCTTCTACTGTATGGAGGCTCAGTTTGTCCATCTGTGAAAAGGGCCGGAGAAACCCACCCCTCTGAGGTGTATTCGGAGGAGGGGATGAGATGGCCAGGGTCTGCAGGAATCCAGTCCCACGTGGTGGTTTTGGCTGCATCCCTAACTCTGAGGAGAACTTCAGGCCCCCAGGAACCTAGACACCAACTCTTGGCCTAAACCAAGCTCTGGAGCTGTGAGGACACCAGCAGGGCTAAGGGGGTGCCCAGGGGAGAGAAGGAGGGGAGAGGGCAGAGGCAGAACAGCGTGGGGTGTGGGAACAGAGAGGAAGGAAGTTCCTGGCTGGGAGTGTAGGGGAGAGCCATGCCAGGGATGCCTGCTGCCTGCTGGACTCAGTAGTTCTCATCTGTAAAATGGAGACACTAATGCCACCCTCACAAGATGCGGGAAGGAAGATGTGTAAGGGAGAGTGTAGGGCAAACATAAGAGTGTGCAGAAGGGGATGTTGGTCTTGGTGGGGGAAGCACGGTGCCCTCACAGAACTAGTTACTGAGCGTTACTATGTCCCGGCATTGCCGGCCCTCACGAACATGATCGTGTTTAATCTTCCCAGGTAGGGGAAGGGGTAGGGGCAGTTGCTATTCCCATGTTATAGACAAAGAAGTAAAGCTCAGAGAAGCAAGGTCACCTGCCTGAGGTCACACAGTTTAGGAATATGGTACAGCCACTCCCAGATACTTTGGACTCCAGAGACCACATTCTTCTTCTTTTTTTTTTTAATCTTTTGTAACAGCTCTATTGAAATACAGTTCACATACCATGCAATGCACTCACTTGAACTATTCAATGGTTTTTAGTATATTCACAGATAGATGCAATTCTTACCACAGTCAATTTTAGAACATTTTCATCATCCTATAAAGAAGCCCCATACCCTTTAGCCATCACCACTCGAAGCCACTCCAGCCCCTTTCAAATACTAGTCTATGTTCTTTCTTTTTTCTGTTTGTTTGGGATGCGTTGGGTCTTCGTTGAGGTGTGTGGGCTCTAGGTGTGTGGGCTTCAGTAGTTGCAGTACTTGGGCTCTAGAGCGCAGGCTCAGTAGTTGCGGCACGTTGGCTTAGTTGCTCCGCGGAATGTGGGATCTTCCCAGACCAGGGCTCGAACCCGTGTCCCCTACATTGGCAGGCGGATTCTCAACCACTGTGCCACCAGGGAAGTCCCTAGTCTACTTACACTCTGTCTCTATGGATTTGCCTCTCCTGGACATTTCATATAAATGGAATCATACAGTATATGGTCTTTGATGTCTGGCTTTTTTCACTCAGTATCATGTCTTCAAGGTCCATCCACTTTGTATCAGGCATGAACACTTCATTCTTTTTTTTTTTTTTTTTGCGGCACCATGTGGCTTGTGGGATCTTAGTTCCCCGACCAGGGATCGAACCTGGGCCCTCGGCAGTGGAAGTGCAGAGTGCTAACCACTGCACCGCCAGGGAATTACTTCATTCTTTTTATTGTCAAATAATATTCTACAGTATAGATATACCACATTTCATTTATCCATTCATCATTTGAGTCGTTTCTATTTTGGCTAGTATGAATCGTGCTGCTGTGAACAATTGTATACAAGTTTTTTTGGTATTCATATGTTTTCATTTCTCTTGGCTGTATCCCTAGGAGTGGAATTTCTGGGTCATATGGTAACTCTGTATTTAACTTTTTGAGGAACTGCCAAACTTTTCCACAGTGGCTGCACCATTTTACATTCCTACCAGCAGTGTATGAGGGTCCCAGCTTCTCCACATCTTTGCTAACACGTATTATGATCTGTCTTTTTTTTTTTTAAATCAAGTCCTTGAGGTTGCTACCAAGGACTCAATTTTTTTTTTTTTTTTTTTTTTGCGGTACGCGGGCCTCTCACTGTTGTGGCCTCTCCCGTTGCGGAGCACAGGCTCCGGGTGCGCAGGCTCAGCGGCCATGGTTCACGGGCCCAGCCGCTCCGCGGCATGTGGGATCCTCCCGGACCGGGGCACGAACCTGCATCCCCTGCATCGGCAGGTGGACTCTCAACCACTGCCACCAGGAAAGCCCTATGATCTGTCTTTTTGAGACCATATTCTCATTGACTTTGCTATACCAGAGTCTGCCCAGCTTGGGTTCAAATGCTACCAGCTGTAGGATCTCAGGCACGTGGGCTCTCTGTGTCCTTTTATAGAAAATGGCATAGGAATCTCTCCCTTCCTGGCTGTCAGGAGGTGAACTGGCAGCATCAGGGCTATGCTAACTGTAAAGTGAGGTGCATATATCTTGTTTTTATAACCAGGGGTTGGGGCAGATGTACCAGGTATAAAGTCACTGAGATGTGGACCCATCTGGCTCCCGATCTCTCCCCAGTGCCTGGCACTGATTCTGGCATACAGTAGGCGCTTGATAAGTGTAGACCCTCGATGCTGCCCAGGAACCTCCCTTAGTGGAAGTGGCCGTGCCCCTGCTAGGGACTCTGGGACCCATGTGGGACAAGGTGCTGGGCCTGCCTACAGCCTCTACAGGACTCTCTGCCCGTTTTAAGGGCTTTGAAATTTTTTCCTTCCCTAAGAGGAAAAGTTCCTTCTGTTGAGAGTCTCTCGTTCTTCCAAGGCAGAGGCTGGAGAGTTTCACCAGAGACAAAAAACAGTGAAACAATGGCAGTCACATCCTAGCAGTGGCCCTTGTTCATATTTAGTCAAACCACCGAGTGTTTGCTGGGTGCCCCGAGCACCTCACTTTCTCTTCCCACTCCCCGCTTTCCTGCAAGGCAGGCCTGCATGCTTTCAATCAGCCAGTATTTTTTCCCTAATTTTTCTTTTATTCTGGTAAAATACACATAACAAAATTTGCCATCTTAAGCCATTTGTAAGTGTACAGTTCAGTGGCTCAAAGAACACTCACATTGTTGTGCAACCATCACCATCATCCATCTCCAGAACTCTTGTCATCTTGCAAAACTGAAAGTTTGTACCCATTAAACTGTAACTCTATTCCCCCCTTCCTCCAGCTCAATCAACCAGTATTTTTTTTAATAATTTTTTTTTATAATTTATTTGGCTGTGCCAGGTCTTAGTTGTGGCACGCAGGATCTTCGTTGCGGCGTGACAGATATTTAGTTGCAGCATGCAGGATCTTTTAGTTGCAGCATGTGGTATCTTTAGTTGCGGCATGCATGTGGGATCTAGTTCCCTGACCAGGGATCGAACCCGGGCCCCCTGCATTGGGAGCACGGAGTCTTAACCACTGGACCACCAGGGAAGTCTCAATCAAACAGTATTTTAAAAGCACCTACTAAGTGCCAAGGGGCTGGTCCTGCAGCTGCAAATGAGACAGATGTGATCCTTGCCTTATAGGAACTGATACCCATTTTTCAGATGAGAAAACTGAGGCACTGAGAGGGAGATGCTCTTGCTCACGGCTCCCACCTCATCAGTGGCAAAACAGAGTTTGAACCCACGGCTGGCATAGGGGCCAAGACCCAGCTTCTTGACCCAAGATGAGTCACTTTTTTGCATGGGGCCTCAGTTGCCCCGTCCATGAAATTGGGTTCAGGAGGGAGCTGGGTTAACCATAAGGATGCTGAGGGCTCATACCTCTTCCCCCTAACTTTGGAGAAGAGCAGACACCCTCCCCGACCCTATCTTCTCTCGTCCCCTCCATCACCTTCCTACTAACCTGAATTATCCCTGTCATTTTCTTTTCATTTGAGAAGGGTCTTTCTGCAGAAATGGGCTCCAGACTAGTTATGCCCATGACTCCTCTGCTTCCCAACCTGGCCCAGCCCCAGCCCCAGCCCCAGCCCAGAAGGCCCCCAACAGATGGGCTTTCCATCAGGGAAGTATGAGGGGCCCCCTGTTTACATTCCTCACTGCCAGATAGCTGCCTGTCTGCTCTGTTTAAGATCCTGGAAACCCAGAGTAAAAAGTTTCTCTTCCCCATCCCCTCATGGAGGGAGCTTTGGAGAGGCCACACTACCTTCCAAGCCTCAGTTTCCCATCTGTAAAATGGGCACAGCAATCCCTACCTCATAGCCTGGTGGGAGGAAGGTTTACATGACACCCCCCCACCCCACCCCTTGCTCAGCGAGTTCATTATTAAGGTTTCTTTTTGGTAAATGTTTCACACTGGTGGTTTGAATTTTATTTTAATTTTTTGTCTGTTCGTTTTGGCCGTAAGGCATGCAGGATTTTAGTTCCTCGACCAGGGACCGAACCCATGCCCCCTGCAGTGGAAGCACGGGGTCTTAACCTCTGGACCACCAGGGAAGTCCTCAAACTGGTGGTTTGAACACATCACTTCCATTAAGGTTCTCTGTCTCCAGCGATTCTCAAATTCCACTTTCTAGCTGCCGAACCGACACCCCATGGGAACTATGTCTACTTGCAAGCTCAGGAGGAAGGACGTACCCCACTGTCTTCCCAGTGGGAGAGTTAGCTCAGTTTAGTAAAAACAATAACGATAAAAAGGGCTAAGAATGCTCCTTGGGCTCTGCACAGACCTGGTGCTCCCAGCATCTTCACTGTGATGTGAGGTGGGGACATATCTACACCGCACTCTACAGAGGGGACACTGGAGCACAGAGAAGGGACCAGCTCTTCAGTTAGTGAGTCACAGAGCTAGGGCTTGGGCTCAGGGAATCTGGCTCGAGGCTTCCAACCAGTCCCGGCAGAAGTGAGCTGCCCGTCCCATGGAGGTATTCAAGTGTCTGGGGTAGAAGGTGTGTCTGGGTGGTGGGGCTTACCTTCGCCATCTGATAAAAAAAAAAGCACTCGTTGATCTCCTACTCAGTGCCAGGCTCCGTGCTAGGCGCTGGCTAGAGGTGAAGTTAAGAGGAGCTCACATTGATTCAGTCCTGGACCTGCACTGTCTGTAACACAGGTGTCTCCCCTCCTGGACGTGAAGCTCCCTGAGGCCCGGGACCTACCGCAGACCTGGCTCTGAATTGTCTGCTGAATGAATGAACGAGCGAAAGCGGGGAGGAATCAGCGAGATGCCCATTAACAGATGAGGAAGGAGTCCCAGGCTGGCGAGGTCAGGAGCCCATGATCTCAGGATTCCAGCCAGAGCCCCCTCCACGGAGCGCCTGCCCCTCTACCAGGGATCATGACGCCCACTTTCCAGGTGAGAAAACTGAGGGCCCGCCTCTGCCCCCCGCAGGGGAGCCGATCCCGGGAGCGGGGTAGGCTCGGTGCCACAGCTGCAGGGCGGGCAGGGTGGGCGGGGTGCAGTCCGCGGGCGGCGCGCGAGGTGGAACCTGAGCCCGGGGAGGAGGGACGCGGCGGCGGCGGCGGGCGGGCGGGAGCGGGGCCGGCTGCCGAGATTCAGGAAGCGCCGCGCTCCCGGCCGCCGGCGCCGAGCCCTCCCGGAGGTGAGTGGGGCCTGGAACTTCGGGGCGGGGACCCCGGGAGGGACGGCCCAGCCGAGGACCTCGCGCGCCCGCGGGCACATCTTGGAAGCTGCGGAGTGGTGGCCTGGAGCGCGGGAGGCGCGGGACCCGCGGGGGGCCCTTGGGCCGGGCACCACCTCTCTGGGCTTCGGGTTTGTTACCTGCGAAGAAGGCGCCAACGTGGGCTCTGTGGATGCAGGCCCAGGTCCCCCAATATCCAAGCCCAGGAAGCAAACACAGAAGGCCCTGCAGCCCACCCCGGAGTCACCTCCTTTTTGGAGGGCTTGGAAGAGGGAGTTGGGGTCCTGAGGTTTGTCCCCCACCTCTGGTAGGGAAGTGGGAGCCTGGAACTTCCAAAGGCCACTTCTTAGTTACTGAGTCCCAGAGAGATGGCTCTTTCCCCGTAAGAGCCAGGAAAATCTTTAACCTCCCCTCCAGCTCTGCCTTGGAGACTCCTGGGAGGTCTCTGAAGACAGGGAGAGACCTCCCACCCTCCCCGCATGGCTGGCCGTTCCAGCCACAGGCACCCCTGCCTGGCTCAGCCCCAGCGGGTTTCTCCATCTGTCTTCCCCATTTTGCAGATGAGGAAACTGAGGCTCTCAGGTCGGGGATGTAGCCAAGTGGAATTTAAACCCAGGGCTGTCTGGCTCCAATGTCCTCCCTGCCTGGTGCCCAGGGGGTGTCTTGGAAGTTGCCCAGGAAGGGGTGGACTTATGGCTGCTGAGTGTCTGCAACAAGGGCTTCTGCTGGGAGCGGGGGTGGGGGCCTGATGTCGTGTGTGAGCTTTGGTCTGGGACGCTAAGACCCACTGGAGGGTTTAAGCTTTGCCACTTTATCTCTGGGGCGGGTACAGCGGGGTGAAGAGGTGGCCTTCAGCGGGGTGAAGAGAGGTCAGGTACGAGGGTCGGCCCAGGTCATCTGTGAGGTTAAAAGTGGGGCTTGTGTGGGCCCGAACCCTCTCTCTGCCACCCCACTACTGTGTGACCCTGGGCTGCTCCCTCAGCTGCCTGAGGGACAGAGAGCTCATCTGGAAAATGGGGGTCGGCTGAGGGTGAACCCCGGGGCTGGAGTGAGGACAGCAGACCTGTGAGGGGTCCCACGCTGTGCCTGGAGCCCCAGCTGTTACTATGCTCGTGCTGTTGTTGCCCCAACGTCTTCTTAATGGAAGGGGGTGAGAAAGGTGATTGGCCATTTCCGCATTTCTCAGCATCATTCTGTTTGAGTAACAGAGGGAGCCAGAAAGGCTGGGGGCCCCTTTCCCCACCTTCATTGATCAATCGGAGCAGGGAGGGGCTCCCAAGACAAATGGCAAATGGCGGTCATGGGCCAGTCAGGCTCACATTTGTGAAAGCAGGGTGGGGTCATTCTGAAGTGGAGTTTTCCGAGGTCTAGGGAATAGGCACCTGAGGAAAAAGCGTGCAAGAGAGCGCCAGTGGAGATGCCTGGGATTCCCCAAGCTAAATCCAGACCAGATGCCTTACATCCGGGCCGTGGATGTGGACACCCCTCCCACCTCCTCAGGTGTGAGCTGGGCCTCAGCCATTTCCTTTGTCCATCGAACCCTCCGGGAAAGCCATCCTGTGCCAGCCCTGGCCTGGGCACTGAGGCACCTCAGACCCAGCCTAGCCCCAGCCCGAGGGGCGTGAACTGAGCGGTCCAGGAGAGCCGGTGAGATGGGAGGAAGGGCTGCCCCTGTCCCACGGCTGCCTCCCTGACCCTGGGGTTGCCGCTCATGCCAGCTGTGGCTTCCAGCAGGAGCACCCACACCAGACCTGAGGGCGCCCAGCAAGGGAGCACTGTGCTGGATGCCGGGAAGGGTGTGCTGCCCGTGAATGGGGGCCAGGAGAGCGCTCTGGGGGTGGCACTGTGACAATCCAGTACCCGGGACAGCTTGATCAAGGTGGCACTTGAGGCTCACCTGGAGGAATACATGCAGATGTTGGACAAAGGGTTTTTAGGTAAAGACCTGACTTCTACCTGTCACCAGGTGGTAAAACTCGGGTTTGGAGAGCTGAGACATCGTCCTGTTTGTCTGGAGTGTGTGACATGAACAGGGAGGACAGGGGATCAGACAGGCAGGAACTGGGTCAGACCCAGCAACCCTACAAGTCCAGGCTGGGAAGGACATGCCGGATGTGTGGTCTTGAAAGGTCCTCAGAGTGGGGGCCAGGCAGGGAGGCCGGTCCCCAGGCAGGGGAAGTCATCCAGGCCAGAGGTGTGAGGCCCCAGGTAGGGACTGGCAGGGGCAGCTGGAAGGTGTAGGAGGAAGAGAGCCACGCAAGCCTTGGCCTCACTGCACCTGGCACGTGGTGCTCAGTAAATCACTGTTGCACGGTTGAGTGACTGAAAACATCGTTTTGAGAGGGCCAGAGTCCTTTGAGGTCCTTCGTGTGTTCCCAGGAGGGAGGGGGCCACATGGAGCAGGCGGCTCTACCCTTCCCAGGCCCGCGGCCTGCTGTCTGCCTCAGTTTCTCCCATTTGACTCCGGGAAAGACACTCCAGGCCCCTCCCCAATTCATGGGGACCCAGGCACTAGCTCCTCTTCTTGTCACACACACGATCTGGGGAGCCAAGGGAACATTTCATGCTAGCAAGCCCTCTGGAATGCTCTGTGTCACCAAGTTGGGGCAGAATTCACCTGTTAAAGATTAATTCAGATCTCTTGAGATGCTTATGGTCCTGGGCCCCGCAGCTGCCACTCTGAACTCTGGGTGCAAGGTTCTTTCTGGCTTTAGCCAAGCGTGGGCTGCATTAGTGGTCATTACGATGGTTGCGAACATTTATTGAGCACTTACTGTGTGCCAGGCACTGAGCCCAACACTCAGTACATTTGGATGCAAAGCTAGGATTATACCCATTTTTGAGAGGGAGGAACTGAGGTCAAGGTGGTGAAGTCGCTTGCCCAGCTGGGAAGGGCCGGAGCTGGGATCTGAACTCCATTTATCTGATTCTAAAAATCCATGCCCTTAACTTCCTAAAGTGGCCTGTCCCCATTTGTCTGGATCTGGAACCGTGGGAAGATAGTCTGCAGTTTAGAGATAAGAACCTGAATTGTTCAGACACGCCTGGGTTTAAATCCAAGGCCTGCTGCCTTCTCACCAGGGCAGCTCGGGCAAGTCACCTCATCTTTCTGAGCCTTAGTTTCCTCATCTGTCAAATGAGGCTGTCAACCCCCTCTTTGCAAGGACAGTCCAAGGCACACAGATGGGGCTCTGAGCATTATCTTCTTCCTCATCCTGTCCCCCGGCCTGTGCCAGGGTGCATTTTCCTCCAGCTCATCTCTCTGAGAACCCCTCTGTGCCAGGAAAGCAGGTGGAAGGTAGCAGGGGCAGAGCTAGACTTGCATTTGGGCAAGGGGTGCTGCCTTTTCAGCTACAAACTATTTACGGGCATTGACTGAGCGCCAGGACCGTCAGAGTTTCCTGCTTTCCTAATGTAATGCTTAAAAACAGGGCCAGAGCCTGGCTACCTGGTTCAGATCCCAGCTCTCAGTAAGTTCCCTTACTTCTTGGGCCTCAGTTTCCTCATCTGTAAAATGGGATAATGTTAGTGCCTGCTTCGTGGGGTGGTTGTGGACAGTCTCCAGAGCAACACGGACTGTTCAATGTGTAACCAGTGTCTATTGCCTGACAGTCACCTTGATGGTGTCACGGCATCACCCCCACTGGCGGTGGGCAAGGCAGGAATACTGAGTCCCATTTTACAGCAGAGGAAAGAAGTAATTTGCTCAGAGAGGCTCAGAGAGAGAAGTAATTTGCCTAGGGATGCCCCGCTGGCTTATGGAAGAGCTGGACCTGAAAGCCAGATCCCAGTGACTCTGGATGCCTTGGGTCCCTGAAAACCAAGTGGGTGGCTCAGCTTCCTTCCTGGAAGGCCACTGGACTCTCCCCTCTTGGAGTCTGACCCACCTTTGTTCACATCCCAGCTTGGCCACTTGCTGCGGTGTTCCTGGGGCTGCCACCTGGGATTTGCTGGAGGTCAGAGCTCTGCCAGTTGAGGAGATTTGGGTTATTCTGGCTGCCACTGCTGCCCCGGCCGGGACTCCCCCTGCCTTGGGTGCCCTTGGGTCTCCCTGAGCTGTCACACTGGCCGAGCAGGAATGAGGAAGGGAGGCCAGGCCCTCACTTTCACTGTGACTCTGACTTCCTTCCCACCTCTGAGCCCCTTCCTGGTCATCGGCTTCCCCTTTCTGCTCCGAGCCCTGCCCACTGCAGGCTGTGTGACCTCAAGCAAGTCACCCCACGTCTCTGAGCATGTTTCCTCAATTGTGAGGGATGGTCACAGGCAGCACGCCAGGGGCATAGGAGGCCCTCACAGGTCTGCTCCAGGTGAGGTCAGAGGGTGGGAAAGGCTACGGAAGGAGGTGGTGGTGTGGCGGGGCAGACAGGAGGGCCATTGACCAAACGGGAACACGCTTATTTTTCTTCGGGTGGTGAGTAACGGCCGCCCCTCCAGCCCCCGCCCTTGCCTGCCGCCGCACAAAGCGTCCTCAGTCTCACTGGACGTCTGTTTTTCCCTGAGGGTGGAGTGGCCTGGCTTCCACCCGGATGACCTGGAGGGCTGACCACCTTCTGGGATAGCTCGTCAAGGGTATATATGGGGGGGGGCTACTTCCAACGTGTGTCCCCAGTGGGCTCCACAGGCTCAGGGGGGACCCCGGTGGGCAAGGGGCCAACTGACCTCAGACAGGGACTGGTTTGCCTGATTCACTCCTGTCCCTGTGTCCCTTGGCAGAGAGGAGGGGCTGAGGAATACCCGTGGACAGAGTAAATGGTAAAGGAAGGAAGGAATGAGTGATTGAACAGATGAATCAGCAAGGCGGGGGCATCAGGAGAACCTGCCTGCTCAGATTCGGACTTGGGTTTGGGCAAGTGTCCTGGCCTCTCTGAGCCTCAGTTTCCTCATCTGCAAAATGGACTCATGATAGCTGCCGCCCTCATGGGGGGACATTGAACATCATAGGTCAGAGAGCCCAGCACGCAGTAGGTGCTCAATAAATTATGTTAAAGGATGGGAGGGAGGACGTTAGCTAGCTGGGTAGAGGTTCAGCTGTGGAGATCTGTCTTCCCTGAGGAGAATGACTTAGCTGTTTGTGATTCCTTTCACTTATATACATGCGTTCATTCATTCGTTTGTTCATTCATTCAGCAAGTATATCGTGGATAGATACTATGTGCCAGGCCCTGTCCTAGGCACTGGGGACTCAGTGGTGACTGGAACAGAAGAGGTGCCTGCCCTCCTGGAGCTTGTGTCCGCGTTCCCATCATTGGGGGCTGCACTTTATGAGGCTCTGACACCCACAATGACCATGCAACCCAGCAGTGGGTGCTGTGATTAGTTCGCTTTTAGAAATGAGGAAACTGAGGCTCAGAGAGCTGACATAATCTGCCTGGGGTCACACATCTACTAAGTGGCAAAGCCACGATCGAAACTCCAAGTCTTTTTGTGCCCAGCCGGCTTTCCCGGTGACTTCCAAGGGGCGTGGCATTTAGAAGGATGACCCCAGGGAGAGGGCTTCATAGACCCTGAAGGGATGAACTCAAATGGGCTTAAAAGCAGGTGGTTGGAATCCTAGCCACATTCCCTTCCTGTTGAGTTGTGACCTCGGCTGGGTCTCTTGGTCTCGCCGAGCCTCAGTTTGCTCATCTGTGAAATGGGGATGAGAAGTAAACGCGAGAGTGCTCAGCACATGATGGGTGTTGGATAAATGTCAGCCCCTCCCCTCCATTCTCCCCAGACGTGGTTTATTCATCTGACAATGGAGACGATGATATCTAACTTCTAGAGTTATTTTTTGGATTAAAAGAGATAGAAGATGCTGTGTGACATGTACCAATGGGAGGGTAGGCACTGCTAATGTGAGATTTCAGGCCTTACTCTCAGCCATAATTCCAAGCAGTTAGCCAGAGACGCAGCCTACTGTTGGCATAGGCTGGTGGTGAGGCCAGCTGGGGCAGAGAGAGGATCTCAAACTGGTTTTCTGCTCCCTGGGGCTCCCTTCCCAGCTCCTGCCCGACCCATTCATTCCACGGGTGTCTGCTCTCTTCTCTGACTTGGTCACCTCGGGACTTTTGCACGTGGCTATGAGGTGGAGGGGTGTGTGTAGGTATGGGTGGGTGGGTATCCTGTCTCCTCTGGGCCTCAGTCTCCCAGCTAGGAAATGGGGCCGTGATGGAAGAGAGATGGAAACGAGGAGGGGAGAAAACTCTTTCAGAAGACCAGGTCTTCGCGTAGAGTCACAAGTCCTGGGTCACGTCTTCCCAGCTGTAAATTGAGGGAATATTAACAATGAAAAGGCAGCTGCCTTTTGTTAACATTTACTATGCACCAGGCGCTGTCTTAAACTCTTGAATTATCAACTCAATCAATTATCTTCCATTATCATTCAATCCTCACAACAGCCTTTTGGTGTAAGAGCTATCATTTTATTTTTTAATTCAAAGCGTGAATGTGGAGTCCAACTGATAACTATAAAGCAAATATGGGTTCACCCCTCCCAGGTGGCAGTAATTGTTTCCCCCATTGTACAGATGAGGAAACTGAGGCCCAGAGAGAGATGACTTGCTCCCGGTCGCCCTACCAGGAAGTGGCAGGTGGGGAAGAGGACATAAGTTGGGTAGTTTCTGAGGCCACAGAATCCTCTCTGGGGGGGCTCTCTGTGGCTGTGACTGTCCTCCAGGAGAGGGGCTGGGCTAGGGAGAAGGGGCCTCTGTCTTCCTAGCTGGATCTGGGTAGCATCACGCTCTGAGCAGGGCTGAGTTAGAGGGTGGAATCCAGGGCTGTGCTCTGATGGGAGGGGGCGAGGCAAGGGAAGAAGGAGCCGGAGCCTCCTGGGACAGGGACTTCATGTCCTTGAGCCCCTGCTGTGTGCCAGCCCCTGTGCTGGACCCTTTATGAGCGTCCAACCTCACGACGTTCCCTTGTTGCACCGAGGAAACTGAAGCTCCGGGAGGGGAAGTGACTTGTCTGAGGTCACCAAGCTGGGAAGTGTTATTGAGATGTAATTCACATGCATCTCACCCTTTCAACGTGTACAATTTAGTGGCTTTGTAGAGTGTTCAGAGTTATACAGACATCACCACTGTCTAGTTTCAGTGCCTTTTCATCACCCCCAAAATGAACCCTGTACCCATTAGCAGTCACTGTCCCCCCCACTCCCCCCAGCCCCTGGCAACCACTAATCTGCTTTCTGTTTCTATGGATGTGCCTATTCTGGACATTTCATGTAAATGGGATCCTATCACATGTGGCCTTCTGTGTTGTTCAGCGTGTGCTCTTAAACCATTCAGCCACACTGCCTCCTGGTGGCTCCCACCCTGGGGCCGGGGACCTTGGAAGCAAATGCGTGCCCGTGAGAGCTCAGAGGGGTATTTGTGTGCACTGTTGGAATCCCTCTGGCCAAGGACTTGCCGAATGACCAAGCAACTGCTGTGGTCACATTGGCCTTGCCCTCTCTGGGGCCCAGTGAGTCACCCCAGCCCTGCCCCGCCTGGGCACCCTCCTGGGTGGGGGGACCCAACAGGACACTGGGGCTCTGTCAGCCCTGGTCAGGCAGCCACTGTGTGGCAAACAGGAAGCGGGCTGGGCTGAGACCTGCTAGGTAAATACAGGCTGTCTGGGGAAGGTGCCTGGCATGGCGTGATGCCCCCTGTTGCTGCCGCCCGCCAGGGCCCAGGGAGCCTCGGGCAGCTTGGCAGGCAGTGGGTTTTGCCTGGCCCAGGGGCTGAGCTCCCAGTGGCAGCTGCTCTGAGGTGGCTGCCAGAGTCCCAGGCTCTGGGCCCAGCCACTCCACCGTCCCTAGCTATCATACCTTCCTTGGTCCTCCGTCTGTCTGTTCATCCATCTTCTAATAATGATGATGTAATGATACTGATGATGCTGACAACAGCCATCGTTTACTGGGTGTGTGCTCTCTGCTGGGTGCTATCTTATTTAACCCTCTCAACAATCCGGAGATAGGTGCTATGATCATCACCATTTACAGGTGAGAAAACAGGCACAGAAAGGCCAGTGACTTGCCCAGGGTCACACAACTGGTGAGTGGGCAGTTTGCCTCTGGGGCCCCTGGTCCCCACCACTCACCCTGAACGAGTCTTCTTCCACCCCCATCTTCCACCCTTTTCTTCTCGAGTCTCCTGGTCCTTGTAAAGTATCCACTGAAGGCATAGGTCCTGGGGCCACGTGGATCCTAGACCTGCTTCTGCCTCTAAGGAGCTGGGCAACCCTGTAAGAGCGACTCCACCTCTCTGAGCCTCAGTTTCCTCACCTGGAAGGTGGGGGGTTGGACGGAGCGGGTGTTTTCTCTCTCAGCACCAGCAAACCTTGGGATCCATCCTCATCCTCCTCCCCACCTCCCCATCCGCCCACCCACTCACCCATCTTTTCTTCCTTCCTACCTTTCTTCTCTGATGCCTCAGGCTGCACCGTTCCTCAGTGCCCCCTGCTCTTTCCCAGCTCCGTACCCTTGACCTTGCTGTCTCCTCTGCTCTTGTATCCCATTCCATTTGTCAAGCCCTCCTCCTTGCAGCCTCTCCCTGTGCCCGTCAGGTTTAGTGCTGCTTCCTCCCGCCTTCCTCCTTCCAGAACTTCAGAGGACCTTGCCTTGCAGCGTATGAATTTACTGATGCCTCGGCACGATGCTGAATGCTGGGGAGACAGCAGACACAAAATAGTCCCTCCTTCATGGAACTCAAAACTCTAGAGGAGAAGAGAAAAGATGAATAAAAGAATGATATAAGTAAATGTCAGTCTAATCATGAGAAGCGCTATAAAGAGAGGCACAATTTGCTCTAAGGGTGAACACAAGGGAGCCGGTTTAGACTGGGGGGGCCAGGAGGGCTTTTCAGAGGAAGTGCTGGTTGAGATGACCCTCAAAGAAAGGGTTAGTGGAGGAAGCGCATCCCAGGCAGAGGGGACATCCCAGGCAGAGGGAACAGCCCAGGCAAAGGCCTGGAGGGGGAAAGCCATCTGCCTTCCCTCCTAGACTGTGAATTCCCTGAGCTTCCACTCCTGTTTGCCCTGCAAGCAGGTGGCACTCAGCAGATGGAGTGCACTGATCCCAGCTCCCTGGAATTCCTCCCCCTGGGGTGGAGCAGCCCCTGCATGCCTAAACTTGCCCCCAGATTTAAGCAGCTTTCCTTGGTCACGTAATCAGGAGGATGGGATTTGACATTACGTGCCAGGGTTTCCATGAGATCAGGCAAAGCCACGGGGTAACAGTGAGGATGGGTCCCTTCTTCTACCCTCTGCGTGGGGACAGGGGGATGGAGCAAGAGCCTTCCACCTGACCCCTGCTGAGTCCAGGATTCTCAGAAGGCACCTGCCATTCACGTAGTCTTGCGGTTTGCTGTTTACTGAGGGATTAGCCTGTGCCAGGTGCTTGACTCAATTCATATAATTCTCACGATGACCCAGTTAAGTTCCTCAAGGAAAGGTGAGGCAAGCGAGCCTCGGAGAGGCTAAGTAACGCTCTCAAGCTCATCCAGCTGGTGAGCGGTGGGTCTGGGAGCCAACCCCCTGATCTGTCTGACATCTTTCCATGCCCCTTTAGCTCCTACCAGGTGCCCCCTCCTTAGGGGGGAGGGATTGTGGGTTTGGCTGCTCTGACTGAGTGCGCGGGACCATCAAAGCAGAAGGCATGACCTTCAGCCATGTTTCTGGAGAGCCTGGAGTCTGACCCAGGCAGAGAGGAAGGCTTGGGGACCCTGGCTCAGCACTGTATCTCCTCACCCCGCCCGGGACCCCTGCACCCCGGAACTCGGCCACTCCCGAGCCCTTCTGGTCTAACCAGCGCTTGCCACCAGACAGGCCTCAGCTTCTTGCTTTGTCTAGCTGTTTCTTCTGTTTTCCCACCAGGTCAGCCCCAGCAGGGCAGGAGTTCTTTGTCTTGCTCACGTCTGTGTCCCCAAGACCTGGCACACAATAGGTGCTCAGTAAACATTTGTTGAGTAAATACATAGGTGAATGGTTTCCAGTCCTGCTCTTTTTTTTTTCTTTTTTTTTGCGGTACGCGGGCCTCTCACTGCTGTGGCCTCTCCCATTGCGGAGCACAGGCTCCGGACGCGCAGGCTCAGCGGCCATGGCTCACGGGTCCAGCCGCTCCGCGGCATGTGGGATCTTCCCGGACCGGGGCATGAACCCGTGTCCCCTGCATCGGCAGGCGGACTCTCAACCACTGAGCCACCAGGGAAGCCCTCCAGCCCTGCTCTTTGATGCTTAAAACAAAAACATTTGAAATCTGCTGCGTTAAATGAACACAGCGGTCACACAGTGTGTGGGGATGTCCACGCTCTGCATAAATGTCCTTCGCTGAGCCCCAGACATGCTCCTGCTGCCATCTGGGTGCTACATGCTGCAAAGGCACTCCCAGGGGCTCACAGCAGGCATGTGGCATGTGCCCGATCACATGGGGAGAGACAGGAAGAAACACACACGATATTTACACACGGAGGAGATGAAGGAGGACTCTCAGCCTCTCTCCTGCCCTGTACCCCTCCTTCCCTCTAAATCTGGCCTGGGTTTGGAATGTGTAATAACAGCCTACAGGGCAAATTAGAACAGGGAGTGAACTCTATCCCCAACCACAGAGAACAGGGCAGTGTTTGGGGAGGGGATGGCCACAGAGCAGGCTGTGTGTGTGTGCACGCACGCACGTGTGTACACGCATATATGTGTGTGGATGTGCATAGTGGTGTCTGTACACACTTGAGTTGTGTGATGTGGAAGGAGTCCAAGTTTCGGAGTCCAGAGGCCTTCTTCAAGGCCATTCACTCTCTGTGTGGCATCTCAGAGTCAGTTTCCTCAGCTGTAAAATGGGAGCAGTAGCCCAGCTTTGCTCACCAGGCTCTGGCCGATTAACCAAGGGAGAGGCTGGGAGGGCTTGGTGAATGTTAACCTGGGCCGTGACTGCCAGGCTGTAGTACTACCACATGTGTGTGCCCGGCAGGTGGGGTGGCGAGGAGGAAACTGGGACCGTATCATAATGGCGATGATGATTAAAGTATTTGTTAAGTGCTTATTAGGTGCCCAAGAGACACCTGACTTGCCCATTACAGCAGCCCTATGGGATAGAAGCTGTTTTGCAACCCTCATTTTATAGTAGGGAAACCAAGGCTCAGAGAGATTAGCATGAGCTGATAGTAGTAACCCTTAACTCCCGGGGCTGTTGTGCACCTTGAACAAGATATTCTAAGGGTCTGGTGTGGCGCCTGGCTCCCAGGCCATGCCTTCAACTGAGGGGTTAGGGTAGCCCAGGCTCCACAGCCAACTGCCAGGATTTGAATCCTGGTTCTGTCGCTAACCTGCTGGGTGGCCTCAGGCAAGTCGCTTAACCTCTCTGAGCCTCAGTTTCCTTATCTGTGAAAGGGGAATTATAGCAGTACCTACCTCCAGGGCAGGATTTCTCAACCTCAGCACTATTGACTTTTTGGGCTGGGTCGTTCCTGTGGTGGGGACTGTCCTGTGCATTGTAGGACGTCTGACACTATTCCTGGCCTTGACCCACTAGATGCCAGTAGCCCTCTCTCCTCCGCACAGTGTGACAACCAAACATGTCTTCAGATATTGCCGAGGGTCCCTGGGGAGCAGAAGGGCCCCCGGCTGAGAACTGCTGGTCTAAGGTTGCAGTGAGGACCGGATGAGAGTGTGTGTATGAAGCACTTGGGCCCATCAGAGCCACATAATCACGATGATGATGGGGGTTTAGTTCAAAATTACTACTTCACCATAATTCATATTGATCTCTGTGTGTCTTGTCAAGGCTACGAGCAGTGTGTGAGTGACTGAGGGGGGATTTGAACCTGGGGCTGGCTGACTCCAGACCCCCTGATGTGGAGTCCCCAGAAACCCTGGATGCATCTGAGTTGAGATTTCTTAGGGCAGAGGGTGCAGGCATGGCGGGGGTTTGAGCGGCTGCCTCCTCTGGCCCCCCCCAAGGCAGGGGCTGTCCTGCCCCCGTGGGGCCTGGGACGGGTGCAGTAATAAAGAGGGTGTTGACAGCAGAAGCACGTGCCCAATGCCTCCTCTTCCCCTGACCCTGGGTCCCCATTGAGGTGAACAGGACTGGGCCGGGGGAAGTCTAATCTTCCCCCTCAATGCCTGCACCCCAGTGGACACCCTCTCTGCCTCCACATACCCCTATTCCTGCATCACTAAGCCCAGACTCATGTGGCAGCCACTAGGGGTCTCCCTTTCCCACCCGGCAGGTGGATAGGAACTAATGTCTCCTGAAGTCCTACTAAGTGCTGGCATCAAGTGGGTGCTTCAAATTCCTGAGGGCACTGACATTTCCCAAGAGCTTTAGGAGGAGGTGTGGTTACCCTGGTTTTACAGGTGGGGAAGCTGAGACCCAGAGAGAGGAAGTGATTTGCCCAGGATCACACAGCTGCTAATTAACCAGGGCCAAGATGGGAACCGGGTATATCTGATTTCAGCAACTGTGCTCCTAACCCTTACTTACTCCTTTGATTATAATCATTGACAGCCCCCAGTTTAATCCCAGGGTTGACACTGGACATGCCTGATCTCATTTACTTCTTCCTGCAAACGTATGAAAAAGCTACTACTATTGTACCCATTTTACAAATGAGGAAATGGAGGCTCAGGTAGCTAAAGTCACTTTCTCAAGGTCATTCTGCACATAAATAGCAGAGCTGGGGTTAGAACCCAGGCCTGGAAGACTCTAAAATCTAGGCTCTCCCTACCCTCTGGTGCCTAGAAGGGGGTCTGTCCCCGGCAGGAGCTCTGACCCTCTGTGTGCCCTACTGCGCCTGCCAAGAGAGGCCTCTTGCAGTGCCCTAGCCTTCCCTCCTGGCAGCCACAAAACAAACAAGGTGAGAATCAATCTTTATTTGTTTTTCTTATAATGTGTGGGGAGGGAGAGATATAGAAAAGAGGGCTTTCCAGACATTTTCCTGCAGCCCAGGTGGGATGGTAGGAGTTCCAGGAAACTCACCCTTGGTGTCCAGCCCTCCCAGTGGCATGCTGCAGAGGACAGGGGGCTGACAGCCAGCAGGGCCTTGCCCCTCCCTTGCCCTTCTCCTGGCTAAAAGTGGGGCCTGGGAGCCAGAGAGAACTGGGTTCAAGTCCAACTCTTCTCCTTACAAGCTGTGTGACTTCCCCTCTTAAAGCTCCATTTTCCTCATCTGACAAATGGGAACAAATAATACCTTTGTCATCAGGTTGTGTGTCCATGTGGCACCCTTCTAGGTGTCAGGGACACAGGAGTGAACGAGACAGATGCATTCCCTATCTTCTCGTGCTCACAGCTCAGGAATTAACTAATCTCACAAACAAATGGTCAGGGAGGGCTTCCCAGAAGAATGGACATGAGCTGGGATCGCAGGTGGGCAGGAGTTAACCAGGCAAAGAGGGGAGGGAAGGGGTCAGTGCTTGGCACTGGGGAGCAGAGTTTGTGCACTGTGGGAAGTTAACTAAATTCTCGGAACCTTGGTTTCCTGTTCTGTGAAATGGGGTCATAATGATGGTGCTGGGAAATTGAGGGCTACTGACTCCCACAGTGGGTTCATGAGTATTTCTGAGCACCTAGTGTCCCTTAAGCATAGATTTGATGGTTATGTTGTAGTAGGTGCTTACGGTGTGGCAGGCACGGCACTGGCCACTGGAACACGTGCTCTCTGCTTCAGCATCCCCATTTCACAGGTGAGGAAACTGAGGCTGTGAACCATCCACTTTCGCATCACATGGTTGCTAAATGTGGAGCTTGGAACTTGAACCCTGCTCTGGCGGCCCCGAAGCTGGCTTGGTTGGCCAGGAGTAAGCCCCAGGCTCCAGATCTGGGGACCCAGTGTGACTCTGACGCCCTTTCTCCTCCAGCTAACGTCCAGGGTAGCTGGACCCGAGGCAGACTCATGTTTCCAGGTCCCTGAAAGAGACTCTGTTGCAGCTCCTGCTGGGGGCTGGCAGCCAACCACATCTGGGAGTGGCCACCCTGAACCCCTGTCATTACAACGGTGGCTTTGAAGAAGCTGGCAGCAGTGCTGTTTGCCCACGTGGGAGGGGGCTTCCTGAAGCCGGCCTGACTCCGCTCCTGTTCCCTTGCAGGCCGAGCAGTGCAGACAAGTCCAGGGGCAGCATGGCAGATCCCAGCGAAGGCCCCCGCGCGGGGCCTGGGGAGGTAGCCGAGCCCCCCGGGGATGAGAGTGGCATCCCCGGCGGGGAGGCCTTCCCCCTCTCTTCGCTGGCCAACCTGTTCGAGGGGGAGGACGGCTCACCGTCGCCCTGTCCGGCTGATAGTGGTCGCCCCGCCGGCCCAGGCGATGGGCGACCAAACCTGCGCATGAAGTTTCAGGGAGCCTTCCGCAAGGGGGTGCCCAACCCCATCGACCTGCTGGAGTCCACCTTGTATGAGTCCTCAGTGGTGCCTGGGCCCAAGAAGGCGCCCATGGACTCACTCTTTGACTATGGCACCTATCGTCAGCACCCCAGTGACAACAAGAGGTGGAGGAGGAAGGTCATAGAGTGAGTATTGCTGGCTGCCTGGCTGAGGGTCTCCTCCTCTGTATTGAATCCATCCATCCATCCATCCATCCATCCATCCATCCGTTCACCCATCCATCCATCCTTCTATCCATTCATTCATTTGTCTACCTATTCACTCATCCATCCATCCACCTATCTGTCCACCTTTCTGTATACTTGTCTATCCATTCATCTGTCTGTCCACTTATCCATCCATCTGTATATCCATCCATCTGTGTATCCATCCATTATCTACTCATTCATTCATCCAGCTACCTATCTTTCCACCTAGCCATCCACTTGTCCAGTCCGTCCATCCATCCATCATCTACTCATTCAAATATCTATCTACCCATCTATCCATCTGTCATCTATCTGGCCAGTCATCCACTCATACAACAAACCTTCCATTTATCCACCATATACTTACCCAAAATCCATCCATTCTCCCATCTACTCACTGTTTCTGTTCATCCAGCCCGTCAGCTATCAAACTATTCATAATTCATTCATTCATTTCACTTCCATGTCTTTCTTTTGTTCTCTCTTTCTCTTTCCCTCTCTTTCTCTGTCGTCAGCTACCCACCTTTCCATCTGCCCATCCACTTGTCCGGTCCATCTGTCCATCATCACTCATTCAAATATCTGTCGACCCATCTATTCATCTGCTATCTCTCTGCCCAGCCATCCGCCCATGAAAACCTCTCTCAGGCCTCTGTGTGTGTCTGGAGGAGAGTCTTGAAGTCTGCAGGTGTCCTGTTGTCCCCTGGTCCTCCTCTGTTCCCCCTTGCTGATCACAGACTCATTTATGCCCTTGGATGAAGCCCACTCACCTCCTCAGCCCTTGCTTTGTTTCCTTTATTTATTCACTGAGCCACCGATTTGTTCGGTGACTGTTTTCTGGAGCACCCACCACATGCCAGGTAGGGTGGTTGGCCCTGGGGCTCCAGGGGTGAGTCAGACCAGATGTTACCCCTACTCAGCTCAGACACTGAGTAGCTGTCACTGGTACCTTCATTTTGGAGGGCAAGACAGGTAATAAGCAAGTGATTAGACAGTTTACTTTGGGGGCGGTGCTGAGGTGGGAGAGGGAAGCTGAAACAGAAAAGGTAGTCCAGGAGGGCTTCCTGGAGCAGGCGACGTTTAAGCCCAACGCTAAGGGGTGAAAAAGGGCAGCCACACAGCAGGGGTGGTGGGAGGAAGGTATTCCAGGTGGAGGGAAGTGCAGGTACAGGGGCCAAGGCTAGAGAGGCTCAGTGTATCCAAGAAATGGGGCCTCGCAGTCCACATGCTGTACTGGACAAATTGCATAACCTCCACGCGGAGGTGGAAACAGGCCCAGGGCAGCAAAGTGCCCTGGTGTCCCATCCCTCAAAGGTCCCGTTGGAAGCTGGTGGGCTCCCTGTCTCCTTTTCCCCTCCCTCAGATCCCCTCCTTCAAGCCCTCATCCCCACCATTACCCCAGACAGCCAGGGCTAACGGCTTTGGGGGGGCCGCAGAGGAATTGGGAGGTGGCTAAGCGGCTGAGGTCTTCAGAGACCCCGAAGCCTGCCTCGGTGAGGACTGGGGGCGAGGGTGTTACTTCATCTCATTTTTTGGCTCAAAGGTCACAGTTCAGGAGCAGATAAAATGGGGGCTGCCCTAGCCTGTGTGCCCCTGTCGTCAGGAAGCACCTCTTCCCCCTTCCCTGGCCCCCCATCACTGGAGGCCCTGCCCTGGGGTGTAAAATCTGGGCCCCGGGCAGAGGAAGGAGGGAGAGCGGCTGTCCACTCCTCCTGGTGAGCCGCTGGCTTTCTCTGCCCTGAAGCCCCTGCCTCAGTGTCCCTTCCCCCTCTGGCCCCGCCCCCTCTGTCGTGGTTCACTCTCTGCTCCCCTACACCCCCTCTTCTCCCTCCCCATCTCCACCTCTTTCTCTTCTCCATCCTGTCCTCCTTTCACAGATTGTTCTTCGCCCTTGTATGTTCCGGGCACTGGGTGCGTGAGGACATGACACAGGGCATCCCTGCCCTCATGGTGCCCCTGGGCTAGTGCTGCTCCAGCTCTTTGGCTCTCAAAACCTAGCACACAGTAGGTGCCCAATGAATGTTTATTGAATGACTGAATGAATGTGTGTTTTTTCCCTTTTTTCTTTCTCCATTGCTTCCTCTCCCCCAGCCCTCTCCATCTTGTTCTGTCTCCACCTGCCTCTGTAGCTCGGCATTTCTCCCACACATACAGACTCTGGACACACAGTAGGCGCTAAATAATAACAGGAATATCAGCTAACATTTATTGGGTATTTACTTTGGTGGGGCCTGGACTAAGCACCTATGTGTATGGCCCCATTTGTCTCAAATGTTTGTTGAATGAATAAATCAAGGAGTGAATGATTAAATAAAAGATAGAGTTGCTTTATCTTTTAGTCTGGTGTTCCTCCTTTATTTTCTTACTATCTTTGTCTCTTCCACTCTGTATATTCTTAAGTACTTAATAAATGACAAATGGATGGATGGAGGGTGGGTGGATGGGTGGGTATGTGGATGGGTAGATGGATGGATGGAAGAATGGATGGGTGGGTGTGTGCATGGATGGATGGATAGGTAGATGTATGGATGGATGGATGGATAGGTAGATGGATGGATGGGTGGATTGATGGGTGAATGGATGGGTGGGTGGATGGATGGATGGATGGATGGATGGATGGATGGATGGATGGAAGAATGGATGGGTGGATGGGTGGGTGTGTGCGTGGATGGATGGATGGATGGATGGATGGATAGGTAGATGGATGGATGGGTGGATTGATGAGTGGGTGGATGGGTGGGTGGGTGGATGGATGGGCTGTGTGTTTCTTTCTGTCTGTCTCCAACCAACACACAGTAGGTACCAGGTACAGTCTATTGGGATAAAACATTCCTTTGTGTCTCTAGATGTCTTTCTCCTCTCAGTCTGGTCCCTCCCTAGGGCTCCAGCTGCCCCCACCCCCCAATCCCTGGGCCCCTAAGGCTAGAGACTGTGGAGTGGGCAGAGGATGAGCCCTCCTATCACTCGGCTTCCTCCCCCTTCAGGAAGCAGCCACCGAGCCCCAAAGCTCCCACGCCCCAGCCACCTCCCATACTCAAAGTCTTCAACCGGCCTATCCTCTTTGACGTCGTGTCTCGGGGCTCCACCGCTGACCTGGATGGGCTGCTCCCCTTCCTGCTGACCCACAAGAAGCGGCTGACTGACGAGGAGTTCCGGGGTAAGCCACCCAGGAATAGCAGGCGGGCCAGCTTGGGGTCGGGGGAGGCCTGGCATTGGGGGTCCCCTTCCCCCTCAGCATTTTCCCTTGGGTTAGGGGGCTGCACTAGCCAGGAAGAGCACTGGACAGGGAGTCTGGTCCTGTGTGTCCTTTACCATATTACTTAACCTCTCTGGGCCTTTGCTGCCTTTCTTTGTTCATTCATTCAGCCTTCATTTATGAAAAGATTAGTGTCATAGGTGAGCAGAGTCTACCCACCTGGATTCAAATCGCACCATTACCACTTAAGGGATGTGTGGCCTCTCTGGGTCTCAATTTCCTCATCTGTACCCTGGGGAATAATAATAGCATAGTCCTGGCCTCTGAGGACAGAGAATTCCATAGTGCCAAGCACAAGGCAGCTGGGCTCCCAGGAGCTCCTGCCCCCTCTGAGGGGAGCTCTGGAGTGGGGAGCAGGGCGTTCCTGCTTCTGCTTCTGAGGCTCTGCCCCCCTCCCCGCCCAGCTTTCTGGCTCCCCGCTATAGGCTGGAGCCCAGTCACCATTGCCCTGGGGCTCACTCAGCCCAGACAGCTCACTCTCCAGCCTCGTCCAGGCTCAGAACACCCACCTCGGGGCACTAGCTCCCTCCGCTACCCCAGGGCTTCCCTGCAAATCGGGGAAGGTGGACTGTGAGCCTCTCCACCCAAGTCAGCCACCTGCTATGTGCCGGTGCCAGGTGAGCTGTAATTAACTGGCCGAGTGACCCCACAAATCCATATAAAATGTCAAGAATTGTGGCACCTGCTAGGAAGGAGGGCCTGTCTCGGGTGGGCCGGCCATGGTAACAGCTCGGGGCTGATGAAGCTTCAGGGAGATCAGGGGCCATTTTTGGAGACTTTAGGTACTTCAGGTAAATTAAGTGCGAAAGTCGGCTGACCGGGTCTGCAGTATATTTTTCACATATACCTTTATCAACCAGATTCTTTGAACACCAAAACGATACGATGCTGTATCATTGTGTCCATCAGAAGAGAATTACCGGACTTACAAAAAATATTCATTCATTGTGCCCAGCCAGGTGCTGTGGCCTTGTTTGGGGCACGAGCTTAGAGTTGCGGAGAGGGTCTCCGTGATGGTGTGAATCTCATTTGGCAATAACCCACATTTAAGCCCTGGCCAAATGGCCCCACCTGGCCCCCCACGTTCACCAGGCAAAAGTGGGGAGCTTTGGGGTGGAGTGAACCCCTGTGAGATGGGGATCATGGTGCCTGTGCTTCGGCGGACAGAGCAGCGCCAGGCTGGGCTTGCCAAGGCTTCTGGCTTCTCCTGAGTTCAGGACTGAGCTGAAAGGGGGCTCTAAGCCTAGGCTGGGAACCCCCAGGCCAGTGTGTCTGCATGAGGGTGGGTGGGGGACCCTAAGATAGGCTGGGAGAGGGCCCTGAAATTGTACAGAATAATGCATCTGTAGAGGGGGATTTACCGTGAGGCCCATTAATTAGGCTTCAGGCCCCTTGCTTGCTCTGGCCCCTTGTAGCCCTGGACCTAATCTGGAACTCGTAATTGTGTGTTCGCTTTCATTAACAGGATCCCCAAATTGTGTAAGTCTCAGACTCCACAAAACCTGGATTTGCCCCTGCGTGTTTTTCTAGCCAGAGGCTCGTGAGCTCATTGATTCTTAGGGGAGTCAGTGACCGGCCTTCCCCTCCGCCCACACACAACCTCCAACTTGGCAGTTAATTTAGGGCCCTTGGCTCCAGCCTCCACTCATCCCCTCGTGGGCAGAGCCACTTCGCCACCTGCTGGTGGAGTCCGTAACTGCAACCCCTCCCCATTTCTGGGTAGCCGCCGTTCTTCGTTTCTTATACCAGGACCCAGGCTGGCAGCCCCGGACCCTGCTACAGCCTGGGCCTGGGGGTGTGGAAGTCCAAATCCAGGGTCTAGTTCCACATCCCACACAAACCACTTGAGCTCCTGTGGTTTGGAATTCCCTGCAGTGCCCAGCTTGCCCCTTTGCTGAATGTGTATTAATTCAACAGGTGGTTATTGGGCACCTACCAAGTGTCAGGCTCTGTGCTGGTGTGGGGCGAAAGTGGTGAGTGAAGCAGATATGACGCTGTCCTCAAGTTGCTCTCAGCCTCGAGGGTGAGACCAACTTGATCAAGCAATCACAGAAATAAATACACAATTACAAACTGTAATGTGTGTCCACAAGAGGCTGTATTGGACAATTTGACCTAATCAGGAAAATCTGGGAGAACTTCCAGGAGGAGGTGACACTTGAGCTGAGTCTGAATGAATTGCAGTTAGCCAGGTAAAAAGAGGTGGAGGAAAGATTAGAGAGGAGGTGAAAGAACAGCATGTGCAAAGGCCCTGTGGCTAACCATGACCAGAGTTGGACTCAGTCGCTATGTGGAAAGTGGATTAAGGGACGTCCAGAGAGGCTGGTGGAAACCAGGCGTGTGAGAGAAATGGTGGCTGGGCCAGGTTGGCGGCAGTGGAGATGGAACGTGGTGGAGGGGTTGGAGAAATAGGTAGAATTTGTGGGACTTGCTGGATGTGGGGAGAAGGGGGGAAAAGATAAGAGTGACACAAAAGTTTTGGCTGGCTGGGGACACCATCATCTACGGAGGGGACACATGCAGACCGGGTTGGGCTTTGGGGAGGGAAAGATAATGAGGTCAGCGTGGAGAATCATGAGTTGCCTGACAATTAGAAAACGGACTGATTGAGGTTCCCCTGAGTGCGGGTGTGTCTGGACAGAATCCCCAGGGGCCTCGGCCAGCATTTGGGGTCCCCTCCCCCTTATGCAGATGGGGAACTGGAGTCCATTATCATTCGGTACATAGTTACCTGGTGTCGACTCTGGGCTGGGTGCCAGGGGTGTAGCGAAAAGTAACCAGAACGAGGCTTGTCCAAGCAACCTCACTCCTAGGAGCGGTGGGACAGAAATTCAGGTCTCTGCGTTTTCCCCACTTCGCAGCACCTAAGGAGAGGCTCTAAAGCATTTCTCGTGGAGTAATAAATGCAGCAGTATTACTTATTGAAGACTCCCATCTGCCTGGCTCTGGGCTCATCAACAAATACCTATTAGCTCACGATTTCCCTTTTATATATATATAAACTTATTTATTTATGGCTGTGTTGGGTCTTTGTTGCTGCACGTGGGCTTTCCCTAATTGCGGCGAGCAGGGGCTATTCTCTGTTGCGGTGCGCGGGCTTCTCACTGCGGTGGCTTCTCTTGTTGAGGAGCATGGGCTCTAGGCGCATGGACTTCAGTAGTTGTGGCGCACGGGCTCAACAGTTGTGGCTTGCCTGCTCTAGAGTGCAGGCTCAGTAGTTGTGGCACATGGGCTTAGTTGCTTCGTGACATGTGGGATCTTCCTGGACCAGGGATCGAACCCATGTCCCCAGCATTGGCAAGCAGATTCTTAACCTCTGCGCCACCAGGGAAGTCCCACAGTTTCCCTTTGTAGCCTCAATTTAGCTAGACAAGAAACTGAAGCAGAAAAGGTCACACAGAAATCAGGAGCAAAGCCCAATTCGAGCCCCCAAAGACCTGGCCCCAGAGCGGGCCCCTCAGCCCACACCTGCCTTTCCCATTCCTCATCCCTTTCCTGATCCCCTTCCTGCATCTGGCCGCTTTGCCCCCTGCCTGATTCACAGGTAAGTTCTCTTTTCATTGACTCGCTTTTTTAAAGATATAAATCAACTCATGTCACCATAAAAATTAATACAAGGGGGGCTTCCCTGGTGGCGCAGTGGTTGAGAGTCCGCCTGCCGATGCAGGGGAAACGGGTTCGTGCCCCGGTCTGGGGGGATCCCGCATGCCGCGGAGCGGCTGAGCCCGTGAGCCATGGCCGCTGGTGTGCTCCGCAACGGGAGAGGCCGCAGCAGTGAGAGGCCCACATACCGCAAAAAAAAAAAAAAAAAAAATTAATACAAGGGAAGGAAAATTGCAAAGGGACGGTAAGCGTTAGTGAGGTTAAGGACCCATTAGGACAAAACGAAGACTGACTTCACAGGAGGGATTTGACAAGCGGATGGAACCTTGCACACTCGGGTTTTTACTGTTATTATCGCTGCATCTGCAGAAGCCCCCAAATCCTCGAAGGTAATTTCACGTTCACTATAGCTCACAGCCTCCACTTTGGGGAATGCTGCACTCCCTCTGCTCCCCTCTAGGGGCACTAGTGTAATCACTTCATGGGAAAAGGATCTATGTGCAAATAGGCAGGCAAAGACTGCCTCCTGGGTCTGCTTTTAGAGGTTCACAGTCCTCATTACCAGATTAAAGGTTCTGAGAAGTCCTATAGTGAAGAAATACGGTTGGCTTTGTTTAACCCAGCATTCCCCCTTTTTATTTGATTTTTTAAAATTCTCTCCAAATATGCTTTGGTAAACACCAACCTCTCTACAGGCTGCAGCTTCCCACGTTTTAAAAAACTTCTGCTCCTGGGCTTCCCTGGTGGCGCAGTGGTTGAGACTCCACCTGCCGATGCAGGGGACACGGGTTCGTGCCCTGGTCCGGGAGGATCCCACATGCCGCGGAGCGGCTGGGCCTGTGAGCCATGGCCGCTGAGCCTGCGCGTCCGGAGCCTGTGCTCCGCAATGGGAGAAGCCACAACAGTGAGAGCCCCGTGTACCGCAAAAAAAAAACAACAAAAAACCCCAAAAAAACCCTTCTGCTCCTCTGAGTTTATTTGACCTTCTCAGTACCATGGGGAGCAGATAGGGAACAGGCTCGGAGAGGAGGACCGACTCCCTGCCCAGTGCCCTGTCCACAGCTGCCCAGCAGTTTGGGCCATGGGCCGAGCGCCCCTTCTCCTGCACGTCTCTCCTCACAGAGCCATCCACGGGGAAGACCTGCCTGCCCAAAGCCCTGCTGAATCTGAGCAACGGCCGCAACGACACGATCCCTGTGCTTCTGGACATCGCTGAGCGCACGGGCAACATGCGCGAATTCATCAACTCGCCCTTCCGGGACATCTACTACCGAGGTGAGGCCCTGGGCCGGGCGGGAGGGGGGCACCGTCTTCACTTGTCCAACCATCCCCCCAACCGAGAGCTTCAGTCTGGGCCCCAAATGCCAGCACATCCCCAGGAACCAGTTGTTGAATGAATGAATGAACGGACGAAAGGACAATAACTACCCCTTCCAACTTTGATATTCTGAGCTTCAGAATCAAAGGTTCCAAGGTTCTCAGAAGCAGTGAGCCAAAGGGGCCATGAACCTGGAAATCTGGACCCGAGATGCTCAGGTTCTGGATACTCTGAGGCTTTGTTGTAATAGTTCTATGAGCCAACAGCTCAAAAAGGCACAGGTGTCACCAGTGCCAGCTCCCTGGGTCTAAATTCTGAGATCTTTGAATCCAGCTTGACCTTCCAGATTCCTGGATATGCAGATTCAAAGGCTGTGAATTTTATCTCCCAAATTCTGTGAGACCACGATGCCGCTGCTTCCTCTAGGATGAAAGCCTCTTTTGAGTCTGAAAAGTTCCCACATTTGGGACCCTCCAAGTTGGATATTGCTTGAGCCTAAGATCGTGCTTGCATGATGCAGCAGATCTGGGACCTCGGGCATCAGACTCCACATCCGGGAATGTCTGAAGGTCTATTTGCTGCCCGCGGGTGGATTTCTCCCTTTTGCACCCCAGCGCCTCCCACGACTGGTCGGGTCTCTGCCCCCGGTGACTGTCCCCCACCCCATCCCAGGCCAGACCGCCCTGCACATCGCCATTGAGCGCCGCTGCAAACACTACGTGGAGCTCCTGGTGGCCCAAGGTGCTGATGTTCACGCCCAGGCCCGGGGACGCTTCTTCCAGCCCAAGGATGAGGGAGGCTACTTCTACTTTGGTGAGGAGGGGCCCGGTGGGGCCTGGGGCCCACGGGGGAGAGGCTGGGGGCTGGGGGCCTAGGGTGGTGCTGGCAGCCCTGACCCCTCCCCAAACAGCCAGGGCTGCGCTGGCCACGGGCCCAGACAGCACCCGGTACGCAGGCCGCCTTACTGGTCCTGGTCACTGAGGTCTTGTCTTTGAGGAGTAGAGCGTCACCACACTGCCCTGAGCCTCGGCTTCCCCATCTCTACAGTGGGATCGTGATGGGATCAGAGGGCTGTGATGGGGTGTCCCCGCCCCTTAACACTCGCGTCCTCCAGTCTGACTTAAGCTGGGATTGATGGTCGGATTGCAGGGCCCAAATTCCATCACCGCCACGTCCCAGTTGGACCCATGAAAGATTTTAAATTTCACCCCTGCTTAAAGGCACATGTTATTTGGGGTTCGGGCACAAAGTCCCTTAAAGAATCCCTGACAGCCTCCAAGTCAAATGACCCCCATCCCGTCTACCCGGGGGCATCGCCTCCAGACACGTGGCAGTCAGCCGGGGCTCGTCCACGTTGACCGTGGGCGCTGCGTCCACTGTCATGGTGTCTGTCTGCCCCCGGGGCCCTGTCACTGACCACCCCCCTCACCCACAGGTGAGCTGCCCCTGTCGCTGGCGGCCTGCACCAACCAGCCCCACATCGTCAACTACCTGACAGAGAACCCGCACAAGAAGGCGGACATGCGGCGCCAGGACTCCCGTGGCAACACAGTGCTGCACGCGCTGGTGGCCATCGCTGACAACACTCGTGAGAACACCAAGTTCGTCACCAAGATGTACGACCTGCTGCTGCTCAAGTGTGCCCGCCTCTTCCCCGACAGCAACCTGGAGGCCGTGCTCAACAATGACGGCCTCTCGCCCCTCATGATGGCCGCCAAGACGGGCAAGATTGGGGTGAGCGCAGGGCCGGGGGCACACACCCATTCTTGCCCCTCCATACACACACACACACACACACACACACACACAGGGGAGGGACTGCTGCTGGCATGCATTATTATTAATGTGCATACCCACCTCCCATCCTGCCAACCCCAGTGTGCAGATGCCCCAGCTCAAGAACCTGCTATGGCTCCCTATTGTCCAGCCAAGCTATTCAACCTCATCCCAGAGCCTCTCTGCTCATCCCACCCCATTGGATGCTCACTGCCCCATTCCCACCAGCCAGGGCAAGCCACTGACAGAGAACTGAGTCTCAGAGCTGCAGCCCTGCAGTACTCCCCTCTACTCCATGGCAGGGGTCCTGGCTCAGCCTCTAACCTGCTGAATGGCTGTGTGCCAGTTGCTTCCCTCTCTGGCCTCACAGCACAGGGCCTAGAGCAGGATTTCTCAGCTTGGGCACTAGTGACATTTGGGTCTGGATGTTCTGGGGCGTGGGGCTGCTCTGTGTCATTGTGGGATGTTTAGCTGCATCCCTGGCCTCGACCCACTAGATGCCAGTAGTACCCCCCACCGATTGTGACAACCCCAAATGTCTCCAGACATTGCCAAATTGTCCCCTGGCGGGGGCACCCATCACCCTGATTGAGAACCAGATCTGGGGTTCTCTAGAGTCAGGAGCACCTGGGTCCAAGGCCAGGCTCTGCCACTTCCCAGCATGTCACCTCAGGCATCTCACCGCTCTGTGCCTCAGTTTCCTCATCTGTAAAATGGGGATAACAATAGTGCCCTGTGGTATAGTGTTCTGACAACTCAATGAGATGATCCACTTAAAGCTGTTAATAAAGATCCTGGGATGGGTAATAAGTGTTCAATAATCGGTAAGGGTTATTATTCCTCTATTAAAAATATAGCAAAAAATTACTAAAATCACAATTATACCAGAGTCCTGAGGCGGTAGAAAAGGCCTGGGTTTAAAATCTGGCTTTGCCTACTGAACTCTGTGGCCTGGGGGGACTCCCACCTGGATCTGTTCCCCAGTTCCCCTGTGTGTAAGCCAGAGATAGTGGGAGTAGCAATAAGAAGGACCGAATAGGATAATTATTACTAGATTTAACAGATCAGTAAGATGGATTAATTGCTGTTTTAATTATGTAAAGAAGATACTCATGACAACTCAGATTTTTAAGGCTGACCTGGGTTCAGTCTGGCTTCAGTGGGCTGTGTGGCCTCAGGGAACATCCTTCTTTTCTCTGAGCCTCTGTTTGCTCATCTGTCAACCAGGATGGTAAGGGTAGGAATTAGACAAGATGATGTGAGGAAAGGGTCCGGCATACAGCAGGTGCTCAGTAAATATTTTACCCTTCCCTCCATCCTGCTCTCTGGGGAGGTGCTATTTGATGGGCTGACCAAGCTCCCAGGGTCCCTCCAATGTGTGTGGCCCAGCAGCAGTGCTCCCTGCCCCCTAGAGGACCCCCTGACCCTCCCTCCTCCCATGCAGATCTTTCAGCACATCATCCGTCGGGAGGTGACAGACGAGGACACCAGGCATCTGTCCCGCAAGTTCAAGGACTGGGCCTATGGGCCAGTGTATTCCTCACTCTATGACCTCTCCTCCCTGGACACGTGTGGGGAAGAGGCCTCTGTGCTGGAGATCCTGGTGTACAACAGCAAGATCGAGGTAGGCATCAGGGCAGGAGATGGGGCCCAGTGAAGGAGGGGCCCAAAGTGGTGGGTCTGTGAACTGGATGCAGAAGAAGAGGCCAACTAAGTGCCCAGAACAGCATCTGGCACTGGGGGGAAATGGGAGGTTGTAAGGGTCGGGCTTCAGGGGCAAGCAGGACTGGTTCAGAATTCTGGCTCTGTAACTTACGTGCTGTATGACTCCGGACAAACTACCCAACCTCTCTGAGTTGCAGCTTCCTCTTTTGTACCATGTGGATAAAGATAGAGCATTTCCCATTGGGTTGCTGGGAGGACCAAATGAACAGCCTGGCGCAGGGTAAACATTATGTGTCAGCTATTATCATTAGCATTTGTTATATGAAGTTTTTAAAAGCTCTTTTTTTTAACTTAGGAGTATTTTATGAACATCGTTCTGCACCATTAAATATTCTTCTGCAATATCATTGCTGCGTGGAAATGTACCACATTCTAATTAACCATTCCTCTATTCTTGGTCATTTGGGTTTGTTTCTGCACTTAACTATCAGGAATAACACTGCAGTGGCATCTTTGTGACTACATAATTGCACAAGTCCTTGATGATAAAGAAACTCAAGTCGTTAAAGGGACAGGATGCTGTACAAATGGGGCAGAAAGTGCTGGGTCCTGGGTGCAGAAGGTCTCCCTTCTAGTGCCGGCTCTGTGAGCTTGGACAGATGCCTTTCCCCTACCAGAGCTCACTTCCCTCATCTTTGAAATTAGTGACCAACTTGATTTAGATTGGGGATGGTGGGAAGTTTAGCATCTCTGCTGCAAACTCTGATTGGTAGTGTCTGCCCAGGGAACTGTATAGCGAACTATTGTGTGGGACTCAATTATTGATGTCTGTCCTGGGTTCAGAGTTGGAAAATTGTGGTGAGTCAAGTATTTATTATCCTTGGGCTAAATTTCCAAGTCCCACTTCCTGAATCAGAATTTCTGAGGTTGGAACCCAGGAATTTTTTTTTGTTTTGCGGTACGCGGGCCTCTCACTGTCTTGGCCTCTCCCGTTGCGGAGCACGGGCTCCGGACACGCAGGCTCAGCGGCCATGGCTCACGGCCCCAGCCGCTCTGCGGCACGTGGGATCTTCCCGGACCGGGGCACGAACCCGTGTCCCCTGCATCGGCAGCATCGGCCGGCAGACTCCCAACCACCGCGCCACCAGGGAAGCCCAGGGATTTATATTTTTAACAAGCTCCACAGGTGATTTTGCTGCCAGCGGCTTGGCACCATCCACAGATTGGAGTTTGGGGACCACAAGAATAGATATTCTTTAGGGATCTTTCTAGCTCTGGGTTCTATGAGTCTAGAACAGGCTGGAAAGGTAAGTTGGGGGAGAATTGGGCAGAGCCTCGAATGCTGAGTGCAGAAGTTTGGGTGTCATTGAAGAATGAATTAGGAGGAAAAAGTGCTCCCACGGCAGAGGGTGGGGGAAGGCGTACTGGAGTCAGCCTGTCTAGCCCCCTGACCACCCCGCCTTCCACAGAATCGCCACGAGATGCTGGCCGTGGAACCCATCAATGAACTACTTCGGGACAAGTGGCGAAAGTTTGGTGCCGTTTCCTTCTACATCAACGTGGCCTCCTATCTGTGCGCCATGGTCATCTTTACCCTCACCGCCTACTACCAGCCGCTGGAGGGCACTGTGAGTGACCGTGAGCCAGGCAGAAGCTGGGGCACAGCGGGGTCCCCCGTGGGAGGGACTGGAGAAGGCTTAGGGATGGATACGGGGAATTCCCTGGCCGTCCAGTGGTTAAGACTCCGTGCTCTCACTGCTGAGGGCCTGGGTTCAGTAAATCCCTGGTCGGGGGAACTAAGATCCCATAAGCTGTGTGGTGCAGCCAAAAAAAAAAAAAAGAAACGGATGGGGAGGTGCCTACCCCACACCCAGGGGGAAGAGGGTGAGGGAGGGAGGAGGCTCCACAGGACGTAGATGTTTGGGGCACTGGGGAACATATGGATCTGGCACCAGCTGTTGGTGGGGCTGGGGGAGGACTTGCATGCTCCCTGCCCCCCAGCCGCCATACCCTTACCTCACCACGGTGGACTACCTGAGGCTGGCCGGCGAGATCATCACGCTCTTCACCGGGGTCCTGTTCTTTTTCACCAACGTGAGTGCTTGGCCTCCCCCCTCGTCCCCCCGCCCACCCTGCCCGTCCCCCTCCTCTCCCTCCGCCTCTTTTAGCTCCGTCTTCTGTTGGCTCCACCTGTCTCACACGTCCCCTCCCTTCCTCCAGATCAAAGACTTGTTCATGAAGAAATGCCCTGGAGTGAATTCTCTCTTCATCGATGGCTCCTTCCAACTACTCTAGTGAGTAGAGGTCCCTGGGTGAGTAGAGGCAGCTTCTGGGTGAGGAAGGTGGGGTTGGGAGGGACATCATCCAGGTTTGGTAGTGGGATAGGGGCTGACTCTGTTAGGAGTGAATTCACCCAGCCTGATCAGGACAAGGCCAGTGTCAAGCAAAAGGGTCTTCTGGTTAAAGCAAGATTCTGGTTGCTAAAGAGTTATCACCATATACACCATGGATAGAAATAATTTAACCTCTTATGCTTGTGATTAATTGCTAATGTCTGCCAGGAGTGCCCATGTTAAGAATCTTGAGGCTATGTCTGTGTTTAGTGGGAAAGAGTGCTGGGATTGATTAATGATGTCTGCCTAGGGCACAGGATGTGTTGTTATGTGTGCGTTACTTCTTTTCCCTTTTCCTTAGAGTTAGAGAACAATGAAAATTCACTTAGCCACAAAATCGCCACTGAATCTTTCTCTACCAATTCCAAAGGACATCACTTTGGGTTCTGGTAGGGTCTCAGGGCCATTACACACGTATCAGTTGCTAATTAATTGAGCGTTCAGGTTAACAGGATGCTGGGGAACCCAATGAATCCACATGGTTTCTCTTCTGGGTGTCATTGGACTGTGCTACTACCTAGAAGGCTTGAGGGCATGCCTCCCCCTCCAGGGCGTCATTCTCCTCTCTCCCCTCTGGCCCCTCTTGTGATCTCTGCTGCCCTGTAGCTTCATCTACTCTGTGTTGGTGATTGTCTCGGCGGCCCTCTACCTGGCGGGGATTGAGGCCTACCTGGCTGTCATGGTCTTCGCCTTGGTCCTGGGCTGGATGAACGCCCTTTACTTCACCCGTGGGCTGAAGCTGACAGGGACCTATAGCATCATGATCCAGAAGGTATGGGGTGGGGGGGTTTCCTCTGGACTTGTGTGTCCTTGGAGGAAGCCACACACACCACATATGTACAGACAGTGCTGGCGGCCTTGAGGCTGTGGGGTGCTGTGGGGGCAGTGGGCAGGGCCTGGACATCGGAGAGGGACAGGGTAGAGCTGGAGAGATTTGGGATGAGGTGTTGGGAAAGCGAGAAACCATGTGTCTCATCTTTGCCTCCATATTCCCGCCGGGGTCTTTAGATCCTCTTCAAAGATCTTTTCCGCTTCCTGCTGGTCTACTTGCTCTTCATGATTGGCTACGCTTCAGGTGAGCTCCGGGTGCCCAGGTGGGCCTGGCGGGGGTGGTACTGGGACGGGAGCGGCCACCACAATGTGTGGAGGAAAATAACCAGGGTTTGTAGAGTTCTCATTGTGTGCCTGGCACTGGGCTAAGTCCTTGCCCATTCCTGCCTCATTTAATCCTCCCAACAAGTCTGTAAGGGAAGTGCCTTTCTTATCACCTTTTACAGATAAGGAAACTGAGGCTTAGAAAGGTTAAATAATGTGCCCAAGTTCAAAAGCTAGGGAATGGTAAAACCGGTGTCTTAGCTATTGTTGCAAAAGAAGCCACCCAAAACTTAGTGGCTTATAACCACCACCACTGACGATTACATTCAAGTCTGTGGCCCAGCTGGGTGGTTGTGCCGACCTGGGCCAGGTTTGGCTAATCTTGATGGGCTCCTGTGTCTGTGCTCAGCTGGCGGGTTGGCTGCTGGCTGACTGATGTAGCTAGGGGGTGGCCTCAGTTGGGGGTGACTTCGCTGTCTTCCCTGGGGTCACTCCTCTCCAGCCAGCTAGTTTGGACTTGGTCACACGGTGGTCTGAGGGTTCCCAGAATGTGAGCGGAAGTGTTCAAGGTCACTGCCTGGCACAGCATCACTTCTGCTTCACCCTATTGACCAAAGCAAGTCTTAAAGCCAGCCTTGATTCAAGGAGTGGGAAATAGACTCTACCCTCTTGGTGGCAGAAGCTACAAAGCCACATTGAAGGGGTGTGGTTACAGGGGAGGGTGCATTTTAATCATTCATCTACCAGCCCAGGTCTTTCTTTTTTTTTTTTTTATTATAAATTTATTTATTTTATTTTTGGCTGCGTTGGGTCTTTGTTGCTGCGCGCGGGCTTTCTCTAGTTGCGGTGAGCGGGGGCCACTCTTCGCTGCGGTGCGCGGGCTTCTCATTGCGGTGGCCTCTCTTGTTGCGGAGCATGGGCTCTAGGCATGCAGGCTTCAGTAGTTGTGGCTCGCGGGCTCTAGAGCGCAGGCTCAGTAGTTGTGGAGCATGGGCTTAGTTGCTCCGCAGCATGTGGGATCCTCCTGGACCAGGGCTCAAACCCATGTCCCCTGCATTGGCAGGCGGATTCTTAACCACTGCACCACCAGGGAAGCCCCAGCCCAGGTCTTTCTTAAGGCTCAGCACTGGCTCCCTCTAATAGGCTTTCTCCTTGATGACCTGATGCTGTGGGACCTCAGTGGCACAGACCATGGGGGAAGGACCAGGGATGGGGAAACTAATCAAGCTTTTGGTCTGGTTCCCAAGGGGTGGGTGATCTGCCATCCAATGCCCAGTATCCAAAAGGGAGTGGCCAACTCAGGCTTCACCAGGCCACATTCACATCTGAGGAGGTTGGTCTAGGAACCAGCCCTGGCAGCAGGAATCTGATGATGGTGATATTTTAACCCAGATGGTGCTAAGGCTCTGTGTGGATTATTTTGGAGAAGGAGAACTGTGGCCTTAGCTTAGATGGGGAGAGAGGGACAGGGTCCAACTGCCCCTACCAGGAGTAGGACTGGAAAGAACTAGACAGATTGTCAAGGGTTCTCCAGTGGTTTGAAAGTCATATCAAGAGTCCAGACGTACCACAGTCCTAAATATAGAAACTGAGTCAGAAACCTAGGGGTTAAAGTAGCAACTTAGTGATCAGCTTGGTCACAGGGCTTCTCCTGCTAGGGAACACTAGATCCGCATTCTGAGGCTGACATATCCCAAACATGGTACATGTGCTGCTGTTTCCCACTATTGTGCCCATGACAGACATTGCTAATGGATCACAGAATCCTTCTCAACACATATTTCAGCAGTCGCTACAGATTTGAATAGCATTAGTATATGAGTTGGAACCTGCTTCCTGTAATCCCAGGTTGAAGGCATGGTGACAGTCTATGCCCCACTGACTGAAGGGGCTCAGCCCCCTCATGCTCCCTGCTGTGAATGGTGTAGGAGCAGATGCACATGTTGGTGCTAAACTGTGTTGAGAAGGACTCTGAAGCTTCTTCTGGGTTTAGTGGGAAGGGATGAGCACCACGATCAGTTTGAGATGTCTAGAGGGGGTGAGGGCCTTAGTGAGAACGGCTTCTTCCACCCTTCCTCTCTGGGCTGCTGTGAGCTGGGAAACAGGAGCACACGAGAGAGTCTGCCCCCAGAATGCTGGCATTCCAGGCTCCCAAGACCTCCAAGAACAATAGGCACGATGAGATTTTTCTTAGCCTTGGCACTGCTGACATTTGGGATCAGATAATTCTCTGTGGTGGGAACTGTCCAGTGCATGGTGGGATGTTGAGCAGCATTGCTGGTCTTTTTTTCTTTCTTTCTTTTTTTAAATTTTTTTGGCCATGCCGCATGGCATGCGGGATCTTAGTTCCCTGACCAGGGATCGAACCCATGCCCCCTGCAGTGGACGTGCGGAGTCTTAACCACTGGACCACCAGGGAAGTCCCAGCATCCCTCATCTTTACCCACTAGGTGCCAGTAGTGCTCCCCCCTCCAGCTGTGACAACCAAAAATGTCTCTAGACCTACCAAAGGTGCCCTGGGGGAAAAATTACTCCCGGTTGAGAACCACTGGACTAGGTCCTGGGAACCTCTTCCTTGTTAACAAGAGTCTGTGGACAGAGCAAAGGCTTTGCATGCAGGAGGGCCCAGATGTGACTGCTGGCATGGCTTCCTCGCTTAGTAACCTTGGGCCAGCGCTCTCCCCTCACCAGGCCTCAGCGTTCCCCTCCGTCAAATGGGAAGGGTCCTCCCCACTCCTCAGCCGGCGTCCTCACCCTTGGTGAACCATCACCGCCGTCCCTCCCACAGCCCTGGTCTCCCTCCTGAACCCGTGTGCCAACATGAAGATCTGCAGCGAGGACCACACCAACTGCACCGTGCCCACGTACCCCTCGTGCCGCGACAGCGAGACCTTCAGCACCTTCCTCCTGGACCTCTTCAAGCTGACCATCGGCATGGGCGACCTGGAGATGCTGAGCAGCACCAAGTACCCCGCGGTCTTCATCATCCTGCTCGTCACGTACATCATCCTCACGTTCGTGCTGCTCCTCAACATGCTCATCGCCCTCATGGGGGAGACGGTGGGCCAGGTGTCCAAGGAGAGCAAGCACATCTGGAAGCTGCAGGTGAGGCCCCAGGACTCCCATCCCCCACCGCCAGCCACTCTTCTCCTTCTAAGATGGGCCCACCTGACCCGCCTCACCTCCTCGGCCTTGCGTTCTGGGCGAGCCGCACCATCTCATTCTGCCTCCACTGCCCTGTCTGTAAAATGGGCACCGAAGACCGCCATCTGTTTCCCAGAGCCGCCTAACACACTTCCAGGTGGCTTCTTGCCTGACCACTAGCAGTGGACTCAGATTCCCTTGTGGTCCAATTTGTGGTATACAGTCAGCTTCACCCGGCTCCACTGAGCGAGCTCTGTCGGCACAGGAAATGCTCAAAGAGCATCACATTTCACATGTCAGTGAGGGTTCTGCAGTGAGCACGGGGGGCAGCTTCCGTGCCCCACCCTGGCCCAAGAGACAAGGCTGGCATGCGTACAGGCCACCCCAGAGCCGGGAAGCGTCAGCATTCTCATCAGAGGGGCTTTTACCAGCCCAGGGGTAGCTTCCAGGTTCCCCACCTGCCCCCCGCCAAGCAGATGTGGTTGGATGTAGATGCGGGCCTCGTGGGCGCTGGGGAGCTGCTGCCTTTGCTTCCCACAGGTTGCGGTGCAGTCCTAGACAGCAGAGGCCCTGGGAGTGGGCGTCACAGCCCGCCTGGGTGCATGCAGTTCAAGAACTGGGGTTCCCAATAAATTCACTGTCGCTGCAAGGCCCGGGAACGCAGCATCCACGTTTACCATCACTTGGTACATTTCCAGGAAAAGGCGCAGTGAGAAAAAACTCCAGGGTCCTCCTCCCAGGTCTGGGTCTCAGGGAACCTTCTGGACCTGCTCTTAACCTTTATCCTTACTGCTTACTTCCCTGGGCCTCAGTTTCCCCACTGGGTATAACTCATAAGATGCCACTGGCAGCCTATGGACTGGATTTGACCAGCCCAGATTTATTTTTTTCCTGAATCACCATATTTTTTTTAATTAATGCAAAACTTTTAAATTAAGAGATTTCATAGAAAAATCCATATTTCTGGCCTTTCTTGAAAGGTTGGAAGGCTGGCAAGGTGAGCTCACATTCCTGCCTGGCAGCGCTCAGATCGATGAGAGGTGGCTGCCCCCTTTACACAGGGTGGGGGACGTGCACCCCCTGGCCTGCACCAGTCCCCACCCCTCCCTGGGGATGCCCAGCACCGAGGGGACACATGGTGTCCTGGGGCACAGGCTGCTGGTCCTTCTTCATTCATTTTCTTCCGCCAGGCCCCTGTGGGTATTTGAGTTTTTAATCCAGAGGCAGTGGGAGCTGGGAAGCCTAGTTCTTTGCCCAGACTGGCCCACTGAATCATTCCTGCCTTGAGAGCAGTTAGGCGAGGCTGGGGGCGGCTCACCCATGCCTGCCCGCCCTCCCTCCCTCCCCGCAGTGGGCCACCACCATCCTGGACATCGAGCGCTCCTTCCCTGTGTTCCTGAGGAAAGCCTTCCGCTCCGGTGAGATGGTGACCGTGGGCAAGAGCTCAGACGGCACTCCAGACCGCAGGTGGTGCTTCAGGTGAGGCCGGGTGAGTGGGCAGGACAGGACCATCGGGCCTCCTTACATTTTCTACCCATTGCCACTTCCCGAGCCACTGAGGCCCCCATGGGCCCAACCAGAACTCAGTTCCACCAGCTGATCTTGGGCCAGTTGGTTTAGTTCTCAGCCTTGGTTTCTTCATCTGTGAAATGGGGACAATGATAGCATCACTCCCTCGGCCATCTGTGTGGATTAGACGGGTTGGCACGTGAGATGTGCACGGCCAGCACCTGACGCATGTTGGGACAGACACCCCCCCCCCGATCCAACAGGTGTTACTGCTCTGTCCTTTGGTGGAGGAAGCAGACTCAGAGGCGGGTTCTCATCACAGGGCACCGCCCTCTGTTGGCGAACCAATGGGGTGGGTTTCAGGTCTCCGGCCGAAAGGGGGAATCTGAGCTATCAGCAGCTTCCAGGGCTTGGGACGTTACCCAGATGCACAGGGAATGCCAGCTTCTTAGGGGAACCCCTGGGTGAATCTTTTCTTTTAAGGGGACTCAGTCTTTGTAATGTGGTTGCCAGCACAGAGCCTAAGCATCATCTTTGGAGTCAGGCAAAGTCAGTTTCTGCTATGACAGCCCCCACCTCATAGGCCAGCTAGTCAGTCCTGTTCAATTTGAATTTGAAGTTCAAGCCCCGACTGTGATTTATCAGCTTTGTAACTTTGGATGAATAGTTCAAGCCTCGGTTTGCTCATCTGTAAAATGGGAACAGAGAATGTATCTTCCTTGCTGGGTCCTGACCCATAGGAAAAAATGCTTAAAAAATGGAAACTGAATGAAAATAACTTAAAAATAATTTTAGAAAGGAAAAATTATCTTGAGCCCATTTGGGCCCCAAAAGGTATAACCTGACTTTAGGAGGGTGTCTCAATAATAAGAGTGAGAATATCAAGAAGGAGGGTGTCCATCTACAGATGAGTGGATATATAGCCGTACAAATAAGGTCTTTCCACACAATGGAATATTATTCAGCCATAAAAAGGAATGCAGTACTGATCGAGGCTACATTGTGGATAAAACTTGAAAACATGATGCTAAGGGAAAGCAGCCAGACACAAAGGCCACATGCTGAATGATTCTACTTACATGAAATGTCCAGAATAGTTAAATTCATAGAGAAAGAAAGTAGAACAGAGGTTACCAGGGGCTGGTGGGAAGGGGAATGGGGAGTTATTGCTTAATGGGTACAGAATTTCTATTTGGGGTGATGAAAATGTTTTGGAAATAGGTACGGGTGATGGTTGCACAATCTTAGGAATGTATTTAATGCCACTGAATTGTACACTCAAAAGTGGTTGAGGGGGACTTCCCCGGCAGTCCAGTGGTTAAGACTCCGTGCTTTTACTGCCAGGACAGACACCTGGCAGGGAAACTAAAATTCTGCAAGCTGCGTGGCGCAGCCAAAAAAAAAAAAAAAAAAAAGTGGTTGAAATGGCAAATTTTATGTTATATATATTTCATCAGAATAAAAAAAAAGTAGGAGGGTATGCTGGGAGGCTGGAACAGGGATGCTGCCTGGGGGTGGGGAAGGGGTGCTATCTCTGGGGGGCTCCCCTTGACCCTCCCTCCACTGTGGCCCCACCAGGGTGGACGAGGTAAACTGGTCTCACTGGAACCAGAATTTGGGCATCATTAACGAGGACCCCGGCAAGAATGAGAACTACCAGTATTACGGCTTCTCGCACACCATGGGCCGCCTCCGCAGGGGTGAGTAGAGGGCGGAGTGGAGGGGTGGGGGACATTCAGGGGTGCAGAGGGGGAGCCCTGGTCCTCCTCATCTCTGATTTGTTTTGAGCAGTCCTGTCCCTTTTCTGGGACTCAGTGTTCTCATCTGTAGAATGGAAGGGTCTGATGGGCTGGCCACTGAGCTTCCTCCGCTGCTTGTGAAGGCCTGGGGCCCCTCCGTTCCACTCAGCTGAGTGCATGAGATGCAGTGGAGAGGTCACGGGCACTCAGGCGTCCTGACCCAGGCTTGAATTCTTATTCTTTCATTTACTCCTCTGTGTTCCTGGGCGGACTCTGTGACCTCTCTGAGCCCCACTTTCTACCTCTATAAAACAGGAATAATATACCTCCTCCTTTAGAGCCCTGTGGAGTGCCCGGTACACAGAAGGTGCTCAGTATATGCACGTGCACTCTCCACCAACCCTCACCCTTCCCTCCGCCGCGCTCACTACAGATCGCTGGTCCTCGGTGGTGCCCCGCGTGGTGGAGCTGAACAAGAACTCGAACCCGGACGAGGTGGTGGTGCCTCTGGACAACGTGGGGAACCCCAGCTGTGACGGCCACCAGCAGAGTTATCCCCCCAGGTGGAGGACTGACGACGCCCCCCTCTAGGGGCTGCAGGCAGGAGTAGGGTCCCCTCCACCGCCCATTTCTAGTCCACCCGCATTTCAGCGGCACCTCCTGGGGTGTCCCCCGCACCCTCCTTCGACCCCCAGAGGTGAGGGCCAGGTGGAGATGCCAGGGGGGCCCCAGGACCCTCTGGTCCCCAGGCTCCTGCCTTCAGCCCCACCTCCCCCACTGGGCGCGGGGCTCCTGGCCGCCTGTCTCACTCCCATGGAGTCACATAAGCAACACCAGTCTCTCCGCCCACCGGGGCTCAGACCCTGGCCTCTCCATTTATTTATTTGCTCTGTTCTCAGGAAAGTGGCACAACCTCCACCCCCAACTGGAGCCTGGCAGAGGCCTCAGGCCCCTGTCCCAGGTGCACTGCCGCCGGCTAAGCCCCCGGCCCCGCCCCACGCACGCCGTGGCCGCACAGGCCACCCTGGGCTGAAGTGGGGTGGCTTTGCTGAAGGGCCGGGCCCTCGGGGCGGGGCTGCGCCTTCTGTGTGTTCTGTAGGGGATTGTTGGTGCTCAATAAATGTTCACTGATGGTGGAGACGGTGGGGAAGACAGTAACAGGCACGGGGAAGACGGCACAGAGATGGACGAGCTAAGAGATGCCTGTGTCGGGGGGACGGGGCGGTGGGCATGAGAACAGAACGGGGGTTAGTAGTAACGACCAAGGTGATGTTTAGTGTGATGGTTGGTGGGGGGTGGATGGGGGGTGGTGGCCTGAGAGATGGAGGTGAGAGTGGAGTGTGACGGGAAGGTAGAGACAAAGGGAGTGAGGAGAGGAGGAGTGCCGGCGGAGGGATAGTGATGCTGGGGGGAGATGGTAAAGCTCATCATGGGATGGTGATGCTGGTGGGTAGGAAAGCTGCTGGGAGAGGGCAGGGCAGAGGCGGAGTGGACAGGCACAGAGATGGGTGAGCCATCCAGTGTCAGCAGTGGGGTGATGCTGAGGATGAGAGCGGCCTTGGTAAGGACAGCGGTGGTGACTGGAGCCGTGAGAGTGCTTGTGGATGGGACCGCGTGCCATCGGGGCTGTGAATGTGAGCTGGAGTTGAAGGCCGACCTGCTTCCCTTCTGAGGGCAGCCATTCTTCCCAGGGTCACACCCCACCGCTGATCAAGCCCCCAGGGCAGCTCCAAGCCTCTGGGCATGAGGAGGGGCCCCCAAAATACCCCATCCTGCTGCTCCACCCTGAAGTGGAGGAATCTGCAGCCAGCTGAAGTTACCCTCTGACCTCCCAGGTTCCTGGTCCCGGCTTGGACTAGGCCTTGCTTCCTCTCTGAAGCTTCAGTTGAGAAGAGCTTGGGTCTCTGAGGACCTGGCCAAGGGCAGCTGCAGTGGGAGACGCACAGGGCGTAGGGTCTGTAGACCCGAGTTCACACCCTCTGCCCAAACTGTGGCAATGGGTCCCTTTACTTTGGGCCTCCACGTCCCCGTCTGTCAGAAGGATGTCATATAGTCTGTTCAGCTGTATGAGAATGAAGGGGAGACTCACTGTATTACCGCTGAGGGTGGCTGAGGGGCGCCAACCTTCCCACAGACGCATTCTTTCCATCTCCCTCTACGTTGCTGATGGGCTTCCGGGGCTGATGGGCTTCCAGGGGCCGAAGGGCTCTCCTCGTGATCCAGGGATGACCCAGCTTCTCCCAGGGCTACTTGCTTCCTCATTCCACTATTCTCAGTGGAGGTCCCAAGAGCCATTCTGATTGGATGGACTCGGGTCACATGTCATGCCTGAGCCAATCCTGTGCTGGGGGATGGGATGCCCTCCCTGGCTGAGCCAAGCCTTCTGGGTAACCATGGGTAGGACCTAAACTCTGATCCTCAGTGTCCTCATCTGTAAAATGGGGCACAGCTTTTGTGAGGGTCAGGTGATTCCCTGGGCTTTTCAAAGAAGAGAGGATGGTGGTTGCGATGTTCAAACAGTTATGTGTTTGGGGCAGCAAGTCAGAAAACTTACACTGGCTTGAAGAAAGGAATATTTATTGTCTCGGCAGGAAGTCCCAAGTTAGGGAGAGCAGTAAGGCTGGTTAATTCAGTCTCTGTGATTCATTAAGGGTTCTGCCAGCTCATTTATCCCTTCAAACATTTATCAGGCATGGTGCTAGGCATTACCCACCAGACGTGCTGGCTTCTTCCTCACACAGGCCTCCAGCAAAGAAACAAGATGGCGCCACTGTTTCAGGAATCACATCCAGATTCGGCAGCATCCAGAGGAAGAAGGAGAAATAGTTCTTCCTGTGTCTCTTTTTATGAGGGAGGAAACCTTTCCCTGAAGTCCCCCAGCCAACCTCCCCTCTTGTATCATTGGCCAGAATTGTGTCATGTGTCCCATGCTTCAGCCAATCAGCAGGCTGGAAGCAGCTGTTGTCCTAAAGCAGCAGAAGGCAATATGGAGAAAGGTAGTTTCCCCAGCCAGGTCTCGGTTCTGTGGGAAAGGAGGATGGGGAAACCAATATTGCCTGGGCAGCCAGTAACATCTGCGACAAGCCTTCTCCCAGATGCCCACCCTCTACCCCATGTGGGCAACATTGTCATGGAAAACAGCTATGACTTCTTCTGGGGCTATAAAGAGGTCATTTCTCTAGGGGGTTTTGTGATGGGCTGGCCCACAAAATCAAAACACCCTCTCAACTCAAAGAGACTCCATAAATTATCGAGGTGAATGTTCATTCATTTTTAAAAAAATAATGAAATAATTGTAGGCTATGAATTTTCCTCTGAGAACATTTTCGGCTAAATACATAGTAACTTTTTCAACTGTGATTTTCTAAATATTTGATGGTTTGGGTGTGGATATTCTATAACTCAAAAGCTGTTTAGGGGGAACTTAAAATATTTTCAGGCCATTGAGATTTTGTTTGTTCCTGTAAGATCTGAAAGATGACCTTTCCCAATGTCCTTCAAAATATAGGGCACATACTGGTGGTATGTCAAAATATTTTCAGGGGACACACTGGACATAGAATCACTTAGAGGAAAACGTCCCTCCTGATTAGGACATGGTCTCAGTTTGATGTTTCTGGGCTTTTGATACCTTCCTAACACTCACTAATCTCTCTTTAATGGAGAAACACCTGAGGCTCAGAATCTCTGAAAGGTAGAGCTAGAACCAGGGATGATGTTAACTTCTCCCGGACTACAGGGACTGAGGATGGGGAGGGGAAGTTCCTGAGGAAAGTTGGATACCTGTGCTAGACTGCTTCAGTGGCCCTGACTTTTCCCTTTAGCCATTCATTCCTTTGCAGTACAACTTTGTCTTTCGACTGTGGGCAAAGCATAAGTTTGCATCCCTGGGCTTAACCATGTGACTTGTTTTAACCAGTGGCATGTTAGCAGACGTGCCGGCGCCAGCACCCGGGAGGAGGATGAGAGAACGTGGAATAGAGCTATGTCATCCCAGGCAAGCCTCACAGAGATCAGAGGGACCCCACAGATGCGGGACCAAAAACATTTTTTTTGTATGTCATTGAGTTTTGTGATTTTTTTCAAGTGCAGCCATCAATTTTGTGGCAAGAGCTAATGAATACAGACAGTAGAAGAAAGAGTAACTAGAATCTGGTGAGGCCAAAAAGAAACAAAAACCAAAAACCAAAAAACTGAATGTCCACAGCACTCCATGTTATAAATGGGGAAACGGAGGCTCAGAGAGGGGAAGACACTTGCCCAGGGCAGCTGGCTGGTAAGTGGAGGAGGTGGGATTTGAACCCAGGCATTCTGCCCTCAGACCCCATCCAGGGGAGAAAACACTCTGACCCCTGAGGGGTAAGAGGTGGTGAGGCCAGATCGCTTCTGCAGTGGGGTAAGACCCTGGCTGTTGCCTGCCACTTCTGCTGAGCCCTGGAGACTGTCAGTCTGAACATACCCCTAACTTTATTCCAACAAGGATTTCTTATTATGTGCGTGTATGTGTATTTAATAATGTTAAAGCACTTGTATGTCATATGTGACAGCAGGGTTTTTTTCATCCCAACTTTAAAGCACTACTGGGAAATAATTAGTGCTACCAGAGTCAAAAACAATGGGACCCCATCAGAAAAGACAGTCTCAGAAACTCTTGGATCTTAATTGAACAATTACCTCTTATGCCTGGGATAGTTCATTATTACATGCACTGTTATTATTGGCTGTTATTATTGTTTTAGATGAATGCTGGGGATTTTTTTTTTTTTACTCAAAAGTCATTTTCAACCATACTGTTCATCTCCTCCTGGCGTTTGCACGCTTCTGACATTTCCGAATGTAATAATGTCGTAGCTGGCAGTCAGTCTCCATACCTTGCCCGGATAACGGTGTATTCTGACCACTCTGGTTGTTTGGACGCGGTGGTTAAATACTCCAGGCCTCTGTTTATACTGTTATTAATTTTTGACTCCCTGGCAAAAGCATTTGCATGAGAATCGAGCACTTCCTGTCTTTTATTTTTTAGGAATCTGAAGTCATGGGGGACAATGGGGAGATCCTTGTTCATCCCAAGCTTTTGAGACAGAAACAAAAGGAGGTGGTGGTGATGGAACCAGAGGACAGGGTAGAAGGGGCATTGGGCAGTGGAGACCCCAGCCCCAGGGATGGAGGGCGGGAGGCTGGGTCAGGAGAGGCCAGGCTGGGAGTCTTGTGTTTTTGGAGGGAAGCACACAAAGGAGAGAACAAATGAACACACATAAGGCACCTGCCATGTGTTAGGTGCTGTGCTCAGTGTTTGGCATTCATATTTCAGGAACCATGTGTGGGACCTCGTGGGCTGGTGTGGATACCTCTCCAAGAGTCATGACTCTCTTCCTTATTCACAGCACCTCATTTTGTTCAGAGTTCTCCACTCTGCTCTACAGTCATGGGCTTTCGCCAGGCCAACCACTGTGACTCTTATCTCCCTTACTAGGTATTGGTATAGGAATAGCCATGTGAACCAGTTCTGGACCATGAGACAGAAGGGAAAGTCTGCCAAAGGGGGAAGAATTCTGGGGAAAAAAAGAGAAATATAAAAAACACTGTCTTCTCTTTTGCTGGGCACTGTCAGGTCTGGATGTGATGCCCAGAACTGCAGCAGCCATTTTGTGACCATGACAGGGCTTGGTGGAACAGAAAGATGAAAAGGACATGGGTCCTTGATGACACCATTGTGCTATTAACAAACCCTGGAGCTACCCTACCATAGGGTTTCTTATAATTGTTTGAGATAATCAATTTTTTTCCTCATTTATACCAATGAGTCAGGGTTTCCTATTACCCTGCCAAAACCATGAAGATACAAGAACAAATTTTTCTGCCTATTTTGCAGATGAAGAAAGTGAGACCCAATGAAGTAAAGGCATTTGCTTAAGTACACACAGCCTGGATGTGGTGGACTCAGGATTTGAATCCCCTGGCTTAGAAGGAGACCCCTGCTGGGAGGTGGCAGGATTTTCTTTCTTTTTTTTTTTTTTTTTTTTTTTTTTTAGCGATCTGGCCTTTCCACAGCACGGGGACATTCTGTTTTTCTATAGCAACAGGCTGTGATGGCTTCTAACAGGTGAAGATGGGACAGGTTGGGTGGAGATGGGACTCAAACCCAGGTCCCCATATCCCAGCTCAGAGTCTTCTCAGCATCTCAAGGTGCCCAGTGGCATCAGAGACTCCCCCCTCTATCTCAGCCCCCCTCAGTTTGGGATATACCCACTGGATCCTACAGATCTGCCTTTGGCCACTACAGGGTGGGGCGGCTGGTCGTGGAGATTGGCCACCAGGGGCTGCTGTAGTCATACCCAGGAGTCTCCTCGGAGGAGGCCTTAGGGAAACTTGGAACCTGGGGACGTGGTCGGGAGGAGCCCCTAGAGTGAGCTCCCCATTAAGTGAGGCTGACGCTACAAGACTGAGGAAACCCTGCCACTGCCACTCCCACAAGGAGAAAAAGGAGTCTATATCTGCCTCTGGAAAGTCTAGGACCTAGTTGCTATGTGCTCTCAGGCAAGTTGCCTCCCTTCTCTGAACCTAACTTTTTTCATTTTCAAAATGGAGGATCATCCCCAGTTCTCAAATAAGGGCTTCCTTTCTCTCCCTGGTGGTCTTCCCCTTCTTTTGGGCCTAGCTCTACACAGTGGACAAAGACCAATTAGGACGTGAGGCCCAACGACTCAGGTCAGGGTTGGATTCCAGTTCTGGCTCTGCAGCAAACTCATTAGGAGTCTTTGTGTTGCAATTGGGGAAACTGAGGCCCAGTGAGGAGAAAGGACTTAGTTTCCCCAATTGCAACACAAGACTTAGGACTCAGTATTTCCTTAAGTCCCATTTGTTCCTTGGGATGCTAACAGATAGAAACAAAAACTTAGGTGATCGGAAAAAGTTAGGGAAATGCTGGGTTAAAGCTGGAAGGGTATCTTGCCTGCAGGACTTTTCAGAGCCTTTAATATGCTAATGTGATTTGTGCATCTCCAAGGTGGTGGGGGGAGGGGGACATAGGCATCTATTTCTCAAACTCTTTTAACCTAGAAACCCACTTTCCAAGGTGAAAATCAGCCAGACTAGGTGAAGACAGAAATAATACATCTACGGAACAGGATCTGTGCTGCCTAGTGGATTTGACTACCCGTCTCCTCTGTTCAACACCACATGGTACGTGCATTGTAATATTAGTTTCACTTTACATTTGAGACATAGGTGGCTCAAAGAGGGGCAATCACTTGCCAAAGGCCACATGCTGGTGGGCAGCAGCCTCAGGACTGGAACCTTTGGGCCCCACTGCTCTGGGGGTGGGTCCCACTGACAGGACTCATTTGCCCTGTTATCCTGATCACACATCACCTGATGCCATCCCAGTCCTTCAAATGCCTCCACTCCCTTTGACAGAGGCTCAGAGAACTGGAACCAAGGCTCAGAGAGGCCATACAAGTCACCCAGGGTCACACATGGAGTCTATGAGGACACTGAGGCCAGTTTTTCCTGACTCCTCCCCTCCTCCTGCCACTCTTTAGTGAGCTGGTGATGGTGATGATTTAAACAAAAAACCTTTTGTCCACCGGGTTTGCTCGCCCCCCTGGCTGGGCCCCCTTCCAATGGCCAGCGAAGGGGGCCGTGTGGCGGCCGTGCGGGCCCTTTAAGAGCACCCGGGACGCGCAGGCGCAGTACAGCACAGGGGGAAACCCAGGCGCACGTGGAGTCTCAGATGCAGCTTAGAGCTGAGCGGTGCGGGTTCGAGTTCGCTGCTTGGAGGCAAGGCAGGGCTCGAAACGGGAGCGGGCTCTAAAGGCTGGGATGAGTCAGGAAAACACGGAGCCACCCTGAAAATGTGAGTGTTCCCCACGTGGATTCCCTCCACTCAAATGTTTGTCGAAGCCCTCCCTCCAGTCTGATGCCTCTGGAAGATGGGGTGATGTTCTAATTGTTGTTATGACCTGAGTGGTAGTAATAGACGCGGTTCTGGGCCAGCCACACGTGGTTACCGTATTGGACAGCTCAGCTCTAACTGGGGGTGAACCCAGGACAGCTACACGGAGAAGAAGAGGCTCCGAGCGTCCTTATGAAGAGAAAGGCTTGCACCTCGGGTGGGGGGAGGGGCTGGATCGGCTGGCAGCGGCTCCCCTCGGCCCCTCTCCCTCGTTCACCCAACGTGAGGTCCCGGCAGCGCGGGGTGTGGCACCTGAGGCCGGACCTGCGTTCTGGAGCCAAGCAGGCCATATTTGGGGGTCGGTGGTGGTTTTCGTCACTGCATAGCACAGCAGTTAAGAGCTTAGACTCTGAATCAGAGGGTTGGTGTTCTACCCGAGCTGCTTCTCTGATCTCCATCCCCAGCTGTGTGACTTTAGGCAAAGTGATTGCTCCTCTCTGGGCCTCATCTGTGACGTGGCAATGTGCGCCCATATCACGCGCACCTGAGCGGTTGTGAGGACTAAATACCATTTAGCGCTGAGCCTGGTAGCCAATCTGCCTGCAGTAACTGGGCTGTGTGTAATTGTAGTAATGATAACATCGTTACCACCTGTGCTGCTCCTCCAATGTGGTATAAAGGGCAGGAGTGTCTCATGCCAGAATGACGAGGCTGGAGGGGCCTTTGAGGTCAGCTAGCTCAGATCCCAGGGAGAAGAAACCTGGCCAAGGCACCCAGGGAGCCAGTGCTAGGACAGGGCTAGAACCCCAGCTGGGTCCTGGGGCCATGCCCCGACTGGCTGTGCTCCGTGCCTGCACCTGCCCTGCTTGCAGACCCACCCTGCAGAGGGTAAGATTTTTCCCAGGATAGGGGGCGGGTCCTCACCTCACCCCCGGTGAGGGACCTGACCTGGAGGGTGGCTCCCATCTCTGTCCTCTCTCCTGATGCCCCAGTGTGGGCGGGCCTGGTGGTGGGCCCAGGACGTGGGGACCTGGGCTACCTAGAATTGGTGCTGGTAGCCCCTTAGAACAGCCGAGCCACAGGCTGCCACCCAGCCGTAAACCTGGCCGTACACCCTGCTGCTCTGCCTGTCTCCCAAGTACCCGCACTGTGCTGTGGTCTCCTTGAATCCCATCTCTGGTTCTGCGCTGCCCCCTTTGGGGATGGACCTGTTCCGGGTCACTCAAAGTACCATTGGTAGGATTTGCACCCAGGGCTAGCTCACTCCAGGGGCTGGGTTGCCCTGGGCGCTGCGATGCCCCCAGGCATACTTCAGTGATGGATGAGGGTGGAGCCTCGAGGCAGCCTGGCCCAGGGTGTGGGGCCTGATGCCAGAACCTGGCGCCCTCTTACCATCCTTGTGGCCGTTTCTCAGATTCTCTGCGTCCTCATCTATAAAGTGGGGATGCTTTTATTACATACCCGAGAAGGCTGTCATGAGACTCAATTATGTGTGGTCAGAAAAGCACTGTGTCAGCTGCCGTTTACATCCTATTTGTGATAACTCCCAGTGGCCTTTCACGCAGCGCTGACTTCCCTAGCTTGTCACCCAGCAGGACCCCTGCTCCTGCTCTCCAGGGCCTGGGTGGTGTGTTTGGTTCATTGACCCACCTCAGAAGGGCCCGGGTCCGGCCCTGGACACAGCCTCTTCCTCTCGGAGCCTCCATGTGCTGCCAGGCTTGGGGGTCTGGCCTTAGGGAGGTGGATGTCTGCACTGTAAGGTCACATCCAGGGTGTCCCCTCTGTCCCTCTTCTGCCCTGAACCTACCATGCCAGGCATCCAGACAGGGCTCCATGCATGAGAGGGGAGGCCTGAATCAGACTGGGGACTCCCCCTGTTCAGACATTGGGCCAACAAGCCAGGGGAGAAGGTGGGGACAGGACGTGAGGAAGAGTCTGTGCTTTGCTGCTTGAACTACAACTTTCCACAGACTTGCTCTGTGACCTCAGGCAGGTCGCTTCACATCTCTCAGCCGCTTCTTCCTCTAGAACACCCCCTACCTTGCAAGCAGTGGTGAGGCTCCAAAGAGCTGCCGTGTATAGGAAAATGGCCAGCACACAGTAAGTGCCTGATAAATGCTGAGCATCCTGGAGCAGAGATGGTCTCCTGGACATCCCCAGGCACCAGGGCACGGGGTGGGTGTGTGCTGGGGCTGGCCAGGGAGATGGCCACTGCTCAGCCACTTTGGCCTGTCCCCAGGCACTCCGCCTCCAGGGAAGCATGGATGGTGCCAGGCACAGAGGAAGAGCTGGAAAGGAATTTAGTGATGCAGGGGAACACCAGCCCCAGACCACCTCTGTACCCCTGAAGGAATGAGCCAGAGCGGCCTGGGCTCAGTTCTGTCTTGGCTGCTCTAGGACCGATCACTGACCCAACTGAGTGGCTGACACGTAAACAGGGTAAATGACAGTGTCCACTTCGAAAGAGCTGGAGAAGTAAATGAAATATTGCATACAAAGTGGCCCAGCAGAGGAGGGGCCAGGAGGCTCCTGGCCTGCTTCCGAGGGCTCCAAGCCCAGTCGGCAGGGGAGGAGACAGCGCGTTTTAATCCTAAGGGGAGGAAGGAAGAACGAACAGAAACGAGCTGCAAAACACCCCACAGCTGAGACACCATCTGTGTTTTCCTTTTTTTTTTTTTCTTTCTCTTCGTTTTTAAAACAATATAGTGCAGACCGCACTTCTCACAGTAGAATATAATGGTCAATTTTAGTATAAAAAAAAAACATTCTCAGATATTTGTAAATGCACTTAGTGCTTGAACAGGCCTTGGAGAGAGATACAGTACCGCTTCTGGAGTGCCAGAGGGGCCAGGACTTGGGGAAATCGGGCCTTGGAGACTTAATGGGGGGGACGCCCTGCCTGCCTTATCCCCCGGAATGGTGTGGGGCAGGCCTTGGAGGGTGGCTTGCAGGAAAAGAGTTGGACTGGATCTCCCAATTAAAACCAGCAGGTTGCCCCCCGAACTGGCTCCTAGGAGAACCCCTGAAGGAGGCGGGGTCTGGTCCCTCTGACATTGTTAGCCCCTATGGCGCCTTTGTGCACAGAGGTAAATGGTGCCCCTTCCTCAAGATTCAGAAAACTGCTGTAATAAATATACAAGTCTAGGATGCAAATGGTGTCTCCTCAGATGAGTTGCCTTGTGCAGTACACAGCCTGCACAACTGTGCCCAGAAGCCCTGTAAGATGTACTGAAGGGAAGGGAGAAGGTGGTAGTCCAGGGTTTGGAGAATGGAGATGGGATTCTGTGTTGGGAAGGAATGGTGGGGAGGGGAAGAGTCTAGAAGAGGAGGAGCAGGGGGACCTGTAGTCCCCGGAGCCTGTATTCGAGTGGTCTTCGCCTGGAGAGAGCAGTGAGGGCGCTGTGGGCTCGATGACCTCCTCTAGGCCCCCTCTGCTCTTTTTCCAGGAGACGGGGGAGCTCGTGGAGGGAGGAGCTGTCTAAGCCCGGGGGGCCACTCTGATCCCACCCCGACTCTAGACCCTAACATTTCCTTCTGCATCCCGCTGTGGTCTGACCCCCTCTCCTGGAGAGCCGGAAAGAACCGCTCCTGTTTTAAGTGGTTTCTCTCTCCCTGCCTCTGCCAGCTTGGATGGAGGAAGGCATGGATGTCGGCAGCTGCCCCCCGCCCTCCGCGTGTCCTGGGGCAGCTGACGGTGGGGAGGAGCCTTGGCGAGTGAGGTCACCTTGCCACTCCCTGTCAGCAGCAGCCGGCAGCAGCCAGCCTGGCTTCCCTGTGGGCATCAATGGGCACTCGGACACAGGGCGGGGCTGGCGCCCCCACCCCGCGTGCTGCCCACCCTGTTCTGCGGCCTGCCTCCCCCCTAGGCGCCCTGTCCGTCTGTGCATCTGCCAGGCAGGCTTTATCTGTAGACGGGCAAGCGGATGTGGGCGTGCTGGTGGTCGAGCAGCCGGGGCACAGCCACCGTCTCGTAGCCCTTGCCCAGCATCTGCTCCTTGATGCACGGGGGCCGGATGTCGTTGATGAGATACTCCAGTGACTGCAGGCTGCTGCTCAGCACGGCCGTGTTGCACACGCTCTTGCTGGGCAGGCCTGAGAGGGTCTCCGCCGGGGGCCCCGCCAGCTCCCGGGCCGCCCCCGGCCCCAGCTCGGTCACGGCCACTGCCGCGGCTGCCGGATTGTAGCAGTCGCTGGTGGGGGTCACCAGCACGCTGTTCCAGGGGGCGGCGAAGTAGTGGCCCACGGTGAAGCTGGTGGGCAGCCCCACGCCGCAGTTGACGGGCGACCCGCCGGCCCGCTCGTATACCCGCCCCCCACAGGCCTCGGGGGACTTGCTGGCCACCGTGCCGCCGCTGTAGGCCCGCAGTGGCTGGGGCGGCGGCGGCGGGGGCGGCTTCTGCGGCCACAGCAGGTAATCCAGGCCCCCGTCTGCGTACCCTGTGGGCTTGGTGGCCCCAGCCAACGTCAAGGCCGGCGTGGTTCCCTGGCCCAGCTCGGCGCCCTTCCGGCAGTCGGGTGGGCCAGCAGTGGCCGGGTAGGCCAGGCTGGGAAAGCTGGGCACCGGGCCGTGCTTGGCTGGGCTGGGGTGGGGAACGGCCACGGCCTGGCAGGCGGCGGGCACAGCGCCTGGGGCCTGGCACTGCTGGTTGAGCTGGTAGAGGATGCTGTGGATGGAGGGCAGGTTGGAAGGCGGCAGGGGCAGGCCGCGGCCGGGCAGGGGGATGACGGAGGCGGCGGTGGCCGCGGCCGCGGGCAGGCCGGGTGGTGGGGCGGGCGCCTCGGGCGGCTTGGGGTAGGCCAGGGGCCCCAGAGTGCTGGGTGCCGGGTAGGGCGCGATGCCCACCTGGACGGCGGCCGGCGACAGCTTGGTCCGCTTGCCCTCGGCGCTCTTGAGCACGCTTTTGGTGAGCCCGGGGGGCGCAGCCACGCCGGAGGAGGAGACGGCGGCCTTGACGACGGCGAGCAGGCCCTGGTAGCCGGCCGTATGCGGCGGGTAGGGGCTGTAGCGCTGGCCACTGGTGTCGTAGCCGTTGACGGTGCGGCTGAGGTGCTTGTGCTGGGGCACGCGGATGTTGGTGGGGAAGATCTTGATGGAGAGCGGGCTGTTGGCCACCTTCTCGGCGTAGGCGTCCAGCTCGGCCGGGCTCGGGTAGCGGGAGGAATGCATGGAGCTGGCCACCGTCTCGCCTGTGGGGACACGGGAGGGGAGGAAGCACAGGTGAGAGCCGACCCTGCGACCCGGGGAGGGCCGGAGGCCGCAGCCCGCCACTGTCCCCGGAAGGACTCGCCAGCCACCCCTCCCTCGCTTTTTCCATCCAGTCACTTGCTCCTTCATTCATTCTTTCTAAATCGTTAAGCTTCGGATCAAAGTGTAAAGTACGTTAAAGGAAACCATACATCACAAGCTTGCTGCACTTTCACAAACAGAACACACTCGTGTGACACCTAGGTCAGGGGAGAGGCCTGTGCCAGTCCCCAGAGGGGCCCCTGCGCCCCCTCCTAGTCAGTACCCACACCAAGGGAACGGCTCTCCTGGCTCCTAACGGCGTGGACTCGTGGTGCCTGGGCCTGGCACAGGTGAGCTGGGATCCTGCAGTGCATGCTCGTTTGCACTGTCGGGTCTCCGCCACTTAAGGTTATGTTTCGAGGTTCATCCGGGTGGCCATGCACGTGGCGGTCCGTTCATTCTCACGGCCGTGTGATGTTTGAGTGTGACTACATCACAGTTTACTCATCCTTCCCACTGCTGATGGCATGTGGGTCATTTCTGGTTTGGGGCTGATACAAATAGCGTGACAGCCCCTGGGGCACGTATTCAGTGAGTCCTGCTGGGAATAGGCCCAGGAGCAGAACTGCTGGGACAAAGGAGAGACGGGAACGTTCAGCTTCGGGAGAGAATGCCCAACAACTTGCCAAGAGACTGTGCCAGCTGCGCTCCCCGCACCCCCCCGCCCCCAGCACGGGAGTTACGGGGGCTCTAAACCCTCCACTCCACCTGCCTGGTACCGTCGTCCATTGTATTGGGTTGGCCAAAAAGTTCGTTCAGGTTTTCCCGTGCCATCTTACGGAAAAACCAGAACGACCTCTTTGGCCAACCCCAACACCACCGCTCTGGTGGGTGTTCATTCCTTCCGCCCCTTTACGTGTCCTCTCGGCGCCTCATCTGTAGAATGGGATGATAATGGCCCGTGGATGGTTCAGTGAGTTGCTACATGGCCTGGCGCTGGGCAAGTTGCCGCAGGTGGCTTTCATCCTGGTGCTCACCGTCCCTCGTTCAACCAACAGGCAGCCGGGAAGGAGGGGTTTTGCCCCCGCTGGCTGCCCCTCCCCTCCCCTCCCCAGGTCTGCCTGTCACCTGCAAGACCTGTGTGGTGGCCACTGCCTTTTTGTGAGCTGTCAGCACATGAGCTGAAGGGTGTACTTTATTTTATTTATTTATTTTTTGGCCACGCCGCACAGCTTGTGACATCTCAGTTCCCTGACCAGGGATTGAACCCGGGCCCTCGGCGGTGAAAGCGCGGCGTCCTAACCACTGGACCGCCAGGGAACTCCCTGAAGGGTGTACTCTGTGTGACAGGCTGAGTGTCCCCGCTGTCAGTGGGCACAACTGGGCCCTGCTGTGGGGGAGGCGGGTTGCCGGTGGGTAGACCCCCTTTCCCCATCCAAAGCCCCTCCCTGGTCCTCAGTGCCGCCCAGGACCCCCTCTGGGGCGGGGAGTGGAGCAGGAGGCCTGCGTGAGGCAGATGGAGAGACCCTGGGCTTTGGAGCTGGCTGCCTAGGTGGAGTCCTGCCTGGTTGCAGGGCTGTGTGGCCCTGGGCAAGTTGTTGGCCTGGCCGAGCCTCAGTTTCACCACCTGTGGAATGGGGATAAGGACCGTGGCAGATCTGCAGGGTGGCCTCAAGGAATGTCTGTGCCAAGGGGCCGAGCAGGGGGTGAGACAAACAGTAGGTGATGGGAGATCGTGACCTGGCTGGGCCCTTGGGTGAGGAGGACCCTACAAGGTCTCATGGTGCACTGCCTTCCTCTCGGCCCTGTGGGCACCCCTGGGACCCAACAGTGACTCCTGCGGTGGTGTGGGGGAGGGGTGTTCACCGCTCTGAGCCTCAGTTTCCTCATCTAAAATGGGGTTATACCGCTGCTAACACTGCCTCCCAGGATGGCTGTGAGGCTTTCATGAGTCGTGCGGTGGAGCGTTAGCAGAAGTGGGTCTCTGTAAGTGTGTTAAGACCCTTCCCATCTGCCTGGCACAAGGGTCTTCCTGGGAGAGGGAGGGGTAGGGCTTGTGCATGGGTGGGCCTGGCATTGTGGCCGGGACACAGTGCAGACCCCACAGCCTTCCTTAGGCCTTCCCACCACATCCCCTCCTTCCCGAGCCTCACCCCTGACTCCCTTGTGGACTTAGAGCCAATCTGAGCGAAATGCATGCCGTGATGGGGGAGCCTCACCCCCAGGGCTTCAGAGGCAGCTTTCTAGAAGAAAGAGCATCCTTGCTAAAGGCAATGGTGAAAGGAGCAAGGAGGGAGGAGAGAAACGTATTTCAGCAGAAGAAACTGCACAGGCAAAGGTCCAGAGGTGAGGAAGCCTGTCCCAGTGGGAACTATAAACCAGAATAAAAGCAGAAGCCCAGAGCAGGCATGCAGGGGAGGAAAGACCACGACAGGCAGCTCAGGAGGGTGTCGGGCCAGAGCAGGGCCTCTTCGCTGTGGGGCAGTGGTTCTCAGTGGTTCTGTCCCCAGGGCACACTGTTGACATCCGCAGACGAGTTCCGTTGTCATAGCTTGCAGAGAGGGTTCTACGGCAGTTAGTGGGTACGGGTCAGGGATGCTGCTAAACGTCCTGCGATGCACAGGACAAAGACCCCACCACAAAGGCCTGTCAGGCCCCTAGTGTCTGCACTGCTGTGTTGGGAGCCCTCGCGCAAGGCATTGGCAGCTGTGGAAGGTTCTAAGCAGGTGAGGGGCAGGGCAGGCCTGCGTTAGGAAGACCATTCTTCTCTGCCCTGAGGCGCAGGGATGTGGTCTGACCTGGGCAGGACAGTGGGGAGGGAAGAGGCTGGCGGCACCGAGTACCCCAAGGAGGCTGGGGCAGTGCCCCTCCATCCATGTGGCCTAACCTGGGCCAGGTGGGTGGAGCTGACCCCAGGCCCCCCATCCTGACCCTGCCTGGGGCAGCCCCCCTCCTAAGTGGCCTAAAATAAACTCGGTGTGGAGAATGGAAATGTCACTTTGGCCAACGGGGGAATCTTTCTCCGAGATTGGATTTAAACTACATTATACAAGCAATTTCATGGGCACTTAGCGCCGCTCGGAGAGTCCCGCAAAAAAGGGACCAGCTCTTCATTTACCAGCCATAAATCAGCAGTTGCTATAATGAGCACAAAAATGTCACTTTTATGCAATTTTACAGATGAACAAAACTGGTGAAATTAACTGTGGTAACCTACTATAGTCAGCAAAAGCGGCTGCTGGGGGAAAAAAATTATATCTGTATGTATTTTTGTTCCTCTTAAACTCTCTTCCCAAGCAAGTTTCTGCCATTGCGGTGTGAAAACTCATTTGTCCTCACCATTATACTTTCATTCGGAGTTTATCTCGAGTATCCAATGAGCCACCAACTGTGAAAATGATTAAATCTACAAAATCTATCTAATGGATGGAATAAATTAGATGTTTAAAACCTTAAGAAGAAAAAAAACAAGAGCAATGCCTGTTACTAGTTTCCATTCATTGAAAGAAGGGGCCCATCTGGCCCCTCTGCTGGTCAACAGGGCTCAGCCAGGGTGGGTTGGTCTGCCAGTTTGTTGGAGCCGACAGTGGTGCTGTGACACAGAGGCTGTCCTGTGGTGAGCGCTTAGTATATGTGAGGCCCCGTGCCTACAGCTTTTCTCCACGCCTCTTGTTTGGAGCACCTGACAGCTCCGAGAGGTGGGAGATGGTCCCATTTTACAGATAAGGAAGCAGACAAGTTGTGGCATTTGGCAGGCAGCCTCCAAGATCTGTCCCCGACCCCAGTGCTTCTCACCTCCTGGTGTTCACGCCCTTCCACTCCACACGGGACTGACCTGTGTGACGTGTAAGATACCGTGGAAGTGAAGGAGTGTGACTTCCAGGGCAGGGTCGCGAAAGGCTCTGTGGCCTCCTCCCCTCTTGGATCACTTGCTCTGGGGAAGCAGCCGCCTGTGAGGATGCCGGAGCAGCCGAGGGGGAGGCCCCCATAGAGGGCCACATGCACCTTCTCGGAGGCAGGTCTTCCAGCCCTGGTCCAGCCTCCAGAGGACTGCAGCCCCTGCCAACATCCGCCTGCAGCCTCACGAGAGACAGGGAGCGGAGCTACTGGCTAGGTGGCTCCTGAGCTCCTGATCCACGGAAACCATGAGAGATGGTACGTGATTACTGATGCTTTAAGCCACTAAGTTTTGGAGCAACTTGCTACACAGCAGTAGATAACTAATCCAGGCCCCCATTTTACAGAGGAGGAAATGGAAGCTTCCCGAGAACACACAGCCAGGGAGGGGCTGAGCTGGGATTTGCCTTCCATGTCATCATCACCTCACCTGCACCCCAAGGCAGGCCCCGGCTGAAGCCAGGAGGCTCAGGAGGCTCCCCCTCTTCCTCCTTAGAATTAGGAGGCAGACAGTCCTGAGGAGGGACTATAGAGTCAGCCCGGAGGCTCAGAGAGGCAGGAAGTGACCCATCAGAGGACACACGGCCGGGCAGCTCTCACGGCTGCCCTCGGCTCCTGGAGACTGCTGGCTGGCGGCCCTTGGCAGGCCTCCCCTGGACACGTGCTTGTCTCTGGGTGGGCGTGGACCAGGGTCACCCTGTTCCAAACCCGGCTTGATTGCTGCACCCCTGTGAGCCTTTGCATCTGCGGCCTCTACTGTCTCCCTTGTTCCTGAAGGGCTTTCTGCTGAGCCACCCCGGGGGCCTCAACCCCAGCCTTGTCCACCAGCGTACAGTGGCCCTGGCTTGGGGGGGATCTCTGGCCACTCGGGCCAGGCTGGGCCCCCGAGTCCCACTGGGCGAAGGCTCCTGACCCTCCCCTGGAGGTGGGCGCCACCACCAGTGTTCAGTGCAGTTGCACAGCCCCATTTTGGCAAATGTCTTGACACAAAAAAAGCCTCACATGAAGGAACCAGCCAAGCCAGCTGTTTGCGGCGGGCTTCTACGCAGTGGCAAGGATGGGGGGCAGCGCTCACGGGGTTAATGGGCAGAGAAGGGGACCCGTGGCCCTGTGGGCCCCCTGGGGAGCCCCAGGGCCCACCTTGCCTGGTTCCCCGAGTTGGCCAGGGCACCCCAGCGAAGGTTCCGTCGGCGCCTGGTGCATCGCTGCAGGCACCACGGCAGATTCTGACTGCCCTGGGCTTGTCCTGCTGTCCCAGCAGACCGGGCTCCCTGAGCTGGCTTGTTCAGTGCTGTCCCCACTGCCCACAGGACAGGGAGTAGGAACTCAGGAACGTCGCGTTGAAGGAATGACGAGGCTGTGGCTAGAAGGACCCGTCCAGCCTGGGAGCCCCTGTTCACCACCACTCACGACACTTGGGAGAGTTGGTCCTGGGAGGAACGAAGCCAGAGACAGCCCCATGGAGAGACGCCTCCCCGCAAGCCCGCATCCCCCAGGTGTCTCCTGAGCCCGCCTATGTGCAGGCACCGTCCTGGGCTTGGAGACGAGCAGCGGTCAAAGCACACCAAAGTCCCCACCCTCTCGGAGCTGCCATCTAGTCGGGGGAGACAGACAATAACGTGTAATGCGTCCGGCAGCGACAGGCCCCGCGAACAAGGAGAGAGCAGGTGTCGTAGTTTATGTCCACAATTCTTTGGCATTCCTCCCACAAATAGCAGAGGCTAATTTTCCTTTACTTAAAAATGAACTAACTAAGCGGCTCGATTCTACTGACTAGAACGCGGCAGAAGTGGCGCTGGTGACTATCATGGCTCAGTCCTGAGGGCGTATGGCTGCCGCCTGGAGCTCCAGGTGGATCTGTCTCTCAGGAGGTCCATCCCTGGAGTCATGTCCATCCCCGCCATCATGTTCTGGGAAGCCCAGGCCACGTGGAGAGGCCATGTGTGGGTGTTTCAGCCAACGGCCCGCACCCACCACCCGATGCGTGAGGGAGCAGGCCTTCGGAAGATTCCAGCCCCGGCCTGGGTCTTCCCGCAAGGCCCCCTCCCCCAACCCCATTCCCAATGACATCACGGAGCAGAGACACCGCCCCACGGTGCCCTGTCTATAGTCCTGAGCATACGACAGAGCTGTGTGAGGCCGCTGAGGTTTGGGGTGATTTGTTACGCAGCCGTAGTCATCGGGACAGCAGGGCGTGGGGGATGGAGAGGGATGGGATGGAAGGGCACCCCGTTAGGACACGGCAGTCAGCGCAGAGGCTTCTCTGATAAAGCAGCTCTTCAGGACCAAGGAAGGAGGTGCGGGAGTGAGCCGCGTGGACGTCTGATGGGAGAGCGGTCCCGGCAGCAGAGGCTGCGGGAAGTGGATGGGCGCGTCTGGCGCAGCGGGGCCGGCGGGGGAAGGTCGTAGGAGATGGACCGGAGAGGCAGGGGGCGCACAGAGCAAACGGGCTGGGCCTTGGGGCCATTGAGAGGACCTGGGCTTTGCTCCACGGGGGAGGGTTGGGAGCAGAGGAGGGACGTGACCTGATGTGGGTTTTAATGGGACCCCTAAGGCTACTGGGTGGGAAACAGGAAGAAGTCATCCCCGGAGCAGCCTGACTGTCCCTGTGAGACACAGCACCCAGGAGGCCCCTGGCAGAAGCACACCTCGCCGGGCACTAACGCTTAGGGTGTTGGAAGGCTCTGATGATGCCGGGAAGTGGGTACAGTACAGGGGTGCGGAAAGAGGTCACAAAGGGGGCTGTCTGTCTTCCTCCTTCCCTCTCGAACCAACACGTGAAGGAAAAAAGCCCTGGATGCCAAAAGGGGCTGGCCTGGGAAGGAGGCATTTTATTTCTTCTCTGTGCTTTTCTGTAATTGCCGGTGGCCAGCTACACCTGAGTATTGCTTTAGGGTGGGGGACAGGCACAGGCTCCCGTTCCTCCCAGGGTGCTGCCTTTGATGTCTGCTTCAAAGCATCCTCCACTGCCCTTGGCCTTGAGCAGCCTGAGGCTCCCCGGCTCCCCATGTCATAGGGCAGCATCTGCTCCTGGGCAGAGCACAGAGGGTGGTCGGCAGCCTTTTGAGAAGGAATCACAGTCAAATCCCAGCTCTGCCACACACGGGCTGTGTGGCCCTAGGCAGGCCGCTGCCCTCTCTGAGCCTCGGTTTTCTCTCGTGTAAAATGGGGATGATACTGCTGTTGCTGAGACTTCGAGAGTTTTTGTGAACACTGGAAGGGGTGCCTGCCTTCAGTGGGCGCCAAGGTTGTTGGTGATGAATTCACTAAAGCCCCTTCACCGCCTCCAGGCCCCCAGCTGCCTTGCCTTTCTCTGTAAAACCCTCCCCTGAGCCCCCCATTTGCGTGACGTCTTAGCTGCTCAGGGTGGCATTCAGGCCACCTGGCCTTGACCTCCCTCTGCAGCGCCCCCTCCCCACAGGCCCCTGGATGCCTGCACGGTGTCCCCGGGCCTCCTGTACACGCTGACCGCCCCCCTCTGTTGAGTGCCACCTCTGGGTCCGGCATCGCCCCCAAACCCGGGTCTCACCCCTCTGCCAGCCCTGTGGAGGCCCCGGGAGGTGGGCCCTGGGTTCCAGAAGAGGAGGATAGGCATTCAAGGGACAGGACATCGGTGAGGGTTGCAGATGCAAATCCCTGCGTGGTTTGCTGACTGCTGGCGGACAGACGGGCTGCCAAGGAGCCAGAGCCCAGGTGGGGCAAGGATGGAGGTGGGCGGGGAAGGCGTGTCCTGCCCTGAGGTGTTCTCTTTTGGTTCTTTGTTTTATATTTTTTTGGCCCCGCGGCATGTGGGATCTTACTTCCCTGACCAGGGACTGAACCCGCACCCCCTCTGCATTAGAAGCGCAGAGTCTTAACCACTGGACCCCCAGGGAAGTCCCCAGAGGTGTTCTCTTTTGAAACAGTGTTCAGACACCAGCAGGAGACACCACACACCTGGTGGGCAGGTTGTGGCTCGTGGGCTGCCAGTTTGAGACCTCTGGTGGCAGAGAAACAATTTGTGAGCCAGGATTGGAGCCCCGGGCATCGGTGCCCTGGGCCCCTGCTCTCAATCACTGGGCACCGTGGACACCATGGCTGGACTGATTCTCTCAGGTTGATGCCGATGGCCTGGACACCCTGCTCGTCTAGTCTGTGTCCGTCTGTCTCCCCCGCCCCACACCCCGAGGAGAAGTGCCCCATCTCTGGGTCCCCTCCAGTACCTGATCTGGAAGGGTGAACCTGGGGTGGGGTGGAATTGTCCATGCAGTGCCCAGCACGCAGTAGGTGCCGGGAGGATGAAGAAGAGGTGTTGCTTACACCCCCTGGTCTGCTGCTCTGACCCTCCTGGTCTGAGACACGCCCCCCCGCCCCCATCCAGGCAGCCTTCCCTGCCTGCCCCCCAGCACTCCCCCGCTGTAGCTGTTGGCTTGTCTCCTGGGCTGGATTTGGAGTTGTTTGAGGGCGGGCCTTGCTCCTTCTCAGCACCCTGATGCCTAAAAGAATGTGTGGAACCATGGCAGGTGCCCGGGGAGCATTGCATGACGGTGCGGGGTCTAGCGAATCTCCCCCCACGAACTGGGCTGCCCCTGCCCCCTGCCCACCCTCCATGGCCCCTGTGAAAGCCTTGTCGGGCAATGTGAAAGGCTGGCTGGCTGGCTGGCGGTGCAGGCGCGCTGTCGCTGTCGTTAAGTTAATGTTATGGGCCTTTTACAGGTGTGTTAAATAGACGCAGTTATTAACGAGTACATTAAGCCAATTAAAAGCAGCCCTTTGAGTGGGATTTAATGTTGCCACAGGGAGACAGGAGAGCGGGCCTCAGTGGCACCCTACCTTCCAGAAGCTGGAGGGGGAGCGTGGGGGGAAGGGTGAGACCGGGGAGAGGTGAGCAGCTCGGATTCCGACTGGAGGCAGGCCATGGCCTTTTGACGCCCAGCTCAGCCACTTGCTGGGGGTGACCTGGGGCAGCCGCTGGACGTGAGCCTCAGTTTCTCGTCTGTAAAGGGCTGAAGGGGCGGGTGCATCAGGGGTTGCCGAAGTCAGCGTGATACTCTGTACGGGCAGGCACGTGGTACCTGCCCGTCAGGGGGCAGGTGGAGGTGGGAGGGGTGGCCAGGGCAGGACACCAGCCCAGGATTCCTGCTCCCACGCTCCGGGCTTCTCTGTGCTGCCCCGGTGGCAGCCCCAGGTGCCCCCAGGCACCTACCAGCCAGATGCCAGTCCCTGTGCGGCTGAGTGCAGCTTCCTGCTGAGTCACTGGACATCCCCACCAACCCCGCCCCGGCGAAGTCATTTCCTTGGTGGACCTCAGACTTTCTGACTGTAAAATGGAGCTATTGATAACTGTAGCTTTCCTAGAGGAGGGGTGGGAGAATGAAAGGTGTGCCGGGCACCGGAGCACAGCAGGTGTTTGATGAGTATGCCATTTCCTTCTCATGTTGTCACAGATTTTGCCTGTCACCTCCTCCCGAAGGCTCAGGAAGTGGACATGATCTGTGTTGAAACGGGGCTGGGGTGGGGTGTCCAGGACAGGAGGGGTCCCTGGGCCTGGGGCCTGGCCCCAGCCCCCTCGGGAGAAGCAGCCCGTATCTGCAGTCCCCTTTGCTGCTGACACTCTGCCCTTGGAGGTGGCAGCCTTCTGAATGCTCAATTAACGTGACACTAATTAGCTGGTGGCACCAGCAGAATCCCTAATGAGGCTGCCCCGGAGGGGGGCAGGGGAAGGCGCTGGGCCGGGGCAGACACAGCTGTTCTCTAGCCTCTGCTGGGAGGGAGGCAGGGAGGGGCAGGGCGGCGACCAGCCACCCCGACCTGCCCCCAGCCCACTGCCCCCGTGGCAGCCCCAGGGCCTTGGAGGTCAGGCCCGGGTGTCACTCCAGGTGCCCCAGCTACCAGCTGAGGGTAGGGGAGTGACCCCAGCTCCCTGGCCGCCATTTCTCCTAAGGGGACGGAGTGAGGATTAAATGAGAGGATGCGTGTCAGAAGGCCTGGTACATAGTGGTGCTCAGAGAAGGCTGGCTGCCTGCCTTCTAGCTCTTTCTGTGCCAGAGCAGGCAGTATAAGGTAGTGGTGGTCATTGGGCGCCACACAAAGGGTCCTCTCGTTCTCTAAGCATGTGTGTGTACACATGTCCAAGCTCACACACATGCTCAGATGCCTAGGGTCACACATGTGAGCCACGTGTGCCCAGATATTCAGGGACGTCCTGCACATGCAGAGACGGGCAGGTGTTCGCAGACACACATACCCGTGTCTACATCCTCCTTCCCCACTTCTGGAGCTCCAGCTGGAGCCCTGCGGTGGCCAAGGTGTCCCTCCCTGTAGGCAGGTCTGGGAGTACTTCAGTCCCTCCCCAGTCTGACGTTCCTGCACCTCGGTTTCCCTGACCTGCTCCCTGACTGGGCTCGGTCTCTGGGAGCCCACCCCTCACTCTCTCCCAGGACCCAGCAATGTCCATCCCCCGCCCTGGGCTTTGCCTGGGTTCCCGTCTCACCCTGCTGCATTGGCCATGATGCACGTGGGATCTTAGTTCCCCGACCAGGGATTGAACCTGCGCCCCCTGCGGTGGAAGCTCAGAGTCTTAACCACCGGACCACCAGGGAAGTCCCTGTCCCTCTGTCTTCGTGGCGGCTGTCTTTGCCCTTTGGATCTGCTGCCTCATCTCTCCCTCCTTTTGGCCATTTTCCTACTCCTGTCTGTCTCCGTCCACATCCATGCTGGTCTGACCCCCCATCCCTTCCCTCCCCCCTCCAGTCTCTGTCTCCAATCCTTAGTCTCACCCCCTCCCACCCACCACTGGCTCCCTGCCCCTCCCCGTTGCTGTCTTTCTGCCACCACATCGTGGCTCTCTATTCTGGATACTGGTCCGTTTTAAGTGCTGAAGACATCCTCTCTCAATCTGGGGGCTCATCTTGACTTTTTTTTTGGTGTATTTTGCTGAGTTTTAAATTTTATCATGGTCCAACATGTCTTTTCACTTGTGCTTTTTTTCCCCTCTCAGTTTGCAAATCCTTCCTATCCTGAGGATGACGTTCTCTGTCATTTTCTTCAAAGAATGCTATCTGTTTTCCATGGTTTTTTGGTCTGCCTAGAATTCCTGTTGCTGTATGGTGTTGGGTAAGGCTCCAATGTCATTTACTCCATATGGACAACCAGTTGTCCCAGCGCTGCATACTCATCCCCAGTGACCTGCAGGACCCAGTTCACCCTAGACGGAGCTGGTGGTGCGTGGATCTATTTCTAGATGCTCGGCTCCGTCCCCTGGTCCCCGCTTTCCCTTTGTTAGTCCCACGGTTTCAGCCTTGAGCCATGGCAGTACTGGCCCTTATACTTTTTTTTTTTGGCTGAGTTGGGTCTTAGTTGCGGCACACGGGATTTTTTGTTGCAGCGCGTGGGCTCAGTGGTTGTGGTGCATGGGCTTAGCTGTCCGGCGGCATGTGGGATCTTAGTTGCCCGACCAGGGATTGTCCCCTGCATTGGAAGGCGGATTCTTAGCCACTGGACCACCAGAGAAGTCCCTGGTCCTTATACCTCTTTGCCAAAAGCATTGGCCATTCTTGGCCCTTTGTTCTTTCCTTATCAACTTCCACACCAGGTTTTCAAGTTATACGCAGGATGGCCAGGATGTAGGGATTGGACTGAATTTTTTCCATATTGAATCTCTGTCCATGCACAGGACACATGTCTAAGTTTGTTCTGGTCTTTAAAAACTGTCATTATATAAACTTAAATTTTTCTCCATAGAGGTCATTTACCTCTCTTATCAATTTATTTTAGGTCCCTTAATAAAATGTAATAGTATCATAACTTAGATAAAATGGACAGTTCCTACATAGACACAAACTACCAAAACTGACTTAAGAAGAAATAGAAAATCTGAATAGACCTATAACAAATAAAGAGATTAAATTAGTGATCAAAACATTTACCCACAAAGAAAAGCCCAGGCCTAGAAGGCTTCACTGTTGAATTCTATAGAACATTTAAAGAAGAATTAATGCCAATTATTCCACAAACTCTTCTAAAAAAGAGACTAGGAGGGAACACTTGCAAACTAATTCTGTGAGGCCAGTATTACCCTAATGTCAAAACCAGACAAAGGCACCACAAAATAACTATAGACTAGTATCACTTATGAATATGTACTTGATCCTCCGTATCCACAGGTTCTGCATCCATGGATTCAACCGAGGACCAAAAATTCCAAAAAGCAAAACTTGAATTTGCTGTGCACCAGCAACTATTTTCATAGCATTTACATCATATTTACAACCATCTACATATCATTTACATTATTTTTACAACTATTTACATAGTATTTACATTGTACTAGGTATAAGTAATCTAGAGATGATCTGAAGTATATGCAGGGGAATTCCCTGGTGGTACAGTGGTTAGGACCCCACGCTTTCACTGCCGAGGGCCGGGGTTCAGTCCCTGGTCAGGGAACTAAGATCCCACAGGCTACGCGGTGCAGCCAAAAAAAGAAAAAAGATAGATTATACGCAAATACTATGCCATTTTATGTATCAATATAAGAGATTTGAACATCTGTGGAGTTTTGTATCCATCACCGGGGGGCGTGCGGGAGTCTTGGAGCCAATCTCCCATGGATACCATGACTGTACATGCAAAAATCAACAGAATACTAGCAAACTTAATCCAGTAATATATAAAAAGCATTATACACCATGACCAAGTGGGACTTATCCCAGGAATACAAAGTTGGCTTAACGTCCAAAACTCAATTAATGTAATACACCATATAGATAGAATAAAGGACAACTACCACATGATCATCTCAGTGGATGCAAAAAAGCATCTGATGTAATCTAAGGTACCTTCATGATAAAATATTCAACAAACTAGGATAGAAGGGAACTTCCTCAACTTGAGAAAGAGTATTTAGGAAAAATCCACAGATTATGTCACATTTAATGGTAAAAGATCGAATGCTTTCCCTCAAAAATTAGGAATAAGATTGCCACTTCTATTCAACATTGTACTAAAGATTCTAGCCAGGGCGATTAGACAAGAAAAAGATAAAAGTCATTCACATAAAAATCAAGAAGTAAAACTACCTCTTCATAGATGACATAATCTTGCACATAGAAAATCACATGAGGGCTTCCCTGATGGCTCAGTGGTTAAGAATCCGCCTGCCAATGCAGGGGAAACGGGTTCAAGCCCTGGTCCAGGAAGATCCCACATGCCACGGAGCAACTAAGCCTGTGCGCCACAATTACTAAGCCTGTGCTCTAGAGCCTGCAAGCCACAACTACTGAGCCCATGTGCCACAACTACTGAAGCCCGCACGCCTACAGTCCATGCTCCACAGCAAGAGAAGTCACTGCAACGAGAAGCCCACGCACCACAACAAAGACCCAATGCAGCCAAAAATAAATAAATAGATAAATAAGTTTATAAAAAAAAGAAAATCCTATGAAATTCACTAAAAACACTATTAGAATAAACAAGTTCAGCAAGTTTGCAGGATCAATATACAGAAATCAACTGTATTTCTATACATGCACAATGAACGGTCCAAAACAAAATTAAGAAAATGATTGCATATACAAGAGCATCAAAAAATAAAACTTAGAAGTAAATTTAACAAAAGAGCAAAAGTTATAATCTGAAAAAAATTTTTCAAAGAAATTAAAGATTTAAATAAATGGAAAGACATCAGACATTCATGGATTAGAAGACTTAATATCAAGATGATAATATTCCCTAAACTGGTGTACAGATCCAACACAGTACCGATCAAAATCCCAGAGGGCTTCTTTGCAGAAATTCACAAGCTGATCCTAAAATTCATGGGACCCAGAAGACCCAGTACAATCTTGAAACACAACAAAGTTGGAGGATTCACAGTTTCTGATTTCATGACTTACTACAAAGCTACAGTAATCGTGACAGTGTGGTACTGGGATAAGGAAAAACATGTAGATCCAAAGAACTGAGAATCCAGAAATAAGCCCTCACATTTATGGTAAACTGATTTTTGCCGAGGGAGCCGAACAATTCAATAGGGAAAGATTGGTTTCTTCAACAAATGGTGCTGGAACAAGATATCCACATGCAAAAGAATGAAGTTGGACCTTTCTTCACACCATACACAAAAGTTAACTCAAAATGGATCACAGACCTAAAAGTAAGAGCTAAAATTAGGAAACTCTTAGGCAAAAACATAGGAGTAAATTTTCCTCCTTAACGTAGGGTGAAGCAAAGCCTTTTTAGATACAACACCAAAAGCACAAGTGAAAAAATAAATTTTTACTTCATCAAAGTTAAAACCTTTTGTACTTCAAAGGACACCATGAAGAAAGTGAAAAAGGCAACCCTAGAAGGGGAGAAAATATTTGTGAATCATGAATCTGATAAGGAACTTGTATCTAGAATATATAAAGAACGTTTACAACTTAATTAAAAGACAGCCCAATTTAAAAATGGGCAATGGGGCTTCCTTGGTGGCACAGTGGTTGGGAGTCTGCCTGCCAATGCGGGAGACGCAGGTTCGAGCCCCGCTCCGGGAGGATCCCACATGCCGCGGAGCAACTGAGCCCATGAGCCACGGCTGCTGAGGCCCGCGTGCCTGGAGCCCGTGCTCCACAAGAGAGGCCACTGCAGTGGGAGGCCCACACACCACGGCGAAGAGTGGCCCCCGCTCGCCGCAACTGGAGAGAGCCCACATGCAGCGACGAAGACCCTACGCAGCCAACAATGAATAAAAAATAAAAAAAAAAAAAATTTAAAAATGGGCAAAAGAGCAGAATAGACATTTCTTCAAAGAAGATATACAAAGGCCTATATGCACATAAAAAGATGCTCAACATCCTTAGCCATTAGGGAAATGCAAATCAAAACTACAGTCATACCACTTCATATGCACTAGGATGGCTGGAATCAAAAAGATGACAAGTTTTGGTAAGATGTGGAGACACTGGAACCCTCATGCACTGCTGGTGGGAATGTCAAATGGCGCAGCTGCTCTGGAAACCAATTTGGCAGGTCCTCAAAAATGTAAGCAAACAATTACCATGTGACCCAGCAATTCCACTCCTAGGTGCATATGCAGGAGAAATGAAAACATACGCCCACACTGAAAATTATATACAAATGTTCATAGCATTATTCATAATTGCCAAAAATGGGGAGATGACCCAAATGTCCATCAGTTGATACGTAGATAAACAAAACATGGCATATTCATACAATGGAATATTATTCAGCCCTAATAAGGATGAAGTACTGATGAATGCTACAACATGAACCTTGAAAACATTAAGTTAAAAAAGCCATACATAAAAGGCCACATATTACATGATTTCATTTATATGAAATATCCAAAGTCGGTAGATCTAGAGAGACAGAAAGTAGTTTAGTGGTTGCCTAGGGCTGTGAGGGGGCTGAGAGGTAGCTGGGCAGTGACTGCTGTTGGGTATGGGGTTTCTTTTGGGGGTGAGGAGAAAATGGTCTGGAACTTAATAATTGGTGATGGTTGGACAACTGTGAATTTATGCTAAAAAGAATTCACTAGTATACTTTTAATGGGTGAGTTGTATAGTCCCTGTTACCATACACGTAAAACTGTCCCCACCCCCAACTGAAATAGTATCTTTTTGTAATACATATTTTCCAACTCTTTGTTATAGATACAGAGCTGGCAAACTACCACCTGCAGGCCAAATGTGGTGTGCAACCTGCTTTTGTAAATAAAATTTTATTGGAACCCAGCCACGCACACTCATTTCTGTGTGTCTGTGGCAGTTTTCGCACCACAATGCCGCGGAGCTGAGTAGTTACAATAGACAGTGTATGGCCTGCGAGGCCGAATATCGGCTCTTTACAAAAGTTTGCCCACTTCTGCTGTAGAGGAATGAAATTGCATTTGTATGTTGATTTTTAAAAAAATTTTTTTTCTATTCACTTTTATTTTTTAAAAACTTTGTTGAAATGTAGTTGATTTACAATGTTGTGTTAGTTTCAGGTGTACAGCAAAGTGATTCAGTTATGTGTGTGTGTATATATATACATATATATTCTCTTTTAGATTCTATTACAGGTTATTACAAGATATTGATATAGTTCCCTGTGCTATACAGTAGCTCCTTGTTGGTTATCTACTTTATGTATTGTATGTTGATGTTCTGTCTGCAAATCTTGCTGAATTCTTGTTCTCTTGAGGTTTCTATGCAGACAGTCTGACTTCTTTCTAATCCTTAAAACTTGTTATTTATTATCCCCTGTCTTACTGAGATGGCCAGGACCTCTGTACCGTGTGGGAAGGCAGTGATTTGGGTCTCTGTCCCCCTCTGGTTTTATCAACCCTTGGGTTGGTTTGTGGTGGATTGTGGCTGTATCCTCTGTAATAGAAGAAGGAAGTTGCCTGCCGTCCTAGTTTGCTAAGAGCTTTATTTTTATTCATTCAGTCATAAAAGGAGGCTAACTCCATCCGGGCCTGTCCTGGCCATCACCTCTGAGCGTCTCTCCTCTCCTGGGTTCGGTTCCGAGGCAGGGGTGGCCCTGGACCATCCCTCCATCCCCGGGGCTGTGCTCAGCAACAGCTCTGTAATTGAATCTGCTGTGCGGCCAGCGGTGGGTTTTTCATTTTATTGGAATTTTTAATTGCTTTGTTTCTTCCTTATTTTATTAGTGTTTGTTAGTGGAAGCAGCTGCACCTGCAGGAATGCTTGTGGGGCTACGGCCCACAGGGGCAGTGGCGCCAGCCTTTGGGGTTGGGGGCGTTGGGCAGGAGTCAGGTGAGAAGGGGTGGGCGTTGGGGAGAAGCTTCATCTGTGAAGATGCGAGGGCTGGGCTGGGGAACCTCTTATCCCTTTGTGGGTGTGGGTGTGGGGAAAGGGGTCCTGCCCGCTGGGGGAGCTGGGGGCAGGCAAAGGGTTTGAGTCTGCTGCCAGGCCCTGGGGATTCTCTCCTTTTCTTCTTATTCCCACGTCACAGCGGAGGAAACTAAGGCCTAGAGAGGGCCAGTCCCTCATTTGCCCAAGACCACACATATATCCCATTCAGGGCACAGCCAGGATTGGACCCCCCAGGCCATCTGGTCTCAAAGCCTGTGCCCTGGGGGCTCCTGGGGAGGAGGGCAGGGCAGTCACTCAATCCTCATCTTCAGAGGACCAGCCTGAGGCACAGAGAGGCTGCGTCCCTCACCCAGGGTCCGGCAGGGCGAGGCTGGACGCTCACACCAGTCTCCTGGGGTAGCTGCCACGGCCCCTCCCTCCCTGGATGACAGGCCCCTGAGTCTACCCCTGCACCAGCCAAGCCCCCATGGTGCCTCTCTGCCTGGCCCGTACTTTTAGCGGCGTGTGACTCAAAGTTTGTGTATCAAAACCACGATGAGAAAGTCAAATATTTATTAGGGGCACGGTCCTGAGCAGCTGAGAAGAACAGGCTTCTGTCCCAGGGGTGGGTGGGTCCTGTGTGGGACCCAGGGACTCTACCCAGCTGGGAGTAGCCCAAGATCTTAGGCCTGAGGTAGGGAAGGGGGGTGGACTCTCCCTCCCGCCACATCTTTTTCCCTTTCTTTTTCTCCAGGTCACTTTCTCCGGTTAGCTGGAACAGGCTACAACAGCCAAGCCGCCTGGGCACGGGGCTGCCCGCGCCCCCGGCTCGGACACCTGCCTGACCTCAGGTCCTAGAGAGGTAAGCTGCAGCCACTTCTGGTTCACTGGCTATGTTCTGGGCACTTGTGGAGGTCAGTCCTCGTGTAGCCCAGTGGAGTCAGGCCGCTCTGATCCCATTTCACAGGAAGAAGAGGGAGGGGGGGCTCAGACCAGAGGCCACGTCTTCTCCCCAGCGGGTTTTTGACATTATCATCACAGATGGTCAGAGCTGGATGGCTTCTTAAGTCCATCTGATCTGACCCCTTGCTTTACAGAAGGGAGAATGCAGGCCCCAGGAGGCCAACTGACTCATCCAAGGTCACGCTACATGTGGCCCAGTCAAGACCTTTCTCCCTTAGTGAGAAACAGCACAGCCCGAGGTCTGGTCACAAAGCTCAGGGCCAACCCTTCCTGTCTCGGTTCTGCCTGGGGGCCACAGGGACAAGAGGGTCAGCCTAGGCCTGAATGCCCGGGAGTCTTTCCAGGCCTTGACCAGGCAGCAGGGCACCCAATTCACTTTGCTCATCTCCCTTCCTGCCGCCCTCTCTCCTGTGCTCTTCAGTTACAGGCAGAGTCAGTGTCTTTTCCAAGAAGTGCAAAGATGTCATAGGGTCTGAGTGGGCGGGGGAAGCAGGACATCCTTGGTGGCCCTCCACATTCTCTAGTTCCAGCCTTGGAGAAGGAAGGAAGGACTGGCCCAGGTCATTGTGCCCAGCCCTTATCTCCAGCCAGTTGGCAGCGGAGGGCAAGGCAGGAAACACTGGTACCTGGACAGTGGCAATCAGAGGTTAAAATGCACAGATCCTTTAAGCCAGCAAGCCCATCCTGGAAGAATTTTTTGCACAGATATACGTACGTGTACGAAGCTGATGTTCATTACAGCACCGTTCAGAATAGCAAGAGACTAGAAACAACCTAAACGTCCATCAACAGGGAGATGGTTAAAACGTTATATTCATCTGTACAATGGAATACGAGGGTACTCTTTCTGTCAGGTGAGGCATAATCTCCAAGACACATCGGTAAGAAAAAAGGCAAGGAGCTGAGAAGTAGGTCGGGATGCAAACGTTTACATAAAAGGTATTTGCTGCCTCTCCTACGTGCATGCATTTTTTCAGGAGGGTATTTAAGACACTGCTAATGCTGGTCTCCTCTGGGAAGGAGAGTTATTTTTCACTGCAAATTCTTATGCCTTCTGAATTATGTGCCACGGACAATCTATTCAGTGAAGTATCTAATTTTATAGAAGAGAACGTGTTCTCCCTGGAGGCCATGTAAAGGAGGGAAGGGGGCTGTGCATGAAAAACATTTTCCCTTGAAACCGAAGGCCCTTCCAGATTATCTGTCATTGTTCTATTTTTGGTGAGGCAGACATGTATTCTGTAAACCCCTATCTCTGAAAGAACACCATCAGAGGACCTTCAGTTCTGAGGATGTTGATATAACATCTTAGGTCCCCCTTGTCTTTCTGGAAATACCCTCCAGAGGCAAGTAATCAAAATTGAACCAGCATAGGACCTAATCAAAATATATAAGAAAAGGGAAGGAAAGGCAAATTATAAGTAATGGTTGGCAAAAAAAACACTTCCCATCAGAAAAATGTGGCCACAGAAGAGATGAAGATTATGGCCAAATATTTCATTGTGAAGGAAACAATGTAGTAAGCAACTGTTTCCATAAAGCAGAAATGCAAAGAGTAGGAGGAAAAAACTTATCATAAAAGGAGAAATGGAATGAGCACAGGGAGAAAAAAAAGAAGTCATAGAAAACAGGATGAAAAGTGATCAAAATGAAAGGGAAATAGGGAGTCAGAAAGGCATAATTAGAAGAGGGTACATAGGGAAGATGGGCAAAAGACAGCCAATCTGTGCTTAACTAGAGTCCCCAAAAGAAGGAAAGTGAAATAATATAAGCCTTGGATCTGCCTGTCAAAAGGCACAGACTATTCCAGGAGAAACAGACTCTGAAGGGTCAACCCCAAGACACAGGCTAGTAAAGTAATGGCATGAAAGATGTGGAAAGATCAAAATGAAGTATAAAGGAGGAGGGCTCAGGCTTTAACTTCTCCATGGCAACATTCAACATTAGAAAAGAACAGAACAAGGTCTACAAAAATCCTCAAGGAAACAAAGTGACCCAGGAATTATTTTTTTGCTCATTCAAGTAGAAAGTCGACAGACCATTCTGAATGTGTGGGAATTCCAGGAGTGTTGTTCACAGAAGGCCTTAAGCCGTAGACTAGAGGGCAACTTCAGATGGTGGGAAAATGTGGCAAAAGAACTGGTGATGAGCATGGACCCTGTTTATCTAGGAGACTGAGATGGATAGAACTGTGGGAGTGTGGTGATGTAACCAGATGTTAACATCACAAGCCCTAGGAGTAAAGTAATGGTATCACTAAGAAGAGAGGGGATGGGGAAAGAGAGGAACAGTAGTATAAGTACACAGGTGTCCTCATTTTTAATAGCTGGGATCAAAAGATATTTAAAGCTGATGTCAGTTAATAGAGGTTTAAAAGGAGGAAGTGAACGCTGAGAAAGTGCTGTAGGGAGAAAAAGGAAATACACTAATTTCATCATTTTGTTCATTTTAGGGTAGATGGAATAGATGCTGTTACAAAGAGATAAAAAATTAGGGGATTATTTAATGCTACACCACTAGAACAAGAACACCAGCCTTCCCTATGATTAGTAGGTACACAAAGCAGAGAACTTAGATCACACAGGGAAAGACTTTTCAAAGCAATTAAAACAAAGCACAGCATGACTGAACTAATACCAGACATCTGTTATATCAATAAATGTAAATGACCTAAACTCTATTAAAAATTTTTTAAAAGGCATTCAGATTGGATCACAAAGCTTAATTCAACTCTATATTATATGAGTCACATCTAAACAAAGTAATTCAGAAAAGTTGAAATAAAAGGACTGGCAAAGTTTTCAAGAAAAATGTGAATTAAAAAAGCATCTTAATAGGCACTTACCATCTTAATAGATAAGATTGAGTCCAGGCCAAAAAGTATTAAATACAGCCAAGAAGGATGCAGTTCACTATGGAGATTTAAGGTACTAATACCTGTGCATTAAATTCCATTGCATCTTGGATATACAAGACCTAACTAATGTAATTAACAGGGTAGATATAACTGGTTAACACCAAACTCTGAATCCCAGAAACAAAGCCACATCTTTTCAAATTCCCATAAAAAGTCACAAAACTCACAAAAATCACCAGAGATTATATCACAAAGAAAACTTCACTAAAGTCCAAAAAAGTAGAAGTCATAGATAGCATTCTCTGATTATAACGCAATAGAACTGGGAATAACAAAATACAAAGACACCTACTACCTGGGTGGATAGATGGAACTCAAATGAGCCTGAAGCCAAAGAAGAAGAAATCAAAGCCAAAGTTATAAAGTTATCTAGAAAATACTGGTAATAAAAATACATGCTAGAACCTACAGGACACAGCTAAAGCAGTGCTGAGAGAATTCACAGCCTTAATTTTCCTTTTTTTCTTGTTTAGCAGTATAAAGATTTAAGCCTCTCAAGACATTTTTTTAAAAAGGAAAGCAGGAGGAAGATTTTAATAAAGATAAATGCATAAATTAATGAATTAGGAACCAGAAAAGGGTAATTACTAATAACTGGATCCTAAAGATGGTTCTTTGGGGAAGGGGGGTAGATAACCTCATTAGCTAACTAACCTAATCAAGAAACTGCGGAGGGGAGCACACACAAAACATACAACATAAGAAACAAGGGTGAAGTAATCATTTAAAATAATTTATTTTGTGCAACCTCATGCAAATAAATTCAGAAACCTGCATAAAATGGGTACTTTTCTAGAGAAACATAATTTACCAAACTCATTCAAGAACAATCAGATCAATCATTACAGAAGAAATAGAGAACATTATCTCAGAGTTACCCAGCCCTCCATCTCCCAAATAAATACACTAGCCCAGACTGCTTCATGAAGGATCTAACAATCTTTAAAGAACAGATAATCCATTTCTACTTAAGCTGTTATAAAGCACAGATGAAGAAGGAAAGCCTCCATTGTCTTTAGGAAGCAAATGTAACACTGATAGCAAAACCCAACAAAAACTGTTCCAAAAAAGGAAGGCTAAACACTATTCTCACTGATGAAATTGAGGCAAAACTCCTAAACAAAATATAAAATCCAATTCTATGGTATGTTATAATGTAATATTTATCGTGACCAAGTGGGAACCAACCAGGAATGCAAGGATGGTTCAATATAAAGAAATCTATATCATTATTCATATTAACAGAACAAAGAAAAAACCCATATGATCTGTTTCACAGACGTTGAAAAGTCATTTGGTAAAGTTCAGATTCCATTCTTGATTTTTAAAGTTCTCAATAAAATAGGAATAGATGGACACTTATTTAACCTGATAAAATATCTGCCCCTAAACCAGGATTCTGTGTAATGAGGAAATCCTAGAAACTTCTCAAGGGCAAAGACAAAGCAAGAAAGTCTACTGTTACTACTATTATTTTTCACTGTGCCAGGGATAGCAGACAACACTATTAAATAAGACAAAGAAATCAAGGTATAAAACTTGCAAGGGGCTTCCCTGGTGGCGCACTGGTTGAGAGTCCGCCTGCCGATGCAGGGGACACGGGTCCGTGCCCCGGTTCGGGAAGATCCCACATGCCGCGGAGTGGCTGGGCCCGTGAGCCATGGCCGCTGAGCCTGCGCGTCCAGAGCCTGTGCTCCGCAACGGGAGAGGCCACAACAGTGAGAGGCCCCCGTACCGCAAAAAAAAAAAAAAAAAAAAAAAAAAAAACTTGCAAGGGTCTTCCCTGGTGGTGCAGTGGTTAAGAATCCGTCTGCCAATGTAGGGGACACGGGTTCGAGCCCTGGTCCAGGAAGATCCCACATGCCACGGAGCAACTAAGCCCATGCGCCACAACTACTGAGCCTGCACTCTAGAGCCCGTGAGCCACAACTGCTGAGCCCGTGTGCCACAACTACTGAAGCCCGCGCGCCTAGAGCCCGTGCTCCGCAACGGGAGAAGCCATCGCAATGGGAAGCCTGCATGCCGCAACGAAGAGTAGCCCCCGCTCGCCACAACTAGAGAGAGCCCACGTGCAGCAACGAAGACCCAAGGCAGCCAAAAATAAAAATAAATAAATTTATCAACAACAAAAAAATTAACTTTCCAGAGGAAGGAAACTTTAAAAATGTGCAAGATCTAAATGAAGAAAATACTAAAACATTCCTGAGGGACACAAAAGAAAGTCTGAACAAACCGAAAGGTATAGATCATGTTATTGGAGGGAAAGACATCATCATAAACATGTCATTTCTTCCTAATTTATAAATTGCATGCAATCCCAGTAAAAACCCAAACAGGATTTTGTTCTTACCTAGATAAGTTGATTCTACAGTCCAGACAGAAAACTAATGGAACAGCCAAGGAATTTCTGCATAAGAGGATGGTGAATAACAAGCAAGAAGCACCAGCAAATATTAAACTGTTTTATACACATGCTTACAGCATGGATGAACCTTGAAAACACTATGCAGAGGGAAAGAAGCCAGTCACAAAAGGCCACATACTGTATGAGTCCCTTCCTAGGAAAGTCCAAAACAGGGGAATCTATAGAGAAGGGAGGAGCCAGGGGGATGAGGGAGTGGGTAAGGGATTTCTTCTGAGGTGATAAAAATGCTCTAAAATGAACTGTGGTGATGGATGCAAAGTTCTAAATACACTAAAACCACTGAATGGTACACGGTACACTTCAAATGGGTGGATTGTATGGTACGTGAATAATATCTCAATAAAGCCATTAAAAATGTTTAAATGTGTTATAATGCTACAATAATGAAAACAGTATTGCACTGATATTTGAATACACTTGCACCCATACCCCACACTTTGCACCAGATAAATTATCAAATAATCAAAGATCGTATATTTTAAAAATTAAACCAGAGAAGCACTAGAAGAATCCCTGGGGACACCTTTTTTTTGTTTTTTAAAATAATCTCAGCGTGAGAAAGGACATTCTAAGTATGACACAAAATCCAAAGGCCATATTTCAAAAAACTCCTCCATGGCAGAATCAAAGACAAATGACAATTTGGGGGAAACATCTGCAATTCATATGACAGACAGAAGTCTAATTCCATCATATACAAAGAGCTCCTATAAATTAATAAGGACAAAACCCAATGAGAAAAATAGATCAAGAAGATGAATAGATAAGTCAGTCAAACCACATCCATCAAAATTACAAATGCACATACCTTCGACCCGGTATTTCTTCTTGTAGAAATTTATGCTGTAGTTTTATTCACACCTTTGTGACACATACACAGTGACAGAGTTTGTTGCTGCACTGCTTGTAATGGCAACAGGTTGGGTATGGTTCTTCTTGGGGGATTGGTCAAATAAATTATGGATCATCCGTGCTATGAAAAACTATATGGCAAAAGAATGAGGAAGCTCTTTAGAGGCTGACATACAGGATATACTGCTAAGTGAAAAAGTGAGGGGTAGGACAGTGGATAAAATATGTATATACACACGTATTTGCTGGGATGTGCATAAAACATCTTCTGAGAGGACACACAACAGCGGGGAGAGGACGAGTTTTATCTCTATACCCCTTTATTCCTTTTGAATACTGGACCACGTGAGTGTATTACCATGTCTGAAGATAAAATACATATTAAAAAAGCAAAAAAGCAACAACGTAAACACTATGGTAAATGGCAACCACTCCTGCACTATAGGACAGAGGCAATAGGAGAGGGTGGGGACTGTGGTGAACTGGAGATGGGTGTCCCCTTTAAAGAGGTAATAGTTACATTCTAACCAATAGCTACAGGACAGGAACACAGGCTTATGTTACCAGATCCTCTGATTTGTGTTCAAGACACACTACATCCAGATTTTTATACAAATCTCCCCGTTTTTAAATGTGTCTAAATACTTGGGGGGAAAAAAACCCCAAACAACCTATGGTGGTTAAAAATAATCAGATCAGAGGGTTTGGGAGCCCTGTCCTGGGTGGCAAAGGAGGACAGATCCTTGGAGGTTACCAAGTGCAGCTCCCTAATGGCCCAGAGAGGGAAAAGACAGGCCTAAGATCGCCCAGCAATTCAGGCCGCAAGCTGGGATCCCATTCAGGACTACAGTGAACTTTTGAACAACGTGGTGGTTAATTCAGGCGTAACTTACAGTCGGCCCTGCGTATCCTCGGTTCCTCCATATCTGCGGATTCAACCAACCACGGACCCTGTAGTACTGTACTATTCACTACGGAAAGAGATCCACCTATAGGTGGACCTGCACAGTTCAAACCTACATTGTTCAAGGGCCGGCTGTGTTTGCTTCCCCGTTATCCTCTCTGCTGATGCAGAGGGAGACAGACAGGACACACGGTCAGGTCACAGAAGAAGTGCTGGGGTCGGGGCCATGGTGCTGGTAGTGGTCAGAGAAGGCTGCTGGGGAGGAGGTCACGCCCAGTGGGAGTCAGCCAGACCAAGGGAGTGGGGAGGGACCCCAGGGAGGCAGCACAGCCTGGGCAAAGGCCTGGGAGAACACGGACGGTCCAAAGCAGGGTGGTGGTGGGCAGATGTGCCGGAGCGTGGCCGGCTTTCCCCGCCTGGGAGCTGCCCTGCGAGGGCCCAAGGTGGGGAAAGCTTGGTGTGTCCAGGAGAGAGGCAGCCCCGTGGACTCGGGGTGGGCAGAGGAAGGGGCGGGGCTAGGGCCACACGGAGGGCGTGTCACTCACACTTGCGCAGCTCCAGGCTCTTGGTCGGGCAGACCAGGTGTTGGCCGGGGGCGTTCTGGGTCCTCTGCAGGCAGGCCAGCATGGCTGAGCTGGGGGCCCGCGGCGGGGGGGACGCGCTCTGCGGCAGGGGCCCTGTGAGGAGGGAGAGGAGGCGCTGGTCACCGGGGCTGCTCTGGGCCCACCTCCCCCCTCCCCGCCCAGCCCTGCTCACTGTGTGGGCCGCCTCCTCCAGGGGGCTTCCCGACGCCCCCAGGCCTGCTCAGACCCTCTCCCCCTCCGTGTTCCCCCAGCAGGCCGTCCTTCCAGGGGTGGTGGCCTCCAGCTCTCTTGTAACCGCCTGCCAGCAAATCCGTACCAACCTCCCCGCCCCACACCTTCAGCCTTGAGCTCATCAAGGGCAAAGACCCCATCTGGTCATCTTGGGAACCAACATGGAAGGGTGCCCGGGAACGGCCACTGGGCGAATGGGTGTCCCCACTTACTCAGGTGATGGTCTGCCCTCACCCCCCGCCTGGAGACTTCTCACAGCGCCCCTGGAGGGGAGATGCCCGGGATGGTGTCCCCGGGAGAACCAGAGGTGACCTGTGCTGAGCCCTGAGCCCAGGCCCTGAGGGCCACCAGGGCCCCCTGACCAAGTCCCCTATCCCGAACGGAAAGGGCAGGGCCACCCAGGGCAGCTCTGCCAGGCTGGGGCGAGGTCCCCCATGGGCAGCAGCTCAGATGTGGCTCCAGACAGGTCCACGTGTGCTCACTCGCCCAGATTCACACAGAAACGAGCATCTTTATCTTCACAGAACCCACTTTTCTGAGAACCCAGAGCCCCCGAGGGGCAGGGTGACACAGCCTGCCCTGGATGGATGGGGAGAGGGTGGGAGGTCTCCTGCCAGGGTCAGGGTAAGGAGAAGACGGGCTCAACCCTGGACACTACTGATGTCCACCCAGCCTGGGCGCCCCATGCCCACCCTGTGCTGCTCCCACGCCACCGCCACTGCCAAGGCCTGAGCCACCAAGCTGGGCTGGGTTGAAAAAAGAAGAAAGTGGAGGGGAGGGTGTGTTGAAGGGGAAGAAAGAGGAGTTATTTAACACTAAACAGGTGTCTGGAGCCCTAAATTCTGCCGCTTTCTTCTAATAATGAAGTATTCATGAGGAAAAGCCTTTTTTCACTACTTTCTTAAGATACTAATTTCACAACAAGCTCCTTGTTACGGCGCAATTATTCCAATCTTGTATTTCCCCGAGACGGGTGCAGCCTCCTGTCTGTCCTGGACTCCCAGTAAATGAAAGACAATCACGTACCCACCTTTCATTATGCTCTATTTTACTTTCAGCAAAGGTAGCCTGAAAGAAATGATTTACTCTGAAAGGGACTTTTATTCAGTTTCAAAACCAATTTTCTCCTATTACTGTCTCAGAAAAAAAAAAAGAGAGAGAGAGAGAAAGTGGGGGGTGGATGGGGGAGGGTCGGTGGTTCTCATGCGCCACGCGCCCAGTCGCCAGCCTTAATGCAGCGATGCAATGAAAGATCTGGTATCCACTTCCTGACTTTGGTTTCTGGTAATTTTAAAATATGCCATTACAATCAGGCAGAAATTATACAGTTTAAAAAGGGAATGAAGTAGGGCTATTGCAGGGATGAAAGCCCTTGACTGCGGGAACGAGGCGCCGCTCCCTGGGGATGCGGACAGCGGGAGCGGGCCATGCTGGGGCCCTTTGGGACACACCCGCACACATGGGGGCAGCCGGCCCCCCTGGACACCCGGGGACACGTGGACGTGCCGCCCGCCATGCTGGGCGTCCACATGCATCCCGGACGGGCTCGCTGCATACGTTTTCCTGCAGGTGGGCACACCCCGTCATACCCTCACCCACCCCGACTGACACGCTCCTCTGGCACCTCTCAGTATACGCGGGAAGTGCGTGGACACGCACAGTCACGTGCCCACCTGAAGGTAAGAGGCCTGTGGTGACCCGGGCAGCCCGGCCCCTCACCCCTACTCCAGCCCAGAGCAGCAGCCACTTCTTGCTGCTCTGATGCAGGGGTTAGGGGACAAAGGGGATAGCTGGAAAAGGCCAGCCAGCTGCAGGACCCAAGCAAGCCCTCTCCCTCCACAGATGGGGAGACCCAGGCCAGAGGGAGGCAGCACCCTCCCCGGGGCCACCCAGCAGACAGTGACTGGGTGAACCTGCCTCCTCTCCACTGGGCTACACCGCTCCCCACAGGCTGGGGCAGCGCTGGGCCAGGAAGGAGGGAGGCCAGCCACCTGGCACACCGAGGAAACCTGGGCTGGAAGCCTGGAACCTCCCCTGCCCCAGTGCCTGCTGTGTGACCCCAGGGGAGCTACTGCCCCTCTCTGGCCTTGTAAAAGCACTTCCATGATCCTTCCCAGGTCATTTTTCTCCAGGGTCCTGGCCAAGCCCAGCCCCACTCTGGGAGGTCCTCCCCACCTCTGGCCTTTCACCAGGTGCTGGGGGCCCAGAAGCCCAGCCCCTCTCCAGCGCCCCCCCTCCCCAGGGGCCATGCACCCCAGCATGCTTCTCAGCTGAAAAGGGCAGGCTGGGACTGCAGTGCTAATCGGGTGAGGGGTAGGCTGCCTGTTCTGGGGCCTCTCTAGACCCCATGAGCTGCCCTCCCAGCAGGGCTCTGGTTTCGGAGTGCTCGGATGGTGGACGACCGGGCAGCTCTGGGAGCTGAGCGGCCACGTGGCCCAGCCCAGGGGGCCACAGAGGATTCCCCAGAGGAGACGGTATCCACGTGAAGGCCTCAGCTCAGCTTTTCTGGTGCAGCCACCTGGATCATTTCATCCCTCGCCTCTGGAGGACCAGCAGCCTAAGAGGCTGTCTTCACTTGGAGAGGAGCGATTTCTCTCTCTACACCCCCAATCCCCCCAACCCATTCTCCCAGGAGCCCTGTGCCTGCTGCTGGGGCAGGTGGGCGGCTCCAGCGTGCGACATGGGCAGGGGCCAGTTCGGTATCACCCACATCATCTACGAACAAGACAAACAAAACAGAGCCCTGTCTTTGGCCATAAAAATTCTCTCTGGTCCCAGAGTAGAGCCTAACCTCCTTTACCTGGCCCTCAAGGCCACTTTGACCTGTCCTCCCCGCCTCCCACCCCCATCTCTTGTAGCTCCCTCCTAGCGCTCCCTCCAGCCTGGCAGCCTCCCACCTCCAAACCTTTGCCTGTGCTGGTCCCTCTGCCTACAGCACCGCCACCTGATCCATTTTAACTCAGACTCTGGCTCCCCTCCTCTGGGCATCCCCCCTCACAGCCCTAATCACACAGAGTTGTAATTGCCAATTTTCATGTCTGTCTTTCTCCACTGGACTGTGAGTTTCTCAGGGGCAAGGACCATGTCTTATTTGTCTCGTTCTCCCCAATGCCTGGCAAAGAGTAATCACTTAATAAATAGGTGTTGAATGAATGGCTAAGTTAATGAATCAGTTATTGTCAGATGAAGTGATGGAGGCCCAGAGAAGCCAAGCGTCCTGCACAAGGTCACACAGCAAGCTTGGAGACAGGACTGGAGCAGGTGCCTAAAACACTCATGATCTTCCCATGACCCACCCCCCGCCCCCCGCTTGGCATCATCCCATCTGCAGAAAGCCAGCCCCTCAGAGCCCCCGCCCAAACTCATTACTGCCCCAGCCAGGGACCATCCTGGGAGTGCTGCTCATTCTGAAACCCTATCAGCAAATCGGGCTGTTTATAAGCCCAAGGTCTTTTGTGACTTTAATAATAAAAAAGGGGGGGAGGGTGGAAACGTCGCAAGCCTCAATGATTAGAATGCTTCGGCACCGTCCCTGACGTGGGGGCTGATAAGACGCCTTATCTCGGAAGCACCCCTAGGAAAAGGTCCCCTCCACCAGATAACGCCCCCAGCTGTCGATATGCCCTTTCATAGCTGAGGCTTTAGATAAAGAAAATGTGACGGGAGGGGAAAGAAAGGAAGGAACTTTCCAAGTCCGAGGAGGAACTGAGTCTGTGCTGCTCGCCTTGGCAGAACAATGCATAGCAGAAGGACATCTAAAGGCTGTCTTTATTTTTATTAAAAGAACAGGGAATTGGGGCCTTTGGCCCTGCCCGCCTTTTGTCATCTCTCCCAGCCTGTCCTGCTGCAGAGGGTGTTGGGGAGCCACCCCCCACGCTGCCAGTGGGAACAGGGAGCTTGAAAATTACAATACGCATGTTAGTGCTAATAGTAGCAGTGCACATTGATTGAATGCTCCCTCTGTGCCACGCCCCATGTGCACCCTGTCTGTTATATCTCACAGCATCCTCCTAGCAGCTGCTGTGTTGGGTTCTGTTTTTAGCCCCATTTCACAGATTAGGAAATGGTCACAGAGAGCAGAAGTAATCTGCCCAAGGTCACACAGCTTTTGGGTGGCAGAGCCCGAGGGTGTCAACACGGCTCCACACTGTACGGCCTCCAGCCCTGGCTCCAGAAGCAAAGTCCTGCTTCTCCCCGGTGCCCACGTCTTTGGTTCTACTCTGGGAGGGGCTGGGGTCACAGAGAGGGAGACGAGAGGAGGGAGAGGGACTCTCAGGAATCCACCTACTCATCCTATAAACATTCATGGAGGCCAACGCGACAGGCCTGCGTGAGCAGAACAGTACAGAGGTGGCTAAAGCAAGGCCCTGCCTCCAGGAGGGAACTGTTTCGAGGCAGCTGTCATTTACCCAGCCATTCATTCACTCATTCATTCATTCAGACAGCAAACACTCCCTGAGCATCTTTTGGGGGCCAGCCCCGTGCCATATGCTGGGAGTATGGAAATCGGTGAGAACATCCTGCCAAAACAGAATATCCAGCCGGAAGTGACTGCCTACTCCCAAGGCCAGCCTGTTCAAAGTGGACTTCCCTGGCCTCTCCCTCCGGCCTCCAATATTTCTCTGAAGTGGCAGGTGGGCAGGACTTTCCCCCATGTATCCTGTAGGTCAGCGGTCTGCCCCTCACCAGACTGGGCTGGCCCTGGAGCACGTGGAATGCAGGGACGTCCTTGGGCTCCACAGCAGGAGGCGGCTGTGACCCTGTGAAGGCCGTGAGCGGTGCCGCTGCCAGCCTCCGTCCTTCCCTCCTCCCTGCAGCTCCCTACTCTGGCCTCTGTGGCTCCACTCAAGGCCAAAGACCCGCTGTGGCTTGGAGGAGAAGGTCCTGTGAGGCCTTCCCGGCATCCAACGGGACTAGAAGTTCACAGTAGAGGGCCAGCCCCGGAGGCCTTAGGGTTGCACCTGCCAGGCAGGGGGCAAGCACCAGGGTTCTGATTGGCTGAGGGACCTTAAGGAAGCGACAGCCCTTCTCTGAGTCTCAGTTTCCCTTGCTGAACCCTGACGGGCAGTGGCCCAGCCCATCGTAGGAGGGCCTTTGAGCCTCTGAGGGGATGTTAGCATGTGGTTTTCAAACACAATCCAGTGCACTACCTGTGTGCAAGACACAGGGCTGAGTCCACATAGGGCGGGTTCTAGATGTAGTCTGTTCTTGAGGGATTTGGAATGTTGAGTCAGGAAGCTGGTAGAACCCAGCATGTTAAGTGCTGAGTGGTCAGTCAGGACTCTGAGTTCCCTAAAAACAGGCGAAGGAGAAGCCTGCTATTCCCAGGCCCTCACAACCTTCACGGGGAGGGGCAGGAGTCCTCCCCGCCGCCCCCCAGTTCTCACCTCCATCCCCAGGGCTGCACTTGAAGCCTTGCTCTCCTTCACCCCGTCCTGGCCCCAGAGCCTGCCCCCAAATGCAGGGAAGAATTTGAAGTAGAGGCACAAGGCCAAGGGCCTGGGGAGGGGAATGAGCATTGTTTTGAGAGCCTGGAAGAGCTGGGTCGGATCCTGGCTGTGCGGCCCTGAGTACCGGCTCCCTTCTCTGGATGGGTCCCCACCACCATGAGCCAGGCCAGCACAAAGCCTCAGAAAGCTCAGTGCCCCCTAAACCACAAGGGGCAGGGTTTGCCTGCCCTTGGCCAGGAGAGAAGGGTGGAGGGGCCCTTGCCAGAGAGTGCCATAGGGAGCCTGGGTGCGCAACCCTTCCCCCACGATGGCTGGATCCACTGTCTGTCTGTCTGTCTGTCTTTCACTCCTGCCTCTACGGCTGTCGCTCACTCCATCTGCCTTCCTATCCTGGCGCTTCCCTTCCTCCTCCCTGCTGTCTCCTTTCTCACTCCCCTCCTGACCCCACTCTCCCCTACCCCTTCCCCCTCCACCCGCCCCAACTCTCTCCGCAAGGCAGCCAGAGTAGCAGCCCTCCCCCACCCCCTCCTGCCGCTCCCTCCCCCATTCCTGTTCCAAGCCCAAGCCCGAGGCCTTCCAGGGGACCCTGTTAATAATTAAATGTTAATCTAAAAAGCAATTTGAGCTGCGGCTAGGCAGATCTGGTTAGAGATTGCATTAGCGTGGAGGAGGCAGGGTAATTTTCTTTAACCCCTCTCCTGATCTCTCAAGCCCGGGAATCTTCAAGTCACACTGGCACTGCTGATTAAACTGGCGCAGGGCTTGGCTGTGGATAAAGGGGCCTGTGAAAAGTGATTATTTCCCACTGCCATTTGGGCTGCAGCACCAGAAAGGGGAGTTTCACTTTCTTTTTTTTTTTAAGGTCGGGGGAGGGGGAGGGCACTGGCCCCTTCCAGAGGAGGCCTCACTACTGCCACGTATTACCGCTGCATCGATCCCCACCCCCAGAGGCCGGAGGTCTCTCTAAAATGCAAATCTGGCCACTGAGCATAACCTGGCTCCCTCTGTTCCTAGGACAGAGACGCCGGCCTCCTGCCTGGGGGACAGCACCCCTCCATTTAATCCTCACTCATAGTTTCTAGCACCTTGTCTGGGCCCTACCCTGGGCAGACCACTGGAGCCACAGATGCTGGTGGCTCTGGGCTGCAGGGGAGGCCAAAGAGTGAACCACCAGCCACGAGTTCTGGATGGCGGGCAGCAGAGTCCAGAGGCGGGCATCCCTCAAAGACATGTCTCTCACCTGCACACTTGCAGGCCTTTGCCCATACAGTCCCTTCTGCTTGAAGCCCTTGAAATTCTACTCAGCATTCACCTGAAGCCCAGGTTCCTCAAAGCCTTCTTGGAGACACACGAGAGGCCCCATAAATGTTTGATGAATAACTGGAGTGCCCCGAGCAGCTCTCCCCGATCCCTTCTCCATGGGTTCACGGTGCCATGACCAGTGCTTGTGAACAGTAGGCCCTCAGGAAACCCTCTCATGAAGGAAGGATGGGGGAAAGGCTGGCCCAGGGAGCTAGGGCAAGGCGGGGCTCAGGAAGTATCCAACTGGGACACAGGGCTGCGGGCTGGGGTGGGCGGCGGTCCCCAGGCCGTTCAGCACCATGGCCAGCTCCCAGCTCAGGCACCCTGGAAAATGGGGCGGGGCGGAGCCTGGGAGCCTAGCAGTCAGTCGCCATGGGAACTACCTTGACGTGATCTGCCCTGGGCAGCACTCCAACCTACAGAGATGACCACGTGACAAATTAAGCACCTACTATGTGCCAGGTCCTGTGCCAGATGCTGAGGCAGATGCCAGGAGAGGAGTGTGTGCATCAGAGGGGCAATTACAAGGCAGGGTGACAAGTGTACCCTTGATGGAGCCACCCTACCTAGCTTGGGGGCTGTCAAGACAAAGGGACAGCCCCACTGCCTCATAAGGGGGGTGACAGTATTGTGTCCCAGGCTTCAGAGCCAGATGCCTGAGCTTTGTCTCTTAACTAAATCCCAGCTTTATCCATTAAGTCTGGCCTTGGGCAAATGCCTCCATCTCTCTGAGCCTCAGTTTCCTCGTCTGAAAAAGGAGTTAATTCCTTACCACAGCTTAGTACACATAAAGTGCTAGGGTCACAGTAGTAACTCCCCAAGTGGTAGCCGTTACTAGTATCATTTATGATTATTATCAACAGGTAAGTAGGAAACAGCCAAGTGAACACGACAAGGGGGATGGGGTCCCAAGCAGAGAACTACACAGACAAGCTTATGGAGACCTGAAAGACATCAGTGGGTGTGGAGAACCTGAAGCAGCTCTGGGTTGCTGGAGGAGACCGAGAGCATCCCGTCCTGGCCTGGCAGGGTCACCAGGACAGAGGGGACAGCGGCAGGGTCCCCTAAACCTCAAGGTGGGGAGAGCCGCTTTCTGTGGACACGTGCTGGGTCAGGGCAAGGAGAGGCTAACAGCAGGTGCTGGGTGCATGGGTAGGTGGGGGGCTCACAAAGGCTCAAAAGCCACCCTATCAGTGATGGGGTGAGATAGGCAGTCACTGCCACCAGCAGCAGACCTGGCTGGCTCTATCCCAGAGGCCCCCACCACAGTACCTAGGGGATGAATGCGGGGCTCATTCGCGTGAAAACGAACCTTCGGGAAGCCCTGGCTGGAGAGCAAAGCCCCCAAGTCTCAGAACCCCCCGGCCAGTTTCCCTGAGAGCCTTCTTCTCTGAGAGCCAGCTCCCAAGGGGGGAAGTCTGGGGCGGGGTCCCATCCTACAAGTCATTGGTTCCTCTCCTAGTTCTTAATGACAGAGTGGCAGTCACCTTCCAGCAAAGGGGCGGGGCGTGAGGTGAAGCCGTAATCCATACCAAATGTCATCAGTGCTGTGGTGCTACTACAATGGGGGCCAGGGGAACCCAGCAGAAAGGCCCAACCCAGTATTTTTGGAGGAGGCCATGGACCCTTCCAAGAGGAGCAACATGTTACCAGGTGACTCTAGGGATAAGTGGTCTGGAAGAAGAAACATTGTGTGCAAAGGGCATAGGTAAGGTCCACTGTAGAGCCAGGAAGGGCTGGATGCGCCCAGCCATCCTCCCGCCTACTGCAGGTCCCTACATCCACAGTTCAGGGTTAACCCAGCAACGGAGAAGGAGAAAATCTAACACTCGGAGCAATAACAGGAACTCGTTTTTATTTTTAGTGTTCCCCATGGGCTCAGCACTTTACAGACATCACCTCATTTAACCCACCCCAGGCCTGGGAGAAGGAGAGAGATGATTACCATGGTGTGTGTACCCGTGAGGAAACAGAGGCCTGAGGAGGCGGAGGGGCTGGAAGAGGTGGGCCTGGGCCAGACGGGCAGGAGGTTTAGACCCTGGGGGGAGGGGAAGACCGGTGGAAGATTGGGCCCTGGCAGGAAGAGCCAGGAGTGCTTAGGAGAGAAAAGCCTAGGTGGGGGTGGCCGGTGAGGGCTAGTCTTTAAATCAAGGATCAACAAATACTTCTGGGGGTCAGGCTGGGGCAGAAATCAGTAGAGCCTTCCAGGCAGGGGTGGGGGAACAAGACAGGGCACTTGGGACCACTAAGAGCACAAACATAAAAGTATTAACCCCTGAGAGGCAAACCCCACTTCTGTGTGGGCCAGGTCTCCCAATTCTGCCCTTGCTGTGAGCGAGGCTGCGGATGCAGTGTCCCTAAGCCCTTCTCTGGTAGGGGAGCTCCCTCTGTGTCATCTGGCCACAGGGCGCCATGATTTTAGTGCTGGGGTGCAGGGGCCAGACCACCTGGGTTCAAACCCCAGCTGGGCCAGAGCCTCCCCTACCGTTGGGGAGTTTGATTTTTCCTCTTTGTGCTTCTCTGCATTTATAATTTTTCTATGGTAAATATGCCATCATTTCTGTTTTCTTAAAAATAACTTTTCGGAAGGGATTTCAACCACTGACCACCTGGACACAAAGCTGGGGTGCTGTAAATTCACTGACTTGACAGGGAGACAGCGGTGGGCGGGGAGAGAGACAGGAGGAGGGGAAGGCATCAAAATCCAGGAGTGGAGAGACAGACAGATGGGAGCATATCGGGTCTAGCCCAGCTTCCAGCAGGTCCTGTGGACCACGCTTCTACAACAGGCCCCTGGTCCCACCAGGCGTCCCACCACCTATAGGCCTCCACTCGGGCCCCTTCACTGCACACTCCACCCTGCAGGGGCCAGGCTGAGCTTTCCTATATGGAACTCACTGCCTTCCCCACTCAAAACTCCCCCGCTGGCCTCCAAGGCATTTCTAACAATATCCTCTGCAGCCGGCCCTGTGCACACCCCTTCCTCACTCCTTGCCCACTCTGTCACTCTCCCCTGGTGCACCTGGTCCTCTCACAGGCCGACCCTGGTCTCACCCCAGGGCTTCTGCAATTACAGTTGTGTCTCTACCTAAATACTCTAGATCCAGTGCTCTCCTATAGAAATATAATGTCATTATAAATTTTCTAGTACCCCCAGGGGGAATTATGTTTAATAATATATTTTAGGGCCTCCCTGGTGGCGCAGTGGTTGAGAGTCCGCCTGCTGAGGCAGGGGACACGGGTTCGTGCCCCGGTCTGGGAGGATCCCGCGTGCCTCGGAGCGGCTGGGCCCGTGAGCCATGGCCGCTGGGCCTGCGCGTCCGGAGCCTGTGCTCCGCAACGGGAGAGGCCACAACAGTGAGAGGCCCGCCTACCGCAAAATAAATAAATAAATAAATAAATAATATATTTTATTTAATCCAATATATCCAAAATAGTATTACTTCAACATGGAATCAGTATTCAAAAATTACTAATGCGGTATTTTATGACCTTTTTTCCATAGTAAGTTTTTGAAATCTGGGGTGGATTTCACACGTAGAAGACATCTCAGTTCAGGTGGGGTGGCACTCTCTGCGCCAGCTCCGTCCCCTCATTCACACCTCAACTCAAACATCACCTCCGTCAAGAGGCCCTCCTTGATCACTCTGTCTAAGCTGGCAACCCTCTGCCCCGGCCACTATCCTGTCACCACTGTAGTTCCTTCACTGTCATTACCACTTTGAAATTATCTTATTGAGGAATGGTTTAGCATCTACCTCCTGTACTGGAGCACAGACTCTGCTGTGTTTGCACACTGGGGCACACAGTAGGTACTCAGGGTGAGCAGGTGGTAGGGGGTGGAGGTGGCAGCCTGGGGCCCTCGTCTGCCTGCCTCATTCCAAATTCTACTCTCAGTGGCGAGAGGCAGAGGCCTGTGTGTGTGTGCGCACATGTGGGGGGGACGTGCACACCCACACGCACACATAAAGACCGCCCCCACCCCCCGCTTCTGAAAAGCGGGCCCAGAAGATGGGCCTCCTTTCAAAATCAGCCCGGTGCAGAAAAACGGCTGTGACAGCACAAAGCCGAGATTGAATCAGCGACGGGGCCGATCGCCTGGTGACGGTTACAAATGATCTGATGTGGAAAAGACGGGATCAGATGTGTGCAGAACAACGGCTGCTCCGGCCCCTACACGCCAGACAATGGGCTGCTGGGCGGGCAGGCGAGCGGGCAGGTGGCTCCAGAAGCCCAGGCCGGAACGTGCCGATCCGATCGGTGCAGGGCCCAGGAGAGACTTGGCCGTGTCCCTGCACCGACTCACGTGAGGTCTGACTGACCAGGACGGTCGTTCATGCCACGCAAGACCAGACCCTCCCCAAGCGCCCTACACCTGGGAAAGATGGCCCCAGTGTGAGACCAAGTCCCCAGCTCTGGGCAGCTGGATGATGGCCAAATTTTTCTTGATCAGACTTGTCATTTCCAAACACTAAAAGAGAAATATTACTTTTGTCATGGGGGAGGAAAAAGAACTTTCTCCCTACTTCTTGTACCCCACCGGCCCCCAGCTTCTGCTCTCAGAGCCAGGGGCCATGCCCCCTCCACACACAGCCACCGAAGTGGCTCCAACATACCCCCAAGGGGCAGGGCAGGGGTTTGAACCTCTGAGGGTGGAACTCCCTGGCTCTCAACCACCTCGTACTGAATGTCGTCCCACCTTGACCCTCTCCACAGCCCCTTGGGAGGAGGCTGGGTCCAGAGAGGCTGCCTGGCTTGCCCAGGGGTGCACAGCCGGGAGGCGGCCGAGCCTGGGGCCTCACAGACCCAGCTCTAGTCTTCCCACTCTGAGGCCAGGCACAAAGCAGATGCTCAATAAATCCGCACTGAACAGAGGGTACACTGGGGCCTTTCTTTCCCGAACACTCCTTGCATGCCCGGGGCTCACAGCTCTCCACTCCTTGCATGCCCAGGGCTCACAGCTCTCCTCTCTGGTCATCTGCCCTGGCCCCTGGGGTCTCTCCCCTCCTTGTTTCACTGCACAGTTTACCGCTTCAATCCAACCAACCCCTCTGCACGTCTGGAACACCTGGGCCCCCAGAGAACCGAGTGGGTGTTCGTCGACGCAGGTGGGTGAGCGGCACATCGGATGGGAGGCCACGCAAGCCCCATCCCAAGCTGTGTCCTGGAGGCGCGAGGGCTGGGAATCCTCTGGAAGAGGGGGAGGGCCGCTTCCTCACAGGTCTGAGCAAGGGGCTGCTTCAGCTGGCAGCGAGCACATGAGCCCATCCTGAGAGGTGCGGGCACAGCCATGCCTCCCACGCTCCCAGGGGACAGAGGACAAGGGTTTGTCTGAGGCCAGCTGGTGGGGTGGGGGCATGAAGCTGGGTCTGCTGGACTCTCAGGCCTTTGGCAGGGCCATGCCAAGGGAGGGCTGGGATTCCAAGTGGGCACCCAATGTCCCACCAGCCACCCCTGGGGTGGGCACTGGGTCACCGCCCTCAGGGGGCCACCGCCCTCAGGGGGCCACCATGGCCCTGAGTGGTGGGCGTGACTGTAGGCCAAGGCTGATGCCAAATAACCTGAGGCCAATGAAGTTAACCCTCTACCACCACCACCAGGACGGCATCCTGCTAGTCCTCACTGTCCAGACCTGCTAGACACTGCCCCCTTCACCCCTGACCGGTGGCATCCAGGAAGGGCCAAGCAGCACCGCGGCTAAAGTGCAAACCCAGAACTGCTGTGTTTGTACCCCAGCCCTGCCACTTACCAGTGGGACTCTCTTGAGTCTGAGTTCCTTGGGGCCTCAGTTTCTCCATCTGAAAAATGGGGCTAGAAACCTCCCCTCCCTCATCCAGTTGTGGTGAGGACTAAGCCGGGTGATCAAGTACTGTCACTCGATCGGGGGCAGGGGCTACTCTGTTACCCTCTTAGCAACTTCGAATCCACTGCCCACTAGGTGCCCACCGTGCCGGCGATGTCCACCCTCAGCTTTCACCGTCATGGACCAGAGACGAACGCAAGGGGCTTGCAGAGGTGAAGGGATTTGTCTGTGGTCCTGCAGGGCAGGGGGAGGGGGCTGGGGAGGCGTCCGCAGCCCTGGCCTGGGGACCCTTGAGCCCCAAGATCTTAAGCCCCAAGTCCTTCCAGCACAGTTTCTCCTTCAACTCCCAGGGACAAGCCCCAGAGATGCCCAGGTGGGGGTGGGAGGGAGGGGATGGCTCCATTCACAGAGCCTTGCCTGAGCACCGGCTGTGCGCCAGGCTGTAAGGACCTGAAGAAGACTCAGACACAGCAGGCAGGATCAGGCGCACGCCCAGCAACCCCAACCCTGGGTCAGACGGAGCTTCGAGGGAGCCCGGAGAAGAGGGCTCATTCCCAGGACGAGCAGCTTCCTGGCAGGGAGGGCCCCTGAGCCCCTTGACTGCGTGCTTCCGGGGGCAAGGGCAGCGCCTGGCTCGGACTCCAAAGGCCCCCAACAGGGGCTCTTCTGACGAGCCAGGCCTTGGAGGGCCAACTGAACAGTGTGGGGCTGGGAGGGACCCCACCCCATGGGCAGGCGCCAGAGGTAGTACTTTGCAGTCATTCACCTACCAAATCTCCTAACCTCCCTGCGGAAGGGACCATTATTATCCCAGTCTTCCAAGAGGGGAAACTGAGGCACAGAGAGGGCCAAGTCACTTGCCCAAAGCCATCCAGTGAGGGACTGACGGATCAGGGATCTGAACTCATCTCCACGTGGCTCTGCGATCCTGACCACCACACCCACACAGCCCTCGGAATGAGACAGCGCGCTGGGCAGGGGTGGGCAAGGACTCCGGGGCTGATGACTCTAGGTTCAAACCCCGGCTCTTCCTCTCCAGCTGTGCAGCCTTGGGCAGGTCAACTAACCTCCGCGTGCTTCAGCTTCCCCATCTGAAGAAAGGGGTTCAGATCAGTGAGGCTGAATTTTGGCATACGATGAATTTCATGTGTTTATTAAATTGGAAAAGAAAAAAGTGAAGAACGTGAAAGCCAGTGGACTTAAGACAGTGCCCAGCCAGGTGTGGGGACAGTCAGGTCGCTGGGCCTAGGGCACATTTTGGCCCTGGGCCGTGGGCTCAGCCTGGCCTGGCCCAGCCCTGCCAGGTGGGTGCCAGGCCTGGGGAGGGGTGGCAGCGGTGTCTCCCAGCCTCGCCGGGGCATGCGCCAGCACGTGCGTGTGCGCGGCTGTGTGTGTTGCTGAAGCAGTTTCTATGCAAACATGTTAATTTGTTTTCATTTTGTGTTTTTTTTTCTCTCACAGGATAATTGGGTGAGTTTGAAGTCTTGGCGAGGCTGCTGATTATAGCTATTTGGGTGGTGCCCTCGTGGGGCTTGGGCCCTGCCTCCTGCCTCTGGCAGTGAAGGCGGTGGCTGGGGGTGCCTTCAGGGGTGCGTGGAGCTGCCGCTGGGTTCTGGGGACTCTTCTTGGCCGGGGACGGGGATGGGGAAGGCAAGACATCCTGGGAGCCCCATCAGTCCCGCCACCCAGACAACACCACATCAGTGAAGGGTATAAATCCTGCCCACAAACATCTTTTCTGTGCTCTGTTTGTTGAAGTAAAAAGAAATTGTGACATGGTTGCCAGTATTGAAAAGAAAAGAACTAAAATTCCATCTAAAATTCTCATTGTCTGGTTTCTCTTGAAAACAAACTAAAGCTGGCAGCTCTGGAGCCCACATTCCCACGAGGCCCAGGGGCAGCTGCTTTGTTCATTGTGTCACCTGGTTGGCCCCTGTGGGTACCTGAGTCTTCCACCCGGGAGCAGGGCACAGGCTTTGGGATCGGATGGTCCAAGGCTCCAACAGAGGCTCCGCCCGCAGAAGCTGTGTGACCTCAGCCGGCATCTGCCTTCCTGAGCCTCCTGTCTCATCCGTAAACCCCGGCCTCGCCCTGGGAGGATTAAACCGAGATGGCCGAGCTTTCAGGAGCATAGTAAGGGCTTGGAAGTGTTGGCTCCCCTGGGTGGAGGAGGGAGAGCTGGGGTGGGACCTGCCTGCTCCTCGGATGTCCTGCACTTGACCCCATCCCCAGACATGCAGCCTTGTCACTAATCTGTTTGTTTCTTCCACTAGGCTAGGCAGGGACCTGGTCCTGATGGCCAGGGCTGCATCTTTGTTTAGACTTCACTGAAGGCCTACTACACGCCACACTGTGGACGGAGAGTTTGGAGAAAGAGGCTTGGGGCTGTGGCATTGGTGAGCAGGGTACAGGCCCAGAGGAGGGACTTGGAGCCCTTTAGGGAAGAGGAGAGTTGGAGTCACCCCTGAAGAGAAGGCATGAGTGTGCCCGAATGAGCGTGGGGTGGGGAAGGCGCTCCTGGTGGGAGCCCCGGCCTGAGCAAAGGCACAGAGCAGGGAACGACCTGGTGGGTGCAAGCTGGTCCCAGGTTGCTGGACTATGCCATGGGAAGCCAACTGGCCTTTGGGGGCTTCCTGTGGGTGGTTCTGGGCCTCCCACAGGGCTGGGCTCACAGACGGGACTTGGTCAGTGGCTGCAGGCCAGGTGGGGGTCAGAAGAACACTAAGAGCTGGGCTTTCTGGGAAGCTACCTTCCCTGTGTTCCTGGGCTCCTTAGGGCCCTGGGACCCTTGACAAGCCACTTCAGCTATCTGAGCCTCAGTCTGCTTACCTGCAAAATGGGGCTACGGCAGGGACGCAGTGAGCCAATCCCTGCCATGTGCTTGTGCTCCTAAGAGTCACCCTCACATCCCTGCCACCCACCCACTGCCTTGTCCTCTCACCTCTCTCAGGAGGTGGTAGGGGTGCCGGGAAACCCCAGGCCACGTTTGTGCAGCCTGAGTACGTGCAGGCACTGAGCTCAGCACATTACCTGCCCCCTGGCCCAGCATCCCTGATGCTCCCAGGGGTGGATTCTATTTCATCCTCATTTTTAAGCCAAGGGGATCGAAGCTCGGAGAAAGTTTAATGGGTAGGGCAGCCCTCAACAGGTCCCGGGCTTGGTCTCCACTAAAGCTGCAGCTGCTAGCCCAGAGCCTGGCCAGGATGGAGGGATGGAATGGACGCCTGGTACCCTGTTGCCCAGGCAACAGAGACAGCCAGCAGCCTTCCTCAGGCCACCCCGGCAACTGAGGCGGCACCTCAAATTGCAGCTCTGGGTCCAGGCCCAAAAGGCAACTCCATGGGAAGAAAAGGCTTTGAAGTCGGCCAAATCCTGGCCCCAGGACCAGCTATTTGACTATGACAAGTGGCCTGTCCTGAGCCTCAGTGCCTTCACCTGTAAGTGGGACTATTGCCCTTGACCTGCAGGGATGGTGGAGTGTCTGGCCCAGTGCTGGCGCACGGTAGGCCCAAGGCAGACCAGGTTAATGGCTGCCCTTGGCTCCTCTAGCAGCCGGGGCCCCCAGAAAACAAGAGGCAGGCAAATAATGGTGGAAGGAGGTGGCAGGGAGAAGATGACAGGCTCCCTGGCCAGTCCCTTGGGGATGGCGGCGGGCCTCTGTGGAGGATTCAGGCCTCCCTGGTCACACAGGGTGGCAGCTGGCAGCACCCCTCCCCCACTGAGCACCACACAAAGGGGCCTCTATTCCTGCTCTGAGCATTTGTCCCTGGCCCGCTGGGCTGCAGCGCCTCTCCCCACTCCACTGGCTGCCCCGCCTGGCCCAAGCCTGCCCAAGCCTACACAAAGGCCTGTGTGTCCCTGCCGAGCCAGCCTGGCCTCAGAAGACCCCATCCACAGAGAGCTAGAGAGCTCAAAAGGGTCCTGGGGAGGGTTCGTAGAGTTGGCCAGGCCTCACATCCAGGCCACTGATGGGGATGGGGCTGAAAAGGCATGAGAAGGGCTTTGGAGTGGCTAAACCTGAATCTGGCTCCAGCTTCCCCACCTCCTAGCTCTGCAGCCCTAGATCAGTTTGGACCTCAGTTCTCTCATCTGTACAATGGAGGCAATGATGACAACCTGCCCAACTTTCTGGGCAGTGGAGGGTTTGGTTAGGTATGCGGGCCTGGCATGCAGTTAGCACCCAGCACCTCCGAGGCAGATTAGAGGCAACTGGGGGAGCGGGCGGCAGGCGGCATCCCCCTATAGACCACTCCCCTCACTACCTCCATCCAGCAAGGTCTGCGTCTTTTGGTGCTGTCCCTCAGGCCTGGGCCTGAGCCCCTTACTGCCCCTGGCCCATCTGCAGGCAGTGGGATGACAGCAGCTACTGTTTATGAAAACACCTACTGTGTGCTGGGACTTTTAGCTCCATCATCTCCTTCTGACCCTACAGTTACCCTGGGAGGGCACAGCAGGGTGGGCTCTGGAGTCCAGCGATCCTGGCTCCACCACTTCTGGCTGTGAGACTCCGGGCCTCACACTCCCTGTTGCTAAGAACAGCAGCCCGCCCTCAAAGGGTCCATGTAACAACTAAATGAGAAAAAGCCTACTTCATGCCTGCAGCCCAGAGCTTGGCCCCAGTCAGCTTGAAATCCTGACCGACTGGGCTATGACCCCCAACTCACAGGTGGGGAAACTGAGGCCTGGCTGGCAAATGGCACAGGGCCTGGCATGCAGGGGGAGGGCAATAAACCTGATGGATCATTCTAAGAGATGGGATTCAAAGCCAAAGTCTGGTGAACACTGAGTCCCTCTTTTCTCCTTGAGGATTTTGCAGACGTATTTTAGGCGTTTTTTTTTTTTTTTCTTTCTTTTTTTCTCGTTTCACAGTCATCCTCAGCCTGTGAAGGGTACGGCTGGAGACCCGGGCCGGGCGCCTGACCCATCTCCCTGGCTGACCCCCAGGAGCCCTCATCCTGCCAACACAAAGTCCCCCTTTCTCCCTTCCATGGGCGCGGGGCGGCCAAGTGAACAGCAGAATCCCAAGTAATTAAGCCGGCGTGCACCATCCGGGCGCCCGGGAACACTGTGGAGTTTCCCTTTTATGTTTATAGCAATTGTATGAAAATGTGCAACACGGAGCGGCACCAGCTGACAAATGAGATGAAACAGACAGGATTCCGGGCCGGCTTTTTTCCGGCCCTGATTGGCATTAATTGTGAGCGTTTACAAAGCACAACTCGGCGCCTGACATTTGCTTCAAGCGAACGTTTCCTTCTAATAGTTCTAATGATTACAACGGGAGCTGGTGATCACTGCCAGGTGGGGAATGGGCTGCCTGGTGTCTGCCCTGGGCTCCTGCCAGGGGCCTGGCTGGCCTGTGCTTGCCCGGGTCCCAGGGGTCCCCTTTCCCCCGCTACCTGTTGCAGGAGGGCTGCCCCAAGTACCGGGCCTCAGGCACCAGGACCCCAGCATGCGGCCTGGAGCTGCCAGTTTGTGAAGTTGATGGGGAAAGCCACTGGCACAGGGATCCTGGTGCAGACCTGGGGGAGCTAGAGGGCAGGGGAGGAGGGAGGAGCAGCACACTTGGCTGGCCTGGCTCTGCGGCTGCAGGGGCTGAGTTTCCTCAGTTTACAAGGGACTAGGAAGGACCCCACAAACGCTGCCTGCTGTTTCCTTGCCGTGTGACCTTGGCTGAATCCCTTCCCCACTCTGGGCCTAACCTTCCTCACCTACAATGTGAGGGCCAGGAACATGGTCAGATCAGAGTTCCGGTCCCAACTCGGGCCTCTTTCCAGCTGCATGACCTTGGGAGAGGCCCTGGCTCTCTCTGGGCCTCAGTTTTCCCCATCAGTAGAATGGAACTCATAATCCCCACAGTTTGCAGAGTGGTTTCTAGACTCCAATAGAAAGGGTGTAAAAACCCTGAGTTTCTGGCTGGCCTGGAGCCTGTGTCTCATTCCCTCCCCAGAGAGTCCTCCAAATACTTCACTCACTCATGCATGCATTCATTCACTCACTGACTTATTCATTCAATAAACATCGAGTGTCCTGATTAGGAACCTGGGAAGACATCAGTGAACAAAGGCCTTCACTTGGGGAAGGGATATGACAGACAGATAACAGAGCTTTTCACATGCAGTATCGCATCCACTTCTTACCCCCATTTTACAGAGGAAAAACCTGAGGCATGGAGGGGAAAAAAACAACAGTCTGACATCCCCCAGCTGGGATGAGGTGGTACGGCAACAGAACCCTAGCAGGCTGCTCCAGAGGTGAGTGCTCTCAGATGACCAGCCCACTCAGCCCTTCCTGAGGTCCCAAGGAGCGCTGATCCCATGGACAGGGCTCATCTGCCCAGCCGGGCTGGGCACCATGCCAGGTGGCCAGGACCAATGGGAAGAGCAGAGTCTGTGAGGCCTGGGCAGCCTGGGGGAAATGAATTCCTGGGGCTGCATTTCCTGGGCTAGAAACAGAAGAAGAGGCGCCTCGTTCCGGGAGCCCCACTCATGCCCACATTTGCATCGACACTGCGCAGTGCCCATTCCATGCCAAGAAAGAACAGCAGATACTGGGACAGCTCCATGGCATGTGCAAAGGCCCGGAGCCCAGAGAAAACCCAGTGGGTTCAGGAACTTCTGGCAGTTTGCTGAGGCCAAAAAAGCCTCGTCTCAGCAGTCAGGCCCCATGCGGCCTGCTCAACCCTGCCCCACCTAGCCCCCTGACTTTGCCAGGCCCACACTAAAGGAAGCCCCCAGGGTGGATCCCAGCTCCATGCTTGGCTCCAGCCAGAAAAACCCTGGCAAATGTTTCTTTTGGAGTCAGTTTGGGGGATGGGGCAGGGAGAAGCGTTTTTTCTTTTTTATGGGAATTTTTTTTTCCCTTTTGCATATGGTGGCACAGATGGGCCCATGATCCATAAAAACTGTTTGCAATTAAACTCCCACTTTGCATGGCTGGATTTGTCAGTTGTGTGAGCCACAAGCACGGGGCTCCACACTGACGGGGAGACGGGACTTGGGGCAGGGCGGGGCCACATTCTGCAGGACGGTTGGAGGCCCACGAACCTGCTCTGGGCTTGTGGCCCAAGATGACGGTGTGTTGAGACGGCCATGCCAGCTCCCTCTCTGGGCATCCCCCAGCCCTCGCCAGGAGTCGGAGTGTGGCCAGGCAGCTGGGGTGGGGCTTGGCAGGGCTCCCCTGCCCAGCGGAGACTTGGCCAGTGCTGGGTGCCCCGGCTGTGTGGGTAATGAGGGTGGAGGGGGGGAGGTACTGCCAGAGACTGCGGCTGGGACCCAGGACAGGCAGGAGTGTGGTCGGGCAGCACGAGCCATAATGGGGGTCCAGCGGGCAGAGTGCAATGCCAGGTTCAAGGTTGAGGAGCCAGAACTTCTGGCCCAGTTGGCAGAAAGGATATCAGGTGGTGCCAGGAAGAGCTGCCGAGGGCCAGAGCTGGCTCCTTCCTCATCCCCAGGGGAACTGGCAAAGCCTCTTTGTACCTCTTGGAAGCAGGGAGGGAAATCGAGGCAGTCACTAAGAATATCTCAAGGGCCTGGGCTTCCCCTTGCCACACGAAGGGACCCTCTGCACTTGGAGCCATTTCCAAGGGCTTCCAAAGTGGAGGTGAGGGGCCTGCACCCCTTCCACTAGTCCTGGCCTCAAAATGCCACCCCAGCTGCCACACTGGCATGCCTGCTTAATTTGGGTTAATAAATGCATCATATGGCTTTGGGAAATCCCGTGTTCACTAATAATTGTTCCCCCATGAAAAGAAATAAGGCCCCGATACCCCCTTTCCCCTCAACCCCTCCAAGCTGGGAAAGAAAAGTCATAAAAATAGCTTGTTATCTCACCTATTGAGGCCCCGACTGGATGTTACTGCTAATTGGGTATAACATCCTTGTCTTGTTCTCTTAGAAGCTAAATCAAGAAAGCGCCACTGCTGTGAACTAATTATATCTCCGGCCTGCAGCCTGCAGCTTGTCTCTCCCTTTATTGAGTTAAAAAATGGTCACGAACCTTCATCTTTTATCCCCACCAAGCGCTGGGTCCAGGTTGCCTGCCACGCCTGGTGGTGAGGAGGGCGGACAGCCCTGTGGGAAGGTCTAGGAGGGCTTTGGGGACACGCAGCAGGGTTGGGGAGGGCGGGAAGTCCCTGACCCAGGTACCTGCCTGGTTCCCTCCCCCAGCCCTCACCCCCAGGCCTGGTGGTCAACTTTTCCTGGAGAGAGAGACTCTGGCCTCTCTCCTCCTTGCAGCTGGGCCCACGGGAACACCAGGAGCGTTTCAGCCCGGTAAGCATTTTCATTCATTGATTCATTCAACAAACATTTCTTGGATGCCTACCTACTATGTGCCAGGCAAGGTTCTAGGCTAAAGCCTCCAGTAGACCAGAGGTAGCCCCAAGCACCAGCTGACCTCACCCTGGGTTCATGGAGGCGCTGAATAAATACACTTAGACAGGATTGGATCATTCCTCTGCTCTAAGATCTGCCATAGTCCCCTACCATGGGAGGGCAAAGTCTAAATACCAAGACCACCACAGTCTCCTCCACAGCCCCGTCCCCTCCCACATTCCAGCCACATCCAGCCATACACTAGACCCTCAACCTAAACACTCTTGCCTGTGGCCTCTGAGCTGCTTCTCATGCTGTTCCCTTCACCTAAAAGGACCCCCTTCCCTTTCCCAGAAGGCCCAGCTCTGCCTGTCAGAAGTCCACCAGCCTTTAAGGCCTTGGCCTTTAATGACACCTCCTCCAGGAAGGCTGCCCGGTCTGTCCCAGGCTGTGGACTTCAAGACCTGGATTTGAATGCCAGCTCAGCCACTGAGTAAGTATGTAACCCTGCTCTGCTTAATGACTCTTAGCCTCAGTTTCCACATCTCTAAAATGGGTTAAGACTTCTTCCTAGGAGTGCTGAGAGGCACACTGCAGGTGCTCTGGGGAATGATGAAAGAGAGGGTGCCCAGGAAGGACCTGGCTCTCAGGAAGAGCTCAATAAATGCTATTATTATTATCCAGACTGAAAGCATCTACAATCTGCTTACAGCACTCCATGCTGAGCATGTGATGGGCTGTGCAACTCTGGGAGTTGGAGGAAGGTAACAGACTCTCTCACACCTCAACAGTCTTCATGGCTGAAGAACAACCCATATCCTCAGAGGAGATTCCCCAGAAATCCCTCGCTCTGGTACCCTGGTCCTCTGAACCGTACAAAGATGGGCTAAAGGGATCCCTGAGCTTATTGAGGCCAGGCAGGCAAGCAGGCTTCAGCATATAGGCCCCACTGATTGACTGGTGCCACCTGCCCAGAGCCCTCCCTGGCAAGAACCCAAGGTCAGGGGAAGAACTCAGCGGGGGAAGAGGGCAGCAACTGACTGGCGATGTCTGCCAAGGGCACAGCAGTGTAAAGCAAGCCAGACCTGCCACGGATTTGCTATCCTTGACATCTTACAAAGGACACAGCTGAGGCCAGGCTAGAGTGGAGGTGAATTGCTCAAGGTTGTGAGCTCATGAAAGCAACAGCTGGCCCAGAACTGGTCCCCTTAGCTCCTGCCCAAGGATCCTCCTGTGACAGCCCCACCCAGACCAGCACCCTCACAGGCAGAGGACAGGCAAAAGCTTGTGTGGATAACGAAGGGGATTCTGTTGACCTGCCATGTGGCCCTGGGCTGAGCCTCAGTTTCACCATTTACACAACAGGGACAAAAGCTTGCTGAGTCTCAGTTTCTCCGTTTACAAACAGGGACAAAAACACCCTTCCCAGAGCCACATGAGGATGTGGTTGCCAAAGCGGAAAGCTCTGTCTGGTACACAGCAGACACCAGCCGTGCCCTGTGATTCCCATAATAGGTGAAGGTGTTTAGACAGAAGCCCCCAAAGCTAGCAATAGAAAGTGCCTCCTCCTCCAGGGAGCCCTCCCTGAATACTACAGCTGGAAGTAGTCATTTCCACCTCTGATTTCCTAGCGTGCTTTTGAAAGACTGGGGGCCCCAGAGGGCAGGGGCCATATCTGGCTTGTTCACTGCTGTCACCCCGCCTCTGGCACAGTGCCTGCACACTGTGAATTCCTATATTGTGGCGACCTACCCATTGCACTGTGATGGTGTGTCTAAAGCCTCACCACCTCTCAAGGCAACTGGGCTTGTTCATCTTTGCATCCCCAGCTCCTGGCAGGGAGCCTAGCACAGAGCGGTGAATCTCCCGGAATGAACGGATGAATAAAGAGCAAAAATAGCAGTTCCTGTTTACTGCCCGCTTGCTGTCAGTTTCTGCCAAGCCTCACAGCTGCCCTCCAAAGTGGACCTCTGGCCCATCTGACAGATGAGGAGACTGAGGTCACGCAGATGCTGAGGGGCAAAGCTGAGCCCCCAGTTCAGGCCTGGGGACTGCAGGCCAGGAGGCTCTGCCACCTCTGCCTCTACCAGTGCCAAGCTCAGGCCTGGACCCTGCGGGGCAGCTGCCCCTGCCTTGGCAGCGAACCCTGGGGCAGACAGCTGGTGGCTGGACCTCCCTCCTCCTCCCCTTCCTCGGCCCCCTGCCCCACAGACTCTAGGTCAGTAAGTTCTGAGTCGTTAAGTCCCCATCCTCAGGAGCCTGTTCACAGCCAGCCTCGGCCTTACCCCCTGACCTCCCAGGCCTTTGTCCCCTGTGCCCTCTGCACAATGGCAGGGGCTCCCAGGGCCCCAAACAGCTGCTGTGGCCGGGACGCTGGTTTGTTGTGAGGCCAGGATGACTGGCTGGTCCTGGGCCTGAGCCCACCTAGCTCTGAAAGACTCAGTCAAGCTCCCCCAAGCACTCCGCACACTCAAGCTCATCCCACCCACAAGCCTGTGAGAAAACTGCTATTACGCCCTTGAACAGATGAGGCAAGTGAGGCCCAGAGAGGCAAAGTGACTTGTCTGAGGACACACAGCCAGCGAGAATGGAGCCAAGGTTCGTCCCAGTCTGCAACGCCCAAGCCCCTACAGAGGCTGCCGGACTGACCTACGGGCACCCAGATCATATTGCACCCCTCCCTGCCAGACACCTTCACTGGCTTCTGGCTGCTCTTCCCCTGGACAAGTCAGGTACTTGGCGCAACACTCCTAGCTTAACTGCACATCCTCCTAGCTTAACTCCCTTTTACCTCTGCCCTCTTATAAGCTCCCCCTGCCCCTTTGGTCAAGCCCCTGGGTTCTCAAACTCCCTCCTGGGGACATCCCCATTCACTCCATACTGGGCAGATCCACCCAGTCCTCAGGGCCCAGAGCAAAAGCCTCCTCTGCAGGAAGCCCTCCACGACCAGCTGTAGTCTTCCCCTCCTCAGTGTCTCTCCTCCAGCCCTGCTCTGGCTCTGTCTATAATTCGAGTCAGTTGCAGACTCATCTTACTCCCCATGGAGGCTGCAGGCCATCTGATTCCTTAGAGCTTTGCCACCCAGACAGTGGCCAGCAGGGTGCCCTCAACGCAGGCTGATGCCCGTTGTTTACCAAATGGAAACACAAAGGGGTGAGGGAGAGGGGAGCTGGACCATGCCTGCCCTTTCACCCTCCTCACGGCCCACGCTGCACCCCTATTTCTGGCCATCAACAGACCTCACACTCCTGCCCCTCCCTGGCTGTGTGACTCTGGGTAGTAATGTAATCTCTCTGTGCCCCTGTTTCCTCCCTGGTAAAATGGGGGTAGTAATAGCATCTGCATTTCTTAGGGCTATGACATAAACCCTGGGAGGTATCAGACAGGAATGATTACTATTATTATGTCTGTCTACACCCCACTCCAGTGGCCAGCGCATGAATTTAGGGTCAGAGAGACTTAGGTCCCGACCGACCACTTATTGGGTGTTTAATTCTGGGCAGGTGGCTCATCCCCAGGACCTCTATTTTCCCCATCTTTAAAATGGTACTAACTCCGCCCCTAGGAATGCAACCCGCCACGCGCCGCCCCCACCCCACCCCGGCCTTTTGTTCCAGGCACGCAGTAGGCATTCAGATATTTCTCAACTAACAAACCAACCAACGGCCCAGGTGGAAGGAATCCCTCCCCCTTCCAGCCTCCTCCCTCACCCCACTCCTCCAGCCTCCAGAATCCCCCTCCCCACCCCCAGCCCGTGCAGACTAAAATAGTCATTAGGCAGATTTCAAAAGATGTCAGTAGCTTATAATTATAGTCGACATCCTTCTGAGATAAAAGTGATTACCTTGGATGCAAATCACTTAGCAACCAATCAGGGCGGTGGGCGGCGCCCGCAGAGGTGACCGGCCGGCGCGCAGCCCTCCTCCCGCAGCCCGCCCCGCACAAGGCAGAGAAAGCGCACAATAGCTCTTGACTCGCAAATGGGTTAACACAATAAAGGCGGCTCCGGCCGCTGCTGGGGGAGAGCAGCAATCCCCGGCCCGCGGGAGGTAATAAGGCGGCCCTTTTGTGTGCGCCTCCCCGTTCTCACCCCCGCCCCCGAGCCCAGAGGAATCTCCGCCCGATTGAATTACAGTCCATGAATATGAGCTGCTCCGCTAGCTTCCTCCGGTTTGTGAGGGACTGGAAGGCGGAGGGGGCAGAAGGGAGATTGGGCAGGGGGGCCCCGGGCCAAGCCCCAGGCCTCCAACGGCTCACATGGGAGCCACGTGTGCTCACCACGTGGGGTGCTCTGGGAAGGTGGGTGGGAGACACGGCATAGGCAGCTGGAAGGGTGCGGGTCCCTGACCTGCCCTAGGGTCTTTGATCTTTGGCTCCAAGAGGGACTGGGAGAGCCATTCAAGGCCCTGTTCTGAGGATGAGGCTACCAGTGGCCATGAGAATGTGCATTTATGGAGGGCTTATGGTATGCCATCGCCTGTGCTCAGCCCTCACTGAATCCCTAACACGAGGCTGGGCAGTGGATGCTATTATCTGCTTCTTCTCACAGATGAGGAAACTGAGGCTCAGAGAGGCAAAGCTACTCACCCAAGGTCACACAGCCAACAAGGTGGACCCACTCCACAGCCTGGCTCTTAATCACGAGCCACTGGGCGTTAAGAAACCCAGCCCAGTGCAGCCCCGGTCCAGAGCAACTGTGAAGCTCAGAAGGGATAGGGCGTGGGTGAGCTTATATGGAATTAGACCTGTGATGAGGATTACTGCGGGTGGAAGGCAGGGAGCTCACCTTGAGAGAGGAGACTGCTCAGAGAGCTGAGAAGGTTTCCACCCCTCCACCCCCACCCCGGACTGGAAGGGATGTCCAGGGTCTCCGTCACTGTCAAGGGAGCCCTCACTGGATCCTCTCTCTCCCTGCTTAAATCTCTCCCATCACCTCAGCCTCCAGGACACACCCACCCCAGGGCCACCTCTTCCCCTCAACAGCACACTCCAGCACTCAGGCTTGCTATATGGCCACTCCTAATGCCCAGAACACTTTTCCACTCCCCTGCCTGGCAGGTCTCTATTTGTCCTTTCTGAGACTCACATGGTACCCATGCTATAGGGACCTTCCTGACCCTCAGGCTGGGTTGGGAGCCAAAGCTATCATTGCACCATCAACATCCTTGACTTCCCCACCAGCTGAGGGCCAATCAAGAGGGTGCCCAGAATGGCTGAGGGCAGACTCACACCCCTCCCCGAGGTAAGCCCAGAAGGGCAGGTGACAAGGAGCCTAGGGCTCGCTCTCTTGACCCTTCCTGGCAGGGAGGTTTCATGCCATACCTTTCTTACCCCAGTATTGGAGAAAGGGGTGCTGGAGGTGAGGGGAACAGGCTGCTCACAAGGCCAGGACAGAAGTTGCTACTCTGCTCAACACTGTCCTGTAGGTAATGGGGAAGCAGGATTCAAACCCGGGTTTCAGTGTGGGAAGGCATCGCAGTGCCTCCATAGCAGATGGCCCCTGAGTCTTACAGGGACCCTTGTCCAACAAGTGGGGGTGCCTCCCTCCACCCATGGAAGGGGGTGGGAAGACCTGGGGACTCAGGAGCCAAGGCAGTTCAGAGCTGAACCTCTGCAGCTGCCTGGCTGAGCACCTGTAGCCTGTTGCTTCCTCTGTTTGAGCCTCAGTTTCCTCATCTGTAAAATGGGCCACAGCACATAAGCTACTCCAAAGAGTAACTGAGATCCTGTAAAATGCCAGGCACGTAGGAGACGCCGGGTAAGCTGGCACTCCCTCCTGCTTCTCGCCTGGTGCTATTGCCAAGCCCAGGGAAGGGAACAGAAGGAATTGCCCAATTCTGACAGCCTCTCCCTCTGCCTTGGCTGTGGAAGTGTAAATACTCCACGGAGGACCTCCGACTGCCTGTGTTTGTGGATCTCTGGCGCGCACTCCGAGTTTGTTTCTAAACTGGGAAGCTTCTAGAGGCAGCGCAAACAGCCCTTCTGCCCACCTCTCCTGCTTCTACCCCCATCTGCCGTTGCTCCGTCCTTGGAAGCCTGTGTGTTTAACGACACCATTTCAGCTGGAAATATCATCTCCCTGCCAAGCCCCCCAAAGCAGCTCCACTGATACTTATCGACCTGTTAAATCTAGCTAGATAGCCTGGCAGGAGAACGGGGGGAAAAAAAAGCTCACTACGTAGAGACTGGGGCCTGGCTTCTCATAATGACCGCCACACACTCGCCTCTGCTGTCACCCCACCCCGCACTGCTTAAGCAATGACACAGTTCTCTAACCTTTTCCTAGAAATGTGATCACAGCAGTTTCACCCACATCCGACACCAGCAGCAACTGCTGGAAGGAACTTAGAAGAGGAATCAAAGAGCCAGCAGCAGAATGCTGCTCTGAGCCTTCACAAGGAACAGGGCCAGGGCTGGGGTGTGGCGGGGAAGAGAGGGCTGCTGCCTGACCCCCATCAAAGCTGGCCCCTGGCAGGGGCACACTTTATTCAGACCTTGGCGCTGATGGGCCTGACTTACCCTCCATTCACTTAATGAGCACCACACTGTGCTTGTCAAATCATCTTAAACACCAAGAGGAGAGTGGGGCAGTCAAGAGTTCAGGCTTGGCCAAGGCCCTGCCATCTTGGGGTCGAGCAGCAGGGGGAACCCCTGGACTGGACGGGCAGCAAGCAGCAGCTCCCCTGCACCTTCCCTGGCTGGGGGTGGGTCACCCCTGTTTCCCTGAGCAGAAGTAGCCTGCTTTAAGGCTGGGGGCCCACATCACTCTGGGGACCCTGGGAACTTCAGCCTGCTGGTTGGGGTTCAGGGAGCTCTCCTCTGTAGCATCCCCTTTTGAAAGCAGAAAGTTGCTCTGCTTGGGAGTCCTGTGCCCCCAGGCACTGCCAGGCTATATGGGCAAAGCCAAACACCTGTCTTTGGGGGGAGGAGCATCAGCAGGGACAGCTGGCACTGCCTCCCTCCCCCACCCCATCGGGGCGCTGGGGATTTAGGTCAGAGGACTGCAGTTGGAGGTGGGGGAAGTCTGCTTTCACCCCTCCACTACTCAAAGGCATCCAGCCTCGCCCCAGGTTACCACGACCCCGCCCCCTCCGGCCTCGGGTCAGGACAAGTCGCGTCGCCACGGCAACCGCAGCGACGTCAGAGGTCTGGCAGTGACGTCACGCCGTGACCCCACTGGGGAAACCATCGTCCCTGCGAGCTCTTTGTAGGAACGCGGCGGTAAGGTGAATCCTGCTACAGTCCAGCCTCAGAGGGCACAATCCTCAACGCAGCCACCTGCATGGTCGGGACACCACGTCCCCCTCTGAGCTAATGTCCCTTGAAGATTTCAGAGGCTACTCGGGAGAAGCCCAAGGTGTCCCATCCTGGGTGCTCCCCCAACCCCTCTAAGACGCAAGAACTCCCGGGGAATTTTCGGGTGATTGAGCTGCTACCTTTGTCTGTTGGCTTTAGGGGTGGGGTGACCTTTCCTCTCCGGCAGACGCCCCACCCAGGGCTCTGCCGGAGTCCTCACAACGAGCCCCCCGTGTCCACTCTGGCCGACAGGCCGGTCTAGACAAGTTGTGCGCGGGGAGAAAGGGGCAGACAAGGGCCACTGCTGCTTCAGGATCCCCCAACAGCCCAGGGCCTCTTTATTTCCAATCTGGCTGCCCCGACGCCAGAGGGTGCCCCCAGCTTCACCCCGGAACCCCGCCCCGCGGAACTCACCTAATCAGCCAGGCCGTCGAAGGGCACCAGGTTTCAGCGGCTACGACTCTCCGCTCGCCGGGTCGCAGCCATGCAGAGGCGGCAGAGGCTGCCTGAGGAAGCCCCCTTTGGGGGCCGATGCCTCTCTCCGGGTGGGAAGAGACGCTGTCGGTGTGGTCTATCCAGGCGCCGGCCCACGCCGTCCGAAGTCGGGGGTTGGGATTTTCTCGGCTCAGCGGGGGTCGTGTCCGCCCGGGATCCGGGTCGCGCGGGCGCTCAGGCGGCGCATCCTCGCCGGGGGCCTGTGCTCACAGCGTCCGGCGGGCGGCGCTGCGCCTCCCCTCGGGGTCCCGCTCGGGGCTGCAGCTCCCCGGGGCGCCCTCTCTGCCCGCGCCAGGAGCCCGGCCACCACGGCTCCTCTCGCCGGCCCCAGCTGCAGGCTGTCTTTGTTGCTTCCTCTCGCTCGACCGCCCGCCCGTGGCTTGCAGCCCCCCAGTTCGCCCGAGGGTGGGGGGGGTCGCCTCCTCCGAGGCTGCACGCACCTGCAGCGGCCCGGCTCCTCGCTGGGCATGCACCGGCCCCCGCAGGTTGCAAAGAGAGGCGGCGAGAATGCACCGGCCCCTCCTCCTCCTGCTCGGAGCCCCGGGTGTGGGGGGAGGGGAAGCCGGAGAGCAGCGGCAGCCGCGGCGGCGGCAGCGGGCGGTGGAGGCTCGGGTGCAACCCTGGGGGCCTCGGCGCCGAGAAATAACCGGTCCGGGTGGCGCTGGGCGGATGTGAGGACGGCCCGGAGGATGGTGTACTGGGCGTTCGAGCTCTCGAGCTGCAGCAGGGGCGGCGCGCGCCGGGCTCTCACGCGCCCATGGCCCCGGGCGGCGCGTGGGGGCTCCCGGGGCCTCAGCCTCAAGCCGCCTGGCGCGCGCCGGCGCCTCGTCTCGCCTCGGGCCCGGGTGCCGCGCGCCGCGCCCCACAGGCGGCGTGCCCGGCTCTTCGCCTCCCCCGGGTGCCGCGCGCAGCCTCTCGGCGGAACCGTCAGCCCTGCAGTCCTGCCCGCTGCTTCGCTCCGGTCCAACTGACAGGCGCTAGCGCCCGCAGCCGCAGCCGCGTCTCGCCCCCCGCCCGCCCCCTGCGGCCTGGCCCAATCAGCGGCGGCCGAGAGGCGGTTACCAGGGTGACGCGGCGCCGCGTCCTGCGGGGGGCGGAGCCGGGGGCCGCCACGCGCGCTTTTCGCGGCAAAATTCAAAGGCCGGCAGGGCGGCTCTCCAACCTCCTCCCCCAAGCTGGGGCGAGGCGGAGCCTGCCTCGCGAGGACTGCAACTCCCGGCATGCAGCGCGCCAGCGCCGGTCGTAGGGGCCCCAACTGGGAGCGCAGGGCATGCTGGTACTTGTAGTCCCTTTGTCGGGAAAGAGGAGTGGAAAAATCGGTATCATTTTATTGAGCAAGTATTTGGTAGCACAAGCTAGGTGCATTGTCTGCATTGTTTCACTTAATTTTGGAAACACCCCAATGAGGAGTTTGTTAAAAATAATAAAAGAAGCTAACAGGGCTTCCCTGGTGGCGCAGTGGTTGAGAGTCTGCCTGCTGGTGCAGGGGACACGGGTTCGAGTCCTGGTCTTGGAGGATCCCACATGCCGCGGAGCAACTAGGCCCGTGAGCCACAACTACTGAGCCTGCGCGTCTGGAGCCTGTGCTCCGCAGCAAGAGAGGCCGCGATGGTGAGAGGCCCCCGCTTGCCACAACTAGAGAAAGCCCTCGCACAGAAGCGAAGACCCAACACAGCAAAAATAAATTAATTAATTAATAAACTCCTACCCCCAACATAAAAAAAAAGAAGCTAACACATGTAAAGTATTGATACTTTACCTAAACCTCACACACAACCCTGTGAGATAGGTATTATCACCCTCATTTTACACAAGAGAAAACTGATATAGCAGGTACTATCATTATACTCCCAACTTATAGAGAAAATTGAGGCTAAGAGATGTGAAGTGACACTCCAGAGTGTTTTGCCTCAATTCATATTGTTGGCAGTGATTGATCTTGGCATCACAGCTGAGATCTGTGGAGCACTAACTACATAACCAGGCCCCATGCTCATTTTAAGTTTCACCTCACGGGATCCTCACCACACACATGGGAGGTAGGCACCAGTACCCACTGCCCCAACTTAACGGATGGAGAAAATGAAGCACAGTATCACCCGGGGTTTTTGTTTTTGTTGTTTTGTTTTGTTTTGTTTGATACTTCATTGGAAGTTTATTTGCCCTGCTTTTTTCTTTGGGGTCCAAATTTTGACTCCATCAAACTATACGCACCTTGCCTTTTACTTTCTAAGCAGCTTAATAGGTTCTCAATTGTTCTGATAGCCCACGGGTTGGCCCATTTAGCAGTCCCATTTTACAGGTGGAGAAATTGAGCCCTGGGAGGGACATTTCCCTCAGTTGCCATGGGTGTATCACACAGCAAGTTAGGGAGGCAGCTTTCCAGGAAAGATCTCAGGATCCCTAAAGAAATGCAAAGCAGCAGCCAGAACTCCTCCCACCACACTCAGGCTGTGTCTGTGTGACCCTCACCCCCATCCCACCCCGTACCCCCCAGTCCCACAAAACCTGGGCAGGATTCTAGCCCTGGCCCTGTGGCCTTGACATTTATCTTCATGGCTCTGTGCCTCAGTTTCTTGTCTGTGTATCATAATTCCTACCTTACAGGTTGGTGTGAGGGCAGAGTGAGTTATTGCCTGGAAAGGACTCGAACACAGTAAGTGCTCAATAAATGCCAGCTGTGCTCATTCAGATGTGGAGAGCTCTGGAGACCCTGGTGAATGTACCCAGTGGGAGGAGCTGATTATAGCTGGGCCCTAGCCTACTTCCAGGAGCCAACCCACACCTACCGAGAGCCTGGGAGAGGCACCGGCGGGGAAGCTCCAGCGCTGGCCCAAGTAGGCCACCCACTGCCTTATCTAGGACAGAAGCTGGCCCTGTTTCAGGCCGCCCGCCACGCTCCCCGTTCCCAGCATCTCCCTGTCTCCGTGCCCCACTCTATTTCTCCCCGCTGCTCCACCCAAACGCCCCCGGGGTGGGGGGCGGTTGTGGTGGGGGAGGGGATTCACCTGGAAACGTGATCCGGCCACCAGCTGCTTCAGCTCCTGGGCCAGCCGCCAGAGCTGCCAGTGACGTCTGGGTGAGTTGCCCAGGTGACCTGCTGTGTGGACCTGGGCGTGAACAGGTGGGGAGAATGCTTGGTGGACCCAGGCCAGGTGCAAGGCGAGGGACAGCGACAATCAAAACCCTGGGAAGAAAGAGAGAGCAGGAAGGGAAGATGGCGGCAGGGGGCCACACCAGAGCCTTTGCAAAGTTTGGGATTTTTTCTGTCGTAGGTTACCATGACTTGACACCTACTATGTGCCAAAGCGCATGCTCAGTGCTATTTATATCACATATTTCTACCTCCTTTTACCCTCACAGCAACTCTGTGAGGTCTATTCCATTATTATCCACATCTTACAGCCAAGGAAGGCCATGCGACTTGGCACAAGGTCACACGATGACAGATTGGGGTCCCAACCAGAGCCCTTGACCTTGATTTATTGTGCTCTGTACCAGCCTCTCATTGACTGGGTGTGACCTTGAGGGCAAGTTTCTTCTCCTCTCTGGACCTCAGTTTCCTCTGCTATAAAATAGAGGTTGGGGCTTATAACCCAGCCCTGCCAATCAGACTCTGGAGCTGGCAACCCGTCTCTGCCTCAGTAGTTTCCAAAGATCCCCACATTATTCCAAAGTGCAGCCAAGGGGTTAGATGATCTCAAAAGGCCCCTCCGTCTCTGAAGGTATGTGAGTCCATGATGTGCTAAATGGTAGCATTTCAGGCAGCAGCAGGCTCGAAGGTAGCTACATAGGGAACTCATCTTCCAGGTGCCCCTATACCCTTCCAGGCAGGTGGATGTCCCCACAGATGCTCAGACTCGGACCTTCACTTATGCCCCATACACAAGCTCAGTGCTACTGCCCCATACCGTTCCCCACAGCCCACATCCCTGAGGTCAGACCCTTGTACCATGGCCCCCCAACTCTCAGCCTTGACCCAGCCTTTCCTTGCTTTTGGTCGTGTCCAATAACTCTGCATTATGTGAATGGAGACAATGTCAAGATGGATTTGCCACGGTCCGTAGAACCAACAGGCAGGTCGGCCCCTGAACATTGTGTTGGCTCCAGCCAGGGGTCCAAGAGGCCCCAAGGGGGAAAGGGGACTGAGAGCACCTCATTCCTCATGTGCCCTGTATGCCCCTTACACTTCAGCCTTGTTAAAATACCTGTACATCCTCCCAGGTGTCTTTCTGGCCTCCAGGCCTTTGCCCAGGTTGTCCACTCCATCTAAAATGTCCTCTTTTCCAGGTAGGTAGTTGATGCTTGCTCCTCCTTCAGAGTTCCGTTAGGCTGCCACCTCCTCCAGGAAGCCTTCCCTGACTACTGCTCTCCAGGCTGGAGTGCTTCCCCTTTCATAGATGCACCCAGTCTGTGTTATAATGGCCCACATTTTTGTCAGTCTTCCCCACCAACCTGAGGGCTCTGTGAGGTCAGGGGCTGCATTCAAACTGCTTTATTCCCAGCATGGGCCTGACATATGGTCAATGCTCAATAAAGGTTTGTTGAATTCATCTCTGAATCAATGGATGAATGTGGCCCAGGTTTCTGTTTTGTTTTCTTGTAGAGGGGGAGCAGGGAGAGGAAGAGGAAGGGCAATCACACAGGCTGGGTTTGAATCCTAACTCTTCAGGTGACTAGCCATGTGACTTATCTGCTCTGTGCCTCACTTTCCCATCGGTGAAATGGGGTTAACTGACACAGCGGCACTGCTCAAGAGGCCTGGAGCCTAGAATGTTTGCTTCCTCCCTCCCACGTATGGAAGGTTAGTCATGCCTCTCTCACTGAGGCCTGATCATTCCCCCTTTAACCCTACTCATTCATTCATCATTTCCTAAGGACCTGCCCTGTGCAAGCCACTGAGGACTCAGCAGTAACCTAGACACAGTCCCTGGCCTTGTGGAAATCAAGTTTCATGGGGGACAGACAAGGCGACTAGCAGTTATCACCCAGGGTAACAGGGAAGGGAAAAGCACAGAGCAGGCACCTGACCCAGCTGGTGGGCTAGTGATGGTGGAAAGAATGATCAGCTGTCCTGGGAAAAATGAGCAGGAGGTAGCCAAGGGGAGAGGTGAGGGACGAGTGCTCTTGGCAAAGGGAACTGTCAATGCAAAGGCCCAGTGTCCCAGGTGAATGTCCCCAGAGTGGTGGTGGCTCAGAGGCTGAGCTGGGGCTGGGGAGGGAGGCGAGGAGGCTGAGACTGAGCCTTTATCCTGGTAGGGGGAGCAGGCCTGGCCCAGCCTCCCTCCCCATCCCCCAGGTGCCTCACCTGCCCTCATTGCTGTAATCTAGGCCAGAGCCTGGAGGGAGCCGAGCCCCCATTGGTGCATGCCATGTAGGTTTTTCAGAGATAATTTAATCAGAGCTATTAATAAGCAGAAAAGAAAGAGCTCTTTATGCTTCTTCTGGAGAAAAGGAGAAAGAAGAAGCACGTGTAACCTTGTTACTCACCCGGCCCTGCCCCCCATCCCCAGTACCTGGAGCCTCTCTCTGGGCCAAGCTTTGGGGGGATGGGGCAAGGAGGCCAACGGAGGGGTGCTGAGGAGGCCCAGGTAGCCGCAGGGACTGGCACCCCCAAGCTCCCCGACCACACCCCACCCTCACATCCCACTAGCCACTTTGGCCTCCTCTTGGTTGCTTGAAGGCGCCAAACTGCTTCCCACCTCGAAGGCTTTGCATGAGCTGTTCCCTCTGTCCAGACCACTCTTCCTCTGCTCTTTACCCGGCTGGCTCATTAGCTTAAATGTCACCTCCTCGGAGAAGCCTTCCCTGTCTACCCCCATCTGAAGTTCTTCTCCCCAGAGCACCTCCCTTTTGCTTTTCCCTTCCCCAAACTTATCACTGTTGGCAACTCTCTGAGCACTGTGGGTTGACCTGTTTGTTTCCTGTCTCCCTGTCTAGACTGTCAGCTCTGTAGGGGTGGGACTCAATGTCACCATCTTCACTGCTGTGTCCCCAGCACCTTGTGTAACCAGAGACACATACCAGCTTCTCTGTCAATATTTGTAGATGGAGTTTGGGGAGGGTTCGAGGGGCCTGGGTTGTTGGGACAGGAAACAGGAGGTGGTGGGGGTCCCTTCCACTTGGGGGACCCCCCAGAAAATCCAGGAACCATTAAATGCCTCCCATCCTTTGTTTCACTACTGGGGATCAGGAAACCCCGGGGAAGGCATTCACCCAAAGTTGTACAGTAAGTTTGGGCCAGAGGTGGGACTTGAACCTGGAGCCGTTTTGGGAGCACAGAGTTCCATATGAGTCTCATCTCAAATACCAGCTCTGTGTTGAGGGGGATTCTGAGGCCTCACTCAGGATTAGAATGGAAAGAACACTGTGCTACCATTGATTAGTGATGTCTGCAGAGTCAGGGTTGGCTATTCCTGTGCATGGAGTTTGAAAGAGCACTGGACTGGGAGTCAGGAGTCTTTGTTCCTTCAATCGGCACCACCATCTTATCACATGACCCCCTAGACAAGCCAGCCAACTTCCCTGGGCCTCAGTTTCCTCATCTGGAAATTGGGACTAGCCCTGCCTAACTCAAGGACTATGATGAGAAAATATGTATAACATTTCCAAAAGCCTAATGGGCTCTTTATAAGCATAATCAATGATTATTATTGTAAAATATAGCAACAATAATTATAATAACATCCATCTTCTGAGGCCTTGCTATGCACCAGGCACTACCCCAGGTGCTTCTCATACGTGATCTATAAACCTTGCAACAAGCTATGAAGAGGACCCACTGGCCTGTGTTACAGGTGTGGACCCTGAGGTGGGGTCAGTGGCCTTGATCAGGGTGGCACAGAGCTCTTGAGTGGGTGGGACTAGGTTCTGAGCCCTGGTGGGTGTCTTTGCACGAAGGCTTGCTGACTTAGCTGGAGGCCTTAACAAACCAGAAATGGTTGGAGATGGGGGTAGTCCTGGCAACCCCCCCCCCAAAGGCGACCCCCCCCAGCAAGGTCACCTCTGCTCTCTGGCCAGCTGGGCCTGGTTCTCCTGGGCTCTGAATGACAGTGAGATTTCCAGGGGATTAAACCCAGCCCGCCCCACCTCCCCTCTGGCCTGGAAAGGCCAGCCGGCCCTCCCCAGCTTGCCTGGCAGATCTCCTTTTGTACAAAAAGTTATTGACTTATCAAGGTTAAAATACACTCAGCATAGGCCAATAAAACAGGGATACCGCCGCATCCCGGCTGTCATGTGCAGCCTGGTTTTCATGGCAACAGGCCCTCTTCTGAACATGAAACGGTTCAGTTGTGCAAAGTTCAGGCGTTACATAAACAGGGAGTTAACAACAGCGGCAGAAATCAATGTCTGGCCAGGCATGGCCTGGGGAGATAGCATTGATTGGGCCCTTGTTGTCGATGGGCTGGGTCCCTGCTTCCTGCCCGGTCGCCTTGGGCTCCCTCCCGCAGCCCCAGCCCCTGGCTCAGACCCAGAGAGCTCCAGGAAGGTGCCTCCTCCCTTGCCCCAGAGCCCCCTTCTGGCTGGGATCCAGCAGGGAGGGGATCTGCTAAGCTGTCTGCAGCTGTTTTGTAAACCATTGTTGCTCAGAGACACCATTCCATTCCTTAAAATATGTTCACGCCATCGTTAATGGAGAAAGCATCCCTTTGCCTTTTAAGCCATCCTGGTAACAAGGAACAGTCCCACTGCCTCTATGTTTAGCCATAAAAACCACCCATACATCAAGATGTGACCTAATGGGGTCAAACAGACCAGGATATGAAATTAAACTGGCTGTGCAGCCTTGGGTAAGTCAGTTCACCTCTCTGAGCCTCGGCTCTCTACCTTCTAAAACGACAAGAATAACAGCCCCGACTTCATGGGTGTAGGGATTTAGAAATCAGGGGACATGTGTGAAGCCCCTAGCTTAGGGCCTGTGTCAGGAAGCTAATGCTCTGTGTCTCTCTTCTATCACAGATTCCAGAAGACACCCTGGCGGAGCAGAAAAGGGCAGGGAACTAGAAAGTGATATTTGGGTTCAAATCCCCTCTCCACTACTAGCTGTGTGACCTTAGGCAAGTCCTTCACCACTCTGAGCCTGGGCATCCATTCCCTTATATGAAATGGAGAAAGTGCCTTTGCCAGAGTGAAAGAATGAAATGAGCTCACCCACGTGAATGTTCTGGGCACACAAAATGTGCCTAGTAAAGATCTATCACATCCAATCCTTCCTCTAGTGTTCCAGCGTCACATGTACCCTCCCTCCTAAATGGAAAATCTCACGGGCTTTCTCTCAGGAAAGGGAGGGTTCGAGGGGAAAGAGCTGTCTGTTTCATTTACTGGAAGGCGCTGAAGGACAGGGGGCTGATCTTGTTCGTCTTTGTATGGTCAAGGGTTGGCGCAGAGCCCAGGTATACAATAAGAGCTCAATACATGTTTATTGAGCAAAGTTAAACTCCTCTGGAGAGCTGGCTGGGCATGGGATAGCATGGAGACAGGGGATGGTTAGGATGACTTAGGGTGACCGGTGGGGCTTCCAGCCATGCTGGATATGGCAAAGATAGCCAACCCCCTGCTGAAATTCATAGCCCATTCCATGGGTGAAATGACGCCGAGAAACAGAGCCCAGGGAGAATATATAGCTGGGGATGACGCTTCCAGGCATGGCTGAATGAGTAGCTTTGGCCAACGAAATGTGAGCAAGCATGATGTGAGACCTGAATGTGCCTTTTCTCTATAAGCTTTCTCTTCTGCCCTAAGGCAGGTGATCGACCCTTCTAGGTCAAGGCAGGACCAAAGATCGATGAACCTGGGTCTCTAAATCACTTGAGGAAAGTTGCCCATCTGTTGACCAACAACACAGGCTCTGAACTGTTAGGTGAGAAATGAACCTCTGTTGAGATATGCCACTAAGATGCTGGGGTCTATTTGTTAAGGCAGCTGGTATTGCCATCATGAATTCGCAGGGCTTCCCAGGAAGGACTCAGAACCACCCCTGCCCCCAGCACAGTCCTCTCTGAGTCATGGCATTTTGCAGAGCTTTGAGGGTGCCCTTATTTGATAAGGGAAGTACAGTAAAATATTGATGGTAGAATCTAGATGGTGGATATTTGAGTGTTCATTGTAAATGTCTTTCGACTTTGCTGTAGGTTTGAAATGTTTCATAATAAAATGATTGAAAAAATATCTATTCCTATGTTTTCAAAGTCTTTCTAGGAACCTTAGAGTTTTAGAAAGATGCCTCAGGGACCACTAGTAAGTGGTGGCAGTGGGCAAATGGAGCTGGAAAAGTTAGAGCTCTGGGGTCCACACTCTACTCCTCACACCGCCAACTTCAACCAGAGAACATTCAATTTCATCTCTTTTTCCTCTCGGAACTCAGCACGTGATTTAATTTGAAGAAAGCTCTCCACTGTTCCAACAATAAAAGGTTTGAAAACCACTGAGTTCAATCCTCTCATGTTGCAGATGGGGAAAGTGAGGTCTAGAGAAGGGGAGGGACTTGCTCTAGATTACACAGCGAGCCAGTGGCTGAGCAGGAATTCAAACCCAGGTCTCCTGGTCCCCAGGACAGAGTTTTTCTCCATGGCTTTCTGGAGGGTCTCTGGGGTCTCCACCCTGGGGGCTGCTGGGAGGCAAAGAGGGAGGGTTGGGTACTAGGCAGGTGCCTTCACACCCTGTACCCTCCAGCCAGAGCCCTCTGCCTTTAGCTGTCATATATTGGGTTCCAAGGTATTTGACCAAATGGTTCTGCAGGTGGGGAGAGGATGTCTGGGAGGTGATGGGAGGACACTGGACAGTGTTTCCTGGAGCAGCACCATCCCCTTCCCTCTAGCTGTGGTGGGAAGATGGATGGGGGGAGCCAGGGCTGGGACAGACCAGTCAGGAGTGATGGATTTGGTCCCCAACCAGAAGCCTCCAGGGTCATCTGGGGTCATGAGCAGAGGTGAGAGGTCACCCAGCTGGGGCAGGTGGGTCAGCAAGGGACAGGGACAAGGAGTCGGCTTAGAGGTCCAAGGGCTGGTAATGGAAGGGGTGGTGTGTACCCTAAGCCTGGAACTCCTCTAGTACTAGTATCATTCATTCATTCCATGACCCCAGGGTGCCAGGTCCTGGGCAGGGCACTGGAGGTGCCAGGATAAACGGGCATCATTCCTGCAGGTGGGGGCCAGTGGAAAATAGAGAACAGTGCCATCTCACCCCACCCCTAGCAAACGACCAGCCATATGACTTTGGGCAGGTCCCATCACCCCTCTGAGCTTCAGTTTCCCCATCCAGAATATAAGGATAATTGTAGTTCCAAACTGAGAATGTGTGTGACACATTTGGCACAGAGCTTGGCGGGGAGAAATGGTGGTTCTCTTCCCTAGGCTTTCAATTAAAAGAGAAGAGAAGGTCTCCCTTACCCCATCTGGCCTGTTTCCGGCAAGACAGGTGCATGGGTTTGAATCTTGATCCCATTTATTAGCTGTGTGATCGTGGGCTAATCACTTCCCCTTTCTGAGCCTTGGTCTTAAAATGAGCATAATAATAATAGGAATGGTTTATCTAATGGTTATTAGATCTAATGGTTATTAGATTAGATTAATATATGAAAGCATTTAGACCAGTGCCTGGTCCAGAGCTAACACTCAGGGAATGCTAACCTTTGCTATTAGTGCTGTGATGGATTCTGAGTCTATCAAACCAGTGATAATGGTACTGGTGAATATTGACCTAGTGCTCGTGGAGGACTTGCAGACCCTCTAAACCCAGTCTGTGCCTGTATGCCAACTCTGGCTCATCCAGGGGAAATGCCTCGAACACTGGCTTGGATTAGTTTTGCTACGGCATTCTGGTTCAATGAAAACAGTACTGCAGTTGATTAGCAATGCCTGCCATGGGCATGGGAGGGGAGAGTGACAGGAGGCATGCCATCTATTAGCCATTCCTGGCCCAAGCCCTCCCCTTGCACAGATGGGAAATGAAGGCTCAGAGAGGGAAACAAGACTTACTCAAGGCCACACAGGCAGTCACAGACAGGGCTCTTGCTCCTGCCTCCCCAATTCCTTGCTGAGCCCTGGTCTATGTCATTCCATCCTGTGGAGAAAAGTCATTATTTCTCCATTACATTTCCCAGCCTGTTTTCTGGAAGGGAGTTAATTGAGTTAAACTCTTCCAGGATGATTCTCCCTCCTCCTCCACCCCCCTGGGCCCCCGATTCTATTACTACTCTGCCTCTCGGAAGTGAGTAGGTGGCATCTGCTGGGCCAGGCACAGAAGTCTCTAGGTGGGGGCCTCCGAGCAGGCGTGGAGAATGTGGACCTCGCCTGGGGCTGGGTCTTCTGGGGACCTCCACTTCAGTGACAATAACGTGTGTGGTGTCGCTTATCCTCAAAGCAGCTACCGTTTGTGCTAAGTGCCAGGCGCAGCTCAGAGTACCCACTGGCTCTTCGCATCCACCCAACATACAAAACTGAGGCACTGGGACGGTCCCAGAGCTGAGATTCAAACTCATGACCACCTGGCCCCCAATTATTTATTCTTTACTATGAATATCACTCCTCCTTGGCTCTGTGAAACCTGGTCACCCCAAATGCCCTTTCAGATTCTAACTCCAGACCTTTGAACTTGGCTGAAGGGTGATCACTGATACCCATTTGATGGATGAGGAAACTGAGACCAAGAGTGGGGAGAGAGGCCGATCCTGAGTCACATAGCAAGAGAGGCCAAGGCTCTGTCCTTTGTCTGCCCCTACGGGGAAGAAGCAGGACAAGAGAGGCTCAGAGCGGGGCTGGCCACAGCGGTCCTCCAGGCCGATTCATCTTTCAAGCTGAAATATTTATTTACGCACCCCATTTAATCAGGATATGCCATAATTAGCGGCAGATTTGTGCCTCCTGCCTGTGGTATTATTTATTTCAGGTTCTGGGCGGCCACTTCCCTGGGCCGTGTGTGCACTGGGCCTGGATTTCAATCAGATGGGGCCCAGCAGAGCTGTCCCCAGGGACCTCACGGCAGCGATGTCCCCCTTGGAATGATAAATGAGCCCACAGACAGCAGAAGTGCTGCCCAGCTGCTCTGGGGGGCTGGCATGCATGGGGTGGCTAAGGGGGTGTTGTCACCAATCCCAGGATCCTGTTGCAGAGGAGCTCCCCCTCCCCCCGTGCCAGACAATAGCCTGGCATTCTCCAGCCCCAGGGAGAAACATACAAGCAAGATGGCACCATGTGGGCCCGCTGCCGTCCTGCTTCTAGAATCCTAAGGCCAGAAGGAACTTGGAAGGGCTGTCTGCCCCCTGCCCCTATTGCTGCCTCGTGAAAGTTTTTATCTCAGCATCTCTCAGCCTTGACTATGGGGAACACACTCTTTTGCTCACAGCTCCCGTGGCTGGGAAGTTCCTTCTGCTGTCTCACTTTAGTCAAGGTAAAAGCATTTGCAACTCTGTGCCCTAGGTGATCCCACAAATGACACACTTTGTCACTGTTTAGAAGGAGGTGGAAGATACGGGAAGGGTGGAGAGTGTGGGCAGGGGTTCTTTGGATACTGAAGGGAGTGGAACAGAAAAAAGAAAGCTAAGCTTTATTGAGGCCTCCTGTGTTAAGACCTTTATCTGAGTTTGGGTGAGGTTTTGTTTTTTTTTTTTTTTTTTTTTGGCTGCATCAGGTCTTCATTTCTGCACACGGGCTTTCTTTTTTTTTTTTTTTTTTTTTTGCTGTATGTGGGCCTCTCACTGCTGTGGCCTCTCCCGCTGCGGAGCACAGGCTCCGGACGCACAGGCTCAACGGCCATGGCTCAAGGGCCTAGCCGCTCCACGGCATGTGGGATCTTCCCGGGCCGGGGCACGAACCCATGTCACCTGCATCGGCAGACGGACTCTCAACCACTGCGCCACCAGGGAAGCCCCAGGGCTTTCTTTAGTTGCGGTGCGCAGGCTTCTCATTGCAGTGGCTTCTTTTGTTGCTGAGCCCGGGCTGTAGGCGTGCAGGCTCAGTAGTTGTGGCACATGGGCTTAGTTGCTCTGCTGCATGTGGGATCTTCCCAGACCAGGGATCAAACCCACGTCCCCTGCATTGGCAGGTGGATTCTTAACCACTGAGCCACTAGGGAAGTCCTGGGTGAGTTTTTTAACCTCTCAATGCCTCTGTTTGCTCAACTGTAGGATGGGAATGGTACCAGGAGCTACCTCCAGAGATTGCTATGAGAATTAAAAGAGTTAATACCTGCAGAGATCCTAAAAAGCACCCGACACACAGTAGGTGCTCAATAGTTGTGCACTATTTTTATTATTTGGTGATTAATCCTTCGGGAACCTGGCAAGTCAGATCCCCACCATTTTACAGATGAGGAAACTTAGGCCATCCCTTGCCCAAAGAGGGGCCTCATCATCATTTTCTAGATGAGAGAACCGAGGCTTGGGAAGCCAGGGAGCCCTCAAGTGCTGCCCCCAGCATGGCTAGGGCTCTGTGGGTGGTGCCCCAACCCTGAATCTTCCTCTGGAAAGTGGAGACACAGGTACTGACCTCCCTGGGTGCTTTGGGAATCAAGTGATGGCATCTATGGGAGGTATCCAGTGTGGGCCTGGAAGGGAGAAGGGCTCCGTCTGGCGTTTGAAGCCCATTCTCCGGCCACAGAGGAGCTGGGTCCTGGGGTTGGCTCAGAGGCGCTTAAAACCAATGTTTCATGGGTCATGAAATGATAACAGCGAAGCGGGCACAGCTCCCGGGGGTCTCCTGCCAATTAGGCCAGATGCCTACAGGGGGATCCCCTTGTCCCTGGCCTAGTTGGGACAGGGTTTGTAGCTGAGCCTCCCCCAGGGACCACTGCTTCCAGGCCAACTGCCCTAATGAAGTCAGTGAGAGATGTGGCTTTAACAGGTGTGTGAGGGGGCACTTCACCTAGGTCTCATTTTGCAGGTAAGGAAACTGAGACTCATCAGGGAGAGGTGACTTGCTGAGGGTGCAGGCTGTAAACCCTGGAGACTCTGGGAGGGCCCCCGATAAACAGCTCCTTGGACCACCAAGCTGGTCCAGCTCCAAAGTGTCTTTGTTGTGTGACCTCGATCGAGTTACTCAACCTCTCTGAGCCTCCCTTGCCTCAGGTGCCGTGATGGGAATAATATCTAGCTGGGGATAGGGGTGAGCGGCACAGTGGCTGTGAGGGTCACATGGTGCTGGACACACCTGCCGCTCAGAGGATTCTGATCTTGAAACAAAGGAGGCTTGTGGGAGGGCCCCTTCTGTGTCTACATCCTGTGCCTTCTCACATTTCCCGGGCTGTTCCCTCTGCCCGAGATGTCCTTCTGCCCCCTTTCCCAGGCTAACTTCTACTCATTGTTTGCGTCCCAGTTCAATTGTCACCTCTACCAGAAATCTCTCACTGACCCCCCTCCACATATAGGTTGAGTTCCACTTCTGTGCTCCCTGATCACTCTGGAACGTACCTGCTTCCTCCCTGTCAGCTTAGCAGGGCAGGGCCCCTGATTATCTGGTGTGCACAGCAGCCTTGGTGTCCAGCATGGGGCCTGGCATGTGGCAGGGGCTAATAAACGTTTGTTCAGTGACTGACCGAGTGATGGAACCAGTGAGTGAAATTCACCAGCACACTGATATGGCTTGAATGTTTGTGTCCTCCCCGAATTCATATGTTGAAACCCTAATGCCCAAAGTGATGGTATTTGGAGGTGGGGACTTTGGGAGGTGATTAGGTCATGGGGGTGGAGCCCTCAGGTATGGGATCAGTGCCCTTATAAAAGAGACCTCAGGGGCTTCCCTGGTGGCGCAGCGGTTGAGAGTCCGCCTGGCGATGCAGGGGACACGGGTTCGTCCGGGAGGATCCCACATGCCGTGGAGCGGCTGGGCCCATGAGCCATGGCCGCTGAGCCTGCGCGTCCGGAGCCTGTGCTCCGCAACAGGAGAGGCCACAACAGTGAGAGGCCCGCGTACCGCAAAAAAAAAAAAGAGACCTCAGGAGATCCCTCACCCCTTCAGCCATGTGAGGACACAGTGAGAAATCTGCAACCTAGAAGAGAACCCTCACCTGACCATGCTAGCACCCTGATCTCAGACTTCCAGCTTCCAGAACTGTGAGAAATAGATTTCTGTTGTCATAAGCCATCCAGTCTCTAGTATCTAGCAGCCCAAACAGACTAAGACACGTGCCCACCACTCCTGGCTCCCCAACCCTAATCCCTCTTCTCAGAGAACACAGAAGCTGGCAGCTTGGGTGGCAGCAGCTAAATTTGAATCTCCCATAACAGGAGCTGCACAGATGTGAAACCAGGTTCCCAGTTCTGGGAGTGCATTTGCTTTGTTAGGAATAGCTGGGTCAGGTGGGTGCTGCTCGGGAGAAACCAGCTCTGGGCTGCCCACCTTTGGTGCCTACAGGAGCAGCAGAAAATGCTGATCTGGAATCAGCCAGGCCTGAGTTCCAATTCCAGTCCTGGCACAATCTAGCTGGGTGACCACAGGCAAATGCCTCCACCCTGGGCCATAGTTTTCTCATGTATGAAATGGACTCACCGCCATCCTGAAGCTGCCACGTGCACTTAGGGGAGGCCCTTTGATGGGGCAGGGGGTTTCACACAAGCATAGCCTGTCCTACATCCTGACCTCCTCATCCAAGGGAGGGCCTGGGCTCCAGCTCCCAGTGTGCTGGGTTTTAGGAACCCTCATCATCTGCCAATTCTGTCTCTCCTTCCCCTTCTCTCCTGATGTTGAGCTCTCCCTCCAGAAATTTCCACTGTGAGAAGGGCCCAAAGGATCCACTATCATTTACTGAGCACCTACTATGTTCCAGGGCCTGGATATTCTTGCCCTCACTGAATCCTCCCCTCTGTCCCCATTTTACAGATAAGGAAACTGAGGCTCAGAGAGGGAGGACAGGGGCCCAGGGGCACGCAGCTGGGAAGTGCTGGAGACAGGATTTGAACTCACATCCCCCCCGCCCCCGGCTCTAGAAATAGCCTCTCCTTGGGTGATGGCTCATGGCCCCTGTAACTGCACAGAAAATACCCACCTCCCAACTGAGGCCCCGTAGATATGAGGGTAGAAGGGGAAGTTATTTTGAGAGGAGTGGGAACCAGACAAAGAAAAGAAGTCCCTTTCTTTTTTTATTAATAATAATTATTATCAATCTGCCTGATTAATAATAATAATAACCCACGTGTTGAGCCTTTACCAAATGCCATGCCACCTAGGACTCCCAATGACTCTTTTAGGACATGATCGAAATGTATCCCCATTCTACAGATGAGGAAACTGAGGCTCAGAGAGGTGAGGTGATTTTCTAGGAGTTGCCCAGCTTGGAAGCAGCAGTGCTGATTTGAACCCCAGTAATGCCAAAGCTCCTTGGCCAGGGCCCTTGCCCAGGGATAACCTCAGGAAATGTTTGTTGATTGACCAATTGAAAAAATGAATGAGAGAAGAAATGATTTAATGAATGAATGGTCAGCTCTAGGATGCCTACAGGGGGCGGGCAGGGGGCTGGAGAAGAGATGCCAAGTCCAACCCCGCCCTCCAGGCCTGCCTCCTGACCTCCCGCAGGGACTTCAATCTTTGGTCTCATCGGGGTTGGGGGTGGGTGGCCAGCCCGGTGGGGCAGATCAGGACTCCCCCAGCCTCTGTCCTGCCCCCAGATACTCACACTCCTTGTGACTTATTGTTAACTTTACAAGCCCCTTGGTTTTTATGAGGGTTATTTATAAAGCTTTGGGCTTTGATCCGTAGCATAAAAAAGCAAGCTCCTGTGTCTGAAAATGTCACTGGGGATTAGGGGAGCCTTTGAAGTCCCCTCCCTCCAGGCAGCATCCGCCCAGCTTCCCTTCCAAAGGGCCTCCACGCCTGGGAGCCCTGGCCAGGCCCTAGGGGCCCTCCTTTGGGGTGGAAGTGGCCCCTGTCCAGATGAGTGACAGGTAGGGGTCCCCTCCCCTTGGAGCACTCTGCCCAGCCGGGCACTCTTCCCAGTTCCAGGCAGGACTGGGCCTCCCTGGTCTCCAGATGTTGGCAACATCTGTCTCTTATGTTTATGGACAGCCAGAGGCAGCTATCTCGCGTCCCTGAGCCCAGCAGTAGGGACTGCGGGGTTTTAAAAAATGGATTATTATTACTGGCTTATTGGGACGGAGGGGGACAGGGAATGTAAATAGGCAGGTAGGGGAGAAAGAGCTCTTAGTGAGGCAGGTGGCTATCCCTTTCCTCCTAGCCCTGGGGTCTAACCTTCCACCCTGCCTGGTAGGGAGGGACCCCCTCATGTGTTTCTTCCTTTTTATGTCAGGTGACAGCTGGAGTGGTTTAGGCTAATTCATGGGGGTGGTGGAGAGAAGGACCCAAGTAGACAGTGCAGAGAAACAGTGTGTTCCCTGCTCCCGTCTGGCTCTCCAGTGAAGTGAGGCCAGAGGGAAGAACAGGATGACCTTGCTTGGCTCCTGTCAAACATTCACAGGGGCCTGACTGCTTCTAGGAGGTTTTCTCTCTCACTCTCTGGATCTTGCGGGACCTCCAAGCAACTCAGTAGCCAATAGCAGGTGAGGAGGTGAAGTCCCGGCTTGCCTGGTCTCTGAGCTGTGTGATCGTGAGCAAGCTCTTGCCTTCTCTGAGCTACCCTTCCCCTATTTCGAAAACAGGGAGCCTCATACCATGCAAGGCTGTGTGGGGATCAAAGGCGGTCATTCCTGGGAGCACATGGGATGCTCGGCGACCCTCCAAGGAGCAATGGTCTCTTCTGCCTCCTTCTCCAGACTCCGTTTCCTTTCTTAAGGCTCAGAGGAGGCAAAGCTAGGGCCCCGGGGGAAGAGGCCTCGGCCAAGGCCCCCTGTCTGGCCCTTTGCCCAGCTTTCTCCTAGACGAAAGGCCTGGCCTCAGCTGGTGGAGGAGGCGGCTACCGTGATCATCCACGGTGCTGGCTTCACGGCCACCTCCTTTACCTGCACCTTTAAAGGTCACTGAGGAGGGATGTGGCTCTTCCCTTCACAGGGTTTTATGGGGGAAGGCAATAAAGTGGCAGGAGGCATGTGCAGGGCAGGGGGCTGTGTGTGTGAAGGTGAGGGGGTGGGACCAGGACAGTGGGAAAATGGGTGGGTGGAGGCGGGGCCGTGTGACCTGGGACTCGAACAGGTATGCCAGGGAGTGAACTGGTGAGCAAATAAACAAACCAGGTCTGCTCATACCATGGAGTACTACTCAGCGATAGAAAGGAACGAACTCTTGATACAAGCAACAACATATGTGAATCTCAAAAAAAACGACCAAAACCATATAGTTGCACCTGCTTTGCCATCTGCCTGCAAAGCTTCCTCCCTCCTTGCCGCCTCCCCTACCTCTTTATCTGGCTAAACTCCCCCTCATCCTTCAGAGCCAAATTCAGAAGACTACACACCGTACAATTTCATGTGTATGAAATTTTAGAAAAGGTAGAACTATAGTGGCGGAGAGCAGACTGGTGATGGTTGGGGGCCAAAGTGTGGGGAGTGGGGATTGACCACAAAGGGGTCAGGAGGGAAATGCGGAGGGTGATGGAGACGTCCTATAGCTGAATCTGGTGTGGTTTATATGACTGTATATATTTGTATACTAATTGCATGCATTTGTATATACTTGTATCTCATCAAACTGCACACTTAACATCAGGGAATTCTGTTGTATGTAAATTACACTTGGACAAAGGCTAAAAAAATTACAGTAAAAAACCCACATGCAAGCAGAAGACAATTTGTCTTTATGGAAGAATGTAAGACTAAAAAGTAAAGAAGTAGGGGCTTCCCTGGCAGTGCAGTGGTTATGAATCCACCTGCCAATGCAGGGGACACGGGTTCGATCCCTGACCCAGGAAGATCCCACATGTCGCAGAGCAACTAAGCCCGTGAGCCACAACTACTGAGCCCGTGCACCCAGACCCGTGCTCCACAACAAGAGAAGCCACCGCAAATGAGAAGCCTGTGCATCGCAACGAAGAGTAACCCCCGCTCACCACAACTAGAGAAAGCCCGCGTGCAGCAACAAAGACCCAACCCAGCCAAAAATACAAACAATTAATTTTTTTAAAAAAAGGAAAGAAGTAAAACTCTCTACCTTCATTTCAACTCCCCAGAAGCAACAACCCAAGTGTGCATTCAGACTTTCATTCACTCACTTACTCAACTAATACTGACTACCTACTATGTGCTACACACTGCTGTAGCTACTCTTAACAATCGTGTGTTTGTGTGTAATTCTCTAGAAACAGTTTCTAGATATACTTTGTTTTTAGGTAATTGTGAACATGCAATAGTCTATTTTGCACATTTTTCACCCGCCCAACAGCCCAGCCTAAGGAGACATGGGGTGAGTTCACACCTCCTCCATGCTTTTTAAAGGCTGTCCAGGAGTTCACTGAATGGATGGACCAAATTTATTAACCTGCCCTCTCTTGACAGACATCCCACTAGGCTCTACATTTTTAAAATATCACACACAGAGCTGCAGTGAACATTCTTGTGCCTGAAACTGGGTTTATTCACAGGGTATATTCCTGCGGGTTGAAGAATATTTTTCAAAATTTCAAAAAAATTTAAATCTCTCAAGTCCACTCTCTTCTTGACATTTGGGTGTGTTTCCACCCTTTTCAGAAAGTGAACCCAAATCTTCACACACGCCGACAAGCTACACCATCCTGCCCCTACCAATTCCCCTTGGCTTCATCTCACCCTGTGCTCCAGCCACACCGATCTCTGCCCTACCATAGGGCCTTTGCACCTGCTATGTTATCCACCTGCAAAACTTCCTCCCTCCTCCTTGTCCCCGTCGCCTGGCTAAACTCCCTCTTATCTTTCAGAGTTCATCCTACAGGAAGCACTACCTCCTCCAGGGAGTCTTCCCTGATTGCTCTGTTAACAGCTTTCAGAGACCCCATTGCTTTCCTTCAGAGCACTGATGTCCATTTATAAAGAAATTTGTTTTTCTAGGATCCTGTGAACAATGCCTGTCTGCCCACTAGATTGTGAGCTCAACAGGGCAGAGATGGAAACTTGGGTTGGACCCTGGGACCAGGATTGGTTCGCAAGCGATTAAGGAATCGATCTCAGGAGAGATGAGTAAGAGCATGGGGGAAGCAGGATGGGGAAGGGGAGGAAGCCAAGAAGGGTGCAATTCCAGGCAAAGCCCCACGGAGGGTGGCTTCATCCTGACCGGGGGCTCGGGAGTGTAAGTTACACTACAGTTATCCTGACCTGAGGCAAGGAAGCTGGGCTTCCACCCTCCCTGTCAGCCATTGGCTAAGAACTGCCCCAGCATGGGGATGAAGGTGTATATAAACTCCCTGGCTCTGGGCACGGGCCTGCAAAGTAGCTCCAGTGGCCTGAAGATAGTTCTTTGAAGGAGTCACAAATGTGGACACCCGGAAAAAAGCACACAAAAGCTGGTGGAGGGACATATAGAAGTGGTCAAAGGGACCCCAGGAGATAAGTGGCATGTGATTGTACCCACTGCAAATGAGGTCTGTTTTCTTCACTATCCCAAGCACCCAGCATAGCGCTTGGCACAAAGCATGCACTCAAGAAAGACCTGGTGAATCAATGAATGAATGAAAGAATGAATGTGAGCGTAAAGACAATATTCCAGCAGAAGCAATGGCATATGCAAAGCCTCAAAAGCAGAACTAGACATCGCCAACTAAAAATTGTCACTCGCCATCTGCCTGTACCAGGATGAAGTCATGAGCCACTGCTGTCGCTGACTGTCAACACTCCTGAGAGGAGTTCAGGGCGGAGATCAGGAATGAGGCGCTCTGTGCTCTGGGAAAAACTGGCAGAACAACACTTCAGATAGTTAGATATTTTCAGGAGAAGGTTTTATGAGCCCAAATTCTTGCATCTTCCCATATCTAAAAAAGCACTAAAATTATTAATGGTGATGTCTGCTCCTCGTGACTAGCAGCCAGCCTCTGCCAACATGTGTGCTTGATGCACGTGCCCCCTTCACTAAAATCACATATAATACCGACTTTCCCCACCACCTCTTCGGAGCAGTTCCTCAGAGCTATCTGAGATGCTATCTCCCAGGCTACACTCCTCATGTTGCACCAAGCAAAACTTAACTCACAACTCTCACGTTGTGCATTTTTTTCAGCATTTATACCCGTCTGATGAGAGCCAGTTGTCAAAGGTTCAGGAATTCTGTGAGCCAGTTATGTAACATAGTATTCTGATCCCAACTGGTGGGCTTTAATTCAATCCAGTTTTGATGCTTAACCATCAGACTTAACCGTCAGTCAACATTGGACTCGGCAGGTTAAGGGGCACAGACCCCAACAAGACTGCCCTCGCTGCAGACGACAGCTGCAAGTTCAGGGGTCCTGACACTTAGGACCAATTGGCTACAAATTCAGGTCTGAAAAGGTCCAGAACTCAGAGCTTCCATTCCTGCTCCCCGTGGAATCGGGCACGTCACCTCCTAGTACATCAATCTGTTTACCAACCAGGTAGCTGCACTAAGCTTTGGTGTCCAGAGTTTCTACTAAGGTTCCATTACCTAGGCGAGCTTGACTGAATCACTGGCCATGTGATTGAATTCCATTTCCAGGCCTCTCCCCTGCTTGGAGGCGGTTGGGGTCAGTGGGGGGTGGCACAAAGGCCCACCTTCTAATCACGTGGTTGGTCTTTCTGGTAACAAGCCCCCATCCTGAGTCACCTCATTTGTTAGCATAAACTTAGGTGTGATCCAGGGGTTCAGGAATAACAAAGACAATCTTTTTTTTTTTTCCCCTGGGTCACGCTTCCACTAAGATGTGGAATCTTAGTTCCCCGACCAGGGATGGAACCCATGCCCCCTGCAGTGGAAGTGCCAAGTCCTAACCACTGGACCACCAGGGAAGTCCCACAAAGACATTCTTATTACTCCAGAAATTCCAAGGATTTAGAGCCTCCCTCACAGGAACCAGGGACAAAGGCCAGTCAGTCTTTCTTATACAAGAAATTTAAATTGTATAAACTTACAGCTAAACAAGTCATATTGTAACAGCAATAAGTACTCAAAACTCATCATTTCTTAATGTTTTACTACATTTTTCTATTATCTACGCCATTGAGGTTATTTCCATCTATTGTGTCTATATGGTGGAAATACTACATAACTGGTATCTCCGTATCTCTCTCCAACTCCACATTCACTAAAATGTTGGTGAGTTTGAAATCAGAGTATTGACACCACAGAAATTGGCAAGTGCTACAGATCAGGGCTTAACTTATTGTGCTGTTGATTATCTAAACTTAAAAAGTGATGGAGAAAATGTTAACAACACAGATCAAACTTGAAAGTGTGTTGTGTTTATAGCCCTTAAATGTGACTAACACACAAAATTGAAGAAATATTCTTCCAGTATTCAAAAACCATCATGCAGTTCCCATCACTGACAAATGGGTGAAATTCTAACATACATCTCCACTGTTTCACTCTCAGCTTACCCATTAACACTTAAATGAAAATATCAACCAGTATTCATGCCTGAACTACACTTGTTCATCGAGTCCAACCATAGGCTGGCTATTAATACCAGAGCTTGGCAAATTTCAGTGAAAGCATTTTAGGAGAAATCAATTGGCTCTATGGAATTTATAAGAAAGACTATTGTATGTTTCACTATTTTTGTGTGTGTGTGTGTGGTATGCGGGCCTCTCACTGTTGTGGCCTCTCCCATTGCAGAGCACAGGTTCCGGACGCACAGGCCCAGCGGCCATGGCTCACGGGCCTAGCCGCTCCACGGCATGTGGGATCTTCCCGGACCAGGGCACGAACCCGTGTCCCCTGCATCGGCAGGTGGACTCTCAACCACTGCGCCACCAGGGAAGCCCTCGCTATTATTTTTAAGTTGTGTGCCACACATCAGTATCAATACAATATATATCAATAAAGGTTCCAACTATGCACAAGGGCACGTGTAACATATACACTTTTTTTTTTCCCCCAAAGAGCTGGGACTAAGCCACTATGATAGGGCAGGTTGGATGGAGTGGAAGGGACAAGGTGCCTGAGGCGCTAAAGTTGGAGACGAGGCCCAGTTCAGATAGTCCAGGAGCCTGCATGTCAGGCTCAGAGAGGGGGATGACCTGCTCTAAGTCACACAGCCAGGAAGTGTCAGAGCTGAGTTAATCAGAGGGTCGTGGTGGGGCCTGCCCTTCTGTCTTGGGTCTTCTGCTCCCCTCTCCTCTCCAAGGCTCCAGCTCACTAATCTTAGGGACAAACCTGGGGTCGTTTGGGTCTGGGAAGTTAACCCAACCCAGCCTCTGTTTCCCATAAGCAGAGGCATTTGTCAAGTCTCTGAGTGCCAATTAGTGGGGCAAGGGCCTGATTAGTCATCGTGGCATGGCAGATTTGGGGGAATTAATCAGGCCGGAGGTGGTGGCAGGGAGGGGGCGGAGGAGAAGGGGGGGAGAGTGAAGCATGGGTGCTGAGTCCTAAGGATCCGGGTGATCAGTCCTTACAAGTGGCCATCAGGCTGGCCTGGGGAGAAGCAGCCATTGCTCCTGGGAGATGCCACTGGTCAGGGAGGGGAGGGGAGCGGATATTCTGGGGGACCAGGAGGGCTTGCTCACCCTTCCCTAGAAAGACAGGACGGAATTTTAGGTCAAGGTGGCTCAGGAAATGACCACAGATGGGGCCCTGCCTCCCATGCCTGGATTTCAGAGGTAGGAGGGGCATGGGAGACGGGGCTAGGTGGGATGGGAGGGGGTGCTCTAGGGCAGCTGAGTAGAGTGGTTGGGTCCCAACCCCCTTCCTTGACAGCCTGCTTGCCTGGGAAACTGTCAGGAACTGTCTCCCACCTGCTGAGTCTTGGCTGGCTCTTCCGGACAGGGGGGCCCCATGGGACCCCACCTCAAAAGTGTCATCTTAGAAGCTGGGCAGGGTTTCTCAGCTCCTGCGGATGTGCTTGCCTTTTAAAATGTGTTTCTGCTGGGATTGCAGGCAGCCCATCTGGGGGCTTTGTTGGAATTAGAAAAAAGTATCCCCCTCTGGGCAGACCCATGAGGAAAAAGCACCCCTCTGGGTGTGATCATTACCAAAAGGCTACATTTTCTCCAGGTTATTGAAGGCCCTTGGTACAAGCCTCAACTAGTGGACCTCAGACTGAATTTCAGATGCATTTCACCCCTACCCGCACTCTCTCAACAAGGTGCCCCTGGGTGGGGCACAACCTGAAAAACTGTATCCTGTAGCCTGTTCCCATCTTCAGACCCCTAGGGACTGCTTTGGTCCTTGTGACACCATGGAAAGAGCATGGGCTCCAGAACCAGCTAGCACTGGATCCAAATCCCAGCACTGCCTCTAGCCCTATGTGTGCCCTCCCGTCTCATCTCTGGGCCTCAGTTTCCTCATCTCTAGAATGGGGATGATAACAGCTCTTCCATCCCAGGGCTCAGGGATGACAGAGGAGATGACATGTACAGCCATGTGTGGTCCTTCCTATGTGCTCAATACACGCTTGGGCCTTTATTTCCTGGCCCCAGCCCAGATCCCTGGCTGTACCCTCCTAAGAACCAGGCCTGCCCATCTCCCTCCCCACAGCAGAGGAAGAATCCAGCTGCGGCCCAATGATTAGCAAGGCTGGCAGATAACCTGAGGACTGGACCTGGGATCTAGGGCTGGGGAGGCACATGCCAGGAGACAAGATCCAGCTCTCAGAGCAGTGGTCCTTGGCTTTTGAGGGTCATGAGCCCCTCTGGGTATTTGATAGACACTATGGCCTCTCTACCCAGAAAAATGTATCTGCACACACAGTTTTGCATATCGTTTCAAGGGTTCATGAACATAGTAAAACCTAACCATGGACCCCAAAGAACTCCCACCCTAGAAGCAGCAGGCTCAGTTCCCCGTCCCCTCCAGGGGGGCCATCGGGACACTAGATTCTTCCACAGGGCAAGAAGAGAAGAAGGAAGGAAGGAAGCTGGCATCTACTGAGCTGACTTTATATGTATTAGCTTGTCTAAGGCTCTCAGCAATGCCGTGGGGTAGTAACTATTCCCATTTTACAGATGAGGAAACTGAGACTCAAAGAGGCTAAGAGACTTGTCCAAGATCACACAGCTAGTGACAGAGGTGGGCCTTGAGTCTTGATTGTCTGATTTCAAAGCCGTTCTACTAGACGAGGCTGAGGCCTCTTCCTAGAGGGAAGATGCCCTGGTTGTGCCTTTGCAGGGAGAAAGAAGGATGTCAAAGGCCTGATTTTTCTAGCTTGACCCTGAGTGCTAGGGAATGTCAACTGCTCTGTGCCCCTCTCCTCACACCCTGCTGTTGCTCCCATGGATGCTAGAGTCCTATTTGCTGCTGCCACAAGACATTCAGCTTCCATCCTCCAGATTATCCAGGCTTTGTCCCTGGATCAAGTCAGATCAAATTAATCTTTTCCCGGGAGAACCACCCACCCAGGGCCACAAAGCAATGGAGCCCTTGGCAGTCACTAAGGGTTTATGTGAGAAAGAATCATATGTGGAATGTCTCTGTGCAAAACCACTGTCAAGAAGCTGATCCATGATGTTGTCCATGATTGTTCTATGTCATATGGATTCTAGAATGGCCCAGGGGACACATCCCTCTCAGGATCCAGACCTAAGAAAAGTCTCTCTTTTCTGGAAAACTCATAGTTTTACTTCTCTTAAACTTGGCTTTTGGTAGACAATGAGAACTAGGAAAAGAAACTTGTTTGCCTTTTTGCCATGGCTGCTAGGAAGCTCAGGTCAAGGCTTACATTTTGATTGCCATCGTTTACCTTACCCTAGGTTTTCTGATATAATTTGTTTCCTCACATACTGTCAGAGAAAAAGCACTTTCTCCCCAAAACAGTGCCTTTTAAACAATTTCTAAGGGAATATGTTGACCTAATAATTGTCTTGCAAGACTATGGAAAACAGAGAGAGGGTAGTCAGAGAATGGAGCCTTTTTCTGTGCATCTCCCTTGCACCCCTATCCAATGGCATAGGCCTCCCCCCAGCTCATTCCCTCTGATGTTAGGGCCTGGCTACCTCTCTGTTCCCAACCCTCTTTATACTTGGCTCTTGTATTTTATTTCCAGTTTTAATGGTATAATTTTAATTAGGCAGGGTTTTAAAAAAATGTCAACTACCTTGCATAATTTTTTGGAAGCAACACAGTTAGCTGTACAAAACACTACCTGTCTTCAAATGCACAGGTACACACATGACCACAAACGCACATAGACACACACATACACATCCAGTCTGAATGCCTGCCTGTCTCCCTACTCTTTGTTTCCTGGGACTCTGGTTTGCCTATGCTCTGCCCTCCCTCACCTGGAACATTCTGGAGCCTGGTGCTGGATAAAAAGATTAAGTCCTGCAGTGGCTCTTCTCTCTTCCCCAGGTTGCTGAAGATCTCTATCATTTTCCCATTGGCCTGGTGGGGCCCAGGAAAGGGAATCAGAGATGATTATGGGCCTGGGAATTCAGGGACATCATGGGAAACACAGGAAGCAAAGATACTTAGATCTCAGCTCCAATTCCAGCTCCATCACTTTTTCCTGTTAGGGGACTTGGTCCAAGTTCTAGACTTCTCTGATCCTCAGTTTCTTTCTCTGAATAATGAGGAGAAATAATCATACAGACTGTTATGAGGATGAAAGAGGCATGTAAAATGCCTGGCACACAGTCAGGGCATAATAAATGGGCACGACTTTCACTGCCTTCTGTCAGCTCTGAGCAATTATCTCAAGCCCTAAGTCTGGAAGTTTGTGGGTGACTGAGAGATGAGAGTATTTTTGGTCCTAACAAAGGGAACTACTGAAACCAGAAGTCATCTACCAATCCATTCACTTCCCAGTCTGTCCATCCATCCCTTTGTTCATTCATCCATCTATCCATCCACCCATCCATCCACCAACCACAAATCCTTCTGTCTGTTCATCTATCCATGTATCCATCTCACCTACCCATCCATCCATCTGTCCATCCTTTCATCATTCATCCTTTCACCTATCCCATTATTCCTTACCACCTTCTAAGGGCTAATTTCTAGAGATAAGAGGAGAATAAAGCATAAACTTTGCTCTTAAGAACTTCTGGTCTTGGGACTTCCCTGGTGGTGCAGTGGTTAAGACTCCATGCTCCCAATACAGGGGGCCTGGGTTCCATCCCTGGTCAGGGAACTAGATTCCATATGCATGCCTCAACTAAGAGCCCGCCTGCCGCAACTAAGGAGCCCGCCTGCCGTTAACTAAGACTCAGCACAATCAAATAAATAAATAAATATTTTTTTAAAAGTAGCTTTCTGTTTAAAAAAAAGAAAAGAACTTCTGGTCTCCAGAGGAAGATAAGATACGTAGCTAGATTATTTTCTCATATCTATCTTACCCACCCCACCCCAGGGTATCAGGAAAAGAAATGTTTGGGAAATGTTGCCTATTAGATCCCCCTCTGGGTGATTCACTGCTCACACTATTAGCACATTAAAATATCTGACAAGTCCTCTAGTCAAGATCTCTTTTCAATCACTATTACCCCAAATGACTTGCCTCTAGAACTTATTTTAAGAGGATTGTCTGTTAAAATCCCATGGAATGAGATTGCCTCAGAATAGATTTGGGGAAATGCAGATAAACCAAGGAAGAAAGAACGAAGTGTCATTTAAAAAGCACTGAGTAGTATTGGATTATAACCCAACGTATAAAATAAATATCCATGAGCCCATAGTGAAATAATGACTGAATAAATAAACAAAAGAGAGAATATACATATTTCCTGTGCAGAAGAACTCCAAATAATTTTTGTAGGTACTCTTTCATCAAGGAGGGGGAGCCTAACTCCCTACTCCTTAAGTGGGGGCTACACACAATGACCTCCTTCTAAAGAGGACAGTATGGGAAGCAGAGGGAAAGTCACTTTACGGTGGAGAAGCCTGGCAAATGCTACCCCAGCCACGTGATCAAGGTTAAGGTCAACAACGATGTGTCAAACTCATAGTATGTACCCTTGGCGGGACGTGATGAGAATGGCATCTGTGGTCTTCCTCCTCCCCAGACACATAACCTCAGTCTAACTATGAGGAAAAATATCAGACAAATCCCAAGTGAGGTACAATCTGCAAAATACCTGACCAGTGCTCCTCAAAATTGTCAAGGTCATCAAAAACAAGGAAAGTCTGAGAAACTATCACAGCCAAGAGGAGCCCAAGGAGAAGTGATGATAAAATAGAATGTGGTCTCCTGGGTGGGATCCTGATACAGAAAGAGGACATTAGGTAAAAGTGAAAGAAATCTGAATAAAGAATAGACTTTGGCTAATAATAATGTATCAATATTGGCTCATTAATTGTGACAAATGGACCATACAAATGTAGGATGTTAATAATAGGGGAAACTGGGTGAGAGGCATATGGGAACTCTCTGCACTATCTATGTCATTTTTCTGTAAATCTAAAATGGTTCTGAGATTTAAAATTATTATTATTATTTTTTGGCCACATTGCATGGCATGTGGGATCTTAGTTCCCTAACCAGGAATCGAACCCATGCCCCCTCCAGTGGAAGCGTGGAGTCTTAACCATGGGACCACCATGGAAGTCCCCTAAAAATTATTTTAAAAATAAATAGATAAACAAATAAATAAACTTCAAACAAGCAACGTACAGGGTTTGGGGAACAGCCCGGGGGAAATAATATGTCCTGGTTAGGAGGGGACATCTGAAATCAGAGCAGCCTGGGTTCTGTACCTTACTTACTGTGTGATCTCCAGCAAGTTGCTCAATCTTTCTGAGCTTCCGTTTCATCATCCATAAAATGGGGATTTTAAAATGCCAATTATTGGGCTTCCCTAGTGGCGCAGTGGTTAAGAGTCCGTCTGCCGTTGCAGAGGACACGGGTTCGTGCCCCGGTCCGGGAAGATCCCACATGCCGCGGAGCGGCTGGGCCCGTGAGCCATGGCCGCTGAGCCTGTGCGTCCGGAGCCTGTGCTCCGCAACGGGAGGCCACAACAGTGAGAGGCCCGCATACCAAAAAAAAAAAAAAAAAAAAAAAAAAAAAAAAGCCAATTATTAGTTGATTTGGATTAAATGAGGCAGTGTATGTAAAGTACTAGGCACCAATAAATTCTCTGGGACTATCAGATTTACTATATTATTATTTTTGGCAGGGTAAGTGGAGGATCTTGGAAGGCTGCAGGGAATAGGGCTATTGGCACCAAGCCTTGGAGAACTGGTAGGATAGGGAAGGGATTGGGAGTGGGAGGTGGGGTGTCAGCTTTCCCCAAAGCGGAGAGGTCTCTCCTTCTATCCTTAACTCCTACCCTTTGGTTCCAGAGCAGGGCTAAGCAGCCTGGGAGGAGATAGAGACTTCACAGTTAGGTCCCTGGCTTGCCACCCCAGCTATGGCCCCAGCTCGCTCTCTGCCTGCCAGGGTCTCCAGGCTAAGTAATCACTAATTCCTCCCTAGAAGCACCTGTATCTGTAAGCAAATGAGCTGGCAGGTGGCGGCCTGGATAAAATATGACCTGCTCAGCAGGGGATTTGCATACCAGTCGAGAGGCAGCCCATCCTGCTGCCTGCAGCCTGGAGGCCTCCTGGATAAAGCATAAACCGCTGTTGCACACGGCGAGGGCAGGAGGCACCCAGAAGAGTGAATGACCCCCTGCTTAGTCCCCAGCCACAGGCCTATGGACATGTTCTCAGTGGTTTGTGGAGAAGAACCAGGACTGGGAATCAGGAGACAAGGGGAGTTCATTCTAGCCTTACCACAGAACTTGCTGTGGGGCCTTAAGCAAGTCACTTTCCCTCTCTGGGCCTTTGTTCTCAACTCTGTCAAAGAAGAATTGTTCCTCTTCCTCCTACTGATTTGCTACAAAGATCATGGGAGAAACTGTATGGAAACTCACAATATTTGTTATCATCTTGATTATTACTATGTTGTTACTATGTTGCTCCTGCCCAAGCCCTAGTGAGCAGAGCTCAGGGGCTGGTAAATTGCTGGTGGGCTGGTAGCTTCAGGGAATTACCTTCAAGGCTACAGTATCAATATCTATTGGCAGAAAACTGATCAAAGACTTTTCCAAGGAGGCAACATGATATATTAAAAAGCACAGGTTCTGGAAACATCAGAACTTGGTGCAAATCCTACAGCTGCCACTCATTAGATGAAGGTACTTGGGCAAGTAACATTCCCCCTCTGAGCCTCAGTGAACTCATCTATAAAGCAGAGTGAAGAATATAATCTTTTGGGTTGTGGTTATGAGGTTGAAACAAGGTTACATTCCAGAGTATCTGGCTCATAAGTCGCTGCCCGATAAAGGTTAGTTCTTCCAGGCTGAACCAGGTTTACAAATCAGATTTCCTAACTTTCTACTCAGCTCTTTCCTGAGATCTCAGAAAGCCTTAGGGGGGCTTCCCTGGTGCGCAGTGGTTGAGAATCTGCCTGCCAATGCAGAGGACACGGGTTCGAGCCCTGGTCTAGGAAGATCCCACATGCCGCAGAGCAACTAGGCCCATGAGCCACAACTACTGAGCCTGCGCGTCTGGAGCCTGTGCTCTGCAACAAGAGAGGCCGCGATAGTGAGAGGCCCACGCACCACGATGAAGAGTGGCCCCCACTTGCTGCAACTAGAGAAAGCCCTCGCACAGAAACGAAGACCCAACACAAAAATAAATATAAAAATAAATAAATTAATTAAAAAAAAAAGAAAGCCTTAGGGGAAACCTCCAGGCTTCTGTGATCTGAATCACTGCCCCCACCCCCTGTGCCCCAGCAGGAGATTTCTGCAACCTGAACCTGGAAGAAGACCCCTTGGGAAGCGCTCCAGCCCAGGGGCTGTGGGGACTGCATGATGAAGACAGAGCCGTTTGCTAATACCATGTGGCTGCTGTGACAGTCTGTTAATGCCATTTACAACGTGCTGTAATTATGTCTCACACATGCTGGCGGCCCAGCCAGCAGGAACGTTCCCTAGGAGGGGCTTTGGAAAGATTCCTTTAGTGGGGTGGGAGATTGGGCTTTCTCAGGAGGCTGGGGACTAAGGTTTTCATAGCCATTGTGAAGGAGGAAGAATTCCTTGCACAGCCCTGGGCACCTAAGAAAGAGGTCACCCCTGCTTGGACCAGTGGTTCCCACCCTGAATTGCTGTGGAACTTTGGGCAAGTCATGGCTCCTCTCTGGGCCTCAGTATCCCCTTCTATAAAATAAAGATATGGGGAAAGATAAGAGAAATGTACTGGATCAGTAGTTCTTAACATTTTCTGGAGCATCTCCCTAGAAAAATGCCCAAACTCACAGCTAATCACAATGTAGCCTGCATTTCAGGGGGCTCATGGGCCACTGAAGTCCATCGTAAAGCTCCAAGGACCCAGGGTCAAGAATCTCAACTTAGATCATTTCATGGACCTACTACCAGTATGGTTGAGTTTATTCCACCATCTGGGTTCTGAAGTTGCTCTCTGCTGGATATTGCTGCCATGTTGATTGGGACATAGGTATTCATGACAGTTAACTGCTGACTTTGGATTGGACTTCTTATCATAAAGTGCCCAGCGTTGTCCCTTAAGGCTTTTTTATTTTGCCTTGAATTTAATGGGCCAGCTAATTTCTACAATGCTGCCCAAACTCTGACATTCTAGGATCCTTGCTAGTAGGTAGTGCTCATCCTCCTCGAGGTCTGATAAAAAGAGCTCTGTTTGGAGTCAAACAGATCTGAGTTCGAACCTCTCCATACTTCTTTGTTGGCAAGCTACCAGCTTCCCTGAGCCTCTGCTTCCTCTTCCAGGAATCCGGTTGTCATGAAGGTTAAATGCATCAATGCCCCTCAGGTGCCTAGCATAGAGTAAGCCACCAATACATGCCAGTTTTTCTGCCCCCATCACACTCTACCACCACACTGAACTCAGGCCCTCCTCTCCCTTTCCTGGAGGGAGCTGAGAAGGAGTCCTGGGGAAAAGCTCTCGGGAATGGAGAAGCCTATTTCCAAGTCATTAGTCCCCCAGTGTCGGGCTGCAGGATGGATTTTGATCAAGAGCGGGGTGACATTTGGCAAAAGTTGCTGATGAAGGATTGAATGATTAATCGTCATGACAACCAGGCTGGAGTAATGACAGGGATGCGATGGCGCCCGAGTTAAACACAAAGCGGCCCTGTGAGCCGGGGCGGTAAATTACTAGGCATGTCACCGCTGCGCTTTTGGAGAAAGCGGCCGTGCGTTCCTAATGAGAGGTTAACTGTGTCCCCAAAGTAATTACAGCCGATTGAAGAGGTGGCTGGTAATTAGAGGATTAGCGGTGATGAGGCTCACCTGCATGGTTGCCATGGTGATGGAGGGTGGGTGGGGTAGGGTGGCAAGGAGGGTCCAGGCTCCTCCTCAAGGCAGGTACCAAAGGCTTCTCTTCTGCACCAGTCTTGGTGTCCACCACCGATGCGACAGGCCCTGGGGAACTGGTAGGCAAGCCCCAAGGTTCTGCCTCTGGTGGCTGGGCCTCAGTCTTCCCATCTGTAAAGTGAGGGCTTGAACCCATTTGAGAATATAGAATATCAAAGCTGGAATTCTGGAATGTGTTGCGTGATGTCACTTTCATAATTCAAATAGTGTTTAATTTGCCACCCTCCCCCCAAGCCTGGCTTTGCCGGGACCCAGGAAATTACACACAAATTCCACTTCTTGGCTGGGTGACTCAAGTCAGGGGTCTGATTGCAATCCTCAGTTTCCACACCTCTAAAATGAGAATAATAATAATGGTTCCTACCTCTGAGGATTATCTGGAGAATAAAGTGAAATCATAACTGCAGAGCATCTAGAACAGTGCCTGGCCACTGCAAGAGCTCTATAAATGTTAGTGGTGACGATCACCTTTGCAATCACCTCTCCTCTCCACTGACCTGGGGCAGGGAGGGAACAGGAGCCTCAACCTTTTGTTGAGGAATGGGCTGAATCCTCCCACAAGTGACAGATCACAGGAACTCCAGGGAAAGGAAGTAGGCGCCCACTTTCTGCTCACTTGCTGTGCATCTTTGGTCAAGTCCCATTGCCTCTCTGAGCCTCTGATTCCTGACTGCCTGAGCACTCTGTTGGGAGAAAGTCATGAAATGCTGGATTTGTGAAGCACTTACTATAAGCCAGACCCACCCTCACTATGTACTTTACAGCCATTGTCTAATTTGATCCACCACATAACCCATACAAATATTATTTTGCCCATTTTCGAGTGGAGAAAACTAAGGCTCAGAGTGGTGAAGTACTAGCCCAGGGGCACACAGCTGGAGAGTGAGTCAAGATCTGAACCCAAGTCAGTCCAAATTTCTCACTACTATATGAAGAAGACTGTTTATCTCCCCAGGAGAAGCCCGGCCAGTCACCTCCACCTAACCGGGCTGGGCACTGCCTCCCATGGGCGGAGCTTTGAGGTCTCCCTGGGATTGGCCAGGGCTGGTATGACATCAGGAGGGCGGGGCCATTGCTACTGAAGTGTGTGCTGGCACCTTCCTTGGTGCTGGGGGAGTCTGCACGCCCAAGGGTCAAGTTTGAGATGCTGCGGGGGTGGGGGGGAGGGGGGAGAGGGGAAGGGGAGAGCGATAATGAACACCCCAAACCAGTTCAGCTGCTGGTGACGCCTAGTGTCCGGGCACAGGCCTTGGTGAACTGCCGAGCTCAGTGGCTTAATTATTCCATCCATAAATGATAAGCCCCGTTCATTTCCAGGCCTTCATGACAAATTTATGGCCTTAATGTGCTCGCTGCCCAATCTTCCCCGGGATTGCAGGGAAACTGGGGGCCCTTTCTGGAGGGCGCAGCGGGCGATTCTTGCAGCCTTAGCCGCTGGGCCACGCATCCACCCCTCCCGGCAATGGCTCCCAGGAGCCGTGCTCAGGTCGGCTGGTCTGTTGCACTTTGCAAACCCATTTTTCTGTTTTGCTTCTGGGAGGTGCTGGAGCTTAAGCTAAGGGCAGCGAGTCAGTGAAGACTCAGGTTCAGGTCCCAACTCTGCTCCCTGTGTGACCTTAAGTATGTGTGGGTCTCTGCCTCGGCTTCCTGGTTATGAGGGTGAAATGAGATGAAACAGATGGGAAATGTTTAGTGTGTAGTAAATTCTCAGGATAAGGTAGTGGTTATTGCAGCTTTGGGGGTTTTCACATACAGTTATATGTTCTTTTTTTGGAGCCACTGCTTGGGGCCTGGGGACCCAGGGATGGGACATATCTTAAAGTAGAAAGCTGCCAGGCTCAGCCACCAGGCCCTGCTTCTGCTCTGACTAGGGAAGGCTGCAGAAAATGCTGGCTATGTAAGCCTTGCCTCAGTGACCAGGAGCCTGGTCACAGTGTCAGTCTCACCTCCAACTCTTGGCTGGCCTTGGTGACTCCTGCCTTTCCCTCAGTTTCCTCATTTGTCACAGGACCTCCAGCACGGTACTCAGAGCTGCCATGGGCCATAGGTTCCAGCATAATTGAGGAGTGGCAGAATCACTCTTTGGGGGGCCAATTTCTTGAACGTATGCAAGGCCCTCCAGCCTTGATGGCGGACAGGCTCTGAGTTGGGGGGGGTGAAACTCAAAGAACCACAGAAACTTGGAGCTGGCAGGGGCCTCAGAGAGCACCTCCTCCAGCCTCACACTTCACAGATGAGGATGCTCAAACATGGCTGCCATATATTAAGTGCTTACTGTATTCCGCACACCACAGTCATAGCTTACCCTCTATTGCCTTATTCAGTCCTCACCACACCAAGTATGGGCCAGAGATGACTAACCCCATTTTACAAACGAGGAAAACAGAGGCCCAGAGAAGTACAGAGTCTCGGGCACGGCTACACAGCACCACCTGCCTCCAAGTCCAGACCCTTCCCCCTTGGCTACAACCATATACATTTGCATGTTCATGCATATGCATGCCTCCCGTGTGTGTGCATGTTTGTGTAGAGGTGCCGATATAAGGATGTGGGTGTCCACCCACATGTGAGCATGTATGTGCTGTACCTGGAGCACATCTCCCGACTCCCTGTCCAGTGTTCTTTCATCCCTACCCAGTGCCTTTTTGCAAAGAGCTGATTGGAGACAGGAGCCTTTCAGCTTGGGGAGTGCCTGGATTCTGAGAGTCTTAGGGACTTAGCTTTAATTTGTATGCTCATTTGCATGCCAGTGTAGCCACTCCCTTAGCAGGACCCAGCCTGGCCAGGGACTGTGCCTGTAACTCCACCCTAGCTACCCACTGGAGGTTCAATTTCTGTGGGGTCATTTCTATCATTACACCCATTGGGTAGATCATGAAAGTGAGGCTAAGAATGGCTGGACCAGGATCATGCTGCCAGCAAGTGGCAGAGCCAAGTTCTGATTCTTGGTTTGGGGACTCCAAATCCAGTGGTCTTTCCTCAGTCCCATCCTGCCTACAGCCTCGAGGTGGGCATGGAAGAGTGAACAGTCAGGAGGGGCTTCAGGGAGAAGAGGCCATGAAGTCCTTGAAGGTTCAGGAGGGGTTGAGGAAGCAGAGACGGGGGAGGGTAGAAAGTGTGTTTGTGTGTGTGTGTGTGTTATATGTGAATACGTAGGTGTGGAAGTGTGTTTGAACATCTTCAACAAAATGATTCAGAGCCTATTATGTGACAAGCACATAAACAACAATAATAATAACACAGCAAATATGTATCTACTGCTTATGGTACACCAGGCAAGTGACTTCCATTAACTCTTTTTTTTTTTTTTTTTTTTTTGCGGTACGCAGGCCTCTCACCGCTGTGGCCTCTCCCGTTGTGGAGCACAGGCTCCAGATGCGCAGGCTCAGCGGCCATGGCTCACAGGCCCAGCTGCTCCGTGGCATGTGGGATCTTCCCGGACTGGGACACGAACCTGTGTCCATCGGCAGGCGGACTCTCAACCACTGCGCCACCAGGGAAGCCCCTTCATTAACTCATTTAATCCTCACACCAACCCTATGAGATGGTAACATTATCATTCCCATTTTACATATGGGGAAACAGAAGCACAGAGAGATGAAGTAAGCTGCTCAAGGTCTCACAGCTGATAAGTGGCAGAGCTGGGATTCAAACCCAGGCTATCTGGGCCCGTGGTTCATGGACGCTTCCCTCTCAAGTTGGGAGACCTTGCCAAGTTGCTGTGCTGCTCCCAGGATGATGAGACACATGAGGATGTGTGTATGTGTATGTGTGTGTGTGTGTGTGTGCATGTGTGTGTCTTAGCTCAGGCTGCCATAAAAATACTACAGACTGGGTGATTTAAACAACAGAAATGCATTTTCTCATAGTTTAGAGGCCTAAGAAGTCTAAGATCAAGGTGCTAGACTATTCAGTTCCTGGTGAGAGCTCTCTTTCTGGCTTGTAGACAGCTGCGTTATTGCTGTGTGCTCACATGGTCTTTCCTTGGTTCATGTGCATGGAGAAAGACAGATTTCTCTTTCTGGTATCTCTTCTAATAAGCACACTGATCCCATCATGAGGGCTCCACCCTCATGACCTCATTTAACCCTAATTACTTCCCAAAGACATCATCTCCAAATACCATCATCACATGGAGGGTTAGAGTTTTAACATATAAATTTAGGGGGCAGGGGGACACAGACATTCAATCCATAACAGTATGTATGCTATATACTTGTGCACATGTACATGCATGAGTGTGCATGTACACATGAGTGTGGTGTGTTTGCATGTCCATGCATGCATTTCATGTATGTGCATGTTTCTGTAAAGGTGCCTATTGGTATATAAGGGTGTGGATGTATATACATGTGCAAGTATGTGCATGTAAGCACGTTCTGTGTTTATGCATATGTACATCTGAGTGTGTACACTCAGATAAGAGGTTGGGAAACCTCATCCTAGGTCAACCCCTCTGCCAGTTGGTCCAAGAGCCCTGTGAAAGTCAGGATCACACAAAGGGGACTAAGGTGGGACCTTGGGGAGCTAGGGCCTAAGAGCTAGTGGTCTCTGGATCAGGGGGGAGGGGACTTCCCAGCTGCTCATGCCTGTCACCCTGGCCTCCAGCAGACATTAATAATAGATCAGCAAATTCCAAATGTAAATAGGGCAATCAGGCCCGAAAACACAGACATTCATCACCCAGATACAAATTATGCTGCTGGTCCTGATGTAATTACTGGAGTTCAGCTCGATGCATGAGCCACCCCCACTCTGTACCCCTGCACGTTGCTTTGTGCTGGTGTTCTTCCCTGAAAACTCTCCCAGTCTGACCCCACAGGGTCTCTCTGGCCACAGCCAAAGGTCCCCAGCTGTCTTAAGCAGCTATGAAGATAGAAGACCAATGAGATCCTTGTGCTTTGATGGTAGAGCCCTGAAGTTCATGGAGGCAGACACCAGACAACAAATCTTCCCCAGTTCTGGCTCCAGTTTTGAAACGACTTGCTGTGTGACCCCGGGCAAGTCACCCACCCCTTCTGAGTCTCAGTTTCCTCTTCTATCCAGAGGAGCTAACAATACAGTATGGTGTAAGAGCTTTGGGTTTTACAGTCAGAAAGACCTGGGTTTGAATCCCAACCTTATTACTCTTGAGTTGGGAGACCTTGGGCAAGTTTCTCCCCCACTCTGAGCCTAACTCCTTCATCTGTAAAGTGGGTGTAAAATGCCTCTTATGGGATTATTTGAAGGAAAGAATGAAATAATATTTTTTCTTTTAATTGGTGAATTTAACTCATTCACATTTATTGTGATTATACTATCATATATAAAGTATATGCCATCAACATATACGTAGATTTTAAAAATCTATATCCATATATAGTGATTATATAATTATGTGATTATATGGTTGCACTCTTTCTTGCCATAGTTGTTTTGTTTCCTATTTACCAGTCTTCCTTTTGTTTCCTTCTTTCCCATGGCTATTATATTAGTTATCTATTACTCCAAAACTTGGTGGCTTACCACAATAACCACTTAGTATCTCATAGTTTCTAAGGGTCAGGAATTTGGGAGCAACTTAGTTGGGTGTTTATGGCTCAGGGTCTCTCATGAGCAGCTATCGTGTCAGCCAGGGCTGCAGTCTCATCTAAAGGCTTGTTTGGACTGGAGGTTCCACTCCCCAAAGTGGTTCCTCAGTTCCTTCCCATGTGGAGCTTCCCATAGCTGCTTGAGTGTCCTTATGATATAGCTACTGGCTTCCCCTAGAGCAAGTGATCCAATAGAGCAAGGCAGAGGCTACAATGTCTTTAATGAGGGAGGCTTGGAAGTCACAACTGTCATTTCTGCAGTGTTGGTTACAAAGGTCAGTCTCTTCATGTAGGAGAGGACTACACAGCAGATGAATACCAGGAGGCGGGCATCACTGAGGGCTGACTTGGAGCCTGGCTACCACACCTGTCTTATGTTAGATTGAATGATAATGTATGTAAAGCTCTTAGTCCAGGCACTGGGAGAAATTTATTAATCACTGTAACCCCAATGCCTGGCACAGACTAGGCCTCCAGAGTAATGGGATGGCAAGTAAAGGACAATAGCAGAATTGGGTCTCCTCTCCCCAAAGCCATTTCCTAGAAGCCAGTGGGTCAGTAGCTACTTATAAACCCACATCCTCCTTCCTTGCTGCTGTCCAGGCCTTGGCTCTGGATGGGCTGAGAGATGGAGGGCCGAGACCTCCTGCCTTCTCTGAAACGGAGAAGAGAGTCTAGACCAAAGGCAGTTTCCAGGCCTGTCTCGTCCCAACTTTACATTGATCAGTAGTTAAACACAGCCTCCAATTACTATAACGTTTGGCGAGGCACCAAGCTTGTGTGAAACCTTGCAATAAACAACTGCTTTATAAATGGCTTCTTGGTGTAGTGCTGCACCTGAGGGGTTCCTGGGGGTTGGGGAGAGAGAAAATCAGAGAGCTGGGAAAGGGAGGAGAGGTTAGGGAGGCAGAAAGACAAAAGGAGAGGTGAGAGAGAGCGAAGAGGAGGAAGAGAGGGAGAGAGGGACATGAAGGGCGCGCTCATTCCTCCGTGACCCCCACCACCCTCCAAGGTGGAGACCCAGGACTGAACCGAGAGCGGAGGAACACTTGTCTCTTGAGATTTTGTCACACACCTAATGCAAATTACTCTTCTGTTGTTTTTTTATTTTACCAAATCCCATAACATCCCACTCATCTGCTATTTACATTTAGAGGAAGAAACATAAAGATGTATTTGCTACACCTGCAGCCCCTGGTGGGGGTGAGATATTCCCCAGGCTGCAGAGAAAGAGGCGGGTCAATGGCTTCCCACCACAGGCCTGCAGCCCACTCCCGCCAACTACATACACTGTCCCCTGAGCAAGAAATGGGCCTGTGCACCCCACTCTGTCTCCTGCCCAGTCTTACTCAGGGAGGCCACAAGGAAGGGCAAAATGGGAAATGAGATGGAACCGGGCTGAGCTTTGGCTCAGCTCACATGAGACTTTGGGCAAGTGACTTGCCTCTCTGGGCCTCTATTTCTACACCTGTGAAATGGGCATAAAACCACACTCGGAGGTTTTGGGAGGATTATGGGAGTTGTGGAGGCAGGCCTCAGGCCAGAGCTTTTCCTCTCGAGCCTCATCTGAAAATGGGAGTTCGATAGACCTGTCATCCTCAGCCTGCGTGTTTGTTCACCCAGCACTGGAGGAGGTTGAGGACTTCTGGTGGGTGGGGTGGGCAGAAAGGGGAGGGCTGCCTGAGGCCAAACTGCCTGCCTGGGGGACCCTCACAGCTGCCCAGGGCAGCTGAGATGAAACGAAATAGCACACGTGTCACATGTTCATCTGGTCACGTTAATACTGCTACTGTGATCTGAAACCCCACCTGGGGGGTGTGGGGCACGTCCATCTCTCTTATTCCGTCCACTTTGGTCAGGTAAGATGCAAGGCGAGATGAGTGGGCCTCCTCCCATCTCTATGCCCGGGTGAGCTGCCCAAGCGCCCGGGAGTCCACCATTAGAAACCCTTTTCTTACCATTGACACGGGATCCCCTTTAAAAATGAAAACGGCCCCTAGAAGGCTGGCGGAGGGAGTCCTCCTATCTTAGCAAGAAATTCTTTATGAAATGACCTAATCTGAGAGTGAGGGGGGATGTTCAGTCGAGTGCTTGGGTCATAGTGAATATTTGATGGATGAATGAATGAAGCCTTCCTTCTGTCTGGCGCTGGCATCCTTACTACGACATGTTTACCGCACGGGAGCCCAGCCTCACTGTGAACTCTTACCCAACGCAGGGAGCTCATTGCCTGGAGGGCAGCCTGGTCCATCCCTAGACAACGTCAGGCACTGGAGTAGTCCCCTCTGAGCTCAAGCTCATGTCCCTCAAACTCCTCTAGGAATCTCTTTCCCCTGGAGCACAGCACTGAGATCATTCTCCAGAAAACCCTAAGCCGCAGATAAGCAGTTGCCAATAAATTTTGTAAAAGCTTACCTTGCCATCTCGGGATGTTTGTCAATGAAACTGACGTAGGAGGCGAGGTTTCACTCAGAGCTGTCAGCCCGAGGCAGCACACAGGTGCTCCGACGAGCAGGAACATGGCAGAATAATAACAAGAGCTCCTGGCTATTGTAAATAGAGCTGCAATAAACATTTTGGTACATGAAATAGCCAGGAGATGGAAACAACCTAAGTGGCCATCATCGGATGAATGGATAAAGAAGATGTGGCACATATATACAATGGAATATTACTCAGCCATAAAAAGAAATGAAATTGAGTTATTTGTAGTGAGGTGGATGGACCTAGAGTCTGTCATACAGAGTGAAGTAAGTCAGAAAGAGAAAAACAAATACCGAATGCTAACACATATATATGGAATCTAAAAAGAAAAAAAGGTCATGAAGAACCGAGGGGTAAGACGGGAACAAAGACACAGACCTACTAGAGAATGGACTTGAGGACACGGGGAGGGGGAAGGGTAAGCTGGGACGAAGTGAGAGAGTGGCATGGACATATATACACTACCAAATGTAAAATAGCTAGCTAGTGGGAAGCAGCCGCATAGCACAGGGAGATCAGCTCGGTGCTTTGGGACCACCTAGAGGGATGGGATAGGGAGGGTGGGAGGGAGGGAGACGCAAGAGGGAAGAGATATGGGGATATATGTATATGTATAACTGATTCACTTTGTTATAAAGCAGAAACTAACACACCATTGTAAAGCAATTATACTCCAATAAAGGTGTTAAAAAATAATAATAATAACAAGAGCTCACCCAGGCCAGGTGCCAGGCACTATTTAAATGCTTTCACGTGGAGCAACTCATCTACTGCTTCCAACCCTCCAGTGAGGTAGGCGTTAGGAAGTGGAGACTCAGAGAGGTCAAGTGACTTGCCCCAGGTCCCACAGCTGCTGAGGATCAGGGTAGGGATTTGAACCCAGACTGTCTTATTCCAGAGCCTGGGCACCAAAGCCCTACACTAAACTGCTGCTCTACTTACCTGTGATTCCAAATTTTTTTGACACTGGGCAATCAAAACCAAATACAGGGTTCTTCCCTGGCAGCCCAGTGGTTAAGACTCCACGCTTCCACTGCAGGGGGCATAGGTTCGATCCCTCATTGGGGAACTAAGATCCTGCATGCCGTACAGTGTGTCCAAAAGAAAAAAACAGAAACAAATATGGAAATAAATTAGATGTGGGGCTGATACAAGACAGCACCTGTCATCCCCAACTCCTGATTTCAAATGTTTACATCTGTCAAAGCAACTTCCTTGTTTTTCCTAACTGGCTTTATGAATACATATATTATCTTATTTAGCCTATCTTTGGTCACAAGTGATAGAAAACCTAACTGGCTAGAGCATAAATGGCTCTTGCAACAAAAGTCTCCAGAGGTGGTGCTACTTTCAGGCACAGCGTGATTCAGGGGCTCTCGTGATGTCACCAGGGTGCAAGTATTCGCCATCTCTGAGCTCTGCCTTTCAGGGTACTGGCTTCATTCTTAGACTCCAGGGGTGAACTCTGACAGCTCTAGGCTTACCCAACCCCCACCTCAGGCTCAAATCTAGGAGAAAAAGGACCTTCTTTCCCTCTATAGTTTGTATGGAAATCATAAGCCTGACTGGCTCACATTGGTCACAGTCTGGTCCTTGAACCTTTCCCTGTGGCCAGGGGATGTCTTTGGCATTGAGTAAATGCCAACTCCGGTGGGGGTGGGGAGCTGAGAGAGGGGGAAGGACAATCCCCCTGAAGGAAGGTCAGGATGTTATCACCAAAAGGAAAAAGCATGCAGGATGGCCAGAAGGCTGCAAACATCCCTGAGTACAAATGTCACGCTTTGAATGCTACTAAAACGTTCTTGTTCCTGTTTTACACGTATTGGGTTTCCACCTAAGATTCCATTTGTAAATGAATTACATACCTAAAAACTGTTTGAGGATCATTTAAAATAGCTTCCTAGGGTCTGTCACAGGGATGGGTATGAATTCACCAACTGGGAGGGCATGCAAGGGTTTGCCATTTCTCTCCATGGGATAATGATAATTATAAGGCTAAAGCTACCATTTACTGTGTGCTTGCTCTGTATATACGATTTTTTAATTGAAGTATAGTTGATTTACAATATTGTGTTAGTTTCAGGTATACAGCATAGGGATTCAGTTGTGGGTTTTTTTTGCAGATTATCTGTATATACTATTAACATCCACTGTTGCTGGAGGAAATTGATGCCCAAAGAGATTAAGTAATTTCCCTAATGTCACGCAGCTGGTAGAAGGAAGACCGAGAACAAGAACCAGATCGGCTTGACTCCAAAGCCAGTGTTTTGTTTAAAAATTTTGTATTACATTTTTATACTTACAGACATCTTAGTTGGTTATTGTAAAAAAACTCAAACCATGGAGAAGGTTATAAAGGAGACAATTAAATTACCCCCCTGGAGCTGAACATTTTAAAAGAGTTAAAACTTTTAAAAAATACAAGTCCTACTGCACATAGTAAAAAGTAAATTAAACTAGCACGAAAGTGGATGAAATGAAAATCAAAAACTGACCCCATCCCCGGTTCTTTGGTCTCACTTCCCAGAGAGAATTGCTGTGAGTAGATATTTGTGTGACTATTTCTACATACTTTTCATGCACATCAAGCACATATATGCCTACTTTTATGTAAATGAGAGCACATTATAAACTGTCCTATAACTTGCTTTTTCCGCTCAGTAATATCTCATATACTTTCTTCTCTATTGGTCCACACAGGATGATCTCATTCTTTTTCTTAGCTGCCTAGTATTCCACTCAAATGGCTGTATTATAATATACGTGTATCTAGTCCCTTGTTGAAGGACATTTAGACTGTTTGCAGTTTTACACTTTTTTTAAGGTTGCCATGAGCATTCCTGTACTTTTCTCTTTGCCCATTAAGCACAGACTTGGCTTCCATGCTGTAACCACCTGCTCCACAGCCCTCGGCTGCATGGCCACGCTCCCCCTGCCAAGTTTGCCTTCCCCACCGACCTCGGCTTTGGGGACCTCCACAGACCCAGCCTTGACCACTTAGGGGACGTGAAGGGGCCTCCCCTCCTCGTGTCCCAGCCAGTCTCTGCTCTGTCTCCTCTGGAGGCCCCAGCTCGGAGCTCTCAGCGTCTCTCTGTGATGAGATAATTTACATTTTCTGTTCTTTTTCTTTTTCAGCAAAAAGGGGGCACTTAAAGTGAAATATCTCTTGCAACGCTGTTAATAAGGATTCATAAAAGTGAACTGTTCACCTTGTCTGTCGGCAGGCAGTTATGACAAATCAATAGTGCACAGAGGAACCCTGCTTCTCGTGTCTGACGCTGCCTTTTCAGTGGTGCGGGAGGGCGGGAGCACCCTGCCCTCCTCAAACACCCCACTGGGAGCCTGGTGAGTTTGCAAACATGGGGCCCCTGGGCCCAGGTGACAGCCCAGATCAAAAGTCAACGCAGACAGCTGTCATGTGGTGTAGAAAAAGCTGCCTGGCCCTATACCCTGACTGCTTTCTTCCCCAATACCACCAGGAGAGGATGGGTCATAGGCCACTTCTTCTAGGAAACCTTTCCAGACTGACACGTTCACCTATTCACCCAACAAACACATATGGAGGCCCCTACTATGTGGCAGGTCCATGCTGGGCACACAGAGGTGACGTAACATGTTCCCTGCTTTCTACAGTGGAGAAGAAAGACAGACAAACAAAGAAGGGTGAGGTGTACTTCTGCAGGGGACACTCGGGGATGGTTGGGGCCCAGAAGGGACCCCTGATCCAGTCTAAGGGGTGGGGTGCTCAGAGAGGTTCCCTAGAGGATCTGTGTCTCTGCTCAGAGTCCAGGGAGCATGGGGGTGAGCCCGATGGAGTACAGGAGGAAGGCCATGCCAAGCAGAAGGAACAGGCCTATGCAAAGGCCCAGAGACAAGGGGAGGGAAGGCAGGTGGGTCTGGGGGCATCAGAGGTTTGGTCTGACCGGAGCGCATGGTCAGAGAGGAGATGAGATGGGAAGGTGGGCAGCAGCTGGCCATGGAGGGCCTTGCAGACCCCACTGAGGAATGGGACCTGCCAGGGGCTGACACCTCGAAACATGGCGGATGGTGGTATTTGAGGGTGAGTTTTAATTTGTCTTTGAAATTACCTCTTTCTTGATTTTTCTATCATGAACATGTGTTACCTTTGTAATAACTTAAAAATAACAATAAAAATTACAGCAGAAGGGAAAAAAGGGAGAAGGAGAAGAAGTAACAATAATAGTGATCATGGCAGCAACAGTAATAGTAATATTGGTAATAGTGGTAATAGTAGCAATACTGGTAGTAATAGCAGCAATAGTGGTGGTAGTTATAATAAGAGTAGTGATAGTGGAAGTAATAGTAGTAATAGTATAAATAGTACTAGGAATAGTAGTAATAGTGGTGGTGGCAATAGTAACAGTGGTAACAGTACTGATAATATCAGTAATGGTGGTAGTAAGAGTAGTAGCAGTATTGGTGGCAGTAAAAGCAACAGTAGCAATAGTGGTGAAAATAACAGTAATAGTATAGTAATAGTGGTGGTGGCAATAATAGTAATAGTGGTAATAGTGTAATATTACTAGTAATAGTGATAGTAATAGTAGTGGCAGTAATAGTAATAGTAGTAATTGGTCTGGGGTGACAGGCCTCTCATCACCACTTTTCCAACACTGAGAAACTTAATTGTCTCTCTTCCCAGCTCTGAGAATCCTCAACAGTCAGAATTTTCCTCTATCTTTTGTTTTCTCCATCTACTCATCAACCACCCACCCACCCATCCATCCATCCACCCATCTCTCCCTCATCTATCCATCCATCCGTTTGCCAATTTTTTTTTTTGGCCTCGCCACACGGCTTTCAGGATCTTAATTCCCCAACCAGGGATCAAACCCTGGGCCACGACAGTGAAAGTGCCGAGTCCTAACCACTGGACAGCCAGGGAATTCCCCATTCTGCTATTTTTATTTTTTGTTGTAAAAAGTTTCCTTGATTTGGGACTTCCCTAGTGGTCCAGTGGTTAAGACTCTGCACTCCTAATGAAAGAGGCCCGGGTTCGATCCCTGGTCAGGGAACTAGATCCCACGTGCCTCAACTAAAAGGTCCCACATGCAGCAACTAAAGACCTCGCCTGCTGCAACTAAGACCCGGCGCAGCGAAATAAATAAATAAAAATTAAAAGAAAAAGTTTCCTTGATTAAAGTTCACCAAATGTTAATTTCTGGGTAGTGGAATCTTGAGTGTTTTTTTTCCCCTCTAATCTTTGCACTTTTCCATAGTGTTTGAATTTTTACACCACATATTTTTACATTCATCATATGTGCTTGCATAAAAATGATACATTCATAAAAATAAACAAGCATACCAAAATAGAAAACACACCCAAGATTTCACATTTCTTTCTCTGGTGGAAGTCAGCCGCCATGAAAGAAGCCTGACTACTCTGAGACCGCCACGCTGTGAGGAAGCCCAAGCTAGCTAAGTGGAGAGGCTGTGTAGAAAGGAGGGAGATATTGAAGAAGCTCCAGCTGTCCCAGCCATTGAGCCCAGGCATCAGATATGCGAGTGAGCGAGCCATGTTGGACATTTCAGTCCCAGCACATGCAACTTGGAGAAGAACCAAGGAGCCCATTTGGCAGCCAGAACTGTCACCCCAGACATATTTCTAGTCTTTCAAACCACTCCAAATTAGGACCCAGTCATTGGTGAGCAAACACAAGCTACCCCTTCTGTGCTCTGCCTAGGTCAACATACCAAAACAGTTATTTTTTAAACATACGTGCACACAATTAAGACCCGGATTTGAATTCCAGCCCTGACACGGTTTGGGTATGACCATGGGCAAGTCCCTTTACTTTTATGGTCTTAGTTTCTCTACCAGTGGAACAGCAGCTGGATGGCAGTAGGTGATCACACTGCTGGTTTCTCCCAGATCTCTTACTCATCATGTCAGGAAGGCAGCATCATGGGGTGATATTAACTCGGGCTTTGCAGTCAGAGTCCCAGGTTCAAGCCTTGGCTCTGGCATTTATGAGCATGTGACCTTGATTCTCCATGCAATGCTTAGCTTTTTTTTTTTTAATTTTCTGTTTGGCTTTTCTATCTTGATGAAAAATATGTTATGTTGAGGGACTTCCCTCGTGGCCCAGTGGTTAAGAATCTGCCTGCCGATGCAGGGGACACAGGTTCGAGCCCTGGTCCAGGAAGATCCCACATGCCGCAGAGCAAGTAAGCCCGTGTGCCACAACTACTGAGCCTGCGCTCTAGAGCCTGCGAGCCACAGCTACTGAGCCCATGTGCCACAACTAGTGAAGCCTGCGCACCCAGAGCCCATGCTCCACCACAAGAGAAGGCACCGCAATATGAAGTCTGCGCACTGCAACGAAGAGAAGCCCCCGCTCACCACAACTAGAGAAAGCCCGCGCGCGGCAACAAAGACCCAATGCAGCCAAAAATAAATTAATTAAATAAAAAAATATAAATATATATATATATATATATATATATGTGATGTTGGGTGTCACTGCCAACAGAACTGTGGCTAATGCTGCCCAATTACATTGCTGGTACTTTTGACGGTTCAAACATATTTCGACAATTTTAAAATAAAGGTTCCCTCTGCGAAGTTGTTGGGGGGATGCAATTGCCCCCCTCCCATACCTTGAGCCTGGATTCTCAAACTAAGTGCGCTGGGGTTCAGGAGACCTCTTAGGCAGCCTGTGCCCCAACCATCAGCCCCAAACAGGCTGGGATGACGATCTTGGCAGGGGTGTCTCCCTGCAGCCTGTGAGTGTGCGGGTGCACACACACACACACAGAGCCATGCACAGACCTGGCCTGATTAGAGTCAAAAGGGCGAAAAGCCAGATTAAATATGTGTTGATTATGTGAGCTCGTGCTCCTGTTTATTTCTCATAAATAAGACATGAGACCTGTTTTCCACCCACAACACACACACACACACACTTCCAGGGGGTGATATTTATTGTATGCAAATCAGAAACTGAACTGGGAGAAGTAATCACCTGTTTATCGGATGGTGAGTGGATCAGGCAGAAAATAATCACCCTGGGTAACGGTGTCACATCAATTTGAAAGGAGATAACATAGACTCGTGTCTGGATTTGCTGTGCCTTGGACAAGTTAAGGGCTGGATCTGGACCCACTGCCCCTTACCTGCTCAGGTCAGCCGGGCCCCTTCTGCTCCGCCCAGTGGTCCTCGCTGGGTAATTGGTGGAGGGTAGCACAGCATTCATGAAACAGCAGGAGGAAGACAGCAGTTACCTGCAGCCTGCGTGAGCTTGGGCAGCTGTTTGCAGGAAAGACAGCGCAGCAGGCAGACCAAGTTCAAGTGTGGGATCTGCTGCTCCTCGCTGTGTGACCTTGAGCAAGCTGCTACACTTCACTGGGCCCCCATTTCTTCATCTGTGAAATGAAGATGATCCTAATTCCAGTCTCGTGGGTGCTGGGGGCATGAGAGGGCTCGGGTGTGTCTGGAGCAAGGCACCCGGAGTCACCTTAGACCCTTCTTTCACCCTCGCCCCCCGTTTCTGCTTCATAATATTTCTTGCATGTGAACACTGCCCGACACCCTGTGAAGGTCCAGTCAATACTAAGGGCTCACCATCTCTCCCAGACTGACCACCTGGCGGGCTTCCCTCCCTCCCCTCTAACCCGTTCCTCACCCTCCAGGGCAGAGAGAGGGCTCTTTCTCATGTCAAAATCCCATCATCACATCGCTCCCCTGCTCAACAGCCTGCTGTAGCTCCTTGGTGCCCTCAACACGAGAAATCCATGCTCCTCCGTATGCCCCACGAGGACCCCTGGTCCCCGCCCAGCTGACCTCAGCATCCTGGTGGCCTCCTCCTTCATCACGCTCCAGCCTCACGGATCTTTTTTCAGATCCTTAAACATGCTGAGCCAGTTCCTGCCCCAGGGCCTTTGCCCTTGTTGTGCCCTTTGCCTGGAATCTTCTGCCTCAGCTCCTTTTCCATGAGGCCACTTAAATGTCACCTCCCCAGGGAAACTGCTCCGTTAAATTAGGTCCCCTGCCAGCTATTTGCCTGCTCTGAAAACCTTGTCAGTTTCCTTCATGACACCGCTTACAATTTGTCATAGTGTTACTTATTTGGGTTTACTGGAACGTGGCTGTCTCACCAACTGACTGTGAGCTTTGGAGAACAGGGACTGGGCCTGGTTTGCTCATCATGGTGGCCCTGTGAGCTGATGTACAAGTAGCCACTTCAAATGGGCCAAATGGCCACTGTGGACGTGACCATGGAGGCACTGGGCGGGGGGTGGCCAGGGCGGAGGGGTGCTCTGGGCTGGCGACCATGCTTCTTGTCCCCCTCCCCGCTCCCTGCCAACTCCAGGGCCCCCCAAGGAATGTTTTCCTGCCTCTCCCTAATGGCCTGACATACAGGGTCCCGGTGATAAACCTCCCTCTGATAAAAGATGCAAAACTAACATCTGGTGGTTAATTAATAAAGAGCAGCGGTGTCTGGCTGGGGCATGCAGTGTGCTGATGCTGGCATTTTCTCCCGCCCCAAGAGATGCTGACACTGTGAGTGAAAACGGGGGGAAAAAGATCGATTTGGAGCGGGCCCTGCTGACAAGGCTCCTGAGGGGCAGGACACCCCCCTCGGCCCCTCTTTCGGGGGCTGATGCTTGGTCTTCCACTGGGGGGAGTGGGTGGTGGGAGGGGAAATCATTTATTGAGTACCTATTATGTGCCAGCCCCTAATCTCAGTCTTTCCTCCCAGAAGCCCTGGGAGGTCAATGTCTCTGTTCCTATTTACATACAAGGAAACCGAGGTGCAACTGCTTGTCTCAGAGCCTAGGCTCCTACTCCCTCACTAGGAAGCAGGGGTGCTGGGGAGTCACTGGGAGCCCTTGGCACAAGTGCAGACTCCAGGGCCCCAGCATCCAGGCTCTGCTGGTCCAGGCGGGGCCCAGGAGACTGTATTTGTAACAAGCACCCCATGGAATTCTGGAGCAGGTAGAATGGGCAGCTCACCTTGGAAAACACAGGTATTGCGAATACTATCCGACCATAGGCCAGGCCCCAGGCTAATCCCAGTAACACTATAAGCAGGAAAGAGTGATGTCTCCATTTGACAGACATGGCCCAGAGAGGGGAAGGGTCTTGATCAAGGCCACACAGCCATGCAGGCAGGCTCCAACCCAGATCCTCTGACTGCCCCTGGCCCCAAGGCTTCCCAGCTGTCTCCGCTTGGCCTCTTGGGAAGAGAAAGGATCCAGCTTCCCAGCTGCAGCAATCACCAGCCAGGACCGGGCCACTGAAATATTAATTGAGCTAATGTTTCAGTTACTACTTGGGGAACCTTGGAAGGCCTGGCCCCCGACCTCTACTGAATGCGAATGCCAGGGTGACCTTAAGCAAGCGGGTAGGGGGCCCCACCTGGTTCCCCAGGCTTCTGGGGACAGGCAAGTGGCTGCTGGAAGTCTTATTTGAAGGGATGGGGGGAGTGGCAGCTGGGCTGCTCTCTGCGTTGACCAGAAGGCCGTGGGGGTGGGGGAGGGTGGAGAGAGGTCAGCAAGGTGGGCTGGAACGTGGAAGGGTCTGAGGCTCCAGAGGGGTCAGACAGAGGGCGGTGTGAGATCGAGATTGGAACAACCCATGTCTGAATCCCAGCTCCTTCTCAGTCTCTCTGTGGGGCTACGGAGGGTCTCGCCTGCAAACAGCACCTAAGGCATCTCCCAGAGCCATGGTGAGGAGAAAGCCAGGCGCTGGCTGTGGACTGAGTCTGGGGGGCAGCCCAGAGCTACCAAGAGGCTTGGGTTTCAGGCCAACAGGTTCAAACCTTAGCCTCACAGCTTTTGAGCTACATGAACAAGTCGCCTCACCTCTGCAGGCTTCAGCTTCCCCATCGCCTCTGTTCACAGGGTTCTAATGAGAGTTAAATTATATAAAATGCTTAGCACAGGGCCTGGCACAGAATAAAAGCCGACATGCTATTGCACAACAGGTGTGCGGTTGCCTTATTACTACTACTCATAGTGTTATATTGAGAGCACGTGAGCGCATGCTGCTTCCCTATTTTTGGGTTTTCCTGTCCCTGCTGAGCCCAGCCAGCGCTCCTTGTGGCCCCCCTGCTCCAGGGCCCCCGCTTGCTTGCTCATCTCTGAGGGGTGGCATGGTCATCCACCATGGGAGGGGGCACCAGCCAGCCCGGAATCTCTCGGCATAATTGGATTGTTACCGACTTGCCCTTGTGACTCCGGTCCACAGACATGATAACGCTCCTGGGGGCTGAGCCGACTCCCAACTTGGAGACCTCCCGGCACCTGGGAGGGCAGCCAGATCAGGCTGGGAGTTGTGGACTCGTGGGGATGATAGGATGTGTGTGTACTTGGGGTCCCTGGCTCTGTGTCATCTTGGCCAAGTCCCTTAACCCTTACCCTCTCTGGGACTCGGTCTCCACCTCTCAAGTCAGCTCCTGTCTGTGACTGGGGTCACAGACAGGGTAGGTTTGGGAGGGAAAGGAGCCCTGGCTTGGGGCTTATGCAAGGCTTCTCCCCCAGCCCTAGCCCATGCCCCGTCCTGAGCCCCTCTCCGTCCTGCCTCCCTAATCACAGCAGCTAACATTCGCTGCTTGCAAAGGAGATCTTAGCATCAACCCCATTTCCCAGCTGGGCAAACTGAGGCTCAGAGAGGTAAGGTAACAAAGGAGACCCACAATAAGGAAGTATCAGATCCTGGCCTTGAACCCACGACTATCTGACTTCCTTCCACCCCATGTTCCTACCCTCCCTACCATCCTGCCATCATTTCCACCCCATCTTCCCCTTGGCCTGGACCAGAAGTCGGGGAGACCCTCCCATTTCCTGCTTTCCTAGCCACCCCATTTCCTCCTCCGCCCCCTCTCATTCCTGCCCTGGGCAATCAGTTTCTTCAGATATGATGTGGGATTCTAATGAGCAGAATGATTTGGCATTTAAATAATTATCCACTCCCTGTTAGTGGTGCTGAGTCGGGAGAAATTTCCGAATCTTATTTATGAATATGGCTTTTCTCCCTCTCCGGGTGGAGATTTCCCAGCCCATCCCCCTCCCAGCGCCTCCTCTCTCAAATGACTTTTCAGCACATGTTTCCAGGGGAGCTCCCCCCACCCCACAGAGCCCCTAAGCGCCTATTAACAACTTGCCTCTTCCACTATGAGCCCCCCTCCCGTTCACGCCCCCTTTTATCTTTACATTTCAATATCATTATAAATCCTAGTGTTATTCAAATTGCATCAATTATTCAATTTCTCCTCCCCGAGTGGAGGCAACAGCTTCCCAGTGGCTGAGCAGGAAAAAGCAGAGGCCTTTCAAGAAGGGTTAGAAATTCACGGGGGATTCGGCTGTGTTCCATTAACCTGGGCTCTTTGGCTCCCACAAACCATGGAATTGATTAAAACACACATGCAGTTTCAATTTGGTTTGGGGAGAACGCCTGCTGCTGAGAAGCACTGAAGAGACGGTTTGGAAGAGAAAATGCTTTTGCTGCCCTATGATACTCATTCAGTGACCATTTATTGAGTTCCTGCTATAAGAGCAGCCACCATTTATGGAACACTTACTGTGTGCAAGATGTCACTTGAAGGTCTTCATAGAAGATACCTCTGTTACCCAGCAAGTGCTGGCTGCCTGATGCATGTAGGAGCTGATACTATGGCACCAGCTTTTGAGGAAAGAAAGAGCTTTACTGCCAGGTCGACCTGAAAGGAAACAGGAAACAGGGCTCAAATCTCTCTCCTCAATCCAGGGTTCTGGGTGAAATTTAAAGGGTTAAGGGAACATCAAACTTGGAAGCTGATTGGCTAGTCTCGAATCAGTCCAAATAAGCTACTGCTGGAAGCCAGAGTCTCCTTATTGAAGGACTTCACGTTTCGTAAAGGGCTCCGGTGGCAACATTTCTATTCTTTAAGTCCCGTCAGCTGAAGATTCCTGGTTCCGGGGTCATCCTGGAGACATGCGTTCCCATTTTGCACATGCGCAATGCTGTCTGTAAAAATAACTCCAGGTTAGATTAATCAACGACCCATTTTTAAGGAAGCAAAACCAGTTTAAGCTGGTCAGTGTTTTACACGCTGTTTCACCACCTCTAATTTTCGAGAACCTAGAGGTAGTTCTTTCTATAACCATCCATTTTACAGATGAGGAAACTGAGGTTCAGAGAGGGGCGGTCTCGAGCCCAAAGCTGCGCAGAGGTGGAGACTGCTTTTGTCTTCAGGGCTGGGCCTCTTAACCATTATGCCATCAGCTATGGTTGTAGGGTTTGGGTGACCCCAAGGAATAGCTAGAGAAGGAAGTGGGGGAGTGGAAAGAGAATTACTCTTCCCACAGGCCCTGTTTTTGAAGACTCACATGAGAAATCACTCATATCCCATTACCAAGAAAAGTTATATTTTTTCCCTAAGCAAGCAGTAGTTTCTCAGCTTATGGATACCAAAAGTCACATAATGGTCGTATTTCTCCCTTTGCTGTGGCTGCCAGGAAACTCTGATCCAGATGTGTGGCCCCCTGCTCGCAACCATACAAGACTTTACCCCACCATCTTGTCATCCTGTCCTCTCATCTAGGTCTTTCCTGCATTGGCATTGCAGTGTGTATTTGTAAGCCACTTCTAAGCCTTTTTTGAAATGAGGCCAGATATAAGTGCCTTTAGAAAAAGACTTTTAAGCATCCATTATGAACCAGGCATTTTACACAAGCTCTCATTTTAACCTTGGCAAAGCATTTATTCTCACTTTACAGATGATGAAACTGAGGACCAGAGAGGCTATGTGAGTTGCCCAAGGACACACAGTAAGTGGCAGAACCAGGATGGAAACAAAGTCTGTAGGCCTCTTCTTCCCATGACTTAGGGGATATGAAGACCAAGAAATGTGGTTCCTCCCCAGACTCTGACACCCCTGCTCTAGATCTTGGTCTGGCAGGAAGATGTCATGGAAAAATCACTCAATTGCGAATCAGTAGACATGTGACCTTCCTCTCTCCAGGCCTCTGTTTCTCCACGGAACACTGTTGGGCTGCCCTAAAAGGCCCCATTTAGCTCTGACCTGCTAACACTCCTTTTCTGCCTGTTTTACTGGTGCATCCACCAGCATCTGAGCCCAGTTGCACCTCTGAGTCACAGCCACCACTCCCCAAGGCACGTACACTCCCTGGGGAGTTGTGTCACCTGGTTCTCAGGGTTTCTTGATGCCACAGACAGGAGGAGGGGGCCGCCGTGCTGATGACAAGGCTGTGACACGTACCTCCCACACCAGCCACCTGTGTGCTCTGTGATCCTGGGTCCCCAGGCAGGCAGCACCTTCCTGGTAAGACAGGATCTCCAGGGATGGGGACAGAGGAGGGGTGAGGATGGCCAGAGGCTTAGGTCTGGGTAGGACTCAGCCTCTTCCTGAACTCGAGGGTTCTAGGAAGGTCTGAACTCCTAGCAGGCAGGTGGCGGCATAGAGGTGGATGAAGGAGAGGCTCCCCAAGAGAAAGGGACCTCACTTATCGAGCACCTGCTAAGTACATCACCTTCCGCCAGAGGCTACACCCTGGCAGTCCACAGATCAAATTCAAGCCACAAACGTGGTAGCTTTGACCCACCTTGTGTTTTAAAAAAGCTTAAATTAGTTTCTAACACTTACAAATAGGGATATCCTACATAAAATCGGGATTTAGGGCTCTCTTGAGAAGTGAGACTAATTTGGGAAGTCTCCTTTACATTGTCTGCCTGGTCCCTGTGGGCATCTGAGTGTCTGACCCACTCTTATAACCATAAATGCCTTCTGGGTGTTATTATCCCCATTTTACAGATGAAGAAATTGAGTGCCTCAAGGCATCCATCCCACCAAGTCCCACAACAGGTTAGCACTGGGGTCAGGACTTCACCCCATCCCTCAGCCCCCCAAGCCTCTACTGTTTTCACTGCCCCACACTCTCTCCCATCTAAAGAGGCTGGAACAAGCAGCCCCAGCAGCCTCCCTTTCCAGTGGATTTCTCTAAAGTCCTCTGTGCTCCTGTCTGTACAATGAATGGCCTCTGAAGTCCTTTCCAGCTTTGATGTGGGGTGTGGCAAACTGAATGTGGCTTCCCTGGGCTTGGAACCAGGAAGCTAACCAATCACCATGAGTGCTCAGTCTCTGTGCTGGGAACTTTAAACACACCATCTCATTTAACCCTCACAGCTTTGCAGGAGGTAGGTTCTACTATTATACCCATTTAACAGATTAAGAAACTGAGGCTCTTCCATCACTCTCAATGGTCCAGCCCCTCTGGCTTCTTTTTAGCTCTTGGATGGTGTCCTGCACCTTTCCTGCCTAAGGGCCTTTGCCCATGCTGTCCCCTTTGCCTGGAATGCCTTCCACCCTCCCCCATGCAAGCTTTCATCATCCTTCAGGTCTTCCCTGATTCTCTGAACAAAGTCTGGCTCCCCCTGTTATTGCTTCTGAGAGCTCCCCGTACAGTTCATAGTATAAATAATGACAGTAACTCGAGCTAAGACTTATTGAGCACTTTCCATGAGCCAGTCTCTGTTCTAAGCACTTTAATTACATAATCACAATCCTCTCACAACCCTCTGAAGTGGCTATGATTATTACCCTCATTTTATGGATGAGGTCATTGAGGCACAGGGAGGTTAAGTAACTTGCCCAAGGTCACACAGTTAGTGTCGACATTTTTTAGGTTGTATAACTGATTGACATCTTCAGGGACTATGTCCTGGGGAAACTGTTCTTGATAAATAAATATCCTTTAAATGAATGAACACAATAGGAGTATGGCTCCAAATTTCATGTCCATAACCATGAAAGTATATGACTGTCACCTTCCTCCCCTGTCAGTGTCTCACCACTGGGGCTGCCCCCAGCTCCCATCTGATTACAGGGTAGCACTGAGTTCACAGGACTCCCCCACCTCTGCCCTCTTTGTCCCCAGGGAGAAAGAGAAAGGGGCAGGTGGGATTCAGCACCACGGATAGTGCCACCTCCCCGCTTATAACAGCTCCCCTCCGAGGCTGGGGCTGCGAACTGGCCTCTGGGAAATTCCCAAGGAGACCCCGCCCCCTGGCTGCCTCCTTCCTCGCTGCCCTCCCCCACGCCAGTTTACTGCCAATGACATTCAGATAAATGGCTGCTGTCAGCCAGGCCGGTCCCACGGAAAGGCGTGTCAGGTGATGTATGGCACAGGACTCACTGCTCAGGGGCTCCGAGTGGGGTTCTCCCCTACCCCCATCAGCCTCCAACCCCAGGCTACATCTGGGCTTTGGTATCCCCCTCCTCTCCAGCCCTGGGGATGAGTCCCCTGTCAGACACAATTACTAGGGTCTTTAATCACATGCTGTTAAGACCCTGGCCCACTCCCCTACTCTCTGGGCTGCTATGCAACCCCAAACCCAACCTCCATTCCTGTCTGCCCTAGGTATGCCCTCCTGGATTATTCAGGGACTCAGGGAGGAGACCCAGCCGAGCCCAGCCCACCCACCAATAGGGCAGCTAATAAAACCCTGGTTTATGATCCCTTCACTTGACTCAGATGATGTGGAGAGACTGGGGCATGTAATGAAGTTGCTGCCCCTTGGGACCCTTGCCCCTTGGGGAGGATGGAGGTATCTGAAGCCACCCTGTCCCCACATGTCAGGGGGCACCAAAATGCCCTCTCCTGCCCTTGGCCTTCTGCCAGCTGCCAGCTTTGGCACCAGGTTTGTCATCTTTAAAATGGGATTAATAATACTAGCTAACACTTACACAGTACTGTTCAAATGCTTTCTAAGCTGTAACCCCCTGCCATAATATTTAAAAGTAGGGGCCAAAGCATTCAACTGCATACAGTTCAAAGTCATGTGTGATGTTAACCAGAGGACTAGCGCCAAACAACAGAAATTTACTCTCACGATTCCGGAGGCTGGAAGTCCAAGATCAAGGTGTGGGCAGGTTTGATTTTTCAGAGCCTCTCTCCTTGGTTTGGAGACTGCCATCTTCTCCTCCCTGTGTCTTCACGTGGGCTTCCCCCTTGTGTGCATCTGTGTCCTGATAGTTTCTTATAAGGACACCAGTCATATTGGAGTGGCTGTGACCCATATGACCTCATTTTACCTTAGCTCCCTATGTAAAGGGTCTGTCTCCAAATGTACTCACATTCTGAGGTACTGGGGGTTAGCACTTGAACATACGAATTTTCCGGGGGACACAATTCAGCCCATAGCTGTGTCCCACCATATCCCCTCACCCTTGCCACCTGGCTGCACCATAATCCAGCCTCTAGCTACCAGTGTGTGAAGCCTGCTTTGTCACCTGTAGGCCAAACTGGGGGATTCATGTCCCCTGGAGCAACCCCAGTGGTGATGGGAGTTGATCTGTAAATACCCCAGCTCCCAGCTTCTTGAGCTGGCGTGTTCCCAGCTGCATCCCAGAGCTCCCTCGCAAGTTTACACCTCACTCGCCGCAGTGACAGCTGGGCTTTATAACACGCCTTTTATTGGCGGCCTCCTGCCCTGCCTCACTTCCCCACTCTCCTCATGGTGTGAGCTTCATTTCCAAAATAAACGACTTGCAGGCTTGCAAATCCCTGTCTCAGGGTCTGGGGAGCCAGCAGTTGGGAAGGGTGACTGGTCCCTTCGCATCCATGGGAGCCTGGGGGTCATGAGGACTGTTGACAACCATCCCTGGAAAGGGGCAGGCCAGCGTGAATGGGGTCCTGCTGATAAAGCAATAGTTACACCTACTGTTTACAGGTTGCTTCCTCTTCCCCAGGCATTGTGCCCAGCACTTTACTGGCCTCCTCTTCTTAAGCCCCACCTACAGTTCTATGTGACGCAAATACTATGCTTAGTCCCTCTTACAGATGGGAAAACAAGGCTCAGAGAAGTTAAGTTACTTCCCTAAGGATGCAGAGCCAGGTTCTCAACCAATTACCGACTGCGCTGTGAGACTGGGACCTCTGTCCCCACTGCACAGAATGGCAGGCGCCCAGGGTCCCCTTGATGATGGCTGGGGCAGTGACAACTCCCCTCCCATGGATGCCCCCCACAGCTGGGACCCGTTATCTGTTTTGCGCACGGCCTGCGCCCGTCAGGGTAATGGACTGTGCTTGTCCTAGCGGAGGTGGCCTCTGGCAGGGATGATGTATGAGGCGCTATTGTTTGATATGAATGCATTAGGCGACATTCCCGATAAAGACTTTACCAGCAGAGCTGCACTTGCTGGCAGCAGCCCCTGTGGAGGTAGGGGGGCAGAGGCAGAAGCCCGAGTCCCCATCAAGCAGGGCTCCGGGGGACCAGCCCCCGTCAGGGAGGCAGAGACCGGATCACTCTTGCTTTCAAAATTCTGGGTCCTGGGGCTTCCCTGGTGGCGCAGTGGTTGAGAGTCCGCCTGCCGATGCAGGGGACACGGGTTCATGCCCCGGTCCGGGAAGATCCCACGTGCTGTGGAGCGGCTGGGTCCGTGAGCCATGGCCACTGAGCCTGCGTGTCCGGAGCCTGTGCTCCGCAACGGGAGAGGCCACAACAGTGAGAGGCCCATGTACCGCAAAAAAAAAAATTGTGGGTCCTGAGATGCACGTCTTACCCCCTTACAAGCAGCAGAGTGTAGCCCGTGGGTCTCACACTTCAGAAAGCATCAGGATTGGCTTGGGAGCTGACTAAAAAGGCAGAGTCCTGGGTCTCAACTCAGATCCATTGAAGCAGAATCTCCAGAGTGAGGCCTGGGATCCTGCCTTTGCAAACCAGTTCCCTCAGTGAATCTAATACAGATGGGCCAGGGCCCAGACGTGGTCTACAAAATGGTCTGGGATGAAGCGAATGGGGTTTAAAGTCAGAAAGCCCTGGATTTGAGTCTGGGCTCCTCTGAGAAGCAGCAGGAAACCTTAGGCGGGTCACTCAGGCTCTCAGTGCCGCGAGTCCCCTCGACAAATAAGCCTTAGTTTCCCAATCTGTAACGTGGGCACAGAGGCGATACCCACTGTGGCTACCTCCCAGGGCTCAAGGGGACACATCTTGCCTGTGCTCCGTCCACACACTCACGACTCCCAGGGGCTGGCAACGTGGACCCCCTACATCTTCCCTGGGGGTCTTCTGAGGACACCACACGTATGTTCAGACTGATGCTCCAGGGGATTCCAGGCACCCTATGAGGAATGGGGAGCCCTTTTGACGGTTAGAAGATCCTTCAAAGCATCTACTCCGGGGCTTCCCTGGTGGCGCAGAGGTTGAGAGTCCGCCTGCCGATGCAGGGCACACGGGTTCGTGCCCCGGTCCGGGAAGATCCCACATGCCGCGGAGCGGCTGAGCCCGAGAGCCATGGCCGCTGAGCCTGCGCGTCCGGAGCCTGTGCTCCGCAACGGGAGAGGCCACAACAGTGAGAGGCCCGCATATCGCAAAAAAAAAAAAAAAAAAAAAAGCAAAAAAAAGCATCTACTCCATGAATCCTTTATGCTGAGTGGGGCAGGGAGGGGGCATCTGCCATTTGCATGTTCAGGATGTGGAGGTGAATGGAATCCAGATGCTGCCCCAGAGGATATCTACCGGGGGGGAGGGGTCCTCCCCTGGGATGGCATCCCTGGGGACAACCTGGAGGGTCCCAACAGAGACAACGTGACCCAGGGCTCCAGGAGGCCCAAGGAGAGAGAGGTCGGGTACACCCAGGAGGGGGAGATGCAGAGAAGATGCCCCAGACAAGGAGGTGGGTTTTGTGTGGATTTGAAGCAAGAGTGGCTTCAGCCATACAGGGGGGATCCCATGTCAAAGTCAAGTCTCTCCAACCCCACCATTCATTCATTCATTCAATCATTCAATTAATGTGGATTGAGCTCCTACTCTGTGTCAGGCTGTCTTGGATGCTGGGAGTATGGGGGTTCTTTTTATGTGTCAACTTGCCTGGGACCAAGGGTACCCAGACATTTGGTCAAATATTCTGCGAAGGTGTTTCCGGATGAGCTTAACGTTTGAATTGTGATCTGAGGACAGCAAACTGCCCTCCCCAATGTGGGTGGACCCCAACCAATCCACTGAAGGCCCGAATGGAACAAAAAACAGAGTGAAAAAGAATTGTCTCTCTCTCTGCCTGTCTTTGAGCTGGGACATCCATCTTCTCCTACCTTCCAACTCAGACTCGGACTGGAACTTACCCCATCAGCTCCCCGGGTCTCCAGCTTGCTGACTGTAGGTCTTAGGACTTGTCAGCCTCCATAACTGCACGAACCAACACCACACACACACACACACACACACACACACACACACACACACCTCCTATTGATTCTGTTTCTCTGGAGAACCCTAATACAGTGAGAAAGTCCCTGCCCCCAAGTGGCTGACACTCCAGAGGGGACAGGCAGACATGGAGCAAATAAAGATAGAAGATGTCACAGGTTGGCCTCCAAGGCCGAGAGTGATCTTACTGCTGCCCCAGTCTCGTTTCCTGCTCTCCCCCATCACTGTGCAGGCAACAGCTCACTTCACTTCATGCAGATTTCTAAACCTCAAGGTCAGCTCTAGCCTGTCCCTCTGCCTGGAATGTTCTTCCGTGTTAATTAGGTTTCAGCTCAAGGGTCGCCTCTCCCGGTCCTATCCTCCACACCCAACCACACCGCAAGCAGCCACCTCCCTACACCCCACGATCACTTTGGATCCTAATAACCTCGCAAGGGGCTCGTCTCTGAAACAAACAAACAAACAAACAGGGAAACTCACCAAACATCGAGTGAGGAAAATCTTGACCTCTTCCCCACCTTAGGTACGAACCCTATGTCTCACAAGTAAAATGCAGCCTGGCCTCACTGCTGCTTTTCATCAATGCTAGGACGCACGTTTCTTCACCTTTGAACGTCTCTGAAATCCGGGTGCACCTTGCAGTAGCTGTGGCCTCCAGTCCCACTCCCTTCAACCCTCTACCTCCTGCTGCCAGGCAGCAGTGACGGTGGAATTGTCATTGCCCTCGTGTCCTAACCCCATCAGAGGTACTGCTATTGTTGTCACTCATCTACTGGGTTTAATCACCATCTAAGTATCTTCAAACCAGGATGGCAAAATGTTGGTAAGTGTTGAGGTTGGAGGATGGGGTCGTGGGAGTTCATTATTCTATTCTTTCCCCTTCATTATGTGTTTAAAGGCTTCCACAATAAAAAGGAAAACATTTCCCCCCAAATAATAATAACTGTGCAAATACAGGAGGCTCTGCTTTGGAGATGAGAATGCAGAGGATCCAAGAGGTTAAGAAACCTGCCTAGACTCACACAGCCAGTGCATAAGTGCTAGGGCCAGGATTCCCTCAGGTCTATTTCATTCTCGGGGACATGCTTTTCCTAGTCGAGTCTCCCCAAAAAGCCGTTCCTCCAGACATCTTAGTGCTTCCCCACCTCTGCGCCGCAGGGTCCTCAGCCAGGATGATCAGCCACCCCAACTCTGCGTGCTGAGAACCTGCCCATCTTTCAATCAATAGTCATTCGACAAACACGTACAGGCACAAGCAATTGTGGTGTGCCGGGCACTGCGCTGGGAGCTGGGATTCAGCATGAACCAGACAGACATGGTCCCTGTGCTCGGGAAGCAAATTTCCAAACGCCACCCTCTGGAAACCTATCTCTTTAATCTCTTAGGACGCCAACCACAGTTTGCTACCAAGTTCAGCTGTTCCACGGCTGCCCCCCCTGCACTGGAGAGCGAGCACCTTAGGGTCAGGGACTGCCCCACTCATCTCGTGTCCCCAGTGCCTGGTCCAGAGACTGGATTGTAGTAGGTGCTCATGAAATGGCCTGTGAAATTGAATGAATGAGCAGGTGGGTAAGCGGCTGTGCGCGTCAAAGCGCTGGTCCTGTGTACAGTAGGTGCTTAAGACCGGAGGATGACTATCCACGGTGGCCCTGCTGATTGGGGCAGGAGGGGGAAAGGAGGTTCTGGTTCCCACACTTTGATCTTGGGTTGTGGCTGCCTCCCCTCACTTTCACACACACACTCACACGCTGACACTGCACACACGTATTCACGTATTCACACTCATGCACACACATGTGCAACACCCTTTCTTCATCAGGTGCAAGGTGACACAATGAAGATGAGGAAGAATCGAAGCACCTGGTTTGGGCCCTGGTATAGGTGGCTCTTAATGGTATGATCTCAGCCCCTCAGTTTGTTCATCTGTAAAATGTGCATGATACAAACCACCCTCACAAGGACATGGTCAAGGCTAGATGAAGGACAATGACTTAATTTATGTAAAGGTCTGGTCCACGGTGGCCCCTTGCTCCCCCACACCCCTGGCTGGCTCTGGGACCCCCAGAGTGAGGTGGGAGGGAGGGAGCACGGAGAAGCGTGGGAGGGAGGGAGCATGGAGAAGGGTGGGAGGGAGGGAGCACAGAGAAGGGTGTGAGGCTCTTGCTTGCGCACCCGCCCATGGCCTCTTAGCCACTGGGTCTTGCCCTTACCTTCCTTCAGCCCCGGAGGTGCCCCTTCCCTCCTCCTCCACCCTTCAAATTTCCTCCTGTCTATGTCCACATCTCTTAACACCCCAATTCCACCATCTATGAAGAGAATCCTGGGTCCCATGTGTCCCGAACACGAACACATTTCAGCAGAAGCTTCTAAACACGGCGATGCTATCAGTGAGGGTTTCAGGCACATATGGGGCCAGCTTCTGCCCTCCTGCCCACGCCAAGCCCACCCAGGGCTCGGCAGGAAACAGACTGCAGCATGGCGGCTGCAGATGTGATTGTTAGAGCTAATTTATGCTCCGTTTACACGGGCTCCAGATGTCACAAGCTCCTCTGTGGGTTTATCCAAATGCCAGGGAAGGTGGGGAAGGGCTGGGGGCCGAGGGTGCAGCCCCTTCCCCCCAGCCTGCCTCCTTTCCTAGTCCAGCTCTGAGGGCAGCATTCCAACACGTGGCCCCTTGGCACTCACACCCCCTGCTGAGCCCCAGTCCTGTCCCCCAAAGCTTCTGCCACATGTTTTGGTCATAGACTGTAAGCTTCGTGAGACTAGGAGCCCCATGCCTGGGCTGACTCTAGTGCCCATGAGGTGCTTATTAAATGCCTCTAGTAATGAGCTGCTAAAATAAAAGGGGGACTTCCCTGGCGGTCCAGTGGTTAAGACTCCACGCTTCCACTGCAGGGGATGCAGGTTCGATCCCTGGTCGAGGAACTAGGATCCTACACGCCACGTGGCACGGCCGAAAAAAAAGAAAAAGAGCTGCCAGTGTGCCAGTGGCTGTAGTGGGTAGAATGGTGTCCCCAACCCTCAAAATACAAAACCCCTAGTACCTGTAAATGTGACTGTATTTGGAAACAGGGCCTTTGCAAGTGTCATCAAGATAAGATGCGCTCATACTGAATTGGGGTGGGCCCTAAATCCAATAATTGGTGTTCTAAGTTGACACACAAACACAGGGAGGAGAACGCCATGTCATGATAGAGGCAGAGACTGGAGTGATGCATCTAGACTCCAAGGGACACCAAGAGTTACTGGCAACCACTAGAAATTAGGACGAAGGCGTGGAATGGTTTTGACCTCAGAGCCCCAAGAAGCAACCAACACTGTTGACACCTTGATTTCAGACTTCTGGTGTCCAAAACTCTGAGAGAATACATTTCTGCTGTTTTAAGCCACTCACTTTATGGTACTTGGTTACAGCTGCCCTAGGACACTAAGACAGAGGGGATGAGGATGAGTTGCCCAGTGAGGCAGCCCAGCCAAGGCTGCTTCCTTCCAGGCTCCCGAGGCCCCTCCCATAGGCCTCTGTCCCAGGTGGGGCTGCCCCTGTCCCCCGACCTGGAGGACCAGCCCAGCCCCTCCCCAGTCTCCTTGGGAATCTCAGGCTTGTCCCCTCCATCCATTCTCCACCCAGCAACCAGGAGAATCTTTCCAACTCCCAGCCTGGTGCCTTCATCCACTCCCACCTTCCATTCGCTCCTCAACCCACTGCCATCTGCTCTGGGCCCCCATCCCCTAAGAATGCTCTCCTCTACCCTGGGATGTGTGCCAGCCCCACCTCACAGGCCTCTCTGGGGAACCAGACACTGTTCTAGCTCCCTCCTCCCTGCGAGTCTGAGATTCCTTCTTTCTCGTTCTCCTCCTGCCTCCCCAGATGTGACTGCTTGGCTGTCTGCCTGTGCAGCTGCCTCCTTTCCTGCCTGCCTCTGAATGCAGGTGTTCCCCAGGGCTCTGCCTTCTCCCTCTTTGCTTCTCCTCCCACACTTGGTGGTGGTGGTCATGATGGTGATGGTGATGGTAGTGGTCATGGTGATGGTGATAGCGGTCGTCATGATAGTGACAGTGGGGATGACGGGAGATGATGGTGGTCATGATGGTGATGATGGTCATGATGGTGATGACGGTGGTTGTGATAATGATGGTAGTGGTGATGGTGATAGTGGTCATGATGGTGGTTGAGGGTGATGACAGTGGTGGTCATAATGGTGATGGTGGTGATGATGGGGGTGGACGTAGTTATGGGGATAGTGGTGCTGTTGTTAAGAGAGTCTTTCAACACAGAAAGTGCACTAGGCCAGGCTACGCTGAAGGCTTCGTTTTCACAGGCACTAACGCACGGTGTTTTTGCATCTTCATCTCTCTCTCTCGTCTTTCCTCGCTTTCTTACACACCCACACATATGTATACACACTACTTTAATTTTCTAGGGCTGCTATAACAAAGCACCACAAGCTGGAAGCCTTAAAATGACAGAAATGTATTCTCTCACAGTTCTAGAAGCCAGATGTCCAAAAGCAAGATGTCAGCAGAGCCACTCTCCCTCTAAAACGCTGGGTGGAATCCTCCCTTGTCTCTTCCTACCTTCTGATGGTGGCCCTAAATCCTTGACTTGCAGCTGCATCACTCCAATCTCTGCCTCTGTCATCTCATGGCATTTCCCTTGTGCATCTGTGTCTTTTCTCCTCTTCTTAAAAGGACACCAGTCATATTGGTTTAGGGCCCACCCTAATGACCTCACCTTAACTTTTTTTTTTTTTTTGGCCATGCTGCGCAGCTTGCAGGATCTTAATTCCCTGACCAGGGACTGAATCCGGGGCCCCAGCAGTGAAAGCGCCGAGTCCTAACCACTGGACCACCAGGGAATTCCCTGGCCTCACCTTAACTTGATTATATCTGCAAAGACTCCATTTCCAAAAAGGTCACATTCACAGGTATTGGGGGTTAGGACTTCACATATCTTTTTTTGGTGGGGGACATAATTCAACCCACAACACACACATGCATGTGCACACACGTGCACACACACACACACACACACACACACACACTCCTCTGCACCTTTCTCTCAGGCTTCTATCATTTTCATACCCCATCCCTCATACTATCAAACCTTTGCCTTTGGTTCCTCTTACCTTGTCTGTTTTTCTGTCTTTCCCTCCCTTTCTCCATTCTTTCTTACAACCTTTAAGCCGCTCTTGGTCAAGGAACTGGAGGCACAGAGACAGAGGTGGCACCCGTGGTGCCTGTCTTCAAGGAGCTCACTGTCTAGAAAGGAGAGGGAGGTTGCACAGGCCGCTGGCCACACAGCCTCAAGAGGGCTTTGGCAGGGACTCAGGGGGCTGAGGGCACAGCTGATGCACCCAGCCAGCCTGTCCTTGGTCCTCTGTGCCCCTCCTCCCCTCCAGGCCTATCTCATCTTCCTCCCAACTCCACTGCTCAGACACCCATCTGGTCGGTCCCCCTGGGTCAGCAAAGGCTTCTGGGGGACGTGCACCGCCCCCCACTCGCGCATGCGTACCTCCCACCCTCCCACTCCTTCTAAGCATCTCTCATTAAAGGGGCTGAAGACTGCCCGGCCTGTCTCTGGGCTTTGCGCTGAAAGGGCTAAATGATATGCTGACACCTTAATTACGGCCCATTGTCGTGGAGCACTGCGGAAATTGTCTGAGTGATCCGCAGAGAATGGGTGCTAACAGGCCCCTCAGAGCCTTTGATTCCCTGTGGCAGGTTGGAAAATGACACAAACGAGGGCTCTCCTCCAACCGCAGCCCCTGGGTGATGCGGGCGGACCGCCCCCCTCAAACATCTACCTGGGCGGTTGCCACAGGCAGGGGGTCAGGTGTCACCCTGTGGTCTTGATCCTATAACCCCCTGATTCGGTCCGCTGCATAGCAATCTGCTGAGCCGGGTGTTGCACACGTAGCCCCGACAGATAGCCTCACCACAACCCAGCTGAGTGAGGACTATTATGCTCCCATTTTACAGGTGAGGAAACGGAGGTCCTGAGTGTTTAAGTCACCTCTCCCAGCTCACCTGTTTATGCAGAGCAGAGCAGGCAACCTGGCTCCCAGCCTGGGCTTCGGCCACCGCAAGACACTGCCACTGTACGGAGGGTGGCTCCTGGCTCAGAGGGGTGGGATTTCCCAAGATCACTTGGGCCATAGCAGATAGGGGCCAGGACCCAGGCCCCTCAATCCCACCCCACAGTTTTTTCCACCAGGGCAGCAATTTGCAAAGTGTATCTGTGGAGAATGTTGACAATAATAATAATGCAATAGCAGCACCGACCTGTCGCTGAGGTTGACAAAGCACGGGCTCTGGGTCTTGCAACCTCAGGGGACTTTCAGCTCTGCAATCAATGGTGCTACCTTTGTGAGCTGGTTCAGGGAAAGGCCGGCCGTTGGGAAGTGGGGAGGCCTTGGTCCCACTCCCCTTCCCACCAGCCCACAGCCCACAGGGGGCAGGGGCCGATTCCCTGGCAGAGCGGTGCCTGCAAATGGGGGGAGGGAAGCTAGGGCCCCCTCGAAGCCAGGCCTCTGACCACCTCCACCTTGGGGACACCCCTCCCTCTGCTACCACTTCTGGGTGGGCAAGGGGCAGAGCTGGGCCTCTGATAATCTGGACTTTAAAAATCTGGCTGCTGTAGCGGAATCACAGGGGAGAGGCCTCCTGACATCACTAATTGGCTCCATTAGCTGGAAAAGGAGCGAGGGCACCTCTGTGCAGAAGATGTACTCATTCGGCACCCCCAGGATGGGCAGAACTTGAGGTCGGGACCCCAGAGAAGTGTGCCGGAGCGGACGGATGGGGACCAGCCTGGGAAGAGGGAGAGGGCAGCAGGAGAGGCGCCAGGTGCCCCCACAAGCTCTAGGGCAGGACCAGCCATGGACTCTGACTGTCGTCCCATTCTCCTCCCGGGGGACCCGCCCCCAGGTGAGGGCTGGTCTCCCAGCCCTGCCCCAAGACCATCCCGGTGGGGGAGGAGGGAGAGGCGGGAATGCCATCTGAAAAGCTCAGGCTCTGTGCCCTGTGCTTTCACAAGCGCAGGGGCTGGATGTTATGCCCATTTCACAGATGGGGAAACAGAGTCTCCAAATCATGCATCCTTCTGGCAAAATTGCCTAGCGCTCGCTTTGTGCCAAGGACTGTTCTGGGCACTGGGACCACATCAGGGGACAAGACAGATCGTCCCAGCCCTTTGGGGACTCGCACCCACAAAAGGAACCTGGCTTCTCATTGCTTCTCACGGCAGCCAGGAGGAGGCAGGGCCAGGCTGGGAGCGGGTTGAGGGAAAGACTTCATCTGGCAGATGTGGGGACTGCAACTGTGACCCGGGAAGTGACTTTGCTTCCTGAGGCCTCCGTGTTCTCATCTGCAAGATGGGGGCCTAATGGCATCTCCCTCTCAGGGCGATATAGTCAGTGCCATCAAGCCTGGCTCTTCCACCCCATCCCCTGCTGGCAGGGGTGGCAGTCCTGGACAGTCGACACGGCATCTCCAGGGCCCTTCCCACACCCAGCAAAGGAGAATGTTTCCTGTGAGCCTTCTTCCTGCAGCCTTGTCATTTCCCGTGGCCCCCACCAACTCTGGGAGGCGCCTTGGTTGTCCCCGTTGGGCAGATGGTGAGCCCAAGGCTCAGAGACAGAGTGACTCTTGTGTTCCTGGCAGGCAGACAGGGACTGCTGTGCTCCCCTCTTGCTGGTGCTCCCACCCCTCCCACCACGTCTCAGCACAGTCCCTCCCTCGCCACCTAGAAGGCTGCCAAAAAGCTTCAGAGCTGCCAAAATGCCATCACGAAACCCAAGCATATTCTCCTCCTCAGGTTCTTTTTTCTTTTGGCCACACCATGCAGCTTGCAGAATCTCAGTTCCCCGACCAGGAATTGAACCCACGGCCACGGCAGGGAAAGTGTCGACTCCTAACTGCTGGACCGCCAGGGAACTCCCTCTCTTCCACAGTTTCCACCCCCGAGAAATGAAAACATGCGTCCACACCAAGAACTTGTGCACAAATGTGCATAGCTGCATTATTCATAACAGACAAAAGGCAGAAACGACTCAGATGTCCAGCAGCTGAGGAAGGGATAAACAAAATGTGGCCCATCGAGACAATGGAATAGTATTCAGCCTTAAAAAGGAATGAAATGCTGATACATGCTACAGTGTGGATGAACCCTGAAAACAGGATGCCAAGTGAAAGCAGCCAGTAGCAAAAGACCACGTGTTGTATGATTCCATTTATATGAAATGCCCAGAATAGGCAAGTCCACACGACAGAACGACTAGTGGTTGCCAAGGCTGCGTGTGTGTGCGCGTGTGCACACGCGCTAATGAGCAGGGAGTTCCCTTCCGGGGGAAACGGGGAAATGTTGTACAACTGTGGTGCTGGTTGCAATATCTGTACTCTGTGTAGATACTGCAAACCATTGAATGATACACTTCGAATGTGTGAATTATAACTCACTGAAGCTGTTCCCAAAACCCCGGCGAGTAGACCCCTGCCCAGTGTCTCTGCGATTCAGGCCCTGCACCTGAACTGAGGGGAGAGCCCAGCTGGGGTACCCCCAGGCCTTCAGACTCCCCACCAAACCTGGGCAGGGCCTCGTGGCACAGCCCAGGGGGTGACACAGGGAATCGCCATACGAGATGCTCTGGGCCCGTCCCTGAACCCACGTGGCCGTTCAACCTTTATTCCCCATTCCAGGCTCAGTCCTGGAGCTGGGGACTTGGTGGGGAGCAAGAAACACTCCCTACCTCCAGGGAGTCCACAGACAGATGGAGTGGGGCTGACAAGTAGGCAGAAATGACAGCCCAGTGTGACATTGCTACAATCCCGGCCAGCACAGAGAGGAGGGCTCCTAACCCAGCCTGGGACCCGGACCATCTCCCAAGGAACGGACATGTAGGCAGAGATGGGAAGGAGCTCAGGGGTGGACAAGTAGCCAGGCAGGGGGAAGAGGAGATGCGAAGGCCTAGAGGCTCAAGAGAGCATGGTGTATCCAGAAGAAGAAAGGGAGGGACAAGGGGCAGGGAGGGACGAGGAAGGACCCCTGGCTCTGTGAGGAAGGGGCCGGGAGGGTAGAGTTGGAGCAGCCCACAGGTCGGCCCTGAGTAGCCCCTTCCCAGAGGCAGAACCAGCTCCCGGCCATGTCCCCTGCCTTGTCCACTGTTCCAGGCTGGGGTGCCTGTGACCTCAAAAGGGAGGGCGTCAGCGCCGTACAGCTAGGATCCCCTAACCCGCTCCCCACTCAACGTCTATATCCCCCACCCCACCCCACCCCGCCGCAGCTGCCTCTCCCATGCCCTGAGCGTTAATCAGAGCAGACGAAAAAGGCAAAACTCAATTTTAATGAGACATCGCCGGGATGTCTTAAGCTGCATTGAAAAGCCCCCAAGCTTCCCGCAACAGGGGGACCCGTATGAGACAGGGTAAATATTTACAGCTCCACCTGAAAAGCCGGGCCCATTTTTCACGCAGGATTTTAACAATAGAGATCATGCCGAGAGTGAGACACAAATAAAGGGAAATGAAACCATGGGTGGCCGCAGCACCCGGCCCTGAATCATGGATATGAACCTGTCCCCAGCTTCTTGTTTTTAATTAAGAAGCCCTTTATGGTAATTCCATTAAGAGGTGGCTGTGGAGCGAGAGTCTCTTGCTTGTTCTCTTTAAATTATGAAATGTCCCGTCGGCTCCTTCTAGCTTCAGGGGTCAGAGGACAGGAGACAGGGGACTATTCGGATTCAGGAGGGGACAGGTCAGGCTTGGCAGAGGCTCTGAGTCCTGATCCTCCTCATTGCCATCCGCTTCTCCTCTGCCCTAAGTCTCAGCCAGACTCGTGACCGTGCACAGACTGTGTGCCGAAAGCTTCTATCTCCATCATCTCTCTTGCTACCCACAATGCCAGTGAGGTTGGGATGAGGGTGCCTAGCGTACGAGCAGAGGAAGCTGAGTCTCAGAGAGGGGAAGGGACAGGCCTGAAGTCACACAGCAAGTAGGAGGTAGAGCTGGAACTCGGATCCAGGGCCACCTGGCTCCAAGTCTCCTGCCTTTCCACCTCCGCCAAGGATGGAAAGGGACTGGAGTCCTCATCCTGTCCACTGGAAGGGCCTGGTGAGAGATGGGACACACTGGGACCTTGATCGGCACAGACCTGAGATCCAGGGAGAGGGGCTCTCTGAGCACCTGTTCTGCGTGAAGGCTCAGGCCAGAAGATGGGGATTCAGAGCTGGGAGATGCACACTGCCTGCCCTTGAGGAACACACAATACCCTTCTCTCTGTTTATCTGCCGCTTACTTCCTCCTGGAAGCCTTCTCAGACTTCCCCAGCCATCACCCCTCCTTCCACCTGCCATTCCTCCATCCACCTGCTACCTAGACCCTAATGTGATATTCCTCCATCCACCCATCCATACTTCCACTCATCTGTTGTCTCCTTCAGCCGTTCATCCATCCATCCATCCACCCACCCATCCTTCCATCCACCCATCCATCGATCCACCCACCCATCCATCCATCCACCCACCCATCCATCCATCCACCCACCCATCCATCCATCCACCCACCCATCCTTCCATCCACCCACCCTTCCATCCACCAGTCCTTCCACTCATCTAATCTCCCCTCCATCCATACATCCATCCACGCATCCACCCAGCCAGCCAGCCGGCCAGCCAGCCTTCCACTCATCTAATCCGTCCACTCATCTCCTCTCCATCCATTCATTCGTTCACCCATCCACGCATCACCCCACCCACCCACCCACCCATCCTTTCACCCATCATGAAAAGGAACTAACACATCTCACGCCATTACTACGTGTCATTCAATGTGTCTCCCTCATCTAATCCTAATAGCACCTCTGCCAAGCGAAATCTATCGTCTTCATTTTACAGGTGGAGAACCAGAAGTTCGGAGATAAACTTAAGTTGCTTGCCCAGAGGGAATAGAGAGCTACTTCTACATTTTCAGGCAAGGTAAGAGGCCACTTACGGTGGGGTGTTTGGGTCGGGAAAGAGAGACCTTCCTAATCCCGCCATGTGGGTGGGCTGCCCATTCCCCCTCCCACCACCACCATGTGTGAACTCACCAGCCCTTCGCCCCTTGTTCCTAGGCCAGGCAGTGGCTGCCAGGGCCATCTCTCGTCCCCAGAGGGGTGCAGGGAGAGGCAGGCCCCTGAACACAGGGTGCCCATTGTGCCCCACCCCCCAGGAACATAGGCTTCTCATTGTCTGGAGGAAGCTGCAGGTGGGCTCCAAGCTGCTCTTGAAGCCCAGTGCCTGTCATCTGGCTTGGATTGTCACCATTGTGCGGCCACAGCGGCTCTTTGTCTCTGACAGCCTTTCTCTCTTTGCCTCCCAGCCCTCCCCCACCCCACCATGGTGATTTGCACTCAGGAGGGTAGAGAGATTAGGGAGGGGTGGGAGAGAGCACTGGCTTTGGAAGTCCAGAGACCCCAAAACGTCACATCCCCTCTCTAAGCCTCAGTCTCTCCAGCTGTAAAAGGGATAGTCATTCCTGCCACGCCCCATCCATACTGGAGACAATGGTAGGGGATGCGGGAGTTGTTCTGAATACAGGTTTGGTTTAAGCCTGTTCGTTTCTTGCTGTGGTTGCCTTGAGCAAGTCATTTGCCCTCTCTGAACCTGCTTCCCCATCTGCAGAGTGAAAATAAAAGAGAGCCTGCCTCCGAGGAGCTACAACACACAAAGAGCTTGGCCCCAGGCCTGTGCTAAGAGACGGAAGTTGCCATTTCTGGCATCATCGGTGGTGGCGGCAGCAGCCCTCTGAACACCGCAGAGCTCTGTGCCATGCAGGGCAGTCTGCTGTTTCTGCTGCCCTTCCAAACCGTCAAGCCCTTTCTTAGGTCATCTCATGTCTCAGACCAGAGAAGTTAAGCAATATATCTAAGGTCACACAGCAAGGGGACATCGGGCAGGCTCAAAAATCCCATCCCGACTTCCTTATCCTCCAATTCAGGAGGCTTCAGCTGTGCTGGGGTTACCATGGGGGCAGAAGCTAAGCAGGGGCTCAGCATCCAAGGGTGGTCTAATGGGGGCGCTCCAGGCCTGAGCACATCTATTCATTGTGCTTGGTGAGGGCAGGGAATTGATTGAATCCCCAGTGCCTGGAATAGGCTTGGCTCATTGGAGCTTGATAAGTGGATGGGGGGAGGGTCCTGGGGGCCCTGCAGAGGGGCCAGACTTGGACATGGCTGGGATGGGGTGCAGCCCCGGACGGAGGGCTCTGCCACTGCTGCTGCTGAGGACAGAGAGTTGCTGGTGAGAGGTGCCCCCTGGGGTGGAGGGATGACAAGATGACATGGGGTCAGCCCTGCCCAGTGGCAGGCACTCTGGTCGGTGTGGTCGAGGACCGCAGCCTCTGTGGCCACTTCCCCCACTCGGGGGCCCAGGCCTCAGGGTCCCCGCATGGCCAGGTAGGTGGGCAGGGTGGCCGGGACTGCAGAGATGGGTCCAGCAGCCACCAAGCTCTGCCAGCACCCAGTGTCCAGCACGGCCTCTCGACCCTGCGAATTACCCAGTTACAGCTCCTTACGGGGGACAGCACCACCCGTACACAAGGTCACCCAACAATGTCATGAGACACGGATAGATGGGGGTCACACAGACACAGGTCACCCAGATGGTGTCATCAGGCACGGATAGACACTGACACCGATATCACACAAACAACTTAGGGTCACATGGCCATGTCCTAAAGACATGGAAAAACATAGCGTAACTGGGACAGTGTAACCCTGGGAGACGCAGTGCCCATGGCATCCACGGGCATGACTTACCAGACACGGTATCACACTCAGCATGGGATACACCCCATCTGTCACACAGGGACATGAGTGGCCACCCACACACACAATCACATTCTCTCTCACACCACGTGTCCCGAGCACAGAGGCCAGGCCCCCTCATAGGAGCGCAGACCCAGGGTTGAATCCTGGCTCCATCCCTCCTTCTGTGTGACCTCCTCCCCGCTTTGAGTCTCATTCTCCTCTGAGAAAGGGAGAGGGAACAGCCACCAGCCAGGATACCATGCAGCTTGAGTGGAATAGTGCTGGAGGGGCCTGGAGGAGAGCTGGCATACTGCAGGTGCTCAATAAAGGCTGTTGCTTACAGCGTGGCTCTGGCTGTGGAAGGCCCAGCCTCAGGCCAGACAGGCAAGCCTCTGATCCTTCCCGGCAGGCCTTGGGTGCAGTGCCTGCAGCGTCCCCGGGCGTGGATGCCCCTCGGAGGAATTTCGGGGCTGGCTCAGGGCGGGGAGCGGTGAGGAGGGGAGAAGCCCAGGCCACGCCCTCACCCCCTCCCCCCCCCCCCCCCCCCCCCCCCGCCTCGTGAGCAAGTCAGGCTGGGCGGCTGAACCACCTTGGATGGGCGCCACCTGTGTCTTACAGGGCTGACCACGCCCCTTCCCACAGGGTGAAGTATCTACAGGCCCAGGAGACATGCCCACCAGGAGCCTGTGCCTCTGCTGACCATACTCAGGAAGACGGCATCCTGGAATCCCCTTCTCTAAGAGCCCTGAGCCCACTTCCAAGGCCTGGAAGTCCTCTTCCGAGGTGCATCCTCCCAGGACAAACCCGTCACAGATGTGAGCACCCCCAAGCCCAAGGTCAAGGGGTGGCTGTTTGAAGGGGGTGGTGTGACCCTAGCAGGCTGGTGTCCCCCTGTGTGGGAGTGAGGCCCCTCCAGTTCTGGACATGGCCCATGATGGGAAGAGAAGGCCCCGGGGCTGGTGCTGGGGCCTCCATTTGTACCGGATCCAGAGCCTTCAGAGTGTCACCAGCAGGCCTGGCGGGAGCTGCACCCAATCCTCAAACCACTCTGCTCCCAAAGACGGCAAGAAGCCTGCTTGTCAGGGGAAACTTCCCTCCCCAGCAAGTGAAGTTCTGTGCCTGGGACTCTGTCCAGCCTCCAATCCCATCAGACTCATGGCACCCACGGGACCCTCCATATGACCCAGGGATTCTAAGCCTGAGCCTTGGAGCCTGGTAGTCGACCCAAACATGGGTGCACAGAGGATGCAAGTCTACAGTTCACCGGGGAGCCCTGGGCAGACGACCCTGCCCAGCCCAGGGCTTAAGCTGGTAGAATCCAGGTCACTAGAAACAACTCAAGACTCAGAAACTCCATCAGGCTTGGGTTCAAATCATGGCCCCATCTGGTACCAGCTGTGTGACATCCAGAAAGCTAATGAGCCTCTCTGAGCCTTAGTTTCCATTCTTTTGGAAACTGGAGATAAGACCTGCCTCCCAGGGATGTTGTCGGGATGAAATATAATCATGGCTTTGAATCCTCCCCATACCCATCTACACAGATGTCCTTGGCCAGTCCCGGGGAAGCATTTGTTGCACGGATGATTTTAAAAGACAATCTGAAAAGTGGGGCCGAAGGAAGCCGTAGACCTCTGCCCAGCCCCCAGCTCCCGAATCCCTCCCTCCGCGCAGCTGCAGCCCCTTCCCTGGGCTGCGACCCCCTGCCCCCGATCCGGGCCCCTCCTCTAGCCACAGGAGGCCCAGACACATGTTGGAGGGGGCATTATCTGTGCTCAGTTGACTGTAAACGTTTAAGCGGAATTGACTGTGTACTCAGCCACTTTCAAACACAACTAATCTTCATCGGGGCGATGGGAAGTGAAATATGTTATTGTCGGCAGCAGTAAATTACCCATGCCAGAGCTGGCTTGTGAGGCATTAAGGGCCGCGGCCAATGTACTCCTTCACCCAGCCACCACCCGCCCGCAATCCATTACCGCAAATGGCCCTGGTCACCTCCTCACCAGCCGGAGGGACGTGGGGCCAGCTGCCAGCTGCCCTGGCCTGGACCCCGCCCAACCTGGGCAGCAGGGTAAGAAGCGGGCTGGCGGGGCCAGGGAGGCGAGGTCTGGCTTTGCGCCGCTCCGCCTCCCGGATGCCTGGGCAGGAGCCGTGAGAAGACGCTTGGCCAGGGGATTCTTGGAGGTCGGCAACCAGATGAGATGGAGGCCCAGATGGGGAAAGGGATTTGGTCCAAGGCTTACCTCTGTCGCCTTCTGAGCCTCAGTTTCTGCATCTGTAAAATGGAGCGGTTCATTAATTGTTTCACAGTTTTACAAATCTCTTTAACATATGGCCTACCGAGACAGCTGGATTCCCACATCTGCCTCTGCATTTCAATCTGTTGCTATGTTTTATTTCGGTTGAAGCATAGGAAGAATATCTGACCTGGCACAGATGTGTGCTAGAAAAGGGAAGAATATTCTAATAGCCTTCTCAGATGACTATGGATATTCTACTTTGATATTAAACCAAAAGTCCTTCTGTGGCAGTTCGCTAAAGGTTAGCTGCAGTATGGCACCTGAAACCACATCCATTAACTCTCAGATTCTGTTAAATTAAAACCCATTGGTCTATTTTGCACTTTGAATGGCTCTTTTACTCATTTTGTAACACTCTGCATTAGTCATTGGGAACGTACTGGTTTACTGAGTTATGTAGCTCTTCCAAGTGTTGACATATTTCATGATACAATGTCCAAAAAAAAAAAAGTCACATTCACTATTACCACCCAGCTCTTTGGTAAGCCTTTCCGTAGGAAGCTGTCAAACCCAGAGCGGCAGGTACAAGTTCTCCAAAATTCAAATTTTTGCTTGAAAGTCAAATTTTATCATTGGCAACAAATACTGCCAGCTGACAGGCAACTTTGTGCATTTTCGAGAAAATACCTGCCAAATCGCCGAGCCAGCAAGGCTATAGTTTGTCTGTGTGTCATTATTTAGAGTGAAAATGATGCTGAATGAAAAAAGTGGCTAGTGCAGCTCGCAACTCAAACAGTCACATGGCACTTTTCTGGGCCTTTCCGGGTGTGCTTCCTATTTTGTCACATGGAGTATTTAAAAGATGTGTACTCAAAAGTTGAGATTTTTAAAAATTAAAATTTTTATTTTTCATCAAGAACATTCTTAAGTGAAACTAGCTGTCAAATTTTTAACCAAGGGAGTGTTCAGGATAAAAAATGCAAACACCTCTATTCCATGTTGGTGCCAATGCCGTGATTCATGCTATGAGGCCAGCAGGTTTTATCCACCCATTACTTTTACACCATCAACACGTGAAAAAGGGCAAGTAGGGACTTAGGATTATTATGAAAATGGTCTTGATCTCACAGGCTCCCTGAAAGGTGTCCCAGGAGGTCTGTGGAGCACACTTTGAGAACCACTGAGCCAGGGTGATGATCCCCGGTGCCGCTAGAGGTGTTGGAAGACGCGGATGAAGTCTGATGGGCAAGTGGTCCTTAACGAGTTGCTGTCCATCATCGGATACCACCGTCCCTGCCCCTATCATCAGGCCGCCTCTGCATTCTGGGGGGCAAGTGTCCTCCATCCCCACGTGCAGCTCCTCCCTCGATCCCAACCCTAAGTCAAGCTACTAATGGAAACCTGTTGGCTCTTTCGAGATCCTGTTCACAGTCAAGTTCTTCCTGAACTCAAGCCCTCAGCGAGGATCGTGTCTCCCTCCTCTGAACCTCCTGTCCACTCTCTCTTCCGGCCTCACCTCACTCTCAGCGCCCTCATCGCCCTCATAATAAGTCCTCAGCAGAACCACACTGATCCAAAAGAATGAGGAGATGGAAAGTGTGACTCGGCCAGTGGCTGGGGCTGATTAGTGACACCGGCTAACCGTGGGTAGCAGACCAGAGGCTCCTGGGAGATCCTGCTATGAATCCCAGGACATGGGCCTATCCCCAAGAGTTGAGCACCAGGGACCAGCACCCTGGGGGGACTGGGACAGGTGGGGCTTGGAGGAGAGGAAGGAGTTACATGTTTTCTGACGGCTGACCCAGAGAAAACTGTGACCTTGATGAAACTTACATCTGGGGGGGGTGGTCCTTCTCGCTGTGTGACCTTTGGCGAATCACTTAACCTCTCTGGGCCACAGTTTCTGCATCTGTCAAATGAAGAGTTTAAATCAATCTCTAAGACTCCTTACAGCTCCCAAATTCTCTGAGTCAATGATACTCATGTACTAATGGTCCTTGACGTTGACTGACACTCTGACCTCCTGTGAGAGGGAGATTCAAGCTTTCCGGGCCACCGACATTTGAACGTAGCATGGCGTTGACATTCAAACGTTCTGTGACATCATCCAGTGATATCGACATCCAACAGTCTATAATACTAACACGTGAAAAGACATTATGCTGACATTCACAGGGGTTGTGGCTGACATTGAACGCTCTATGACATCAGTGTGAATTGAGTGCCAGCTGTGTGCTGGTCACACCAACAGCCAGGGGAAACCTGTGAGTCCATAAACTGTCCCTCCTCAGAACTTTCCTTTCCAGGAATCTAGACCCCCATGGTGGCCCAGAGAGTGGCTTCAGGAGACCTTAGCTGTCCCCATCTCCCACAGTCCATCCTCTTATATGAAGGATTGATTTTATCTCAACATAATGCAAAGGTAACTTCCATACAAGGTCCTATGGCCCTCTTCCAACCAGATTCTGTCCCCCCAGAACCCAGAGCCATCATTGCTGTAGGTGCAGTTCCCTAAGATTTCCCTCCTCCCTGATTTCTACCCAGGGCCTTGCCAGCTGGACCATGCTGGTGGGCATCAAGGAGAAACCAAGGCTCAGGGTGGGACCCACAAAGGGCCGTGGAGGAACGGTCCCGGGACCGTGGCTCGGCCCCCTCCTCCTGTCCCCTTGTCTCTCTGGCTGCAGCTGGGGCTCCTGGGGGTCTCTAGGGGCAAGGAAGGCAGTCACCACAGCGATGTCTGCTCCCCAACCCTCCTGAGGCTGTTGCCCAGACAAAGATTCCAAGCCCTGGCTTTCGGTCTCAAAAAAAAAAAAGAAAAGAAAAGAAAAAAAGAAAAGAAATTCCTGCAAGTTGAACAATCCTTGTGTTGGATTTGGGAGATGTTATTCCTAGTGACAGACAAGGGCAATTATCTGCAATCCGCCAGCAGTTTTAGCCTAATTTCATTACTGCTGTGCAATTCTCCCTGAGCTGCTAGTCTATCAATGTCTTCCAGAACGGATTAGCGGGCACTTTCTTCATCTTCAAATGAATTTTAGCTGTCATGCCCTTGATGAATAGAGCAGGGACAGGCAGCTGACCTGGGCTGGGGAGTGGCCAGTGGGTGGCAGGCAGGCAGGTGGCCTCAGGGCCTGGCGGGAGGTGAGGTGGTGAGGGGGCACCCGGGAGGTGAGTGGAGGTGGGACATTGGAGCCGTCCAGCCTTCCTGGTCCCCTCCCGGCACAGGACTTAGGGCTGTTTGGACCCACCTAGGGGGCTCTGCACACGAGCACCCCCTGCATCTAAGGACAGGACAGAGGAAGGGGCTCTTTCCTGGAAGCGTGTTGCCGACTGACATCAGGGGCCTCACCCCACAGCCCTCTGAGTCACCCCCTGCTACAGCACCTCAAACTTTGGGAACTCCCACGCCAAGTCTGCCTCCATAAGACCCCGTGGACCTCGCAGGAGCAGAGTCCAGCACTGTCCTCTCACTGCCGTGTCCCCAGAGTCCAGCTCGTAGGAGAAGCTCTGTCAGTCTTCGCCGCAGGACGAATGACTCCAGCTTCCCTGCAGCTTGGGTCGGGGGCCGGAGCCCAATCACTATCAGATGAATGGCTGATGCCCCAGGGACTGATTGGGAAGAGGGTGGCGAGGGGGGGAAGGGGATGCTTTGCGGACCACCTACTATGTGTCAGGCACTGTGCGAGGTGCTTGGCTGATGTGGCCTCAATTAATCTCAGGGAGGTGGAGCCCCTAAGCCTAGGGCACAAGCAAGTTGAGAACTGGAGAACCCAGCCTGTCTGGAATCCTCTCTGACTCCCCAGGGAGCACTGTTTTGGGAGCACTGATGCCAAGTGAGACTCTGATGGGTGGGATGAGGCCCCAGGGGGGGAGGGGAGGAGCCACGGGCAGAGGTCACATGGGACTCAGCATCAGCAACATGGGGTGAACACCACGCCTGCTTAGGACCCCCTCGTCCCCACTCCCACCCAAAGCCTCCCCTCTCCCCAGTACTTATCCAAAGTCCTGGGAAGAGAGGCGGTGGTGGGTTCTTCCCTGTTACCACGTGTCTGTTCCCAACTTTTCTGGCCCGGCTCTGTGCCCTGGGAAGTTGACCTCCACAGGCTTCCCACCCTCTGGCTTCCAGGAAGGATCACCCGATCGGAGGCTGGGGGTCGAGGGAGAGGGTGAGTTTGGGGTATGCCTGCCTTGGTGTGGCATTCCTGGAAGCGGCCGTGTCCCTCTGAGTGCGGGGGCCTCAGTGTCCCCAGCTGGCTTGCACCTCTGTGCACAGAATCCCTCCACAGAACTCTCTTCACTTGTACCATCCGAGGGGGACACTGGGTACGGCTGGACGCTGCCGGATCCGGGTGGGGTCGGGGTGGGGATCTGCATGGACAGCAGCTTCCATCCTCCCCACAGCTGCTCTGTGCCGGCACCAGGCTGGGCCGCCGGCATCCCCTGGCCCATTGGAAACTCCCAACTGCTCAGTGGGGTGTGCGATTTCCAGAGGGGAGCACTGAGGCCCCAGGAGGCCTGGAGACTGGCTGGGGCGCCGAGTGGGGAGGTGGGGGAGTCGGGACCTGAGCCATCCTTCGCCTGACCTCTAGCTCTGCCACCTTCCCCACCAGGCTGCACGCACTCAGCTCTTAGGCTGACCAGAACCTGGGGCAGTGGAGGGCTCCTGGGGCTGTACACTGATGATTCCTCAGAAAGACCAGATGTTCAATTTTGTCCTTAAAAGGCAGTCTCGGTGAACCCTTTCTGCTTCCTCAGTCCCCAGTAGGCTCCCAAGTCAGCAAAGGGAAGCTGAGGCCACAAGAAGAGGGGCTCCCTCCACAGCTGCTGCCCTACTGGCCCCCTGTACCCCCTTTTCCCCTACACCTCCCAGAACTTATAAGAGAAGAAGGAAGATCCCTGACTGGGGGCAGCCCAGACCCCCATCTTACAGGTGGGGAAACTGAGGCTCGGAGAGGCAAAGGGACCTCCTCAAAGCCACCAGGAGGTCACGCAGAGCTGAGCCCCACCCAGGAAGCCGACCAGCCCTCCCCAGGGCTCGAAAACAAGGCTCAGACCTGCCAGAGCTGGTCTTCCTCCCCCGCTTTCAAGTTCTGGTCCTTTTCTCCAAGCACCCGGGAGACTGTCCCAAGTTTATCGATTGCCAGGGCAGCCTCCAGTCAATATGGTGCACTTTGCTAATTAATCTTTTCCAGATAATTGCAGGAAATTATTGGTTGGTGTGAAGTGAGGGTGGAGAGGTGGCCTCTGTCCCCCCCACCTGCCCAGAGCAGCTCCTGGCAGAGCCCAGGATACCGGCCTAGACCCTCTGCCCAGCCTCCCGCCTTTACCCACTTCTCTATGCCTTGAATCTGGGGCAGATGAACCCTGCTCCCTCCTGCGCCCTGCCCAGTCCCGTTCCAGAATCCTCAGCCCAGGCCTCCCACCAGGACAGCTCTCCTGGGATGCTGTGGGAAACACTGGAAGCAGGGATGGTCCCAGGTTCAAATCCTGACTTTGGCAACTACTAGCTGTGCAACGGGCAAGTTGTGTGACTTCTCTGAGCTTCAGCTGAAAAACAAGATAGAGTTTACAGTCTGCATCATGGGCTGCTCCGAGAGACGAAACCAAAGAAGGCATTTTAATACTGATTTACTGTGACCTCTCTGAATAGTAATAACAACTCCAACAATAGCAAACATGAAGCAGGGGCTTTGCCATAGGCCAGCTACTGTTCTGAGTCTCTGACAGGCGCTATTATTATGCCCATTTTACGGAAGAGGAAACTGAGGCCCTGAACTGAGGTCACACAGACAGTGAGAGGCAGAGACTGAATCCCTGCCTGGGATGCCCATGGCCATCCCACACGGTGTCACCAAGCCCAGCGTAGGGCCCGCCATGGAGCAGTGTCACCAGGAGCAAGCCCTCCACATACTCATCTCAGAAGCCAGGGGATGCCAGCTGTGGGTGGGAGGGAGATAGGGGTGGGATGCCAGGGGTGGCACAGGCCTCAGCGGCACCCATGGCTTCCCACTCCAAGCCTCTTGCCCTAAAATTCAGGCTCCACCTCAAGGAGCCTGAGAGATTCATTGGGGTCCCCAGGGGCTTCCCCAGGCCCCATAGTAATTAATCATAACTGGACACTCTGGATAAAGTTTCCCATCCCTTTGGGTTTTCTCTCGTTCCCCCAGATATCATTTAATACATCACCTCGCCGGGCTGTATATACCTGCTCCTAATAAAACTCTAAGACTTTAATGAACTAAATAGCAAATTACTTTTTTATTCAAGAATGAAATTTCATCATATTCATAATTCATATTTTATTTCAGACATCTGCTGCTGATTACATTACATTTAACTAAAATTAGATGATGCTCAGAATGCAATTAAGCTTCTGCCAAATTCTTTGGCCCACCAATGCCGGTGCAGCTCAGCGGGGGCCGCTAGGAACCTAATATGTAATTAGGAGCTATTTTCTAGCTGTTTTTAAAGTCTGAAAATTAGCTGCCTTTATTAATCACACAGACAAATATAAAGTGGAACCAACGCTCGCTGAAATTTCTAAAAGGGATTTTTTGTTTAATTATACACCGCAGAGGGCCGCCACTCGTTCTGCATGTTGATTTGTTGTGCACTGACACTTTGACAACTGGTTTTCAATTTGTCTGTCGTAGTTAGGCAACAACAAAGCCGACGGTAATACTTTAACTTTCAAAACCTTCAGTGTGCCGGAGAGAGGGAGAATGGCGGGCCTCGCTGCGGGGCCTGCGGCTCGGGCTCTCGAAGCCACGGGGGCCGGAGACACGGGGAGAAGGATGGGCAAGGGCCGGAGGGACTCGGCTGACAAGTTGGGTGGGGAGGTGGCGGAGCACTGAACTGGGAGTCCGGAGGCCAAGGTGCGAGCCCCGCTCTGGGGACTGGCTAAGAGGAAACCCTTCCCCTCTCTGGGCCTGTTTCCTCCTGTGCACCATGGAGGGGTTGGCAGCCCGAGATCCTTTAAGAAGCGTTTAGGTGCTAAAATTCTGTCTTCTTTTTGTGCCAGACCCTGTGCTAAGTGTTTTCTGTGCAGTGTTATTTAGCCCCTGGACCTTACGAGGGGGACCTTTTATGATCTCATCATACGGAAGATGAAACTTAGACTCAGTGATATTTGGCAACTTTCGCCGGCCAGCAGGTGGCCACACCAGAACTCAAACTCGTGGACTCCAGGATCTGTTTTGACTACAGTAGCCACCTCCCTCGCTCGGCGGCCCTGAGCAGGGGCAGCTGTCCAGCCCTCATTTCCCATTGGGTGGCTTGGACACGGTGAAGCGGCTTTGTAAGGTCTCAGGCTGATGCTGTGGTCAGCTGGCCTTGCCCTTGCCCACTTGGTAACTGACAGCTCTGCCTGGAGCCCTGCTGGGGGCCAGGGGAGGGGAGCGCAGAGGGGGCTGCAGCATGGAGCAGGATAGGACCCGCTGATAGGGCCTTCAGCCCCTGAGCTCACCTTGCTGTGTGGCCAACACCTCCCAGTGACATCCAGAGAGTCCTCGGGGCAGAGTGGCTGTCGAGGGGCCCGGTTCCACCCCACAAAAACAACAACGATAATAATAGCAGATGGCTTTTCCCACACGTAGGCACCGTGATACTCTCATGCCTGCACCCTCCCACTGACACCATGAGGTGGTTGACAGCCAGGCTTGGCGTATCACAACCTGGGTTCAGACACAGCCTCTGTCACTTTCCAGCCATGGAGGTCTTGGCCAGGCTGCCCCACCTTCTGAGCCTCGGTTCCACATCATTAAAGTGAGGATACTGACGGCACCAGCTCTCTGGGTTCTGGGGAGAACTGAATAGGATAATGGGTGCTTGGCTCACATGGAGCCTCGGCCACTGAAGCTACAAGTTACTACCCCATTAGACAGATGGGGCCGTTGAGGCTCCGCAGGGTTAAGGACTTGCCCTGAGGTGCATCGCCGAGCTGAGAACTGCACCCCAGTGGGCCTGATCGCACAGCCCGTGCTCTCACCCAGCCCCCTGATGCCACTGAATGTCCACCGTGGAGGGCTGGAGAAAGGTGTGAGGACCCCCTATGGGGTCTGGGCTGCCCCATCTGGCCACCGTGGCTATTTCCAGGGCCCCTCAGGGTGCCTTCCTCTCCTACCTCTCATTCCCTCTTGTCCCCTGGAGGGGGGTGCCGAGCAGGGCTGGAGCCAAGGCTGGTGGCAGGGGGCTTCTACCCTGACTGACCCCAGGCGGGAGGAACCAGTCAGTGCTCACTGGCTGCCAAAACCAGTTTTCAGGAACCAGCCCTGCCTCCCCTCTTGCCCCCAGGCTCTCCTGATGAAAATGCCACTGGAGAAAAGGAGGGTTTTTTGGGTGACAATGAAACTGTCAATAAAATCTCAAACGCAAGGATAGGCAATGACTATTTCACTTCCTCTGACAGCTGAGACTCTGCTGGGGAAGGAAAGTGATAGGCATCTGCTGACATCGACAGCACTTCTTTCGGAGAACCACCCGTGGGAGAGGCCGCCCCCGAGACCTGCCTGGCCTGGGTGCCATTCGGGCTGGGGTGGCTGCAGTCACAAGAGGAGCTAGGGTCAGCCACGGAGGAGAGGCTGGACGCCCGGACTCGGTCCGCTCATTTGTTCATCCCACGACTCCCTTTGAGCTCTGACATACGCCAGGCTCTGTGCCAGGGACCGCAGATGCAGAAACGAACCCGGAAAACCCCTGCTCTGAAGAGTGTTATGATTTCAGCTGCATCCCCCGCAAAAGAGATGGTGAGGTCCTAACCCCTGCTACCTGTGAACGTGACCTTATTTGCAAATGGGGTCTTTGCAGGTGTCATCAAGTTAAGACGGGGTCACGAGGGTGGACCCGAATCCAATGTGACTAGTGCCCTTATAAGAAGAGGAAATGTCGTGTGAAGACAGAGACACAGAGAGGAGATGGCCACGTGACAACAGAAGCAGAGACGGGAGGGAGGCAGCTGTGAGCCCAGGAATGCCAAGGATTGCCGGCCACCACCAGAAGTTAGGGAAGAGGCAGGGAAGGATTCTACCTAGAGTCTCAGAGGGAGTATGGCCCTGCTGACATCTTGATTTCAGACTTCTGGCCCCCAGAACTGTGAGACAAGAAATTTCTGTTGTTTTCAGCCTCTCAGTGTGTGGTACTGTGTTCCAGCAGCCCTTGGATGCTAATATGAGGGGCTTGTGTGCCAACTAAAGAAGTAGCGAAGAGGCCCCACCCCAGGCAGGAGACTATCCCAAAAGGGGAAACCTGCTCCTTGAATGGGGGAGTGTAGTGGGACTCCAAAACTGAAAGGCCCCTCTGGGCACCTGGGTAATCCTTCCATCTGTCACCTCCAGTCCGTCTGTTCCCGTTGCTGCCACTCCCTTCCAGCCACTGCCATCTCTCACCTCCCCTTATCCCCCTGCCTCTGTAACACCACAGCCAGAGGACTCACCAAAGCACAACTGTGACCTGCCGTCCCATGTCTAACACCCACCATGGCTCCCCAGGGCCCTTGCTTCGTGTTGGCCCAGACCCTGCTTCATACAATAGGTGCCATCTGAACACCGAACCATGTGTGCCTTCTCTGCACCTACTCCAGCACTGCTCCCCTCAGTGCCTTTGCTGCCTAGAATGCCCTCGCTCACTTCCCAGCTCAGCCAAAATTCTGCAAAGACACTTCCTCCTCCAGGTAGCCTTCCCTGATTCCCTGCCCACACTCTAGCTGGGACACGTACCACGCCTCCCTGGGCTCCATGGTAACTCAGAACCTGCTGCTCTTTACTCTCATTGTCATTTTGCTTAGCTGGCTCTGCCTGTGAGCCCTGGAGGGCAGGGACAGGTCTCATTCACCCCTGAGACCCTAGCACCCAGCACATTGTTCGAGGTCAGGTAGTATGTCTACTTGATCCCTCGGCCCCAGCCAAACTCAGGCCTTGGCCAAGAAGCTGGCTCTGGGAACAAATGTTAGCTCAGCCACCTAGACCTGGGCCAGTTACTTTCCTGCTTGTGACACTCAGATTGCCCAGGGTAGGGGGAGAGAAACTGGCTTTGGGGTCAGAGGACCTGAGCTTGAGTCTCACTTACCAGCTGGCCGGCCTTGGGGATGTCGTTTTCTCTCTCTGAGCTTCAGCATCCTCATCTGTGAAATGGGAACAGCAATGGGGCCTAATTATAGTGATTATTAACGGGTTTTGTCATTATAATGATGATCGATTCATTGTAATTGTAATGAGTACCATGTGGACTTCTGTCTCTAAAAAATCTTTCAAGGCCACATTCCCTGACCAATTCCTCAGAATTGTGGATCATACACATGCCCTTGTGAGAGTGCCCAAAGTTTCTCTTTGTCATTTAATTCTTATAACTCTTTACATATTAATATGTCACCCTCCCAACTGGATGACATCTTCCTTACCTGTAGGGACAGTGTCATACTTTAGGGGCTTTTGAGGGACCCAACAACTGCTGGTTGATTGATCTGACCCTTCACTACCCAGGGCCTAATACAAATCTGAAACAACCTGGACACTTGAGCTGAGGAGCGAACTGCAGGGTAGAGACTGAAGAGTGGATTTGGAGTCAGGCAGACTTGTATTTCCACTTGGCCATGCCTGCCTCTAACAGGCTGTGAGACTGAGGGCCAGCCCTTTCACCTCTCTGCTGAGTTTCAGTTTTCCCTTCTGCAAAATGGGGGACAGAATACCCACTTCTCAGGATGTCTGGAGACATGAAGGTGCCTGGCACACAGCAGACGTTAGATGAACAAGCAGGTATTGAACCTCAGAGTCCTGGGTTCCATCCCAGTGCCACTCCTTCCTGGCTGGGTGATGTTAGGCTTGCCCTCCCACCACTCTGAGCCTCAGTTTCCTCTTCTAGAGAATGGAGAACGGAGAACTGTTGTGGGAAATAATTCGGTCCTGCATGTCAAGCCTGACATGGGGAATGTGTGCATTTACTGGTGGCTGTTATTCTCTTGCACTGAATGTTATGAGCGTCCAGACCTGCACTCCCCTAGGGCCAGGGCCCCCTCAAGGTCTGGTAAGTGGAGTGAGGAAAGGGTGCAGATGGGTGCTGGCAGCATCACCCCTCCCCCAACAATGAGGACACTTCCTCCTCCTCCCCACCCCCAGACTTCAGAAATGCTATTTGTTCCCCAGCCCCTGGTTGCTGGGAGAGGGAGGGTGTGTGGAGGCCCTTCTTTCCCTCTGAGTGAAAATAGGATAAGAAGGGAAGAGCCCCCTGCCTTCTGACCAAGACCCCGACCCCCACCCATTCCTAAACCCAGCAAAACCCCTTTAGAGAGGTGGTCTGGAGAGGTGGGCTTGGGGATGGCCAGGTTTCCTGAGCTGAGCAGGGTAGCCACGTCACAGGCAAGAGTGGCCACTTTCTGTCTCCCTGCCTTCTCATCCATCCATCCATCCATTCATTCATTCACTCATTCACTCTTCACTCTTATCATGTGCCAGGCACTGTGCTAACCTGGGGAGGGGGCAGCAGTGAGAAGACAGCCTTGGCGCCTGCCCTCGGAGAGCTGGCAATTGACTGGGGAGACAGGTGATGTAAGAGCAAATGACGGCACTTTGGAAATAAAACAAAGAGAGAGGTGGGGTGGGGTGGGGTGGGGTGGGGTGGGGGCGTTCCAGGCAGAGGGAACAGCAGAGGCAGAGGCCCTGCAGTGGTACTCACTTCCATCACCATCACCACCATCCTCACTCTCACCTGCCTGGTCCTCCCCATGTAGCACCGGGAGGGAGTCCATGTTTATTTTCCAACTCTTGCACTGGAATGTAAGCTTCCTGAAGGCAGGCACAGGGGGCCTTACTTCCTCAGTGACACAGACCAGCGCCCAGCACAGGGCTGTCCCTCAATCATATTTGTTGAGTGATATGCCAAGTGAATGCACAGGCACCGTGTTAAATGCCCTACACCTGTTTCTGCAGGTCGTCCCTACACCTGCCTTAATGGAGGCGATGGAGTTGGCTGTCTCCATTTGCCGGATGAAGAAATTGAGTCTTGCCCGCAGCCATACAGCCAGCAAGTGGCAGAGCTGGGATTCAGATTCAGTTCTCCCTGAGCTCTTTTGCTCTACTGCCCAGGCCTGGAGTGGGGGTGAGGGAGGCGTGGGGCTGTAGCAGACAGCAGGCCCCCTAGCTCCCCCAAGAAGGAAGCAGGTCGAGAGAAACAGTGCTGCACGTTCCATAAATAACCCGGTCCCCGGGCCCTGCCTGTGGTTTAGCAGCCCGAGAGAGTGTGTGTGTTAATACAAACAGCTCTAATCCCCTGTCAGTTAAACTGGATATCAGAGGAGACAAGCTTCCGAGCGGGGAGGCCTAATTGAATCGAATTGAAAAGGCGGAAGGGGCGGCCGGGACGCCGGGAGGGAGCAGGCGCGCGCGCGCGCAGCTGCCTGGGCCTCCCCTGCCCTGGGCCGGGCGAGCACCGCAGTCCCCGCTGCAGGAAGCCGGGCTTGGCGGGGCATCGCAGTAATGGGGGGCGGGGGGCGCCCCCCAGCCGCGGCACTCCGCCCCCTCCGGCCTCCCCTGTATTTGCTGGCTCTGCCATTTTCTCTCCGTCGCTGACCCTTTCTCTGTTCCCTCTGTTATCTCGAATAATGTCACTGCCTCTTTAGAATCTATTCATCAGAGCAGAAAGAAGCCAATGCTGACACTGATAAAAAAAAAAAAAAAATACCATCTGTGCCTGACGGGGAAGCGCTCTCAACCCAACCTCTGGCGCCCCGGCCCGCCCCTGCCTCCCGCCGCCTGCCATTGGCGGGGGCGCCCGGGGGTAATCAGATTCCGCTGGGGGCGGGGTGCCCTCCCACAGGTGGAGCCCCTGCTCCCAGGCTCACTCTCCAGAGCCCCGGGGAGATGGGCTCTGAAAGAGGTCTCAAGCCCTGGCGGTTTTCCATCTGCAGAAGAGCTTGATTTGACCATTCGGGGTTTTTAAAAACTGGTTGACAGCATTTAAAAAACAGGTTATTTTACCCCCAAAACCCAGATGTCTGAATTCTCCTTAAAAACTAAATAGAAATGTTGGGCGATAGAGGACCTACCAGCCCGCAAGGCAACACCTGTCCGGAGCTTGGGGTGGAGGTGCTGCACCCTCCCCCAGGCCTGGTTTTTCTGTGTTGCCTGGCTGGCCCCTGGAGGCTTGTGAATGTGAGACCCCTGGGTGGGTAGGGTTCCTCAGAGCGGGGCTGAGGGTCAGGTGGAACACCCCAGGGTACTTTTCATGGAGCTGAAAATAATATCCTCAGGAACGATCAACCAAGGCCCAGAGAGGGAAGGCCTCAAGTGTAAGTCACACAGCATTTTAGAAATCTCCCAATTCGTGGGTAGTGCTCTCCTCAACCACATGAGGCTGGTGGGGAGATGGGGGGTCGTGAGTCTGGTCCCACCATACCTCCCCTCCCCGCTCCCCATCAAAGCCATGAAGACTCCTGCATCTGTGTGCGCTATCACATCACCCCTCCTGGAAGCAGGCTCTGGTCGAAGCTCCCTAAGGGTGTCAGGGGAGGTACTAGCACCCAGTCTTCTCTCTCCTAGGGCAGGACGTTGCATCGGCAAAACCCAGCCTCGCCCGGCAAGGAAAGCGGAGGAACCCCTCTCCCGGCAAGGAAAGCGGAGGAACCCCCGGACTTTGCCGTCAGACACTGCTGCATTCCAATCCCGGCTCGGCCACCTCCGAGCTGTCCGGTCACCTCTCTGAGCCTCAGCTTCCCGATCTCTGATAATAAGAAGAGCTCCTGCTTATTGGGCACTCACTCCACGTACCAGGCTCCAGGCTAAGTGTTTGATGTGCATTGTTACCTAGTATTCCCACTTTACAGACGAGGAACCTGACGCTCAGGGAGGTGATGTAGCCACCCCAAGCCCCACAGCTGGAGGTGATCAGACCACAGAACAAGGCCAGACCTGTCTGACCTCAGAGACCACAAAATAGGAATCACTGGGAAGATGAAACGAGGGCACAAGGGCAAGCTCCTGACACGGTGAACGGGCCCCATGATTTCCATGGATGGGGCAACCAAGGTCCAGAGAGGGCAAGAGACTTGCCTAAGGTCACACAGCAAGCTGCCTTTTGGTTTTCTCTTCACAGCCAGAGCATCTTAGGAAGAGCACTGTACTGGTGTCTAGAGACCCACCTCAGGGCCTAGCTCCTGCACCTGCTGACTTCGTGGCTTGGAGCAGGGACTCCCTCTGGGCCTCAGTTTCTTCATCTGTAAAATGGAGCTCACCACACTTTCCTCACAGGCTTGCTGTGGGTACAGGTGAAGAGAATGATCATGAAAGCATCCAGAGCCACAGGCCATCAAGCCTACAAGGGTAGGAGCAGCTCCATCAGTCACCTAGCTTCCCCAGGGCCCAGCCCAGTCCCTGGCATGCATAGGTGCAGATTTAATATCTGCTGAATGAATATCGTCCATGAGCTCAGGGGCCAGGATCTGCCTACAGCCCTTGGCAGTCGTGGGGAGGAGGGCAACCCCTTTCTCTCTGGGCAGGGAGGATGCCCGGGGGGAGGCCAGGTGCATCCCAGGAAAGCCTCGGTGTGCCCCCATCAGCATTCATGGGGGACACCTCAGCCTCAGCCAATACATTATGTAAATGCATTGAAATGGATGTTTTCCTTATCAGATTTAAAACAGTGTGTGAGAACAGACCCAGCTCATCTTCTGTGCAGGCGGGGGGGCGGGTGGTTTTGGCAGAGCAGCCTGCGAAAGAGGCCCAACTCCCCCGTCTCTTCCCCTACGTGTGTAGTTAGGTGGCCTCCCCCTGTTAGCCCATGAGTGTGGTGAGAATGGATGCGTTCGGCCTCCCCACCCCTTCCCGCTGCCTTGGAGGGAGGAGGGGCGGCCCACGAGGAGAGGGAGGCCCCTTCCCTCCCCTTCAGGCTATGGCCCCTCACTTCTGCCCCCAGTCTTCAGGAAGAAGCAGACCCCTCAAGAGGGCCCAGCAGCTGGACTGGGCCATTTCCTGCGGTTGCGTTTGTCACATTACAAGCTTTACCGTGGGAAAGAAACAAATACGGTGGACGACTCCAGTTTGACTTACCAGCTGGAGCCCAGCGCCCCTCACCCTCAGTCTGTACTGACACCCCAGCCCTCTCACCCCGGTGGCCAAAGACGGGCCCCGGGCAGACCCTGCAGTGAGGGATGTCGTGTCCAGCCTGACAGATGGGGTTCAAGCCTGGGCTTCACCCGCTTAGATCTGTGGCCTTGGGTGAGTCATTGAACTCTCTCAAGGAGCATCTGTCTGCTTCTCTGCAAAATGGGAGGGCCATTCAGGCCCACAGTCCAAGACCCTCTGAAACCCAGAAGCTTGGCACCAAAGCTCACTTGTCAGCAGATGCAACACGGGCTGACACACTATGTGTGACCTTTACCCTTCACACCCGTCGCTGCAGTCTGGAGTGGCGCTGCCCCAGATGCCACAAAGGCTGGAACATAGGGTGTCTATCCCTAAAGCTGCAAAATTCTGAATTCCAAATCACATCTGGTCCCAGGGTTTCAGATAAGGCACTGTGGTCCTGTCCTACAGGCACTGCAGAGTTGCTGTGGGAATTAAATGTGACAACGCCTGCGGGGTTTAGCACGCTGCCTGGCATTTTTCATGTGAAGAAACTGAGGCACATCTGGCTATAACAGCCAGATGTGTGGTCCTGGACAGGATTTTGGACATTTGGGGAACAACTGGGAGGAAATGTGACTATGGCCTGGGCACTGGAGATGAAAGCATACTGTAGGCACGTTGCTTAATCTCTCTGGGCCTCGCCTTCCTCACGTAAGCTGATGATTGAGACTGGCACACAGTAAGTGCTAAGAGACAGCCAAGGAGCTGGTCCAAAATGAGCTGGAAGGCAGGAAGGGCGGGGGAAGGGGGTGCCTGCTAGTTTTTTTTTTTTAAACAAAAAGCTTTCGCAGGAGAGCAAGAATGAAAATGGGGACCTCGAGAGGCAAAGGGATGGGCCCAAGCACACTGGTATGTGCCTGGTATGGCAGGGCGGGCCCGACCAACCTGCTGACCTGCAGCCAGCGCCTGACTCAACAGGCTGCCAGCCATCCATGGGAGCCGGTCTCAGGGAGAAAAAGATCCCCACCGACAGAACATGGGTGTGACTGTAGCGGCTCCTCTCTCTGCTGTGGATCACAACGTCTGTTGCCTGTCTCCCAACGCGAGACCTCTGCCAGAGCGGGCAAATGTCCTGCGAACTTCTGGCTGGTGGGGGGTGGGGGTGAGTGTTAAACTGGCTGCAGAGGCTGGGAGCCGCTCCAAATGCTGACTTGAGAAACTGCTGTCCTCCGGCAGCCAGGGAGGGCTTGGGGCTACGTCACCGCCTCTTTGGGGAGGAAGCCAGGAGGCTGGAAAGCCAGTTGGCATTCGCTGTGTTTCTCGAACTGCGACCCCTGGGCTCTCCACCTAGGGGCTTTGAACAGACGGGGCTGTGTGCATCTAACCAGCTCTGTGCACCACTTCTGGGCTCTGAGAGACACCGTCTCTCAGCTCAGGACAGTTAAAATGAGCGTTTACTGAGCACTTACACTGTGCCAGGCATCGTGCCAAGGGCGTTACGTGCATTTTCTCATTCAATCTTCATGAAACCCTGTAAGGTGGGCATTACTATTACTTCTATCTTCCCGATGAGGAGCCCACGGCCCCGAGAGTGGACTGGCTTGCCCGAGGTCACGTGGCTAGTGGCTGGCAGAGCCGAATGGGGGCCCAGGCAGAGGCGAGCTCTCAGTGCTGTGAAGGCTGCAGAAATGACCTTAGGTGTCATCTAGTTCAGTGTCCTCAGCCCTGGCCGCACATTCGAGTCACCTAGGAGCTTGGACAAACTACCCATGACTGAGTCCCGCCATGATCTGTTATATCAGAACAGCTGGGGGTGGGGCGAGGCATTCGTACAAATGTTGTATCAAAGACAGGTGGCCAGGAGTGGGGGCCACTAGGCCCATAAGGTGGCCGGTGACGGTGGCTGGGGTGAGAGCCTGCAGGCCAAGGCATGCCAGGTGGCTGCTTCAGTGGGGCAAGAGTTACGGGTTGGCTTCTGCTCCAGGAGTGACACCTGGTCCCCAGGGAGCGAGGAAGAGGGAGCGTCTCAAGGAGCAGATAGGTTCTGGGGCCTCAGCCTCTGGACACCCTCCTCTCAGGCCTGCCTCCTGCAGTGTAGAAATGCTGCCAACCAGCCTCATCCCTGAGAAAGCATCCTGCAACCCTGAGTGCTCATTCAAACCATATGGGGAACTTTCAAAAAACACCCAGGCCCAAGCCCCACTCTGACCACATACATCAGAGTCCGGAGGAAATCAGGAGCCCGAGCGTGGAAAACAGCAAGAATCACAACAAACCTGTGTCCAGGCAGAAGCACATAGGGGCTGAGGGCACAGGCTGGAGTCAGACCATTTGAGTTGGAATCCTGCCTTGGATGCCGATTAGCTGTGTGGCCTTGGACGAGTTACTCAACCTCTCTGAGCTTCAGTTTCCCGATCTGTAAAATGGGACTGAGACTGGCAATTATTCTCCAAGATTGGGGCAGATGAAAAGCAATGACTGAGAGACAGTGCTTAGAACAGTGCCATCAGTATTATCATTTTATGCATTATTTGTTTTGAAGGGTGGAGGCAGGCAACCCCCCATCAGTGATGCTAGGGCCATTTTCACATGTTAAGCTGGGGCAGATGTTATTCCTATTGCCCTCAGATTCCTGGCAGTGACCCCAGGCGGAACCTGGAGAGAGAACCCTGGTGTGGGGGGCAGAGAGACTGCTCTAAGGCTGGCTCCTACTCACCCTCCCCGTGAAGATGCTGGGAAAGAAGCCAGCTGCCCCCTAGTGGTCAAGGGCAAAAGCACAGAGCCATTTTAACCAAATCCTGCACTCCCTGCCCCAGCCCCCCAAACTTCTTGTCCGGCCTCTTGCAGACCCAGGGCTTCCAGAGCTTCCGGTGGCAATGTGCTAGCTACCAGAGTTTTTGTATGGATTCTGCCATTTCATAAAGAGCCTTGACTTGCAATATAAAGTTCAAATAGGGCCAGCAGGCGCCAGGCACTGGCTACCAGTGCTCAAGTCTCTTTCCCACCCCCAGTCAATTTTAGAAAGAAAGGAATATTCCATGACCTACAGCATGTTTGTTTCCATTTCTTAAAAAAGTCTGCGGATTAGTGGGTACTCACGATTTGAGAAGCAAGGAAGCTTAAAATTCCCCTTTTTTGAAAAGCGGGCTGGAGCTCTGCTGAGGGGCTGAGAGCTTGATGTCCGGGCATCCGTCCCTGTCTGGCCAGGGCCATCTGGGGAAACCCCGTCCCATCCCCCGAGACACACAACCAAGTGACCTAAAGCCTTTCTTTCCACTGAGAAAGTGGCTGCAGAAGGGACAGGACAGGAGAAGAAGGTGTGGGCAGCTGGAGACTACCAGACCCTCCCCCATCTTTCCGGACACGAGTAAAGCACCGTTTACTCAAGATCTTTTTATTCTCCCTTTGCCATCTTTTCTGCAAATCCCTTGGGTTCAGACTGGAAGAAACTGCACATCAACCCTGCCTTTGGCCAACCCTTGGGCTGCAGGGTAGAAGACAAAGACCGCCACCCGGACATCCCCTGAGGGGACCCACAGTCTAGCTGGAGAGAGCAGCCTGGGAAGGCTTCCTGGGGGAGGTGAGCAGAGGTGGAAGGAGGGAGAAGGCCCGCTGCTCTGGGAACCAGACCCCTGCATCTCGGATCTAAGCAGCCCTGCCAGGGGATTTGTGGGTCTGTGGGCGCTTCAGGGAGGACAGGAAAGAGGCCCTTGAGTCTCAGAGGACTCCACATGGCCCCACTGCCCGCCGGCTCCAGAGAATGTTGTAGAACACAGACATGGCTTCTGGGCCGCCTGACTCACTCCGGGGACTGGGGGGGCATGGCCAGTGGGAGGGGCGTCACAGAGGGGCTGGGGGCCTCCCGGTCAGTGTCAGGAGCTGGGTGCCCACTGGCCAGCACAGAGGCCAACTCCAGTGCCCAGAATAATCCGGGAAGGGGCTTCGTGGCAGGGTGGTTTCATCTCAGAGGGCATCCAGGGCTTGCCGGACAGGGGCGTCCAGGGAGGCGGCCGTGTGGACGGAGACACCAGGGGCACCGATGCTGGTTTCCCAGCAGTCAAACCCACAGCTGGTCAGCGCCTGCTTCATGGCCTCCACCTCTGGCCGCTCCAGACCTGTGGGGAGGAAGGGCGGCAGGTCACCCCTGACAACCATCCACTCCCTGTGCTCACGGCACAGGCCCAGGGGCCGGTCTTCCTGTTGGTATGCCGAGCCTGGCACCCTCCCTGGGAGGGTTGTGGATCCCGAGTCACAAGGATCTGGCCTTGGCTCAGCCGTGGGGCCTCAGACAAATGACTTCCTCTATCTCAGCCTCAGTCTCCTCATCTGGGAAAGGGGCTAATAATGAGACCTACCCCTCAAGGGTCATGGTGAGGCTGGCATGGGCTACTGCAGGTGGAGAGCCTGGCACAGTGCCTGGTACACCGCACACGCTCAAGAAATGTTCTCTCGCCATCGTCATCGCCGCCTGAACTAGGTCCCCACAGTCAAGGTCTCCTAAAGTTAGGACACGGTGACTCCCTGAGGCCTGGGAGTCCCACTGAGGCAGAGGGGGCCTCTGTGGGCCACTGAGGGCTTACTTACAGCAGAGCAAAGGGGAAAAGCAGGACAAGAAAAGGAAGGAGGAGGAGGCCAAGAAGGAGAGACGGAGAGAAAGGAAACTAAAAGGAGCAGTGACTCCCACCCCAGCACAGGGGCTGCTATAAGCCCGTTCCTCATCCTCGGCCCTGCTCTTTCCCCAGAGACTAAGAGGAAAGAGACCCCTTTCTTTTGTAGCAAGGTCAGTCCACATCGTGGCCCCATCAAGAGGTGACAGCAGGGGATGCAAGGCTGGTAGGGTTGGTGGTGACAATGTCCTGGTTACTTCTCAAGCTTGTGGGAGGCTTGGCAGGTAAGGAGGTGGTAGGAACAAGCCCGGCACCAGCCTCTCTAAATGCATTTTTCCTCCTTGAATCTAGGCAACAATCTTACATAAACTAGATTGTTAGCACCCTTATTTTACCAGTGTGGCAACAAAGGCCCAGAGAGGTTAATTCACTTGACCAAGGCCATATAGCAGAGCTGAGACTGTTCAGAGGCCTCTTCTTTCTCCCAAGGGAACTGCCCAGGTGGAACCCTGCCCATCCCCTGGGTACCTGGCCTGAGAAGCGTGATGCCACAGCCCCCGCCGCCTGCGCCAGTGAGCTTGCTGTGCAGTCCGTGGGCCATGGTCACCTGGCACAGCCGGTCCAGCGAGGCATGGCCCACACCGAGGGCATTCAGATGGTGCTGGTTCATGTCGATGAGCTCCTGAGGGAGAGAGGTCTCTGTTCCTGCTTGGTCTGCCTGAGGTCGAGGTCCTGTGCCCGCCCTGTCCACATGACAGCTGCTGGTTTGGGAACGCAAATGGCTCTGACTACCCAGCACACTGTCCCTCTCCACTGATAAAAGAACCTCTCCTTCCTGCAGGACGTCCCACGGGGCTGGGATGGAGCTGGTGGTGAGCACATGTCCCAGGCCTGGCCACAGAAGGCTCCGGCCATGGGGACTGATGAGGCCTGTGACCCCAGCTGGGCCAATGAGATCCCTCCCAGGGTTTACTCTCCCTCTTTCCTTGGAAGCTGCCCAAACTGGTTGACTTCAGAGGTAGGCTGCCAGAGTTATCTTCCCTGCACATGGTCAGAGATTACAGAGAAGATGGAGATTTCAGACTAGATCTTTGGCCCCTGGATCCAGCTATGCCTGAAGCTGTCCCCTCTGGTCGTCTCACTTATAAGCCAATAAATTCCTTTTCTGCTCAAGTCTAGTTGAGATGGATTTCTGTCATTTGCAGGAAAAGAAGTCTCAAGTAATATGCCATCCTACAGCTCCCTCAGGTACCGATCTTCAGAATAAGAACAGGTTTGTAGTTCTAACAAGGTCACAAGTGGGGGAAACTGCTAAATGTTTGTTCAGGTTTCTTTGATTATGCATAATAAAATTCCTGCCTTCCTGCAGATCAAACAAGATGCAGGTTGATGAAATAACAAAGCTAACAACCCTCACTGCCCAGGCGTTCCCTATTTACATTTCATTTACTCCATCGGTGTCTGGCAAATCCCTTCAACATGCTGCTGGCACCCTACTAGATGCTGAGGCTCTGAGGATGAGCTCCGGTCTGCAGGGAAGTTACAGATGTGGGATCTGGAGGCAGAGGGGCCTGGGTTTGGGTCCCAGCTCTGCCACTTCTTGGTCGTGTGTCTTGGGAAGAGGCCTTTCACTCTGAGCCTCAGTTTCCCCCCTTGTAAACCAGGGATTGTAAGAGTATCTGCCTCATTGCTGTGAGGATGGAATGAAGTATCGTTCACATGATGCCTGGAACGGGGTAAGTGCTTGGCAAACGTCAGCTGCTGTTAGTAGTTTTACGGTTGCACTACCATCATCCCCAGCTTTCAAAGGGGAAAACTGAGGCTCAGAGGAAAAAGTGATTTGCCTAAGGTCACTGAGCTAGTAAGGTACTGAGCTGGCACGGGAAGCTGGGTCTGCCTGATGTGAAGTGTGCATCTACCCCGCCTCTGAGAGCACCCTTGGCATCCCTCCCGCCACCCACTTCTTGCCGTGTGCGGCTTGACAGCATGCAGCTCTGCCCCCGGGTCCTGGGAGCGCCTGTGTGCCATAAGGGTTGCCAATCACAGGGCTGTCTGCCGAGGCCCACCTGGTTCTCCTGCCTGGAGCCATCGGGCAGGGTTGGGTCTGCCTCCCCCCCGCAGCCCGCCTCACACACCCCAGTACTTTTGACAAACGAGCAGACAGGCGTGATGGCCCAGTGGCAGCCTCGGGTGCCTTTCACCAGCCCCGAGGGCTGGATGGGAGGGAAAACTTCTGGGGGCCTCTCTCTGCGCCTGAACACCAGGTGTCACGTTGCCAAGGCAGGTTCCAGACACCTGTCACATTCTGATCCAAAATCTGTCAAGGATCAGATGACAGGCTGTGACACAGGAGAACAGCTCGCTGGCTTGAGTGCAGAGCTGTCCGGGAGGCGAGCTGCACATTTCAGCGGCTGCCGAAGCCAAAAATATACATGATGTATAATCGACGTGCTGTTCTGAGGCATTCTCCAGGGGCTCAACAGGGTGTATTTTAGGCAGCACTCCATCATTATTAATTTCCTACTCGGGAGGACTGTGTTCCCTTCCTTTCTACATGAAAGGAATTGAGAATGAGCAGGCAAAGGCTGGGGGAATGGAGGGAGGTGGCTGGGGGAATGAGGGCAAAAGCCCAGAAATGAATTAGATGGAGTCCCTACACCGGGCCTGTAGTAGATACTCATTAAAAATTTGTTGGGAATTCCCTGGCGGTCCAGTGGTTAGGACTCGACGCTTTCACTGTCGTGGCCCAGGTTCAATCCCTGGTCAGGGAACTAAGATCCCGCAAGCCGTGCGACGAGGCACACACACACACACAAAATTGTTGACTAAAGGAATAAACAAATAAGTCTGTGACTCCCCAGCTCAGGGCCACTCACTAGTTGGAAAACCTCAGAGAAAGTCATTCTCTTTAGGTCTTGGTTTTTGTATCTGTAAAGGGTGGCAACTTATCCACTTCACAGGTAGGTTGTTGTAGGACTAAGTGAGGAATCATTTGTGAAGAGACCTGGGAGAGTAGCAGTTCCCACCCATTACAGGGGCTGCAGACTCAAATGCCTACAGCGGGACAGGGAGGCACCAGGCAAAGAGTATAGTGCTGTGGGTAATACTTAGGGAGTGGTGGGGACTACGGAGAAATGGAGACCCCAGGGCCACTCTCAAGGGGGTCCCCTGGGCACCTCCAGCTGACCGCTGCCACACAGCTATGTCAGCTGGGGCTGCCGGATCTTCTGATTCTTGCAGGGAAGCCAGATGGCTTTTTAATGCAGTCCATTCACTGGGACAGATGCACCGGGTCTGGGAATGAGCCTGGGCCCTCTGGCTGAGCTGGTGGCTCATCAGGCATTGTGCTCGTGTGTTACCCACAGGGCCTCACTGCACTCTTAAGACACTCCAGTGAGGCCAGATTCAGACCTGGGCCTGAGGAAATCCGAAGCGTGAGGTCTCAGTCTCTACACTAGAATTAGGCACAGGGTGGTGGCTGGAGTATTGACAGTGAGAGAACAATTTTAGACCATGTCTGATCCACAGCATGCAGGTGAGAAACAGTTACTGCATGAATAGATGCACTTAGCAAACATGACGGGCAAGAAGCGGCCAGGGGAGAAATTGCTCCTGGACCTATGGAGGACTGTGTCCTTACATGCATGATCCCCAACTTGGCCTGTCATACTTAGCACATGCCAGGCACCGCCCTCAGTGCTGTCTGTATGTTCACTTGATTATTCCGAATCACCTGGGAAGAGGCTTCAAAAGAAGGCACGCTTGCTCATGGGTGCACACATGGGTGCCCAGGCCCGGCCTCTGTGTTTTAACTCCCAGGGATTCTGAGCGCAGATGGGGAGCCCCTGCCTGGGACAGCGCCATGGGTGAGGGACCCCGATCCTGCAGGCGGGCTCTTACCTCCAGCACGACGTAGTGCTCTGGTGCCAGGGCCGCCGCCATCTCCCCCAGCACCCGCTCGCACTCCAGGGAAATGGCGTCTATGGAGGTCAGGAGGGGGGCCACAATCTCTGGGAACTGCAGGGAAAGGGATCGAGGGCCCATGAGGCCTGGGGGCTGGCAGACACTGGACAGCTGCTCCAGCAGCAGGGCAGGGGGAGGAGGTGTCCCCAGGGCCCACACCCACACTCTAAGGAAACCCGCTCTCCTCCTGGCCTGGTCCCCGCCTTGTCCAGCCACGCTTGACCCAAGCGGGGGTTCTCACTGCAAAGCCAGCACGTCTAACAATCCCTGTTCTGCCTCCCGGCGGGGGTATGGACGGACAGCACCTTCCCAGGTCCCCTCCACCCTACTCCCCTACACTAACCCACGAGGCAGAGGAAAGGCTTGGACACCCAAACGTGAGTGCCATGGCCCTGCCGGGAACCCGCCCAGGAGTGGAGCCAGCGGCACCTTCAGCAGCCTGCTCCTGACACCGTCCACCAGGGCCTTGGTGCTGCGAGGGACTTTGGTGTTGGTCAGCAGGATCTTCAGAGCTGGTGGCCTGTGGGGTGAAGAGGGTCCACGGTGAGCCCAGGACAGGGAAGCTGGGTCAGGGCTCGGGGCCCACCTGTACTCCGCCCCACCCTGACCCAGGATGTGCAGGAAGCAGAGGCCCAGGGAGGCAACGTCAATGGCAGGCTGGAGACAGGTCCAGGGAGCATGGGTTCCCGACGCCCACCCCGGGGTGCCCACCACCGCCTACAGCTGCCCCCCTGCTTTGGCCCCTGGGCGGACGGACATTCTCCTTTGGCTTGTGACTCATTCATTCATTCAACCTCGAGCGAGCATGCACATGGAGGGCCTGGCATGCATGGAGTTAGAAGTTCAAAGGGTACAAGAAGGGGCTGAGGTTCTGTCCTGTGGGCCACCCCGGGGAGCTGGAGAGGAGGGTGCTGGAGATTCAAAAAGAAAAAGCCACAGGACCAGGGATGGGTCATGGAGGGGGCGTGGGGGAGAAGGATGCTCCAGTGGGCACAGGAACGCGAGGGGAGGGCAGCCTTATGGGAGAGTCAGGGTCCCAGCGCTCTGAGCCACTTCTTGCCCTGCCTCGACGGTGCCCAGACCGGTGGCCCTGGTATGATACCAGGTGTGGTTAGAGGAAGTCAGTCACCCCCAGGTGGGAGAACGGAGGGCCTGGGGTGGCCACGGTCAGCCGGCTCTCCAGCACGACCCCGCTGTCCTCATCTGCCCTCTGGGCTTTCTAATCCCTCCTAAAGCCACAACCCCAATTGTCCCTGTGGTTGGCTGTCTTTGGGGACTTAAGCCACTGTTTCTTGTCATCCCAACCTGCCTTTCAGAGCACTGCTCCAAGGCCAGAGACAGAGCGTGGAGAATTTGGATGAGCTCTAGCCAGAGATAGCTGGAGATGGGTAGGCCCCTGATACGTTTATTTGCTTTTCTTTTCACAGATCAAGATTGTAAAATCCAACAGGGCTGGAAAAGGCTGTCAGAAACCTGCTTGTTCTCACCGCCCATAAGCCCATGAAATTAATATCGATTCTCAGCCTTGGAGACTGGCTTTTTTTTAACTTTACAAACGATGAACATTCTATTTGGCTTTTCTCTTCCCTTTAAAGACAAGCCGTTCCTCAAAAGGGCAGCATTCTGGGAGGTCGCATCTTGATCCTCTCCGCAAACAATGCTTTTTTTTTTTTTTTTTATTGAGAAGCACCAGGCGTGGTCTGGGGTGCAAGGGCTCCTCTTTAAGCCATTGGTGGGATTAATGTGGAGTCTGGCCTCCTGGCTTCTCAGAGAATCTGCCATCTGCTCGCCGCAGCGCCCTGTAGCCAGCAGCAAAGGTCGGTCGCTCTGTGTCACCATCCATCGGGGTGGGAGAGCTTTGGGTATCACATCTTCATCTTTCTCAGATAAAGTCCTCTGCAAACGGGCCTGCTGCTAGCCCTGCGGGCCCCACAAAACTCAGGGTCCTATGACATCCAGTGACCACCACCTGGGGCTATGCCCTGTAAGTGATCTGGGCCTGGCTATGTCCTCAGCCTCATCTCATCTCTGCCCTCCCTTGGAGCTCACTCCACTCAGCTACGCTGGCCTCCTGGCTGCTGCTAAGCACACCAGGAACACTCCTGCCTCAGGGCCTTTGCATGTGCGTCTCCTCCTCCAGGGACCTGCCCCGGCCTCGGCAGCTCTGCTCAAATGCCGTCTGGTTAGAGGCTTCCCTTGATCAGCCTATCCAACTCCCCCCTTCACTTTCCGGCCCTCACTCTGCTTTATGTGTCCTAAGGCCATGGGGATGGCCTGCCGTGCTCTTACAGAGACATCTGTCTGTGGGTTGTCCTCCCACAAAGTGGGAGTTCCGTGAAGGCGGGACTTTGGGTTCCCTGCTGAGGCCCCAGCACCCAGTAGTTGTTCAGAGATATTTGTAGACTGGATGAATGAATTTGGTCAGGAAGGAGTGAATAAGCACTTGATAGATACCGCTTCTGATTTCATGCCCAGGATCCCTATTACGTAAATGAGAAGACAGAGGCCTCAGGAGAAGTGACTCACCTAAGGGTCCCCAGCAGGCAAATGGCAGAGCTGGGCTCAAACTTGAGCCTGTGGACCCCAGAGAATCTGCCACCACCCCACCACCACCACCGGCCACTGTGCACACCTTGGGGCCTCTCCCCACGCCTCCGCATGCCTGGGAAACCCTCCAGTGCTCAGCTCTTAATTCCCCCCACAGGCCATGCATGTGCCCGGCCACATCTGCATTGATCTTCTGTCCCCAGAGCCCAGTTCAGGGCTTAGGATGCAACAGGCTCGCAGGAAACAGAGTGAATGACCTGCCCCTGCCCCATGAAGGACTCCCCAGATCTGCAGCCTGTCTGTGACTGTCATCCCCAGCGGCTTCAGAACCCCAAGGACACCTGTGTGCCGAGGACCACAGTCATGGCTACCTCCTCCAAAAGCCCGTGGGCTGAGGGCAGGCGCGGGCCCACACACCTCTGCATCCCGCCTTCCCTCCTGCCCTCACTGCACATGGATTCGGTCCACCTGGCAGGGCCAGCCGCCACCTGGGCACAAGGCCCCCCTGCCATCGCTTCCACAAGCAGCCGGAGGAAGCTGCTCTGAGCTCCTAAATGGCTCCGCTTCCTCCTTTGTGTGGAGCAGTGGTTGTCACCCAGGGGGACTTGCCCTCCAGGGGACAGGTGGCAATGTCTAGAGCGATCTTTAGTTGTCACACTGGGAGGCAGGGGAGGTGCTACGGGCATCCGGTGGGCAGAGCCCAGGGATGCTACTAAACATCCCACGCTGCACAGGACTGCCCCCACTGCAAGGAGGTCTCCAGTCCCAAATGTCCGCAGTGCTGAGGCTAAAGAAACGCTGATGTGGGGCCTCAGGAAGGCAGGCTTGGCTCCCAGAAGCTGACAGAGCAGGGGTGGGGAGATGCCAGAGGTGCAGGCAGAAGGAGTCCGCACCATGGCCTGCCAGGTCACTGAGCCCCGAATGGAGTGGCCCAGCTGGCAGAGGGCCGGGACCTGCTGTCCAGCTGCCAAGAAGACCACCCTGGCTGCAGAAGGTGACAGGGAGCCCTGGGACCCTCAGAGTGTGGAAAGGCGCCCCGAGGCCGCAGAGCACCCTGGGACAACCACTGCCCCCCCAACTTGATGGAGGGCTCAGGGAAGAGCCAGGAGGCACCTGCTCCTGCTGGCCATGGGCTCCACTCCTGCCGCTCACGTTTCCACACTGAGTGCGAACAGAACAGAGGGTGTTGGAATTTAACATGCATCTCTGTAATTCCAAGGCTTCCGGCGGGAGGGCGGAAGGAAATATAAAACAAGCTGAAAGTTGCTAAATGTCCCTTCCACTCAGACTCCCACGAGCCTGCTGCGGGCTCCAGTCTTGCTCGGCCATGGTGCCGTCACTATGGCAACTCCCACGTTGTCTTCTGGTGGCTTGTGTGTGTATGTCTGTCCCTAACCGCCCAGGACTATGTCCAAGATTCATCTTTATACCCCTAGATCCTAATGCAGTGGCATCTGGAACACAGGATGGTATCAGTTCTTGTTTACTGAACAAATGGACGGATGAACAGGTAACTGAATGAAGGTCTGGGGAAACAGCCACTTCCTGGAAGCGGAATGGCGCAGCCTCGCATGACCTCCCCCTCTGATCTCTCTGCAATTTAAGAGCTAAAGTGGGGAATTCTCCGGCGGTCCGGTGGTTAGGACTCTGCACTCTCGCTGCTGAGGGCCAGGGTTCAATCCTCCCTGGTCAGGGAACTAAGATCCCACAAGCCACGCGGCGCAGCCAAAAAAAAAAAAGAGCTGAAGTGGAGAGGAAAGAGCAGGCTTCCTCGCGGCCCACGCCCTGTGGGACCACACAGGGGAGGGGACGCCCAGGGGCACGTGCCCCTCACTCCTTCCCACAGAAATGGGGCTCCCCCTTCCCTGCCAGACGCGGAAGCTGCGGCTCCCCCAGAATTACCTCTTTAAGGATGAAATCTTCCCTTGCTGGTATCGGAGCGCTCCTCCTAAAGAGAAGAAAGAGTGGGTCAGAGTCGTAGGAAAAGCTCCGTACCTGTGCCCCTTGGGAAAGGGGCTGGGTTTGGGGTAGGGGTAGAGTGTCACCGTGACTAGACTCAACCCCGTAACCAGGCACCTCACTTCAGGCAGCAAAGGCCCAGGAGGGCGCGAAGGCGCTCTGCGCCCAGGACTTGGGGTCCCTCCCTTACATCCAGGCATCCAGCTTCCCTCCGACGGGCTGCACGGCGATGGGGTGGAGGTGGGACCACAGCAGGCGTCCTCACCGGAGGGGAGCCCAGCTGGTGTGGTCTGCAGACCCCACAACAATGGTTCTGCAGCTTCACCGTCTGGACCCCTGGGGCTGGGGGTCCCACTGAAACCGTAGCTTCCCAGGCCCTGGCCCACCCCGCAAGATTGGGATCCAGGACGTGCGAGGCCCTGAGACGTCCCCCATCCCTCCTCCACCAGGAAAATGCCATCTTCTTCAGAACCCACTGACGCTGCTCATCCCAAACCCACAGAGCCTGGGCAGCTACGCTTGTCCTAAGAATTTCTAAAAGAATAAAAATAAAGAACACAGGCCTGAGGCAGCACCTACCCCAGGTGCTGACAGCGTTGTCCACTCCAGAGGGGTTCCCATGAATCACCCTCTCCCCCTGGAAGGCCCACTTGTTAATTAGTTCCAAGCTCTCCTCAGTCCACCTGAAGGAGACACAGAGATTCGTCTTTACTGTCCACGGTGGTGAATAGGGGGCTGGGGGTCACCGAGGGAAGCAGAGGGCAGGGGTCACAGGCTGGGCTTGCTGGAGACCAAAAGGCAAAGGGGCTTGGGCCCCCGAACTCAGAAAGAAGAGAAAAATAAACAATTTTGAACCTCTCTGGCTAAAGAGCATGCCCTAAAGCATGCCTTTTCGCCTGGTGCAGTGAAAAGAGCCAAGGCTTTGAGTTCACGGGATCCTGCTTTTTGCCTCTTACGAGCTGAGTGACCCTGGGCCCCTTGCCTGCCCTCTCTGAGCCTCACTCTCCTCTGTAGGATGGTAACTCCTTCCTCCTCACAGGCTCAGCGCAGGGGTGTGGAATGTGGGTCATCTCGGGATCCCTCCCCAGCCCGCGGCCACGGTGCCTCCCCAGAAGGGATGCGGACTCAATGACAGTTTCAGTGAACAGACCCAAAACATGTGAGTATCGAACGAGGGCAAGTGCTCAGCCCCACTGCCCCACCTTCTCTCTCAGCTCTTGTTTCCTTTCTGTCGAGTCCCTGCCCCGTGAAACGGCAGAAGCCACTGGGGCTTGTGCAGCTGAGCTGGGAATCAAGCAGGGAGCTGGTGTGGACCCCATCCCGCTGCTGACTCACTGGGCATCCCTGAGCAACTGCGTCGCCTCCGACCCTCAGTATTCTCATCTGGGAAATAGGGATAAAGATGTCTACCTCACAGAGGATTTTGTGGGATGGAAAAACACACAGGTGCTTTGTAAAATGCCCAGGGGAAGAGTATGTGCTCCGGAAAAAGAGGCCACCTGGGATCATGGCACCTGGAGTCACTCCAAGCCTGGTCCACCCACTCCTTTGCTGTGGAGCCTTGGGCAAGTCAATCACCCCCTCTGAGTCTCTTTCCTCATCTGTCAGATGAGGATTTTAGGGACCTGAGACTCACATGGTGGTTGTGAGGCTATGATTCATAGTGAGTTAACACTGCTCAAAGCTACTGACTACCCAGGGCCAAGCACTGCGCTAAAGGCTCTCTCTAATGGGCCATCTGTAATCCTCACAATCACAATAACTCAAAAGGGAAGGTACAATTACCATCCCCTTTCTTACAGCAGAGGACACCGAGGCTCAGATCACAGTACCACTCACTGCGACATCAGAACCACATCTGCTAATGGAAGCCTGAGCTCGTTAACTACTGACCTTTTTGGTGCCGACGAGACTCACTCACTTGTCCAATATTTATTGAGCATCTACTATGTGCCTGTGACTAAGCCCACACAGACGTGGTCCTTAACTGCTTGCAGCTTGGAGTCTAATACAGAGCAGATGTCAGGAAGCCACCAGAACTTAACTACAGCCTCTGGGAAGTGCGATGCCGGCTGGATGGGGCACACCCTGTTCTGAATGGAGGGGCTGAGGGACAAGGTAGGTCAGTGAGGCAAGACACAGCGGGAGAGCAGTCCAGCCCAAGGCCGTGCAGCCTGTGTTACTCCTGGAACTGGACAAGAACTGGCCCTTTCCAGGACCGAAAAGTGAGCGAGTGAGCAAGCCAGCAAGGTGGGGAAGGGGTAGCGGAATATAGCCCAGGGCCTGGCCCACTCTGCAAACTCGAGTCTTCCTTACGATTGGGAAATGCTGGGGGGCAGGGCGGGTGGGTCTGCTCTCTTCACAGCTTCTGAGAAGGAATGATGGGAGAACTGGGTGGAAGGAAGCAGCATGAGAAAGACCACACCCACACGCACATTGGACACTGGCTCACCCACAGGCGTGTACATGCACGCACGCACACACCCATATCCTTTGAAAGGCAGAGCCAGTTGGCCGGCCTGTGGGCAGGTGTCTATCTGGGACACCCAGGGCAACACGGCCTTCACTGCTCTGGGCTAGAATCAGTGATCAGCACACAGTGATGAGTGGCTGTCTTGAAGCCTCCGTCCTGAGTCACCATCTTTTCTCGGGATCAGCACATGTCAAGGCTGGAAGCTCCCCCCACCCAAGGGATCACAGGTGCTGCCCCTCACTCTCAGATGAGGAAATGGAGCCCCAGAGAGAAGCCAGTTAACCGGCAAACCTGAGATTCCTGAAAACCATTCTGGAGAATAGCTGTCTCACATCCCCCGCAGGTGCAATCATTACGGGCTCATTACCTGCCAGATGCTTCCCACGGCCACCTCCGCGGGCCCCTCCCCCCCCATCCCACCCCAGCCTCTCTCCAGCACACAAGCCCTTCAGAGCAGCCCTGGGGAATTTGGACCGGGAATCACAACAACAGTCCCACACCTGCTGCGGCCACGGGGACCAAAGCGACCTCCGGGCTTAGCCAGCAGAGCCCCCGACACAGCACAGCTGGGCCCACGTGGCTGGTACATAAGGCCCCCCAGCGGGAGGGCTCCCCGGAGCCATGAGGGCCCAGGGCAGGTGTCACCAAGAAGCTGCCAGGCTGGATGCTGGGGCCTCATCCCCAACTCCCAGGGCAAACTGCATTATCTGCGCTTGGGCCGGTTTCTCAAGTTTCCCCAAGTAACAGAAACAGTCTGCCGGCAGCCCTGTCTGGACAAGCCTCAGTGACTTACAATAAGCCGTGGAGGAGACGCTGCGACCTCGTGGGTCGAGGACCCGTGGGAGGGGAGGCGCCCTGACCTGACGGACACTCCTCCTATGTTTATTTCCCAGCACGTTACACTGCTTTTCATAACCATTTGGTACCGGCTGGCAACCGCCGGGTATCCGTATCGCCATTTACAGAAAAGAGCACTGAGTGAGGCTCCCAGGGTGGCGGGGCGGGCAGCAGGCTGGCCAAGGTCCCTCAGCGAGTCGATGGCAGGGGCGGCCCGATGGCTCCTCTGATCCATTGCCCTCTACATCCGGGCTCAGGCTCTTTCTACCAAATCACGGGCACCTGAACCCAAAGGAGGCAAGGAGGGGTGGCGGGTGGGGGGCAAAGAGCTCAGGCTCTGGATTCAGACCGCCGGGTCCAGATCTTGCTCTGCCATCACTAGCTGTGTGGCCGCCCTGTCCCCCAGCGTCCTCAGCTGTAAGGGGGCCAAGGGACACCTCTCTCCTCTTGGCGCGGGGTGCGGAGCTCAGGAAGGACAAGGAGCGAGGCGAGGGCCTGATTACCTGCTGGCGGCCTCGCCATCCTTCAGCGGGTTTGGGATCTCCTTGCATGCCGTCAGGAGGGCAGCTGCCAAACACACGGAGTAGGCGGCACTGGAGCCGAGGCCGGCCCCGGTGGGCAGCTCCGACCACACGGCGACGTCCAGGCTGGGCAGGGCTCTGAAACACAGCAGGCAGCAGAGAGTGACTCTCCTGAAGGGCCGTGAGGGGCCAGCGCTGAACCGGTGGCCCAGACCCAGGACTGGACACGGGCAGGGCCTGACTCTAATTGTCTGGCCCGATTTTCTGACCTCGGGGAGATCTCCCAACCCCAAAGGCACCCCTGTTGGATGGCAGGAACTCATGGTGAATCAGACAACTTGAAAATAGGGAGAGGATCGTTTAAGTCACTATGTTGTTGTCCAACCGGAGCTCTTCCTAAAAGTGCCTCGCGATCCACCGACCATTCCTGTTAACTCCTTCCTGCTCCGCACACAAGCAAGGCTCTTTCAAGGCCCTGCCCTCAGCATAGGCTGGTCCCTCTGCCCAGGACAGCTCTGCACCCCTTTCTCCCCCAGGGGAATTCCTACCCATCCTCAAGACCATCCTCAAATGATCCCCCTGGGCGCTGATACTGTGTTCATGGGATGCCTCTCCCGCTGGACAGCGTTTCCCAGCCGCGTGTAACACAGGCCTGCTCTGGATCAGCAGAGAGTTCCCAATCGCTGCATCTTACCTCTACTTCCCCCCAGCGAGAACTGTCAGACGTCAGGTTCTATCATTTCCATTAAGCACTCTTCCCGTTTTCCAAATATAACATTATAAGACTGAATCTGCCTTTTCAAACTGCACATGCCCACCCCACCCACATCAGATTCTGGAATGTGTCCCCCGCCCTCACCCCGGAAGGGGACACTCCCCAATCAAGGTGAAAACCCTGGCATTGGACAGCAAGTGTCAAGATGTGATTGAATGTGTCTGCAGCGCAGCGCCCAGGCCCAGTGGCCGCTTAGCCAGCGTCTGCTGCACGAGTGAAGGGCTGCACCTCGAGGCTTTCCCTTCAGGCTCTGGACCACAAATCACAATGAACACGCACTGTGTGCCAGTTACAGTGCTAGGCCCATTTCATGTATAATGTTTCTAATCCTCTGATAGTTTTTCTGAGGAAGGTGATAATAATAATAGCTAACATTTATCAAGCTACGTGCCAGGCTCTGAATCAAACACTTTAAGTAAATGAACTCATTTAACTTCACAGGAACCCTATGAGGTAGGTGCTATTACCACCCCCATTTTACAGATGAGGAAGCTGAGGCTCAGGAAGGGTAAGAACCTCACACAAGCTAGTAAATGGTCACGCTGGGGTGGGAACCAACGCCGTCTGACCCTCAGCCTGTGCCCTCTGTCACCATGTGATACCACCTCAGCAGGAATGTGCCCCTCTAGGAGCAGGCTTTCCTGAGAGAGCAGACAACCCAGATCTTATCATAACACAGGCTTCACTCTGCTAATCACGAAGTTCCCCTGGAGCCTGTGGGATGTGGAACAAGGGTGCCTCTCTGGGCATGGCTTGAAGAAGACACACAGTGGATCTGAGAATGGAATCTGGCTTTGGTTGAATCGAAGAGGCCAGAGGAGGCAGTGTGGGGTTAAAAGGGCAGGCGCTGACACTGAAGGGAACTAAGTTGATTTCCCAGCTCTCACCGCTTACTAAGTAGCTGTGTGGCCCTGAATGTCTCTATCTCTCTAGGTCGCAGTTTCTCCCTGTGCAAAATGAGGAGAGTGTCCTTCTCGTGGGGTTGCCATGAATATTGAAAGCAGACCATACATATAGGGTCTAGCACGGCTCCTGGCACGTGGCGAGGACAGCTGCTGTTATTTAGAGCCTGGGAAGGAGCCCGTGCATCGTCCAGCAGCCAAAACTACCGCCACCCTGGCTCAGTTTCCGGGGCAGGCCGCACCCAGACTCCCTGCCCCGACCACGCACACACCTCTGACTCTGGCAGATGGACAGGTACAAGTAAAGGAAGGACAGCACAGCCAGATGCTCGTGGTCGGCACAGTCCTCGGGGAAGCCCGCCACCTCCTTCAGCTTCTCCACTTGCTCCGGGGTGAGTGCTGTGACGTCACCTTGCTCTGTCACATGGGCAAACAAGTGCAAGCGGGTGAGTGAGAGGGCCTCGAGGCTTTTACAGACACCAGAATACAAAAGGCCGAGCAATCACGGGAGTCAGCATCTGGATGGACATGGACTCAGGGTCCAAGCACCACAGCCGAGGGTGTCAGGGGACTGCAGGCTTGGGAGGCAGGCGGACTGGGGTTTGGGCCCTGACTGTGCCAGTTACTGTGACCTTGAGTAGGTGACTTAATTTGCACCTCAGTTTCCCTCCTTGGTAAACAGAGAATAACAGCAGTACATCCTCCCAGGGTTGTTTAAATAAGGTACAGAGTATCCTTAGCACTGCTCCTGGCACGCAGTAAGGGATTAATTGCTAGTAGTTTTCAAACACACACAAGCAAACACACACACACGCACACACAATCACTCAAAGGCCTAGGACTGAACTCCAGGGTACAAAATCAAAACCAAAGTATTATTTCCCCAATATTTCCCTCTCCCAAAACATAATTAGTGAGAACAGGACACACACATAAAACCAGGACACATAAATGCCCGAATGTTCACCATGTTTAGGACTGTTAGGAGGGAACAAAAAACACGAAGAAAAATGTGGCAGATGCTGGCAACCTAGCAGAAAACTTGACACCAAAAGGTTCAGATCCCCTTTGTCTCCTTGGAGAAGTAGCCTAACGAGCCCTTGCGAATGGACTACACTCTATATCACAGCCTCCACCCACCTCCCACCCTGCGGGATCCTCACAGCAACCCTCCCAGGCATCACGACGCTGCTCACAGGGGCTCAGAGAGGTAAGTGACCCTCCCAGGCTCACACAGAGAGTCTCAGACAGGTGGTCTGAGACGTGTACCGCTATACCTGGCTGCTCAATCCATGCTACTGACGTACAAAAGCAGCAGCCAGTTCTCATGGAATGTTTCCGGCCAGGCTGAGTGGCCTGGGGTAGCACGGAGAGCAAGGGCCAGGTTGCTCCAAAGTAGTGACTCTGAATTGAGGCTGTCCCTGCAATCACCCAAATACACAGGCCGGGTCACCTACCACCACTACCGATTCTCAATAGGAGAGGGGCAGGGCCAGGAAGCCATCTGTACTGTTAAAACAACAACAACAAAAACCTCCCCCCGGGATCTCAAGGAAGAACTGAGGCTTGCTTGAAACTGTGGGTTTTAAACTCTTCCTTCATCTCCCTGCAGGGTTTGGGAGTGGCTGAGTGACTAGATGTGGACTGATTCTCATGGGGGACAGGGAACCGTCTGGAAAAGGCTCCTAGGGCTTCCCTGGTGGCGCAGTGGTTAAGAATCCACCTGCCAACACAGGGGACACGGGTCCGAGCCCTGGTCCGGGAAGATCCCACATGCCGTGGAGCAACTAAGCCCGTGTGCCACAACTACTGAGCCTGCGCTCTAGAGCCTGCGAGCCACAACTACTGAAGCTGGAGTGCCTAGAGCCCGTGCTCCGCAACAAGAGAAGCCACCACAATGAGAAGCCCGCTCACCGCAATGAAGAGTAGCCCCCGCTCGCCGCAACTAAAGAAAGCTCACATGCAGTAACGAAGACCCAACGCAGTCAAAAATAAAAAATTAATTAATTAATTAGTTTTAAAAAAAGAAAAGGCCCCTGGAGGAGTCTCACTTGCCCCACCCTGGCTGGGAGACACTGTTCCAAAGGACGAGGCGTCAGCCCAGACAGGAGACACTGAGAGCGAAGAACACACCACAGCTTTGCTGCAGACAGTCACTCCGCTGATGAACGAACCGTGTCTGCTCAGGAGTGGACAAAACAGTCCCAACACTAGCAAAAATAAGCACCGAGGCCTTTATTTATTGGCATGGGAAGAGAGCCCCAATATATTGAAGAAGGCAATAATCCCACACGCTTCTAAGAAGTTTATACGGAAAAAAAAAAAAAAGAAGAAAAAGAAAACAGAAAAAGAAAGAAACAAAAAGAAAAAGAAGGAAAAAAAAGAGAAGAAAAAAGAAAAAAAAAGTTTATGTGGCTTGATCCAATTTTGGGCAAAAAACAAGCTCTCTCCCTATCTCAATCAATCAATCTAATTACTGGTCTACAGGAAATAACCCAGAAGGATGAACACCAAAATGCTTAGCGTTATTCTGGGGGGAGGGTAGAGTGGGAGGCAGTGACAATTGGGGATTTTTTTTTCCTGGCAACGTCTCAGCATTGACCGTATTTTCCAGTAACATAAGTTACTTTTATTTTTAACAATCTTCAATCACACAAAACACCAAAACATTCTCTTTGTTAAAACAACATTGTAGAAGGGAGGCTCCCTTTGTCCACTCCCCGACCGTAGGACCCTCCAAGACATAACTAATCACCATTGTCAGTGGATATACATCTTCCCAGGCCTCTTTGCATTTACATACCCACTGATACTTAATCTATACGTGCTGTTTTGCATCTTGTGTTTTTTCACTCAACAGTAGGCCCTGATGACCTGTCCCAATGGCTCACATAGACCCAGTGCATCATTTTATGTTTTTAAATTTTAAAAAAATTAATAAATAAGTGAAGCTATTTTTGTGGGGACAGGAGAGAAAACACCCCCAGAGTGGCTGGCTTTTGGTCCCTTGGGGACAGCCTGGGCTGACAGCCCAGCTGTCCTCCTTCTCCTTCTCTTCGGGGCCCAGGCTCTTCCCGCACCTGGTTCCTGCTCCCTGCACTTACTCAGAAAGCTGGTGTCCAGCATCTGAAGCTTGGCCACATCCCAGGCCCGCTGGATGCCAATGTTGGGTAAGTTGAGGCCCACTTTCCCATTGCTGTGGGGCTGAAGCCGGAGGAATGTTCTCAAGTTCAAGGCCACAGCCAGTGCTACCTATAGAATGAAGGGCACAAGCAATTAGCCTGAGGGTGGTTGGCAACAAGCATGGCTCCTGTCTTAGGAAAAAGGGGCCCTTCTCAATGAGCCGAGAAGAGAGGGCAAATACTAGCACACAGGCCACTCTCACCTATGCCCTTGGCAGACACTGCTAATCAACCTCGGCACCCTCTCCTAATCAAACGTTGGCACCCTCTCCCACACGCCTAGGCACAGCCACTACCAATCAATTAGGAGTTAATACCTACTTATATTTGCCCTCCCCACGTAAAACTTCACACGTTCTCAACACCAAGGAATGGCTTCCCCATAATCACCATGCTTTCAAAGAAAAATATAAGTTAAAAATATGAAAAACGACAGCTTGAAAGAGTGGAAAAAGCATGGCTTTGGGTTCAAGCAGACTTAGGTTCACTCCTAGCTCTACCGAGGTGTACGGGACCTTGATCAAGTTACCGATCCCCTCCTAAGTCCCAGCTTCCACGTCTGCAAAACAGGATAATGAAAGTTTAACATCAGAGGGTAGTTGTAAGAGGTAAATGAGACAATGCATGTCTCAGACTCCTTTGCAGAATCCTATTCGTTTTCCCCAGAGTTTAGTCCTTAAAACTCTTCTCTTCTCCACCGAAGCTCACTTCCTAAGTGACCTCATTCCACCCACGGGGCTTTCCATGTCATCTTTTTGCTCTCTTACTGGGTGGGCCAGAGAAGCCCTTCAGAGGGCCTGAGACCTGTCTTTTCTTTGCCCAGCTGGGGAGAAACTGACCTCCTCTCTGATGTTACTCCCAAGCTATGCCTCAAGGCTTCCTTTCAGCTTCTTTTAAGGTTAGCATCAGGGAGAAGCAGTTCCTAATCCTCAAAGGCTCAGGGGGCCTTGTATACCTTGCCATGGACCACGGCATGCTCTCCGTGAAGGATGACTTTCCCTGGAGCAGACACCAGCAGGACTTCTGACAACATGGCTCCTGGGAGTCCTGCAAAGGAAAGCCAGAAAGAGGATGGAAGGTCCCCAGAACTTAGAGAATGCCTAGTTCAAGCTCCCCATTATAATAAAAAAGGCAGCTACCATCAGCATTTGCTATGTGCCCAAAAAAAGCAGTGCAGGGTAGCAGTCAGCTAGACACATCAAATAGATCTGGGTTCAAATCCAGCTCTTCCACTCCCCAGTGATGTCATCTTAACTAACTCACTCAAATAGCTATGAACCTCAAAAGTTACACGGGGACAATAACTGTACTGACCTCAATGGGTTTTGAGAAGGTTAAATTAAATAATGCAAGGGAAACACTTACGGTCTGGCACACCATAATCACTCAAATACTCATAGTTACTTATTAATGGCTCTGTTCTTGGTTCCAGCTTTTATTATTACTACTATTAAAGACAGAAATTTAAATGAAATCATGGACCGGAAGGAACCTTTTCCTGGACATTTAGGCTGTTTCTAACGTTTCACAATTACAAACAGGCTGCAGAAAACAGCTGTTATACTTTTTTTTTTGGCACACTTAAGTCAGGATCTCTACAAGACAGAGTCCTAGAAAGTGACTTGCTGGGCGTACGTGTGCGCGTTTTAGATTTTTATAAATAATGCAAAACTACCATCCATTTAAGGCTTTACCTCAATAGCATGAGAGCAGAACCGCACTATGCGCTAAGTATATACTAGAGTGATCCCTGTTTCTTAGGGGGGGAAACTCAGGCTCGGAGTGGGGGGACCTATTGCTTGTCCGAAACTCCAAATCCGGTCTGTCAGATTCCAGGTTGCCGGCTCGTCAGGGTTCTCAGAGTTGGGGAAACTAAGCCAGAGAAGCCGGGAGCCCGGTCCAGGGTCGTCCTGGGTCTCGGCCTCGGACTTCGCGCCACCCTGTCCCGGGACCCCGACCTCTCACCTGTCGCCACAGGCCCTCTGCTTCCGAGCCCGAGCCGCTCCGAGACTCCATCCCCAAGCTCACGGGCGGCGGGGGGAAGAGGCCTCTTCCTTCGCCCAGCCAATCAGAGCGCGCGAACCGAGAGCCCCTTTACCAATTGGCTTGAGAGTTGGCCAATAGCTGTTGCTAACTAAGTCCTCACGGGTTTCCCCGCCCATCTCCTTCCATGAACCAATGAAAAACAAGTCTCTGGGAGTGTCCCGCCCTGGGGAGAGAGCAATGGACCAATGGAAGATGGCGGCTGATGGGTGGTGCGGCCGGAGGTAGGTGGAGTCACCCCGGGATCTGGACGGGAGCCTGGCAGGGTCAGTCCCCTACCAGAGCCCTGGAGCATGGCTATGTGGGGCCTGGGAGGTCGCCTTGGCTTGCGCGGGTGCCTCGGCGCCCGCAAGCTATTGTGTCCCCGTTTCCAGAGCCGCGGCCCCCAGGGCGTGGAAGACGGGGACCGGTGAGTACCTGGCTGGGAGGGTAACTCAGGCACCTGCCCTGAGTTATGTTGTCGCCGTGGTTCCGTCAAACCGCTGGGAGGTCACCGCAGTAGTCGCCAGGTGACGTCCTCTTTAGTCGTGACGTCACCGTGGCAACGTGGGCTCCTTGGAAGCCAGAGACCAAGGCTTCTTGGCACAAGACAAGTCCAAACGAAGCCCAGCATCCATCAGGACAGGGCATATCCCATGTGAGCCAAGAGGGTCATCTTGCCTGGCCTCACAATCAGGAGGGGCCTCAATTCGGATATTAACCTATCTCTAAAGCAGTTTATACTTTAAGGCACAGAGATACACCAACGCGGCCTAAAGATGGCTGTCATCATATACCTTGAAACTTGCACCCCGTTCCCGGACCTCAGAACCTGACTTAATAATGGATTAATCTAATTCACAGATCCAGTAATTTAACCTTTGAATAACCTTCTAATGTCACATTTTAATGTTGAAGTCTTTATTAAAGGTGTTGCTATTTGAAAATGCCAGTTTTCGAACCCTGTTTTGGCAATTCTCCATTTCGGAGTATACTTGAAGCTTTATTTCCATTTCCATTTATGGAAATGGCCCAGGGATTTTTCCTTCCAAGAGTCCCTGGCTTGGTAGAGCAGAGGTAACAGTTTTGGGGTGTCAAATAAGATAGTCTTGGGCAAGAATCCCAGCCCTACCGCTTCTTCCCTTGGTGACCTAGGAGGGTGAGTCTCATCCCGTCAGCTACAGATTCCTCAGAAACAAAATGAACATCATAGGTAGTGCTTGGGAAGGTTCCAGGGATAATTCAAGGAGATAATGCCTGTAATTCACTTAACACAGTGCAGAGACTGTGGAAGGTGATCGATAAATTCTTTCAGCCAATATTTATTGAGCGTCTGCTTTGAGCAGTGCGCTACATCACCTATTCTGCACGTACTGGTGTGGCAAGACACAGAACTTGCCCACAAAGGGCTTAAAACTAAAAGGAACAGAGGGGAAAGATTTCAAGAGATCCAAGCAGAAAGGGGTAAGTGCTGCCTCTGAGGATATGGGTAGCAAACTGTGACCCACTGAAAGACGTGCCCCACTATATACGCCATCCTCACTCATCATCTCTTGATGTTTATTTCTCCTTAGGCCACAGCCTTCCTCGAACACACCCAAGCTCCCCAAGATCTACACCAAAACAGGAGACAAAGGTAGGGTGGGGACAGGTGAAAAATGCAAAGAAAGACATGGCAGATTCCATCTTTAAGTTCTTCCAAATTCTAGGACTTCCCTGGCAATCCAATGGTTAAGACTCCACGCTTCTACTGCAGGGGGCATGGGTTCGATCCTTGGTCAGGGAACTAAGATCCTGTATGCCACGCGGCACTAGAAATTGATGGAAAATTCTGGAATGAGAATTAAATAAATAATAGCTTTAAAATATTTTTTAAAAGTTCTTCCAAATTCGTTGCAGACATTAAAAGTATGTGACAGATCTCAATAGGCATCACCCAAATGTGATGTGAAATGAAAGATGCCCAAGATATATTAAGTGATAAAAGCAAGTTGCAGAACAATCCAAATAGTTGGAATCCATTGGATAAAAGTGTGTGTGTGTATTTATTTATATGTGTGTTCAGGTGTGCATAGAACATTGTGAAAGGTTATACCTTGGGCTGTTACCTGGGAGAGAGACTGAATTCTGGGAGAGGGGAATGAATAGACGGGCTTTCATTGTTTCCTATACATACTTTTATTCTATTATTTATTTTGTAATGAGCATATATTGCTTTGATAATTTAAAAAAATGCCAGAACATAATGTACAGAAAAAAAAGATGCAGAAGAACATATCAGTGTGATACCATTTTCTAAAGTTTTAAACCACCCATGGACTTTCCTGGCGGTCCAGTGGTTAGAACTTGGCACTTCCACTGCAGGGGGCGCGGGTTTGATCCCTGGTTGGGGAACTAAGATCCCGCATGCTGCGTGGCCTTCCCCCCCACCAAAAAAAGAAACACGCAGATTACCAGTATTTATTGCTTTGGGGGTATATTTATGTAGTAAGAAGATAAAAACATTCATAGATGTACTTAATGCCATTGTACACCTAAAAATGGTTAAAATGGCCAATCTTACATTATGTTTATGTTACCACAATAAGAAAAGAAAAGATGCAAAGGGATGACAGTGTTGATGCCCTCCAGCCAAAGACTCCAGGGACGGAATTCCCTGGCGGTCCAGTAGTTAGGACTCCACGCTCTCACTGCCAAGGACCTGGGTTCAGTCCCTGGTCAGGGAACTAAAATCCCACAAGCCAAGCAGCGCAGCCAAGAATAAATAAATAAATAAATAAAGTATATCAGGAAAGAAGTGAGGACAGTGGTTACCCCTGGGGAGGGGGGCAGTGACTGAAAGCAGGGACATGGGGGCTTCTAGGGTGAAGCTCATATTTTATTTCTTGATCTCGTTGCTGATCACAGAAGTCTGTTTCAGTTAGTAACAATTCATCAACTTGTACACTTTCGATTCGGGCACTTTTCTGTGTATGTTATCCTTCAAGTGGAAAAATGCTTTAAAAGAGCATATCAAGAAAAAAACTCTTTAATTTGGGCAGCAAAACATTCTCACAGGGTTTTCCAGCACCTTCACCGGAGAAAGGAGACCGAAAGACGACCAGGTGTTTGAAGCCGTGGGAACTACAGATGAATTAAGTTCAGCCATTGGGTAAGGGGGACGGGATTGGCCTTGGGGTCGGGCTTGAGTTGGTTGTTAGAGGTTATGGCTGACGTGCAGCTCTCCAGAGTGCCCGCCCGTCCCAGAGGCTGCCAGCCCTCGAAGAACCTTCCTTGGCCTGTGGCTTCCGTCCCTCACCGCGTGATGCTGCCTCGCCCCTCCATCCCTGCCCCCTCACTGTGCTCCTATGTGTGTGCCATTGAGGTGCACGTGCTAAGTGACAGGTGAGTCGAGCACAGTACACAGGGCGTCAGGCATGATCCCTTTCGTGAGACTTATTTTTTAAACAAGCATATACACAGCCAGAGTTTAGAAGGTGGACTCGGGGAAGTAGTCAGGATCGGCCGGGCCATGCTGGTGTAACAGACAACCCCCACATTTCGTAGCTTAAACCACCAGAGGCGGAGTTCATCCTCTCACTTCAAGCCCATCGTGGGTTGGGTATGTTTCTTCTCTGCCTGGCCTTCACTCTGGGACCCGGGCTGGTGGGACAGCCTCTGTCTAGAATAACACCAGTAATTGTGGCAGAGGGAAGAGAGATCACGGTGATGCCCACGCTGGCTCTTAAAGCTTCCACGAAGTGACACGCCACCTCTGCTCACATTTCATTGGCCAGAGCCAGGGACATGGACACATGTGACAGCAGCAGGGGTGGGAGGGGCCACAAATATTTGAGAACAAAGTTCAGGCCACCATGCTCAGCAAGCTGTTGGCAGCATGAGCTGCAGTTATTATAAGTACTAGTTCACAAGTTCTGACTCAGCCTTCTGGGTGAAGATCATGGTAATCAGACAGACCTGGGTTCAAATTCTCTCCCACTGCTGACTGGCTGTGTGACTTCAGGCAAATCACCTGGCCTCTCTGAGCCTCAGTTTCCTATTCTTTCAAATGATCCTAGTAATAGTATCCAATCTCATTGGGTTCTTCTGAGGATGTAATGAGAGAACTCCATGTTTCCCCCTTAGGACGACAGTACCTAGCACCAATCATAATGCTAGCTATTATTATCATCATAATTATTAAAACTTACCTGTTCATGGTCGCCATTTCTCAGTGATGGGCCTAAGTGAGGTTCTCAGGAAAGATAATGTAGCTAGTCTGCCAGCAGAGGAGAGAGGGCAGACCCCCTTGGTGTGTGTGGGAAGGGTGTGGCGAGGGGGAAGTGCACACAAGATGAAGTGGGCAGAGGGGCGGGAAGGCGGGTTCTAGCATCGGCTGTTTAGAATTAGCACATCAGCAGGCCATCATCCCTCAGGTGATGTGGTGCAGGGGACTGGCCACAGCTCAGTTGTGGATTCTTCCGTCCTCAGGTGTTGGCGGAGCATCTGCGTGTGCCAGGCTCTGCTGAGTGGGGAGCCTCAGCCCTGCCTTCATGGAGCCTATGGTCTGCGGGGTGCGGTGCAGCGGGCGGGGCAGAGCAGACAGACGCTGGAGGGGCAGCCTTAAGTGGTGGGAGCGGGGATGGAGCGAGCATGGGGAGGGGCCTCCCGCTGGCCTCTGTCGTGGGAACATCCTCAGTGAGCAGATATTCCCGAGCATCTCCAATGTGCCAGGCCTGAGGCATACGCCCCCTCCTCACCATCCAGAGGGGAAGACCAACGCAGGACAGCTTACGTGTGTGCTTATTATTTAGTTCTGATTGTAAGATGGGCTAGAAGATGCACAGTAGTTCTTCTTTTGCCCTTTCAAAGCCATTCTCCTGTGCCTGGGAGGCTGACCTGGAGATGGTCTCACCCCGATTCCCTTGTCCTCTGGCTTTAGAGTTGGTCCAGCCAATGGGCAACACCAGCAGGAGATCGGACAAGGGTGAGAGGGGTAGGGGTATTGTGACCCCGCCCCCAGCCCTGTGTGGCTCTGGCAGTTGTGGGGCTCTCCACTGCTTTCTCCCAGCTGCCCAGCTCCTGGCGGTGGCCTCTGCCCAGAATGCAGCTCTCTCCAGGGTTGGTAGCGCCTGTGACCCTCCCTTGCCCCTTCAGGCTCTTGCTTTTGCTCATCTCTGGATCCATCCGCAGTTCTCATAAGCCTTCCCACTCTGTCAGTAGTCCCTTTGTGAAGCTTTTCTCCAGGAACCCTTCAAACACACCACTGTCCGGCCAGGACCCTGACTGGTCCAGAAGAGGGTGCAGCGTTCTGAGGGAGGCCAGGGCCACAGTCCTGACCTGCATCGGGAGCACTCTGATTTTCCTGCCCCACCCAGCCTTACCAGCAAACTCCTACTCAGCCTTCAAAGTCCCACCTCCAGCATCACTTCCTCCAGGAAGCCCTCCCTGAACCCTAATCAAGGCCAAATATCCCAGGACTCTCACCCTTTCCTTCAGAGCACTGACCTCAGTTTGCAACTTCATTGTCAGTCGTGTGACATCTGATTCACATCTCCCTGTCCTGCCTAACGGGGCCTGTGTCACCTCTGTTCATACTGAATCACCTGGACCTGGCCAGAGTAGGCGCTGAAAGAGGAGTTATTGGCTGGATGAGCAGCGAAAAACAAATACCCCCAACCACATGGAAGGTTACGATGTTCTCAATGTCAGCAAGAAAATAACGGCCTTCCTGTGATAGCTCAATTAGCAAAATGGCCAAACCCCTGAGAATGTATTGCCTTCCAGCAAGACAGGGCCTGGGGATGTTATACTCAAGGCAGATTCTTTTTCCTTCTTCCTCACAGGTTTGCTATGGAATTAATTGCAGAAAAGGGCCACCCGTTTGTGGAAGAGCTTCAGAAAGTGAGTAACATCGTCTCACCCCGAGCTGGGATTTTCCAACCCCGAGGCCTGGTGGCCATAACTGGATTTGCCAACTGACCATCACTTCCTTTCTGCGTCACCTGGGACTAGTTCACTTACCCTCTGTGAGCCTCAGTTTCTTCATCTGTAAGATGGGGACGCACAGAGAAGATCCTCCCTCACAGGCGAGTGGTGAGGTTTGCCCTCAGAGAGGGAAATGTGAAGGGCAGTGGTCTCAGCCCCGGGCAGTTCTGCCCCTCAGGGGACACAGGGCAGTGTCTGGAGATGTTTTAAGTTGTCACACTGGAGGTGGAGGTGCTACTGGGATCTAGTGCATAGAGGCAGGGATGCAGCTAAACGTCCTACAACACACAGGACAGCCCCCGTGACATAGGATGACCTGGGCCAAAGTGTCAGTGGCCCAGAGGTTGAGAGACTTGAAAGGCCCAGCAATGGTTAGCCCTCGGCGGGGGGATGATAGGGTTCTTAGAATTACTGTTCTGTTTCTTAAGAGGCAGCAGGGGCTCTGGCCCACAGAGAGGACTTCAGAAGTAGAGGCAGGGCCACCCCCCCCAGAACATGGAGAATGTACCCGGGGTTTTAGTCTGCGTGCTGACCCGAGTCAGCTGCTCCCTGGAGGGTCAGCCCTCGGCCTGCTTCAGTCCTCCAGGCCAGGCTGGAGCCCACTGGGGCCCCTGGGAGCAGACACAGGGTAGTGAGGGGCTGCAGAAAGATGGGAGGCCTAAACTGCTGGAGCATTCTATGAATGAGGCACCTCCCGTATGAGGAAGACTGGTCTTCAGCCTCATAATGAGGAATTGCTGGCATCTACAGTGGTCATTTCTGTCTGCCGTGCTCACATCTGAGCGGGGTTTGCAGAGGGAAGAGGGGGTCAGTGGCGTGATGAGCCCCTACCTTGCTTTAGACCACGTCCTTTGGGTAACAGTTTCAACATCACCTCCTCCGGGGCCTTCCCTGGCCACCCCTGCCTCCAGCTGGTGCCTCTCCCAGGCTTCCGCAGCTCCTGTGCTTCTGCCTCTAAAGGCAAGCATCACCAGGAGTGTGGCCTGGGTGCCCCAAGGGCGCAGACTGTGACTTGTTCAGCTGGGTGCCCCGCCTGGCCCCCGGGGGCTATGGCAGGCCAGGCAGCCTGTTCTCGGCTCTCCCTGCAGAAGCCCATGAGGTGGAGGCCAGCCTTCACGGACAAAACCGAGGCTCAGCCCAAGGCCGCACAGCCAGGAATCAGCGGGGCTGGGATCGGATTCCTAGACTGGGGCCACCTCTCTCCAGCCCCCGGGGTAAACGCTGCAGGTGGCCGGCGGCGGGGTAGTACTGTGACGCGCCTTTCCATTGGAAGCCACAGAGACACCACGAGGTCAAGTAACTTACCCAGAGTCTGCTGCTTGGTGGCTCAAGAGGGTTCCAGTCCACTCCCGGGTGGGCACCGTCTACTCTCACCGACTGTGTCCTGCTCCCGGCACACTGCCACGGTGGCTATCTCATCAGAGGCCACAGCCCTGTCCTGTATAGTTTAAAAAGCACTGTCAATTTGGGTCTCTCCGCCCAAGTGTTATAGGTTAGAAAACCAAGGCTGTCAGTTTAGACAAAAGAAAAAGACCTTGAAGGGCCCGGCACATGGGAGAGGAGGGTCGGGGTGAGAAGATTCCTCCTGACTCTCCCTGGGCGCTTGACACTCCCCGTCTGTGTCACCCAGGCGTTCCAAGGGAGCCAGGGCCCCTCCCAACAGGGCAGACGTGCTGTGCTGCAGGTTCAGACAGAGTTTGCTGATGAGCCTTTAAATGCCGGCTCCTTAGAGGTCTGACAGCTCCCGGCAGGTGGACGCACGAGACCCCCGCTTGGCCCGCGTGACAGGGTCTTCACCCACGCCTTCCATTCCTCCCCAGATCCAGTGCTCCCTGCAGGACGTCGGCTCTGCCCTGGCAACACCGCGCTCCTCAGCCAGGGAGGCTCACTTAAGTAATTCTCTCCCTGAACCCACTGTGTGTGCTCAGAGGGCCCCGGGGGGCCTGGGCCCGCGGGCGGGGGGAATGACTCTGTCCTGGGTGTTGCCTGGGACCCCTGTCAACCTGGCCTGTGCAGCCTGAGACGGAAGGTCCCTCTGAGCCAGGGCAGTGGTTGGCAGGCGCCCAGGCGGAAGGGACGGGGCGGGCTCCTTGATCCGGGGGCAGTGGCCTCACGGCTGCGTCCTTCTCCTTGGCTCCACAGAACACGCCACATTCGAGGCAGGGCCCATCCTGGAGCTGGAGCAGTGGATCGACAGATACTCCAGCCAGCTGCCCCCGCTCACCACTTTCATCCTGCCTGTAGGTACTGGGCTGCCTCAACCTGGGGGTGGCTGCGGGCCAGTGTGTTGACCAAAACACACAGGCAGGGATTCAGCGCACCCCCCACTTTTAATTTTTAACAACGACAGAAGCTTTCCCCCAGCCCCCAAGTCCCCTCCAGACCGTCACGGCTCCCTCCCCAGTCCTGCCTGCTTTGGAGAGGGGTACCCAGTGGGTGTGCCCCGGCAGGGCCCCTGGAGACACAACACTGCCCGTTGTGGGCGGGGCCTGTGTGTCCCTCCGTCCATCCAGGCTCCCTGCCTGCAGTGGGCACCCTCCCCCCACCCTTCCAGCCGACACCCGCTTTCTCCTTTCAGTCCGGAGGCAAGAGCAGCTCCGCACTGCATTTCTGTCGGGCCGTGTGCCGCCGAGCTGAGAGACGGTACTGGGGTGCGGGGCCGAGGGAGCGGGACCTGGGCAGAGAGACAGTGATCCTGACCGGGGTGGGGGTGGGGCTGGGGAAGGCACGTCGGGATCAGAGCTTGTTCAGAAGCAGGCAGCTCCAGGAAACGGGCGGGGGAGGCCCAGCGCGTCTAGGTGATTATTTGTAATTATAACATTCACGTGGTATGAAATTCAGGTGTGTATTCAGTGAAGACTCCCTGTTCCTGGGGTTAATTTAAATGGTGGGGGTTGTCTCAGCTGAGCAGAAAAGATTGAAAAGCTCCACACCATGATAAGAGCTATGAGGGAGGGTACTTGGCACCAGAGTGACCCAGCCTGGGATGGGGCATGGGGGGTACTGGGGGCACAGTGGACAGTGCCTGGGGTGAGGGCACAGCAAGGGCAGAGGCAGCAGTCTGCATGGAACACACACAGAGGACGCCGAGTGTCTGGTCCAGAGTGAGGGGCGTGAGGCCTGACGAGGCTAGAGGCTGAGCGGAGGCCAGGCCGGGCAGGGCCTCATGCGCCCCGAGAGCTCTGCATTTATCCTGAGAGCCTTTATCCTGCGAGCCATTGATGGGCTTTAGGCCATGAGATGACGTGCTGGCTGCTGGGTGGAGAAGGGCCCAGACCAGCCACCTGCTACCCCAATCCCCCAACTCAGAGTCAGGAGAGGAGGGACCCCCCCGCCCCCCGCCAGAAGCTCCTGACTGCCTTTTCAAGGAAACTTTAAAAGAGTAATTGCAACATTTCCATTTACACCACTCATAGGCCAGGCTGACACCAGGTTTTACAGAGAAATGGGAATAAAGCCCTGCTTTATATAACCGGCAGGACCGTGCTGGGCACTTTGTATCCATTATTTCATTGATTCCTTGTGGTAACCTTGGGAGAGAGGTGGTGGCAGCCCCCACTCTACTGGAGTCAGGACTCTGGGGCTCAGCGGTGACACCGTGGCCAGGGTCACCTGGGTGGTCCATGGCAGAGTCTGGATTTGAGCCCAGGTGTGTCTGCTCCATACCTGAGCTCTTTCCATAGCCCCATGTCATAAAGATTTCACTTTTCATAAAAGGCCCTTGGGGCCAAGTGGTTCCTAAAGTGATGCTGAGTCACCAAAGAGCTTCAGCTTCAAAAGGAAAAAAGTCATTTGTACAAAGCTGTCCACATCAGCAGTGCTCATAGTAGCAAAAAATTGGAAACAACCCTAAGGCCCAACATCAGGGAATGGCCGAGCAGAGGGGGGGTCCTGAGGACACCAAACCCGTGCCCAGGTAACAAAGCCCCCTGGGGCAGGAGACACAAACCTGGGGCCTCGGTTTGGGGCGAGCACCTCCCAGCAGGGGTTATGTAGCAGAGGCGACATGCGTGGAGGGGCTGCCAGCTCACTGGTGCTCAGCAGAGAGCACCATCTAGAGTGTCTGCACACAGACTGGCGAGGCTGCAGCGGGAATGAAATGCTGGCTCAGGACGCAGCTCCTACCCCCAAGCGTGTTGAGCCCGGAACGTAGTGTGATGCTGTGTTTCCTCCCCTTCTAGCGTGGTGCCTCTTGTCCAGTCCGGTGAGACGGATGCAAACGTGGCCAAGTTCTTAAACAGGTACTCAGATGGGATCTGGAGAGTCTTTCTGAAAAAGTAGGCACTTCGTGGCTCCAGCCCTGGCTCGTGCGGCTCCAGCGTGGGCCAGGCCAGGGCTGAGAGCTGAGGGACCCCAGGAGCTGCCTGGGGTCCAGAAAGTGACCTCACAGCCAGGGTCTGGCCCCTTAATGTGGTCACTCCTCCCCCAGGACATGGCTTGGGCTTTGATGGTCCTGACCAGCTCCTTTCCTCCTGGGAGGGGAGTGGGCCTGAGGGGAGTGAGGACCATTCTGTTCATGTCACAGTAGTGACCCTGGGGAGCCCTCCGGCCATGTAGGTTGTGTGGGCCGAGCCAGTTCGTTCTCTTAGCAAGGAAGGCATCACCACGCAGATGAGGAACCAGCATATGACAGCTCTGCGGCAGGGGGGATCACCCAGAGCAGTCTCTTCCACTGCCCAGTCCTCCACCCCACTCCCAGAGAGACAGCCAGGCATCAGGAGGAGGGGGGCATGGTTCCAGGATGGGGCATGGGTCAGGGAAGGTTCCAGCAGGACCTGGCATGGAGCTGGCCTCGGGGTAGGGTTGGGGCAGGGAGAGAAGAAGAGGGTGGGGTCAGTGAGGCAGGGAGACAAGGGAGAGCACAGAGCAGCTTCGCAAACTAACTGCCAGCCCCTTAGGGGCAGGCTCGCTGTTTCCTCTCCTGTTTCCCTCCCCACCCACCCCTGCCCAGAGGCCCCATCACCGCTGGGTCAAAGAAAGAAGGGAGAGGGGCACTAGGGTCTAGCCCACTAGAACATTCCAGGCTAGTGCTTCTCAACCGGGATGCCTGGAAATGTCTGGAGACAAGTGGGTGGGGGCCAGGGGTGCTGCCCAGTGTCCTGCGATGCACACAACAGCTCCCTCTTCCTGCCACGAAGAATCACCCAGCCACAAGGAATGGTCCCGAACGTCTCTAGTGCCGGGGTCGAGAAGCCTGCTCTAGGCTCCCTCTACTCAGAGCACACCAGCAGCACCAGCATCACCTGGGCTCGGTTTAGACCTGCCAAACCCTGGGCCGGGCCCAGCCGGTCCTCCCGAATCAGAATCTGATCTGCATGTCACCAGGATCCCCAGCTGACTTGTGTGCACACCCCAGTTTAGGAGGCACCAGTCCTGTTCACTGGAAGGTGCAGAAACCAGGGAGTGGCCCAAAGTCACCAGCCCTGTGATGTCAGAGTAGTGGCCTCATCCTGCAGGAAACACCCCAGCCCTGGCGCCAGAGTCGGGCGCTGGGCTCTCAGGGAGCCAGCCTGGAGCGCCATCCATCAAGCCCAGGTTGGCTGAGCACCCGCTGTCCCACCCAGTGCTCCTGGGGCACGTGACTTATATTTCCTCCTTGAAGGCTAATATAGGGAGGACCCTGTTAGCATTGATCTCTCATTTCAGATCATTCCATTTGCCTTCTTCTGCCCCTCCAGACTCAGTGACTATCTCTTCACGTTAGCCAGATACACAGCCATGAAGGAGGGGAATCCAGAAAAAATATACAAGAAAAATGACTTGTCGGTCCCTGCCTGAGGCGCTTGGAAATAATGGAAAAAGGGAGCTTTGCAGACTCCACAGTGACGATGGGAAAGGAAGACTTTGCCCTCATATCCTGATTCCTGAAGATCTCACCCAGAGGGGCCAGAAGCTGGTCTTTTGTCCAGACTCAGCCTCCTCTCAGGGCCCCGCCACTTCCTTCAGGAGCTGAGGCCGGTGGAGAATTCTGCGCCCCCCTCCCCTGGGCTCTCCTCAGCCTTCCAAAAAAGAATAAAAGTGGGAAAGGCTTGAGAGAGAGAGAGAGAGAGAGAGAGAGAGTGTGTGTGTGTGTGTGTGTGTGTGTGTGAGACAGAGACAGATGCCCTCCACTGGCAGCTTATTTGGAATGGTACCAGAGGCCCTTGGAAATGTAACTGTGATTTACCTGTGCCAAAGGGGCTTTAAAATGTCACATTTATAAAGAGGAAGGCAGACAGGATTTGGAGTTCAGTCACCTCTGAGCCACTCATCAAGGGGGAAGGACGGCTGCAGATTGACAGGCGAGGCCTCGGAAACACTTGGACTGAAGTGCACGTGTGGCAAGGGTGCAGCCCGGAGAATCTTCTCTAAAGGGGAGCCTTCCTCCATCAAGGGACGGACATCCCTGGGAGAGGAACACCACCACTTTCAGCTTCAGACTATAAGCTCTTATGTTTCCAGCGAGGCTGACGCAGACCAGACCGACTTCTCTGATGTTGCACTTGGCTGGTTTATGCCTCTGAGATCCGGGCCGCAGCTGTATTTTATTTCAGTTGTCACTGCTGCTCCTTCCCGCTATGGAGTGACCCTGCCAGTGCCAGCTGTGTCCTTGGGAAGGGGGATATTTATGAAGGGCGAGGAGGCAGCCCCGAGAACCTGAAGATTCCACGCCACTAATTGCAGGAAACAACTTGGGAAGGGCAGGCTCTCACTAACTGTCAGGGCAGAAACGCCCAGTGAACTCCATCCAGCCATCATTTATTAGCCTGAAGCTCGGAAGTCTGGTCCCTCCAGCCATCCCTGCCAGCAGTTAGGAAACATTAAAATGATGAGTTCTGTGCTTGCTTTTGCTTTCGTTCTTAACCACCTTACCTGCTCATTTTGCTGGAGGAACATCATTGTCTCGTCCCTTCTGGGTCCTTTCGTTCCTGGACTTGGGCAAAGTGGCCGAGGTGCAGGTGACCGTGAGTGAAAGTGAAAACCCTCCAGGAAGTGGCCCCGGCCAGCAGTTGGTGCCAGGTCTGGTGCATGGTGGGCGCTCGGCCTGTGTGAACAGAACTGAGAACATTACAGAACAGGCTAAGGGCGGTTCACTGTCAGGCAGGCACTCAGGCTGGACCGGGGAGGGCTATGTTCCAAGAGCTCACAGCAAATCCATCAAGTGACTAGATCCTACCCACACCTTAGCATCTTCCTGGAAGGAGCAGAACGTACATAATAAAACAACAGTCCCACACTCCCCACCGTAGTGAAACAAAGGACAAGAGTGCAAAGTGCAAAGGACAAGAGAAGTTCTTTGAGTAGATACAGCGTCCTCACGGGATGATCTCTGAAACAAGGCCTTTTCCTGTAGCCAAATCCCCTCCCCACCAGCCCTTGCTAGGAGGGGCTGTCGCAGGCCAGATGGTAACTCTGGGTTCCCAGGCCCCGTGCCCCCTGCATCATCCCTTTCACCAGCAAACATCCTGGAGAAACAAACACCCCTGAGAAACGTGCAGGTGCAGGCATGTCCTGTGCCACTGACCTGGGAAGAACTGAGGAGGCCTGCTGGGGAGGGGCTCGCCCAGGGGACGGGTCAGTTTGAAACTTTCGCTCCTCTGCTGTGCCTTACGTAGCCATGTGGGAGCTGGAAGCAAAAGGAAAAATGTGTTCACCCCTGTACACTTAGCAAAACATCCTCCCCGGTCTCAAACCCAGTGGGAAAAGTTAATGAAAGCTCCGTGATCGAAACACATGACTATATAAAGCCCGTTTGCAACCGCTGTCAACCCTTGTAAATGGTTGTCCGCATCACACAGCAACGCAGGTCGGGAGAGAAATAGCAGGCTGTTTTTATTTATAATGGTGATACCTTGTCGATCATAGATTTTGTTTTTGCATAAATTTGATTTTTAAAAATATCGCGGTGAGGGACTTACCTGGCAGTCCAGTGGTTAAGACTTCACCTTCCAGTGCAGGGGGTGTGGGTTCCATCCCTGGTCAGAGAGCTAAGGTCCCAAATACCTTGTGGCCAAAAAAACCAAAAACATAAAACAGAAGCAATATTGTAACAAATTCAATAAAGATTTTTAAAATGGTCCACATAAAAAAAATCCTAAAAAAAAATACTGCAGTGGAATAAATTCTGTAAAAAAAAAAAATTGCATGAAAGTTATTTCTCTCACTTCCTGGATTTGGGGGTGTTCCCATACATTTTGCACCCAAGAAAGTGCTCCATCTGCCTCTCCCTGGTCCAGGTCTGGCTCTCAGGATTGTATTTAGGGCCACAGTCAGAGGTGGTTGGATATTCCAGCGGCGAGAAGCCCACCAGCCAGCATTGTTGAAGGGCTTGACATGCCAGGCCCCAGGCCAGGGGCTCCACAGACATCATCGCATTGAAACCTCACAGCAACCCCGAGGGAGGCACTGTCTATGGCAGGAGGGGGGAACAGACGTGCGAACCAGCTTGTGTCAGGGAGTCAGTGCCAAGATGTGGGCCAGGGACGCGGCCCTGTGACTCCCGGCCCAGTGCCCCTCCCCCCGCTGCCACTTGACAGTCATTTTAATCACGCCCTGGGCCGCTGAGAACAATGTCAGGCACTAATAGATTCTGCTGTCTCATTTCTCAACCTACTTTCCCTTAACTGATACTTCATGGCTATTGTTAATGTGCATTTTTCACTGAGTAATTTTCATAACCCGAACTTGTAACACATCCCAATGACAAACGTCCCGGGTACCAAATCCCCCGTCAGCTGCAATGTCACCCTTATCTCCCCCCACCCCACCCCACCCTCACGCCTTCCTCCGACAACCCATACAGTTTTATGATCCCTCTGTCCCAGTTATCACTACTGAACCTTTAAGAATCCAGACGCATTTCAAGTTTAATTGAATAAAATCCTTTGTGTAATAAATTCCACATGAATGCTACATAAGTCAGTGCCTTGGGAGGATTTGTGGCTCACCCCTCCCTTCAGAACAGGCCCACTGGCGATACTGGACCCAGGCTGGTCCCACCTTGCTTAGGGAGAGGACTGAGGCCCCCTTTGCAGCCCAGCCAGGGTGCAGTGTTCATTTGCCTTGACCTGTCACTTTTCTTCTCTGGAGTCCATCGTGGAAGACAGTGCTTGGGCGCAAGCAGAGGCAGGAGATGAGCTGGTTGGGGACACCAGGATTTGGAAGGTTGGGGGACGCCCAGGAACTTTAGGGGTGTCCCGGTGCTCTCGCACTCCACAGATTCACAAACTTCTGATGAAGGCTCTGTGCATCCTCTCCCTAGACAGACACAAAGACACGTGTTCGCAGTCTGCGTACAACCCGTGGAAGCCCCGGGGAAGAACCTCTGCTCTCAGTTCTCCAGTGCAGCACCCACTTCAGGAGTGAATCCATGCACAGGGCTGCCTGCTCCAGCGGCCTCACTGCTGGCTCTGCGGAGCCCCAGGCTTGTGGTGCGAGAAGGAGCACTGGAGTGTGAGCAACAGTCAGACGCTCGGCATGGGCGTCAGCTTCAGGCAGACTTGGGTCCAAGACCAGCTCTGTTACTTCCTAGCATCACGACTCTGGGCAAGTCATTCCATCTTCCTTGGACTTGCTTCTTCATCTGTAAAATGGGAATGAAAATCATATCCGCCCCACAGGACCACTGGGAGAGTTTAATGAGGCAATGTTTAAAAGGCTTAGCATGCTCCCCCGTCTCATGTTAGCTATTATTATTTTGATTATTATTATTATTTGAAATCAAGTTCCAGCTCTGTCACTTCCTAGCTGAGTCACCTTGAGGGAATCTGTAACCACTCTGAGCCTCAATCTTCAACTTTTATTTTTGGGGACAATGATACCAACTTCCAAGGGTTCAGGAAATATGTCCATGGGCCTGGCACACGGCAGCAGCTCAACAAAAATAAAATGTAGCTATTTTTGAATCAGGTTTTATCCTTTTTCAAAGCACTTTCAAATAGCTCAGGCCCAGGTGGAGCGCCCAGGACCGGGAGCAGCACCTCTGGTTTGTTAAGACTTCCTGAGCCGGTGGGAGATGGGGATCTCCAGAGGGCCCTGGGCCAGGCCAGCCCAGGGGGATGTGGCTCCAGGAGCAACAGGCCGAAGTGAAAGGGAGGGTGACCCGGTCACAGAACAGCGAGAGCCAAAAGGGATCAGTGCCCTGCGGGCAGCAGCAGAGCCTGGTCTTCGGATTCCCGCAAGGGGCCCTCTTGGGACAGAGGACATGACTGACAAATAACTGGGGCAGAGGAGGAGAAGAGGGGACCTAAACCCGGGAGGACCCCCTACAAGCTACGTCTCTGAGGAAGGATGAGCAGCAGGCCAGCTCAGCGTGCACCAGGGCAAAGGCAGCCTGGGGAAGGGACTGAATAAATGGCAGAAAGGCGTCCAGCTGACCCAGGACCTGGGGGTCCTCCCCACACCAGCTGCTCCCAAGGCACAGACCCTTGGCCCTTGTCTCCGGCCATCTGCAGTGCCCACGTCCCTCCCCAGTGAGCAGGTGCCTTTATTTACGATCACCTTGGAAGGGTCGAGCAGACATATGTTGCCGAGGGTCGTTTATTCTTGTTTATAAAATTTATGGCTTCACCTCGATTACACACTGTCAAAACGGGAAGGATTGGCCCCAAAGTCTCTTGCCGCATGACTGCCTCAGACGTGCGTACATCTGTTAACTCCATAGGAGCTTTAGAGGGAAATAAGGCTGCCGATAACTCAGAAGCTCGCTGTCCCGTCACGAGGTGTGGGCTACAGGCCTCAAGGAGAGACATCAGGCGCCTACGTGGAAGGGGAGGAGGTCAGGGTCTGCGGGTGGCCACACCGGGTGGCATCGGGACCCTGGCCTTGCCTGGCAGACGGGCTCTCTCAGGCGCTTTGGGGTGGGGCATGGAAGGGGAGGAACTTGATTCCTGCAGCCCTCAGGGGTCCGGCTGCAGGACTGGCAGCTGGAGTGAGTTCTAAGCCTGTGGATCTCCACCTGCAGGTGTCAGCGGGGAGAGAGAAACGTTGACTCCACTGTGGTGGGTGGAGTTAGGTACGACCTCTCAGGAGGGCAATCTGGCAACGCCTATCCCAGTCCTGGAAATGTGCGTCCCTCTGGCACAGCAATTCTGTGTCTGAGAATTTCTCGGAAGGAAACAGATTCATCAGTGGAGTCATAGGGTTTTTTTTTTTTTTTTCTTTTCAGTGCATGCTGCTCATTACAGAGAAAAACTGGAAACAAATGTCCAACAATAGGGAGCTTATTATTAAAGAAGAAATATTTAACGATAAGGGACTGTAGGAAATATCATAAAGCTACTGAAAATGATGGTGCCTATATATTTATTACTATGCAAAAGTGTTCACAATCTATTAAAGTGGGGAAAAAAAACCCAAATTATAAAATGATAGGTATAGAATGATCCAAATCCTGTGAAAGAAACATGAGTGTAAATATACCATAGAAAAAAGAGGCAAGGATTCATTCTATATGTTAATAATGCTTATCTCTAAATCGTGGGATTACTGGGTGGGTTTTACTTACATTTTCGTTTGGATTTCCTAATTTTTTTTTTACAGTGTATTTGGGTTAGATTTGACAGAGGCGTACTTGTATAATAAACATGATTGAAAAAGTGTAAAGAAACTGACAACTGCTTTCCCTGCCTATAATAAATCATCTACCTCCCTTGGGATGTTTGGAGCCAAGAGAACAGCCCAAGGGGAGGGCGCCCACCAGCAGCCAAAGCCACGGGGCCCCTCCAAAAACTAGAAGCCTGGAGAGTGTGCCCTGCGTTCGTTCTATTGGAGACAGCTGGCTGTTTGGAGTGCAGCCCCTGTGCAGCCTGAATGTGGATGTTTGGCTTCCATTCTAGGACAACAGCTGAGGGAAGAAAAATGATCGCAGCCCCACTGAAGCGCCCCCGGCGGGTAATCACACCAGCTTTTCACAGGATGTTGAGGATGCTGGCATCCTTCTTTGTCCTCCGTTGGTTGCTGCATCTTTAACTTGTACAGAATTTGAGAGTAGACAGTGGACTTTCACATTTAATTATTTTATGTGGATTTTTGTTCTGGATTATCACCCTAACTTTACCTGGACAAACTGGCGCCCCATCGGGTAGAGTAATGAATCCTATGTGCCGTAGTCAGCAAGTGGAAAAACCAGCACTCAACCCGGGCTTCCTAGATCACAATCCAGCTTCCTTTCCCAACTCTGTTCTGCTGAGACAGGGCTTATCCCAGGGATGGGCAAGAAATGCCAATTCCAACTGATTGGTAGTGGCTGCCTAAAGGGCTGTGGTAAGGAGCCTGAAGCTGGATCCGATTCAGCAGGAAGGAGTTTGGTAATCCATTAGTAATGTCTGCCATGGCTTCCTACGGAGGTAATGCAATAAATAATGTGTATTTGACGTTTCTGAATTCCTGGGCCAAATCCCTCACAGATTTCAAAAGGGTGGGGACCTCAGAGGTAGGTATGGGTCTTCAGGCTGCCTAAGGGTTCTCCTAACCCTACAGCTCCCCAAGAGAGCAAACCAGCAAGACAGGGATTTCTCAGGGCTTTGAGACGACACACCAGGGTCATAGATCTTTGAGACCCAAACACTTGTAAGTCTGACTAATTGATCAGTCAGCCCTGATGAGCTCACCAGCAGAATTTAGAATCTGTAATTACATTTCACATTAAAACATGCAAAGTCAAGATTAAAGCCAGTGAGAAGTGGCGTGACACCTCCCGCCCCCAGCCCACTTCCAGCCTCTGCCTCCATCATCCATCCCTCCTCTCGCCAGCAAGCGGGTCTCCTAGGGGCAAGGGCTATAGTTCTGGAAGCCGCTTCCTTGGGCTGTTTTCCTCTCAGTTCCCTGTAAGGCTGTTTCCTGCTGTGCTAGGGACCAGGTCCTGCTCCCCTCCCTGCAGTGCTACATTTAGTTGAGGCAAACGCTTTGTTCAAGGGGACATTTTTAGGTCTCCAATTTACAGTGACCTCCAGCTAAAGACCTCTAAGAGCACACCCACACCCGTAGTTGAGCAAAGTCAGATCGACAGTCCTGTTGCAACGAGAGAGCACACAATACGGAGAGCCGCGGGGTGTTTCAGGAACAGGGTGTTAGAAAGGACCTAGAGGATTTGGGCTCGTGTCAGGTGCTTTGGGGAAGGTTCAAGGAAGCAGGGGTAGTTCTATGACGGGGTGTCTTAATAAACCTCTATAAGGAGGGAGGAATGCATGAGGCTAAAGCTGCAATGGAATACACTGGAGGGTCAGACAGGCACAGCCCCCAACCTGTGTGAGGGGTCAGGGGGAGTGACAGTATGACAGGGCAGGGCACACCTTTATCAGGTACACTCCCAAATCCAACCCTGCCTTTTAGCTCTTTAGCTGGGGACCTGCGCTGCTGTGCAAACTGTCACTTCTCCTGGTTTTGCCAGGACTCAGGGAGACTGAGCTCTGGGGTCCTCAGCAAGTCCTTAAAAATGCTGCAGGGCCTTATTTGCAAAGTGGGCGCGATTTTGTCTGTTTCCTTCAGCCCCCAAGAGGGTAGGTGGGACAGGGGACAGCAGCAGACACAGCGGGCTCTGGACAAGGGACAGAACAGCCCCTGGGGCTTCCCTCAAGCTTGGCCCCTTGGCTAGAAGGCTCTCCCACCCCTCTTCTGCCTGCTCAAACCAGGTAAGGGCTCTGGAGTGTGGCAGACCTGGGTTCAAACCTTGGCTCTGCCGTTTACTGATGCTGAGACATCGGACAAGGGGCTTACCATCTCTGAACCTCAGTTTTCCCTGCTGTGAAGTGAGCATCCTAGCAGCAGCACACTGGAGATGAGTGATGACCGTATGTGCTCACACACGTCCTCCTTGGATTAGTTACGCCCCTTCCCCCGCCCCATGTCGAGCTCTGCAGGGCAGGGTGGTACCCACATTCTTCCCTCTGTACCTCCAGCACCGAGCCCAGCCCAGAGCATAGTAGGTCCTGGCTATCTATCTGTTAGATGAATAGACATGAGCCTGAACTCCCTGGCAGTATGGCTTCCTGGGCCAGCTCCTGGCTGGGACACCTGCCAGCTGCCAGGCCCATCTGGCACCATCTGTAATGGTGACCAAACCATCCAGGCTGCACAGCAGACTCCATGCGGCCCTGCACTGCCCCACTTGGCTGATGGTCCCTTCCCTGGACAGCGTCCCTGGGTGGGCCACAAGCAGGGTGGGGAGTCAGTGGGGCCAGGCCCAGAGGGAAGGTGAAAGGACCATGGAGCCTGACGTCTGGGATAGGTGTCCAGAGCAGCCCAAACTGTCAAGAGGACAAAGTGTCACTGTGTCTCCCCGACCTCTTTCTGTCTCTAACTTCAGGCTCCCTGGCCTCCCCCTGGAAGCCCCTCCCCTGCAGCCCCCCTGGGTCTGTTTGCACCCAGTGACTTCTAGCCCCCTAGGCTTTGCCACCTCCAGCGCCCCTCACGGCATGGGGTGTCCCGCACGGACCGTTCCCTGTGGCGGCAGTGCTAGTAGTGGTGGAAGGGGGACCTCTGTGGTCTCACAGACGCAGGGCCGAATCTCACTTCTGGCACTTTTGAGCTGTGTGGTCTCATGCAAGTGAACCCACCTCTCTGAACCTGTGTCCTCATCTGCAGAACAGACCAGTTACACTCCCAGGGCCCAGGGTCCCTGGGTGGATTGAATGTGACCACTTGTGCAGAGGGCTGAGCGCAGTGCTGGGCTTGGGCAAAGGCCCGGGGGATGGCAGCTACTGCCACTACGTTTATGGTATGACGCTCCCACTCCCGTCCTTGGTGATAGATGTGTTCTAATTCCCACCATCCACCACCTTAACACCTTTGGTCTGGCTGCTTCCTCTGCCCAAATGCCTCCCTTCCCATCTCTGAAGTGGAAACCCTCTTTCTAAGTGAAAATGAAAGAACGCCTCCTTTACGGCCCCCTCCTGCCTAAACAGATGTGACCCCTCTTCTTTGACCCCCGCACACTACTTGTTACCATGACGATGCTCTTTAAGGCACGACTCACTATGCCCAGTTCTTGGATAAGGAGAGGTTGGCGGAGGTGGTCCAAGCTCCTGCAGCCGAGGAGTGGCCATGATGGGCCTGGCACCCGTGTCTGTGACCCCACAGCCCATGTTTCCACCCCAGCTGTTCGTGAGGTTCTCAGGACAGATACTACCATCACTGGGGTGATTTTACTGATGAGGAAAGAAGGTTCAGGGAGCTGGAAACTTACCCAGGGTCACGCAGCTTTTGATGCCAAGTCCAGGGTCTTAGCCTGATCGCTGGGGCTTGGCAGACGACACTCCAACCCTTGCTCCTCAGCGTGGTCTGCAGCGCAGTGCCCCAGCCAGGCCAGCTGAAGCAGCGTCTCCCTGGGGACTCGTGTGCACGTGTTTTCGACGCTCTGCTTTGGCTTCCTCTGCGGCCCAGCTTCAGTGGGGTGTCTTCTGCTGTCGCTGGGGGGATCCCTGCAGTCTGGCTTCTCGGTGTAGCCAGTCCCCCCAAAATTTCCAAGAGCTGAGAAAACCACAAAGGGAATGCAGCTGTGAGTCCTGGGTTGGGGAGATGCCTGGCCTGAGCGCACGGGGAAGCGCAGAGCTCGGCCAGGGCTCGGGCAGAGGAGGATCTGCACCCCTGGGGCTGGGCTGAGCGTGGAGCCCAGCTCCTTAGGGTCCTGCAGCCGCTGACTCCTCCTCCTCCTCCATGGCATGGTGAGTGCCACTCGCCTACTTAATGGAAGCCCAGGGAAGCGAGGGGCCTCGCCCACAGCCTCCCAGCTGGTGGAGGCAGAGCTGGAACGCGAACCCAGTTCCAGATGCTCCGAAGCCCTTGCTCTCTCTAGCGTCCTCAGTTAGAGCTGCACTCCGCCCGACTCGGGAGTCAGCTGCCACCTGTTAAGCACATGCTTGTAACAAATGTTAACCATCACGATGATTATAATGAGAGGCTGTTTCATTCTGACTCCATGCTCCAAAGGCTGGAGAAAACCGTGGATCCCGTCTGGGCCTCAGAGCAGCCCCTTCTCAGTGTTACTCAAGTGTCACACTGTGTGGGTGTGTGGCTGTGTGCGCGTGTGTTGGTTGGGGGATGGGGGGCACAAGCCTGGGAACACCTGGGCCAGGATCCTCTGGCTGACGTGCTCTTGCTTGTGTCCTTTCCTGCTCAGCCCCGCGCCGCAGGCAGTGCAGAGGAGAGCGTGTGCTTCTCCCCGCTCCGCAGAAGCTCCACAGAGATCACAGAGGACCCTCCTCCGTGTCACCTCTCGACATCCTGCTGTGACTGTCGGTAGCACCAGAAGCTACTCTGGAAGCCTGGCCAGAGCCCGACGACCAGGTGCGAGGGTAGCCCGGGTTTCACAACATGAAAGGTGAGGAAGGGCAGGAAGAGGGCTGACATCTGAGTGCTGACTCGTCCTGGGTGCACATCACACCACGGAACTCTGGCCGCCCCCATGGTGGCACCAGGACTCCTGGAAACGCACACAGCCAGGCCGGCCCATGCGAATTAAGAGCAGGAAGTGAGGGACCGGGTTTGCACACGTGCCTGTTTCTTGGAAAAGACACCAAATGAACACTTTACACAGTTCCCCACCAGCTCTTATCAATTTAAGACATTTCCAGGAAATAAGACTTCAGCCTAAGGGGGGCCCTGGGTCTACATGTTAGCCAGGTTTAGAGACAACCTGCCTGTCCATACCTCTCACAGTTAGCAGCATGTATCGGCTACATCAGCAGCACAAACATAGGTTGATGGCTTTGCTGGAGTCAGAAACAGTGGTGACCTGTGTTCCTCAAACTGTGTTCCACCTAAATATTCTTAGGCACCTGCAAGTTCTATCAGTGTATTGAATTGTCCTCATTTTAATAGTAATGGAAAACACCCCACTTGTTTTTCCTAGTTATAAAGACAAACTTTCTCTTTGCAGTACTAACTTGTAATTAAAAGCCAAAATATCACAGGATAAGGCTTTAGTTTTTTAGGTGGGCGTGTCCCACACTGGAGGCCACTGATGGACTTGGGGGACTCTGCAGAAGGTTTTTCCTTTGCAGGATATAAATGCTCTGTGGGAGGGAGCCTGGCATATGCGAATTCCTCTTGGGAGCCCAGGTGGCCCAACTGGCAGGCTTTCAAGACCTCTCTCCTGATGCTCAGATCCTCAGGTGCCCCCAGGCCAGGGGAGGCAGCAAGAACTCATGGGAGGAGCTGGAAAGACTGGCAGGGTTGAGATGGGCTTTCTGCTGAGTGTAAACCTGGGCTTGTGTAACAGCAAGAGACAGGGCTGGCCGTGTCCTGCAAATGCGACCCTCAGTAATGGAGGAAAGCCGAATACACCCAGATTAGCTGGAAAATCTTACTTTGAGCACTTTTGAATTATCTGGATTCTTTTCAACCAACACCTGTCACCATTTTACGTTACTGTGGAAGGCATGTAATCCAGGGTGGTGGCTGCCTCTGGGAAATGTGTGAGAAGGATGGGGAGCATGAAGGGTGCCTAAGGGGCCTTTAGCTTTATCTGAAAGGTGACACACTGTCCACCACTGTTGACCCTGGTGAGGCAGTGAGCCTCGGCTGTCTGCTGTGTCATCCTCTGTGTCTTCTTCCCACGGTGGGAGCCTGCATGCTCTTTAAGCCCCGGATGCCCCATCTTGAGCTCTCCAGGCCCTCGGTTGGAAAGTGCTCCTTCCCGACATAAAAAGCAGAACAAAGCCACTATGTGCTGAGTACAAATTTAATAAAGCTTTTGTTGTTTCAATCCAAAGTTATCTATGAAAACAAGCTCCACCCCACAACTTTTTAGAGCCATCAAGAGCCATTGAGGTGTCCGTGAACACCACCTAGAAAAGTACAGACCCAGGGTTTCAGAGAGTGCAATACTTCCAGCTGCTGAAGTTAAACGGAATTACACACTACCCCTCCTCGTCAGAAGAACAAAGTTGATGCTGGTGCTCAGGAACCCATTCTCTGCACCCCACACTGGCAGGCCCATAGGGAACAAGAATCAACCCTCTCAGTGCAGGCTGACAATCCTTTAGGCACCAGCATAAATGCACCCACCTGCCCAGAGCACAACACGCACGTTTAAAAGGGATTTTCCCAGGAATCGAGTGTTTAAAGATAGTGGCAAGTCCACAGAATCGGAGATTACTGACAAATCTTAATAAGAGTAATACATTCCTATCTGTCTTTAAATTCCTTGCCGTCTCCCCATCAAGGTAAAACACGTGCTCTGTTTTGTAGAAGCCTGGGGCTCTAAACATGGCCAAACCTGGGCGTGGGCAGGACGCCGGCACCCGGCTGAAACCCTCTGCCGGAGGCCATGGAGACAGGTCCTGCCCGCTTTGCCGCCAACATGAAGGTTCTTTCTGGAAGGTGTTTTGCTATTTGGAAGAGAGCTGCGAGCCCTCTGCCGGCTCCTGGCCTCTAGTCTGGCTTCAATCTGGCTGGTGGGGATGCACCGGGAGTGTGGTGACGTGGGCGAGGTGGGTGGCTGTCCACACAGAACACTAACATGGCTTCTGCCTCAATTCCCTGGATCTAGAGTACAGTTCTCGTGATGAAGGTGAAGAATGGCGGCAGAAGAGTGCAATGGGTTGGAAGAGAAAACAAAGTAAAAAACCCAAAACCAAAAACCCTGGAGGGCCCGTGAGTCTCCTCGGCCTCGTGAGCCTCCGTCAGTGCAAAGGGCTCCCGGGTTCCCAGTGCTGAGGAAGGACGGGAAACAAGACCCAAGTTTCTTGGGACTTTTACAGTCTACAGAGTAAAGCCACTGCCCAGATGGGACAGGTACCTTCAGCTGGTGTTTGTTCCTCACTAGACGACAAGTGTGGCCAACAAGCAGGGGAAAGGCAGCCGCCCTCCCCAGGAATCAGCAGGCTTCGAGTAACAGCCAGCGCCTTCTGGAAACGGAGCTGCTCTTAAGGACCGATGTGTTTTTTCTCCCAAACCTGGGATGCCAACGTGAGTGCCCAAGACGGGAGCAAGCCCGAAGGGGCTCCCTGGCAGCCCGGCTGCTGCGGACCCGGAGCATCTGAGGTGAGAATGGGCAGAGGACCGCCGCCGAGTGGAACTCGTGGCTCTGAGGTGGGAGCAGCACCCTGAGCTTCCGGTGCTCCGTGGTCTCACCGGCAGGCACCTCTGCTGCCCGGGAGCAGGTGGGCCTGGCTATCTGGAGAGAGGCTGCTGCGGACGGGACGGAGGCTGAGACTCTGTCGGGTGCATAGAGGCTTGGCGAGGCCTTACCTGAGTAAAGTTTTCAGAAACGGAAGGGGAGCATCTCACGTTTGGTTGGCTTCGTGCATTCAGGCCCACGCCCTGAAAACCACTCCGGAGCCTTGGTGTTCCTGGGACTTGTTCATGCATGGCTCGCTCAGAAGGTTAAGGAACAGAAACTCAAGAAAAGACCAAATTAACAAGAAGAGAAGCCCCACTGCCATCACAGGCCTCGGCTTCAGGTCACTGTAAAGCAGGAAAGAAGGACCAATGCTGGCGGAACCTGGAGGTTTATTTTCAACACCCCCTTCCTGTCAGTGTCACCTGGAGAGTGCTGGGTAGCTTTGTCACATGCATCCAAAGTTCTTGAGGCCACAGGGGGGTCTCATGGCTATAGAGAGGGTCTGGGGGCCACCGTCCCCTGGCACGTCAGTCGTGCTCCCAGGGGAACGCCGCCTCTTGGGGCTGAGGGTGCCTGGGAGCCCAGAGTCTGCCTGGGAGCCCAGAGTCTGCGAGGACGGGAGCTAGGAGAGCTCGAAGCCCGTGTTCATGCTGATGGCGTAGCGCAGCTTCTCCCGCAGGACGCTCTTCTTGCTGTAGTTGGGCAGCTTGAGCAGGTTGAAGCAGGTGGAGGAGGTGGGCAGGCGGCCACCTGGCTCCCGCTTGCGGATGGTAAAGAAGCCGCGCAGGACGCTGCCCAGGGTGTCCCCGGTGTCCTGCAAGTACACCCCACAGCCTCAGGTTGGGGGGCGCCTGGGGAGAGGGCTGGACCAGCCCCCTGCGGAGGACAACCAGCCTGGAGAGGTGGGTGCACAGAAGCAAGCCTGGCTCCTGGGGTCCCGCACTGCAGAAGCCTGCATGAAGCAGCACTTGGAAACAGGACCTCTGGTTTAACTGCTAACCATCGGTAAACCAATGTGCAAAGAGCCGGAACACTGTAAAAATGTTATGGTAACAAACTCCTTCCTGACCTTGCCAGCGCTGCAGCCTGCGACAGACCGTAACTTGGGGCAGCCTTCCGTAAGTAAGGGGGCTGAGGGTCGTCTAGTGTCACCTAAGAGGAGGGTTCGGCGTGAGGGTGGTGGCATCGTGGAAGGCTGCTACACTCAGAGGCCACTGGGTTTTTATGGGGGGTGAGAAACTTATAACAATGGCTACCATCTGAGCACCCACTATGGGTCAGGCTTGTGGCACACAGAACACGATAACCCCTAGGGCGTCCACTCTCCCTCTGCAGAGGAGGGAATGAGGCCGCGCACCCAGGTGTGCACAGCCGGCAGGTGGAGGAGTTGAAGCCTGCGCTTGTCCAATTCCTGAGCCCACGTTCCAACCCCTCTCCCACATTGCCGCTCAGACCTGTACCAGCAGCTACGAAAAATGCCCCGCAGGTATTCTTCCCTGAGGGAGTAACGAGAAATGGACCTCCAGGAGAGCTGAGGCCCCAAAGTGGCCCGCCTGTGCTCCTGGCCCAAGAACCGCGACACCTTCTCACCCGGCCAAGGAGCCTGGCTGCCCGCCCTGTGGATACGACTGGGTAAGCGCCCCACCCGGTAGGTGCAGCAGACCCCACCAAGAGGGGCCGGCTCTTCCCCAGCAGCGGTACCTGATCATCCGACACTTCCACACAGCGGATGGAGAAGGGAGGCTTGAGGTAGGCAAATCCCAGGAGGGGGGGCCTGGAGCAGCTGGTCACAAACTGCAACACAAAGCAAGGCTGGGAGTCAGAGTGGGCCTGGCTGACGCTGTCCTCAGGGAGAGACCACTCGACAAGAGCGCCGGAGAGGGAGGAGCCGGTGGGCCCGCTCAGTGTGTCAGGGGGAGGCCTGGGCCGAGGGCCGAGGGCCGAGGGCCGGGGCCAGGGGCACGCAGCACACCACCCATCGTGAGTGCTTGCTCCGCACCTGCTTTCCCGCTCGGCTTCTTCGCCACGCACAGAGGACGTGCGCGCGGGCCTGCTGGGCTGCTGCTGGGCTGCCGGGCGGCCCCCGTGGGCTTGGTTCCTAACCTCCTCTCAGCACGCTAACAGAAACCAGGCCTCAGGAGCCAGTGGGGCTGAGGGCAGACCAAGGTACTGGATGCCCCAAATGGGGCCTGTGGGCAGCCAGCCTTGCTTCCTTGCTACACTCTTGGAATTCCTTGCATTTTCCAGATGGCAGCTCTTGGGTCATTTCCCAAAATGACTAGTCCTGCGTGGACAGAGGCATCTACCCACCTGGAAATCCAAGTGCTTAACCTGCACAGGGAAATCCTAAGAAACCGTTCGCTTTCTTTAGTTCAACATTAGCCCAACGCTCTCCCTTCTCCAGGGGATCTAGGGACCTGCTACTGACAACACCGAGCTGTGCTTCAAAACTCCGTGTCAGGCTGAGTGTTTGGGTCTTAAAATAAATACTACCATTTACACAATGTCATAAATGGTAGTGAGGTTCCTAAGACGATCCAAAAAGTTTACGTGTCATGCTTCAAAAACGGTTTTTACAAGAAGCATTGACAGGATATATCACTATCCTAATACCCTGTACTTTCCACCATGAAGACCGCGGCAGCGGATCCTATTTAGAAGCATCTCCACACTGTGCCGTGTCCTCTGTGAACCCGAGCTCAGCTAATCATACCACAGGTGCTGCGTGACTCGACCCGTGTGAAGGATTAGGAGACAGACGCAGGCGAGTCTGTGCCCCTCCCCGTTCAGGCCGATCAGGCCTGCTGCCCGCTACCAGCCAGAGCTGGTCCAGGGAGGGAGGGGTGGTCAGTCTCCTGGGACAGGAGGAGGAGGACTGGAGGGCAGGGAGAGCCTTGGAGCTCTGTTATCATTATATTTAAAGAAAGTACAGTCACATTCTCTCCTGTACAACAGTTCTGTGGCTTCCCCCTGGCTCTGGGGCTGTCTGCAGCCACAGAAAAGGGCAGGCACAGGACAAGGAACTGCAGGTGTGGTGACAGGCCACCCAGAGACATAAACATGCCTGCTGTGAGGGGCACTGACCACGTGCTTAGGAGAGACCGGCTTTCCTCTTTCTAGGAGAGGGGGGTAAGCAGCTCTACAGGTTGGCAGAGACTGTTATGCCTACAAGAGGCCCTGCTGGAAAAACTGGTTCTCTTGAGAATCAACTTCTGGAATGTCCCCCTGCACGTATAGGTAACATATGAAATACCTTCAGAAACATGGCTCTCTCGCCGGGCGTGAAGTCAGAGGCCAGGATATCCCAGAGCCAGATAATGACCCTGTGACTTCCATGGAAACCACCGTAGTACACTGTGTGCTTCCTGAAAACAATGCAGAGAAGGGCTCAACCACACATTCTGACGGGCGCTTACAGACACAGGCAGGCATGGAATTTAGACAGGCGGCACAGCAAACTCCGGCCAGCCTGGGTGATGACAAACTTCTCTTAAGCCAGAAGTTCATGCCTTAGTAACCCCAGGTCCCGGAAGCTCAGTGGGTGGAGCAATGCATTGTAGGCCCTGTTGTTTCCCAGCAGAAGCCGACAGGAGACCCTGCACCACTGTTTCCTAGGACTTTGGAGAGCCTCATAGGCCTCAAGCTCTGCTTCTGCTTCTCAGTCTCCAGGCAGACAAGGGCTTGAGCTTTTCTTCCAAAGCAACTCACCCAGAGATCAGGGAGGAGGAGTGCATCTGGAGACAGGACCCTGAAAACTCTCCAAAAGGAACCCAGCAAAGGAGCAGCTTGCTTTCTTGGAGGCCTAAGAATTTCAACCTTGCCCCTGCACTCACTCCTTACTTTAAATCTTCCAGATCGATCTCAGCATTGTCCCCGGAGATGAGTCGCTGTAGCTCAGGGGTCGAGAACATCCGGGTCCACTCAGGTTTGATGATGGAACGGAATCCACTAATGAGGGCAGCTGTCTGGTTCTTGATTTGAGTGTGCATTCGAAAGTGGGCCATCAGATGGATGTAGCTAATTCTGTTGCCAATAAGGGAAAACAACGGAAATTAACAAGACAGGGTGGGCAGCTGCTGATGGGCTGGAAGATGAGTCCAGTCAGTTCTGAACCATTTTACAAAAACACAAATAGCACCAGAGCACTTCACCAGAACAACGGCGATGAGGATGACAGGCCTCCTGAATGGCCCACGGTGTGCCACTGTGAAAGCGTTAGTGTCAAGGGCGTCACCTCATGCACTCCTCCCGAAAGCCAGTGGGTCAGACGTTAGGGTAACCTCACTGTCAAGAATCAAAGTGAGGCATTCTCCAGCTAAGGAGAGGGCCCTTCTTAGGACAAAGGGACTTTTATTTAACTTCATCCTTTTGGACATAAACCAATTAAGATACTGTTCAGTCCTCCAGAGAAAAATTGTTCCATGTTGAAACTTCAACCAAAACCTTGCTAGACCGGACAAGGAGCCTAGGCCATGAGAAGGTAAGGCTGCGGAAAGTTTTAACCACACGCAGCTGGCTGACGATCAGGCTTAATGAGGAAGCTGGAGCACTAACAACGGTTCCAAGCAGCCGGTCTTGCAGGTCTGCTTTCACCAACACAAGTAGTTCATCTGCAGCTGCATGGCACAATGCAATGCTTCTGCCCAGGTGAAGTCCCTTTTCACAGGCTTGCCAGCATTGCTGATTTCTTAGCAAACCATTTATTCAGATCAAAGAATGTGAGCCCAGCCCAGGTACAACTCTCAAAATTCCAAATTAGTACAGTCCAAATAAAACTGTTTTACCCCACGATGCTCAGATCTGAGTTACTCACCTGGAAAATATGCCTATTTAAAAAAAGCTTCCAGTGGCAAGCTTGCACACTGATATACTTAAATATGATTTTTTTCCATCACTGCTACTCCTTTCATGTACTCGTTGAAGCAGGTGACTAATACTGTTCCATTTTACCAAAAGAGGGAGGGAGCCTCGGAGACTTTCCCGTCGAACACCCAGGAAGTGCAAGCTCAGGCATCACTCTGCAGGAGCAGGTCCTGGTGATGTCAGGCCTTTTCAGAGTCTGCAGGACTGAACATCCTTGCCCTTATACTGAGGTTTTATGCTAAGAACACGTAAGAGTTTGTGAAATGACTTTCCACATAGGTTTCCAGGCAGGACGGGAACCTCACTCCAACCCAGGCTGTATCAACCCACCTCCACTGGCTGCTGTACATATGGCTCCTACCATCATCCCCGTGCCATGCCTGGCAAACCAGGGCCCATCTGAGGGTAACATATCTGATGATGGTGAGATCACTGCTTTCATTTATTAAGGGCCTCCTTTGAGCCAGACATCCTGGAAGGTACTTTACATGCGCTCTCATGTGAAACCCTCTGAAGGGATGATGACAGGCACACGGTGGGCAGGCTCAGGACCCACTCTGCTCTCTGACACCCCCAGGCAGCTTCCACCCACCCTGTGGCCCCTGTTCTTTCTCAGCTGTCACTCTAAGGCTCCGTGGCCAAGAGTCAAAATGGGTGTATTTCAATCATGACGAGATTTGGGTCTGCTCTCCTGACTATTCTGACAGTCTAAATAAAAGCTCCCCGAGCACGTGGACTGACTGATCTGACCCGAGAGGGACACGATGCCTGGGGACACTGGGCTGTGACGTGCATCTGATCCAAATGACTCACCGGGTAGGACTAAGCTCTCACCTGTCACTGAAGAGAGTGATGCTCAGATTAACAGTTCAGATGCTCAGCTGAGCCTAGTGGCAGGAGATTGACAGGTTGACAAAAGGGCCGATATCTACTCCTTGAGCCGGGTCCTACTGTTTAATTAGGTGAGTACAGGGCTGGGTGGAGACATGCATGGAAGGGCTTTGCTTTGAGGGACCATTTATGATAGATTCCTAAAAGCCTGTTATCTGTGACAAGAGCTGCTGGGCCTCAGGGTCTCCCCACGTCTGAGGACCTGTCTGCTGCATCTGAATTCATCACTGTGTCTTCTCAAGAACAGTGTTTTATACAACTGCCACACACCCTCATTCCAAAATGATCTGCCCCTCCAAGGAGTCTTCCCGCCTCCGTGCCCTCTGGGTTCAGGACTTCGTGCCCGACCGGCTCAGAACCCATCTGTCTCCATCTAGAGCCGTCATTAAATTCCTAGGAACACCATGGCCTGGGTGCCTCTGACCTTAGAAGTGCTATTGCAAAATATAAATTGTCAATTCTTATTTTGCAAATCGAATTTAATACGATTTCGGCCTATGAACTGTAACCAGTCAATTCCATTATGATATTTATGGCCTCTTTCTACTTCAATTGATCTTAATAAATTCTCAAAGTAAGCCCAGAGAGCTAGAATGAAGTCTTTTCAAGTGGTGACCTTAAAAATCTAATTGCCATACTCACTTATTTTCATTTGTAACAGGAATGGTCTTCCCTCCAGGAATCAGTTCATGGCAAACAAGCTGGGGGAGAGGAAGGGGAACAATTACTCAAGAGAATTCTAATGAGAAAATAAAGCTTCCTGAAGATGAAAGGGCCTGATGCCGACATCCATAATAACGACAGAGGAAGATGAGACACGTTTGGGAACAATCATTTTCACAAAAAGCCAGGGCTTAAATATCAACAAGCCGGCCCTGCATGATCAATATGACAGGTTCCTTCTCATCTGATCCTCGTTCAAACGTGTGTATTAAGGCTCCGGGGTGTCGTGGAGGGGAACGTGTTAGCAATGAAGAGCACAGGAGGACGGATAAATAAATGCTGGTACAACCATACCTTGGAATACAGTGGCGCTATTAAAAAATATGATGAAAAAGTATATTTCTTGAAAAGGTGGGGGGAAAGAGCAGATTATATAACAGCAGGCAAGGTATGCAAAAAATTATATACGTGCCCAGGGAGAAAAAACCTAAAAAGGCTCAGGCCACATGTTAACAGTGGCGCTCTCCAGGCACCAGCACTATAGGTGGTTTTCACTTTTACCTTTATGCTTTTATTGTAGCTGAATTTTTGGTTAGAAGTTTGCATTATTTTTGTAGTCAGGACAGAAAATTAAGAATGTCAGGAAGAAGTCTCAAAATCTGATTAAAGATTCAAAAACGCTATAGAATCAACTGCTTTCCTCAACTTCAAGAAGTCTTGTGTGTAGCCTAAAAATCAAAGAATGCATCATTTCAAAGCTAATTTTAATAGAAATTCTACTAACATAATATACTGTAACTCTAGAGACCTGGAAAGGAGTTAACGGTGCCCTCTAGTCCCACTGCTATCAACATCTCGGGGCTGACACCGCAGGATGTTAAAGCTGGATGGCCCTAAGGAATGCCCAGCCTGGTGTTTCCCACAGTAGGTTCCAGGGAACTCCTGGCCTGTGCACCACCATCTGGAGAATCTCTCTGTGAGGTGGTATGTCCTCCCTGAAGGAGTTCTGTGACCAAATGAGCTGGGGAAGGTTGAGGTTAACACAACCACAGCAGGTTTCTTTCTCTTAGGGCCCTGACGTGCCAGCGTGCTCAGTGGCTCTTCAGGAGGAGGACAGGGCGTGTGGTCTAGAGGGCGTCTGGTGACACTGGTCCCAGCAAGGACTCATTTGGCAAATGGTATTTGTTGAGATAAGGAAAGTGTGGCTCAGGGAGACTGAGTGACCTCGCTGAGGCCCTGGGAAGCCGGCCCTGTACTACGAGCTCCAGAGCAGCCCTAACACCACATGCACACTGGGGCTCATGCAGGGGTCCGGGGATGTAAATGGAGGGGCTGGGAGCCCTGCAAGGAAAATCAGGACAGAGCAAGTCTGAGGGAAGCCCCTCTGCTGCCACGACTTCAAGGGTCTCTTTTCCCGGCTCTGCTCTCCAAGTAGAGGAGGAGCAAGGACAGGACTCTGTTAGAGGCACCACCCTGTCACATGGTTTCTTCCCCATGTCTCAGTCATGATCCTCTGGAACAGCTAATCCTCACCATGGTAACGAAAGGCAGTGTACAAAGTAGGAGTCACAGCTTCCATCAGAAATGACCCCAAAGTGCCCTGGAAGCAGAGCAGGGTCTCTGTGGGAGCTCTCTGGGTGGCGAACAGGCCAAGGCGAGGTCAGCTGGGAAGGGGAGGGGAGCGCCCTCCCTCCTGGCAGGGTGGCAAAGGGGCTGGGGAGGCAGAGGAGAAGGGTGGACACACAGACAGACAGAGCCCCAGTCTGTGGGTCTCCTGGGGAAAACACCCAGAGTAGGGCAGGTCTTAGGAAGCCAAAAGGGGGAAGGGGGAAGAAGGTTCAGCCAGAGGCCCACCTACCTGACCCATGACATCCTCATCATATGACAGTGTCAGGCCCAAGTCAGCAATGTCCCCATCGTACCGCTAAAGCAACAGAGAAAGAAAGGGACAAGGTAGGGGTCAAGGAGTGCTACATCCTTGAAGGTTTTAACACTCCCGCCTATGACATCGGCTTGGGCAGCTACCACTGTGGCTGCCGTACAACTTGAAACAAAGGAAAAGGCCACTCATCACCTGGAGGAAGGAGGCTGTGAGCATCAGTCCCGGGAGGAAGTGCTCAGGAGGGGACACGAGGCCCTGCAGTGGCTAAGGAGTGTGCCACTTCACCACAGCAGGAAATCCCACTCCACCCCATGACGACGGGTACAGCTGAACCCCACGGGGCGTCACTTGGCTGAGTTCACACCAGCACTCAGCCAAGCCATGCCGCCTTCCACACTGACCTTAATGGAAGTGAGGTTTTTATAGAACTCGGAGTCCAGAGAAGGCAGTTCATCCACAGAGCTGTAGAAGACACTGTGGTGGTGCCCGAGCAGCTGGCTCAGGAAGAAGGATGCAAAGGGCACGTCCACCACAATTCCCTGCCAGAGAGGAGACAGGAGTTGCCACCTGCCGCCCAGGAGCCCGTCTCGGTGATCTCATCCAGGGCGGCTCGGGCTGCAGACGGGGCTCCGAGGGCGCCAATGACATCTCTAGACTTCCTAAATTTTCAATCTGGAGAGCAATACCTCCCTACCACCTAAACACAGTCGAGCGTCTCCTGGGGACATTACCACATAGTGGTTAAGGGCCCAGGCTTTGCAGCTGCACAGCTCAGGGATCACATCCCAGCTCCGCTGCTGCTAGGCCACGGGGCATTGGCTTTATCGTCTGTAAATGGGGACCAGAAGAGCCTCAGTTTTAAGGGTTAAAGGAGCAAGGTGGGGAAAGTTTCCAGGAGGAAGGGATAGCTGAGCAGGAGGCCCTTAGTACAAGGCTCACAGGTGCCCTCCAGGGCTGGAACACAGGTCTGTCTGGCCCCAGCATGGGGTCTGAAGGAGGGGGTGAGCGAGAAGGCCAGGGAGGCAAACAGGGCAGATCAGGAAGCGCTCATAAGCCTCCTGGAGTCTGGATTCCATCCAGAGGGCAGCAGGGAGCGCTGGGAGGGCTCTCCGCATGGGTACTTCCTGTAGGGAATGGCCTGGAGGCAGGGACACAGGCCGGAAGCCCTTGCACAACACCAGGAACTTCAGACAGACTGTACTGCGTGGAGAGAGGTGTGCGGGCTGGAGAGACGGAGAAGGGAGAGCCAATCAAACCCCACGACGGGCCTGTCCTGAGGACGAGTGTGAAGTGAGTTAACACAGGCCACTCCTCATCAGGACCCAGGAGGTCCTTATTGCCGGAGAGGGAGGAGATGGAGACGAGGCCCAGGAAGTGGGGGAGGACATTTACAAAGCGAGGAAGTGGTGTTTTTCAGCTGGCCCAGCCTCTCCTGGGTCTCATTACAACTACACGTTCAAAGGAAAAACACGGCATATGCCCAGGCAGGGCCTCATGGGGTTTTTTGTTTTATTTTGTCTTGTTTTGTTTGTAAAAAAGGGGAATCAACTGAGAAATTGTCTCCATTTTGCAGATGTGGAAACAGAAGCACAGAGAATGAGCCCCAGCCACCCAACCAGTCCAGGGCAGGAGGAGGCCTGGAGGGTGCTTGGACTCAGACGGGGCACCTGACATCATCACAGCAAGGGCTGAGGCCGCAGACCAGGGCTGTTTACACAGAGAAAATGATGGACTAGTTGAGAGTCAGAGCACGTTCACCCACATGGCCTCCTCTCCCAGCCTGGCCCGCTACAGCTTCTTTGCCTCTGGAAAGCATCCTGGCCTCCCTGGGCTTTGTGATGGGTGTGACATGAGCACTACTCAGGAGGCGGCCACTGGGAGTGAGGCAGGGTGGGGACGGACTGGTCTCCTGCGGCTCTGGAGTCCACTGTGAGGCCACAGGGACAGGCTGCTGATGAGCTCAAGCTGGAGCTTTACTTCCTTCCTGGGGAGCAGGATCCTAAGGGCAGGGGGTAAAGCGCCACCTGGAAGCAGTCCTGCCAGTTGGTGGGCTCTCAGGGGAGAGGGACCAGGAGCCGGGAGGGCTGGCCCAGAGCCTGCAGGCCACACCACCCCGACCCCACAACACCGGGAGCAGAAGCTCAGACACCCTTCCTCCTAATAACAGTGAGGATGGCAGCTCCGACTTCCCCCATGACCAGCTGCCAGCCACCATGGGAGATGTTTACCTGTATTACCTCATTTACCACCTACAGCAACCCAGTAACGTAGCTCTACTATCCCCCCTTCACTGACGAGAGCAGTTGGTGCTGGTTCCTGTCCCTCTCTCCTCGCCTTTATCCTTGTGACAGGTAGTTGCCACTATGTACCTGATCACTTACATGTATACGAAGCCCACGGTACTTAGAACATTTTATTTTCCAATCCTGTTCACTGGTTCTTAACGCGCCTACCTCATACACAGCTTTCCCCAGCATCTTGCCCACAAACTCAAACAGCTGCAGGTAATTCTCATGAATGTAGGACGTGGGTGAAGGGTAGAGTCTCTCGTCCCCACTGGTCGTCTGCAAGGCAAAAGGACGGGTAGGGACAGGGAAGTTAAATGCCTTGCAACGAGCAAGGCCTTCACTTCTCATCTGTCACCTCGAATCTGGCTGCCATCAACCATGATCTCGTGCCCTTTAAATACCTTGAACAGGTTGAGCGCTGGGTCAAACACCCTCTTGATGATCTCTTCTAAGAACTCCTTGAAAACGCCGTCTTGATCAATCCCTGCCTCGTCCACCCCGAGGTCATTGACAAACTTCACGCGGATGACGCCCTTCATGGCGTGCTGGGAGAGCTGCCGAAGTTGCTCGTAGCCGTCCTGCCAAGGGCAGAATTATAGCCCATTAGGAACCCAAGGGCCCCTGCATAATTCAGGTCTCCCTCCTCAAAGCTCCCTCTCCCCTGTGGGAAGCCTTCCCAGTGTAATTACTAAATGTGTCAGGACGCACGGGTGCATGAGGAGAGCCAGCAGTTTTCACCTGCTTCTAGACGAGAGCCTGTTAAAAGAAAAACTCATTTTGGGGATGTGACTTTACCACTCTCTGGCAAGGGGAGACTGCCCTCAGGAGGATGCAGAGCAGTGAGATGGAGAGGTCAGACAAGATGAGCCACGACAAGCTCTCGGTCATCAGACAGGACAGAAGACGCTGAGACAAGATGAAAGCTGTAAGATGAAAAATCAGAGTAGCCCCCCACCACTCAACTCCTGGTACCTTTCCCCATATCATGAAAGGCTGTGAGTCACGCTGGGAAATTCAGGTTATTTCCTGAGGGCGCTGGGGAGCCACAGAAGAGTTTAGGCAGAGAGTCACATGGCTGGCTTTCTGTCTTAGGAAGATCTTTCTGTTGGAAGCAAAGCAGAGGGATGGCAGGAAGCAGGGAGATGGGTGCCAGGAGTGCTGCTGGGCCTGGAGGAGGGCAGAAGCAGGGGGAAGAGAGGCCTCAGCACCTCCGGCTTGCGGTCGGCTCCCTTGAGACACACAGCCACTGGGCATGTCTCCCTGTCCAGAAAGCTAGGACATGACTCTGGAGCTCTCCTGCTAAATCATCGTGCACAGTCTATCTCTTGATTCTGATCTGTTGAGGACTTCCTGGCTCCAGAGCCTGTCCTCAAATGTATTCCTGGCAGGTGGGTGCTGACGGGCAAGCTGCTTAGGCTTTCATTTCAGAGCAGTGATTATAAAAAACCGTGCTTAGAACACGATAGGGCCCAGGGAGGAGTACTTCGGCCCAGCCTGAGAGGCCCCATAACCAGGGTCAAACTGATGTCTTTAGATACTGTCACAGAATAGGTTACAAATCAGCTGCCACGTCCTATTGTGGCCACCCCACATTCCTCCCCTCAGGCACAAGTGCAGTGCTCTCAGATGCTCTGTTGACATCAGACAGGCCATCTCCACAGCACCCACTCACCTGCCTGCCTGGTTCCTTGTCACAAAGCAAATGAGGCCAGTATGGCAAGACCCGTTTTGGGGAACGCTTGCTGCCTTCCTGCCGATCATGTTTTCCTTGTGCTCACCTACGGATGCAAAGGCCTGTGCCATGGTGGCTACCCATCTTATTTAGGAGTTAGGTTCCAAAGTTAGTGAGCAGGGAAAAAAAACTACCTCTGAAGTCCCCTAAATCACCTGAAGGAATAAGAACACAGTTTTGAGTGCACAATCCTGAAAAGTACTTTTTTTTTTTTTTTTTTTTTTTTTTTTTTTTTGTGGTACGCGGGCCTCTCACTGTTGTGGCCTCTCCCGTTGCGGAGCACAGGCTCCGGATGCGCAGGCTCAGCAGCCATGGCTCACGGGCCCAGCCGCTCCGCGGCATATGGGATCCTCCCAGACCGGGGCACGAACCCGTATCCCCTGCATCGGCAGGCGGACTCTCAACCACTGCGCCACCAGGGAGGCCCTGAAAAGTACTTTTTTATGCACATGAAATAAGAAAATCATTAAGTCAGATGAAAAGGAGAGAAAAACAGGGAGTCACCAGGCAGCTGCTGCAGCATTTCAATCATTCTGCCTAAATGTAAGGTAATTATCTTGGCACTGAGTGGGGACGGGGAGAGAATTCTAACATGCCCCTGCCTGCAGGACTTCCTCCATTCTGCTTTAAAATGATGCCTCCCTAACCTTAGCATGTGTTAGGAGGTGTGTCAGAGTCATGCAGATTAAACGAGCTGGTCCATGTGAAAGCTCTTAGCAAGTGGTCAGGCTCATGGCAGGTGCTCCAGGAATGTCTGCTGGACTCAAATCTCAGTTTTGCTGGATCAGCCCCTCTTTAGTCTCCCTTTGAAACGCTGTAGAGAGGAATTTGCTGCCCACCTCCTCCGACATACTTCCTGTTGCACCCCACTGCCCTCTCTGGAGGGTTCTATATCTGTGCCCCAGGGGAAGGTGAAAGGGGACAGGGCGTTCCTCTTCTCTTCTGCATCTCAAAGAGCGGATGCACAGAACACTGACGGGGCGGGAGAACTGGCTTCCAGGCCCAGCTCTGTCATTGACACCTGAGTGACCTTGAATTCCTCTGGCCTCAGTCCTGCCTTTGACGGGGTGAGGGGAAGGGGATGAGCAAGGGTGTGCCCACGGCTCCTTCTAGTTCTGCAGTGCTGGTGTTCTGGCCCCCGTGCACCCCTGTGAGGAGAGGCCTTCCTGCAGGACTTTGGACCACCACCTGGAAGCCTAATACACAAGCCTCACCTTCAGTACAAACCATAAACAAGGGGACAGAATAAAAGCCCAGGATATCATGGGTCAAATATCAGCTTTTTGATGCCCCCATGTGTCCTCATCAAGCAAAGGCCACTGGGCTCTCAAGTTCTGATCCCCAAACCACTGAATCGTGAGAACTGGGGTCACTGAATCAATGACCCTCTCTCCTTCCTCATTCAGTACGAACACCAGTGATCAATTTCATGACAGGATCTATCCCAATGGAACGTAAAGAGGAAAATGGACTTTGCCTAAAATCTAAGACAGAAATCCCTCCTTCGATGTCCCTGAGGGATGTGTTTAAACAAGCTGGCCCAGGGTAAGTAGGTGTCTGGTAAATCTCCCAGTAACACTTGAGGAGGGCATCGGGGATTGTGTGACTCTCAGGAGACACCCCAGTTTCCACCACCAAGACTTCCCGTTGTGCAGGCCACACAGGAGTGGGTATGACGGGCGGTGGGATGGAGGAGTTTAAGAGACAGGAAAGGTGCATCTGGGTCCAACAAAGAAAGTGCTGGAGAAGTGAGTTCCTACAACACAACTGGGCTTATTTTTCTTTGAGTCAAAGCAGAGGCTGCAAACTGGTGGCCAGCAGGTTGAATTTGATGGGCAGACAGGTGTTATCTGACCTTCCAGGTACTTTACAAAAACTGACTAGTTCACAACACAAAGGATCTGTGGATTTCACACAAAACCCTAAATTTTGGTCTTTTCTTAACAAGCCGGAGCATTATAGAGCCCAAATCTCCACAAGGTGGCCTCTTTTAGAGGAATGTGTTCTCCACCTGCCTACCCTCTCCTGCGCCCCAACACCGAGGCTGGTTGTCAGCTGTCATTATCAACTCACTTGTGAGGTCAGTCCAAGGGCTGTGTTTCAAGAAAAACGGGAGCAAGCAGTGGAAGTGGAGAATATTTCTATTCATTTAGCATGCAAACAAAATGTCCCTGTGCCGAGACACTCTCAGCGAGCGTTACTCATCTCCATGACTGGCAGCGCCCCTGGGGGCACTTACATTTCTTATCCCTACCTTTGAGAATGTCAAAATCATCTGTTCACCACCTGCTGCCTTTCCCCGGCAGCTTTCAGTGTCAATCACCAGTGGTCAGAGAACTTAAACAAGTTCTCCAGGAGCGACAAACACAGCACAGATGCCCCGAGGCAGAAATGAAAACGCGTGGGGAGGAAGGGCTGCTGCCGATGCCGTTTGCTGGTGGCTGGCGATGCGGCCCCGTGCTGTCCTGGGATCCCCTGACTGTTCTACACTGCAGAACATGCCGATGAGGAACTGCGGCTGGAGTGTGATGAAAGGCAAGAGGGCAAGCATGGGCAAATCAACGAAGCCAAGCCACTCCTGGGAATGGGGACATGGGGCTCAATCACCATACATGCACATACACTGCACAATGCTGGAGGGGTGTGTGGCAGGCACGACGCAGACACTGCAGGTGCGCGCATTTATTATGACAAGGTTCAGGGTCTTGTTCCAGCAAAATCAACATATCATGACAACTTCCTGACATACAGAGGACAGTGTCCTGAGGACAGGCACCTATTTCAAAGTCACACAAAGTTGCTGCATGGGAGGAACCCTGGATGCTGGGTTTGGCATAGGTGGGCCACTTCACATGCAGCCCCTAAGTTTATGTCCAAAAAGAACATGTAGCTCTGTGATCGATGTATTTCCCAGGATGGCTCAGTAACTTAACACCCGCACTCCAGCCTCCACACTCACAGCTGGGCGGCTGGGCAAAGCGCCTGCCAGGACAGACAGAGTCTGCACAGGTATAAGCGCGTCTGTCCTCATTTCAGAGGCACAGACTGTTGGCCACTCTCACCTTGTGGGGTAAAGGGAGGGAACTGCTGCGCTGGGGTCTCCAGAACTGAGGGCGTGTTTAATCAAGCAGTGCTCAGAGCAGCTGGCAGGACAAACAGGCCCTTCCTGCACCCACAGCACTGGCTTCAGTGTCATTAGATCAAGGAGTGATAAGAACAGTTCAGAGGCAACAGGTCACCCACTAGAAACCCTCCGGTTTACAGAGCGCACTTTGCAACCGGCTTCTCACCTCCAACATCCGGGACCGGCGGATGGTAATGTGAGTGACATGAGGGGAGGCGGAGCTGGTTTCCACAAGCCCCAGTCTCTCCTTCTCCTTGGTCACCATGTTTCGGAACAGGAGAACTCTCTGAAATGAGCAAAGATGAGACCAATAAAGGGGTCAACAACTGAGGATCCCCTAAAACACACTGTACAAAATTAATGAAATGTAAGCACGTGAGAGGCTCCCAGAATGGGACGCTTTGATGTGTGCTACAGGTTAGAAGTGTTTTGTGAGGACAGTAAACATCCCCCCAAACGCTCCTGGGAATTAGAAATATAGCTGAATACATGCCAAGGGGAAAGGTTCCAGAAAGAGTGGTCTGGCTGCAGCCAGAGCCCAGCTAAGAACAGTCTGGGAGAAAAATCATTCTCCTTGTTCAGTCAATAATCCACCGTAAAAACCTTGCGGCAGCATGCATTACAGAGGGTGCTTTATATAGCCGTGCCTGCTTTAGAGGAAATCAATAGCATGAATTTAAAACACAGAATCATTTCACAGATATATATATATTTTACTGTCAGAAATGTGTAAATGACCCTACAGTATAAACGTCGCTGACCTTTCCACCTGCCTCCTCTGTCTCCTCAAGCACATCGCAGTCCCACCAGTAATATTTCTCAAGTATCATTTAAATAGAAGCCTCTCGCATTCTCAAGATTCTGATAGGCTCCTTTAGGAGAGCACTGACCTTTGGCCCCATCCTGTAATAGCACTCAAATCATGTCAGTGGAATGAACAAATAACTCCAACCTCAGCTGTTTTTCTGAAAAATGGAAATCTCCCCAAAGTCAAGAGCATTGTTAAATACAAATAATAACAGTAATAATAGTAACAGCCACAGTAGTAATAAGAGCTAACTATACACGAGGGGAGGCTACTGCATTTTCATTTGATCATTCTATTAGCTCTCTGAAGTAAATATGGTTGAGACAGAAAAAGCCACTGCCGACAACCTCCTGAGATGGGGGATGTGCTCAGTGGAGGGACTGGTCAGTGAAGGGGCGCCATGTGGCTGGTTTACAAGTCTAGAAACTAGGACTGAAGTGCCCTGAAAAACAGCAAAAGCTCTCAGGGTTCCTGGGCAATGCAGAAGGGAGAGAGCGGGCTGAGGACAGCGAGGGTGGCTGGAGATGCACATGCCGGGGACTCCCGCCTCTGCCTTCTGTGCTGGGGAGCTGGAGTCAGGCACAGGTATTTAACTCGTGGGGGGCCATGTGGCATGACTGCTTCCCGTGACCCCCAAGTCTTTAGCATGATCACCTGAACAAGGGGTGCTGTCTTGTGGAACTTGAGGCAGAAGATAAGCCTCCTGTCAAGGTTAATGCCGTATGGAGCAGAGACAGCGGACACAGAGGCAGAACTACAGAGGTGACCACAAGATTGCTGGCCTCCCATGAATCGCAGAAAGACTGGATGGGCCTCTGGATTTCCGTGGGGCAGGGAAGAAGGTTTGGGGTAACTGTCACCAGCTCTCAAGGGGCTACGAGACCTCAGTGAGCACAGTGGACATCTGGGTAAGGATCATCATCTCACTTTGCAGATGAGGAAACTGTCATGCAAGGTCACACAGCTGGTGCACCGGGGACCAGGGCCCATGCACAGACCACCACACTACCCAGCCCTACCCACCACACGTGGGCCTAGGCCTTCTAGGCCAAAGCAAGAGAGAGAGAGAGAGCGAGCGAGCGAGCGAGCCTTAAGTACCAGTCGGGAGATGAACTGCACGTAAACATGTAAAAGCAACATAAGAGAGTGCAGGCGTTGAAGTGCTGCATGTGTGAACCAGGCAGAGCTGAGACTTTAAAAAATATTAAGGAAAGCAGTAAAGGCACGATAAGCCACCCACTGAGGCGGGATCAAGAACGAGGGAGAGGTTCGGTGTCTAGGGCAGATGGCATAACAGTAACAGATGAGAGAGACAACGCAGGCCTGGAGAGAGGCTTTCACCCCCTGTACGCCCCAGTAAGAACGTCACCGGAAGAAAACAGCACACACACTGTGAAGAGAGAAGGGAAGCCTGAGACACAGAAAACACTCCAAGCCTCAGACACTATCCCAGACCTGCTGGTGCCACCACAGGAGCAGGACAGGGGCCAGAAGATGAGGAAGGGCCCTATTTTCCCAAGGGAGACAAGAGATTTATGAGCCAAGGACGAATGGCTCATAATCTTCATGCTGTCGATCTTAAGCGCCCCCCACTCCGCCCCTTGGTGAGGATTACCATACACCCTGGACTCTTAAGTCAGGTCAGCTAAACCCAGAGCTTCCCAGACTTTCTTGTTCTCAGCACCCCTAATGGCTCAGTAATATTTCTTACCGCACTCTTAGGTCAAAAGAAATACCTAACAGTTCCATTTAGTAGACAGTTAAGTCCTGACAACTTAATAAGTGTTTATGTCCTAAGAACTTAGTAGCTGTATTTAAAAAACACGCATAAATTGAAATTAAAAATATTTTAATTTCATTTTTTTTTAAACCCAGCTTAGCAAATAGGACATCATCGAGAAGAATGGAGCAGAATTTAACACTGACGCTGTGAACTCAAGCAAGTACTTCACATGGTGCCCAACAGATTTCACTGTGTTTCCCTCAAAAATTTAAAATATCCGGTAGCAACCAGGGTGCCCCAGCACACCATCTGTTAACTGCAGACACGCGGAGTGGAGATTCCAGACCAGACACTGTGGGCCAGCGCTGAAGTCACAGACACCCAGGAACGGAGCGAGGAGCCACATTTCAAGTCCGATTCCACCAACCTGGACCAGACCCACGAGGTGAAGGGCTGGAACCCACTTCAAAGGAGGACTGGCTGGAGAAGGGCAGGGCACCACCCCTGGAAAACAGACCACCCAGAAAGCAAACCGCAGAAGGTGACACCGTCCACTTTTAGTGGCTGTTCAAGGACCAAAGGGTAGAAGTTACAGATAAGTAGATCGTGTAAGACAAGGAAGGATGTTCCACCACTGGGAAGACAGAAGCCATACAATGGCCTGCTTTGCAAAGCTGCACATCCTCTATCTGAGGCAGGGGCAGGGATGCCGCTGAAGGGGCTCATGCATAGAGGGCGCGTGACTAAGTCATCTCCACGAGAGGCTTAGTTCTGTCTAAGCCTTCTGAGAGGCTCTGCTGTCAGGCGCAGTAAGAATTTAAACAGCCACAGGTGTTTGTGAACCGCTGCCTGAGGGGAGGTAAAGAAGGGCAACCACAAGTACGACATCAAGGTCAAGACCATACCAGAGAACAGTGAGGAGTACTAAGTAAGTCAGGAGAGAAAGGAAGGGGCACCTGTGGGTTCTAATGAGCCTCCCCCCGAAGGAGCAGACATTTCTGGAGCGCTCACGACACACCAGGGACGCCCCTCATCTCCCGGGCGCCCCTGCCGCAGCACCCGGCCCTTCCCAAGGCTCTCACGCCCCGTGGCTCTGTATGCCACACACCCCCCGTTCTCTTCCTTCCTCTGATCACTCCTCTCCCCATGCAGGGCTCTGGCCTCCGTCCCCGGTCTGCTCACTCCCTCTGGCTCCCTGACCACCTCAGCCTCATCCATGAATGCACCGAGGAGGTCGCAAGCCGTCCGCATGTCGAGTCCACCTCCAGCCCCGTCTTCTCTCCTGCACTCCAGACCCTTGTGTCCACTGGCCTCGAGGAGCCGCAGACACGCCGCCTGCTCCCGGCTCTTGCCAGTCCCGCTCCTGCCTGTGCCCCCACCTCTGGCAACGGCTCTCTCGGGCAGCCAGGCCCCCAGGCCGGGAACCTGAGCGCGCTCTGAATTCCTCCTCCTTCCCACCGAGTGCCATCGCTCTTCAAGGCCTGGAGGTGCTGCCTCCTTCAGAATCTCTGGATGTCACTGTCTTTCTACTCCCGTGGGCCCACCTGAGTTCAGGCCAGTTGGCCACGACACCTGCCTCTCGCCAGTCCTTCACGCTACGGCCAGAAGGAATTTTCTAAAGCAGAGCTCTGACCAGGTGCCTCCACAGCTAAAAACTCTCCAATGGCTCTGGACAAAATCCACGCTCCCGCCCTTGGTTTACGAGGCCCTTCCTGCTCCAGCTCCTACGAACCTCCTCAGCTTCATTTCTGGACTCCAGCTGGCTCTCCCTTGGCACCACATTCTCTCTCACGTTGGGCCTGCAAGCACTGTCCACTTCTACCTGTGGAGTCTTCTCCTGAGCCCCTGCCCTGGGTGCCCACGGCATCCACCCCGTAGCATCCATCCCACACTAGCCAAATGGACAGTTCACACTGTCTTCAATCTCTGCACCCCCAGCACTTGGCATAACAGCTGCAACAGAGTAAGAGCCAGTCAGCATCTGCATTTACTGAATGGTCGTTTTTCTTCATTTCTAATAATCGCTATAACAAAAATGGACAGTCAGGAACTTGGTGGGAGGACGCCAGCTCTGAGGGCAACTCACGTTTTTGTGAGGAATGACGTGCGGGATGTACTGCAGGGTCAGCTGGGCCCGTTTTCTGTCCTTGTCAAGTTCCTGGAAGAGCACGCTAGGTTTGAGATCCCTTAAAAACAAAGACATGGATTTGGGATAAAAAACAAGAAAACCATCCTCTAGCACAGGGTTGGCCAGCTACAGCCTATGGGTCAAATACAGCCTGCTGCCCATTTTTGTAAATAAAGTTTTCTTGGAACAGTCACACCCATTCATTAGGTACTGTCTCTAGCTGCTTCTGCACTACAATGGCAGAGTTGAGTAGGTGCAACAGACACTGTCTGGTGTGCAAAGCCTGAAATATCTACTGTCTGGCCCTTTACAGAAAAAGTCTGCTAATTGCTATTCTAGTGCCACAACTTCAATAGTTACATAAGAGTTGATCTGTCATTGATTAAAAAAAGGCAGACATGATTTTATGTTTAGTTGTTGCAAGAGGATTTCCCTACCCTACCCCCCAACAAGCCTAGCTGTGGTTTTTATCGCCCTAATTCTGCTGATAAAAACTGCCATTTAATGATCATAACCTGTTGCTTAGTTCAGCTGAAAGAACTTTTCTTTCCGGATTGCGTATGAAACATCTGCTCAATGTGAGCTGGCTCTGGCTGCCAATAATGAGCTCTAATCATCTTCAGCGTATTGTGTCCTAACAGAAGCAACTGCGAGGTGACCTGTCCTGACAGGTGCTTTATAGGGACATATGCAGATGAAAGGACAAGATGAAGAAGACGGAGCAAGTCCTCTCTGCCCTAAAACATGAGTGCTGAGCATCAGGCCACACTGGTGCTGGCGGCATGACAGAGGGACTCCAGCCTCCGTAAACCCCCTTCCCACCCCGTGCTCACTTTCGCAGCCAGTGGTCCTCGGGGGCGAAGCGCCGCCGGCAGTCCCGCTCGTAGAGCACCATCAGCCACCCGTGGACGGACTGGAACAGCTCCAAGGTCTCACCCTTGGCATTCTCTGTGGGGCAAACAACCAGGAGAGCCACAGTCTCGGAGCTGCTCAGAACTGGAGGGGACAGGAGGATAGCCCGTGTCTCCTCTCGTCAGCCCCGAGGCCCAGCGGTTCTTCGTCTCCCTCATGCTGAACGTTACATGGAATCAACAGAATTAAAAGGCTCCCTGGGTACATTCTAAGGGCCTGTGGGACCCGGGAATGTCTCAGACACAGTCACTTGGGCTGCCTCCCACTTGTATGTCATCCAAAGGACCTTTTAATCTAAGGAGTTTGGTGCTGAACGACTGGAAACACTTCAGGAGGTAGACTCTAACTTGAAATGGGACCAGGCACGTGTTTTATCTTCATGAAGATCAACTCAAAGAATCAAGAGGAGTTTCAGGGCAAAATTAATCATGAATAATCCTTCACACACACATGTAAATCCTGAAGGATGCCTGGGAGAGTAAGACTTCCATAACCACACTACTATCTTAAGAGGTCATAAAGAGTGGAGAAATAAAACTTCTAACTATGTGAATAAACGTGCATTTTCAATTAACTTTGATGGACAACAAGGCTAAGAATCAGTTGATGTTATAGACTCTAGACTTCCCATGTGTAGCAGCAATTAAACAACAGCTTACATCTTTACCTTACCTACGATTCCATCCCAGATCATCTTAAACACAAAGGAATTCAGAAAAGAGGAGATGGTGACCAGTTCTTCTAGTTTGAATGAAATCTGTTCTTCATAAACTTCAATGTCATCAAGGATCCTAAGTCAGACAGAAAATTATTCACAATTTCCCACTAAGAAGAAGGGGAAAAAAAAGATCTGTTCCTCATACTAGACAAAATAATGTTAAGAAATAAGCTGCATCTTTTAGATAAAATTTACAGGTAAAAGGCTATGATGGAAGGGTGGGTGGAGGTATAGATGAAGCAAGAGTGGCCATGAGTCAATAACTAATGAAGTTGGTGACAGGTACGTGAAGGTTCGTTATACTATTCTTTCCACTTTCTATTTATTTGAAATTGTCTGTAGTAAGAAGTTAAAAAATACAATTGAGAAAGGAAAGAAACAACACGTTCTGCTCTACCCTTTTCTTATTCATAAGGATCTGACTGTGACACTGCTTATGAATTCATGTCTGAATTATCAAGGAATCTTGAATGAGAGTCTGTCTACTGAGGGAAGTTATGGAATCTTATTCTGCACCTGTAACAGACACTAGGGGCACTGAGTAAGTGCTTGATAAGTATTTGAGGGTGAATGAATAAATGTCTGAAAGCATATATGAATAAATGAACCATAAGATGCAGCTCTATCTGAAAATCTGCTATAACTGCTCTATTCACTTTAGAGCCTGACTCACTCTTGGGTCACCCTTGACCAGGCAATTAAGGGTGTGTCACCAGCAGCTACAGACCCCTGCTCTCCCCTCTAACTACTCACTGGGCCCTCCCTCCATGTCTCATACCTAATCCGCCACCTACATACCCCTAATCCCCTCCTGCCGATCTCTCCCAGACCGAATATAACTTCCTGAGGTCCATTCTATCTTACAATTCTTCACCAACCTTTTGGGAAAAAGTGGAATTAAAAGAATACCAAATACTCAAGTAGACACATAAGCTCAAAGGAAAGGAACTGAATGGGACTAACATTTGTTAGTTTCTCACTGTGCCAGGCACTGTACTAGGTACTTGACATTCCTTTTCTCATTTACTCCCTATCAGATTGGTAATATTGTCTCCATTCCAGTGTTGAGGAAACTGAGGCTCAAAGAGGTTAAGCAACTTGCCCAGGGTCAGCTTGACAACAGTTGTAAGAATAACAGCCAACACATACTGACTGCTTCCGGTGCCTGGGACTATGCCTATCACTGATCTCTTCTGTACCTTCCCACACGGCTAAGAGGTAGGTGCTATGAATTCCTATCTATAGATAAGGAAACTGAGGCCCAGAGAGGTGGAGCCCCTTCCCCTCTGGCCCAGGGTGTCTCAGTGAGTGGCTGAGCCAGGTTCTGCACACTGGCTCTGGAATTTTCCAATTAACTACCTAGCACAGTGAATAAATAGCCGAGGTGTGATTTGAACCCAGCTCTAGAAGACCCCAAAGACCACATCAAGTGGTAATGACCCAGCTCTCCTGAAAGGATGGGAACTAACAACTGCTGAATCCCTACTAAGTGCCACCCACTTTGTAAATGTCTTGTCTAATTCTTCTAATGACAGGTCCAAATGCTTGCAGTAATCACATTAACAATTGCTTCCTTGCTGACACTGTAATTTGGTCTCTCCACATTCTAGGAAAGGAATTCAGCCCCACAGCAGTCAACCTACGTGATGAGGTGCCGGGAACAGTCACAGAACAGCATCAGCATGGCCAAGAGCTGCTTAGACTCTTCAGTGTCATTGTTGAGGCATTCCAAGAAGAGCTTTAACCCTCCGTGGGGCCCCAGTTCACAGATAAACGCCCAAAGTTTGGGCAGCAGGTCATCAAGGTAAGTGAGACCTGGAAAAGGATAGAGAAACCCAAGCTTCAGGTGGGGCTCCACCTGGTCCCTTACGTTTCCTCTCCTTCAGGAAAACAAAACACTTAAACCTATTAGTGACCATTTAACGCAGTTGAGAGAAAGAAGGTGCAATTACGAAGAATAACATCACCATGAGAACAACAATGATAATAGCAGCTAATATTTAATGGGTGCTTACTATGTATCAGATACCATTCTAAATACTTTACAGGCACTATTTCCTTTTCACCTTGGAAAACCCGATGTTATCACCATTTTAAGGGAGGACACTGATGCTCAGAGAGGTTGAGTAACTGGCCCCAAATCACACAACCATTAAGTGTCAGAGCCAAGAACAGAACCCAGATCTGCTGACTCAGTGTTTACGTTTTAAATCAGGATCAGCAATTTTCTTCTGGAAAGGGCCAGACAGTCAGTATTTTTAGGTTTTCAGTCTGGACCAGTCTCTGTCACAACTACTCAATGTGCTACTATCACAGCATGAAAGCAGCCATAGACAATAGGTAAATAAATGGATGTGGCTGTGTTCCCAACAAAACTTTAATTACAAAAGCAAGTGGTGAGCTGAACTTGGCCCATGGGCCATAGTTTGCCAACCCCTGCTTTAAACTATCTTGCAGGCTTATCCACATTTAGCAAAGCTTTCCTCTCATCTACTGCTATTATTCTATCTCTGTTAAAAATGGGAAAGCAGCGAATGACAATATGAGATACTCTGAAGTGTCACACAAAAATTTGACCCTGGGAGAAGCAGAGGGCTTCTCGATGGCTAGGCCTCAGGCACACAAACTGCATCACTGTTATCTATGAAGGCTTTTAATATGGCTATTGACCTAGAAAGTGTGGCTCTAAAGTTCCACGTGTCACTGAATGTACAGTAAGATGTGTTCCTCAAATTATTCCTCAGAAAAGGAGGAGTCACCTTATATTTGAGTCCTTATAATGCTTCTCACTTTATAGAGCACTTTGAATGGCTTAATTTTGAACAAAGAACTGTTTGGGGAAGATATATTAGCCTGGGGGCAGACTCAATCAACGTTACTTATGGATGTTTAGAGGGTGAAGTGAAGGGATTGTAATGGAGGCAAAGAAATTTAACACCCATCTCATTATTATTCCTAAAGGTTTGACCTCACATTTTCAAGGGTAAGGGGATCTGGTTATAAAATGCAGAAACCTCACAATTTAAAAATAAGTTAAAAAAAAACAAAAACAAAATACAGGGTGACTGAGAGGACCTTCAAGATGGCGGAGGCGTAAGACTTGGAGATCACCTTCCTCCCCACAAATACATCAAAAATACATCTACATGTGGAACAACTCCTACAGAACACCTACTGAATGCTGGCAGAAGACCTCAGACTTCCCAAAAGGCAAGAAACTCCCCACATACGTGGCCATGTGGCTGACAGGGTCTTGGTGCTCTGGCCGGAGGTCAGGCCTGAGCCTCTGAGGTGGGAGAGCCAAGTTCAGGACATTGGACCACCAAAGACCTCTTGGCCCCATGTGATATCAATTGGTGACAGCTCTCCCAGAGAACTCCATCGCAATGGTAAGACCCAGCTCCACTCAATGGCCAGCAAGCTCCAGGGCTGGACACCCCATGCCAAACAACTAGCAAGACGGGAACACAACCCCACCCATTAGCAGAGAGGCTGCCTAAAATCATACTAAGTTCACAAACACCCCAAAACACACCACTGGACATGGTCCTGCCCACCAGAAAGACAAGATCCAGCCTCATCCACCAGAACACAGGCACCAGGCCCTTCTACCAGGAAGCCTACACAACCCACTGAACCAACCTCACCCACTGGGCGCAGACACCAAAAACAACGGGAACTACGAACTTGCAGCCTGTGAAACGGAGACTCCAAACACAGTAAGTTAAGCAAAATGAGAAGACAGAGAAATACACAGCAGATGAAGGAGCAAGGCAAAAACCCACCAGACCTAACAAATGAAGAGGAAATAGGCAGTCTACCTGAAACAGAATTCAGAGCAATGATGGTAAAGATATCCAAAATCTTGGAAATAGAATGGAGAAAATACAAGAAACATTTAACAAGGACCCAGAAGAACTAAAGAGCAAACAAACAATGATGGACAACACAATAAATGAAATTAAAAAGTCTCTAGAAGGAATCAATAGCAGAATAACTGAGGCAGAACAGATAAGTGACCTGGAAGATAAAATAGTGGAAATAACTACCACAGAGCAGAATAAAGAAAAAAGAATGAAAAGAATTGAGGACAGTCTCAGAGACCTCAGGGACAACATTAAATGCACCAACATTCGAATTATAGGGGTCCCAGAAGAAGAAGAGAAAAAGAAAGGGACTGAGAAAATATTTGAAGAGATGAGAGTTGAAAACTTCCCTAACATGGGAAAGGAAATAGCCACCCAAGTCCAAGAAGCACAGAGAGTCCCATACAGGATAAATCCAGGGAGAAACATGCCAAGACACTTATTAATCAAACAATCAAAAATTAAATACAAAGAAAAAATATTAAAAGCAGCAAGGGAAAAGCAACAAATAACATACAGGGGATTTCCATAAGGTTAACAGCTGATCTTTCAGCAGAAACACTGCAAGCCAGAAGGGAGTGGCAGGACATATTTAAAGGGATGAAAGGGAAAACCTACAGCCAAGATTACTCTACCCAGCAAGGATCTCATTCAGATTCGACAGAGAAATTAAAACCTTTACAGACAGGCAAAAGCTAAGAGAATTCAGCACCACCAAACCAGCTTTACAACAAATGCTAAAGGAACTTCTCTAAGTGGGAAACACAAGAGAAGAAAAGGATCTACAAAAACAAACCCAAAACAATTAAGAAATGGTCATAGGAACATACATATTGATAATTACCTTAAATGTGAATGGATTAAATGCTCCAACCAAAAGACACAGGCTTGCTGAATGGATACAAAAACAAGACCCATCTATATGTTGTCTACAAGAGACCCACTTCAGACCTAGGGACACATACAGACTGAAAGTGAGAGGATGGAAAAAGATATTCCATGCAAATGGAAATCAAAAGAAAGCTGGAGTAGCATTCTCATATCAGACAAAACAGACTTTACAAAAGACAAAGAAGGACACTACGTAATGATCAAGGGATCAATCCAAGAAGATATAACAATTGTAAATATTTACGTACCCAACATAGGAGCACCTCAATACATAAGACAAATGCTAACAGCCATAAAAGGGGAAACTGACAGTAACACAATAATAGTAGGGGACTTTAACACCCCACTTTCACCAATGGTCAGATCAACCAAAATGAAAATAAATAAGGAAACACAAGATTTAAATGATACATTAAACAAGATGGACTTAATTGATATTTATAGGACATTCCATCCAAAAAGAACAGAATACACTTTCTTCTCAAGTGCTCATGGAACATTCTCTGGGATAGATCGTATCTTGGGTCACAAATCAAGCCTTGGTAAATTTAAGAAAACTGAAATCATATCAAGTATCTTTTCCAACCACAACGCTATGAGACTAGATATCAATTACAGGAAAAAAACTGTAAAAAATACAAACACACAGAGGCTAAACAATATGCTACTATGTAACGAAGAGATCACTGAAGAAATAAAAAAGGAAATAAAAAAATACCAGAAACAAATGACAATGAAAACACGATGGCTCAAAACCTATGGGATGGAGCAAAAGCAGTTCTAAGAGGGAAGTTAATAGCAATACAATCCTACCTCAAGAAACAAGAAACATCTCAAATAAACAACCTAACCTTACACCTAAAGCAATAGAGAAAGAAGAACAAAACCCCCCCAAAGTTAGCACAAGGAAAGGAAATCATAAAGATCAGATCAGAAATAAGTGAAAAAGAAATGAAAGAAATGATAGCAAAGATCAATAAAACTAAAAGCTGGTTCTTTGAGAAGATAAACAAAATTGAATAACCATTAGCCAGACTCATCAAGAAAAAAAGGGAGAAGACTCAAATCAATAGAATTAGAAATGAAAAAGGAGAAGTAACAACTGACACTGCAGATATACAAAGGATCATGAGAGATTACTACAAGCAACTATATGCCCATAAAATGGACAACCTGGAAGAAATGGACAAATTCTTAGAAACGCACAACCTTCCGAGACTGAACCAGGAAGAAATAGAAAACATAAACAGACCAATCACAAGCACTAAAACTGAAACTGTGATTAAAAATATTCCAACAAGGGGCTTCCCTGGTGGCGCAGTGGTTGAGAGTCTGCCTGCCGATGCAGGGGACATGGGTTCGTGCCCTGGTCCGGGAAGATCCCACATGCTGTGGAGCAGCTGGGTCCGTGAGCCATGGCCACTGAGCCTGCGCGTCCGGAGCCTGTGCTCCGCAACGGGAGAGGCCATAACAGTGGGAGGCCCGCGTACCGCAAAAAAAAAAAAAAAAAAATTCCAACAAACAAAAGCCCAGGACCAGATGGATTCACAGGTGAATTCTAACAAATATTTAGAGAACAGCTAACACCTATCCTTCTCAAACTCTTCCAAAATATAGCAGAGGGAGGAACACTCCCAAACTCACTCTACGAGGCCACTATCACCCTGATACCAAAACCAGACAAAGAGGTCACAAAAAAAGAAAACTACAGGCCAATCACACTGATAAACAAAGATGCAAAAATCCTCAACAAAATACTAGCAAACAGAATCCAGCAGCACATTAAAAGGATCATACACCATGATCAAGTGGGGTTTATCCCAGGAATGCAAGGATTCTTCAGTATACTCAAATCAATCAATGTGATACACCATATTAACAAACTGAAGGATAAAAAAGATATGATCATCTAGGGCTTCCCTGGTGGCGCAGTAGTTGAGAGTCTGCCTGCCAATGCAGAGGACACGGGTTTGTGCCCCGGTCTGGGAAGATCCCACATGCCGTGGAACGGCTAGGCCCATGAGCCATGGCCGCTCAGCCTGTGCATCCGGAGCCTGTGCTCTGCAATGGGAGAGGCCACAACAGTGAGAGGCCTGCATACCGCAAAAAAAAAAAAAAAAAAAAGATATGATCATCTCAATAGATGCAGAAAAAGCTTTTGACAAAATTCAACACCTATTTATGATAATAACTCTCCAGAAAGTAGGCATAGAGGGAACTTACCTCAACATAATAAAGGCCAGATATGACAAACCCACAGCCAACACTGTCCTCAATGGTGAAAAACTGAAACCATTTCCACTAAGATCAGGAACAAGACAAGGTTGCCCACTCTTACCACTATTATTTAACATAGTTTTGGAAGTTTTAGCCACAGCAATCAGAGAAGAAAAAGAAATAAGAGGAATCCAAATCAGAAAAGAAGAAGTAAAACTGTCACTGTTTGCAGATGACATGATACTATACATAGAGAATCCTAAAGATGCTACCAGAAAACTATTAGAGCTAATCAATGAATTTGGTAAAGTAGCAGGATATAAAATTAATGCACAGAAATCTCTTGCATTCCTATACACTAATGATGAAAAATCTGAAAGAGAAATTAAGGAAACACTCCCATTTACCATTGCAACAAAAAGAATAAAATACCTAAGAATAAAACTACCCAAGGAGACAAAAGACCTGTATGCAGAAGACTATAAGACACTGATGAAAGAAATTAAAAATGATACAAACAGATGGAGAGATACGCCATGTTCCTGGATTGGAAGAATCAACGTTGTGAAATGACTATACTACCCAAAGCAATCTACAGATTCAATGCAATCCCTATCAAACTACCAATGGCATTTTTCACAGAACTAGAACAAAAATTTCACAATTTGTATGGAAACACAAATGACCCCGAATAGCCAAAGCAATCTTGGGAAAGAAAAACAGAGCTGGAGGAATCAGGCTCCCAGACTTCAGACTATACTACAAAGCTACAGTAATCAAGACAGTATGGTACTGGTACAAAAACAGAAATATATATCAATGGAACAGGATAGAAAGCCCAGAGATAAACCCACGCACCTATGGTCACCTTATCTGTGATAAAGGAGGCAAGAATGTACAATGGAGAAAAGACAGTCTCTTCAATAAGTGGTGCTGGGAAAACTGGACAGCTACATGTAAAAGAATGAAATTAGAACACTCCCTAACACCATGCACAAAAACAAACTCAAAGTGGATTAAAGACCTAAATGTAAGGCCAGACACTATAAAACTCTTAGAGGAAAACATAGGCAGAACACTCCATGACATAAATCACAGCAAGATCCTTTTTGACCCACCTCCCGAAGAAATGGAAATAAAAACAAAAATAAACAAATGGGACCTAATGAAACTTAAAAGCTTTTGAACATCAAAGGAAACCATAAACAAGACGAAAAAACCACCCTCAGAATGGTAGAAAATATTTGCAAATGAAGCAACTGACAAAGGATTAATCTCCAAAATATACAAGCAGCTCACACAGCTCAATATCAAAAAAACAAACAACCCAATCCAAAAATGGGCAGAAGACCTAAATAGACATTTTTCCAAAGAAGATATACAGATTGCCAACAAACACATGAAAGGATGCTTAACATCACTAATCATTAGAGACATGCAAATCAAAACTATAATGAGGTATCACCTCACACTGGTCAGAATGGCCAGCACCAAAAAATCTACAAACAGTAAATGTTGGAGAGGGCATGGAGAAAAGGCAACCCTCTTGCACTGTTGGTGGGAATATAAATTGATACACCCACTATGGAGAACAGTATGGAAATTCCTTAAAAAACTAAAAATAGGACTACCATATGACTCAGCAATCCCACTACTGGGCATATACCCTGAGAAAACCATAATTCAAAAGTGTCATGTACCACAACGTTCAGTGCAGCACTATTTACAATAGCCAGGACATGAAAGCAACCTAAATGTCAATTCTTCTTTATATATGTGGCACATATATACAATGCAATATTGCTCAGCCATAAAAAGAAATGAAATTGAGTTATTTGTAGTGAGGGGGATGGACCTAGAGTCTGTCATACAGAGTGAAGTAAGTCAGAAAGAGAAAAACAAATACCGTATGCTAACACATATATATGGAATCTAAAGAAAAAAAAATGGTTCTTAAGAACCCAGGGGCAGGACAGGAATAAAGATGCAGAAGTAGAGAATGGACCTGAGGACACGGGGAGGGGGAAGGGTAAGCTGAGACAAAGTGAGAGAGTGGCACTGACATATATACACTACCAGATGTAAAACAGATAGGTAGTGGGAGGCAGCTGCATAGCACAGGGAGATCAGCTCAGTGCTTTGTGACCACCTAGAGGGGTGGGATAGAGAGGGTGGGAGGGAGACGCAGGAGGGAGGGGATATGGGGATATATGTATACATATAGCTGATTCACTTTGTTATACAGCAGCAACTAACACAACGATGTAAAGCAATTATACACCAATAAAGATGTTTGAAAAAAAACAACAACAAGGTGACTAAATAGCCAATCGGTCAAGTAAGAAATCAAAAGAGAAATTAAAAAAATACCTTGAGACAAGTGAAAACGGAAATAAAACATTTCGATATTTATGGCATGCAGCAAAGTGCTTCTAAGAGGGAAGTTCATAGTGATTCATGCCTACCTCAAGAAACAACAAAAATCTCAAACAATCTAATTTTTTACCTTAAGGAACTAGAAAAAGAATAAATGAAGCCCAAAGTTAGTAGAAAGAAGTAAATAACAAAGATCAGAAGAGAAATAAATGAAATAGAGACTGAAAAGGCAACCAAAAAGATCAATGAAATTAAGAGCTGGTTCTTTGAAATAAAGTTGACAAATCTTTAGCTAGACTCACCAAAAAAAAAAAAAAAGAGGCTCAAATAAAATCAGAAATGAAAGAAGAGACAACTGATTGAAAAAATACAAAATATCCTAGGAGACTATTATGAACAATTATATGCCAACAAACTGGATAACCTAGAAGAAATGGATAAATTCCTAGAAACATACAATCTTCTAAGACTGAATCATGAAGAAACAAATTCTGAATAGACCTATTACTAGTAAGAAAACTGAATCAAAAACCTCTCAACAAATAGAAGTCCAGGACCAGATGACTTCAATGATAAATTCTACCAAACATTCAAAGAAGAATTAATACCCATCCTTCTCAAACTCTTCCAAAAAATTGAAGAGGAGGGAATGCCTCCAAACCCATTTTACAAAGCAAGAATTACCCTGATATCAAAACAAGACAGACACAACAAAAAAAGAAAATTACAGGCCCTGATGAACATAGATGCAAAAATCCTCAACAAAATATTAGCAAACCGAATTTGACAAGATATTAAAAAGATAATACACCATGATCAAATGGGATTTACTCCAGGGATGCAAGGATGGTTTAGTATCTGCAAATCCATCAATGGGATACATAATATTAACAAAATGAAAGATAAAAATCACACGATCATCTCACTATATGCAGAAAAAACATCTGACAAAATTCAACAGTCATTTATGATAAAAAACTCTCAACAAAGTGGGTACAGAGGGGATGTACTTCAACATAACAAAGGCCATATATGAAAAGCCCATAGCTAACATCATTGTGAAAAGCTGAAAGCTTTTCCTTTAAGGTCAGGAACAAAACAAGGAGGCCCACTCTCACCACTTTTATTCAACATGGTACTGGAGGTCCTAGCCAGAACTAGGCAAGAAAAAATAAGTAAATAAAAGGCAACTCAGTTGGAAAGGAAGAAGTAAGATTCACTATTTGAGATGACGTGATATTATATATAGAAAACCCTAAAGATTTCATAAAAAAAAATTGTTAAAATAAATTAACGCAGTAGAATTGCAGGATACAAAATCAATATACAAAAATCCGCTGCTATCAGAAATTAACTATCAGAAATAGAAATTACAAAAGTAATCCCATTTACAACTGCAACAAAAAGAATAAAATATCTAGAATAAATTTAACCAAGGAGTTCCGAAAGACCTGTACACTGAAAGCTATACGACACTGATAAGGGACTTCCCTGGTGGCGCAGTGGTTAAGAATCCGCCTGCCAACGTAGGGGACACGGGCTCGAGCCCTGCTCCAGGAAGATCCCACATGCTGCAGAGCAACTAAGCCCATGTGCCACAACTCCTGAGTCTGCACTCTAGGCCCCGCAAGTCCCAACTACTGAGCCCACGTGCCACAACTACTGAAGCCCGTGAGCCTAGAGAAGCCACCACAATGAGAAACCCATGCACCACAATAAAGAGTAGTCCCCACTTGCCTCAACTAGAGAAAGCCCGCGCACAGCAATGAAGACCCAATGCAATGAAAAATAAATAAATAAAAAATAAAATTAAATTTAAAAAAATTAAAGACACTGATAAAAGAAATCAAAGAAGAAACAAATAAATGGAAGATATTTCATGCTCATGGACTGGAAGAATTAATATTGTTAAAATGTCCATACTACTCAAAGCAATCTATAGATTCAATGCAATCCCTATCAAAATTCCAATGGCATTTTTCAGAGAAATAGAATCAGAATTTGTATGGAACCAAAAAAGACCCTGAATGCAAAGCAATCTGGAGACAGAAGAACAAAGCTGGAGGCATCATGCACCCTGATTTCAAACTATATTACAAAGAAACAGTAATCAAAACAGTATGGTATTGGCATAAAAACAGACACACAGATCAATGGAACAGAATAGAGAACCCAGAAATGAACCCACACATATATGGTCAATTAATTTACAACAAAGGAGGCAAGAATTTACAATGGGGAAAGAACAGTCTCTTCAATAAATGGTATTGGGAAAATGGGACAGCCACAGGCAAAAGAATAAAACTAGACTACTACCTTACACCATACATAAAAATAAACTCAAAATGGATTAAAGAATTGAATGTAAGATCTGAAACCATTAAACTCCTAAAAGAAATCACAGGCAGTAAGCGCTTTGACAAGGGTCTTAGAAATGATTTTTTTGGATCTGACTCCAAAAACAAAGTCAACAAAAATAAAAATAAGCAAGTGGGACTACAACAAACTAAAAAGCTTCTGCAGAGCAAAAGAAACCATCAACTAAATGAAAAGGTAACCTATGGAATGGAAGAAAATATTTGCAAATCATATACCTGATAAGGGGTTAATATCCAAAATATATAAAGAACTCATGCAACTCAACAAAAAAACAAGTAATCTGATTAAAAAATGGTCAGAGGATCTGAATACATTTTTCCAGAGAAGACATACAAATGACCAACAGGCACATGTAAAGGTGCTCAACATCACTAACCCTCTGGGAAATGCAAATCAAAACCACAATGATATCACCTCACACCTGTTAGAATGGCTATGACCAAAAAGACAAGAAATAACTAGTGTTGGTGAGGATGTGGAGAAAAGGGAACCCTTGTGCACTGTTGCTGGAAATGTAAACTGGTGCAGCCACTATGGAAAACAGTATGGAGATTCCTCAAACAAACTGAAAATAGAACTACCATATGATTCCACAATTGCATTTCTGGGTATTCATCTGAGGAAAACAGAAACACTAATTTGAAAAGATGTATGTACCCCCCTTGCTCACAGCAGCATTATTTACAATATCCAAGATAAAGGAAACAACCCAAATGTCCACCAATGGACAAATGGATAAAAAGATGTGGTGTGCATGTGTGCGCACACACACACACACACACACACACACACAGGAATACTATTCAGCCATAAAAGGGAATGGTATCTTGTCATTTGTGACAACATGGATGGACCTTTGAGGTCATTATACTAACTGAAATAAGTCAGAGAAAGACAAATACCATATAATCTCACTTATATGCAGAAACTAAAAAACAGAGAAAAAAACACTCAAGTTCATAGATACAGAGAACAGATTGGTGTACCTATGTTGCTGGGTCAGGGTGTTGGCGGTAGGGGAAAGGTAAAATGAGTGAAGGGGATCAAAGAGGACAAACTTCAAGTTATAAAATAGATAAATCAGGGGCTTCTCTGGTGGTGCAGTGGTTGAGTCTGCCTGCCGATGCAGGGGACACGGGTTCGTGCCCTGATCCGGGAAGATCCCACATGCCATGGAGCGGCTGGGCTCGTGAGCCATGGCCGCTGAGCCTGTGCGTCTGGAGCCTGTGCTCTGCAAGAGGAGAGGCCACAGCAGTGAGAGGCCCGTGTACCACAAAAAAAAAAAAAAAAAAAAGATAAATCATGGGGATGTAAAGTACAGCATGGTGACTATAGTTAATAATATACACTGCATTTCTGAAAGTTGCTAAGAGGGTAGATCTTAAAAGTCTTTAACACAAGAAAAAAAAGAAAAAAATTTAACAATGTGTGGTGATGGATGTTAACTAGGCTTACTGTGTTGATCATTTTGCAATGTGTACAAATATCAAATCATGTTGTACACCTGAAACTAAGATAATGTTACATGTCAACTATACCTCAATTTTAAAAAATGGAGTAAGAAGTTACAGTGCAGAGATCACAGGTATACTTCTACAGGACAAATATACTCATTTACAGCATGATATACCAATTCAACGAGGGCTGCATCCCGAGCAACTTAGATAGAAATGAAGATGCCATGCTCTGGTGAGCCGGGTCAGAGGAGCAGCACATGGCTCCAGGACCAACACATGTATGTGAGGAGCACGAACAAAGACATTTTCTAAATTGTGAGAGCAGAAAAAAAGCAGTATTTTTAAAACAAGTATGTTATTTTCTATAATCTAGTTTGTGTATAGTTTTGTGTATAGCCAAGCTAATAGAACGAATATTATACATATACTTTAGACTAGCTCATCTTCATTTTAAAAATCATGTATTTTTTTCCCTTTTTTTTTTTTGGCCACGCAGTGCAGCTTGTGGGATCATAGTTCCCCGACCAGGGATTGAACCCGGGCCCTGGCAATGAAAGAGCTGAGTCCTAACCACTGTACAGCCAGGGAATTCCCTAAAATCATATACTTTCAAATTGGCCAAAAAACTTCTTTTTCAATTCTCTCATTGGGACAATGGGGGATGCTTAATGTGGTTATCTTATAAAGGTGGACACAGGCTATAACCTCAAAATCATCTCACTCAGTATGCTTCCCAGACCCTCACACTGTGCTGGGGTGCCAGCTCATCTGGGCCCCTTCTCCTTCTGCACTCTCCTTAGGGAAATGGCCCTCAGGCCCAGGCCTTTCACCCCACCCTTTTGCTCAAGCCTCCACACAGTACACAGTATGCTGGCTTGGCATCTCTGCTGCAGGTCCAGCCGGTACCTTACACTCATCACAGCCAAACAGAACTCTCGATGGCCCACAATCCCCCCTCCACCTCCTGCCCCCCGCATCCAAGCTGGTCATCCCCTAGCTCAGCAAATGGCCCCACCATCCACACAGTTGCTTGGGCCAGAAATCTGGCAATATCTTTGAAACTTATAGTCCTCACTCCCCCAAATCCAATCTACCAGTAAGACCTGTAAACTCCACTCCTGGAGTGGATTGTAAATCCTCCTGCTTCCACCTCCATCAGCCCAGTGGTTCTCAACCAAGGATGATTTTGCACACCGCCCCATTCCAGGGGGCATTTGACAATGTTTGGAGACATGTACAGTTGTCAAAAGTGGGAGAGAGGTGCTACTGGAATTTATGGGTAGGGGTCAGGGGCTGCTAAACATCCTACAATGGATAGGATGCCCTCCACAACAAAGAATTATCTGGCCCCAAATGTCCACAGTGCTAAGGCTGAGAAACCCTGCCCTAGTCCAAGTCAACAATGTCTCTCATTATTTTCATTGTCACAGTGTCCTTCATTATATTAAATATACTTTCCTCTCACTTATCATTGGTCTCCTCACTACTACAGTGCAATCCTCTTGGGAACACAGACCTTGGCTATCTTATTCCCCTCGGCATCCTCAGTGCCTGGCACACACAGGTGCTCTATAAATATCCGAAGATGAGTAAGTAAGTGTGAAAGACAGAAGTAGCAGCACTTTGATTTAAAAAATGTAAAATGTAACAGAGAAGTTCTTAACCCTTTATGCAGTCAACAGCTTCAAGGCTTATAGACATTTTGTCCTCATAACACCCGTCATCCTAACAACTCCTGTGCTGCTCACAGCGGGGACTTTCTTCCTTGCTCAGCTAAAAAGGAAAATGTCAGGCATATCCATGCAATGAGATCTTATGCAGCCAATAAAAATGAGGTTTTCAAAGAATTCTGACATGATAAAATGCTTATAATGTGATTAATGGAAAGGGAAAAATAAAACTATGTATTTCAATCTAAATATATATTTATGTAACAGACTCAGGATCAGGTGGTTATCTATGGACTGTAGGATTAAGAGTGGTTTAAGTTTTATTTTTTCTGCTTCCTTGTCTTTTCTAGTTTTCTATTCATAAAAAAAATTAACTTTTAAAAAAGCAAGTTGCACTTCATAATGAAAATAAAGCCAGGTCACAGGAACAAACTAGAAGTGCTAGGACTGCAATGACCTTAAGCTATTTAACTGAAGAGAATCAAGTTCTAAGAATAGCTCAAAAATACCCTTCTTCAGAATCTATTTTCTGAGTCAAGGAAGCCAGGAGAGAATCAACTTCTAAGAAAACTTGTCTGGCAAATGTGAGAGATGGCAGAGACTGCCTCAGGACTCCAGACCTGTGAGTATCTGCAGCCGGATCTGGGTGAGAGTCGTCAGCGAGGTCTGGTAGAGGACGCAGATGTTGCAAACCTTCTGTACCTCCGCAGAATCAACACGTTTACCCCCAACAGGCCTGAGAATATTCCGAACTGACGCCGACTTCTGAAATGCACGCTTCAGGAGAGCTGGCGTGGAGAGGAGGAGGAACGTGTGAGCAGAAGTTCAGCCATCTGCCAAACTCCACCCCATAAAGGGAAGAGCACTTCAGTAAAGCTCCTAATTTCCAGCCAGAGCCAGACAGTGAGGCTGCAGCTTTGATTCAAATCATCTCTTTTGGATAAATCAGAAAAGCAGTAACAAAAGGTTTTCAGACAAAACACAACGACCTCTTTAGAACAACACAAGATCTGTCAGAACAAGCCAAACATATTTGATTCTTACCGTGGATTCTTTTACTGTAACCACTTAACTTCAGAACCCACAAAGGTGAAACTTCCAAGGACTGAATTATGGGAAGAGGGGCAAAGGTGGGGGGCCTGGCTAATTCCCAATGTTCTGTGCTTTCAGAGGGAAGTAGGAGCATCAACCTCAAGTACTCATCAGTTTGGGGTTGTACTCTCGTTTTACACCTTCGCATCTATATCCTGCTGAAGTTACAGTGAGCCCATGCTCACTGACAGCTACAAGATGGAGCTTTGTGACACACTGGGTGGCAGAAGAAAAACCACACCGAACCTGGCAATCTGTCATAGGCAAGTAACTCCACTGAATTATGTGTTAACAGCATTGCCTTACTTTTATCAGAGTGCGCAATAAGAAACCTTTCCAAGGAACCCATTTGTGACCCTGCAACGGGGATGCCGCTGAGGTGGTAGCCTGGTCAGTGACCACTACCACCTGTATAAGGAGCTCCACAGGGGAGATTTATTTTATGATTAGGAACTCAGAAAAGCTCTACTTTCCCTAAGAAATAGATCTTCCTCCTTCTTCCTACTAATGAGAAGTAATAAAGGGTCCACAAATCCCTTTTCATTTTTGGCCACTGGAAATTCAGAGCCAAATGGAAGTTCAGAGATAAACACAGCAGCCCTCATGGATCATCTGCGGATGTTCTCTACACACAACCTTGATTTTGTTCACATAGTTATATTTCCCTAGTCCTTGTTTACTATCCCTAAGGACTTCCAGTCACTGTTTTGCTAAACGTGAACTTGATTTAAGCTGTCTCAAAATCTTCAGGGGAGAAGTCAGAGGTCACATGACAGAGGGGAGCAGGTACACAGGGCCAGTCAGGCGCTGCACTTCGGGGAAGGAGAGCCACTCACTCTTCACGGGAAGCACATTCTGTGGGGACGCTGGTGGCGCGTGGACCGGCTCCTGGTTCTCCAGCAGCTTCTTGCTCAGGATGTCACTGAAGAAGATCCGGATCAGAGGCACCCCCCACAGGAACTGCAGCTGTCTGGTGACCAAGGGCATGGACTCGTTAAGGCTAGGAGAGAGCAGGAGAGCGGGCACGTCAGTTCCACCCGCTGGATGGCCACACGGAAGGGTGGCTGGGGACCGCCACTCAGCATGGCAAGTAAGATGCTAAAAGAGAAGTGGGATCCACAAATTGCCGCTGAGGCCTGGATGCAGAAGGCATCAACCTCTTTCTTGGCTCTCTCGCTCCACACAGACTTCCTGTGCTGCCAGCAGCACTGTTGCTCCCCCCAGGCCCCACGTGTCACAGTCACTTCCCAGACACCCTCTATCTGTTCTTCATCCTAATTCCATCCTGTTTACCATCAGTCGACAAAAGCTTCCTGATGCCTACTGCGTTGTCCTCTTCATAGCTGGCTTGCAGGCCTGGCCCACAAATCTCGATGAAAAGGGGGAAGTGGTGGAAGAGAGGCAGGCAGAGACAAGGAAGACAGTGATCTGCCTCCAGGACTCACCCATAGTCCACGGATTGGGAGAACCAGCCAAGGACAGGGTGCCAGTGGGTCAGGTTGGATTTCTTCTGGGACACGTACTTCTGACAGTAGCAGAGCATCTGGGTGAGCAAACTCACAAACCCATCTGTCTCCTCCTCTAACACCCTGGGGCTGAGGGAGCCCAAGTGCAGGAGGTTGCCTATGAAGAGAGAAGGCTGAATGCGGTAGGCCCGGACAGACACGCTTCCTCACCTCCCAGCCCTGCTCTCTGCCTGGGGCTCATGCGTCCATGTCTACGTGCAGGAAGAAATTCCACGCAGAGAGGAACCCATCAGTGCTGGGGCTGCAGTGCTGTGCAGGGCTTAGAAACAGGCAGACCTGGCCTCAAATCCTGGTTCTGCCAGAGGTGAGCTAGGTGATCCTCAACCTACTTCTTGAGTCTGTTTGCTCATCGGTAAGACTGGAGTGATGATCCCCACTCTTGATGTGAGGACTATGTGAAGTAACGTGTAAAATGTCAGGTACACAGATTTTTAAGTTAGTATAACATTTTCTCACATCAAGATTCTAAAACCAAGGGTCAACACAAGAAATGACCTCCTGAAGAATAGCTGAAAAGTCCTGGAAAATTAGTTATTCAGTGTTCACTGAATTTATTTAACGTTTTCTGTGAGGACTCTTACCATCAACTCCCTTAAAATGTAGCCCCAAGAACCTTTTTCTATGTAAAATAAATTTCCTCTCATTAGGCAACGAGACCTGTGTACCTCTGCTGTTTCAGATGCTTCTCTATCCCCAAACCCTTTCCTCATCTAAATGAAAACACTGTAAAATAGACATTGTAGACCCTACTCTGATCTAAGCCCCAGCCAACTGTGCTCTCTTCTCTCTTGAGATGAGAGTTATCCAGGTAACTCAACACGTTTTCATTTTTCCCTTGGCTGCCAGGAAGCTAAGGGCTGAAATTTAACATTCATTTACAGTCACTCAGCTAGTTTGCCAGGCTGATGTATTTTTCCATGTGATTTTCAGTTTCATGTGTCTACTTAAACTTTTTTTTACCTCATCACCTGTCTTTTATTGTAAGCACTTCCAACTTTTACTAAAAACAGCTTGTGGCCTCCAGAATGGTGGAAAGCAAAACACCTGGGCTTTTCCCAATGCCCAGAACACAATAAAATTCCAGCCATAGATACTTACCCATGAGACAAAGTGTATGGCATCCTTCTAAACTTTCACATACATCACGGCATCGATCTTCGTCTCTTAAAAACGTGATGAATTTACGGAGCATGTCATGAGATTCTAAAATAGTGAGGCGCTGCAAACAATCGTAGACTGTTAAAGCGGAAGCTGATAAAAGGAGCTTCCCACCAGAGTGTGAACTCTATCCCTGCAGATCACCCCCTAGCTGCCAAACATGTTATCCATCACCAAGAAGAAAATGAACAAAGATGAGACCCCTTTTCTCTGGGCTTCTAACACAAGTGTGTCTACGGTAGCTACTGATTTAGGAGAACCATCAGGAAACGAGGTAGAAATTAACAGAGAAAACATTTTACTTTCTATTTTAAGGACAAAGGCAAAGATGGAATTGGGGGAATTCAGAGCCCACTCACCTCGGGGGTCACTGTGCTGAGATGTGTCATGAGAGCGGGCACGGACACAATGTGGATGAGGAACGGCCGGATCAGATTGTCTGAAAATTGTGCAGCAATCACAGGGCTAGAACAGACATATCACCTTACTCAGACACGTTTAATGTGAACCTGGAACAAAAGAACAACCCTACCAACACCCCCAAATCCCTTGGAATTATGCTTCACAGGACTTCTAGGAAGACTGAAGGCTGAAAATGGGCCCATTCACTGGGGGAAGTTTGAATAAGTGGTACTTTAGTCTATGACGCAGCTATGAAAAATCAATTTACTGAAGTTTTACTGACATGAGAGAATCCTCATGCTATAATCAACTTAAAAAAAAAAGCAGAATGAGAAACTATATACATGGGAGAGGAGGATGGGGATAGTGACTGGAAAGGAGGAAAAGAGGGGCTTCTGGGGTGCTGCTACTGTTGTTCTATTTCACAGGTGGGGTGGGGCTTACATGGGTATGTTTACAGGGTGATAAGTCACCAATAACTCATACTTCAATTAAGCAATTTATTCTGAATATATATCCAGATAATAAGTGGAACAAGGTGAGTTTGGGAAGGTTCCCATGGGCCATTAATTTAAGAAATATATATTGATCTTAGAATATAAAAATGTGTTGAATATATGAAGCAAGTATAAAGAGTAAGGAATAAAAAGTGTGGGCTCTGGAGTCAGATGGCCCAGGTTTTTAATTCCAGGCCCTGCCCCTCCCGGCTGTGTGACCAAGGGCAAGAGACCTAACCTCTCTGGGCCTTAGCTGCCTCATTTATAAAAGGGAGATAAGAGAATGTGGTGAGGAGTCAGTTAATGTGTGTAGAGGTCTTAAAACAACGTGCAGCCCATGAATGTTAGCTATTTGTATTATAGGACTTGGTGATCACATCTAAACATATCAGTTATGACTTCACAGACTTTTAGTAGTAGTATCTACATATTGTATGACAAAACCACTGAATATCTTGTTTTACAAGGTCCTGGTCCTGTTCAATTACTTACAAATATTCAGAGGAGGAAAAAAAGTGCACTGTGCAAAGAAAAAGGCTTCAGAACAGCCCGGCCTTAACAAGTGAGTCAATGGATTCTGACATATGGAAAGAAAAAACTTAAAATCATGGACGCTATTATATTCTCAAAGGAGAAGAAACGTGGTGGAATGACTAGATGACCCTCTTGGTGGATCACAGTGTGAACTGCAGCCACGGTGGGACAGGGGAAGGATGCTGGGACGGAAAGATGACTTGTGTTCTTGGGAGATGGAAGACAGGGGAGCTAGAGGATGCTGCTGCGCTTCTGGGCTCAGGCGCCTGTGTGTCAATCCTCTGCTGTCTCTGACAGAGGAGAGGGTGGGTGATGCTGCTGGAATGAGCTGCTCAGGTGACTCAGGAGAGGGAGCTGCAGTAAACCTGATCTAGGAAAACATGTGTTACGACACATTAAATACGTCTCCATGTAACTCCTCTCAAAGTATGTAACGAACATATGACTGTTACCTAGATAATCTGTTCTACTTCTTTAATCATAGCATAACTGGTTGGATTCTGTTCCTGTTATGAAGGTCTAGCCTCTAGAGGTGTGCTGTCCAATGCAGTAGCCACTGGCCACATGTCAGGGGCTACTGAGCACATAAAATGTGGCTAGGCCAAATTCCTATGTTTTAAGTGTAAAATATCCACCACTTTTTGAGGACTCAGCACGGGAAGAAAAATTAATAAATTATCTAATTTTAATTAAAATAAATAATTTAAAAGTATTGATTCCATGCAAAAATGATAAATTTGGATACAGCAGTTTATATAAAATATATCGTTAAACTCAATTTCCCCTTTCTTTTGACTTATTTAATGTGGTTCTCATCATATTTCTATTGGACGGTGTAGACCAGCCTTGTCCAATAGAACTTTTGGTGATGATGAAAATGTTTCACATTTGTGCTGTCAATATGGTTTTCAACTAGTCACGTGGCCCCTGAGCACTTGAAATATGGCTAATGAAACCAAGGAACTGAATTCTTAATTTTATTTAATTTTAATAAATTTCCATTTAAACAGCCCCACGTGGCTAATGGTTAGTAGAAAACAATCTAGATCAGGTCGGCAAACTGTGGCCCACAGGTCAAAAACTGCCCACTGCCTGTTTCTGTAAATAAAGTTTTATTGGAACACACAGCCGTTCTCATTTGTGTACGTACTGTCTATGGCTGCTTGGCGGCTATAGTGGCACAGTAGTTGTGACAAAAGCTGTGTAGCCCACAGAACCGAAAATATTTACTAGCTGGCCTTTTGCAGAAAAAGTTTGCCAACCTATAATCTAGACCATCATTTTTCAAATTGGTGTTCCATGGAAAATGATTCCACAGGATAGTAACAGACATGTTCCATCATCTAAAACTTGGGCGAGAGTACTCCATGTTCAGATATGTTTGGGTCAAATCAGGTTAAACAAGCCCAAAGAGTTTGCTACCACAGGATCTGTTAGAGCTTTCAGCAGGAAGGTGCCCGGTGAATTACCAGGAAAGGGCAGACAGGCAGCTTTACCAAGCTGGTTTGACCACAACACTCCTTCTTTCCCAAGTTATTATTACCTTGGGGATTAAGATGATCTCAGATTACCAAGCGATCTTATTAACAACTCCCCAGGTTACTGCTCCTTTCAACAGTTTAAGTATGTTCTGGACCCACTAACAAGCACAGCTCTTTACACTTGGCAGTTCTCAGACTTGCTGGTATGATTTCTATCAGGAAATATTTAGCTTCTTATGTACTTTACATCTCCAAACTGACTAAGTGAAGATAAATATCATATCCTCTCTGGTCCTCCGAACTCCAGTGTCTTTTTTTTTTTGCGGCATGCAGGCCACTCACCACTGTGGCCTCTCCTGTTGCGGAGCACAGGCTCCGGACGCACAGGCTCAGCGGCCATGGCTCACGGGCCCAGCCGCTCCGCGGCATGAGGGATCCCCCCGGACCGGGGCACGAACCTGCGTCCCCTGCATCGGCAGGCAGGCTCTCAACCACTGCGCTACCAGGGAAGCCCCCGAACTCTAGTGTCTTAAACCCGTGTTCGCAACACTATTCCTTGAATCCTTTCACCCTGCCCTTTGCTGGGCCTCTTTCAGCTCTTAGGTTTCCTTTATCAATTAAAAGCTCAAAAGGAAAAATGGTCATATCTTGGGCCCTGGCAGAATAAAAGCAATTCATTTTGAACAGCTTCCCTCAAATAATGATGCAAAAACATTCAAGGGTACAGCCGGAAGATTAAGAACAGGGCAGTCACAGATGTGTCATTTTCAAGAACAACGCTTCCTGTAAATTCTAACAAAGTGGGCAAGCCCGTAACTAATACCAGTAACAAGAGAAGAAAAGCAGGAGGAGTGGGCCTTCAGAAGCATGCCGGCTCCTCGGGTGCAGTTTCTTACTCACCGCATTGCTAGGGAAAAGGCTGCTGTTAAAGTGCCTTTGGACAGACAAGGCCGGGGTCTCGCCAGGCCACGGGTTAACAATACCTGCAAAGAACATTGTAATTGGTCAGGGGGTGACACCAACTTTATACTCATGTGCACGTAAAAAATGCACAGTAAGTGCTTCAGATAAAAAACTGTATTGGAATGTTTCTAAAAAAATGAAAGAAAAGCAATGGGTATGTATGGAGATTCACTGTACCACTCTCTCTCTCTCTACTTTAAATATTACACTTGAGTTTTAAAAAATAATAGTTAAAAAAATTAGCAGCCGATTAAAAGAACAACAGATTTAAAATCTCAATTATTTTAGAAGCAATTCAGAATTATGGAATCAAGTAGACGCTTCCACTGAGATGAACTGTTGAGAATCCACCTTTGGTTGCCACAGCACCTCGCAGGGTTGTCGTGAGGAGAAACTGAAACCCAACCAGGAGCCCATCTCGGTGCCAGGCAGGAGGACAGCCTAGATCAATGTCACTTCTCAAACTCAAGAATTCCAAAGTGTCAATACTTTTCAACAGTGATTAGTTACATCTCTGACAATTCCCTGGATGTACAAACTGGCAAGATAACATGCAGTGTGGACGGAAGGCTGTTTGAGGACACAGAGCTGGAAAGATGATTCCAGACACCAACCAAGAAGGAACCTGAGGGAATACATCCTGAGGCCTCCTTCCTGAGTTTAAGTCTCAAATGACTGGATTATCCTCATAGTCAAAAATGTAGCACAGTGAAGGGGTCCCAGTCACTGTCCTCCCTTCACACAAATCGAGAGGGTCTCAAAGCCGGGATTGGGGAGGGAGGAGAGGGCGCTTCCTGCAGAAAGCGCTTCTGTGAGGATGGCAGCAGATATGCCGAAACCAGAGGTAAAAACCCAAGTTCAGGTATGGAGAGTGAGTCCCATATTAGGGATGGGGTCACAGACCTGCAGCACAGAATAAAATCCATGCTGGTTGAGATGGCCCATTATATTTGCACAAATGTGGTTCATGGCTGGTCGAAGACTCTCACCTAAACGAAGAAAAAAGTCTGAGAAAAAAAACCTCTGGCCATAATGTGAACTGTTTACATGCCCCAGGCCCCAGGCCGTAAGGAAACGAGAGCTCCTCTGGCTTGCCTTCCTGCTCCCCTTGGGTCTGGCACCAGAGGACAGGGACACGCCACATCTCCAGAATTCTCTCTCCTGCAAGGCCCAGTGGAAGTGTAACCTCTTAGGTGACGGGACCTATGGTTTCCCAGAAGTATCATCCCCGGCCTCCAAGCTCCTGCAGCACATTTTCTACTTCCCTCCAAGGGCCTGGCACTTTCTACCCCCGGTGGCTACCTCCTCTCCCCACTGGGATACAAGCCCCCTGGCAGGGCCCAGAATGCACCGAGTTTTAAATCCCCCCTGGAGTCCAGGATCATGACTTAAATGAACCCTCCTTCCTGGCCTGGAGCCTTGGCACACAGTTTCCTCTGCTTCAGAGTCCTGCCCCACATCTGTGCACTGCAAACTCCACCTCCCCCTGCAGCTCTCAGCTCAGATGTCACTGCTTCGGGAAAGGCCGAGCCCCACACAAGGCAAGGCCTACCTCCCCACTGCACTCTCGTTTCTCCTGGGCTCTTCCTTCCAAGCGCCCCTTGTCACACTGTTGTCATGACCTACATACCCATGTATACTACTCAGATATTCATATATATATGACCTCTCTTTAGTGTCTGTCTCCTCCCCACCCTGCCAGACTCAGGTGCTGGGAGGAAGGGCGGGCACACAGAGTTCAGCACCTCAAGCCCCTGGAGGGCAGTGACCTCTCCCCGATCTCCAGTGCCTGCAGAGTGTCTGGCACACAGCAGGCTACTGGGTGAATGGATAAATAAAGTGAACGTATGAAACATGTAAGGCCGAGTTCAGTGTTCAAGGAAGAAGGCAGCTTTACATGCAATTTTATGGGCAAAACAGAATTATTTGCTGCCGAATATTCTCCAAATGAAATGATGAGGCTTAAGGGAATATTATCAGTCTGAAGGCTGAGGTGCTGTGGGAGTTGTAACAAATGAGCTCAGAGGGATTGTGCCTTCAAATGTAAATTCCAAGAAGGGAGAGAGTTGAGCACACGATACTGAACTTATCCTAGATACCACAGTGCAACGTCTCCATGTGTGTGGTTCTAGGGCCTTCCCTGAGGCTTGTGGCGGCAAAAATACTTCTTGAAAAGGTCCCCGAACTCTCCATGGAAACGCTACTTAGGAAAGATTTTGAAGCAAGTCCCACAGACCTTTTCCCCGGAGAATTTTCCATGTTGAAGTGTCTGTAAAGGTGACAAGCATCGTGAGGTACAGTGTGATGAGTTTGGAGTCTTGTAAAATTTCAGGCTAAAAACAATAAAGAGAGTAAGATTAAGACACACGCCCTCCAGTCCAAGACAGTAGAGCAACCGTTTTACAACTTTTCTGAATGCAAACAAGTCAGGATTCTAAGTCTTTATTCTTTTTCTCTTGAGAAATGACCACTATAAGAGTTAAACAACAGGGATTTCAGCACACTAGTGCTTGACCATAGAACTGAAATACTCCTGGGAATGGAGAATTGAGAATTCTTAGAAAACAAGATGACCAGGGCTGGCCTGCTGCATGTATGCATTTAGTATTTAACATATGTATGCATGTACACTGGAGCAACAGAGTATAAATGCAATTGAACATAACAAGGACTCTGGGCTCAGACTTTTGGCTTTACCACTTACTAGCTGTGTGATCTTGGGCAAGTTTCTTAACCTCTCTGTACTTCAGCTTCCTCCTCTGTTGACTAGGGACAGTAACACTGCTTCCTTCATTCAGTTGTTGTGAGAAATAAATGGATTAATGAACATAAAGCACTAAGAACAGTGCCTCGCACACAGAGAACACTATGTATTGATACTATTGGCTATTACTATAATGATGACTATAATTCATGCTTGATGCTGGGTCAAGGCCAAGAGAGCCATTCACAAGTGCCTTGAGAGAGATGTCTGGGAATGGATCACTGGGTGCTCTGGGGACATCTGCTCCATTGCTCAGTTACTACCAGAGTCCTTGCCAAGCCTCTGCTCCTGAAACTTCCCCCTCCCTACGTGCAAAGTGGAAATGGCTGCTGTTTGTGCACACTCACACCCCTGCCCACCTTCCCATAACACAAGGGTGGGCACTGGACCAGGCAGGGCTGGTGGCAGTACCCCACCCATCTTGCCACTGTGACCAGTTCAGGGTTGAGACCAGGATCCCACTGGACCTTTATGAGTCCTCTCAGGTTTCTGAATCAATGGGGGAAGCCTCCCTTTTGTCTTTGGTCAAGACAGAGTCAGGATGTGAGGCTAGAACTGCCAGCTGCCATGATTACAGTGGGAGAGGACAAGGTGATTACAAAAGGGAGCACACATGAAAGAAGGAAAGAGAGGGAAAATCCAGAAGCTCCCTGGCTCTAGTATGTATTACCAGCTGCACTCGTGTTGGGTTTCTGCACTGTAACGAGGGGCCTGACTAGTATAATAATGCCAGCTACAAAGTATCCACTATATCAAAAGCACTGAAAGGAAGACAAGATTCCCTGGCATCAAGACTGTGGTAAGTGCAGGTCAATGTTCAAAATACCCTGCATGAAAGAAGCCCTCAAGTTGATAACACCATCTAACTCACTCTCTCTGGGAACAGGGGCTCCAGTAATTCTTTACTAGACTCCAACTGATATATCACAAAGGTATAACCTATGAGGGAACCACGAGGACTCTGAAAATACATTCTACAGGCCTCAAGTGGGAGGGATAGATTTACAGTCTTGTTTTTATTTTTTACCTTGAGCTGCTCAAGAAACTCGCAGCAATACCACATAATGTCTTTGATCTGTTTAATCCATAGGAGGGTGAGATCCTTGGAAAGAGCCAGGGACACGTACCATACCTACAAACAGGAAAAAGAGAAATGTAATGGGCAGTTACAGGGATCAAATGACACACATTCCAGCTACTGGAATGGGACCAATTATCTAGATCCAGAGCCAGATAAGGCAGGGGGATGAACATAAAAATAAGCAGCACGGAGGACTTATTTTGACACTAAACCCAAAGGTAAAAATAGCCTGGTAAGCGGATTTACCATCCTGAGTATGAGGCAAGAACAGAACACGGCTTCTTGGATAATGCAAAGACTACGGAATTCACCTGTACTTTGTTAATGTTTTCCATCCATTACTTATTTACACATGGGTGTGAACATGCAGAGTCATAAACAACAGTCAGAACATTCATCAGGAATTTTCAGAGGCAAACAGGCCAGCTTGAGGGGTCGTGGGAGACTTTCTGGCTTCCGCCCCACTTACCTTGGGTTCATTCTCAACATCCATGCTGCTCAGGATGCAGCGACACAACTTCTCAAATCTCTGCAGAGAGGCAGAATGGGGGTTATAAATTCTCACAATGAATGGAGAAATCAGAAAGCAGCAAATGTTCCGTGGACCCCTGGCATGGATGTGCCGGCCTGATGCCAGATGACTCACATCAGGATCCTATTTAATTCCGACTTGTAGATGTGGAGACCGAGGATCAGAAAGCCTAAGGAAAGGCTCTCAAACTGGTGACCCGCAGGCAGGATGAGCCCTACATGTGTTTTAGAGTGGGGCTCCTTTTGAAAAACAAGATCAACCTGGCAAACTGGGCCTGGATTCCTGCAGACTAGCAGCTGTCTCCTAAATTGTGCTCAGCCATTTGCCATTTTGTAAGCACCACGGATGCTGACTTTTGCCTCACAAACTGTCATATCACCACTTTCATCTTGAAATGCAAAAGCAAGAAAAGTGGTACACCCTGGCTGTACCAACCCTGGATCCACCCTTAAAAGAGGAGTGGCCCTGGCTGCTGCCCTACCAGACTGAGCTGCGGATTCCTCCTCTGTAAACAGGCGTCACCTCCCTGCGCCTGCCTGTCCTCATCTGCGTGACTGTGTTTACTGCCAGCGTCCTCCTCTCTCTCTCTCCTGCTGGGCTACAGGCTCCTCGAGGGTAGAGACCTTGCCCGCTTTGTTTCCTTCTGGGGCCCCGTACCCAGAAGAGGGTCTGGCACAATGTGAAGCTTAGCAGTAATGGATGCCTAACCCCCAGGAACACAGAGGCCCTCCTCAAGGGTCTCCATTAGTACTGTTACAGATGACTAGCTGCTCCCCTGGAATTTTACTTTCTAGGCTGATGTTTCTAACTCCAAAGGTACAACTAGCCTGTTTTGTTTGGTTTGCAGGATTTTAAGAGAAATTTCAAATTAGCGGCCGATTTTTACAAATTAGAAAGCTGAGTGTCAAAGAGCTCTGGAGTGTCTTTAAACGAATCAGAGTATCAGTCCCCCAGTGGCCGGGGCGGGGAGCAGCCACCCCTTTGACGGCGCACCACAGCCCGCCGCTGCCTCCGACGTCCTCACCCCGCCTGTCAGTTCCATTTATTATGACTTGTAGCAGGTTGTGTCTCCTAAACCTGCTAACCTACGCATCTGAGGACAAGTGCCTGTAAGAGTCAATGTGAAAACAATCGTGATGATTCCCAGCGCTGGGCATAATCCCTAGGCAACAGGTTCCAAGAAAGCAAAAGGGGCAGGATGTGGGGGTAGCAGAACCTGTCTCATAGAGTTGCTGTCAGGACTAAATGAGTTAATATCTATCAAATACTTACAAAAAGGTCTGACACATAAGCACGATGTGGGTTTGCTATTATTATTTTACCTCATCATCCTCTTTAATTCTGAACAAGAACAGCAGTTTCCTGGCAGTCTTAAAAATACAAAGTGCACTTCTTTTACTGGACCCAGAGTCATCTGCTTTGAAAAACTCATCCATCTCTCTCCTAGGGAGGGAAGGGTAAAAAAAGACGTTTTAAATTAGGAGCTCATAGCAGCTGGAAGGCTGTTCAAGAACTGTTAAGAGCAATCGGTTTGGGGTTTTTTTGCTATGAATTGGAAACAAAAGAAAACGTGCTGAGGAGCTCCTGACACCCACCTGATTTCTCTTTGCAGTCGACGCCGACAGAGAAAACTCCGTACGTGGGCCTGAATCTCCACAGCTGCCCTCTCCCGCTCCTTCTGCACCAGCCTTTCCTCTCGAGCCTGACGGGCTCTATCAATGAACCAAGCTCTCGAGGTCTGAGAAACAGTGAACATGTTTGCAAACTTGCAAAAACCCTGCAAAGAAAATGGCAAGTGGCTGATGTAGGTCATTATACTAAAAACACTCACGGAAAGGGGCGCAGGAGCAAAGGGCAGGAAGGGACTTGGGCAGCAGCAGAAAGCTACTCGGGACCCCCCAGCTCCCTCCCAAAGGGCTGATAGCTGTCCCCACACAAGTCCCAACTTCCTGTCGGCTCCTTGCATGCAACTCCCCAGACCAGCGATGCTTTTTCCTGTATTAAGTAATCACATTTTTTTAAGAGAAAGAACAGAGTGCCTGGCATAGGGTCTGGGCTCTGCAATGGTTTAATGAATAAACAAAGCATGAATCAATTCCATCCACAAAGCTCTAACTCAAACCAGGCATCCTCTAAGTCAAAGGTCCCTGGATATTTCACTGAGCAGTCAACTTTTATTTTGCCAAGTAAAGACTTGAGGGCAAAACATTAAACATAATTATTTACTGGCACCATTATTTTATTCATCCATTCACTCAACAAATATTTACCGATACCTACTTTGTGCCCAGCACAAAAGAAGCCTTTCATTTTTTTTTAAAGGGCCATTTAAACACTAAAACAGCCAAAAGTACATGATTCCAGAATGGCAGACAATCCATTAAATCGAACATGTTTGGTTTTAAGCATAACTTATTCTGTTGTCCTCACCGTTCCCATACTGCCAAGGGCTGAGGAAGACGTTAGAGTAGAAAGGCCCCCATCCACGGACTGGTATTTTTGGACAGAGGCTCTAAATTAGCCATTACATTTTAATCTAAATCATCAGTAACTGTCTTTTCCCAAAGGGATGGCTTTGGCTATCAGCCTAGAGCACATAGCACTGGTCCACAGAGCCTCCCACACTGAGATGATGTCTTTAGATGCTTGAAAACTTTGTCATTCTATCCAAAATATATAATCAGACCAGCTGACATGGGCACTGAAATGAATTACTCAGAAATCTAGACTTCTTGTAAACCATCTCTTTACCAGGTTACCTCACTCAAAGCAGTGTCCACGTGAAAACATTAAGGATAAGAAGGTCACGAGAGGCTCCTCCCATGTCAACACATCGGGGGACCTCTGTGGCCCCTGTTCGACATTGATTCACATCTGTTAAACAGTAAGCCTTTTCCTACACGTGGGTCTCTCATCAGTAATTCTCAAGACAAACGAACATGGAGACAGTCCCTCATGGGGTGTCAGGGGGGAGGAAGCAGAAGAGAGAGCCTCTTCCCAATAGTAAAACAGGAGGTTGCACACACACTGTGACTAAGTACCTGTAAGACTATCTTGAAACTTTTACCTGATGATGGGAGGGAGTGTGAGAAGACAGGCAATAAAAAGGTACCAGTCTTCCAAACCATTCACTCTGCCCCAGAAGTGGAAGACTGGAGCACTCACCTGAGGACCTGCCGGTGATGCAGAAATGTCAGGTAATCAGTCATTAGTGATTTTGCACAGGGCTCACTGCTGAGGACATCTTCTCACTTCAGAAGAGCTTGTGTTTTCTGGCAGAAGCAGAAGAAAAAAAATCCAGATTTAGGATTAGTTTTATAGGTAGGCATCATATATCTTCCTCACTGAGAAAAAGTAATAAAGACAGTGCCTCTGGTTTTAAAAAAAAATCTGTGTCCTCTCTAGCTAATGTTGGATCTAAATGGTAGATGTATCTCCCCAGTCCTCACAGTTTAAAGGGAATAGGTTGAGAATAAGCCCAAAGAAGTTGCTGAATTAAAGCTGTAAATGTTTTGTGATGGCAACCAAGAATAACAGAGGGGATGATGTTTAAAAGCCATTGCAAATTATGTTTGACATTTTCAGCAAGTTGGAAAAATATTTATGTCTAAGAAATGAAAAGGAGGCTGGCTGCGAACCAACACTGTTAGAGTCCAAGGTCATACTGCTTGCCACACAACAGGCCAATAAATCGAGAGACGAGTTGATGGGGCAAGGAACAGCGATTTTATTTGGAAAGCCAGCAAACCGAGAAGATGGTGGACTCATGCCCCAAAGAACCATCTTGCCTGAGTTAGAATTCAGGCTTCTTTTATACTAAAAGGGGAGGGAGTAAAGTCAAACATTTCCTGGTTCTGGTCAGCCTCCAGAGGGGGTGTGTTAATTTCTTCCTCCCTGCAGTCCTTCAGAGGTGGGCCTGGTCAGGATGTTTCCTGTGAGCTAAACAAAGGTATTTTAGCTTAATGCTCATTACCTGGGAGGCAGGATTCCCAGAGGCGGGCCATTATGTATAATTTAAGCTTACAGACAACATTCCTTTAGTGATTAACTTGTAATAGAATACAAAGGGTTCTTCCCTAGTACAACATGATCCCAATTACATAACGAAACAGAAAAAATCATGTGCACAGGTAGATACAAAACTGGGGGGAAAAAACACGTTAGGAATGGTTGTTTTAACTAATGGATATAACAAAAGAGAAGCAGACTCACAGATATAGAGAACAACTGGTTACCAGTAGGGCGAGGGAAGGAGGGCGGGGCAGTATAGGGGTAAGGGATTAAGAGGTACAAACTGTAAGGTATAAAATAAGGTACAAGGATCTTTTGTACAACATGGGGAATATAGCCAGTATTTTATAACTACAAATGGAGCAAAACCTTTAAAAATTGTGAATCACCATATTATACACCTGTAACTTATATATAATATTGTACACCTGTAACTTATATATAATATTGTACATCAACTATACTTCAATATTAAAAAAAAAAGAGAATGGTTGTTTTGAGGTAAGGGAACTGTGGGAATTTTGCTTCCCTAACTAGTCTGTTTTCTGAATTCTCCATAGAAGGCATGTGGTAGCGTGACATGGCACTGTGAGTCACACAGAGCTGGAGCCAGCCCCCAGCTCTGCCATGTACCGCGGGGGAGATATCTCGGAGTCGTTCTGTCTTGTCTGTTAATCAGCTTAGAGGATGATCATGAACACTGAATGAGATGATGACATCAAGCACCTACAGAGGTGGCTGACGGGGCGCACAGTCAGTAAGTCTAATTGACGTATTATTTTTATAGACACAAAGATTTTCTTTTTTAAAACTCTTCAGCAGAGGCCCTCCTCTGTACAGGCACTATGGTTCTCTGGGTAGGAAATAACAGTCACCTGTTAAGAGTTTTTTCTATCCCTGGGTGCACTAAGACTCACCAGTGCTGTCACTTGGGCTATGAACCCTGGGTAACAGCTTCAAGGTCCTGAGAGCTACAAACAAGCCGGCCCAAGCCATGAGCACAATGGTATACTCTTTCCTTAACGTAGAGACAGTCCCTCTTGGGGGGCAGGGGGAGGAAGGGGAGGGAGCAGAAGGAGAAGACAGCACTTTTCCCAATAGAAAAACAGGAGGTTGCATGCTAACGGTGACTAAGAACCTCTAAGACTATGTCAAAACTTCACTTCTCCCAGCGGGCCCTGCAGGATAAGATCCCTTCCTTGAGATCACCATCCCCTCGGCAACACTATATGTTGGTTTCTGTTTACACCACATAATGGTCTATACTTTGCAGTTCTTCAAATTCTTTCTTATTCACCTCCTCTACCTGCATAACCTCTACTACAGTTCATCAATCAAATAAAAACACATCAGAAGTATTTATTAAGTACTTACTCTGCTAAATGCCCTGGAGAATCAAAGAAAAGGCTGTGCGTAGAAAAGGCTGTGTGTAGCAGAGAAAGCCTTGCATCAAAGTAGCCCCTGATTCTCTCTAGTTCTGGTTCTACCTTATTTGGCCAAGTTACTTATCCTCTCTAGGCCTCAGTTTCCTTATCTGTAAATTGAGGATAATAATAGTACGTGCCTCCTAGAGTTGCTAAAAGGATTAAATGAAAATTTACCCTTCTTGTATCTCGATTTAGTCATCAGGATACTGGGATTAGATTAAATGGGAAAATGTTAATACGGAGTATCTGAAAGCAGACAGCAGGTAGGTGAGCTTTACCGTTCTGTCCCTAAGAAGTTTACAATCCAGTTAGGGAAACAAAAATGTCATAGGTGGAAAGATTAGGAAACAAGAGATTGGTGATAACCAAGATGGTCTGAAAAGCAAAAGGAAACATGTTGATTTGAGTACCCATTGCCTGTCAAGTCCTTTCTATGTGATCTCATCTAACAAGAAGAGCAACCCTATATGATCATTTAATATCTCCCATAATCCCATTTAATATCTCCCATAATCCCATTTAATATCTCCCATAATCCCAAAAGGGGCAGAGTCAAGATTTTAATACTGAGTCAGGACTTTTCTCTACTTCTATAGTTCCATGAGACTGTTCAAAATCAATCTTTTCTGGATCAGGCCAACTTCATGGAGCACTATGAAAGAGCCTGACAGTCTAGAGAGTGTAGTCCAAAGGTGAAGCACCATAAATAACTGCTGTCTGAGCCCAAGACAATTTTCCACTTATGGTGGGAATAGCTGGGCAGCCAGGTTGAATGACCTGGTTGAATGACCATTTGTTAAGGGTGGACCATGGATCAGACACTGTACAGATATTTAACCACCTCTGTCTTTTCAGCTCTATCAGGTCTCAACAGTGTAACTTTCTTAAGAATAAGCAACAGATTTTGAAGGCTACAGCCTATGGAGGTGCATCCTATCAAATCCCACCTTCACACAGAGAAAATGAAATGTAGAAAGGGACATGACTTGTCAGAGGTCACTAGGCTCCTGAATTTGAACCCACTTCTAACCCCAAAGCAATTATTTATTTTAAGTGAAACAGAGAAGACCCAGGGACGCCACTATTCACGGAAGGCAAAGAAAAATCGAGAATGCAAGGCTGCCCGTGGGGCTAAGTTAAAAGTCAGATTACTACCAAGCTTTTCTTTATTGGTATCATTAACACCAGCTGCTTCCATTGAGAGCTGAATGTCAGACATGGTTCTAAAACTTGAAATTACACAACACCCTTTGTGACACGAGCTAATTACTCCATTTTACAGAGTTGGAAACTGAGGCTCAGAGAGAAGAAGGAATTCACCCAAGGTTACAGTGAGTAGGGTTCGAACTCCGGTTTGGGTGACTCCTGCGGCCCGGCGTCTTTCCCTGGCATCAACAACCACAATAACAAATCTTTTTCGTCCAGCGCTAGTCCGCTTATAAAGGCCTATTGCCCCTTTTTATCTCATTGGCCCCAGAGATAAAAAGGTCACGGAGAGCCCCTCCCCCTCTCCACCCCCCACCGGAACCCGAAAGCCAGTCCCCAGCACCTGCCCCTCCGACCAGGCGAAGCAGGGACCCAGCCCCAGGTGCACCTCCCTCCAAGTCCCCGGCCCCACTACCCAGAGAACCCACAACCCTGTTGCCACTCGCTACCCGCAGGCCGTAGACCTTTATCCGCTCGAGGCCCCCGCGCTCGGGGTCGGGGCCGCAGTTTACCACCGCCTCAGCCCAAGACCACCGAGCTCTGCCTGACCCGGGGCAGCAGCCGAGGCCCGACCGCCATCTTGCCCCGCGGTGTTCACTCTGAGAGCTCCGCCGGGAAACAACTATCCAGTCCCGGAAACGACAGTTCCGAAGAGCTTCTTCGTCCGGAAAGGAAAACCTCCCTGCACCTTGTCCTCCTCTATGGAAGCCGAAAAAGCGGAGCATTAGGAGCGGGATAATTGCCTGACCCATCCGAGAAGAGATGCAACCCATTCCAGCCAGGGAACTTGGAAGGAAAGCGGCCGATATCTAGGAGTACAACGGACTCTTTAGGAAGGTGTCCTCTGCGGGGCGGAAGTGGCGTGGCCTAGTGCGGAAGTTCTCGCCCCGGCCCCGCCTCCGCCCTAGGCTCAAGCGAGCTGGGTGTTTCCTGTCTTTCTTAGTCCGGGTTTGGAGACTCCGGCGTCCTCCGGCTTTTCATGGTAAGGAGGGCGTTGCCCGCGGACTGGGGGCTCTGGGCGGGCGAGAGAGCGGGACAGAGGTAGAATAAAGGGGGCAGGGACCGAGAGGGGGAGGTTTGATAAGGGGCTGTCGCGATAGGAGAGAGGTGGTTGGGGGAATGGATGGGGGGCGAGGCCGGGGATGGGGGAAGGGCTCTGGACGGAGAAGTGTGTGCGTGTGCTTGTGTGTGTGTGTGTTTGTGTGTGTAGGGGAGTGCTGTCCCTGGCTGTTGTGGGATCCGGGAAAGGGCATTTGGGCTTCGGGAGTAGATGTGCATGGATGAGTGGGGGGGGCAGTCTCTGAGACTTCAGCGCTGGTCGGAAATGAGAATTGGTGATTGTAAAGAGAACAAAGAGATGTCACTGAAGATGGATATCTGGAGTGGAAAATGAGGATTTGGGCAGGGTTGTGAAGGAGAATGGGTAGTTTATGAGAGGGCGAAGTGAGATTCCTTGGAGCGGAGTGTTCGGGGTTTTTGGAAGTTGTGCTAGAGTCGCTGGGTTTCGGTGAAGTGGGGACGAGGCTTACAAGTGCGTCTGAACACACGGGCCAGTGGAGCGGAGGAAAGAAACCGAGGGAGCCCGCCGGCGGGCGTGCGCTCGGTGCTGGGAACTCCGCGGAGGTATGATGCCAGGGTCCTGAGGTCAGGGTACCTTCGCCCACGGAATCCAGCGCCTTAATTGGCGCCTGGGTACCTATCTAGTCACTTGCGTCGAGACCCGGGGTGGCCACACCCAAGGAGCTGGGGATGCCTCACACTCTTATCTTCTAGCTGTGGCAAGTTTCTCTGTGCTTGGAATCCTTCAAAGGTCTGTTCTTGAACAGCCCTTTTTCCCTGGGTGGGAATGACCAAAGTTCAGCCCAGACCCTCTTTTTACTTGTTTGCCCCAAGTCTTTAACCTGGCAAGTGCAGTCTTTAGGGAACACCGGTCCCAAGGCCAATGTTGAAGAAAAAAATGATTCAACCTGTATCTGACTTTGAACAGCTCCATTTTGTGCAAAGTAAGTTCCACTTGAGGGAGAGAAGTCATTAAAGCAGTGGTTCTCAAACTGTGGTCCCCAGACCAGCAGCATCACCTGGGAACTTGTTAGAAACGGCCAAGTTTTCTAGACCTACCAGACTACTGAGTCACTCTGGGGGTGGGGACCAGCAATCTGTTTTAGCGAGCCCTGCAGGGGATGAGAGTGATGATTTCTTGATTTGGGCTCTGTAATGAGAGGTGCATGAGAGTGGGAGTCAGAGGATCCTAATAGTTCTGGTACTTACTTTTTCTCCCCTTAAAAATGGGAGTGATGATAACCTTTTCCTCACTAGCCTGCTGAAAGAAATAGGCCAATGGTTTGTGTGCTCAACACAGGAAGAGAAAGTAATTCGACAAAACTCTTGGAAATATCAGTGGCTGTCCTGTAAGTTTTGGATGCAAAATAATGCTACAGTTATGTGGTTGGTTGAATTTTTATTTTTTTCATAAATTTATTTATTTATTATTTATTTTTGGCTGCATTGGGTCCTTATTGCTGCGCGCGGGCTTTATCTAGCTGCGGCGAGCAGGGGCTACTCTTCGTTGTGGTGCGTGGTCTCTAGGCGCCCGGGCTTCAGTAGTGGCACACAGGCTCAGTAATTGTGGCGCACGGGCTTAGTTGCTCCGCGGCATGTGGGATCTTCTCGGACCAGGGCTCAAACCTGTTTCCCCTGCATTGGCAGGCGGATTCTTAACCACTGCGCCACCAGGGAAGTCCACTGGTTGAATTTAGTTTTGTTGAAATGGAACAGCAGACCTCTGAGTTGTAGAAGTGCCCTGATTTGGGGGGTAGAGGGAGTTTTATAATTAGCCTCAAGACAATGACTCCTAGCTAGTTAAAGAAACACCTGAGCTTTGTGGCTGCACATTAAAATCACCTGAAGAGCTTTTTAAACACTAGTTTCTGAGTTGCCGCACCCTTCCCCAATTTGATTAATTGTTCTGGGTGAAGCCAAGGCATCACCACTTTTTAAGTGCACCCAGGTGATTCCAGTTCAGTCAAGGCTGGGAAGCTCTGGCCTCAAGGACAACTTGAGCAAAAGGGAAACTACACTAAATACTTAAATATTTATTCCTTGCGGGTTATTCTGAAGATTATGGCTTTAACTTCATTTTACAAGTTAGGAAGCTGAGACTCGGTGAAACCATTTGTCTGAACATCACACAGAACTGCAGGTTTAGGTTTGCTGAACTCTTATTCAGACCTTACACACACACACACACACACACACACACACACACACACACACACACACACACACACACACACACACACACACGAGACAGTTCTACAGAGAGAGGTAGAGGAAACTTCGAAGGGTGAGGGATTTGGTGCCTTTTTTCCTGTTGTACTTGCCTGGGTCTCCTTTCGAGTCAGGGGTTTTACCCCTTAGGCTGATTTTTATTTTTAAGCATGCGTACAAGTTGCTTCTTGTGTGTGTGTGTGGCCTGAAGCTGTGAAGCAGGGGCCTGCTTTTGTTTCCGATTTGGTTTGTTTTTCTGTGTGGTCAGAAATTCATAGGGCTTATAGAGCCAGAGGTTGGGGAGCTTCTCCAAGACCAGGAAGTTAAATGTAGGCTGATTAGAGTGGGGCGACACAGAACTTTTAGAACAGCTGGTTGAAATCTTGGCTGCACATTGGAATCACCTAGGGAGTTGGAATTCTAAAGTGCTATTGCCTAGCCACACCCCCAGACCAATTGCATCAGAATTTCCCTGAGTAGGGCCCAGGCATCAGGATTTTTTTAAAGTGGAGAGCCACTGTTTAGAATCAGCAACAGTATGCTCAGGGGAGGTGGGAAAGAGAAGCCTGGACTTACTGATCTAACAGGAATAAAATTCTGATTGAGTAGAATCAGTAACCAATACGGCGAGTGTTAATTACCTCTGTTTCTTGTAACCAGTTGTGCTCTCTCCTGCCTCACCTCCCCAACCTCATTAACGATGAAACAAAGGCAGGATCCCAGCAGGGATGGCTGGGGAGGCCTCTGAAGAGAGGTTTGCTGTGAGAGGCATATTGTCTACTGCTTTGTGTCCTCCGCTCCCTGTGACTCAGGCTTAGGGATGAACACAGCCAGAATCTTTTTTCCAAGGGCCTCTCCTAGTATTGAAGTGACTGACCTTTGGAAGGGTGGGCTCTGGAAAGGTTCAGGGCTTTCTCTGTCTACTTGGAAGTCTCAAGCTAGATCAGGATGGTTTCTGCCTTTCTCTCTTAGTGATTCGGTCGAATGTCAGTAGACCTGGAAATGGACTTCAAAGAGAAGATAATTTGAGACTTGGAACACATTCCCAGATCATCGTAGTTTGAGTGCTTTGTGTTGCTCTGAGGCAGGGGCTGGGCTGAGTGCTCTCTGGGGGCATCGCAGCCCTGGAAGGTGTGGCCGCTGTCCCCACTCGCTAGATGGGACTAGACTCAGACAGCTGGTAAGTGGCAGGGCTTGGGGCCTAAACTCAGATCTGACTTCCAAACCCAAGCCCTCAGCCACACATGACCTGCTGTCTTTCTTTCAGAGCTTTTTTGTACTTTCTGAAGAATGGGGGATGGGGCCCCCTTCTCAATTTCTGTGTCACAGCTCTGTGTATACCAAGCATGACCACTGATAAAACCATGGGCTTGGGGCCAGGCAGGACTTGCCCACATCCTTCACTCGCCTCCTCATCAAGACACCTCCGTCACCCGTGCACTTGGAGAAGTGACTGATTGTCTGTGGGCTGAGGTATCCAAATCCACAAAATGGAAATAATGATAACTGTCTTCCAGCATTGTTTGGATTTAAATGGTAGTATGTGGTGATAGAAATTAAAACAGTGGTATCTCCTGGAAGGGAGGAGTGGGAAAGGGTCAGGGAGGGGCTTTCTGGAAGTGATGGAAATGTTCTCTATCTTGATTTGAGTAGGGGCTACATAGGTGCATAAGTTGACCCAAACTCATCAAACTCTACACTTAAAGTACACTTTAGTGTGTGCAAATTATCTTTAAAAAGGTATTGGAAAGCAAAAAAAGTACAGCACATAAAATTATTCTTTATGACTTTTTTTGTCTGTTTCACGGTAAGTGCCTTACAAAATGCCATACCATTTCCCAAAAACATATTTATTTTTGTATAAATTTAGATCTGAAATGGGTGCTTAAAAAAGTATTTCCGTTTGGGGGCAAATTTCCTTAACTAACCCCCCCCAAAAAAAAAACTCCCAATCCATAATTATAAGCTTTTCTTTCCCCCCTGCTCCAGGTCTTTAGAGTTTTCTGAAACTCTTTACTCCCGTAAGCCATTTCTGTCATCAAACGGCCAGTGTGTCTTTCTGGGGGAAATGGTTGGTCATAACTGTTAGTAGCAGGTCTCTGAGGCCTGATTTCACAGGAAAGCTAGGGGGGAGGCATCACTGCTTCCTCTTGGCCTCTGTCTTTTGTGTTTGGCATCAGGCCACAGAGACCCCAGGTGAGCTAAGCCTGAGCTTTTGAAAACTTAACCTTCTTGTGATGTTTTCACTTGATGAACGAAGCAGGAACAGTTTCTTGAGAAAACACCTTTCTCTCCAGGAGGCCATTCTTCATCCATGTCATTCTGCAGTGCCCTGACAACAGTGGGTTCCCCAGTGGGTGATTTCCAGGCCACTCTTTTGAGGGGATGGAGGTCAAGCAAGTTGGCCATTGCCTCTACTATCACTGGTGGATGGCAGGTTGCCACCCGTTAGTCCCTTAGCCCATTTAAAAAATAACACTTGTGGGGACTTTCCTGTTGGTGCAGTGGTTAAGAATCCGCCTGCCAATGCAGGGGACTTGGGTTCAAGCCCTGGTCCGGGAAGATCTCACATGCCACGGAGCAGCTAAGCCCGTGTGCCACAACTACTGAGCCTGTGCTCTAGAGTCTGCAAGCCACAACTACTGAGGCCTGCGTGCCACAACTAATGAAGCCTGCCTGCCTAGAGCCTGTGTTCTCAACAAGAGAAGCCACCGCAATGAGAAGCCTGCGCACCGCAAGGAAGAGTAGTCTCCGCTTACCTCAACTAGGGAAAGCCTGTGCGCAGCAACGAAGACCCAACGCAGCCAAAAAATAAATAAATGAATAAATTAAAAATGAATAAATAAATTCTAAAAAAAATAACATTTGTGTTTTACCAGCTATAAATGTAATATGGGTTTATTGTGGGAGGTCTGAAAAAGAAAAGCATAAAGAATAAAAAAAAAAAACAGTCCTTTTTCAGTCCAGGGTATAGTTTTATTTTTTATTTTTTTTATTTTTTATTTTTTTGCGGTACGTGGGCTTCTCACTGTTGTGGCCTCTCCAGTTGTGGAGCACAGGCTCCGGACGCGCAGGCTCAGCGGCCATGGCTCACGGGCCCAGCCACTCCGCGGCATGTGGGATCTTCCCAGACCAGGGCACGAACCCGTGTCCCCTGCATCGGCAGGCGGACTCTCAACCACTGCGCCACCAGGGAAGCCCCAGGGTATAGTTTTAAAGGTTTTGTGTTGTCAGTGCCCTCCAGCTGAAACCACCAAGAGTATGTCTGTAGTCATAGTTGGGTTTGTTTCCTTGGTGCATTGAGGGAGAACTGTGGAGAGTCTCAGAAAGAGGACTCGGGCTTCTGGTGGTGGGTGATTGTGGGAAGGACTCAGGGAAGTAGGGCTTTGCTCTGTGTTGAGTGATGCCGGGAAACAGGGCTAATTCTGGGATTGGGTCTTAGTAATTCCTCACTTGAAGGCGGGAAGGATGGAATGGGGCTCTAATTGGTAAAGAAGCAGCCATGACTCTTATTGGTCATTTTTGGGGGCACAATGTCCTTGTTTTTGTCTGTGTTCGGACATAATTACGGAGTGGCCTCACTTGTGTCTTGATGCATCAGCCGCCGAGTTGCCTTGTCTGCTGGTGATGTGCTGTGAAGTCATTCACATTCTGTGGGAACCCCGAGGCCTCGGCGTGAGTGCTGGGCCAGCTCCTGGCCAGCGGGGGCTGCCTTCTCAGTGCTGTGCTCCAGGTCAAGTCAAGACTCAGCCACTCTTGGAATCTTCAGCTATAGAATGTTCACTATTCAAGAAATGTTTTCTACTGGGAGTTTGGGATTAGCAGATGTAAACTATTCTATATAGGATGGATAAACAAGGTCCTACTGTATAGCACGGGCAGCTGTATTCAGTATCCTATGATAAACCATAATGGAAAAGAATATTTAAAAAATGTGTGTATAACTGAGCCACTTTGCTGTACAGCAGAGATGGGCACAACATTGTAAATCAGCTAGACTTAAATTAAAAAAAATAGAATTTGGGAAAAAAGAAAAGTTTTCTTTGAATACACACATGCCAGCTACCAGTCTCCTTTCCTACGTCTGCTTAGATCAGACACGGCATCCATTTCTCTTACGGGGATGTACATGGTGGCTGGCAGTGCTCTTTAGGGAGCTTCAGTGGGTCTTGCTGTTTGGGGTAGCACTAGTACAGGAAGTCTCCATTTTGCAATAACTTGCTTCCAAGAGTTTTATGTCTTCTGTTGAGTCCTTAGAAACACTTTTTCCCTGTAAGGGAATGGTAGTTGAGACCCCACTCAATTTCCTGAAAGCTTGTCTCATGGGTAATTCAACTGAAAAGTGGCACTTTTAGCTGTTCCGTGGTGCGTAGCAGTAAGAAAACGAGACCTTGGCAGTGCTTTCGGCCGCTTTAGGATACAGCCAGGGTGTTCATTTATACGGGTAGTGGGCACAAAGGAAGTCCTTGTAATGCAAGACTTAGTGGCAAACTGGTACTTGCAGGGTCAGCAGTGAAGCCAGGGTATGAGGCTGTCTGCTTGGAGTTTGGGGCAGGTTGGGGAGTGCATGCTCCTCCCCATGGGGCAGCCGACGCCCCAGCTCCCACCGCTGGTTCCCCTGCTGGCCTAGTTGGCCTCTGATTTTAAGAGAAGCCAGAAACCCAGATTTTCCTGTGAATTCTCCCGAGTTGTCAACGCTGGGAGCAAACTTTGTTTTCAATGCAGTATACGCTTGGACTAAGCAGAACACATCTGGAGGCCAGCTGCAGCACACTGGCTGAAAAAAATAAATCAGGCCTGGTGCTGTGACCCTAGTGCCCCTGTGTTTGTCCCCTGGCAGGAAGAGATGTCAGGAGAAAGTGTGGTGAGCTCAGCGGTGCCAGCGGCTGCGACCCGCACCACTTCGTTCAAGGGCACGAGCCCCAGCTCCAAGTACGTGAAGCTGAACGTGGGTGGAGCCCTGTACTACACCACCATGCAGACGCTGACCAAGCAGGACACCATGCTGAAGGCCATGTTCAGCGGGCGCATGGAGGTGCTCACGGATAGTGAAGGTAAGCCCAGCCTCCGGGGCCTGGGATGTGCTTGTGGTCGAGGGCTTCCTTCCAGTTCAGAAAACCAACGTGAAACAGGCAGTGTCCACAGGCCCAGGTTTCCTATTGTGCTCGGTGTTACTGGGCGTGCAGGGAGCCTTGAGAGTGAGTAACAGGGAGACTAGATCTAATCGGGGGGGTGGGGGAGGTGGTCAAGGAGGGCTTCCCTGAGGAGGTGACACCTAAGCTGAGAGCTGAAGATGAGTAGGAGTCAGCGGGATGGGGGGTCATAATCTCGACTTAGCTGTTGATTTGCAGTGTGACTTTGAGAAAGTCACTTCCCCGCCCCACGCATCAGCTCTGTACAGTGGACGCTGGACTGGCTGCCCTGGTTGGCTCTCTTCCCATTCTCTCGGTCATGATTATGTGATGTCAGAGTGAAACTCAAGTGTGACTGAGGTGAGAGCGTTTTCTCTGGACCGTTGTCCTCCTAGGATGGGTTCCTGATAAAAGACTCAGGAACCTGGATTTTGGAGTCTCAGCTCCCCATTTTCTTGTCTGGTGACCCTAATCTAGTTGTTTAGCCTGTCGTTGTCTCATTTCTCCATCTGGTAAATGGGCACAATGACACCCACCCCGGGGGGACTGCTGGCCCATAGTAAGCATTCAATATATGTACATTCAATGCGTGGGTTTTTTGTTTTTGTTTCTTTGTTTGTTTTTAGTTGTGGCATGGGAACTTAGTTGTGGCATGCGGACTTCTTAGTTGTGGCATGCGAGCTTCTTAGTTGCGGCATGTGAGCTTCTCAGTTGCGGCATGCATGTGGGATCTAGTTCCCTGACCAGGGATCGAACCCGGGCCCCCTGCATTGGGAGCGTGGAGTCTTACCCACTGGACCACCAGGGAAGTCCCCAGTGTGTGGTTTTTTTGTTCTTTTTGTGGAAAGTCATGTTAATGAAGGGCAAAGGATTGTTTAAAATGGTCCTGCTTCCCATAACTGCTTCCACCCGCCTGGAACACTCAGACCCCTGCAAGAGGGAGCATCCTTCCTGGGTTGGGTTTATGGGGCAGGTCACATGAGGTTTAAAGATGGCCCCATCCTTCATTCCTTGGCCTGAGCTTGCTTGAGACCAGGCCAGACCACGGCTTGGCTTGACCCTACCTTACCTGTTTCCGAGGCTGGCCTCTGTGCTGACGCCCCTGCCTTTCTCGAGATGGTAGTTCCTGGAAGAGTGGCGAGTTTTGACACAGGGGGTGGGATTGGGGGCTCTGGGCCTGGTGTGCACAGTGTGTTCTCCTATCCTAAGAGGACCACACCCTGGACTTTCGGCTAGTGGGAGCATCTCCCTCTGTGTCCTGGAGAAGCCAGGCTGCTGGGGGACCTGCAGTCCCAATTCCCTGGGTTCCCCACAAACTCGGGTTTCTGGCCCAGCAGCAGGTGAATGAGGTCAGAGCCCCAGAGCTGCCTCCGTGCCCCACCCAGAAAACACCAGGGTTTTTATGAGTAGGAGGATCCCCTCTGCTGGGCCGCACCCAGCATTGCCCGGGAGTATTTGTGGAAATCAAGACAATAGCACCCCAGCTGCTGAAGGAAGTGGACCTTATCTGAGACCCCAGGATTGTTGTGGCCTTTCTTCCGCCCTGCCCAGTCTCTGGCGGGGCTCAGGAAAAGCGGTTGGCTTGCTTCCAAGGCAAAGTGGAAGCCGTGTCTCCTTGAGAGCCCTCACCTTGGTGGCTTGATGCCGTGTCACAAAGGAGACAGAGTCCACAAGCTTTCCCATCCCCCAACTGGGAGACGCACGAGAGTGGAACCAGTGGGCCTGCGCAGGCTTCTAAACAGCTGCCAGAGGATGTCCTTTCTCGGTGCTTCGTGAAAAACCCAGCATCTCCAGGGAAGCAGTGCTGCCTTTGACACCAAACCTCAGCTATTTCCACTTCACAGAACTCCAGCCCCCTTCAAGTCATCATGAAAAGCTCACAGTATGGCCTTTTATGGGTTTTGTTTCATTTAAGCCTCACCTTAACCCTTTAAGGGGTGGCTGCTGTTGTTACCGATTGCTAAGTGAGAAATCCACATCTCAGAGAGGTGAAATGCTTTTTCAAAAGCCACAGGGCTGGAAATGATGAAGCTACTGAACCTAGGACTTGCTGGCTCTTACTGTCTGTTGTGCGTGGTTTGATGTGGGCCCAGCCCTAGGCCTGGTCGTCTGAGTGTGGCAGCCTTATGGTCCAACCACCAGCTTAGAGATGAAGCCCTTTTGGGCCTGGGATGTCAGGCTGGGTGTCTGGTCTTCCAGCCAGCGCTGTGCTGGCAGAGCAATCTTGTTGGCCCCTGGGGAGTACACTGCCCAGCCTGACCCGTGGCCTAAGCACACCCTTGGATCTACAAAATGCGGTAGATTTTCCGCATCTCACAGCTTCACCCTGGCCTTCAGGCAGGAAGCTTGTCGGCAGCAGTGAAGTTCGCCACAAACAGGCCCAATTGCCGAGTGCGGCTCACCCAGGCGAGTAAAGCCAGCAGGACGGCATGCTGGTTAAAGAACGAGGGCTCTGAAGATACCGAACAGTATATGCATTGTGTTGCTAGAAATCTGTACAGGATACCTGAGAAGCTGGTTGCTTCTGGGGAGGGGACCTGGGGTCCTGGGTGGGTGGCAGACTCTCTTGCACTACACGCCCTTCTGCCTGCCTGAGTTGTATACCGTGTGCACGTAATTCCTCAACAGAGAGGAGCGTGGGTGTTGGAGGTGGACCTGGATTTGAGTCCTGCTCTGTCACATGGTAGCTGTCCCAGCTAACCGCTATGGAGTAGTTTCCACGTATTGGGCATTGTGCTCATACAGGCTCATGTGCCGTTCACTGGTGATGTGACACTGGGCGAGTGACTTTTTCTCTGAGCCTCTTTCCTCATTTCAAAATTGCAAATGATAATGCTTTTCGGGGTTGTCATGGGGATTACATGAGGACGTTAGAAAGCCCTTGACAGAATGCCCGGCACTTTGGGAGACTCAGTAAATGGGGGCTGTCTGTTATTGCTTTAGTCCTGCCTGGGCTGGGGTGTAGAGGGGGCGGGGCTATGGGGAAGGGTCTCAGCACGCTGGGGAGAAGTGGCCTGCCTTGGCCTTGTGGGATGAGGGTGTTGCGGTCTCACGTTCCCCCTACAGGGGTCGCTCTTCTGAGAGAACACGGTGGCAGTGATCAGGCCTTTCCCAGACTCCTCCCCAGAAAGGTTCAGTTCCTGCAGTGCTAGAATTTCTCCTGGAGCCCTGGAGCCCTTGTCATTGTCGTCATTGGCGGGTGGATTTATGTGGCACCTTTAGTAACACGACTTCTGTCCGGCCCTCACCTGTAGTTGCCTGCCTCATCCCTCCCTGTTGCTTGTAGTACTTTCCCGCCTTAAATGGTGTCTGGTCTCTGGCTAATGTTTTTGGAGTAAGGAAGTCTATACACTAGATCAGAGAAGAGAGTCATTAATCTAATTATCAGTAGACCTTCCCTAGAAAACCAGTGGGGCAGTGTAATAAGCAGGAAAACTGCAGTACCCGTTTCCCTGAGGTCTCCAGGCCTCCTGCCTTATGCAAAATTCTGAAATAAGTTGAAAGCGTTTAAACTGCATAATGTAACAGACTCCCCTGTGCCCCGACTCAGACAAGGACTAAAACATTACCTGGACCCATGGGGCTTCTCTTTACCCTCTCTGCCTCTCTCCCTTCCAGCGATGACCTCTAAGTAGCTTGACTATGGGGTCACTGGGGTGGATTTCAGTCTTTGCTGCACAGAGTCACCCTCAGAGCTAAACCTTGACGCCTGTCGTGTCCGTCCCCCACCCCCTCCTCAGCCAGATGTAACCGGACAGGGTGTGGTGGGCGTTAGGACTTTAAGAGCTCGACGTGGGATTCTAATGCGCGGCCAGGGCTGAGAACCACTGGTGTGGGGCTTTGCATGAATTACTGTTACTACAACTGTTTATATCTGTAACCACTGTATAGCTGGTGCATTTTTAAACATCGTATAAACGGTGTTACGTGTTATAGCTTGTACTTAGCCTTTTAGCTTTTGCTTTAGTGAGCATTATGCCTGTGAGATTGATCCATGAAAAAACAGCTCTAGTTCACACATTTCCCTGAAGTAGAGTGTTCCATGCAGTTTATGGATCCATGTTCTGTGATGGTTATTTAGGCTGTTTCCAGCATTCACTGTTAGGAATATTATCATTCTCCAACACTCTCCCAGTGCACGTGTGGGCTCTGCTTCCCAACCTTTGCCACATCATGGCACACCCAGAAAATAATATTTTTACTTCGGTGAGTGAAGAAGCTCTGGAGTCCCCAGGCCCCAGCCAGCCCCCCGCCAGGGCCCACAGCATTAAGATCCTACCCACCATTGGGAGCTCTGTCCTGGAGTTGATTCCCAAGCGGGGAATTGGGGATCATATCCTCGGCTTGATTAGGTATTAGCGGTTGTGTCAGTTATCCTCCCCACAGGGGTCTGAATTTTTGCCAACACTGGGCACCTGTCATTGTTTACTTGCTGCCAATCTGATGGTTATGATACAGTACTTTGTTGTTTTATTTAGCATTTCCTGATATCCAGTGCATTGAGTGACTTATGTTTATTGGCCGTTGTGTTTCATCATTTAGCTGCCGGCCAGTATCTTTACACATTTTCCCGTTTTCCTTTTTTTCTTTCTTTGTATAAGTATATGTTGTGGATCATATTTCTTTGTGGTCTTATGTTGTAAATATCTTCCCCCAATCTGATTTGTTGACTTTGATACCTCTAAGTTTTTACATTATTTTTTACATTTAGGTCTTTGATCTATTTCAGTCAGTGGTGCTCAATCAGAGATGATTTTTGACCCTCAGGGACACTTGGCAATATCCAGAGACATTTCTGGGTGTCACATTTTGGGTGTGGGAATGCTATTGGGTGGAGGCCAGGGATGCTGCTACATACCCTATGGAGAGTCTCTCCATAACAAAGAATTACCCGGTCTAAAGTGTCAGTGCTGAGGCAGAGAAACCCTGCCCTAGAGATTCTGATTTAGGAATGAGGCTACTTCCAAGAGTCTGAATTTGTAACAAGGACCCAAGTACCTTAGGCAACTTATGAACAGGCAAGTTTGGGGACCATAAAAATCTAAATACCTTAGTGTGGAGAAGGAGAGGTCAGTGAAAGCTCCCTGGAGGAGGTGGGGGAGGGAAGGAAAGAGGAAGTACCTGGTCTGCTGGCGGGGCTGGGAGGGGGCAAGCCCGGCGGTCCAGTCCCCCGTCTCTGAGCCAAGCCTCCTCCCAGGCACCCCAAAAACCACGCAGACCCCCTTCCTGGGGGCTGGAACATTCCGCCTCTGGATGCCGCTGCCACTCCTGTCTGTTCTCCAGTGATGATGACATAGGTAAAGGGCTCACCATCAGAGACCTATTTGATGGCTGCTGGCAGACCCGGCATTGTGCTCTGTGCTTCCTGTACATTCTCTCATCTTACCTTTATGCCAGCCCAGGGAGGAACCATTTTTAGAACAGGAAACCGTCGGACAGAGAGGTTAAGTGAGACACCAACGTCATCCAGCAAGTAGGTGCAGAGCTGGGTTTCCAGTACAGGCCTGTGCTGTCTCACTCAACCCGTCCCAGAGCCTCCGGGTCTACACCCCTCACTCTTCTTTCCAGCCCTGCCGAAGGGGCCAGGGAGCCCAGGTCGCCCGGACCTGGCTTGGCTTCCCTCAGCTTGTCTATATGCTGGGGACTGGAGCTGACTGTTTCAAAGGGATCGATTCCTGCTTTGAAAGCAACTAAAATATTTTGAAGTCAAAATGCTAATTGAAACCTCATGGAGAGTGCGCCTGGCTGTGCTCTTTTTTTTTTGCCCTTATTTGTCCAAAGTATGATTCCTTCACCACAAGCATTTCCTGACAGCATTCTTGAGCCAGAGCCCAGTGTCACGGTCCGCCTGTTCGTTTATGGAAACTCTGGACTGTCACTTGGGTAACTGATTTCAGGGGCCCTCGTTCTTTCTGAGTGGCTGCGTTGTCCACGCATCAAAGGCAGACGAGGGCATTTTCTTCCCAGAGCAGCTGGGTGGAATTTGTTGCCCTTTCTCCCAAAGACTGAGGTTCTACGTGTCTTCTCAATTATGTATGATGAGAAGAGTTTTCCTACGAGTTCCTTGCTTGTTCTCTGTGGTTTAGTTCTGCCTCCCCAACTTGGGAGTGTCCCTGAACCTCTCCGAGCCTGTTTTCATCTGAGGAAAATGCAGGGGAATGAGCCTCCATCAACAAGAACTGTTGGGAAGATAATACGGTCTTTCCATACCTCGTCGGCTCTCTGGAAGGAGAGCACTTGATCCACAGCAACAACAGGGGTCACAGGCTGGTGGCCAGCAGGCCCTGCTTTGGCTGCCCTGTGGTGGGTTAATGACAGGTTTAAAAAAAAAAAAAATCAGTTTACTGTTCTTTAGAAGTCAGGAGATTTCACAGGGAAATCTGCATTTTTGGCGTCTCCTGGAACATCAGGGGCTCTCTCAGCCCTGGGCCTCACTCCTACCTGGCCAGTTTTGGCTGGAGCGGGAAGAACCCCCTTGGGGGGGCGCGGGGAGAGGCAGGGCCTGGGCTGTGGTCCGCCCTGCCCACCCTCACTTGGTTATCCTGTGTGCTCAGGGCCCCTGTAGGCACCTGAGCTGCAGAACAGATGCTGAGTCCGCACTTTGTTGTCTCAGCTGGAGAAAGGAGTGGGAACGTAATGTCCAGCGGGCACTGTCAAGGTGACAGGATTCACCACACCTGTGAAGGCCTCGTCGTCCTTGCTCGGATCCAGGGTCTGACTCCAGGCCACACATTTGCTTTGTGTTTGCCAAATTGGGGATGAACTTCTTGATGTACTCAGGAAGCCATAGCAGCGTGGAAGTGCCATGCAGAAGGCTCTGGAGGGACGAGACGGGACCTTTAACCAAAGGCCCAGGAACCGTGGACTGAGGAGTAGTTGCAAAGCGGAACGTGGAAGTGGCCTCGTTGTCAACTCTCCTGGTGATGGCGGCAAAGAACACTAACCAGTGCACTAGAACACCTGAGCACACTTGGTGGGGCTGGACTCGGGGGAGGTGGGCCGACTTGTGACTGGACGTGAAAAGGTGCCTTGGCTGCCCTTGGCCTCTGCTGCTGCTCCAGGGCCCGGGGGCTGAGGAGGATTTGGGAAGACATAGTGGTCTTAGGAGTGGAAACCTGGCTCTTTTCCCAAACTGAGGGAAAGCAGGGGCAGAGAAGGAGTGATTCCTGTGTGAACCTCCTAACTTCCCTGGGCGCTGGCGTTTCCTCACCTGCAGTGCACAGCAGGAGACCTGGGGCCCCCTTCCCGGGGTGACCCTGCTTATCAGGAAGGCCGGGACTTCTCTGTCTGTCTGGCTTCGCGTTTTCTCTTGAGATGTACTTGGTCTTCACTTCATCCCTGCTTCCCCTTCTGGTCCCTCCTCCTCCCCTTCCCAGGCTCCAGTCCTCTTTCCCCTTCCCAGTAGCATTTGCATTTCAGCGGAGGAATTTCGAGAAGCCGCATAGAGGCCCTGCAGACCAGGGCCAAGACTGGAGACTGGAGAAGACGCTGAGAAGCAGCAGGACTCGCCTTGTCCCCACCCACAAGACACGATTTTGCACTGTGCCTGGCTCTGGTCAGCAGCTGGGACGTGTTTCCGTATCTCATGAATGCCAGCGCCATCTCCCCGAGTTAGACTGAACTGCTTGAGGGCAGGGTCTGGCTGGTCACCATTTTATCTCTGATCACTGTCGTTAGCCACTAAACACTTGTTTGGGGGGTTACGGATGGAATTTTCTGTGGTGGTGCTGGTGAGTGCCTGGGGGTCACCCTTGGGAGTCAGATGTCACAGCCTGCGGCAGTGAGCCGTCTGCTTCCTTAGAAATGGCTCTGTTATTTGGGAGTCTGAAAAAAAAAGCGTTGTTGAAAAAGGGAATAGATATTTTCACACCAGAAGCCTTTCCCCTGTCAATGGGATGTGCTCATTTGGACCCATTTTATCCAGGTGTGGGGTAGGCCCTCTTGCGATATTCTTAACAAAGGGATTTTTGAGGTACTTTAGGAACATGCTTTTAGGCCCCAGGGGCCGTGGACTTCCCTGGCAGTCCGGTGGTTAAGACCCCGTGCTTCCTTTGCAGGGGCCACCGGTTCAATCCTTCCTTCGGTGTGGCCAAAAAAGTTAAAAATAAATAAATAAAATAAAGGAGCCCAAACCAGTGAGTCTGGGGTGTGCTTGTCTACAGCCAGCGGGGCCTGGTCAGCCCTTTGCTGGTAGCTGGGCAGGTGGGGCCTCATCCCTCTCTGTGGTCCTGCTCTCCCCAGAGGTGGTGGGAGACAAGAGACACCCCAGCTCTCCTCCCCCCTCCTCCCACCGCAGGCTGGATCCTCATTGACCGGTGTGGGAAGCACTTTGGTACCATACTCAACTACCTTCGTGACGGGGCGGTCCCCTTGCCTGAGAGCCGCCGGGAGATCGAGGAGCTGCTGGCAGAAGCCAAGTACTACCTGGTCCAGGGCCTGGTGGAAGAGTGCCAGGCAGCCCTGCAAGTAGGCATCACCCTTTCTCCCCGTGTGGGTGGGGGGAGCCCCAGACTCATCTGCCTTTCTCATTGTCCCCCTCCCTCATTGAGCTGTTGTGAGAGTTAATGAGTTGGCCCCGGAGCTGCTCCCCTCTGGCCTGCGCGACCCCCGAGAGGCTTCCCTGTGATGCTGAGGCCACCTGACTGCTCTCTGGCTTATTTCAGCCCCCATGGTGTTGGGTCCTCTCCCTGTGTGCATTGTAACCCTTCAGTACCGAGCCATGGGGTATAAAACCTGATCCTTTTTCTGGACTCATTGGGAGACTTATTCTCATCCCACAAGTCATTGTTGAGAGCCCAGCGTAATCTCTACAGACAGACACCCCTCACTCCTCAGCTGGAGCTGGGGCAGGACCGCTGGGGTCAAGTCTAGGGACAGTAAAATCCCTGCAAAACCAGAACACTTCTAGATGTAGCCAGCAGCCATTTATTTCAAGGCAAGTTAAGACATGGCAGAGAATCAGAAGAACCCCTTTGCGTTGTCCTAGGAATTGGATCTGTAAACGTGAGGCTCTTGGGTGGCTCTCCACTGGGGCAGTACCCACAATGCCAGTCTGCCTGAGGAACTGTTATTTGCACACACCACCCCTGCCGCTACTGCGAGTCTGTGAACTCCCTGTAAATCTAACTGAATGTTGTAGCTTATACTTTGTAATTTTTTATTTCATTTGTATGTTTATTAAAGTAATGCATGTAAAGCGTTTACCAAGTCAAGTTAGTATTGTAAGCTAGGTTGATGTCAAAAACTCTACCATACGCCTTCCACCCACTCCCACCCCCGCAGCAGCCTCTTTTAATTCTTGCATCAGTTCTTTACTCACCTGTTTCTTATACTATTTATTGATTTTTCAGTTTACCACATTATCTACTGGCGTTTCTGTAGAAAATTAAAATTTAGCTCATGCACCACCCCCCCCAGCCACTACCAAACTTGCATGCACATATTCCTTCTCCCGGTATAGTTTATCACAGTTTTGATTAAATCCGTACTCAGAGTTTACGTTGAGTCGTGTAAATATTGTTAACAGTTGAGCCACAGAGTATGCAGCGATTATTTCCTTTCTCGTGTAACTTTTCAGTTTACCAGAATTAGTGATTGCTTCATTGTCTTTCGTTTGCTTGGTTTTCTAAGCACACATCCCTAATTCAGCCCTAAATTCTCAGAAACTTCAGTCTCCTTTTGGTATGTTCAGACACATCAGGGAATCTCTGTTTCATCTTTGTCTTAGAGACATGCCCTCTGGGTTCCTTTTTGTGGTTTCTGTTAGTCTGAGATTAAACCTCCGGGACTGACCTCCTAGTTTCTGTCGCCCTTATCCTTCTGTTTTCTCAGAGGGTTTTTTCAGTTTTATCTTTTCAACGCTTCTATTGAATTTTTCATTTCTGCTATCGTATTTCTAACTCCCGAGAGCCTTTTCTTGTTCTCCAAGTGCTCTTTTTTTATATGGCACGCTGATCTTGTTTCATGGGATGCGATATCTGCTCTCATCTGTCTGATGATACTATTTGAAGTTTTCTTTCTGCTGCCTTCATTGTGTGACTCCTTCTCTTACTTTTTCTCTTTGTTTTGGTTTCCGTCTCATATTTGAGAGGCTTTCCGGGTATAATCTGATGGTCCTTGGTCTGTTGAAACTCAAGAGTAAAGGGTCTGAAACACTGTATGTATTGTTGTCCAGTGGGCTTCAGTGGCAGATGATAAGGCTGGCGTTTTCAGTGGGAACTCTCAATGTCAGAATCTGTAGCCTTTTTTTTTTTTGGACAGGTGGTTCCCTGTAGAGGAATCCTCCACTCTCTTGCCTGGTAGGTATAAGCCTGACTGGCTGCCTTCTGAGATCTGAGTAGGAGAAGGGGCTGGGGTGGGGGTAGGGCTCACCATTTAGCGTGTAGATCGTTCACTTAATCTCCCGTTTTTGGAATAGCAACTCAGCCCTGTCCTCTCCTGTGCAAACTGCTCCAGGAAAGTGGGCTTTTCTCCTGCCCAGCTGGGGTAGGGGATCCATCTGGAGGGCTCACCAGTGCTTCTGCCGACTAGCACGCGACCCTCTGCTCTTGCCCTGAGCCCACCAGCCTTCAAAGCTGTGGATTCTTTCCCATCCGACAACTTAGGTTTCAGCGTTCTCGTCCTCAGTTATCACTCACTTGAGGCCTGCTTTCCAGACTTGAGTTTTTGACATCTTTTGTCTGCTGACCTCACTTTTCCCATTCTTTCTCTCCTCATGGGCTTATAATTCCTCTGCAGTCATTGCAGTGGGGTTTTAGGAGCTTTGATGCAATCATATTTCATCTGCCATGTTTAGGGTTTATTTTTGAGTGGCTTCCTGGGCTGTGAAATGTGTCATTGTTGTTAGTATTTATATGCCAAGCGCCCTGGCATATAACAGTCCTGGCCGAAGAGCGGGTTCACTGGAGAACTCCACTCCTGGTCGTCCCCCATCCTACTTCACTGGTGCTGAGAATCCTCCTCTCTTCCCAGCCATGGCTGCCCCATCTACCCTCACCAGAGTCCGTCTTTGCCCGGCAGGCCAGCTTAAACAGTCCAGTGCTGGGCAGGCCTCCCAGGCTGAAAGCATGTTTTGTTCCAGCAGAACAAAGATACTTATGAGCCTTTCTGCAAAGTTCCTGTCATCACCTCATCCAAGGAAGAACAGAAACTTATAGCGACTTCAAATAAGGTATGGTGGAGGCAACCTTGTGGCATTTCTTTTGCTACCAAAAGTGGTGGAGGTTCTTCTGAGTAAGTTTTGGAATAAAAATGTGCGAAATTGCCTTGGCAAGGCCTGAGAAGGGGTCAGGAATGGGGGCGTACAGCTCATCTTGTGTTTCTCCTGGTGCTGGCTCACGCAGTCTCCCTCTCCAGCCCCACCCCAGCCAGCAGGCTACGCTTACCTGCCTCTTCAGGCGGATGGCAGGGCTCCAGCGCTGTGGGAAGCCGGTGGTCCTTCGCACCTGCACTCCAAGTGACTCTCTTCTTCCTTTTTTTTTAAAACAACCCACAGCCAGCCGTGAAGTTGCTCTACAACAGAAGTAACAACAAATACTCGTATACCAGGTAAGGTGTTGGCCAGAAAAGACATCTGCACTCACACCAGCCAGGCCCAGCTCCCCTTGTTCCCCTCAGATGAGGGTGGCCTTTTTGCACCTCTAGAATGCCCAGATGGATTGATAGATATGAAATCTAATTCACACATACCATAAAATTCACCGTTTAAAAATACACAATTCAGTGTTTTTTAGTATATTCAGAGTTGTGCAACCATCACCACTTACCTAATTCTAGACCATTTTCATCACCTCAGAAGGAAACTTGTACCTGTTAGCAGTCGCTCCCCATGTCCCCCCCACCCTCTTATCTCCCCCAGCCCTAAGCAACCACTATTTTGCTTTCTGTTTCTATGAATTTGCCTACACCGGACATTTCATATATGTAGAATCTTATAATATGTTGCTTTTTGTGTCTGGCTTCTTTCACTTAGCATAACGTTTTCAAAGTTCATCCATGTTGTAGCACGCATCAGTACTTCATTCATTTTATGGCTAAAAAATATTCCATTGTTCAGACAGACTACATTTTGTTTGTCCATTCATCAGTTGATGGACAGTTAGGGTTGTTGCCACCTTCTGGCCTTTAGGAATAATGCTGCTGTGGACATGCATGTACACATACATGTTTTCATTTCTCTTGGGTGGATACCTAGGAGTGCAATTGCTGGGTCATATGGTAACTCTACGTTTAATCACTTGAGGACCTGCCGAACTGTTTTCCAAAGTGACTACGCCATTTTATGTTCCCACTAGCAATATATACAGGTTTCTAGAATGCCTTTTGGCTCTTGGGAACATGTGACTCTAAATCAGGAACTTATGGGTTGTAGGGGTATTCGATGAAGTTACTCAAGACTCATAAACGGACCCAGGATCAAAAGTCTCCCTCGGGCAGGTCACTCAGCCTCTCATGTGGCTCCGTGGGGCTCTCCTCCATGTCCCCCACCTGGTGCCTCTGCCTGCAGACCCCATGGTTTCAGCATTTCATTCCTGGCTGTTGCACAGCAGGGCGTCTGCCCTAGCACGCTGGTGAGGAGTGCAGACTTAGAGGCCAGAGCTGTCTTTTTGAGGCTCAGCTCTGCCATTTACTAGTTTTTGGCCTCAGGCAGTCCCCTAATTTCTCTGACCCTAGCTTTCCTTTGAGCTTTGGGGATGGTAGTGCCTTCTTCACGGGCTTACTGTGAGGTTGAAAAGGGATGGTGGAGATGATGGGCCCGGTGTGTGGAAACACTCCCCCACTAGTGGTGGCTGTTAACACCAGCTTGTAATCAACCACCTTATCAAATGCTCTTTTGCAGCAATTCTGACGACAATATGTTGAAGAACATCGAACTGTTTGATAAGCTGTCCCTGCGCTTTAATGGAAGGGTCCTGTTCATAAAGGATGTCATTGGGGACGAAATCTGCTGCTGGTCCTTCTACGGCCAGGGCCGCAAGATCGCTGAAGTCTGCTGTACCTCTATCGTCTACGCCACCGAGAAGAAACAGACCAAGGTAAGTGCCTCCAGAGGACAGTTCTGAGTGGCTAGTCTGAAATCTGTATTTGAAAAACTTCCCTTTCTCCTTGAGCAAAATACACTTCAAGAGGGAAAGGCTCTAAAAATGCTTTCCTTGGCTCATGACTGCTCATTGTTCAAATATTCATTCTCTTTTGGGCCCTGGAAAGATCCAAATGTAGGCTTGGAAAAACAGAATGGCGTTTCCTCTCTGACACCCAGTAAGTATAGACAGTCATACTGCTCCTGGGTTCCTTTTCTGTAAAGGTTGATTCAGACGGGTCCTTGTACCCGTGTGTACCCTGCTGCCTGCATTTTCTCCTCTGTCATCAACGATCTGACCCCACCTGTGCCAGCTCCTTGCCGTCTTCCGCTCAACGCTGTTTCCCACCACACTGGCCCCATCCATCTCACTCATCAAGAGCAGTGCTACCTTCAAGGTCTTGACCTTGGCCTTCTAGTCGTGAGCTACTACTTCCTTGTCATCTGTCCTCCTCTTACCCACCGACTTGGGCAGCCCTCCACCCTCACGGGGCCCTCTCAGCACTCCTCGTGAACCTGGGTGGCTTCTTCCCAGCACATGACTGCCTGACTGATCTGGACTCTGGACCCATTTTTATGTCATCCTCTGCAAACCAGTGGACCTGACCTCTCCCTTGGCTTCTGTCCCTGTGCTGTTTTGCAAAGCTAGATCATGCTGAAGAGTGTGGTTAGAGATCTGGTCCACTGTTAATGGATATTTACTCCCTTTAGGTTTCTGCTTGCCTACCCTCCTCCTTAGGCTATGTGACTGGGTTTTTTGTTTTTTTTGTTTTCCTCCCTTCTTTTTTTTTCTTTTTATTGAAGTATAGTTGATTTATAATGTTGTGTTAATTGCTGTACAGCAGAGTGACTCACTTATACATATATACATTCTTTTTCACATTCTTTTCCATTATGGTTTATCACAGGATATTGAATATAGTTCCCTGTGCTATACAGCAGGACCTTGTTGTTTATCCATCCTATATATACTAGTTTGCATCTGCTAATCCCAAACTCCCAATCCATCCCTCTCCCATTCTATTCTCTGTGTCTATGATTCTGTTTCATAGATAGGTTCATTCGTGTCATAATTTAGATTCCACATATAAGTGATATCATATGGTATTTGTCTTTCTCTTTCTGACCTACTTAGTATGATAATCTCTAGTTGCATACATGTTGCTGCAAATGGCATCATTTCTTTATTTTTTATGGCTGAATAGTAGTCTATTGTATATAGGTACCACATCTTCTTTATCCATTCATCTGTTGATGGACATTTAGGTTGTTTCCATGTCATGGCTATTGTGAATAGTGCTGCTATGAACATAGGAGCGCATGTATCTTTTTTTGAATTATAGTTTTGTCTGGGTATATGCCCCGGGATTGCAGGATCATATGGTAATTCTGTTTTTAGTTTTCTGAGGAAATTCTCTACACTGTTTTCCACAGTGGCTGCACCAACTTACATTCCTACCAACAGTATAGGAGGGTTCCCTTTTCTCCACACCCTCTCCAGCATTTGTTATTTGTAGACCTTTTTCTTTTTTGTGAAGGTATTTTATTTAATTTTTTTGTGTTTAATTTTTAAAGTTTTATTTTATATTGGAGTATAGTTGATTAACGATGTTGTGTAGACTTTTTAATGATGGCCATCCTGACTGGTGTGAGAATGTAGTTCATTGTAGTTTTGATTTGCATTTCTCTAATATTTAGTGATGTTGAGTATCTTTTCATATGCCTATTGGCCATCAGTATTTCTTCTTTGGAGAAATGTCTCTTTAGGTTTTCTGCCCATTTTGCGATTGGTATGTTTGTTCTTTTGTTGTTGAGTTGTATGAGCTGTTTGTATATTTTGGAAATTAAGCCCTTGTTGGTCGCATTATTTGCAAATATTTTCTCCCATGCTGTAGATTGTCTTTTCGTTTTGTTTATGGTTTCCTTTACTGTGCAAAAGCTTGTAAGTTTGATTAGGTCCCATTTGTTTATTTTTGTTTTTATTTCTATTGCCTTGGGAGACTGACCTAAGAAAACATTGGTATGGTTTATGTCAGAGAATGTTTTGCCTATGATCTTTTCTAGGAGGTTTATGGTGTCATATCTTACATTTAAGTCTTTAAGCCACTTTGAGTTTATTTTTTTGTGTGGTGAGAGGGTGTGTTCTAACTTCATTGATTAACATGTGGCTGTCCAATTTTCCCAACACTGCTTGCTGAAGAGACTTCTTCCCATTGTATATTCTTTCCTCCTTTGTTGAAGATCAATTGACTGTAGGTGTGTGGGTTTATTTCTGGGCTCTCTGTACTGTTCCATCGATTCATATGTCTGTTTCTGTGCCGGTACCACACTGTTTTGATTACTGTAGCTTCATAGTATTATCTGAAGTCTGAGATGGTTATGCCCCCTGCTTTGTTCTTTTTCTTCAGGATTGCTTTGACAATTCTGGGTCTTTTGTGGTTCCATGTGAATTTTAGGACTATTTGCTCTAGTTGTGTGAAAAATGTCATGGGTGATTTGATAGGGATCATGTTAAATCTGTAGATTGCTTTAGGTAATATGGCCATTTTAACAATATTAATTCTTCCAACCCAGGAGCATGGGATATCTTTCCATTTCTTTGAATCATCTTCAGTTTCCTTTATTAACGTTTTATAGTTCTCAGCATATAAGTCTTTCACCTCCTTGGTGAGGTTTATTCCTAAGTATTTTATTTGGGGGGTTGTGATTTTAAATGGTATTGATTTTTTTACATTCCCTTTCTGATACTTCATTGTTGGTGTGAAGAAATGCAACCAATTTCTGTATGTTAATCTTGTGTCCTGCTACCTTGCTGAAATTCATTTACCAGTTCTAGTAGTTTTAGTGTGGAGTCCTTAGGGTTTTTCTGTATATAGTATTATATCATCTAAATATAATGACAGTTTTACCTCTTCCCTTCCAATGTGGATACCTTTTATTTTTTTTCTTATCTGATTACTGTGGCTAGGACTTTCAATACTATGTTGAATAGAAATGGTGACAGCGGGCATCCTTGTCTTGTTCTAGATTTTAGAGGGAAGGCTTTCAGCTTTTCACCATTGAGTATTGGCTGTGGATTTGTCATAAATAGCTTTTACTATTTAGAGATATGTCCCCTCTATACCCACTTTGGTAAGAGTTTTTATCATGAATGGATGTTGCATTTTTGTTAAATGCCTTTTCTGCATCTATGGAGATGATCATGTGGTTTTTGTCTTTTGTTTATGTGGTGTATCACATTGATTTGCATATGTTGAACCATCCTTATGAATTTGGGATGAATCCCACTTGGTTTTTTTTTTTTTTTGTGGTACGCGGGCCTTTCACTGTTGTGGCCTCTCCCGTTGCGGAGCACAGGCTCTGGACGCGCAGGCTCAGCAGCCATGGCTCACGGGCCCAGCCGCTCCGCAGCATGTGGGATCTTCCCAGACCGGGGCCCGAACCCGTGTCCCCTGCATCGGCAGGCGGACTCTCAACCACTGCGCCACCAGGGAAGCCCTCCCACTTGGTTTTGATGTATGATCTTTTTTATGTGTTGTTGGATTTGGTTTGCTAATATTTTGTTGAGAATTTTTGCACCTATACCATCAAAGATATTGGCCTGTAATTTTCTTCTTTGGTGGTGTCTTTGTCTGGTTTTGGTATCACAGTGATGGGTGGCTTCATCGAATGTCCTTGGGAATGTTCCCTCCTCTTCAATTTTTTGGAAGAGTTTGAGAAGGATAGGTATAAGTTCTTGTTTGTATGTTTGGTAGAATTTGCCTGTGAAACTGTCTGGTTCTGGACTGTTGTTTGTAGGGAGTTTTTAAATTATAGATTCTATTTCAGTTCTATTGATTGGTCTGTTCAAATTATGTATTTCTTCTTGATTGAATTTTGGTGGGCTGTATGTTTATAGGAACTTGTCCATTTCTTCTAGGTTGTTGAATTTGTTGGCATATAATTGTTCTTAGTATTCCCTTATGGTTTTTTGTATTCCTGTGGTATCAGTTGTTATGTCTCCTTTTTCATTTCTAATTTGTTTGAGTTCTCTCTCTTTTCTTCTTCGTGAGCTTGGCCAGAGGTTTATCAATCTTGTTTATCCTTTCAAAGAACCAGCTCTTGGTTTTATTAATTTTTTTATGTTGTTTTTTAAATCTCTATTTATTTCCCCTCTGATCTTTATTATTTCCTTCCTTCTGGTGACTAGATTTTGGTTTTTCTTTTTCTAATTCTTTTAAGTGGTAGGTTAGGTTGTTTATTTGAGATTTTTCTCGTTTTTTTGAGGAAGGCCTGTATCTCTATGAAGTCCCCTATAAAAACTGCTTTTGCTGCATCCCATAGATTTTGTATGGTTGTGTTTTCATTGTCACTTGTCTCAAGGTATTTTTTAATTTCCTCTTTGATTTCATCATTGACCCATTGGTCTTTTAGTAGCATGTTGTTTAGTCTCCGTGTAATTTTTTTTTCTCATTTCTTTTTCTGTGGCTAATTTCTAGTTTCATGCTGTTGTGTCAGAAAAGATGCTTGAGATAATTTCTGTACTCCTAAATTTGTTGAGGCTTGTTTTGTGCACTAGTATGTGGGTCAATCCTAGAGAATGTTCCATGTGCACTTGAAAAGAATGTGTATTCTGTTTTTTTTGGAGGTAATGTCATGAAAATATCAATTAAGTCTAACTGTTCTATTGTATCATTTAGTATTTCTGTTGCCTTATTGAGTCTCTGTGTGGAAGATGTGTCCATTGATTTGAGTGGGGTGGTAAAGTCTCCCACTGTTGGCTTGGCCAAAAAGTTCGTTCAGGTTTTCCTGAAAGATGTTACAGAAAAACCCGAACGAACTTTTCGGCCAACCCAATATTGTATTCCTGTCAGTTTTCTCCCTTTATGTCTATTAGTATTTGTTTTATGTATTTGGGTGCTCTTATATTAGGTGCATATATGTTGATGAGTATAAAATCCTTTTCTTGTATTGATCCTTTTATAATTATATAGTGTCCTTCTTTATCTTTCTTCATGGGCTTTGGTTTAAAGTCTGTTTTTGTTTTTTGTTTTTTTTGGTTTTGTTTTTTTTTTGTGGTACGTGGGCCTCTCACTGTTGTGGCCTCTCCTGTTGCGGAGTACAGGCTCCAGACGCGCAGGCTCAGCGGCCATGGCTCACGGGCCCAGCCACTCTGCGGCATGTGGGATCTTCCCGGACCAGGGCACGAACCCGTGTCCCCTGCATTGGCAGGCGGACTCTCAACCACTGCGCCACCAGGGAAGCCCTGTTTTGTCTGATATTAGTATTGCAACCCCCACTTTCTTGTCACTTCCGTTTGCATGAAATATCTTTTTCCATCTCTTCACTTTCAGTCTGTGTGTGTCCTTTGCCCTGAAGTGGGTCTCTTGTAGGCAGCGTATTGTAGGCTCTTGTTTTTTTGTTTTTTGTTTTGCTGTACGCGACCTCTCACTGTTGTGGCCTCTCCTGTTGTGGAGCACAGGCTCCGGATGCGCAGGCTCAGCGGCCATGGCTCACGGGCCTAGCTGCTCTGCGGCATGTGGGATCTTCCCAGACCGGGGCACGAACCCGTGTCCCCTGCATCGGCAGGTGGACTCTCAACCACTGTGCCACCAGGGAAGCCCTGGCTCTTGTTTTTTTAATCCAATCTGCCGTTCTGTGTCTTTTGACTGGAGCATTTAGTCCATTGACATTTAGGGTAATTATTGATAGATATGTATTTATTGCCATTTTAAACCTTGTTTTCCTGTTGTTTTATATTCTTTGTCCCTTTTTCTTTTTGTTTTTCGTTTTGTGGCTTGGTGATATTCTTTTGCATTATACTTATGTTCTTTTTGGTTTTTGTGAATCTATTGTATGTTTTTGATTTGTGGTCACCCTGTTTTTCAAGTATGTTAAGCCCTTCCTACATATATTTGCCTTAGACTGGTGGTCATATAGGCTGAAACACATTCTAGGGGGAAAAAAATCTACATTTTCTTACTCTCCTCCCCAGCATTTTATGATTTTGATGTCCTCTTTGACATCTTCACGTTCATCCTTTTGCTGTTCATTGTGGTTATCATCACTTTCGTAGAAAATATTTTGATTTTTTTTTTTTTTAATCTGTGTAGTGGCTTTTTTTTTTTTTTTTTTGGCTGTGTTGAGTCTTTGTTGCTGCTCACGGGCTTTCTCTAGTTGTGGCGATTGGGGGTTACTCTTTGTTGTGTTGTGAGGGCTTCTCATTGCGGTGGCTTCTCTTGTTGTGGAGCATGGGCTCTAGGCGTGGGGGCATCAGTAGTTGTGGCACGTGGGCTCAGTAGTTGTGGCTCGCAAGCTCTAGAGCACAGACTCAGTATTTGTGGCTCATGGGCTTAGTTCTCTGCAGCATGTGGGATCTTCCCGGGCCAGGGCTCGAACCCATGTCCCCTGCATTGGCAGGCGGATTCTCAACCACTGTGCCACCGGGGAAGCCCTGTACTGGCTTTTTTAAGTGATTTATTTTCCAATTGTGATTTTCTCTTTCCTATAGATTTTTACTTCTTTTCTATTTAGAGAAGACCTTTCAATATTTCCTTTAGGATAGGTTTAATATTGCTATGTTCTTTTACTTTTTCTTGTCTGAGAAATTCTTTCTCTCTCCTTCTATTCTAAGTGATAGTCTTACTGGGTAGAGTATCTTAGGTTGCAGATTTTTTCCCTTTTAGGACTTTGAATATATCTTGCCACTCCCTTCTGGCCTGCAACGTTTCTGTAGAGAAATCAGCTGATAGTCTTATGGGGGGGTTCCCTTCTAATTAACCCTGTTTTCCTCTTGCTGCCTTTAGAATCCTCTCTTTAACTTTTGCCATTTTTATTATAATACGTCTTGGTGCAGGTCTTTTTGGGTTTATCTTGTCTGGGACTCTTGAGCTTCCTGTACCTGGGTATGTGTCTTTCTTTAGGTTTGGGAAGTTTTCAGCCATCATTTCTTCAAATATATTTTCGATCCCCTTTACTCTTTCTTTCCCTTCTGGAGTCCCTATTCTGCATAGGTTGGCACACTTTATATTATCCCACAGGTCTCTTAGATTGCTTTCGGTTTTTTTCCTTTGGCTTTCTATCTGCTGTCCTGATGGGGTGATTTCCATTATTTTATCTTCCAGATCACTTATTCATTTGCATTATTCATTCTGCTATTCATTGCCTTTAGCTCAGCTTTCGTCTCTGCAAATGAGTTTTCTAATTTTTTTTGGTTCCTCTTTATAGTTTCTACTTCCTTTTTACAGTACTCTGCGTTTCTTTCAATAGGTTTTCTTAATTCCTTTGGTATTTTCATAATCATCTTTTTGAAATCAGTGCCTATTAGACTGAAGGGGTCTGTTTCACTCTTTGTTCCTTCAGGGGTCCTTTATCTGGGAGTAGTTCTTTTGCTTCTTCATTTTACATATTTCTCTTTGTGAGTTTAGGGGAAACAATTGTCTACTGTGGTCTTGGAGGGCTCTTTATATGTGGGGTCATCCCTGTGTAGCTTTTGTGAGTTTAATATATTTGGCGTGAGGGCAGTTTTTAGTATGGATGCCCGTGGCCTTTTTCTTCAGCATGTGCTGGTCGTTATCCCCTTGATGGGGGTGTGCAGATGCAGTGGCTGATGCCCAGTCCTGGGTTCTTGGTGGCGGTGGGCAGCTCAGGCACACCCCCAGAGCACACGATGGGCGTGATGGCATCTCACAGCCACTCCTGGAGTTTGGGCGGGCAGCGGTGGGGGCCCTGCAACCCTTCCTGGGGTCCAGGAGGGAGGTGGTGGTAGCCTGAAACCACTCCTGGTGTCGGGGGTGGGGGGGTGCTGCGACTGCTCCTGGAGCCCATGCAGGTAGTATCCTGCCCTCTGCAAGCACACGCACAGAGAAAAAGGCTACAATGCAGATCCCACCCCTCCCCTCATGCACCCCCCAAACAATGGCGACTGGCCTCTAAGGTGGCCCAGGCTTCCCCTGCATACACCCCCAGCTGTGATCACACTGGATTCCAGCCCCCCCGGTCCGTCTGCACAACATGCCAACCCCAGTCCTCTCCCCAGTTCTGATCTCTGAAGCCCGAGTTCCAGCACTGGCAGACTCGTGTGTCAGGCTGGGGAGTGCAGGGCGGCAGCACTGACTGACTGACTGTGCAGTCCTCCGTCTGCTTTGGCTGACGCCAACCAGCTGCTGTTTTCTCCTCTGAGGCTCAAGCTCTCCTTCTGTCCCGGCCCATCTCCCCACCGGTGAGGGGGCTTCCCAGGGTGCAGGAACCTTTCCTCTTTTTCACAGCTCCTTCCCAGTGACACAGGTCCTGTCCCGATTCCTTTCTCACTTTCTTTTCTTTTTCTTTTCTTTTCCTTTTTCTTTTTTCTTTCTTCCTACCCAGTTTCGTGGAGATTTTCTTGCCCTTTCAGCAGTCTGAGGTCTTCTGCCAGTGTTCAGTAGATATTCTGTGAGAAACATTCCACATGTAGATATATTTTTGCTGTATTTGTGGGAGAAGGTAAGGTTCATGTCCTACTATTCTACCATCTTGATTGTGCTTTTTTTTTTTTTTTTTTTTAAATCATCCCATACACTGTGTCATTTCCTTTTCAACTTATCTGGGGAAATCTCATGACCAGGAACACATGCAGCAGGTCATGCCTCTAGTCACCTTCATACAGATCTGTAGGTCATCTGCTCAAGTTATTATCCTCACTGCAGTCCAGGGAGCCCACAGCTCTGTGTGATGCTAGAGCAGCCTCAAAGGCAAAATGCAAATGAGAGAAAATCAGACCACAAAGTAGAAACCAGAGTTAAAATCTTTTTTTAACTTCTTTTTTCCTTTTTTAAAAGGGTACGTGGTTTTTTTGTTTGTTTATTTTTGGCTGCATTGAGTCTTTGTTGCTGCGTTCAGGCTTTCTTTAGTCGCAGCAAGCAGGGGCTACTCTTCGTTGCGGTGCACGGGCTTCTCATTGTGGTGGCTTCTCTTGTTGCGGAGCACAGGCTCTAGGCACATGGGCTTCAGTAGTTGTGGCATGCGGGCTCAGTAGTTGTGGCTCGTGGGCTTAGTTGCTCCATGGCATGTGGGATCTTCCCGGACCAGGGATTGAACCCCTGTCCCCTACATTGGCAGGTGGATTCTCAACCACTGTGCCACCAGGGAAGCCCTTTTTTTTTTTTTTTTTTTTTTTAAACTTCTTAGAACATTTGATTCATGAGTATTTAGAATGTATCCTAAAAGGTATGTATTGTTGTCAGGTAGCCAGGAAGGGAAAAACACTGAGTTTCTTTTTTTTCCTTTCAAAGATAGTGGGGGGACCAGAATTATTCACTTTTTCTCTTAACAAGACGTGCCTCTTTTCTTTTTCTTTTCTTTTTTCTTTTTTTTTTTTTTTTTTTTGCGGTACGCGGGCCTCTCACTGTTGTGGCCTCTTCCGTTGCGGAGCACAGGCTCCGGACGGGCCTAGCCGCTCCGCGGCATGTGGGATCTTCCCGGACCAGGGCACGAACCCGCGTACCCTGCATCGGCAGGCGGACTCTCAACCACTGCGCCACCAGGGAAGCCCGTGCCTCTTTTCTTTAGGGCTGTGAATTCCACCTGTAACCAGACTCTCCATTTGTCATAGTTTGGTTTTTTATGTACATGGATTGCCTCTGCCCTTGGATATTCAAAAGCTAATCATAATATTGATTAAACTTCAAAATAGTGACTTTACGTTTTTAGAGCTTAACAGCGAGCAAAGGCACTCAGAGACCTCGTGGTTGGATCCCAACTGTGTATAGATTCGTGGACGGGTTCCAGAGTGAGCCTGTGCTCTTGTTCGTGCAGCTGGTTAGTGGTGGAGCCGGGGTGGAGGCCAGAATCCCTCTCCTGGCTCCCTTCGCTCTGCCTCTTGTCCCTCAGGGCTCCTTCCTTTTTCCAGGGAGTTGGTGTTGGGATGGCTGCCCCTTCAGGCACAGTTTCCTCTCCTTCCATCCCACACTTCCGGGACCTGTGCTTTGGAGCTGACACTCATGGTTCCTTGTCTCCCGTAACTGCACAGATGTTCCACTTGGGTTTTTGCATAATCGGTATCTTCCCTGGCAGAACATTTCAAGTGCTTTACCAGTTCTTACTGATTGCCTGGGACCCACCTCTAGTTCACGGCGCCTGACCCCAAAGGGCGGTAAGCGCACGCAGCGCTTTACTGAGTGGGAGGGATTGTGTCCATTTTATGAGGGTCCCCAGCTGGTCCCTGTTCAGAAAGGACGCTGCTTTAAGGTGTGGAATGCCTCGTGTACAAGGGTGCAGCCCTGATTGTTAGAAGCAACACATTGGGAATGACGTAAATGTCCAAAGGAAGGCAAACTGGGGGGCAGAGAGGGCAGGGAGATGTTTCACTGTGTCCCTTTTGTCTCTTGTGAATGTAGCGCCATGTGTAAGTGTTGTGTATTGACAATAAAAACTGCTTTAAACGTAATAACGACGGTCTTACGGAATCTTAGGGGCCTGGTGTAGACAGATGGCCCTGCTCAGAAGTCCTGGGTGGTGGCGGAGCTGGTGGGGTGAGGGGTTTGAGATGCTAATGTACCTGCCTTGTGTTTTGTGGGGCTACAGGTGGAGTTCCCTGAAGCCCGGATCTATGAGGAGACCCTGAATATTTTGCTGTATGAGGCCCAGGATGGCCGGGGACCTGACAACGCACTCCTGGAGGCCACGGGTGGGGCGGCCGGACGCTCCCACCACCTGGACGAGGACGAGGAGCGGGAGAGGGAGCGGATCGAGCGCGTGCGGCGGATCCACATCAAGCGCCCGGACGACCGGGCCCACCTCCACCAGTGAGCGGGCAGGGGGCCCCCGACGGCACCCCGCCCGCCCCGCTCCTCCCCGCTGTGCACTGATTCCCTGAGAGCTCCCGGGCCTCCCGCTTCCCCCCGCGTCCGGAGAGACTGCCTAAAAAGCCAGATGACGATTTTGGTATTTCTCGACCAGGTGAATGGATTGTCTTTACCCAGGTGAACACACCCCTGCTATTGACCAAGCTGGGTCCAAGGTCTCTGCTTTCCTGAGAATCCAAGAAGCACTGGAGCCAGGCTTTCCTGGTTCTGGAGGAAGAGGATGAATGGGTGTGGTGTGTATGTGAGAACTTGTCTGCGGTATTTATTTCTGTGGGTGTTGACTGCCTCTTTGAGCTTCTTGGGTCGCCTTCCCTCCAGGGTTCGGTTTGTCAACTCTGAGACGAGTCCTGTAGTCGGTGGTCAGCAGCGGTGTCTGCGAGCTCAGTGTTTCCACCCCAGCACCCTGGCCCCATTCCCGTGCCCGGCACAGGCTCCACGGCTTTGCGAACAGCCCATCCCGCCTCGGGCATCGATCCTAGAGCTTGTTGGTGAAGGACCACAGCTCGTGGCAGTGGAGATACCACCTGGGGGTTCCTGCCTCTCAGCCGCTGTTCCTAGTGTGGCTCTGGATGCCCAGCTCTGTTGAACAGGCAGGCCTGTCGCCCCTTCGGCTGGTCTGTGGGCTGGTGCTTGTTGGGACCCCGCAGGGTCTGGCCGAGAGCAGAGCTGCCCCTTCCCCTGCCCTCCTCGTTGACCCACTCCATTCCAGGAAGGCTGCCTGGCCTGCTTACGGGCACAGCGCACAAACCACTGCCCGGTGGGCTCCATTCCTTCCTCCTTGGCCTTGTGCCCCGTTAAGCAGGGCTTACTGCCCCCAGCGGATGCCCTGCCCTTTGTTCTGGTGTCCAGACAGGACCACTGCTCACACCAGCAGCCTCAGGACGGCTCACCTGCTGTCAACGCAGCCGTCGCCTGGAGATCCCTTCCTGTCTCTCTGATTCTTACACAGTGTGGAGTGGCCATTGGTGAGCAGACGGAGAGGACGTGCAGATCCTTTTGGGTCCGGTCAGTGTGCGTGTTCATGTTTGTTTAAGGGACGTGTGCAAATGTGGATGAGGATGTGTGCCCATGGTGCCTGGGTGGCCCGCGCTGGAGCCCTGCTGTCTGCATGGCGCTCGTGTGGGACGGACGTTCTCGGTTACCTACCTCCCTGTCTCCACGCCCGTGACGCACAGAGGGAGTGGTGACGAACGTGGGTGGTTGAGACTAGGCTGGTAGAGTAGTTGCAAGGAGATTCGGACGTGTGTAAGGTATGGATGGGTTTTGTCTGCTGTTCAAGGGAAACGTTTCCATTTTATACCAAAGGTATTAATACGGGCAGCCTTTGATACAGTGTATTCGAACAAAACGAGTTTATATTTTGAAATGGTTTTTACAGCTTAGACTTTGTACATCCTGCCCTACTTGTGACAGTTGTATGCCTTTATTTTGTATCCAGCAGCAAAGCCTACAATAAAACTTTAAAACAATCATGACCCAACCTAAAAATCATGTATTGGGTAGATGCTTTTTAAACTGTTGTGTGGGAAACTTTCATATTAGGCCATTTGGACTTTATTAAGTGCTAAGGAGGGGAGGGGAGGGGAGGGGGCTTAAATAATGTTTTGTAAATACTTTATACTGTTTAAGTTTTAAACACCAACCCTGCTGTTTGGGTTGAACTTCTTTAGAAAGTTAAAGTGAATGTCAGTTCTGATGTTTTCTGTAGGAATGGAAAAGCCATCATGTAAGTTCTGTTTTTCAAATGTTTACGTGAAGAGTAACTAACTTTGTGGAACAGTCTGATTAGTTGGGGCTTGTACACCTTATGACCAAATGTTTCTGGCCGTCTCTCTACTTTCACATTTCCTTCAACTTTGCACTTGTAGTTTGGAGTCTTTGCTTCCCTGGGGTATGAACAAGTTCATGAAACATTCCATGGTGAGTGATACTGTTAGTTGCATACAGCCGTGAGCTGACCATGACAAAGTGTTGGCTGGTCCAGGCTCTGTTATCAAACATATTCTACAAAGAACTGATTTCTTATGTGAGCACTAAAGGGCAACAAAAGTCAATATTTGTATTTAAGAACCATCCAAGTAAAACAAACACTGGCCTAAGATTTGGTGAAGAGCGAAGTTTTATTTCACTGTAATAACTTAACAATGGAAAAAGCAGAACAGCTTTGGGTCCCTCGTAATGAGGCTTTTTTTTCAAATAAGTCATCTGATTGTGGTGACTGGGGGCCTTGCCTCTCCATCGTCCTCCTGTAATGGCTTAGCAGGGGGGGGGTCGCTGTGCAGGTACCCTGGCCCTCCCTCTGGAATGTGTGTTCTCTAGGGCTCCACCCAGAGTCACTGTAACACGTCTGTGTCACTAACCTTTCTGTCTCTTTGTGCCATGGAAAAAAACGCTATGAGCTTCAGAAGTAGTCACTGTGTGTTGTACAAGCATCTGTGGACATATGTAAAATAAAAGTTATATAACGCTTCTACTTAAATCTGTTTTTCTGGGTCTTTTCAGAAACACCCAGCACAGTCCAGCCACTGAACTGAAGTGCAGTTCACAGGAAAGAGAGCAGAGATCCCACCTTCTACTTCACCACCTAAAGGTTGCTGCTCAGGGTGGAAAAGATGAGTCATTTTTCCATAGTGTTTGAACTCAAACACTGGAAGGAAGTCTTGGGTGGAAATGCTGCTGGGCTTGTGAAACAGCAGTTGGCTGCTGTTGCCCCCGACTGCAGGTTTGGGGTGGGGAGAGCTACACCTCACCACGTGGAACCTAAAGCCGTGAAGGAATTGGGTATGTTTCTGAGTTCCATTTATTTAAAGCAGAATTCAGATTTTGCAACTTTATGCTCTCAGACCACGTATAATACTTCATTGTGCCTCAGGGGCAGCATGACAAAGAGAATCTGTCATCCCCCCATACTGACACGTTCAAGTGCCCGTCAAGTGTAGGTCCTATTGGGGATGTTTAAAATCACCCCCTTGGGTGACTTGAGGTTGGCTCCCTAAAGAGAACATGCAGTGTGACGGAACACCTGAGGGTTTGGCCTTTGGCATAAGATGCCACTCTGCTTCTTCAGGGACGATCCTTTTCCTAGAGCTGCTGGAACCTTTGCTTGAAGGTGTCGCTAGCTGGACCAAATTCAAGCTTCCTGGGTGCTTTCCTCAGTTGCAGCAGAAATGGCGATGGGAGAGATCAGACGTCATCCTCCATCAGGACTTCATGCGGACCGACACCTGGGGAAGGTACACGCTGAGGTTTAGAGGTCTCTCCTCTCACTCAGGAGGCGGCAGTTAGCGGTGCAGCCGCCCGCATGGCTGAGGGGGACGTGGACGAGCCGCGAGCGGCCAAGCCCCGCCCCCCGCACCGTCTCCTGCTCCCCCCCTCCCGTGAGACAAGCCACGTCCAGAAGTGGACTCACTGAGGCCTCTCAGCTTCAGCCTGAGCCAGCCAGGGAGGAATGGAGGTAAGTTTACAGCATGTAAACTGAAAAGTCACCTTATACTTTACATTAAAACTCATGCTTCAGTATTTTAACTTGTCCCCAAAGGAGTTAACGGTATCCGGGGGCAATTACATGTACTCTTTGTCCACAAAACAATTTCATCGTTAAATGTGTATGAGACAGTCCATGTTGTCAGACCATTTTTTGGTTTGTATATATATACCAGGTATTCATAATTGGCTACAAACTACGTTTTAAAGATTCATCCCCCTCAGCTTTCAGTTTGTCATTTGCCAGCAGAATTGGATCAGACTTGCTAGGGAGGGCAAAAGCACCGAGCACTCAGGCTCGACTTCTTAAGATGCACCTGGTTCCCAAACCTCTCCTCCTCAGTCCTGGGATCCTTGTTTTCCAGAGCCCAGGCCTCATCCCCAGCCAGTTACGTCATGGTGTCGGGGAGCGGGTCGGGGGAGACACACACACTGGTATTTTTCGAAGCTCGCCAGGAGTTTCCCCCGTGGAGACTCACTTGAGAACCACATGATAGGGCACAAGGCCTTTGACACCCAGTGAAGAGTTGGGCTTTGACATTTAATATTGTGAAAAGTTTAATGTCAACTTCTGGTTCACTGACAAATGTGAGTAAACTGTTTTCCTTTTCATCCAGTTTTGAATGTACACCTCTAGTACCCATTCCTTCCTATTTTTCAACGTAGAATCAGGGACAGAGGGAGAAATAAACTAGATTCTGATTCTGATCAATCGACAGGAGGACTGAAATTGGGAGAATTTTAACCTATAGTCTTATTTGAAACTGCTTACACCTCCCGCTCCCCAGACACGGCCACTCACCACTGTTAACTGTCCGTTTTTATCTTTATAGATTTGTTCTTCTGGTCCGGTGTCAAAAACTATTGTGCCTTCTTTTCCAGGACTAATATAAAACTGTAAACTTAAAATACACAAAGTGATAAATTACTGGCATACTCTATTTTTTCCTTCAGCTTTGGGTCTGCAAAAGAAATTCACTTGTGGTGCTTACTAGTTTCAAGATCAAATTCCTGTTTCATTACAGAGTTTTATTGTCTATTTGAGTAATCGAAAGAAAACCGTTTCTGCAACTGGGAAACTGGCCACGCCTTCCTGTAGTTATTTTCAAATCAGTTTAGCACAGTTCTTCCACAGGCATCAACAGCAGAGGTGTGGTTGGCACCTGCTCTCGCCCAGGGGAGGGGGGGGTCCCCCTTTCACTGGGTGACAAATTCCCTTAGGACCATAAGCACCTCCTTTGAAAACTAGATGGTGAGACCACTGTTCATTCCCTTGGGTGAATAAGTGATCACTGACTTCATTTCTGTGGAGCCCAAGTCCTAGGGGGTGAGGAGGGAAGAAAGCTGGTGATCGGAGGGGGCAAGGGTACCCCACCCCTTGCGGGTAGGCAGTTCTTACTTTGCGGGGAGGGGCAGGCGTGGGTGAAACGATTAACATTTGCGTCTTCCTTGATCTGTTAATAGACACTTAACATTGAATGACTTCCCGAGTACAGACGCAACCACCTACCTTCCCTGAACAACATTTACAATGTTCTTCTCCTTCTTAACCAGCATGACGAGTTTAGTAACTGCCTCAAATATGTGTTTGCACTGTAAGACGGCATCCCCCTGCGACAGAGAGGAGAGAACACGGCCGGTTCAGTGGTAGCGGCTTCAAAGAAGAACATCACTGAGGTTTCACTGGGGGCGGCTAAAGATTTTGGCAGTGTTTCCCTCTGTTAGCAGCCCTGTAGCTGTGTTACCTTTTGCTTGTTGTGTTCTGGCGAAACGTGAATGACTAAGATTCCGTCACTGAAGCTGCTGGTAGAGACACCTTAGGACAGATCCAAAGTTAGAGGCCAGGAACTGGACAACTTGACATTAATACAGAAAAAAGGCGTGCCTTGGGGGTCCCCAACCCCAGGCTTTTTCCCTCCTAGCTGGGCCAAGTGGGGTGGCCCTGCGATCAGCACCTGTGCTCGGAATAAAAAGCTGGTCCCTGTTAAAGGTGCCTAGTGTCCGACCCGGATGCCGGAGTGAGATGCCGTTGGCGTTTATGCTAGAATAAGAGGCACAGCCCGGGCGGCCCTGGGTTTTGTGGGCACTCTTCACTCTTTCAATGAAAGGCTGCTTCATTGATGGTGTGCCCGGGAGCTGAGTCAACCCAGTGAATTTTCTGAAGATTGCCTGCTTCTTACCTTTGAGCGCAGGGTACTCTATTTTCTGCTTGATTTTGGCAAGTTCCACCACGTAAGCTGCTTTCTCAGTGAGAATGAGTTGCCTCTGCCGTGTCTTGAAGCCTTTCCTGTCATATTTAATGACCGGGATACCGTACTGCAAGGAGGTGACCGTCACTACGAGGCGACGCTTGCTTCGCGGGGGAGGGCGGCCGCGTACCGAGTGCCTTGTTACTCGGCCTCTGGAAACGTTGCTTCGAGCGCCCGAACAGAGAGGGGCTCAAACAGATTTTGCATAAATGAGTTTTCCCTGAACCCTGGCTCTCTGCGTGAAAGGCTGTGATTCCTGGCTCTGCCTATGGCGTTGACCTTCTGAGGTATTCAAGGCCACAGCCACTTGCCTCATGGGGCTGCTCTGAAAGGTCAGCAGAGATGAAGATGCTCTGCAGGCGTTAAGAGCCCTGACAGCCAGAGGGTAATCCAACCTAGTCACAGGTGTCTAGTCCCCAGGGACTGAAGTGACCGAGCAGCCACTGGAGCCAGTCACCAGCTGCCGCGTGCCAGGCCTGTGCCCTTCACACCATCAACCCCTCCGTCCTCCCCGTTCACAGAAGGATGGAGGCGCCGAAGGCGTAAGTCACCTGCCCAGGATCACAAGTCACCTGCCCAGGATCACACAGCTAAGTTATGAAACCCACGTCAGCGCCCAGGCACACTGCTTCTGATAGGGCATGTTTAATGATTAAGTGTGTGCCTGCGTTTCTCTCAACTTCATAGAAAGCCAAACACAGTTCCTGGGTGACAGATGAGGACCATAAGAACAGCCACAGGTACCTAACAGTCACGTTATCGTGATCCCTGTCATCTTAACACCCAGAGCATCACAGCTGAGAGCCCGGCCCACGCACACGCACCCCTGCCTTTAAATAGTGCTTCCAGACCCCCTTCACGTAGAAGACAGACCCTGTTCTCAGACCCCACGGGGGAATCCTGTCTCAGGCAAGGACACACATTTCCTTACCTGGATTTTCTCACTGCTGATGAGTTGAAGCACTTTGGGATTAATGTCTCCTTCATCTAAGGAAGCAACCAGAACACAGCGAATCATCACTAAATACCACCCCAGTGCACAAGCCACTGGCATCTGCTGGTTTTCTGTCCCTCTGTGACCAAGAGCTCAACCTGGGAGATAGCTGTCAGGAAATGTGGATCAAGCATCTTCCTTTGACTTTTTTTTTCTTAAATAGGGGAAGTGAGCACATAGATGAAAAAAGGGACTTACCTATTCGGCTGTTGGCAAAGGGTTGATTTAAGCTTTCTGCATAGCCTTCTTTCTTTCCCCTGAATATTTCACTTGTAATCGCCTTTTGCTGCATCTGGTAATACATAATTAAAAGTACAAAATGGTAGCCATGAGGCTTTTGGGGACCTAAAGAGGTCCACACTAGTGCTTGCTTCCCTGAATAAGTAAGGCTCCTCAGGAGCCTTGTCGTACTTCTCCATAGGAGTCAGAACACATAGAAGTCAAACACATTTGGCTTTGGCCAAAATGCTCCAAAAATTCTACTGATTAGAGTCTGAAGTTGACACTTATGCTTGTCTCTGCTTGCACTGACTTCCTGGAAGTGGAATTTTCAGAGTTGACAGTTTCTTCTAGGTCAGAGATCCCAAACTGCAGCCCGTGGGCCAAATCCAGTAAAAAAAAATTTTTTGGAGTGCAGCCATGCCATTCATTTACAGGTTGTCTCTGGCAGCTTGTGTGTACCAGGGCAGAATAATTTCAACAGAGATGGTGTGGCCGGCAAAGCGTAGAATATTACCCTCTAGCTCTTTACAGAAAAAGTCTGCCGACCAGCAAATGAACATAAACAGAACTATGCCACCAGCAGAGAAGGGGCCCTGCATGCTTTGCAGTTCTGAGGTCTTCTAGATGGTGTTCCCATGGTAACAAAAGAGCGATGCTACTTTTAACAGCTGCCAGTTAATAAGGGCTCTGTGCTAAGTGGCCTCCATGCATTTTATCCTCAAAGCATGTATGAGGCATGAGCCTTGTGTGACCCTTGGCTTACAGGTGAGATGGTGGGTGAGCACTGCTGACTCTCCAGGGGCCAGCACCCACCCCTCCAGCATCTTGCCACCTGCCCGCAACGCCACGTCCCTACCAGGGCTTTCCTCTCGGCTGTGATCCCTTGGCAGTACTTCCGGACCAGGTTCCTCACGCACATTTTCCTGAGCAGATTCGATGCCTGCGTGGAGAACACTCTTCTTTTCCACCTGCCTCCCTCACCCGCCCCCGCTTTAGGCTTCAGCTGCCAAAACAGAAGCTTTGAAAGCACAGCTGAATTCAGTTTGAGGTAAAGGACAGCCTTAATATTTTCTAGTCAAAGAAAGCAGCTCATCTTCCAGTCTTGGACTCACTGTTCGCTACTGCTAAACTAGTGGTTCCTAGTTTTGTTTTTTTCTTGTGGTACGCGGGCCTCTCACTGTTGTGGCCTCTCCCGTTGCGGAGCCCAGGCTCCAGACGCGCAGGCTCAGCGGCCATGGGTCATGGACCCAGCCACTCTGCGGCATGTGGGATCTTCCCGGACCGGGACACGAACCCGTGTCCCCTGCATTGGCAGGCGGACTCTCAACCACTGCGCCACCAGGGAAGCCCTGTTCCTAATCTTGAATGAGTTTTGAGTCACCTGAGTTGCTGGCCAGGAGGTTCCTAGAGACGCTGATTCAATGGGCCCGGGTTGGGGCCCAGGAATCTTAGTCACCCCCACTCTGTGCTCCAGACACAGAGGGTCCCCAGAGCATCTTCTGAGAAACACTGTTCTAGGCAACAGTCCCTAAACCCATCTGAAATGTTACATCAAGGACAGAAACCATTCAAGAGTGCTCTGTGTAAACAGACCTCCACGGGCTTTGTAATTCTAGAGAGGATATACGAATTGTGAAGAGTTAAATTCCTTGGGCGTCACTCTTGCAGGGAAGTGGTTTGTCTGCTGAGGCAGCCCTTTCAAGGAAAGGGAGGCAGCACCAAAAAGTATACAAGTTAAGCTCCATCTGTGCCCATGTCATTTGCAACGTGAGTTCTAGAACAGTCCTTACATTTTCCAAGAGGCCAGGAGGCCTCAGCCAGCTCTTGTCCAAGACGTTCTTTGGGACATGATACCGAAGATTCAAGATGTAATTCTTCCGCACGTACACAATGAACTCCTCATTGTCAGGACAGAGGGGCTTGTTGCGATTGATGAATCCCTTTATGAACCTAAGCGGGAGAGAGTTTTGTTAGTTTTCTATTGCTTCACTTCCCATTTCTTCACTGAAACTTGCGTTCTCTCCCCCACTGGTTTGATTCAACGGTGGCCAAAACGGTGGAGATGATTTTGTTCACCAAGTAGGGCCACAGGCCAAATCTGGCCCAAAGGTATGTTCTATTTCACCCACACCATTTTTTTTGTTTTGTTTTGAGTGACTTGAATTCATTGCCAACAACAACAACAACATGAAAGCCAGATTTCCAGCTTTCCTTGGAAAAAAAAACGATTTGCCAACACTGGCCTGGCCGCAGTCTGCTAAAGTGGAGTAGTGACTGCCCCTCTTAGGTGGACTGAGCTTTCCAGTTTGCCGCAGTCCCTACCGTACCTTATTGCCTTATCCCAGCTCATGAGACTTGCTGTCCCTGCCTGGCCTCAGAAGGCATTCGACTTTGTGACTTTTGAACTAGGCTAAGAGAAACAACAAACGTTCTGAGTTGTGATCCCTGTCAAATTAGGGAGCTCAGAGGAAGGAGATGGAACAGAATTCCTAAGGGTTGACATCCTGCAGAGAAGATTACTTTTCTGCCCAAAGCCAAAACCTCCAAGTCCATGACCACCCTCTGCAGCACAATAGCACTTAGAGACCTTTCCTCCCTACTGGACCCAACTGAGAACTTACTTTCTTATAATCTGCACAGCCCACTTTCTCCTTTTGGCCTCCTTCCGAGCCAGGGCTCCACGCCAGTGGGCTTCAAGTTTAATGGCTGAAAGAGTTCACTGCTGGCATTAGAAGGTGAGCACAATCACTTAAATACAAAAGCCTTTTCCAGAATTATTCATCCACTCCACAAACACCTGGATGCCCAGCACAGCACTCCGCTAGCCCTCGAGATGGAAAGTGGGATGAGAGTCATCAGTCTCTACCTGGACGTGCCCAGACGGACAACTGAACCAGAGTGACAGAGGAGCAGAGGGTGCTGGGAAGCATCAAGGGAAGCTCCAAAATTATGCAAGGGGGTCAGTTTTCTGAGGTCTTTTTGAGGGACCGGAGTGGCACTTGACGGCACAGATTAGTCTCGCCACTGCATTTGCTTTGTCTCACCCCGCGTTTAGTTTTAGTTGTCTACGTTAAAAAATGGGGATACATAAATTGGGACACAAAAATCAGATTTCTGGCTTGTGTCCCAATTTTTAAATGCTTTTCAGGTTGTATTTCCAGTTAATTCAGATATTCAAAATGCTTTTATTTTACTCCTCATGGCCACATTGTTACAAAAACAAACAACTGGAAACAACCCAAATGTCCATCAACGGAACAGCTAAATTATGGTACGCTCATATAGCACACAGGGGTCAGGAAACTGCGGCCCTCGGGCTGGCCACCTGTGTCTGTAAGTAAAGTTTTATTGCAATAGAAATGTCGCAGAAGAAAAATACAAACAGCATAATATTATGGAGTTCAAAACATTCCAGCCTACAAGTATATTATTTAGTGATGCATCCATAGATGATAAAATTATAAAGAAAAACAAGGAAATAATGCAAAGTTCAGAAGAATAGTGTGTGTTGGGGGCGGTGCTGAGAAGTGATTGGGGAGGGACAAAGTGCAGGGGCTCCAAGTGCACTCATGGTGTTAGTAACCTTTAAAAAAATTATTCTTTAAACATGCATGGACTTCCCTGGTGGCACAGTGGTTAAGAATCCGCCTGCCAGTGGAAGGGACTTGGGTTCGAGCCCTGGTCCGGGAAGATCCCACATGCCGCAGAGCAACTAAGCCCGTGCACCACAACTACTGAGCCTGCGCTCTAGAGCCTGCGAGCCACAACTACTGAAGCCTGCATGCCTAGAGCCTGTGCTCTGCAACAAGAGAAGCCACCGCAATGAGAAGCCCGCGCACTGCAATGAAGGCCCAACTCAGCCAAAAATAAATTAAAAAAACACATGCATATGTTGTGGATCAAATAAAAAGTGTGGAACAAGTAAAGGCTACATTGTTATATAGAGTAAAAATGAGGCCCCAGAACCAGACCCCGAGAATGCCCGACACCGAGGTTTCAAGGCCAGGCAGGCAAAAAGGATGCTCAAAGGAGCCTGTGGGTCTAGGTGCCACGTGGATAAGAGGGAAACTGGGGGCCATGGCAAACCTGAGAGGTCCTGTTCAGTTCTTACCTGCTTGTCTTTTTCTCACGTATGCTCTCCTCTCCAGGCAGCCTTTGTACATGGCTTGGATTCTCGCAACTTAAAAGAAAACAAAACTTTTGGTGAAATGGCTTTCAGTTGCGCAGCTTGGTAGGTGTGACCTTCAGAGGTGTCGGCAGTGGCCCTAGGGGCGTGCAGGGTAGAGGTGACAGGAAGCCACGGGATACGATAGGACAGAAACAAGAGTGGGCGGCTTACATTCAGCCTGAGCGCCAGAGCTGGCCAGTAACTGGGGCTCCCTTTCTTCTTCTTGCCTTCCCCCAGCTAAGGAACAGAACCACCGTCTGGAGGGCTTGCTGGCCCCTGGTTCTAGGCATTGTATTTCATCCTCCCACCCAACCCTGCAAGGCAGGCAGGCATCAGCACATTTCACAAAGGGGATCACAGACCCAGCCGGTGAAGACCCTTGCCAGGTGCGAGGCAACCACGCGGCTATGAAGCAGGAGTGTGAACCCAGGGCTGTGGAACCACACACAGGCCCTGTAGCTCCTCCATTCACAGCGTGCCCCCTCCACCCAGTGACTGGCGTCCCCCCACAGACCAAGCTCCTCGAGGGTCCCGCACACCAGCAGCATCACATCCCCTGGGAGCTGGGGAGAAATGTTAACCCAGGCCCCCGCATTCAGCACCTGCCCATGAACCTGATCTGGGTGATCAGTGCCCGCTGCCGGAGGGGTCAAAAACAGACCACCAAGCACAGTGGTTACGAGCCCACGCCCTGAAGCCAGACAGACGCACACTCAAACCCCCGCTCTGCTGCTGTTGGGCCTCAACTTCCCCACATGTAAAGTGGAGATAATAATAGCACTCGTCCACAGGTTTGTTCCGAGAATATGATGAGATCCTGAATACAGCAAAGCACTGAGGTGACTCAGGCAGAGCTGGTCTCAGCCGGCCAGGTGAGACCTCAGAGGGGAAGCCCCTACCCCCTGGTCGTTTTGATTTGTGATTTTTTGCACTTTCCTCCCGTCTCAGTTTTCTCATTCACCACATTCACAACAAACACCCTGGCTGTGGGCTTCACAGCTACACCTTCCGACATCAGACACTTACACAAATGAAGTCTTAAAAAAACTTGGGCTTCCCTGGTGGCGCAGTGGTTGAGAGTCCGCCTGCCGATGCAGGGGACATGGGTTCGTGCCCCGGTCTGGGAGGATCTCACATGCCGCGGAGCGGCTGGGCCCGTGAGCCATGGCCGCTGAGCCTGCGCGTCCGGAGCCTGTGCCCCGCAACGGGAGAGGCCACAACAGTGAGAGGCCGGCGTACCGCAAAAAAAAATAAAAACCTTCATTTAAGGGGGATGGACTCCATCAGTTTAGGTCCTGGTATGGCACAACAAAGTTGGATCCAAACTAAAAATGAGGCAGAACTACAGTGTTTAAGTTTCCAGGTGCATCCATGACAGCCCTCCAAACATAAGGGATAAATTCACCTGTGTCTTATAATCCTGTTGCCTTGTTCTGGGTTAAGGCATAAATTCACCTGTATCTTATAATCCTGTTACCTTGTTCTGGGTTTCCAAAGCCAGTGCTTCTAACATTATATCAAACACTCTCATGTTTAAGATGTTTCCCAAGCTAAGCTTGTTCATAACACATTCTGTTAAAATCAGGGCAGGAAAAAAAAACCATACCTAATTGATGTTTACTAAATTCAAAGGCATCTTCAGTAGCAAACAGAGTTCTGGGGAAGCGAATGAATATTTTGGATCTAGAAATGAAAAAAATGTTTTAATTATTAACTGGTCATCACCATCTGTAGTGGATTCAATAGTGTCCTCCCCCCGCCCCCAAAGTCACATCCACTTAGATCCTCAGAATGTGATTCTTATTTGGAAATACGGTCTTTGCAGATGTCATCAAGGTAAAGATTGAGATAAAATCACACTAAATCCAATGAGAATGTTCTTATAAGAGAGAGGGAAAGACACACAGATGCAGGGGAGAAGGCCACGTGAAGACAGAGGCAGAGATTGGAGTGATGCTACCACAAGCCAAGGGATGTCAGGAGCCACTGGAAGCTGGAAGCAGCAAGGAAGCATCCTCCCAGAGAGACATCAGAGGGAGCACGGCCCTGCCAACACCCGGATTTTGGCCTTCTGGCCTCCAGAAATGTGAGAAAATAAATTTCTGTTGTTTTAAGCCAACCAGTCTGTAGTTAATTCATTAGGCAGCCCTAGGAAGTTAATTCACCTTCCTAACCCAAAGTGACTTCCCTGGGCTTTAAAAAGTGATGACAGAGAATATCGGTCTAAGTTTAGAAGATCCCATCAGCCAGCAAAGATAAATTATAAATATTGAGCTCATATTGCCTGCCCTCTCAGGCTCCCCGGCAACCCACCCTTTGACGAAAACTTCCCAGGCCAGCCACTGGGGGACAGCAGTGCATCGTGCCACGTGAACCCATCAGAGGTTTTATACCGGGGACAGATAACACCTCTGACCTCCATGACCCACCTCCTGCTGGATGTGCTAAGTAAGCCCTATTCCTCAGAAATCTGGCTTGGAAAAGTAACTGCTCCTTGGAGCAGGGCCCAGAATAGAAGGATAAAGGATGGAATGGGGCCAGGGTGGTCATAGAGGGCCATGTACAAGTTGGCAGGGAAAGCCCACTGACAGATTCAAAGGCAGAGATCCCTGACGCTGGAATCTCTGCAGCCTGGGAGTAGATCCTCTTCATGCATGGGCCCTGTTCTTTGCAATGAAATGAACGCTGACCAAAATGTCTAAGAGAACAGATGAAAATTATCCTGGTTCACCCCACTGAGTTCTGCCTTGACGCTTTCAATGTGTGCGAAAAGTCCTCCTGCTCACGGACGACAACTCTACAGTAATGATACCTAGAGTTCTAGAACACCACTTTCTGGGAGATGCTAGAGGAGCTTTCTCATCGCAGAAGTCCTGATATCCCCTCTGAGAAGTCATGCATACATTTTGAACAATGAAAGAATGTAGGCGCAGAGAGATTAGGGAATTCGTGCTGACACCCTCTTCATTTTGCGCACAAAGAAGCTCATCCCAGTCTCCAGTGCAGGTTTAGAACCCAGGGCTCCTTTATACTTAATCTCCTCCAATAGGCAGCTATGTAGCCTTTCTAACCATTTAGCGCTTGTGATGTGGTGCTTTATAATAAGAAATATGTATTTGGTCTTTGTCCCGTTCCAGTGTCACAGCTCCCAAAACCCTTGTAATTTCCTAAGTGATTACAGCAGTGGGGCATCTTTTGCTATAATCTTTTTGTTTTTGTTCCTGAAATGGCTTCAAAGTGATAAAGGGGAAATGGGTGTCTTTTTAAAAATTCTTTTCCATTATGGTTTATTATAGGATATGGAATATAGTTCCCTGTGCTACACGGTAGGACCATGTTGTTTATTTTATATTTATAGTAGTTTGTATCTGCTAATCCCAAATTCCCAATTTATCCCTCTCCACCCCCTTTCTCCAGGTGTCTTTTATTATTTATAACAAACCCCTTTCAACCACACCACACCTGACTTTATGCTAACAGCTGATGTTTAGAAAGCCCTTAGATAACCTAAGGATGGGAACTGGTTGCCAGGGAAACCAACCTTGAGATTAGAGGGTTGGAACTTTCAGCCCCACTCCTGGGGAGGGGAGAGGGGCGTGAGGTTGAATGAATGACCACTGGCCAATGAATTTATCAGTCATGCTTGTGCCTCTATAAACCCCCAAAAGGCATGATTTGGAGATCTTCTGGGTGCACCTGGAGAGAGCATGGGACCTCCGCACCCCCTCCCACATACCTTGCCCTGTGTATCTCTTCTATCTGGCTGTTCCCAAGTTATATCCTTTTGTAATAAACTGGTAATCCAGTAAGTATTTTCCTGATTCTTTGAGCTACTCTAGAAAAAAATCAAACCCAAGGAGGGGGTCATGGGGACCTCCAATTTATAGCTGATTGGTCAGAAACACAGGTAACAAACTGGACTTGTGATTGGTCTCTGAAGGGAGGTTGGACAGTCTTGGGAGACTGAGCCCTTAACCCGCGGGCTCTGACACAATCTCCAGGTAGACTGTCAGAAGTGAGTTTAATTGTAGGACACCCAGCTGGTGTTAGAAGTGCGATGGAGTGTTTTGAGTGTGAGGGAAGCATTGAGAGTAGAGACAAACAGGAGAGTTTTTTCTTTACAGAGATGCATTTAAATTGAGTGAATGCGAGTATCTGCTTATAAATCTACGTAAACTCCTGAAGAATGAATCTCCAGGCTCAAGATGGATACAGATCGATTAGGAAGACATTTTGACAGCGATTTCCAGGACACTCACCTCCCTAACTTGTACTCCTCGGGCTCGTATCCAATGTACTTGATCAGCCGCTCTACGCCCTCTGCTGGAGGCCCGTGCCAGTGCGGCCAGGTGTCTGGGCACAAGGACTTGTACCTAGGGAGGGGAGAGGCATGTTTAGGAAGCCGCAGACCTTACACTAACTAGCTCCCCTAGAGGTCAGCTTCACTCCGCTGGGCACGCCAACCACTCAGAGTAACAGAGTAGACTCATCACACCCACTTCCTAGAATTCAACGATATATACTCGGCAATAAAGAAACAAGAGGAACTGTTTCAACAGGGTGGGAGGTTTGGCCTGTCTTCATAGAACAATGACCTCATCAGACACTCTACCCAAGAAACTCAATTCTGCTCCTAGGTGTATACACAAGAGACATGAAAACATATGTCCGCACAAAAGCTTATACGTGAATATTCGGAGCATCATTATTTATAATTGACAAAAGGTGGAAACAACCCAAATGTCCATCAACAGACAAAGGAATGTATAAACATGCTTGATAATTGATGAGGGATTTTTCAAGGGTAATTTTGGACCCAAGGTTGACTTAAGAACCTGATTTCAGTATAAAATGCAACTCCCTTCTAATATGTGGTCGCGATAAAGATAACCATGATGTCTGTAATATAATGAAAAAAGTGAATGCAGAATTCAGAAGTGCCTGTGGACTAAGGCTACAAGCGATACAACTGGAGCCACGGGACTAGAACCGCACTGCTTGGGTTGGAGCCCAGCTCAGGAGCTGGACAAGTCGCTTCACCTCCTCACTTTGCAGCATCAACAATGAATGATAGGACCTTCTTTGTGGGGTCGTCACGAGGTTGAAATGAGATACCCCTGGAAAGTATTTGGCACAGTCTGAGACTTCAAAAAATGTTAGCTACGGTATTCCTATTACACTTCCTTCCCTTAATATCATTATATGGTTTGTATTACTTTTAAATCAAATGTCAAACCATTAAGAACATGTTTATTTTCCTGGAATTATACTTTATGAGAAAATCCATTAAGGACATTGCAATGAACTGAATGTTTGTGCCCTCCCATCCCCAAATTCATATGTTGAAGAATCCTAACCCCCAATGTGATGGCATTAGGAGATGGGGCCTTTGGGAGGTGATTAGGTCAGGAGGGTGGATCCCTCACCCTTGGGATTTGTTCCCTTATAAAAGAGACCCCAGAGAGCTCCCTTGCCCTCTTTCTACCATGTGGGGATGTGATGAGAATAAAGCAGGGTGCAATCCACAAGAGGGCTCTCACCAGAACCTGACCATGCTGGCTCCCTGATCTTGGATTTCTAGCCTCCAGAACTGTGAGAAATAAACTTCTGTTGTTTATGAGGCACCCAGTTTATGGTACTTTGTCATAGCAGCCTGAACTAAGGCATTATGTGTCACATGTTCTTCCCTGATTACTTCCCTCTGTTACTGCCACACACAAAGGTATAGACACATGCCAACCCCAGGGAACGCAGAGCAACGCCGGGCCCTGCTCCCTCCTGTCTGCTGCAGGCCCATCCCTAGCACACACCATCAAAGCTGTCTAAACATGGGCTAGACAGACACAGAGGAGATGGGGAGATGCCTTAAGTGCCTGCAGGGTAGAGGGACTCATAACTTCTGTCCTGTTTAACTCTGAGATGCAGTCGCTCCCTGGTCAAGGGAAGCAGTGCCAGGGAGGGTGCACACATTCGGACATCTCCAGCCCATTCCCATGGGCCTCTCCTGCCTTCCCCTGGGCCACTGTCCTGCAACAATGCCAGCCTCCTAGCTGGTCCTCAAGCTGCCCAGTTCCCACCTCCAGGCTCTCCTGCCCAGACAGCTGCCTCCAGATATCCTCATGGCTCCCTTCCTTACTTGGAGAGGCCCTCCTGGACCACTCTTTCCCCAACCCAGATTCATTTTCCTTCAAAGAATGTACGCCCCACCTGACCTCCTATATCTCCTTGTTATCGCCAGTAGAAAGTACACTCCATATGGGCAGGTGTGGGGTCTGTCTTGTTCACTGCTGTTAGCCAGCACCTTGGACAGTGCTGGTACAAAGCAGGGGCTCACTAGTATTTATAGAAAGAATAAACAAGCCCGACAGCAGCAAAGTAGGAAAAAATGCAGGAAGACTGGAACGGCAAACGCCTGTGTGTTTTGGTGCCGGGGTGGGCAGTGGCTGCTGCTTCCATCTTCACTAGACTTCAGATTCAGAAAAATGGATGAGATAAGGGTGAATGACAAGTCGCTGATGAACAAAACTGGTATGTCAAGGAGGTTCCCCCCACCTAACCCTAACCCACCACCAAAAAAAAAACAAACCCTGGCAAAAAGACTGGCAGATCCTCAAACAAACACTGAGTTATCATCTGACCCAGTAATCTACTCCTAGGTATGTGCCCAAAGAAATGAAAGCATATGATCACACTAAAACTTACACTTGAGTGCTCCCAGCAGCATTATTCAGAATAGCCAAATAATGGAAACAACTCAAATGCCCATCAACAGAGGAATGGATAAATAAAATGTTGTCCACACAATTGAGTATCATTCAGCCATAAAAAGGAATGAAGTGCTGACATATGCTATAACAGAGATGAACATTAAAAGCATCATGCTGGGCTTCCCTGGTGGCGCAGTGGTTGAGTCCGCCTGCCGATGCAGGGGACACGGGTTCGTGCCCCGGTCCGGGAAGATCCCACATGCCGCGGAGCAGCTGGGCCTGTAAGCCATGGCCGCTGGGCCTGCGTGTCCGGAGCCTGTGCTCCGCAACGGGAGAGGCCGCAACAGTGAGAGGCCTGCATACCGCGAAAAAAAAAAAAAAAAAAAAGCATCATGCTAAGGGAAAGAAGCCAGACACTAAAGTCCATATATGATACGACCACACTTGTATGAAGTGTTCAGAATAGGGAAATCTATAAAGACAGAAAGTAGAGAGTGGTGGTGGCTTAGGGCTGGGGCACGGTGGTAAGGAGTTAGGGCATTTATAGCTAAAGGGTATGAGGTTTCTTTTTGAGGGCATGCAAGTGTTCTCAGATGGACTGTGCTTGCATAGATCTGTGAATACCAGAAATCACTGATGCTTTAAGTGGGTGAATTGTACAGTCGGTGAATTATATCTCAATGAAGCTGTTTAGGGAAAGAAAACCATGGCTATCCACTGGCAATGTGGTCCTCAAATGGTGACAGATGAAAGAAAAAAGGAGAGAGGACAAAAAGGAGAGTGGGGTGACAACCAGCCTCTGACACTAGGCTGCTTGACGGTCCCATGTTTCCTTCCTACCTGCCTTCCAGACGGGCCTCCAGGGGGACACCTGTGATGGTGTTTCATCTGTGAGGATTGGGATGGAGATGCTTATCCAAATGTACCTATAGCGTAGAGCAAAGCCGGGCAGAGATCTTCAAGGCTGGGGTCCCGGGCCCCGCTGAGCCTTCCAAGGTAGTATTTGGGGTGGGGTTGTCTGTAACTCTTTTTACTGTTTCTAAAACCCAAAGACACTTACACTGTTTCTCAAGATAGAAACACACAGGTCAATAAAATCCTCAGTGTATTTAGCTGAAATTGTATCAACTCAAAAGGTTAATGCTGATGATACTCATCAGAGGTTTAGATCGGCAGGTAAATCATTAAAAAACAACAGTGAGGAAAGAGATGGTTACTTAATAAATGCATATAAACAGATATTAATTATCAAGACACGAGGCTCATGGGAGAAAAATAAGCAAGATCCGTGGGTAGAGAAAAATCTGAGATTAAATGAGGGGCTGAAAATAAGAGCACCAAAAAATGAAGTTTCAGAGCACAGGATCTTGATGTAAATTGCAAAATGCGAGGAATTGGATTGAAAATGTAACCTCATGCATGTGCTTTTTATAATTATGAAGTTGTACTTCAAAAGAAGCCTAATATTCACAAATGAACCTATCTACAAAACAGAAATAGACTCACAGACATAGAGATCAGACTTGTGGTTGCCAAGGGCAAGAAGAGGAGGGAAAGGGATGGACTGGGAGTTCAGGGTTAATAGATGCAAACTATGACATTTAGAATGGATAAACAACAAGGTCCTACTGTAGAGCACAGGGAACTAGATCCAATCTCCTGGGATAAACCATAGTGAAAAAGAATATTAAAAAAAGAATGTATATATGTGTATAGCTGAGTCACTTTTCTATACAGCAGAGACTGGCACAACATTGTCAATCAACTATACTTCAACTTAAAAAAATTTTTTAAATAAAAAAGAAGTCTAATATTAAGTTAAAATATGAAATTACTGATATTCAACCATGCTGACCCACAAAAAGAACCATTTGATTATGCTTCTCTTGCAAGTGTAACAATGTGTTGTTTTCTTGGTAGCACAAATGACATGCAGCCCAACTGCATGCACAAGCAATTTGGGCCACAGTAATAGTGGTGGTGGATGTATGATTAAATCCTTCCAAACTCCTCGAGAGCAATTTAATCCCCGTGTTACACATGAGGAATTAGGTCTCAGTTGGAAGAGAAAGCATGGGGATTCCCACCCAAGAATCTGTGGCTCCAACGCCCATGTTATCACCACTACACCTGTGTCTCTGGACAGCCCACGAGGCCAAGGGGATTGCTCCCAGACTGACCGCGCTAAAACCAGCACCCATGGTCGCCATGGGAAGGGTCTTCCCCAGCCAAGTACAGACCCCAAGGGTGCATGTCCCACGTCTGCCCCCTGGGGGCAAGTCTGTGTATCGCGTCTTGTACTTCCTAGATTCCAAGAAGTTAGGGGCTTAGCGAAATGAAGAGAAGGTGGCAAACTAAGTCAGCTTCCTATTCTCTGAAATGTCAGTGTTCATCACTGTCACCGCTACAGCAGTTAAGAAGCAAATGGAGTTCCCTGGGGGATGGCCTTTTATTCATCGCCACACACTTTACTGGCTTCAGATCAACAAAACAAACTTTACCTTTGCAAGAAATGCTCGTATTTCCGTCGGTACGCAAAGCCGGCCCGTCTCACCCGCAGGTGCTCCATCAGCCCCAGGTACTTGACCTGATGCCTTATGAGGAAGTCATCGAACTTGCCTTTGGAAACACAGAAGGAAGAGTGACGGTGAAGGACCCTGTGGCTCTGTTTCAACCAAGGCAGACCAGAGGCTGCAAGCTGACGATTCGTGGGCTGTGTCTGGCCACGAGGCATGTTTTGTTAGGTCCTAATTGTGTTTCTCTTAATGGGGGAATTTTACAGGAAAGTCTGAATTTCTGGTTTCTCCTGAAAATCCATGAGATTCTGGGCCTAGAGCCCCACATGGCAACAAATGGCCCTAAGGAAGGAGGACTGCCCCTTTAGACAGGGTGTGCTCTCTCCAGCTGGCCACAGTCCCCTCTGTTCCCTATTGCTTTACAGCTGGTCTGTTTCGCTCTTCCTGCCTGGATTCTATAAGCCTTTGACTGTACAGCTTTGTTATGAGACCATGGCACAAGCTTAGAAAATACCCAAGTCATAGACCATTTTGGAAGATTCTTCACTGGCTGGAGAGAAGCAGGGTTGCTTCCCCTCACCTCTGAGGTCTGCTTGGCTCAGCTGTGTTAGTCCTGAAACTGGCCACGCTCTGAGCAAAGCTCACACAGGACCATGAAAGGAACCCTCCTCCTTATTCATTTGCCTTCTATCATTTAATACAGAGAACAAGCAGCAAGCCTGTGGTGGTTTTTAGGACTTTGCCCACTGTCATCTTGGTTTTCCGCCCAGCCTCATTTCCCTGAGCTCAGTGTCCTGAACAATTCACAACTCACTGGGTTCTTTACTCTCGTTGGGCTTGATGCAACGGATGTACGAAGGTTCCTTAGAGATGAGAATTTCCAGAAGGCTGCTCAGACTGTTTTTAAACTGAGTCCCCACCTGCAGGGAGAGAGAGAATGAGCTAAACAGACGCTGTTGCTCCCCATTTATACAGAGAAGACTGGTTAAATCACAAGACTGGCCCTTTAGACCCAAATGCTCGACAGACTGTTCTGCTTGTTACCTGTCACAAATTGTTTTGTCCATTAAGAGAAGGCTTTGAATGTCCTGGCCTGAGAAGCCCAAGCTCAGTCTGGTCAAGTGGAGGCTGGACAAGCATCTTTCCAGGATGCTTCCCTCACTTGGAGAATACAAAGTGAGCACCTCGTAGGAGCCAGCATTGCCGCTGAGCCAGTCACCCTCCACCACCTTCCTGTTTCCTTGTTACCAAGCTTCCTTTATGACACTCGCACTATTGTAATTTCTTTCTTTATTTGATGATACAGTAAGTCCCCTACATATGAACAAATTCCATTCTGAGAGCACATTAAGTCCAATTTGTTCATAAGTCCAACAAAGTTAGCCTAGGTACTGACCTAACACAATCGGCTATGTAGTACTGTACTGTAATAGGTTTATAATACTTTTCACACAAACAGTGAATTAAAAACAAACACAAAAAATAAGAAAACATTTTTAATCTTACAGTATAGCACCTTGAAAAGTACAGTAGTATAGTACAACAGCTAGCATACAGGGGCTGGCATTGAGTGAACAGGCAAGAAAAGTTACTGACTGGAGGAGGGAGATGAGGTGGGAGATGGTAGAGCTGAAGGATCATCAGCAATGGGAGATGGAGGGCAAGCTGCAATTTCACTCATGCCTGACGTTGTTGGCATGCACGTCTACAGCTTTGAAAGTTCGCAACTTGAAGGTCTGTGTGTAGGGGACTTACTGTATCTTCCTATACTATCTCCCACTAGACTGTAAACCCTACGAGGGCAGGAACACTGTCTGTTCCGTTATTGGTAGATACCCCTGTGCCCAGCACAGTGCCTGACACACAGTAGGTGCTCAATGAATGTCTGCAAATGAACACACTGGTTCTAACCTTGGAAAATATATATTTAGTAGAACATTTAGAGAGTAATACTTCCAAAAAAAGGAGAGGATAGCTTAAAAAGCATAGGTAACTAAAGTACTTGCACCCTCTGGGTGATTTTTGCTACCTTTCCAATTTTGCACAGGCATTTCCCCCTGCCACTCACTGTTGGTGGCCTTCTCCGGTTTTCTAACTCGGCCACCCGGAAGCATTCCTTCAGGATTCTGTTTTTGGACCTGCACAGCACCTGTAGGTAAAGAGAAATGAGTACCACATTTGCTGCTTCAGAAATCAGTAAGGGGTCTTCAGGAAAGTTCACGTAAGTGTGTACAATGGACCAGAGCCATCTGCCTTGGGAGCACTTAAAGAAGAAGAGGGGAAAAAACACAATCATAGGGGCTTCCCTGGTGGTGCAGTGGTTGAGAGTCCGCCTGCCAATGCAGGGGACACAGGTTCGTGCCCCGGTCCAGGAAGATCCCACATGCTGCGGAGCGGCTGGGCCCATGAGCCATGCCACTGAGCCTGCGCGTCAGGAGCCTGGGCTCCGCAATGGGAAAGGCCACAACAGTGAGAGGCCCGCGTACCGCAAAAAAACAAAAAAACAAAAAACAAAAAACCCACAATCATAGGGACTTCCCTGGTGGCGCAGTGATTACGAATCCGCCTGCCAATGTAGGGGACACGGGTTTGAGCCCTGGTCCGGGAATATCCCACATGCCGCGGAGCAACTAAGCCCGTGAGCCACAGCTACTGAGCCTGCGCTCTAGAGCCCGTGAGCCACAACTACTGAGTCCGCGTGCCACGACTACTGAAGCATGCACACTTAGAGCCCGTGCTCTGCAACAAGAGAAGCCCATGCACCACAATGAAGACGCAACACAGCCAAAAAAATTTAATTAATTTAAAAAAAACAACACAATCATATGTAGAAGAAAATGTTCAAATACCGACCGTCCCCGACTTACGATGGTTTGACTTTACAGTGGTGTGAAAGTGATGAACATTCAATAGAAACCATACTTTGAATTTTGGTTTTTGATCTTTTCCCGGGCTTACAACACTCTCGTGATGCTGTGCAGCCCAGCAAGCCACGGCTCCCAGTCAGCCATGAGATCACGAGGGTGAACCACCAATATACTCAAAATCATTCTGTTTTTCACTTTCAGTACAGTATTCAATCAATAACATGAGATATTCAATAAGTTATTATAGAATAGGCTTTGTATTAGGTGATTTGGCCCAACTGTAGGCTAATGTAACCATTCTGAGCACCTTTAAGATGGGCTAGGCTAAGCTATGATGTTCAGTAGTTAGGTGTAGTCAATGCATCTTCAGCTGATGATATTTTCAATATATGATGGGTTTATCAAGATGTAACCCATGTAAGTTGAGGAAGATCTGTACTATATCCAGTGCTCTGTCTACTTGGTGAGGCCATCTGATTATTTTTCCTTGGACATGATGAAGCAATAATTATTTCCAGTCCAGCTAGGCTGCTACAGAACAAACCAGCTTTTTAAGAATGATCTCCAAGATGTGGTGTTAAGTGAAAAATAGCAAGATGCAGGACCACATGCATAGTGTGTATGAAGAGAAAAGAAAAAGGGGAGACACACACATACACACACACACACACACATACACACATACACACGTCGTGGTCTGTACCATCCCTGGGAGGATACACAATAAACTGGCTCTCAGGAGAGGGACTTGGTGACATGGGTCCAAGGACATCAGCTTTGGTATGTCTGATTTTTCCTTCTGTGCATATCTTTTCAAAAATTTTAATTTGACACACACACAAATTTTTTTTCCTTATAGCCATAGGATGGAGGATGATTCAGCCTTAAAAAGGAAGGAAATTCTGACACATGCAACAACATGGATGAAGCTTGACAACATGATGCTAAGTGAAACAAGCCAGATACAAAAGACAAATACTGTGTCATTTCACTTATATAAGTACCTAGAGTAGCCAAATTCATATAGAAGGTAGAATAGTGGTTGCCAAGGGCTGGAGGGGAGGGGGAATAAGGGAGTTAGTGGTTAATGGGTACAGAGTTCCAGTTTTGCAAGATGAAAAGAGTTCTGGAGGTGGATTGCACAACAATGGGAATGTACTTAACACAACTGAACTGTGCACTTTAAAATGATTGACATAGTAAATTTCATATTATGTGTATTTTGCCACAGTAAAATTTAGAAAAGAATTTTTTAAAACTCACCCCAATTTTAAACTCACAGTGGCATGAGAGAGTAATTTGCAGATAGGAAATTTTAAAAATTAGAAAGCACCCATCTCAGAAAGTACAAGGAACTTCAGCCCTGGTGGAAAAAGTGGGAGATTTAGAGATTCTTCCTGTGGGAAGCACCCTCCATGGATGGGTTTGTGAAGGGGCTGGGCAATGCCCACAGAGGGGAAAGCCACAAGGGGAATACTGTCTCCCATTTGTCCAACAGGACCTTCCACTCCAAGCGGAAGGCATCAACAGACCCACTTCACCAATGGGGAAATCTGCCATGAGACCCCCGAGCTGGGACAGGGTCAGGCTGAGACTCAGACCCAGAGAGCACCGCCTGGAGCAAACATCCAAAGTTAGGAATCGCTTATCCATCCTGAATCCCAGAGGTTGGGACAAGTGGTCCTAAAGTGGTGGAGAAAAATAGGGAAAGGCAGAAAACACTCCTGAGATGAACCATTTGCATGTTCTCTCTGAAAATGTCTCTCTAGGTTTATTTAAGCTTTTTATAAACCAAGCTCATTAAATACGATCCAATTTTTAAAAAACAGTTAACTATTTTAATACAAAATAAAGGCTTAAAAAACCCCAAGGTTTCTCTGATCAGTGAGGCATATGAAAAGAGATGGAATTTCATTGGTAGCCCCAGGGGCATAACCTGGTTCCAGCCCCACCTTGAGATATGATCTTGAACAAGTCATGATCTCTCTGGGTCTCAGTTTCTTCATCCTTGGATTGTGTCACCCCAGTGTATTCCCACTGTTCCAAGACAAGATCTCTACTCCTCCCTGGGGACCTCATCCTGCTGAGCTCTCAGCCCCCTCTAACACTGCCCCTCACTGAACACATGCTGAGCTCACCTGGGCCTTGGGGCCTTTGCACATGCTGGTCCCTCTACATGGAGTAGCCCCTGATCTTTCCAAGGCCAAGATCCTTCTCATTCAGGTTTCAGTTCAAAGTCACCTCAACGAGGGTGTTTTCTCTGACCACTTAAACTAAATTTAAAATGTCCCTCTCAGGGGCTTTCCTGGTGGCGCAGTGGCTGGGAGTCCACCTGCCGATGCAGGGGACGCGGGTTCGTGCCCCGGTCCGGGAGGATCCCGCATGCCGCGGAGCGGCTGGGCCCGTGGGCCATCGCCGCTGGGCCTACGCGTCCGGAGCCTGTGCTCCGCGGCGGGGGAGGCCGCAGCGGTAGGAGGCCCGCGTATCGCAAAAAACAAAAACATGTCCCTCTCAATCATAGTTCCTTATTTTCTTCATAGCACTTCTCACTGATGGATAACTTAACTGTGTATATATTTATTCTCAGCCACTCCTCCCTCCCTCCCCATCCTGCCCCCAGCCCCCGATGATAAGCCCCATGAGAACGAGGACTGTCTTGTTCACCAGTGAGACCCCAGAGCTAGTACCATGCCTGGCACACAGGAGGGACACCACACACATATGAATGGGTTTGTTGAGTCAAGTGTTCATACAGATGATCTTAAATGTCTGTTCCGGCCATGACATGCTGGAGTTCTAATATAATGTATGGAAGAGAAAAATCCAGAAGGCCAAATCTACCCCAAAGTCAGTATCACAGGTGATATCTCATAACCATCAGAAATACATGTACTTAAGTTTCAGACTTACTTCTTTCAGATGTCTGTAGAGGAGATCATTGTTTTTTTCCAAGAATCCTGTAAAACATTGAATAAGAAATCCCTGAATCAATGTTTTTGACTAAAAATACAATTCCGTCCCAACTGATTGTAAAGGGAAATTCTAAAATAATCTTTTAGGATTAGAGTTTCTCAGCCTTGGCAATACTGACATTTGGGGCTGGATCATTCTTTGTTTTGGGGGCTGTCATGTGTATTGTGGATGTTTAGCAGCAGCCCTGGCCTCTACCCACTAGATGCCAGATCTCTAGACACTGCTAGATGTCCCTGGGGGGATAACTCCATCCTTGGTCAAGAACCAAGTCCTCAGAACTGACCTATAGCTCACATGCTACATGCTAAACCCCGATGAGCTATCACATGAATGTAGAGTCTTTACACTGAGTATTGTACACGTGCCCTAGTAAAGAACTACACATACAATGAATGACATTGAAACAATGGAAGGGAGCTGATTTCCAAGGGCGGCCAGGTGAGACTATGTAGATGGATGAGAAAATCACCCCACCACTGACAAAAATCAAGCTCAAGCACTTGGACTAGTGGTACCCAATGGCATCAAAGGAAGACACATTATTTCGAATTTTAAAACTTGGCTTATCAATGCTCACTTAAAACCTAGCCAGTTAGTAATTACATTAGTAACTAGAGGGGGCTTCCCTGGTGGCGCAGTGGTTGGGAGTCCACCTGCCAATGCAGGGGACACAGGTTCGTGCCCCGGTCTGGGAGGATCGCACATGCCGTGGAGCGGCTGGGCCCGTGAGCCGTGGCCGCTGAGCCTGCGCGTCCGGAGCCTGTGCTCCACAACGGGAGAGGCCACAACAGTGAGAGGCCCGCGTACCGCCAAAAAAGCAAACAAACAAACAAACAAATTAGTAACTAGATGGCATTATAAAGTCAAAACCAGCTAAAGATGACATGCATCAGGAAAAAAAACATGCATCAGCAATGTCTAAGATACAACCTTTTTAGAGGACAATTTGGACTTATCAAAACTAACATTTTTTTTTTTTTTTGGTCAGTTGGTTTTTATCAATAGTGCCAAGTTAATTTATTGGGGGTGGGTAGGAAAGAATGGATAGGTTTTTCAAAAACGATAATGGAACAACTTGTTATGTATATGAAAAAGAATGATCTTCAGCCCTTACCTCACAACATTTATAAAAAACTAACTTGAAATGGATCAGAGAACCAAATTTAAGGGCCAAAGCTCTTTAACTTCTAGGGAAACAAGCAAAAAAAATTTGAATCTTCAGGTAGTTTTCTAGTTATCAACTGCTATGTAACCCACTGCTATTAACCCACATACAGTGGCTTAAAACAACAATTTTAAATTTTGCCCACAAATCTGCAACCTGGACAGGATAGCTAGTGTCTCCTTCACACATCAGGCTAGGATTACTCAACTGGATCTGGCATATCACCTCCCCAGTGGCTGGCCAGTTGATTCTAACTATCAGTGGGGAGCTCAGCCACAGTTACCATTTAGTGACCTCTGTCCCACCCCAGGGGCCATTCCACAGGGCTACTTCAGTAGAACATGGTAGATGGAAAACTAACATTTTTATTGCAGTAAAACATACATAACATAAAATTTACCATTTAAACTATCTTTAAGTGTATAGTTCAGTGGCGTTAAGCGAATTCATATTGTTGTGCAACCATCCATCCATATCCAGAACACTTCTTTTTCCCCAACTGAAAATTTGTACTGGTTAAACACTAATTCCCCATTCCTCCTCCCTGAAGCCCCTGATAACCCCTACTTTACTTTCTGTCTTTATGAATTTGACTACGTACCTCACGTAAGTGGAATGGATTTGTCCTTTCATGTTTGGCTTATTTCACTTAGCATAATGTTTTCAAGGTTCATCCATGTTGTAGCAGGTGCCATCATTTCTTACCTTTTTAAGCCTGAATAATGTTCCATTGAAAGGATAGAATACATTTTGTTTATCCGTTCATCCATCGATGGACACTTGAGTTCCTTCCACCTTTAGGCTATTGTGAATAATGCTCCTATGCACATGGCTGTACAAATATCTGTTCGCGTTCCTGCTTTCAGTTCTTTTGGATATACGCCCAGAAGTGGTCAAAAGGAACTTCTGATAGAATCTTTAACTTAGCAATGCTACTTCTGGGAATTTATCCTAGGTATATAATGTGCACAAATTGGCTAAGTGGAATAGACAAAAATGTCAAACACACCAGTGTTTACAAGAGACAAAGCTGGGAACAACGAGAGGCCATCAAACAGATGAAAGGACACAGCCCCACAGGGAGTACCTGTAGCTTTTCAGAAGAAATGCAGAGGAATCTGTCTGTTGCTATGGAGAGCAAATGCAGGTCTGGAGCAAGAGGCCTGGGTGTGTGACCTTGGTCAAGTTATTTAACGTCTCTGAGTTCAGTGTCTCATAGATTAAAAGGGGGCTAATAAGGCTACCCACCTCACAGGGTGGGTTCTGTAAGGTCTAAATGAGCAACAGAGGTAAAGCATTTGGGACAGTGCCTGGCCCATAGTGAGAGCTCAATGAATATTAGTTGGAGTCCAAATGATTGCCAATATCCATTAAATGAAAAATGCAAAAGAGATAACACAAAATAACAATATGTGTTATTTAGATGTGTGTGTGTGTGTGTGCACACATGCACGTCCCCACGTGTGTAAGTATATGCATAAGACATTTGTATTTTCCAGTTGGTTCTTGTATTTACCTCAGGGAGAGACTAAGAATAAAAGGGGTTTTTAGTTTTCCTTTTGTACTTTTCTGTACTGTCAGAAATTTCTAGCCTTGCATGTGTATTACTTTATTCTTTAAACAAAAATCAATGTTATATACATAGAGAGATTTGTCCTATTTAAAACGTTTTTTCTTTTTTATACCACTCTGTACTTAAGGGAAAAACCATAATATACAGTATTTTACTTTTTAAAGATTTTTTAGCAAAATAAACTTATTTAGAAGTAAAAATTATCTAGAACCTAAAGTAGAAGTGACAAAAGAAAGTGTTTGAAAAATGCTTTGAAAAAATGTTCACAACAGCATTATTTATAATAGCGAAAAAGAGGAAACAACCCAAATGCCCATCAACTGATGAAGGGATAAACAAAATGTGGTGTAACCATGCAATGGAATATTATCTGGCAATTAAACAGGAATGACAACGTGGATGAACCCTGAAAACATTATACATTATATAAGTGAAAGAAGCCAGACACAGAAGTCCACATGTTGTGTGATTCCATTTCTATGAAATGTCCAGAATAGGCAAATCTACAGAGATAGAAAGTAGACTGGTTTGTTGCCTAGGGCTGGGGGAGGTGGGCTGGGGGAAAATGGGGTGTGACTGCTAATGAGTAAAGGGGCTCTTCTTGGGGTGATGGGGAAATGTTCTAAAACAGAATGTGGCGATAATTACACAATTGCAGAGTGAATATACTAAAAACCGTTGAACTGCACACTTTAAATGGGTGAAATAGATGCTATGTGAATTATCACAATAAAGTGGTTATATATAAAAGTAAAAACTTTTAAAATACTTTTTAAATGGCATGTTTGCACGCGGGGCTAGGGAACACTTGAGACAGATGTGCAGCAGTTTTTCAGTGGACTCGGGGGCACCTGCATGGCTGTGACCTGTAACCTGTGCCCCACAGACACTCACCCTTGGTGCAGTATGTGACCTCTCCCGCATAGTGGAAGAGCCGAAACTCCATCCAGCCAATCCTCTTTCTGCCCTTTGGACCTGCCAGCTTCCGGCTGCAGCAAGACAGAAATAGACACGAACTGAAACTTTCTACTTCACTGCAACAAAATGCACCAACATATAAAGCAAAAGAGTTGTTCAGGATTGTGACAATCAGCTGAAGGCCAGCACTGAAACCTAACCACAAAGGGCAGCTCCCAGGAAACCTTGCCTCCTATTTCTTCTGGCTACAGACCAAGGTCTCTCTAAAATTAGATCCTTCCTTCTCATAAGCACCGAGGAATGGAAAAAAAAATACATGAGTCACAGAAACACATTTATTTGTACAATGAAATAACTTCCATTTTTCTAGGTGATGCCTAAAAGTCAGTTTTACTACTTTACATTTTTATGATGCTGAGAGACTAAAATACTGATGAAACATTGTTTTTCAGATCCTGGTGATTCATAATTTTTTATAAATTTTTTGAAATGTATATACATATATATTATGTACACACGTATCCCAAGTGCACAGCTCAGTGAATTTTTGCAAACTGAATTCTTCTGTGTGACTCGCATCAGATCAAGAGACAGAACATTACTAGTCCCTGAGAACCCCCAACCTTGAGCCCTCTCCAGGTACAAACTGACAGCTAACAGAAGAGGTTGTTTTTACCTGGTTTGATATTTCATAGAAATGGAACCATATAGTATGTACTCTTTTGTGTCTGATTTCTCTTGATTATACACTTTTGTGATTTACCTACATCACTGCATGTATTATAGATTGTTCATTCTCATGGCCATATATTATCCCATTTGTGAAGATGTTACAACCTATTTTCCCATTCTTGATTCATATACTTATCCAGTTCCACTTATTTAGCCTTTCAATAGTCTATAAGGGGTTTGATGAAGCCACTACAATTTACTGAATCTTTGCTATGGCCAGAAATTACACTAGGTGATTTATGTAGTCATTTACAATGCTATATGGTAGGTATATTAATTATCCCATCTTGTAGAAGGGGAAACTCAAACTCAGGAGTATTGCTTGCCCAAAGTCACGTGTCTAATAAGTGGCTGAACTGGGATTCATAACCAGCTCCCTACAACTCCAGAGCACATGCCCTTAAATTCTCTCCTCCTTGTCTCAAAGACTATGTTAAATTTCTAGTTGATTTTCTGGGGTGCTGTAAATGCTCTATGTCTTCATCTGTGGGATGGTGATGTGGGTACACACAAATATCATAATTCATCTGGTTGTACAATTCAGATCTACATACACCACTGCATGAATTTTATACCTGAATTAAGAAGAGACATTTCATGCATGTGGACATGTCCAAAATGAAATGATGATGAATAAAGACACAAAATCTTAAAAAAAAAATTCTACTTGGAATTCACATGAGCTTGACCCCTACCAACAAAAGGTGAGCAGTTGGCGTATCATCGTGATATTTCTAGGAATGAAGAAGTATCTGTACTCTTGGAGAGCACTGTCCATACATCCAAGATAATGGAGATACAGTTGACCCTTGAACAACATGGGGTTTAGGGGCACCGACCTCCACGCAGTCAAAAATTTGTGTATAACTCATAGCTGGCCTTCCGTATTCATGGATTCAAGCAACAGGGGATGGGATCACATAGTACTGTAACTATTTACTATTGAAAAAAAAAACCCATGTATAAGTGGACCCATGCAGTTAAAACTCGTGTTGTTCAAAGGTCAACTCTACATGACCTTCCCCCATGCAACAGCCTCGCAATGAGACACCTACGTTTGGAAGTGTGCGTGCTTGCCCACTTTCTCTTCCAATCTCTCCAGGAAACTCAAGTCTGTAGCAGGACCAGGACGAATACATTCTTCATCCTACAAAACAGAAAGAGAAGTCTCTGTTCATGGCACCACCCTCCATCAATTCCAAGTTTAAATGCTCCCACCAGCTAGGGCAAAATGTAGTGGATTGAAATATATCATCTCACACAAGTTTGGGTGAACATTTCTGGGGTGGGAGGGTAAACCATCACATGTGCTCAGCTTCTTTTTTTTTTTTTTTTTTGCGGTGCGCAGGCCTCTCACTGTTGTGGCCTCTCCCGTTGCGGAGCACAGGCTCCGGACACGCAGGCTCAGTGGCGGCCATGGCTCATGAGCCCAGCCGCTCCGCGGCACGTGGGATCTTCCCAGACTGGGGCACGAACCCGTGTCCCCTGCATCAGCAGGCGGACTCTCAACCACTGTGCCATCAGGGAAGCCCATGTGCTCAGCTTCTTAAATCTGATCAGAGAACCTTGGAACCAGAGAGACTAGAAATTTCCATGAAAACTCAACTCTCCCACCTGTCTGACGCCTATGTCCAAAGTCTTCCCAGGGACACTTCACAGCTTTCAAAACCAGCTGAAACCCTCAACTTCATTGTCTCTTAACCACTCGTAACCAGCTGGCCAAGAACATACCCTCTTTTACTAGGAGCAAAGCCCTCAGGGAAAGCAAGCCGTAAAACTAGTTGAGTCTAACCTTTCCTATTTCACAAGCTATGTCTATTTCCTGTTTTGGGTCCTCAACAGTGACAACATTTAATTGACCATCTTAAAAAAATGAATCGGGCTTCCCTGGTGGCGCTGTGGTTCAGAGTCCGCCTGCCGATGCAGGGGACACGGGTTCGTGCCCCGGTCCGGGAAGATCCCACATGCCGTGGAGCGGCTGGGCCCCATGAGCCATGGCCGCTGAGCCTGCGCGTCCGGAGCCTGTGCTCCGCAATGGGAGAGGCCACAACAGTGAGAGGCCCGCGTACCGCAAAAAAAAACAAAACAAACAAAAAAAAAAACGAATCAACCCTATAGCTTTTATTAAAACAACAAAAAAGCTGGGTTCATGTTGGTGAAACAATTCTTACAATGCAACATTTCTATGCTTTCTGATTCCACCTATGGCAAACCAAATAGAAACAAGTACTTATTACTAAGGTATTTTAAAATACTAGTCTAGCAATCTGCAGGCACATTGAACGTACTTGTACTGGCTTACATCAGTTTGTGCTTCCTGGACGTCCACGCAGCTTGTCCCCACCTTCAGGTCTTTGCTCAGATGTCACCTTCTCAGAGAATCCTTCCTAGACCATCTTATCTAAAATTGAACCTCCCTCCCCAGCACATCTAATCTTTCCTGCTTTTTTCTCCATTGCACAATCTGTGCATTTTGCCCATTCACCTGTTTGTTGTTAGTCTCTCCATGCTAGAATTTAAAGCCTCTGAGTGCAGCTGTTTTGACCTGTTTTGTCCACTGCCATGTCCCAAAGCACAAGGCAGAATCCTGGCACAAAGTAAGCATTCAATAGGTATTTGTTGAACGGATAGAGTCTGAATGCTTGCCATACACCAGGTATAGTTCTAAGCCCTCTGCATGTATTATTTCGCTTAATTTGTCCTTACAGCTCCTCTCTGAGGTAAGTGCTGTTATCATTGGACCCACTGAAAGATGATGAAATTGGAGCTCAGAGAGGTTAAGACACCTACCTAAGCTTACACAGCTAATAAGCAGCAGGGCTGGGATTTGAATCGAGGTGGTGCCTATGTTCCTGGCGACTACAGTCACCACCCATCAATGTCCCTGCTGTGCTTCAGAATCGTGGGTTCACACAGCAGTTAGTTGTCGGGGAGGCAGGTGGAGGAAGGGGACCAGTAATTCTCATTAACAGGGAGGCAAACCGTAGTACAGATGATCCTGAATGGAAGGCAAGGCAGGGAAGTCATTTCTCACTGGCCTTCAGAATTTGTTAGAGACATTGATGTTTGAAGTGGAACAACTGTGGATTCGAGGACCCTGGTGTTCCCAGAAGTCACAATAGTTTGAAACAAGGTCACAGGCCCACCTCACAGAGCCTCAGCTCAGGATCCGTGGATATTCTTTATAAAGCCTTCCTTTAAATCTTCTGGCTCCCTGCTCAGTGCTAAGCGTGAAAGCAGCCCTTCCCCCAAGTGCCTAAACCAGGTCCCCAGTTCCCTGGCTCATCCTGCCATGTCTATCGAAGAGAGACATGCATGCTTTCATTATAAAAGGTCTTTCCTTGTGATCTCCTGATGGGCTATAATTTAGGTCTGTGAATCTGAACAAGAGGAGGAAGCTCAGCCTAAAGCCTGGAGCAAAAATTCAGCAAAAAAGTTCAACTTGCATCCTTCAATAATCCAGTGGATTTCACTCTTAACCCTTTGTAAGCCTGGGGAAAAGATCTTCCGGGGTATTGTAAATACCATTGAATGGGCCCCAAGTCAATGTTAATTTTCTCACCAGAATGGAAATGATTCCTTTGTGTCTCTCTTCTACCAAGTCACAGATGATCTTGTTGTTGAAATAGTGAATTGGCTCCCACTAAAATGACAAAGAGGAAAAATATTCTCCAAGAAGGATTAAGATGAACATCAAATATAATTCTTTTTTTTTTGCGGTACGCGTGCCTCTCACTGTTGTGGCCTCTCCCGCTGCAGAGCACAGGCTCCGGACGTGCAGGCTCAGCGGCCATGGCTCACGGGCCCAGCCGCTCCACGGCATGTGGGATCTTCCCGGACCGGGGCACGAACCCCTGTCCCCTGCATCGGCAGGCGGACCCTCAACCACTGCACCACCAGGGAAGCCCCAAATATAATTCTTTTAAATTGATTTTCCAACTGTTTTTCCCAAATCTGATTTTTATCTCTAACATTTCACGAAGAGTACTTGCTGAATATCAAAATAACTTCCCACAGAATGAGCAGAGAAGGAGTGGAAAATAATCCTTAGTACTAATCCGGAAAGATCTCCAATGAAATAATATTTCTCAAGTAAATGTCTTTTGCTCGGTTAAGAAATCAAATGAGGAGGAAACATCGAAACAGTTACCTCTATGCCTTCCAGTTCATATTCTGCCTGTTCCGCCTTTAGGGTTCTCTCAATTAATAGTTGCTGGAGTTTCTCATTGCAGTAATTTATACAGAACTGTTCAAAACTAGAGGTGCAAAAGATTTAAGTAACGAAAGCTACGTGAGTAGACCAAGTTTTAAAAAATTGCTTTTACTTATTTTTAAGGATGCTTTTCCATACAGAAAAACCAAAGCCCTTTATTAAACAAATCATTTACTAAATAGATCAGAAGAGTCAAGCTAAAAGACATTTGCATTTTTTATAGTTATTCCAGTTCTAGAAAAGTCTATTAGGTAGGGGCTATGCAAATCTGGAGAATTTCTAGAAATAGGAAAATGAATTCCAATAACATCAGAGATGCCGTAAACCAGACTCAGACCTTAAAGAAAAACAAAGAACCAGTGGGTAACAACGAACTCACCCATTCTTGTCAAAGACTTCAAACCCATAGATATCCAGCAATCCAATCACAGTTTTCCCAGTGAAATCCTAGTCAAAGTAACACACACCATTAATTGTTAAGGTTGTTTACTTTGTGACCCTCAAACCCTGGTAGCTGTCCCAGAATCTCGGACTTGGCTATAAATCTCATGCCTTCTCTCTCCAGCAATGGCTCACAGAAGAACCTTAGGGAAGAAATAATTTTCCCAGCCTGCCTCTTCCTGCCTGCAGCCTCCCCAGATCCCATCCCAGCTTCCTTATCCATCACCGGAGCAGTGAAACCTTCATCTTCTGGTTTACTTCCTTGCTTCAGCCCTCTTCAGCCTCCCAATCCCACATTCAATCCAAAAAAAAAAAAAAAAAAAGAAGTAAGAGATAGAGAAAGAGGAAGAGAAAAAAAAAAAAAAAAGAGAGAAAACAAGGAAGGGAGGGAGGGAGGGAAGGAAAGAAGGAAACTATAAACAGCAGGAAGGAGATGTTTATCCAGGAGGGAAGGCAGATACTTTGGATATCATTTTCAACAGAGGACCAAGTATTGTCCCGCAAGGATGGCTATTTAGAGAGAGCATGCCTTTTTTTTTTTTTTTATTAAGGGACACAATTTAACATTGTATATGATGTACTGAGTCCATGTATCCAAATCTGTCCTTTGCATGCTTCCTCCGTGAGTCCCACCACATCTCTGTACCCCCGTTGCCCTCATATCATTTCCTTAATTTCCATCTTTTGAGTAAACTCCCTTTTTAATTTAAATAACTCCACTTAAACAGGAAACATGCCCATAGGGTAAATTCGAAGGAGTCAGCCTGTTTTTTCTTATACACATTAAAATATACTGTTAAAAGGAAAAGCTTCTGGGTATACTTAAAGCCACCTGGCATACCTGAAATGCTGTGTGTCCCACACTTGGGGACACACAGCCAAGATCATTCAGCATGCATTTTTGTGAGCCTACTGTGTGCTAGACACTGGAAATGTAGACGTGAAAAGACACCATCCCTGCCCACCAGGAGCGTACAGTCAATTCTCACAAATTCTTTAGAGTAAAGATGTTGGTTATAAAACATTACCGTGTTAGTGAGCACATTACCCAATGTGTGTGGACCAACCTTGTTCACTAAGGAGGAATTGATTTTGTTGACCAGCCAAGTAAATGTTCGTCCGTAAACGGCCTTTGCCATTGCATCTCTAGCGTAGGCAGAGAGTTCTAGCGTCAATGGGCATATGACCTGAGAAGAAGAACAGGTACATCTTTACACAGGTTAAAAGAATTAAAAGCCCTCCTGAGTGTTCAACCTAGGCTTTAAAGATGACTAGGGAAGGATACTTGCTGGGGAAAGATGCCCCTCCCGCCTGTGCTGTTCATGCTATTTCTTGAGTGCCAGGCACTGTGCTGATATATAGCCATGACTAAGACAAACAGTTCCAGCCTTTGTGGGCTCACATTTGGCAGGGGGACATTCAACAAGTCACACAAAGAAGCATCATGTTGCTCTCAAGCTGAGAGTGACAAGTGCTATAAGGAGATACATATGGTGCTTTAGGGTAGGGGTGGGATGAGCAGGGAAAGGACTCTGAAGAAATGATCCCTGGGAACTGAAGGATAAGGCTGGGTTAACTACAAGAAGCACAGGGAAAAGTATTCCAGCAGAGGGAACAGCATATGCAAAGTCTCTGTGGAGGGAAGGCAGGGCGAGTGTGAGGCACAGAGAGCTTGTGATGGTGGGAGGTTGGGGGATGGGGAAGTTAAGGCAGGAGATGCTGACAGAAGCTGGACCACACAGGACCTGGCGGGCAGGATTCAGGCGTCTGGCCTCCCCTAGGGCCACCATCCTGCTGGCAGCAGTGGTGGGAAGGGCGGGTACATTTCCACCTAGAGCCATCTTTACCTCCTCCGTTTTGGCTTCAATCTTTCTATGGGTGAGAGCTTCCAGAAGGACCCATGGGTGGACCCCTAGGAGCTGAATAAATGGAAATCAAAATGCCATTCAGTAACCCAACTTTACTCACTAATAAAGCGTTTCCAGGTCCAGGTGTACCTGCCCTACTAATTGTGCTTTAAGGCAAAACAGATCATATTTGGTCTTTCAACCAGCTGGCTTTTTCCCACTCCCTCATCTACCACCTGGCTCTATTAAACCTCCTAACCAGTGTCAGCTGGGAGAACACGATGTGAGCCATGTGGGACATGGGCATCCGGCTGCCTCGCTCCCCTCCCCCGCCTCTCCATCTCTGAGAGTGTCTGCTGCCCCCGCACCGGGGCTCTCCCAAATTGGACCATCACCTTGGCAATCCATTTGATCTCGTGGGTGACTGGTATGGAGGCACAGCCTTGCTGGTTCTCTTCAAAACAGATGTTCCCCAGGTGTAGGACACTGGCAATAATTCCAAAGAGATTCTAGGAATGTGGGAAGTGGTGAGGAGGGCAGGGAGAGAAGACGGTGGCCGTCTAATTGATAAATATCACCGGAGGAGATACCCGAGGGAGAACTCCCCGCCCCTGAACTCCAGCCTGGAGCTCACAGAATGAATGGAGTTTCCTCCTTCCCCAGATATTAAGGGAAGCCGGGAAAGAGCCTCTGAGGAGGGCAGGATGATGCCTCACTCATCTCCAGCACAAGACACTGCTATTTTGATATCACCCTGTGCCTCCCCACCCATCTAATGTTCAAATGTCACGATCCCAGATATATGTGTGTATATATATATGTGTGTGTGTGTATATATACACATATGTGTATATGTACATACATATATATATATATATTTTAAAATTATATCCTGGTCCTTGAAAGATCAATAGTTTAACAATCCACCCCCCCACCCAGAAAACAAGGACAAAAAGATGTAAAAACAAACTGTTTATAAATCCTACAATTTGATCCAGTTTGTTCCAATATAGAAGCATAAATAAATGATATTCCTAGCATTCTAAGGGATTAAATATTTGAGATTGGGTTTAAGGGGAAGAGGAAACATGACCACCTGCTAGCACCCAACACTGGGAAAATTCAGGGCTGCTGCATAAAATGCAGAATGCCCACTTAACATTTGAATTTCAAGTAAGCAATGACTAATTTTTTTTCTTTTTTCTATTGGAGTAAAATTGCTTTACAATATTGTGTTAGTTTCTGCTGTACAATGAAGTGAACCAGCTATATGTATACATATATCCCCTCCCTCTTGAACCTCCCCCCTACCCATCCCACCCATCTAGGTCGTTACAGAGCACCGAGCTGAGCTCCCTGTGCTATGCAGCAGGTTCCCACGAGCTATCCATTTTACACATGGTAGTGTATTTATGAGCAATGACTAATTTTTAGTATGAAGTTTGTCCCATGCAATGTCGGGACATACTTCTACTAAAAAATTAGTCAGTGTTTATCTGAAATTCAAATGTACCTAAGTGTCCTATGTTTTTATCTGCTGAATCTGGCAACCCTACTGTGTAATCACCAAGAAACCAGGATGGTTTCCACAATCCCAGACCTGACTACTGGCATCTCAGCCCTCGGGGGGCTCATACCTCAAGATCATCTTCAGTAAAATCGATGACAGAAAAGGCATTGGAAACAGTTTTCCAGTCATTCTTGTCATTAATAGACGACTCTTTGGCACAGTGGCCCTGTTGACACAGAATTGGGTCGCTTAACAGCATTTTTATAAGGACAATTAGGTTTATAAACACCTACTCCTAATCAAAATGATTTTCTCTACAAGCACGAAAAAGCTAGTTCTATAATGTTCTGAGCTGTGAAAAAAATGGATTTTATTCTAACTGTTTAGCACCTGATGATTTGCCAACTGCTGCTTTTTTCAAATTTATTTGTAATCTTGTTTAAAAATCTGTCTGGGAAAACTTTCAAAGTTACATATTAGCGGTATATCTTTAGTGTGTTTTTAAAAATAGATAGGTTTTCTTGTCATTTTTCTGAATAAATTGGAAACACTTGTCTCAATAGATATCTGCTGAAACATACAGGAAAATGACAGTGTTTAAATTCAGAAAACAATCTTGACACACTTAGCAACCAACATCAGAAACTTCACTGCAGGATTTCCTTCACTCAAGGAAATAAAAGTTTGGCAGCTAGAGAAGCACAGATTCTACAGGAAGTGCAATAAGACTTTCCCCATTAACTCTAGAGGCTGTCTTTTAAACAAGTAACAGACTACCAATATCACAATTTAAAGAGAAAACCTTCTAGATGAGGGTTTGTTGTTGTCGCTGTTGTTTTTGTTTTTGCTTTTGTAGTGCAGAGTATTCCTAGTTTCCTGATTATCTGAAGATTTGTTACCTTAAAAGAGTTCCTTGTTGCGTGGGGAAAACAAAGGTGTCATACCATGAAAATATTCACCAGTGAACTGGCCAGTGTTAAATCTGCAACCTCCCAGATATCCCACACAACTAGCAACACCTGCCCTTGCCTCTCCAAGGGCAGGGCTAGTCTAAGTCAGTCCTCAGAGGACACCTAGAGGTTTGGAAGCAGTGCAAATATACTACAAAGCAGTCACAAAGTTTGCCAAAGTTACAGGAGAATAGGAAATCGATCAAAATAATACTGGTGAATTGCTTGAGCCATTTCCAAAGCCACTGTGGCATGAGGATCTTGCCAAATTAATCGGGCCAGAAAAAATCGGCAAGGATAAAGGCATGATACATTCCCAAAGAGAGTGATTTGATAATCGAATGGTTAGGAGAAGCCCTACATAAATGGAGTCCTCTTAAATGGATGAAATCCATCCTTAATGGATGAAGTCCTCAAAGAGTGTAACAAATTGATCCTCTGATCATGCTACGAAAAGCCAAAGGTGATGCTCCCATACAGCTCTGTTGGAAAAATGAGGTCCTCAAAAAGAAAAAAAATCAAATTTGATTTATTCTTTGTTCTAAGAATTAGTACAAAGTTTGTTAAGTATAAAATGAGATTCTTTTATCTTCCTGATTTAGCTGCATTTTTCAAAATAAATTTCCATCAAGTCATCTTTTACTCCATGATTTACTATGACACGCTGGTCTTCATTTTACAATATTCACTTTATAAGAGCTGGCTCTCTTTCTTAAATGATGTCCCTGCTTTGTACTCTGCCAAGTGACCTCCATTCAAGCCAGGCCCAGAGAGAAGAGAAAAATCCAAAAATCTTGGGGCAAAAAGGTGCTAGCGACATCAAACACTGAGAGGTACACTACATCCTGAGCATCCCACACCCTAGTGCTGGTTGCAAAAAAATTAGTGCTGGTAAGTTAAATTCTGGAAGCCACTTTGTACAACACTACATCCTAGGATTGCTCATAGAAATGGTCTGAACTATTTCTGTAAGGGAGGATGTTCATTCATTTCGCAGTTCTCGGGATGGAAGGCAGGAAGGTGCAAAAAGTCTTTGCCAAACTAGTTCTGAAAGCAGAATGAAGTACCATAGGCTGTGGACACAGATAGACAGTGTATTTCTATCACACTAGACCAGAAGTTCTCACCACAGCTGTGCATTAGAATATCCAGGGGATTCACTGAATTACATTTAGTCACCAAGGAATGTTTAAAACAACGCTGATGGAAAATATTTCTACAGTGGAAAGATCTGTCACCACCTTAATGTAGTGATCAAATTCGCATCACGGGCTTCCCTGGTGGCGCAGTGGTTGAAAGTCCGCCTGCCGATGCAGGGGACACGGGTTCGTGCCCTGGTCCGGGAAGATCCCACATGCCGCGGAGCGGCTGGGCCCGTGAGCCATGGCCGCTGAGTCTGCACGTCTGGAGCCTGTGCTTCACAATGGGAGAGGCCACAACAGTGAGATGCCCGCATGCCACAGAAAAAAAAAAAAAAAAAAAAAATTCGCATCACTAACAGTGAAGCAATGGACAACATGTGTCTGCTGAGATGATGCAGGATGCCTATGCAGAGCATCTGTGCAGTGTCCTTACCAAAAATATTTAATCTCAATCTACTGCTCTAGCATCTTCACACTGTTAATTTTATGAAAAGAAGTAAGAGTCTAGATTGAAAGAAACATAATAACTGATGCATGATTTTATCTTAGTTGGAAGAAACTGCTATAGATAGTATTTTGAGGACAATGGAAAATTTGACTATAGACTAGTTAGTAGATGATATAAGGAAATTATTGTTAATTTTTAAGGTTCAATATGGTAGCACGGTATAAGAAAATACTCTTATTTTTAGAAGCTACATGCTGAATTATTTGTGATGGAAGTGCCATAAAATCGCAAATTGCTTTAAAATGGTTCAGCAGAAGTTAGATGATAGAACAGATATAGCAAAGTGGTAATAATTTTTTAATGTGAGTGAGGCATGTAATGATATTGATTCAACTTTTCTGAAAACTGAAAATGTTTATAATAAAAAAAATTATAAGAAAAAAATAATAAAACCACCCTGATGTCCAGGTCTTGCTCTAGACCAATTAAATATGAATCTCTGGAAAGTAGAGCCCAGGCATTTGTGTGTTTCAAAAGCTCCTCGGGTGATTCTAACTTCAGCCAGGGCTGAGAACCACTCACCGAGATATTGGTTACTTTACCAAGATGATATACCTGCCAGGTGTAAAAGGAGGGATCAAGACACCAATCAGTAGAATACCTCCACAATGGTAATGAGAAAGTTATTGAACACCCCGCAGAAGTCCCCCAAACACCCCTGATCCCCCCCTCCAAGGGCCACCAGAACCAGGTGCTGGTCTTTCCAACCTGTGAGAGGTATTTATACAGCTGGGGATCTCGCTCAAGTCCCAGGTAAGCAAGGAGCTCTTCTTCCCCACCCTCTAGCAGCTGGTAGAAGATGTGGAAATTCCGTTCACCGTGATTTTGATAGACGACTCGAGACTTTTCTATCAAGTAACTGATGATATGCCCACCTACAGGAATGCCCTTCAAAAGAGAACAAAAAATTTGGGGGAAAAAACCCCCAATAATCAAACCACTCTCTTACTGGTGTCTTCTGAAGAACTGAAATTCTGAATTTGAATCAAGTCTGATCTAACGATCTTCTAGGATTAGTGTTTTCTGGGTTCCGTTTCAAAAAGAGTTTTGCCTACGCCCATGGTCATGAAGACATTTTCTGTGTTTTTGTCTAGAAGCAACTGTTTTACCATTCACGTTTAGGACTGTGATCCATCATTATTCAATTTTTGTATATGGGGTGAAGTTGAGGCCAAAGATCTCTTTATCCTCCATATGGATTTCCAGTTGACCAGCACCATTTATTGGAAAGACAATTCTATGCATACTGAATCACAGTGGTGCTTTGGTCATAAGTCTGGTGACCATACACGTGAGCGGGGTGGGGGGAGGGGTCTTTCTCGACTCTCTTCTGGTCCATCAGCCTCTTTATATATTCTTGTGCCAACATCACACTGTCTTAATTATTGCTTTAAATAAGATATCCAATAAAGGGTTTGTGTTCCAGGACATATATAGAACACTTGCAAATCAATAAGGAAAAAAAAATAGACAGCCCAATTAAAAATGAGCAAAAGACTTTAACATACAAGAGGGTTTTTAAATGACCAACAGGCAAAATTTCATTAAAAATCAGGGAGATACAAATTTAAACTACAGTGAGAAACCACTATACCCCACCAGAATGCCTAAAACTAAAAGGACTGACAATACCAAATGTTGGCAAGAGTGTGGAAAAACTGAAACTCTCAATTATAACATTGCTGGTAAGAACCCAGCAATGCCACCCCTGGATATATACCCAACATAAAGGAGTGTGCTTATATCTACTAAAAGAGGTACAAGAATGCTCACAGCACTATTTGCAATAGCCCCAAATTGGATACAACCCAAATGTCCAACACAGGAGAACAGATAAATGGTGATAAAAGTCGAGCAATCAAAAAATGAACAATTCCATGCAGCAACATGGTTGAATCTCACAGACATGTTGATTGAAAGAGGCCAAACAAAATAGAACAATTGTATAATGCCATTTTTCTTAAGTTCAAGAAGCAGCAAAATTAATCTGTGATTATAGAGGTCAGAAGAGCGAACACCTTTGGGAAGGGGGGGTATTGTCAGAGACAGGTAGGAGAACCTTCTAGGTGCTAGAAATTTTTATATCTTGATCTGAGTGGTGGTTACACAGGTAGATTCATATGTAAAAATTTATCAAGCTGTATACATGATTTGTGTCCTTTTTACTATGTGTTGAATTTCAATAAAAAGTGAAAAAAAATATATCGTTATTAAATTTTTTTCAAAGTCTATGCACACACCACCAGAAACCCATGTTCCAGCCTCTGGGAAACCCTGAGTCAGTGTGTCCTCACCACTACACTGAACGCTCAGCCAGTTACTGTTCTCTAGCATAAGTGTCATTTTGTCACTTGGAATTATATGTCCTTGAGAACTCTGTCTACCCCTCCTACTTGCATTAGCCTCATTTAAACTCTGTGTACAACACAACCACACTCATTCATTATGTGTTGTCTCTGGCTACTTTCATGCTACAAGAGTACAGTTGAGTAGTTGAGACAGAGGCTGTATGGTCCCTAAAGCCTAAAATATTTACTATCTGGCCCTCTCCAAATAAGTTTGCCAACCCACATCATATAATTATGTACACATAAGCAATATATTGTTTACTTTGGAATGTTCTCAAGTTTTATAAGAAATGGCATCACACTGACACCCAGCACGTTCTCATGACCCGTCTACATTGTGCGTAGCTGGCGTTCACATGCTCTCACTGCCATAAAACATCTCATTGTGTGAGCATCCCACTATTTGGCCGTTCTCCTGTTGATGGGCATTCAGCTCTCTCGAGATGTGTTGGTTCTTTTCCAGTCCCTTTACCATCGTGAGCAGTGCTGTGGTGGGCATCTTTGCACATCTGTAGGAATATCTCCAGGCGTGGAATGGCTCCACCTTAGATTATGTGATTTCAACATCACAAGATGATACATTGTTTTCCAAATGGGCTGTACCAATGTCCTCCCCGCCAGCAATGTGTGGGAGTTCCTAATGATCCACATCTTTACCAACACCTGGTATTATCAGACTTCTTAATTTTTGCCCACATAGTAAAAATATGTCATCGTGGTCTTTATTTGCATTTCCTAGAACTAGCACTAATCCTGGATTTTTCAACTTTTTGAGCCAATAAATGCCCTTCCTCCCTTAAGGTGCCTTGAGATGGGTTTCCATTGCTGGCAACTTAAGGGGTCCCCATGAAGCAGTAATAGGAACTTCAGTGTACCTTAAAGTCAAACTGTATGTCCATGTATTTTCCAAATCTGCTGGAGTTGTCATTCCGGAGTGTTTTGGCATTTCCAAAAGCCTTGGAATACAAAGGGAGGGGAGACTGAACCAAATTGTCATTCACTGCCATTTAAGTCATTAAGTGTCATTCAGTGTCATTTAAGTCATTCGCCATGCTCATCGAATTCCTGACCCTAAATGACATGCTCATTGAAGGAGGGGAGGGGGAACCAGGAATGAAAGCCATACTTTATCTTCTAAGAAGGAATCACTATTTACAGAGGATTTGATGCCCAATATTGGGGCTGGACCCAGAGAAAAGAAGGGAAAAATATCTTCTCCCTAGAATCCAATCTAGGAATAGATTAGAAATGGCCTAAGGAGAGGTAGATAGGACCCTAGGCCCTTGCTGTTCTAGAAGGGCATAGTTAATGGCCCCCATCACCAGACACCTTCCTATATCAAAGATGTAAACCGTTCAGCCCAAAGGTCTACTGGGAAAATCCCTTCAACCATAAACACCTTTTACGCAAGGAGCAATCAAAACACAGGAGAAAATAACGTGTTCAAAATCATCCAGCAAGTCAGTGAATTGCAATAGTAGAAATAATAATCATCAAAATGATTTTAGTTAAACAATAAAAATATTAATGAATAATAAGAGTATTATTTTAGTGCTTACTAATTCTGCTGTGTGCTTTTTATGCATTCATCTTGTTTAATCCTCAAAACCTCTTAAGAGGTAGGTACTATGAGTAGACCCATTCTCCGTATGGGGAGTGATTGCAGAAGCTTGCTGGTGCATGACTGCTCCAGCGTTAGTCTCCAGGCCTGCTGGACTTCAAGGTCATGCCTTCAACCACAATACTACCCATGTGATCCACTGCCCTCTTCTTAACTTCCAGACCTGCCCATTTTGACCGACCTACCCGAACAGAAGATTCTTCTTACTTAGTGACCTCCCTGGAACTGCCCTCTCTAGGTCCTCAAAGATCGCTCACCTCCAGCACTGGATTGGAGAGTAGCAGTCTGTCACGGGCTATTTGTAGTGACTCAGTCATTGGGCAGGTCACTGCAAAATACTGGAGAATCTTCTTGGAGGCCTCCGTTTTCCCTGCCCCGCTCTCTCCAGAAATGAGGATGAAGTGGTTATTTAGCTCAGAGCACATCATGCGGTAAGCGTTGTCAGCTATGGCGTAGCTGGGGAAGTAGTGAGACAGAAACGCAGGGAATGGAAGTGACTATAACACTCCTTCCCTTGACTCTGATGCCCACCAGAGCAGAAGGACAAAGTACTCTGCCTCCCAGAAGCCACGCCCAGATTGTGGTACAAGGCACTTAGTTCAGACAGATAGCAAACCTTCACCATGGCCCATTGACTGATCACTCACAAAGTGTACTAGATATCAAAACTCTAACAATAGAAGAGTTACAGTGAAGAATTGGGGCAGGAATAAAAAGATTTTTCAAAATTTACCAATTTTTAAAAAATCTATCAACAATTCTTATAAGAATAAGCTACATACTAAGTTACATCCCCAAGAGATGTTCTATTAACTGTAGGTGGAAATAACATTTTGTCTAAATATTGGGTAACTCAATAGATATAAGATCTCGTGTTTCCTTCCCTTCAAAACCTAAAGTACTAAGAGTATAGAGACAGGAAACCAAAAAGATTTGAAAAGTTCCGTGATAACTTTAGGACAAGAGGTAAAACTAGTATAAAGGCTTTATCTACAATATCAGAAACCAAAGCAGGAAGGTCTCCCAAGGGTATAACCTTAGTATGTGGCTGAGTTTGAAAGCTAGGTATTTCAGAAATCACTGGTGGTGGTGAGGCAGAAAGGTTCATAAATGCCTTGGGAGTGGAACAGGTGAATCACCAAGAAAAATGAAGGGAGAACCTAGATATTAGCCCAGAAGTCGACCAAGGAGGAGAACTGGGAAATTCAGCAAAGCCCAAGTCACATATAGACCAGGCAGGAAATTACTTTTCTTATGGATCTGCAGCCCTGGTAAGTTCCTACCAATGGGCATTCTTCTCAGCTGACATGACATTCAGGTACCAGTATAAGGCACTATAGCAATCCATTTCCAAGAGAAGACACCTCTCTAGCCACATTTAGATTTCTCAGGAGTCATACAAAGATTCTATTTCTCATCATATTTAAGCTTAGATTTGATCTGCTGATGTTTTCCACTCTGTTGAAAGGCAGCAGTTTAAGTGAGATACACAACCTAATGAGCATGTATCCAGGATGTACATGGTTGGGTGGATGGATAATGGATGGGTGGGTAGATGAATGGATGGGTGGGTGAATAGGTGGATGGGTGGGTATGTGGGTGGGTAGATGAATGGCTGGATGGGTGGTAGGTGGATGGGTGGGGTGAAGGGAGAGAGGGGAAAAAAAGAGAGGTAGAAAGCGAGAAAAATATTCCTATTGCTGACCTCATGGGTGCTACTTACACATGCGGTGGCAGTTCAAAGAAATTGACCCCTTGATAAAGTTCCATCTGGCTCACAGTGTAGATTCCAAGCTCCTGGTATGGGTTCACAGACACAAGCAGGGTTCCAATATACGTCTAGAGGAACAGACCAAAGCCCTAGTGAGGAATTTCGGGGTGCAAATGGCTACAGCAAAAGACCATCACGTACTATAATCCCCTTGTGTTCCTTCAGTGCTGGGACTATAACACGATAAATAAGACAGGTGGGGAGGGGGGGTCTCTGCTGTTATGGAGCCTACATGGCATAGGTGGGCAGACAAACAGCCGAGGGACCAAGACTGCTTCAATTAGTGTGCTAAGAAAGGCATAAAGAGAGTAATGAGTGAGTGAATGACTAAGGAAGGCCACCTTAGCCAGTGGGCTTTGGGAGGCTTCTCTAAGGAGATGACATCTGAGCTGAGACTTGAAGGATGATGAGCCTGCCATGAAAAATGTAGGCAGGAAGCACATCTCAGGCTGAGGGGACATGCGTGGCTCTGCGTTGGAGGCCAGTGAGGGAGGGGAGACTAGAAAATGGTAGAGAGAATGTTGGGGAGGGTGTGAGCTGAGACCATGCAGGGTGTCATTCCACATGCAATGGATGTCAGAGAGCCCACTCCCTGCTACTGAAATGAAACACTGCCCTGAACTATTATGTAAAAGAGATGACTTTGAGGGTGTACATCATGATCTGATTGATTCCTGTTTCACAAAGGTCTTTCTGGTGACTGGGTGAAAGCAGGGTAAGCATATATACCTGCCATCTAAAACTGGGCAAACACTCCCACTACTGGCATTTATTTCTCTAGATCTCACTGTTGGATTCAACTAATATTCAAGTGTTTGAAGTACTTATATTTGTAATATAGCCACTAAAGAAAGCTTCTTGGAATATGATTATGAAAAAAAGTTCTAAGCTCTTATATATAAAATATTTAGGCTCCTTTAAAAATACATCTGGAGCACGGGCTCTAGGTGCGTGGGCTTCAGTAGTTGTGGTGAAGCCCCGCACCGCAATGAAGAGTAGCCCCCACTCACTACAACTAGAGAAAGCCTGCGTGCAGCAACGAAGACCCAATGCAGCCAAAAATAAATAAGTAAAATAAATAAATTTATCTTTAAAAATCCCAGTATTTAAAAAAAATACATCTGGTACTCAGATACAGAGAATAAACTAGCGGTTACCAGTGGGGAGAGGTGGGGGGAGCAAGATATAGGTTTGGGGGTGGGATGTACAAACTACTGGGTGTAAGATAGGTTCAAGGATGTATTGTACAACACGGGGAATAGAGCCAATATTCTGTAAGAACTGTAAATGGAAAGTAACCTTTAAAAATGGTATAGGGCTTCCCTGGTGGCGCAGTGGTTGAGAGTCCGCCTGCCGATGCAGGGGACATGGGTTTGTGCCCCGGTCCGGGAAGATCCCACATGCCGCGGAGCGGCTGGGCCCGTGAGCCATGGCCGCTGAGCCTGCGCGTCCGGAGCCTGTGCTCCGCAACGGGAGAGGCCACAACAGTGAGAGGCCCGCGTACCGCAAAAAAAAAAAAAAGTATAAAAAATATATCTGGTATTTTCAGATTCTGAGTTTGTTTGTTGCTTTTCATTTCAGAGTCTCAAAGACTGGAGGTACTCAAGCCTACATTGAATTATGCTAAAATCATTCCAACTATTGTTTCCAATCTCTAGGACAAACTCAAACAGAGAACCGGATCACAGATGAGTATTTTGACTAAAACTCTTCATCGCTTCCATCAGTAGAAATCTTCCAAGATAGAACACAGTTTCTGAAATTTACCTGTTCAGGTTGGAAACATTTCGTTTATCCATGATGATCCTATCATCCCACTTATACTTCCCCAAACCATACTATTTCTCTTCTGCTTATACATAAACTTATAGATGAAATCTATTTCCATGATTAAAAATGTACACTCTGAGAAACACTTTGCTTGTTTCTTTTGGTAACCTTGGTTTCCACATGTAGACTAAGTCACGGGCACTATTACAAACAAAATAACTATAAGAAAAAAATTTTTTTAATTTTTTAATATTTTTAAACTGCTTCTGATCATCTCATTTACTCTTAGCAAAAGCTACTAAAATTAAACAATAACACACCCACCCACCCACCCACCCACCCACAGAAACACTGTTGAGTGCACCCTTAAAGGAATTTACCTGAACAGCGACCAATCAAACCAAGGTGGAGTGATAAGTGGAGATCTTAATAAAAATTGACCACTAGAAGCAAGGAGACCAACTTGAACAGAGTTCTGGTAAAATACTGCAGTCTTGACCCTTGAAGATTCCTGGGATATGGTGGACATCTCTTATTTTTGCCTGCCTGGCATCAAGTCCCCCTTGTTCCAACAGATTCCTCTGAGAGAACTTCTCCAGCTCTCAGTCCATATCATGAGGTCAGGGGGCCACTGGCCTCATCCCTCACCTCTAGAAGTGGGCCTGGGAATAGCCTGGCCAGTCAGAATATTCCTCATTTCTACCTATGGGGATTGGTTCAGAGATAGACACATGACCCAACATGGGCCAATCAGAGCCAACCATCCTCCGTCTCCCAGAAGACTTGCTCCCTTCTCAGTAGCAGCTTTAAGAGGATAACATATCAGCCTGGTTCTGCTGGCAGTCACCTCGCCACCATGCAGAGAGGCTGCTCCAGAAGGAAACTGATGCAAAAGAAAGCAGAAGGATGGGAAAGAGTCCTCAAGACATCACCCTTAGACCCTAGACCTATTTCTGGACCCTTCTGAAGTTACGTAGGTTGATAGATTCCCTCTTGCAGCTTAGGCCGATTTAAGTTGGGTCTCTGCCACCAGCAGACATAAAAGTCTTAATTCAAAGAATCAAAGTGCACCTGACAGTGGTCCCTCGACACCCCCCCCCTTAATGCCTAACCTAATTAGAGTGACACTGTTCACGATCATCGAGACAAGACCAGAAGGGAGCCACCACTCTAGGAAAAACAGCTGAGAAATGGGTTACATTACATAGATGAGGTTCTCGCTGAAACGCTTGCGAAGGTTGTCCAGAAAAGCAGATTCACTGGTGTAGGCATCCAACAACACAAAATCCTGCACCCCGACCTTGTCCCGGGCAGTCAGCGCGCCTTCCATGTGCAGACGAATGTGCTTCCGTCCCACTTCTTCTTTCTACAGGAAACAGAACATTCCTCAGCAACTCGCTTATTCTGTCATTTTTATTGCTCGTCTAAAATGGAAACAGCAAGATCCCAAACCCTGGGGATAGCTGAGAGCAGAGATTAAATTATGCTCTCTTCATTAAGCATTTATGATCCAGTTAAGGATACAAGTAATGATAGTAAAAGCAATAACTGTAGTAACAGCGGCTGCTGCCAGGAACTGAGCATTTACTATGTTAGTCACTACACTAAATGCTTGACATGTATTATCTCTCTTGATCCTCATTCTGACCCTATGCTCTTATCATGCCCATTCTACAGGCAAGAAAACTGAGGAGAGAGGTTATAAAACATGTCCAAGACCTGCCAAAAGGCAGAGTCAGGATATGCACCTAGATAGCCTGGCCCTATAGCCTGCTTTCCTGAACATGCTGTACTCACTGAATGTTAGTTGCCTAAACTTGCTATGTAATTCCCAGATGAGTGATGAAAACGTTGGTCAAAAGGAGACTATCTTGTTGCAGAGGAATATTTCAACATCAACAAAGGACAAACTTGGAGGGTCTCCTCCCAAAGGCTGGGCTTCAGACCTCCCCGGAGAAGGTTGGTGGCAGCCCGCTGGATGGTGGAGAATCTTGCTAGGTTACTAAGGGCAGACCAGGCAGCAGAACAACCCTCCCAGGAACAGACGAGCAAAGGGAGCCGGATCACCGCTGGGCGGGAGACCTGCTGCTGCCCTGTTTGGGTTGGGAGGGCCGTGGGAAACAGCTCTCCAGGGCTCAGGGAAGCTGAGGCTGGGGGTGTGCAGAGGAAGTGGGGAGCTGCTGTGGGTAGGAGGGCTGGAGTGTGTGATGTCTGTACTGGGAGGACTGTGGCAAGGTGGTGACCAGGCCAGGGCTGCACAGTCACAGGGGACTCTGTGCTCTGGGTACACAGTCCGTGTATGTCTGCCTGCCACATCCCACTGTGCAGCTGATGGCAGCTGAAAGGCAAGGAAAAGCAAAACATCACAAAAGGAGCCGTGAGGAGAAACCGTCTGCTATTGCAATGTCCTTCCAGCACCTTCTAGTGACAAAGACTGACATCATGCCTTCTTCAAGGAGAAATGTTTAAGGAGTCCACTTCATTATCCCAGAGCAGGTACGGAACGGTGAATTTGGATCTGAGAGACAATAAATGGACACCTGGCACATATGGCTGTGCAAAGTTCCTAGAATAGCCGCAACCTTCTTGAAAAAGAAAAACAAAGCTAGAGGACTCACACTTCTTTAAATAATCAAGACTGTGTGTCAACTGATTTTTGTCAAAGGTACCAAAACCACTTGGTGTGGAAAAGGAAAATCTTTTCAACCAATGGTGTACAAACAACTGGATATCTATAAGGAAAAATTGCATTTCAACCCCTACATCAGACTACATACATACGTATATTATACAATAAAATATATTGTATATTATATACATTTATATATGTATATATAAGTATATAGAGTTAATATATATTAATTTGAGATGGATTTTAGATCTAGATATAAATGCAAGATCTGTAAAGCTACTAGGAGAAAATAGAGGGGAATATCTTTTCATCCAGAGAAAGGCAAAATTTTCTTAGGACACAGGAAGAAATAACTGTAAGAGTTAAAAAAAAAAGAAATTAGAACTTCATCAAATATAAACCTTCTCATCAGAAGATACTGTTAAGAAATGAATCAGCAAGCCATAGACTGGCAAAAAAAAAATGTTCATGAACTATATACCTGCAAAGAATTTGTATCTAGAATAAAAGACTCCAACAGCTCAGTTTAAAAAAAGCAAAAAACACAGAAATTGGGCAAAAGACTTGAATGGCTGCTTCATAAAGGAAGACAGACAGATGGTCAATAAGCACATAGGAAAGTGCTCATCATTAGTAATCAGAGAAATGCACATCAGAACCGCAATGAGATGCCACCAGAAGAGTTCAAATGAAAAAGACTGACGACATCGAACATTCCCAAGATTGTGGAGCAGACAGAACTCTCATACATTGCTGGCAGGAAGGTAAAGCGATGGAATCACTGGGGAAAAGTCTGGCAGTTTCTAATGAAGTTAACCAAACCTCTACCCTTTCATCCAGCAATTCCATTCCTAAGTATTTACACAAGAGCAATGTAGACATATGTCCACAAAAAGACTGGAACATGAAGGTTTGCATCAAATTTATTCATGATGGTCCCAAACTGGAAACAGTCCAAATTCCTATCAACTGGAGAATGGTTGTGGAACATCTATACAATCGAATGGGTACAGCAATAAAAGAGAAATGACAGGTATGCACAATGACACAGACATTATGCTGAGTGAAAGTACTCAGACACAAAAGACTGCACGCTGTATGATTCCATTTATATGAAATTCTAGGACAAGCAAAACTAATCGACAGTGAAAATCACAACAATTGTTGCCTGGTTATGGGGGGACTGCCTGGCCGAGGACAATTTTGGAGTGATGGAAATATACCCTAACTTGAGAGGACTCTGAGTTACATGGGTGTATCTATTTGTCAAGATAAATGGTTACGATGTTGGACATTATGATACATGTACATTTTGTTTTAAAAAGAACCATAAAAAATAATCAAGTGGGGAGAGGACGGGGAGTACGTGGAGGTAAAAATGATAACAGGATGGCAGAATGTTCATAATTGTTGAAGCCAGGTGATGGGTACAGGAGGGATTATACTCTTCTGTTTACTTTGTATTTGCTTGTAATTTTCCATAATGAAAAGTTTTAAAAAACAAGATCACCACCAGGTGTCTCCCTTCACTAGCTAAATGGAGCTAGAAGGCGCAGTCACCTGCTAAGAATGAAAACGATGCATTTAGATCAAACTATATTAGTGATTACAAATATTCCCGTTTTAAATATTTTTTATAAGGGAGGCAGTATAGCATAGTGATGAAGCACAAGGACTTTGGAACATGAGTCTGTCCAGTTTCAAATCCTTGGGAAAGTCTCTTAATCTCTCCAAGCCCCAGTCTGTTTCATGTCTGTAAAATGGAATATAATTGTACCTACTTCATAGGGTTATTGGTTTGAACAGAACCATGGAAAGCTCTTGGAACAGTGCCAGATACAATATCAGCTCTGTGAGTACTGGCTTCTGTCCTCATTAATATTAATAGATTATTAGAAACAAGACCATAATAAAGCAAAAAAGAAATCCGCTGGTAAGTAGTCAACAAGCCCCATATTAAATTAGGAGTGGGCTGGAGTCTGAAGTAATCTCTGGAGCTGTACCCACAAATATTACTGCAGTTGGATCTCTGCGGGTGGAGGGTGCAGAGATCGTAACAAAGCTTCTTTCTTATTCCAGTCCTAGAGATGGGAGCCACAGCATGCTTACAGGAGTGAGTCCTGCAGTCAGCCCCAGTGCCTTATGCAAACTTCCAGCCCAAAGAGATTTGACAAAACCTCTTAGATTAAGGAATGTGACAATAATTTTAACCTGCAAGGGCCAAAACACAGTCTATCCATGTCAGCCTGGAGTTTGGTTTGTTGCAGTATTTCAATTCTAATATCTGGATTTCTTTTATCTAGTTTGTTTCAAAATAACCTTTAGAAGGGTGTGAACAAGCTAGAGGATCCTAATGATATTGACAAGAATGGTCAGAGGGATGAATATTGGAGCAGAAAGGGGAACAGTAATAATGAAATTGAAGGGTTTCAGCTTTGACCAAAAAGAAGACGATTAAGAGACTTTATCAAGAAGAGAACATTAACACCATAAATGACCAGATAAGAGGGAAATTAAAGAGTGAGAGGTCTTTACTATACCTATGAAATAACTCCATCTTTGGGGTAATAAAACTGTAGTAGATACCACCACGCAAACACACACAGCAGTGATCACAAACTCTGCTACCTAAAGAGCAGGTACTGGGATTCAATCAAGCTGCAGGTGGCCGGGACTCACTTAAGACTAGGGAGTGAATGGCCATCTGTGTGCAGCCACTGCTCAGTTTTGGCTGGTTGACGGATATACGGCTTGTGTTGCCAAACCTTTCAATTCCTCAAGAGAAGTTTAAAATGTAGAATTTTATGTAAAGTCCTATAGCATGTATTTAGCCTCATGGGACACTAGTTTGCAAGCTCTGCAGCAGACACTGCAAAATAAAGCAGGCCACCCTTTGTCTTGGATGGTTTAGGTATTTCACTCATCTGAAGGCAAGGGATTCAATGAGATGCTCCCAACGGGACCAATGTTTTGGAAGCATCATGTTGTCAATGGTGATCTGATCATATCACCTTCTACACAATCTAGTGCTTGACCCAGTGTGTCCGGGGGATGGAGGGCAGTGGGGGAGGTGGGCACAATGTGAATAAAGATGGTGAGATGCTTTGGCAGCAACAGAAATGCCTGCCAGATATTCCATGGGCTGCCCCACATTTCCCCTTGCATTTAGGTGGTGTCACATAACTACTTCTAGACAACAGGTTGTGAATAGAAGTGACATTTGTGCCAGACCCTTTGGTGGGTTATTAGGACTCCTTCAGTGCTGCAATGATTGAGAATTTTTCTCACTGAATGGATGAGCCACAAAACCAAAACAGCCTAGATTCCTGAGTCATCACATGGAGAAGTTCCAAAGAATCATCCAGACCCTAGTAGACTTTGTGAACACAAGAAATAAACTTCTGTTATGGTAAATTTCTGAGAGTTGGGGGGCTGTTTGTTACTGTAGCCTGAGGCTGCTTAACCTGACTAATACAGATGCCAAAAGGCTTTTCCATTGGTAGAATAGCAGTTTGAATGTGAACCACAGCTCTTGCATGTTAAACTCAGCCAACAGGTTTGGCTACTATCCTTAAGCTTGGAAAATGAGAAGGAGGCATTTTTTTAAAGGAGAAAATAAGTCCTAGAGTTGTAGCTTTTGAATTTTATTTTATACTTCAGAACACTTTGTTCAAGGTAAGTCATAAGAAACCTCAATATACAAAATTAAAAAGCAGAGACTTTCTGATTAAGGTGGAAGGGAAAGTCTCCTTGGGAGAGAGTCTGAGGAACCCTGAGGGCAAAGGAGAGTTTGCAAACCCCTGCATGTCCCCTGTATCATGTTCCCCAATCTTCATTATTTGAGGACTTCCTTTACATTTATAGTCATATCAGTATACCACCAGTACTATTTTTTACCTCAAATGTTTCCTTAAAGAGCTCTTTTCCTGTAAATATATACAGTTAAAGTTTTATTATGAAAAAATGTTCACACACAAAAGCATCAAATGCATACCAAACCCAATGTACCCATTACTCAGCCTCAACAAATACTAACTGACGGCCCCTCTTACTTCAGCTATGCCTCGCCACTCCTCCCGACACTGGAGGGATTCATTCAAGGTAAGTCACAGATACCATATCACTATCTATAAATATTTCAGTAGGTATCTCTAAAAGGTAAAAAGCTCTTAAATTATATGTACACAACACCATTATCATATATAAAGACCTTCACATAATTCCTTGATGTTAATTATCATACACAATCAGTGTTCAAATTTCTCTATCTTATATGATATTGGTATAGTTAGTTTGCTCAAATTAGGATCCAAACAAGGTCTACACATTGAATTTAGTCAATGGGTCTTTCAAGCTTCTCTTGTTCTATGGGCTCCCTCTCCTTTTTTCTTGCAGTGTATTTGTTGAAGAAATTGGACAATTTGTCCTGTAGAATTTCCCACCTTCTGGATTTTTGTTGATTGCATACTTATGGGGTCATTTAACATGTTTTTCTTTGCCCTGCATTTCCTAAAAACTGGTAGTTTGACCTAGAGGACTTATCAAATACAGGCTTGAGTTTTACTCTGGCAAAAAGACTTTATAGGCAGTGAAGTGTACTTCCAGCGGAATGCACATAAGGTCTCACTGTCATTTTGAGATGTCAGTGCTCTTATACACATTGCCTAAATCCACATTTTCTTAGAAGACTGCAAAAAAAATGGTAATGTTCCAGTTCTACCACTTCTTCATTTATTAGCTGGGATCTTTCTATAAAGAGAAACCTTATCAATTACTTGGTTACCCTGAGGTACAATTTGAAAAAAGAAAAAAAAAAAAGGCAGGATAAATGCTTGATTTCCCATTTTCAGAATAATCAGTTAGTTCTGTAGCATCCTTCAAAGGGGACAATGAGTTTTTAATATTATGAGCTAGTAGGTTTAAATGTATTTGATATATTGCATTCCGTGGCAATTATTTATCCTTACTGATGCTAAAATTATCCGATTTTTGGCCAGTGGGAACCTTTTAAGTGGGCTCTTGAGTCCTTTTGACATGGCCTTAATAGTCTTTGATAGCTTCCCATGCTTATTAAAATGCCAAGCTGTTTTTAGGTTTATTTTATATATTTTCAGCCCAGACCTTGAATCTACCCAAGGAGCTCTGGTTTCTTTCAGTGGGGAGGTGGTAGATACCATAATCAGACACTAGGGGCGCTCATTGCCACTGGGTTGATCATTGTTTCTAAGGCTTTTCACTAGAGAGCAAGGAAGTATTCTTAAAATAAAATACATCATGAGTTTATTCTGATTCTACCAATTCATATACACAACTAAGGGGCTTGTGCTTAATCTTATTTTACTTATATCTCTTCCTCTTTCTCCTAAAATTCCAGTTCAGTGACACAGTCAATTACTCATTGGCTTTATTCCACAATACACACAACAGTCTCAAAATAGCAATACGAACACCATCATCAACATGATTACTGAAGAGAGTTTGAAATTTTTTAAATTATTCGTCTTCAGAATGTACTTCACTGAGTTTGTATAGGCACATTACTGTGTTTTTAAGCTCCCTTGAAATAGTTGGTTTCCATATGGCCATCTATACCAGCAACCAGATACATATTTAGGTTCATTCCTGTTGTTTTATTCCTTATTTGGGGAGACTAATTTTAAAATTTTGTTTTATCATTATGTAAAATGTATTTAATGGTGCCAAAACCAAAATAAGGCATATTCAAAGAGCTAGCTCCCATGCCAGTCCCTTCCACCCTATTCCCTTCTTCCCACTGTAAACAACAATTTCAAAAGCTTTAAAATGCTAAAATTGTTTCTTTTCTTAAATGGAAGCAAATACACACGTAGATTTGTTTCCCCCCTTTCTTAGGCATATGCTTGGAAACTCTACATGTTATGTTTCCACCTGTCTTTTCATTGGGAAATTTATCCCGGAGATCCCTTCAGAGTTGTTTAAAATGACATTCCTCATTCCTTTTTAGATGCAAAGTACTCCACTGTATGTTCATACTATACAGTTGACCCTTGAACAAACACGGGTTTGAACTTTGTGGGTCCACTTAAATGCAGATTTTTTTCAAGAGTAAACTGCTTTTCAGCAGTACTACAGGACCTGTGGCTGGTTGAATCTGCGGAGGATGAACTATAAGTTATAAGTGGATTTTCGACTACACAGAGGGCCAGCACCCCTAACCCCCATGTTGTTCAGGGGTCAACTGCACTATAGTTTATTCAGACAGTCTAATAGTGGAAGACCTTAACTAACCTCTGTCAGCAACTGACAGAAAACAATGGCCAAAAAATCGGTAGGACAGAGAAGAAAAAATCTAAACAGCACAATTAGCTAACACAAGTATAACACTACACCCAAAAATCACACAGTATACATTTAGCACATAGAGCACTGACAGAAATTGACCACCACCTGGGTCATAAAGCAAATCTCAGATTTCAATGGATTCAAATCATGCACAGCTTAATCTTGATTAAGCCTCACTGAACCTGATCAGGCCAACACTTCAAAAGAATAGAACTTTCTGAGATGATGAAAATATTCTGCAGCTTCACTGTCCAATGCAGCAGCCACGAGCCATACGTGGCCTCTGAGCATGTGAAATATGATGAGACCGAGGAACTGAAATATTAATTTAATTTTAATTAATTTAGATTTAAATAGCCAAAGATGGCTAGTGACTAGTGTTTAGGCTGCACAGGTCTGGAATCTAATTTCCAATTCAAAGGAAAACAAAGAATGAGAAACACTTTAAAAAAATGCTTCCACCACAATCACCTAAATCCAGCCTGGGAAATTCTATGGAACAAACTATCTAGTTTCTTCATCATTTGTGGGAGAACACTGCCAGATAGTCTGTATATTAAAAGAGTTGAAAGAGGAAAATGCAAATCAAAATCACAATAAGCCATCACTTCATACCCACTAGTATGGCTACAGTCAAAATGTCAGACAACAGCAAGTGTTGGCAAGGAAGTGGAAAAATTGGAACCCTCACACACTGTTGATGGAATATAAAATGGTGCAGCCACTTTGGAAAACAGCCTAGCAGTTCCTCAAAATGTTAAATATAGACTTCCCATATGACCCAGCAGTTCTCCTCTCAGGTATATACCCAAGAGAAATGGAAACATGTGTCCACACAAAAACTCATATAGACATGCTCACAGCAGCATTATTCATAATGGCCCCAAAGTGGGAACAACCCAAATGTCCATCAACTGATGAATGCAAAAACAAGATGTAGTGTATCCATAAAATGGAATGCTAGTTGGCAATAAAAAGGAATGAAGTACTGATACATAATATGGATAAACTTTGAAAACACTATGCTAAGTGAAAGAATCTAGTCACAAGAGATCACATGATTCCATTTATATGAAATGTCCAGACAAAACCAAAACAAATTCCAGAGGCTCACAGATTGAAACATTAAAAAAGAAAATTATAAAATAAAATATTAGAAGAAAACACATGTGAAAGGAGAAATGCTTTTCTAACTATGATACAAAATTCAGAAGCCACAGAAGAAAAGACTGATCAACTACATAGAAAAATTTCAGCCTAGGAAAAATCATCAAAAGCAGAGTCAAAAGATAAAAACAATTTTGGAAAAGAATATTTGCAACTCACAGCTCAGACAAATGACTCATTTCCTTAATATAAGAGCTTCCATAAATCAATAAGAAAAAGTCGAACACCCTTCCGCATGCATACACCCCAAAAGTGGACAAAGGATATAAACAATAATTCACAGAAAAGAACATGAAAATTTGTCTTTTAAACACAAGGAAAAAATACTTAACTTCTCTCCAAAGAGAAATGCTATTTAAAATATACCAAAATACTATTGAAATACCATTTCTCATTTTTAGCAATTTGATAGGTAAAGTTTGAGAACATACTCTTTGTGAGTATGGCAATGAAATGTAATTTGCTATTATATTTTAAAAATTAAGTACACATTCTTTCATGCAGTAATTTTATTTATATTTATCTTATTATATATGATCTCACAAAGATAAAATCCAAATATTCATCAATAGGGAAACAGGTAAATTAAATTATGGTACATGCAATACAATGGAACTCTATAAAGGTACAGAATCTCCCAAATAGGTTGCTCCCATATAACATGAGGTCACAATATTTTTTCTTTTTAAATAAATTTATTTATTTTATTTATTTATTTTTGGCTTCATTGGGTTTTCTTTGCTGCACGCGGGCTTTCCCCAGTTGCAGCAAGTTCACAGTGTGCGGGCTTCTCATTGCAGTGGCCTGTCCCTGCGGAGCACGGGCTCCAGGCGTGCGGGCCCCAGTAGTTGTGGCACGCGGGCTCAGCAGTTGTGGTTCGTGGGCTCTAGAGCGCAGGCTCAGCAGTTGTGGCTCATGGGCCTAGTTGCCCCACGGCATATGGGATCCTCCCGGACCAGGGCTCGAACCCCTGTGCCCTGCATTGGCAGGCGGACTCTCAACCACTGCGCCACCAGGGAAGCCCACAATATTTCTTTAATAGATTTGTTGTAAGGATATGAGGTAGCACCAAATAAAAAGTAGTCCCTCCCCCAGAAGTAGTAAATAACAAAAATAACAATGGATGTAGTAATAATAGTGAGAATTGACTAAGTTCCTACAGGCGTAAGGGGCTGAGCTGGGATTCAACACACACCTGTCACTCCCAACTCTTTCTTCTTTCTCCACTCAATTTGACCTTTTATGTAGCAAATGCAAGTGTTTTTCTATGTCTGTTTCAATGTTCCAACATAGTACTTCATCCCTTTCATATAACAGGTTTATCTGCATCTGAGTGAGAACCACAGATGTGTCCTGCATTTAGAGCTTCTGGTTCTGTGGCAAGGAGACTGTTCTGGAACCTTGAATAGATTTGCTCATCCTACTTAAACCACAAAATAAAACTACCAGATACAATGGCCTCAAAGCCAGTTCTAGGGCTGTTTCAAGGATTCCTATGTGGTTAGACTTGAGGGGTACAGATGGGGACCCCCAAACTTCTCCAAACCCCCCTATCTTGGAAAGATTGTAGCTTTGGCTAAAAACTCACCACTGGACCCCTTTGCTTTGGGTTCGACTGTAGTGCCTAAAGTTGATGGGACACAGGTTTGAGAAGTTTTGGCAAAAAGAAGTGAACTGAAAAGAAAAAGCACACGAAGTTCCGGGGAAGGCACATCTCCGTGGTCTAGGTGGTAGTGGGTCTCAGAGAGGCATCTCACCCTCCTTCTGTGATGGAGGATGGGCCACAAATGCACCCTGGGTGCTGGTGCTGGGTCCTTAGCCTTATGTCAACCATCTCATCATCTCATTTATTCCTTACAAAGCCCCATTACAAAGATAATAGCACCTATCTTGATTTTTCAAAAGAGGAAAGATCTAAGGCCTATGGATGGTAAGTGGGGGAGGCTTGACTCCAGAGCTCTTGCACCCAACTCCAAGCTTACCACCCACCCCCACGAGGCTCCAAGTGCCAGAGGGGAAAAGTATGAGATGGAAGCAAAGGATGGGAAGAAAAATCCCAAAGCCATTCTTTAAATAGAAGCTTGATCTCCTTTGGTTTTGCCTACATACTGCCACTTGCCTGGGAAGCATTTTCAGTTTTGCAACAAAATTGGAATAAGGAACATGCCCCAGATTGAGCTACGTTACTGCCATTACTACTGTTGCCTGTGCAGTACCTGACATCTGGGCCAAAGATTACCTATTGGTGCTCAACATCAGTAATATTTAAATTCATACAAATGAAAATAACAACAGCATCATGCTTTTACCAGAAAATATCAAGTAAGGGATGGAATAATACACAATACTTGCAAGGTTGAGGTGAGATTAAAACCAAATACACTGCAAGTAGCATAGTAAGTTTTGATTCTCTCTAGAAAGGTAATGTCATATGTAAAAAAAAAAAATCATTAGAATAATTATTATACCTTTGGTCCAGTAATGCTGTGCCTGAGAATTTCTGCTAAGGAAATATTTCGAACAACTGATGTTTCTATGTTTCTGTGGTGTTCTCTAAAATCTACATTAAATTTACAACAGTAAAGAGTCAAGTATATTACACTAACTGGAGAGAGTATGTATAGAGATTAAAGTAATGTTTATGAGATTATGCAGCCAATGTTTTCTCCCTTTTAAGGGAGAGCAGCAGAGTACAAATGTACATGTGTACTGTGACTGCAAAATATATATGCAAATATATGCTAATAGTCCCAGACTGGACTGGGATGTGGGCCAGAGTTACATGAGGTGACAGGTACTCGGTTGTCCACACTGTTCCCACTTCTTGTGTCTGTCTGCTTTTCCCAGTGCCTGGTCAGACACTGAGTCCAAGAGTATTGTTATTTCTTTTTCCTATCGTGGTACTAAATGTCTGTTTTTGCTCTCACAGCCCCTGTACCTCCTCCTCTGACTACACCCCTGACACAGGTGTGTCCTCTCTCCCACTGGAAGGTGTCATGCGGTCCAGTCCAGTAAGATGCTCCCACCTCCTTTAGCCAAGAAGAGGGTGGAAGACACAGCTCAGACTTCCAGATTTCTCTCTCCAGGGACTTAGACCTTGATTGCAGCAATATATAGAAGGGAAATGGTCATTACTGACAGCTCAGTTTGGAGGTCACCTCAGTGTCTACCACTAGGGACTGAATAGCATGGGAGATGCACCCCAGGGAATCCTTTTTTTTTTTTCTCCCCCGGCCACACTGCAGGCATGTGGAGCTTCCCCAACCAGGGATAGAACCCATTCCCCCTGCAGTGGAAGCGAGGAGTCTTAACCACTGGACCACCAGGGAAGTCACAGTATCGTGGAAAGATATTACATGCATTATGACAGACAAAGAAACAAATTTACCCTTTAAGCAACATGCAAAACAAAGCTACATGTTGCACGTGGATATAGCCATATTTAAGGATGTGTTCCAAATGCCCTGGGCGGGGTGGGGTGGGGGGTGAATCTCTAATTGGGAAGGTGAATGGAGGGGAGAAGAAGGAGGAAAACAAATCTGGAGAGAGGCTTCACAAAGATCACAATGTGTGATATGAACTGGGGACACTCCATCTTTGTTACCTGCATCTAAGGTCAAAAGAAAAGAAAAATGTAATTCCTTTTTGGCCTAATTAGGGTTATTTCTATTGCTTGTGACCAGTGAAATAAGACATAATGTAATAGGGAAGAACAAATCTGACTCCATATTAGATCTGTTCCTTTTCCTGTGCTTAGTCATGCTGGCTCTGCATCTTTTGTAAAAGAATTTTGCGTATAGCCTGAAATATACAGGGTAGCCTACTCTCAGGGCTCTGACCTTTAAGACTCCATTCACACAGAGATAAAAAGTTGCAGAACAGAGAATAAAATTTGTCTTGTTGGAGGTTTACAGGAACATGGTGACCTGACCTATGTGGACAGCTGCAAAAACAAAGGATTCCCACACCAAGAAGTTTGCAACAAGTAACCATGGCCCTCCCTCACCTTGCCTTTAAAAGTGCTTTGCTGAAACCCTTCAAGGACTTGGGGGTTTCTTGGGCACAAGCCCCTGTCTCCTTGCATGGCCCTGCAATAAACCTTTCTCTGCTCCAAACTCCAAGGGTTTGGTTTGTTTGGCCTCACTGTGCATCAGGCACATGAATTTGCGTTTGGTAACAATAACATAATGGATAGAATTTTTTTTATAAATTCAGTAGAAAAAGGATGATCTTTGGGCTCAAGCTAGAGCTCAAGTTTTAAACCATGAGGTTCAATACAGGGATATGCCCTTTCAATAAATCTCTCGATCAGTGGCGTCCTGCCCTCCATCAACGAAATAACAAGGACACACCTTGATGTTCCTCAACAGTTATTTGTTGACTTGTAGCTTGTGAGTAAAAGCTCTCATTTTTGCTGACAGAATTACAAAGCCTTTGGTGGCTGAACAATAAAGGTTATTGGATATCTGCTTTCTCTTTCCAAACTTAAACTGCTCCATCCAAAAGACAATCATTAATGAATCCAGTCACTGCACATTTCAGTTGTGACTTTTGCTGGGTCCAAGTGTGACCTTTTTCTATTATTGACTCAGTTGTTTTTCTTTGTATTGATGCAAGATCAGCAACAAGGCCTACTTTCATTTTGTTCTAAGTAATAGTATCTGAACAGTGATGCATTCGGTTTGCTAGTTCTTTTCCCCAATACACATGAACACACAACTATGCCATCTCTGTACCAGTTAAAATAATCTAGATGCTTCCACTTTGTGAAACTAGTCCGATTTTTTTAAAAACTGTAATTTTTGTTTGCAAATGCTCAGCAATTGATTTTTAAAAAGTCATGAAAATCCAAATAGTGATTATCTTTAGTGGCTATGAAAAGAGTTGAATGAAAGAGGCACATGAGGGGTTTCTGGGGTAACCAGGATGGTGGTTATACAGGAGTGAGCTTTATAATAATTAATCAAACTGCACATTTATTTATACTCTTTTCAGCGTGTGGATTATACCCCACAATAAAAAGCCTTTTAAAAAACATCACATCTTGGGGCTTCCCTGGTGGCACAGTGGTTAAGAATCTGCCTGCCAATGCAGGGGACACGGGTTCGAGCCCTGGTCCAGGAAGATCCAACATGTTGTGGAGCAACTAAGCCCGTGCGCCACAACTACTGAGCCTGCGCATCTAGAGCCTGTGCTCCGCAACAAGAGAAGCCACTGCAATGAGAAGCCCACGCACCACAACGAAGAGTAGCCCCCACTCACCACAACTAGAGAACGCCTGTGTGCAGCAATGAAGACCCAATGCGGCCAAAAATAAATAAATTAAAAAACAAAACCAAAAAAAAAATCACATCTTAATCGTCATGTTTCCTCTCAAGATCAAGAATGTAGGAGAGCAGTGCCTGTGAGGAAGTGCACACTTTTATTTTTCATTTATTCTCCATAAAATCTTAGCTGGGAAAGCTAAGTCACTGAGAAGCCTTGTTTCACCTGGAAAATTCGTTAGACTTGTGAAGACAGCAGGTAACCAGGATAAACCAACAGAGAAAGACGTGGGGGATGGAAGTTATGTTCACATTATCGGAAAGGAGATCAATACTCTGTTGTACCTGTTAAAACTGTTGATTTTTGTATCTATTTCTAACACAGAATCCTGTGGCTGTGTCTCTTATCTAAAGCTTAAAAACCAGCGAGGATTTCAGGCAGCATCTTGCAAGCAAGACCCACTTCTGTCGACATCTTTAATTCGCAGATGAGAAATGCGTATCTGGTCTTTTTTTCTTAGTACAATACTTCAATATGATTAATCCCATGGAAAAAAGCAAGACTGTGGATGTCTTTGGCTACATCCATGAGGACCAAAGAGACTTCTTCCAGGGAATGAACACATTTACCCTCGACCCCATGAAGGCAGATAACCAAAGAGTTTGGAACATTACCTTCCAGAAAAATTTCGCCAAGCATCAGACACAGCTATTCTTGTCCTCAGCATACTCACATTAGTACTAGTAAAATTCCAGGGAAAGAGAGAGAAGACCCTTGCTATGGCAGTTGTCTCACTGGCAACAAAACAGTATTGAAACTCTGAAGTAGATATCCCCGCACCAATTCAAACAGCACAGAAACTCCCATTAGTTTTGTCATAAACCGATTAGAGCTGGCACACACACCCAAGGATCTCAATGCTTAGACGCTGAATAGCCACTCAAATCCCAATAGTTTGCCCCGTAAAACCCACTGGGAAGTTCTTAATAAGTTCACCACAAGGTGACATTTGCAATACTCTGCAGTCACATATTCATCCACATGCATCCAGGAAAAAAATAAAATGAAATTTAGCCAAGAGAAAGTGCCAACCACCCACGCCTGGGACATCTTTGCTTGTCTCTAAGAAATAGGCTCCAAGAGTCGCTAAAGGAGGACCGTCCGTCGGCTGCTGGAACAGGACAGAGGTCGGGGGTGGAGAGCTGCTACCCTTTCCCAAATCAAAAGGGGGGAAAGTAAGTGAGAAAATCTCCCGAGTTCAAACATTCCTTTAAACCCCGCAACTTTAAATACTAAATGTGTTTCATGGCTGCCATCTTGAAAAACATTAGTTTGCCAAAAGCGGCCTTTGATTCCCATTTGGGATGGAAACGCTTGCAGATAATCCATTGAAACAGGTCCGGCACAAAGGCCTTTTTGCAACAATCACGGTGCTTGTGAAGGACAACATTTTTGTGCGCAAAATAAAACATTTTAATGCGCTACAATCCATTACACATATAGTCCTCCATTTCCTTTCAGTAATTATTCATTAGAAAACATTTAACGTCACTGTGGATTTCACACTGGGCAGTCTGGACACAAAGAACAAGAGATGCCCCATTTATAAGGGGCTGGGGTCTTCTTTTCTAATCTGAGAAACTCCAAGGAGGTGGGGCCCACAGGACACAACAGGCCGGCTAAATTGTGCGGTTAACGGTCAAAGCCCCCCTGCCTACTTTGACACTCATTTAAAGATGACAGGAAACAAAAGAGATTTGTTCTGTGCAACCCTTTCTTGTTACGCAGTCTACATTGGGCTCCGCACATGAAACCCGCCCGATATTTTAGTCCACCTGCCAGCTCCCTCCCGCCCTCCTTGACTCTCTCCTCTGCTACTTTGCTCGTTCCCACTTTAACACAAAGAGACAGGTAAAGAATATCGTTAAAAGCGGCCCATTCAGCATGTCAGCTTTCATAATACAATTGCCTGTCAGGTTCCCTAGGAGCTACGAGGCGCTGACACGTCTGGGTTCAGGCCAGAAATCCGGCCCGCAGTTCTGTTAGTTAGTGAGGCAGCTCCCAGTCACATCCCACCCTCCCGTAGTGAAGGGCCATCTCCCGGGCACAGACACTGAAAACCATCTTGAATAACAACAGTTTGAAACATTTGCTCCATCAGCGAAAGACTACATGCCAACTCCCGATGCGCTGTATCTATATTCCTTTCATGCCTCCATTAAAAAATTTAACTCAAAACTCAGACCCAAAGACCTAGAAGACGATTCGTAGGAAAAGTTGGGAAACATTTATCTTAGAGCCAATTTTTTAAAGGTACTCAAAGGAATAAAATAGTTTTAACACCAGAGGATCCTTCCCTAAGGTAGTGGGAAAAATCCCATCTTGAAAGTCTGGCCAGATTAAGATGTAGCTAATCATACGGGAATATGTACAAATCTAAAACACCTCTGGTGCTGTTTCTACTTTGCAACTGTATGAAGATTATATACCACCTAGTGATGCTGATAAGAAACCAGTGAGTACAAATGGGCTTGGCTGTCATAGATTCTCAAAAATGACTCATGTCACTTTATGGTTATTTTTATAGCAATCCTGAGGTTTGCATGTTACACTTGCTTCTTATTATCATCTTGATGTGTCATAGGAAACTGCCTCTGGTCACAGAGTCAAACAGCGAAAAGATGCTGGAGAAAATCAGTGGGTACTTAAGGAGAAAGCAAAATTCATAATGAAGCTAGTTACAGAAGCTCAGTCAGTGGTCAATGAAATTCTAAAAACAAAACAGTTTTGATGCTCCGTGTCAGAGAATAGCAAACCATGGCCCGCAGGCCAAATCCAGACAACCACCTGTTTTTGCCAAAAACAAATAATAATAATTTTTTTAAAGACATGAGAAAATCATATGAAATTCACAGCCACGATATTGTGTATGTCTGTCTGTGGCTGCTTTCCTGCTATGACAGATTTGAGTAGTTGCAACAGAGGCTGACGGTCCACAAAACCTAAAATATTTACTATTGGTCCTTTATAAAAAATGTCTCTATTCCTTAGAACCAGACTTCTGAATCCATGGTATTTAAAAGCTGCACACACCAACAGAAGCAAAGTGGAATTTCAAATATAACCCTTGCCAAACAAATGTTTGATAGTTTATGCTACATCTCTCAAACTGTGGCTAGGATTCTTCTTAGTTAAGATTTTTACAGTTAGCATTGTTAGACGCTGAAAAATAAGGTCGTTGAGAACTCGAGGTGAGATGTTACTTTTCCAGACCCACAGCTGCTTCTTTGCTCACCAAACACAAACCAAAAATTAAGTGTGCAAACAGTAGGTAGCAGTTTCTCGAGTAGAACTTAGTGTTTGCTCCATAAACAGACAACACTTCTAGCTCTCAAGAAAACCCTTCTGAAGGCACCGTCCCCAAGTCTGAATGATAGCACTCAGTGGCAGCTAAAATTTAAACCAAACAGACCTCCAGAAAGAAAGCATGGCCTGGTATTTTGATTGAAGGGGTCTCAGCTGTGGAAATTACAAGGCTCATACTTGAGTGATAAGAGCATTATAATATTGCAAGTTTTTATGTATCCAATTTGCTCAACATTGATGGCTCAACGGCTGAAACGAGGGACTATCTTTTCATGTAACGACAAGAAAACCGTCAGCTTTTGATTATCCAACTGCGGCCTCTTAATCACTACTGAATGCATATAATTATGAATATCAGTAAACAGAATAATGCTTCTAAATTACTTTAGGGATTAGATGGTCTCCTAGTAAGAATTAGAGCAGTTCATGGAGCCTTAATTGCCCCATGGGAGTTGCAGGTGGAGAAAGAAATGGCCATTAACTGCACATACTTTTCAGCATAAAGGACTAAACAATAACAAATGCAAGGGCTAGACTTCTCTCACTACTTCCCAACAATAAGTAAATAAATTAGATCAGTAAATATTAGAAAAAAGATCTTTGGATGTTTACAGCATTGTTTTCCTCCATACACATTCTTTTTTTAAAATTGAGGTGTAACTGACATATAACATTATATTAGTTTCAGGTGTACAACATGATTTGATTTTTGTATACATTAGGAAAGGATCACGACAAAGTCTAGTTAACAGCCATTAGCTTACATAGTTACACAATTTTTTTTCTTTGATGAGACTTTCAAGGTCTCTTTTAGCAACTTTCAAATAGAGTTACAATATTATTAACTGTAGTCACCATACTGTACGTTACAGCCCCATGACTTATTTATTTTATAACTGGAAGTTTGTTATCTTTTGACCACCTTCATCCATTTTGCCCAACCCCCAACTCTGGCAACCACCGATCTGTTCTCTGTATCTATGAGCTTGGGTTTTTGTTTTATTTTGTTTTTGAGATTCAACATGGAAGGGGGAGGGGAGGGATAAATTAGGAGCATGGGATTAACAGGTATAGACCACTATATGTAAAATAGATAAACAATAAGGATTTACTCTATAGCATAGGGAAGTATATTCAATATTTTGTAATAACCCATAATGGAAAAGAATCTGAAAAAGAATATATATATAATATGTAATTATATACATATATAATTGAATCACTTTGCTGTACACCTGAAAGTAACACAATATTGTAAATCAACAATAGTTTAATTAAAAAAAGATTCAACATATAAGTAATACCATACAGTATTTGTCTTTCTCTGCCTGACTTATTTCACTTAGCATAATGCCCTCAAGATCCATCCATGCTGTCACAAGTGGCAAGATTTCCTTCTTTTTTTATGGCTAATTGTCCATTGTATATTTACACCACATTTTCTTTATCCACTCATCTATCGATGGATACTTAGGTTGCTTCCATGTCTTAGCTATTATAAATGATGCTGCAATGAATATGGTGGTACAACCTAGTAATTTTGAATGGAGGATATCTATCCTAATTACTTTTAGCCTTTGCTCAAGTCCATGGAAGTTCTTGAAGTCCCATTTCCCTGAGTTTATAGACGAATTTATAAAAGAAGCATTTTCTTGCCTGAAGGAGAATCTTCCTGGTATCCTCAGCTATCTTTCACTGGAAAGAAAGATGGTTCGTGGTCTGGGAGCCTTGCAAACACTCAACAGAAATTGGACATCGGCCATGGATTATACTAAAACCTATCTGGAACAACAAATGCTAATGTGTGGCCTGGAATTTTCCCAGGGTACCCCCCTACCCAGTCCACATCCCTGTGGGACAATGAGGAAATTAACAGACATCACAGAATAGACAACTTTCAACACAGCTTTTTAAACTATTCCCCATCCCCAAAGGGGTGCTTTCCTAACACTCAGGGAAAAATGGCTGTGGCGTCCAGCACAGTTAGCAATCACTTAACCCTAAGGCAGTGGTTCTCAAACTTCAACACGCAGGAGGATCTCCGGGTGAAGCCTGGGACCGTGCAGAGGGTGGGCCCAGGAATCTGCGTGTTTAACGGGTACCCCAGGCCATTCCAATGAAGGTAGCCCAGGACCATAATTATAACTCTGCTCCTCAAGCTGTGGTGCAAGGTATCAGCATCACCTGGGTGCTTGTTAGAATTACAGAGTCTCAGGCTCTGCCCCAGAACTAGTGAGTCAGAATCTGCATTTTAACAATAGCCCTCTGTGATTGGTATGCAACTTACTGTTTGAATAAAACCCATGTTAAGACCCAGTGATCTAGGAAAAATTTTTAAGTTAAGGAAGATTGAAAGTAAAAGGAAACTGTAATTCCCCTGAGGCAGAATGAATGAGAAAATGGAGAAAGAATTAGTGTTGAGAAAAGGGCTCACTGAAGGGGAGGGGAGAGAGGGAGACGGGGAGAGAGGAGAGAAGGGGAGACCACACGTATCCCTTGGGGACAAATATGCCACAAATAAAGATCAATGTGTACCATTTTTTTTAATTTACTTTTCTGGATTTTGCTATTAACACTGAATGGTTTCTGGGACTTCCCTGGTCCAGTGGTTAGGACTCTGCGCTTTCACTGCAGGGTCCCGGTTCAATCCCTGATGTGAGAACTAAGATCCCGCAAGCCATGCGGCTCAGCCAAAAGAAAAAAAACAAAAACAAAAAACACTGAATGGTTTCTGATGAGATAAAGTAGGGAGATGAGGATGAAAAGTATACTTATTAAATAGGCAACTATTAAAAGCCCCCCATAAATATAGCTCTTTTAAAATGCTATCTTTTCTTTTCCTGTCTGATTATAAAAGAATTACATGTTCATTTTAGACATTTTGGGAAAATGTGATGAGGAGAATAAAAAGTACCCATAATCCCACCACTCAGAAATTACCACTGTTTTCCTTCTGGAATATTCCTTTTAGTGTTTCCCACCCATGTGTATGTGTGTGTGTAAAAATACTGGGATACTGTTTTATATGTGATTTTATGTCATTTTTCTAAAATAACATGATTCTCATAAATTAAGAATGACACTATAAAAGATCACATGGTATAAGATCATCTGGAATTGAGACCTGCAGAATTACAAGGTTAGAAATCAAAATTCAGGCAACAGTTAATTTCCCAATAAGTTCTCTGGGCCACAATGGTATTGTTTAAGTCTTATGGCCAAGTACCCCTGATATTAAAGTATTAAGAACTAGAATTATTTTCATCATTACATGTCATCTTTTAAAGACTTCATTAAAAGTGGAATTATGAGCAGAGCCAGGCTTCTGTGACAACAAAGGATCTAGCCTTGAAAAGAGGAAAAAAACCTTCATCTTCTGAACCATATTGAGGGCATCCTCTTGTTCCACTAGTAAAACAAATTCTGAAGCAAAGAGAGAGTAAAGCTCATCTGACAGAATCCTGAACATCTAGAAAATCAAAGGGGAGAGAAAATAGAGTTTTATTTTCTTTAAATGAAAGTGATGGGGGTAAAAAAGCATAATTGGAACCAGCTTCTCCAACTACCATGGAATCATTTACATCAGATTCAAGCAGAGAAAATTTTACAGAGCCTGCTAAAACTACTACTGGAAATGTTGACCCTAGAATCTGTACTGTCCACTTAAGAAGCCAATGATCACACTGGAAATTTGAGTGATCCAATTAAATAGGGACATGATGTGGTGCCCCAAGGACAATGGTGCTTCAAGGACAAAGGACGACCCTGCCTGAAAAAGCTTTAGCGACACACCCCCTATCGGACTCTTTATCGCCTCCCTACCAATGGTTAAGAAATTCCTGAGCCCACCTGGGCAACGCCCACCTGGGCAACGGGACCTGTCCCAAATAAGGAAAGGCATATGCCTTGTCCCACTTCCACCCTATAGAAGGAAGGTATATGTGCCTTGACCAATCAGTAAATGAAATTTTCACCTCGGACCATTCCTTGTTTTCTGGCTATAAAAACTGATCAATAGCACACGTTCGGGCTCAACTCTCCCAGACTACTAGGAAGTCTGTTCTGGCAGCGACCCTTCCCTCTAATAAATTCTATCTTCTTTACATTCTGCCTTGTGTCTGGAAATTCTTCTCCAACCCGCGTTCAGACCACGACAATGAGCACAATCAAAATCATCATAATTATGGGGGCTTTCTTCTTATTTTTCAAATGAACACAGCACCTGATCAACCAGTTAGCAAATATTTTCTGATCATCTACTGTGTGCAAGGCATTGTGGTAGGTACCTGGTCCTTATCGGGAATTTATAATCGCTTTAGAAATAAAACACAATTATAGGAACAGTGAACAAGACAACAAGCCTGCACTCAATGACTAACCTTTTAAATGGCTTTTCTCTGATTCTAGTAAAAAGTGGTTAACTACAAAGTTACTTAAAAGTGTCATAAGTTCCTGCTGTAAAATTCTGTGTGATTTTGCTTTTCTTCAAGATTTTAGTATAAAATATTTATTTTGCTAGTCAAAAAATAAGGTAAGATAGTGGAAGTGGACTGGAGGAAAGCGTTCATAAGAGTTTTCATAGTAGTAATAACAAAAACATGCAGCCTGGTTTAGATGCAGCTTTGCTTTAAAAATAAGCCACACCAAAATTAGTGGCAAAATTAAAAATGAAGTTATTGGAAATGAAACCCAAGATGCAACTCATCCAGCCCAATTATTCTCTGAACCCATCATATTACTTGGACACCACCTTCACCTACATTCTAGTGAAACCACCTCTTAACAGAACAGGAGAATAAGTTTCTTAGAGGCTTAATTAGCACTTAAGACACCAGCATAAAAATAAATACATTGTGGTGATTGTTCCATGGATCTACAGATGTGATAAAAAAGTGGCAGGGAACTACACATGCACTTCATACCAATGTCATCTGTCCTGGTTTAAATATTGACTATACCTCTGTAAGATGTAGCCATAGAGGCACACTGAGTTAACGGTACATGGGATCTTCTCTGTACAATTTCTGAAACTTTTTATGTCTATATTTTAAAAATAAAAAGTTTAAAAATTGCTTATTGCATTTTGACTCTTTTTTTTTTTTTTTTTTTTTTTTGCGGTACGTAGGCCTCTCACTATTGTGGCCTCTCCCGTTGTGGAGCACAGGCTCCGGACGTGCAAGCTCAGCGGCCATGGCTCACGGGCCCAGCCGCTCCACGGCATGTGGGATCTTCCCGGACCGGGGCACGAACCCGTGTCCCCTGCATCGGCAGGCGGACTCTCAACCACTGCGCCACCAGGGAAGCCCACATTTTGACTCTTTGATGTGTCATAAAGGCACAAAATATATAAAGTCACAAAATATACTTGAACCATGGCGAAGTACTTATTTGAAACATGATGAAAGCCATCCTCTATAGATATTGAACATGGATGTAAACTATGGATCTCTTCCTTATTACCTGATAGGAGAGTTTTCTGATTTCTGACCAAGTCCCTACAATCCAGTTAACTTGAAGGAAAGAGGCAACTGACCACATGATCTGCATAAAGTGAGGAGCATATGGAAATACGCAAACATGGATGATGCCCAGTCAAGCGGCAGGAGCGAAGTACTCAGTTATTATCAGCATCACTATTCATGTGTCTTTAAGTTCGTCATTTTGCTTCTCTCATCAAACCCAGCTCCCTCTGAGGTCACTTCTAAATGGCTTCATCTCTAATATCTCCAAATAAGTTTCAACTTTTTATTTTGAACTAATTATAGACCCATAAGAAGTTGCAAAAATAATGCAGAGATATCCCATGTAACCTTTACCCAAGTCCCCCAGAGGTAATATAACTTTACTACTAGGAAATTGACATTGGGACAGTTTTCAGGTTTTATTCGGATTTCACTAGTTTTTACATGCACTCGTGTGTGTGTGTGTGTGTAGTTCTATGTAATTTCATCACATGTAAGGATTCATGTAACCACCATGACAATCAAGATACAGAATTGCTCCATTATCCCTAAAGATATGTTACCCTGTACAGTCATACCAACCATCCTCTCTCTAACTCCTGGCAACCAGGGATCTGTTTTCCATCTCTATAATCAATATCATTTCAAAAATTACATGAAGACGTACAGTATACAAACCTTTGACATGTTTTTTCGCTCAGCATAATGACTTCGAGATCCAACAACTTGGATGGACCAATAGTTTGTTCTTTTTTATTATGGAGTAGTATTCCATTCCAATAATGGTTTACCAAGTGAGTCTGGGAATTAATTCACCAATTAAGGAAGGATAACTTCCTTCATTTTAAAAAAAAGTATAGGGCTTTCCTGGTGGTGCAGTGGTTCAGAGTCCGCCTGCCAATGCAGGGGACACGGTTTCATGCCCCGGTCTGGGAAGATCCCACGTGCCGTGGAGCTGCTGGGCCCATGAGCCATGGCCGCTGAGCCTGCACGTCTGGAGCCTGTGCTCCGCAACGGGAGAGGCCGCAGCAGTGAGAGGCCCGCGTACCACAAAAAAAAAAAAAAAAAGTATAACCACATATAGATACATCTGCATGAATTTCTACATGAATTTCATATGGCCATGACAATAGAAAATACCACACATGACCTTGCTTGAGGACAGGTCTACCTGTGCCATTTCCTCTGAAGACCCCATCCACAGTGAATACTCCTCTCCACCAATCAACCAAATTATTTCTCCCAGTGAATCAGGCTTCCCAGAGTTCCTATTTTAAGATATGATGCAGGGGGCTTCCCTGCTGGCTCAGTGGTTAAGAATCCGCCTGCCAATGCAGGGGACATGGGTTCGAGCCCTGGTCCGGGAAGATCCCACATGCCGTGGAGTAACTAAGCCCCCACGCCACAACTACTGAGCCTGCAAGCCACAACTACTGAAGCCCACGCGCCTAGAGCACGTGCTCCACAACAAGCCACCGCAATGAGAAGCCTGCGCACCGCAACGAAGAGTAGCCCCCGCTCGCCACAACTAGAGAAAGCCTGTGCGCAGCAAAGAAGACCCAACGCAGACAAAAAAAAAAAGATATAATGCAGGAATGGCAAGTGAAACCAGGACCTCTGGGCATTCAAATACATTTTCGGTCAAGGACAGTGCCTTTTGGAGTTACCGGTTGCCAAGGAGACAGTATTAGGTGCTATAGAAATGAATCATTGACTGAACGGCTCGATGACAAGCTGTATCTAGAGTTTCTTCATTGTGCAGGAGGGTTCTGTGGCCAGCTACTAAATTATTCTAACTATATATATAAATGCTTCTGTAACCTTTTTGACTGTCTAGAGAAGGAGAAATAATCCTTCAACAAATAGTTTTTTCTGAATAGATAATGTATGAGACGGTTATGCCCCCAAAAAGGGGGGGAACCAGAAAAAAAGTGTCCTTCTAGATCTTATGCCTTGTAATTAATTCCTGGAAAAAGGCAATAGGTCTGACACTCAAATTCTATCTTCAGTCACCTCAGGAGAATTTTCTCATTGTCTACAGGCTAATGAAAATACCTGTTTTCGCTTTTTAAGGTGATTTTTACCTGGGATAATTTGGAGTTACCACGTCTAAGAATAAACACAATATATCTGGTTTAAAAAAGAAAATTTACAGGTAGTCTTACATCTAAGGGCAATAATTACCTACGATTTTCTTCACTATTAGGTCACCATCTATTATTTAAGGTTCTAGCTGGGCTGCTCAACACAGTAGCCACGGGCCACATGTGGCTATTAGGATAAAGAAAAACTTTTAATTTAGTTCTCCAGTCACAGCAGCCAGATCACAAGCACTCAAAGGTCACACATGGCCTGGGGCTACTACAGTGGACATCAAGAATACAGACCACTTCCATTACCACAGAATGTTTGATTGAAGGCTCTGCTCTAGACCAATTTGAAATGAATCTGTAACACACCACATTTCAGTTCTCAGTGATCACACCTCCTCCAACCAACAAAAGGGAGGCATCCAAAGACTGCCTTAAATAAAATTTTCACCAATTTCAGAATCTTATCCATGAGTCCTGTTCTCTCCCCATGCCTGCTGGAAGCCCAGGTATTACTGTGTCTAGGTGGCTCCAGGTAGAAGAGAGAATGTCACAGCGAGGCCATTTTTGAGTCCCATTACCTTGGATGCCATTCTGCACAGAAGAGACTGGGTTGTTAGCAATGATTCCGCTTAAGCCATTCAAAGCTTGCTTCCCACTGGCTTATGCTCCTGCGACGCCTGATGCTCAGTAGCAAAGTATGAGGTGACTCTACCTTGCTGGGCGGAGCAGTATTCATAATTTATCACGGGAGGCAGTGACTGCGCCCTATGGCCACCCACCTGTGTGCACACGGGGCTGCTGGAGAGCGATAAGAACTGGAAACTGGACCTCCCTCGAGATTATGTTACAGCTACTGCTGATCTTTGATTAGTCACTTACGTTCCTGACAGGTCGCCATCAGGTCCTTCAGTGAGCTATGCTAAAAAAGTAAAAATTCTCCTGACCTCCCAGGCTAGATCCAGCTTAGCAGAAATCCTCTTGGAATCCTCTCTTGATTCTGTCTGGAAAACTTTACATCCTCCAACTTCAAGGAAGAAAGTTGACAGGGCAACTTCAAGATCCAGAATATGGAGGCTCTAGGCTCCCCCCAGAGATTTCTATTTTCATTTTATTCATTTTCAGAAGCAAATATCATGCATGTGTGCCTCATTAAAAAATTACAATGTTCAGATATCTACAAAACAGAAACAGACTCAGAGACAGAGAGGACAGCCTGGTGTTTGCCAAGGGGGAGGGTGTGGGGAGGAGGGAAGGATGGGGAGGGTGGGGTTAGCAGATGCAGAACTATTACATATAGGGATGGAGAAACAACAAGGACCTCCTGTACAGCACAGGGAACTAGATTCAACATCCTGTGATAAACCACCATGGAAAAGAACATGAAAAAGGATACATAGGTGTATAACTGAATCACTTTGCTGTACAGCAGAAATTAATACATTATAAATCACTATGCTTCAATAAAATTTTTTTAAAAAGAAAATTTTGCGAAATTAAAAAGAATTACAACGTTCAGGTTTTTGGAGGCAGTGGAACTGCAGGTGGCTTTGTTGTGAAACTCAGAGCTGGTCCCCCTTCCAGGCTTGGAACTAATTTTTTTTTTAATAACTTTATTTTTATTTTTGGCTGCGTTGGGTCTTTGTTACGCACGGGCTTTCTCTAGTTGCAGCGAGCGGGGGCTTCTCTTCCTTGCGGTGCGCGGGCTTCTCATTGCAGTGGCTTCTCTTGTTGTGGAGCACAGGCTCTAGGCGCGTGGGCTTCAGTAGTTGTGGCGCACGGGCTTAGTTGCTCCGCAGCATGTGGGATATTCTCAGACCAGGGCTCGAATCCATGTCCCCTCCATTGGCAGGAGGATTCTTAACCACTGAGCCAGCAGGGAAGCCCTGGAACTAATTTTATGTTTGTCAAGTTGTATTCTATTTAAAAGACTTCTGTGGAGCAGGTATCTGTGTTGTTACCCCCACCATGATCCCTATAGGATGTAGAAGGACCATGGGCAAGTGGCTCCCCTCTTGGGCCTCAGTTTCCTGCTGTATAAAACTTGGGAGGGTTATGGTACCACCTCCCCAGGCTGTTACGAGGATCGTAATACCTGTAAAGCACTTGGAAAGGTGCCTGGCACCAGTGGCATCATTAAGTGCTAGTACTAATATTATAGCTAAGATTGTCATTCTTAAGCCCACCTCCTCTGCAGGCCCCTCCCCACAGGGGTCCACCATTATTTTCTTGCTGAGTTTCCTTCCAGACTTTTTTCTATGCATGTACGTGCCTGTATATGTACCCATAACAAGTACGGTGTTGATTTGTGTGTAGGGGTATGATCACATGTGCACATTTATGCGAGTGTATCATATGGTATATAAAGTTCTGCAATTTGATATTTTTACTCAATGATTCAGCTTGGAGTTCTTGGCATTTCAGTGCCCAGCAGGCTTTCACTAGATCATGCTTAGAATCTTAACTCACGGCTTCCCGGGTGGTGCAGTGGTTAAGAATCTGCCCGCCGGGCCTCCCTGGTGGCGCAGTGGTTGAGAGTCCGCCTGCCGATGCAGGGGATACGGGTTCGTGCCCCGGTCTGGGAGGATCCCATATGCCGCGGAGCGGCTGGGCCCGTGAGCCATGGCTGCTGAGCCTGCGCATCCGGAGCCTGTGCTCCGCAACGGGAGAGGCCACAACAGTGAGAGGCCCGCGTACCACAAAAAAAAAAAAAAAAAAAAAAAAAAAAGAATCTGCCCGCCAATGCAGGGGACATGGGTTCATAACCCTGGTCCAGGAAGATCCCACAGGCCGTGGAGCAACTAAGCCCGTGCACCACAACTACTGAGCCTGCACTCTAGAGCCCGCAAGCCACAACTACTGAGCCCGCACGCCACCACTACTGAGCCTGCATGCCTAGAGCCCATGCTCTGCAACAAGAGAAGACACCGCAATGAGAAGCCCGTGCACCGCAATGAAGAGTAGCCCCTGCTCGCCACAACTGGAGAAAGCCCTCGCACAGCAATGAAGGCCCAACACAGCCAAAAATAAATAAAATAAAATAAAATAATTAAAAAAAAATCTTAAGTCACTACTCATGGACATTTGGGTTGTTTCCACTTTCTGGATATTGTGAACAATGACTTTATGAACATTCATGTAAAAGCTTTTGTGTACATATGTTTTCACTTCTCCTGGGCATATATTTAGGAGTGGAATTGCTGGTAAGTTATGTGTAACTCTATGTTTAACTTTTTGAGGAACTGCCAAAATTTCCAAAGTGTCTGCACCATTTTATATTCCCATCAGAAATGTACAAGACTTCCAATTTCTCCGTACCCTGGCCAACACTTGTTATTGTTCTTCTTTTTGATTATAGCCATCCTAGTGTGTGTGAAGCAGTATCCCACTGTGGTTTGGGTTTGCATTTCCCTAATGCCTATTGATGTTGAGCATCTTTTCATGTGTTTTTTGGCCATTTGTATATGTTCTTTGGAGAAATGTCTATTCAAATCCTTTGCTCATTTTTAAATTGGACTATCCATTCTTTTATTGTTGTGTTGTAAAAGTTCTTTGCATATTCTGGATACTAGACTCTTAATAGATAAATAATTTGCAAATATTTTCTTTTCTGTAGGTTGTCTCCTCATTTTATTTTTAATATTTATTTATTTGGCTGTGCTGAGTCTTAATTGCAGCATGCAGGATATTCGTTGCAGCATGCAGGATCTTCAGTTGTGGCATGCAGGATCTTCAGTTGCAGTGCACGGGCTCTAGTTCCCTGACCAGGGATCGAACCTGGGACCCCTGCACTGGGAGTGCAGAGTCTTAGCCACTGGACCACCAGGGAAGTCCCTATCTTATTTTCTTGATAGTGTCCTTTGAAGCACAGAAGTTTTTAATTTCAGTGAAGCCAAATTCATCTGTTTGTTCTTTGGTTACATGTGTTTTAGGTGCCCTATCTAAGAAACCTGTGCCTAACCCAAGGTCACAAAGATTTACACCTATGTTTCTTCTAAGAATTTTATAGTTGGCCTATTTTCCGTTAATTTTTAAATATGAGGGTCTAACTTCATTATTTTGCATGTGATATCCTGTTGTCCCAGCACCATTTGTTGAAAAGTTCTTCTTTCCCCCATTGAATTGTCTTGGCAACCTTGTAGAAAATCAGTTGACCATAAATGTATGGGTTTATTTCTGGACTTTCAATTCTATTCTTCTAATCTACATGCCTATCCTTATACCAGTTCTATACAGTCTTTTTGTGGTTGTTTGTTTTTTAATATTTATTTATTTATTTATTGGCTGTGTTGGGTCTTTGTTGCTGAGTGCTGGCTTTCTCTAGTTGCGGCGAGCGGGGGCTATTCTTCGTTGTGGTGTGCGGGCTTCTCATTGCGGTGGCTTCTCTTGTGGAGCGCGGGCTCTAGCTGCGCAGACTTCAGTAGTTGTGGCTAGCGGGCTCCACAGCACAGGCTCAGTAGTTGTGGCACACAGCCTTAGTTACTTTGCGGCATGTGGGATCTTCCTGGACCAGGGCTCGAACCCGTGTCCCCTGCACTGACACGCGGATCTTAACCACTGCGCCAGCAGGGAAGTCCCTACACTCTCTTAATTACAGTAGCTTTGTAGTAAGTTTTGAAATCGGGAAATTTAAGTAATACAACTTCATTCTTCTTTCTCAAGATTATTTTGGCTATTCTGAGTTAGGATCAGCCTGTCAATTTCTGCAAAAAGCCAGATGGGATTTTGATAGGGATTGCATTGAATCTGTAGATCAGTTTAGGGGTGTTGCCATCTTAACAATGTTAAACCGTTCTTTCCATGAACATGTCTTTCTATTTATTTGGGTCTTCTTCAGTTTCTTTCAATGGTATTTTATAGTTTTCAGTGTACAAGTCTTACACTTCTTTTGTTAAATTTAACAAAATTTTAACAAAATTCCTATTTAATAATTATTATTTAATAATAATTACTATTTAATTTAACAAAATTCCTAATTATTTTATTCTTTTTGATACTTTTTGTAAATGGAATTATTTTCTTGATTTCATTTTTGGATACTTCATTGCTAATATACAGAAATACAATTGATTTTTTTGTATATTGATCTTGTATCTTGAAAACTTGCTGAACTCATCAGGTGTAACAGTTCTTTTGGTGTCATAATATATATTTTTTTAATTTAAAAAGAGGTCAGGTCAAGGTCAACATCAACAGTCATAAATTATGGGTTTTTTTCGGTTTATTTTTTAATATTTATTCTATTTTGGGCTGCGTTGGGTCTTAGTTGCGGCACGCTGCGGTGCACAGGCTCTTTGTTGCGGCATGTGGGCTTCTCTCTAGTTGTGGTGTGCTGGCTCAGTAGTTGCGGTGTGCGGGCTTACTTGCCCCACTGCGTGTGTGATCTTAGTTCCCCGACCAGGTATCGAACCTGCATCCCCTGCATTGGAAGCTGGATTCTTAATCACTAGACCACCAGGGAAGTCCCAGTCATAAATTATGTTTATAGGACATACCCTCAATGTGATGTGATGAAAATGACACTCTACCTCTGTGGTTTTCTTCCCAATAACCCATAACCCTGAAATAATCATGAGAAAACATCAGACAAATTCCAAATTTCAAAGAAGAGTGACAGGAGAAAAGACAAAAGAGAATGGTTTTACTGGAAAAAAAATTAATCAAGGCATTTAAACCCTGACATTTTATTTCCACCCATGATTGGAAGCTTGTTCTAAAGCAAAGAATGAAATAACATCAGTGTACACAAGAGACAGAATATATAAATGGACAATGGCCAGACCACGTATAAAATCAGAACTCTGACCCATAACCTGTAGCTACCTGCTCAGGAAACCAACACTGTACCTATAACACACAGCCCAGGAAGCCAACCTGCCATCCATCTCCAGTAATAATCCAGGAAAGCCAAACAATAACTCCGTAACTGTTGGCTCAAAATGGCCAGGACTTGATTAAAAACTGCCAGCTTCCCTAGTTTTTGTCCCTACTTCCAACTTAGGACCAATTAGAGAAAGCCAAATATGTACCCTTAGATAATCACAGAGGATGCCCTGCTTCTAGTTAGCCCACGTCCAGTTCCCTGTGCCAACAACATCCAGTTGAGGTATCCCTGATGCCTTCCCTTTTTCCCCACTATGCAGGCTTTCTCACTTCTCTCCCGGCCTTTGATTCCCTGCCCAAACACAAATGATGATGGCTGACTCCCTTGTTGTCCCAAGCTCTGAATAAATAGCCTTTGTTTGTTCTCATTCGGTTGATCTGCACTTATTTCCACAGTTGCTGTCATTCAGCCATTTTCACTGATTTTTGCAGAAGAAAAACTTCAGAAATTTTCACTGAATATAGTGAATTCTCTAATAAAATTGTTGTGCTGGAAACTTTCATCTCTGGAGACATTGGAAAGTTGCAAGAATTGAGCCGAAGAAATAGACACGGACGATATTGCATTTTTCTGGAATGTATTGTGAAAACGAATTTTTATGAGTATCTACCAAGTTTATCCTTGTTTTTAAGACTTTTTCTAACTGTTTGCATGGCCTGTTTCTTCACATCTATTGAACATGCATATGCAAAAAAGAACGGTAGCCATGAAGATGTTGGCAAAATTTGCAAAAGTTAAGGTTTAAAAACTCAAAATGTAATGTTACTGTTCATCACTGTGACAGAAAATATGTAGGCATAACTTTTTCCCCCTTTTGTCACAAAACACATTAATGTAATTAAAAAGTTCTGATCCATTACTTCTTTTCCTATTTTGTACTGAAATATTTTAATTTTGAAGATTTTTTTTACTGGCATGATTTTACATATATTGGGTTGGCCAAAAAGTTCATTCGTTTAGTGAATATGTTGTTCAATACAAATCTTGGTGAAAACGAAAAACGTCTTTTACTTAAAACCGAACGAACTTTTTGGCCAACCGAATAAAAAGTGAAATAAGACAAATTTCACTCTCTCCACTTTTTTTCTGACTATTGTTGTTGTCTAATTTCATGATTATTACTGAAAATAGTTTTATTGTAATAGAAGAGAGAGGTGTTCAAAATGACCTCAGCAGGTGGTAGACGCTCCAGGTACACAAATGTATTGGTTACTGGTCTTTTTCATGGCCGTGTAGGTTCCTGTTGTGTGAATTCACCAAAAAATATTGAACCAGACCCCAGAGATTAGTGTTTAGGTTGTTTCTAGTTTTTTGCTATTATAAATAATGCTGTACACTTGACTTTGAGGCACACATATATGAAGAACTGTGGGATACTAAATTCCTAAGTGGAATTGCTAAGTCAAGGTTTATGTGCATTTTATAATTTGCTCAACATTGCCACGCTGTCCTCCATCAAAGATGCACAAATATACATTCCTAGCAGGGCCCAAAGATGCTTATTAGTTCCATCATAATATGGCCTGCCAGGTACCACTGCGTATTATCAAAAGTCTAGATTGCTGCAACTTTCTTTTAGTTGTAAAGAAGGTTGAGACTTTTTTTTTCTTATGCTTAAAGGCCACTTGAATTTCTTCATCTTTAATCCTTGTCTCTTTCCTCCCTCCCCTTTTCTGGACTGTGGATCTTTTTCTTAGTGATTTGTAAGAGCTCTTTACAACTTAAGGAAATTGACCCTTTGTCACATGTTGCAAATAATCATCTCAGTTTCTTTCTTGCCTTTTGACATTTTTTAGGAGTTTTCAAACTTTGTTTTCAATTTACATAGAGTTAAATTTGTTTGGAAGTCATTTCCTTAATGGTTTCTAGGTGGGGATTTTGCTCATCAAGGCCTTTGCCTCTCTAAGTCTTCTAGTCTTTAAAGGGACATCAATGGCTCCAGGTGGAAATGTTAACTTATTAATGGGAAGCACTTCTTTCCCTCTAAAATTTTATATATGAACAAACCACTCTTTTACAGAAAAATATACAAGATTTTGAAAGCCTCCTATAAACATGAGTACTATGGCAGGAACACTAAGCAAAGGGAGCAGGTTATTATTAGCACAGATGCTGTATGTTTTACCCAAGCCAGTCTGACAACAGTTCGTTCTGGAATTTAAAAGAATCTTTGGGAGAGAAAAGCCCTCTTATTCCACTGACACTGATAAACTGTAGGAAGTTAGCCTGTACTACCTAGAAGTGATCTCAAGGAGAAAATCTGTCTGAGGATTAACTCATCTTGGAAGAAAATAGAGCTGGAGAGCAAGTCTTGATATCAGCATAAAACCCTTGGATCCAGTCACGTTTTTCAGAAGTGTGATCCAATACTCAACCCAGTCTGAGCTGGATTTTTGCCACTTGAAACTGACAGTCTTAATGAATACAGATGTAATTCTGAAGGGTGTAGTAAGAGGAGTGGGGAGGGAGGGAAGTTGGCAAGATGGATTGCGAAGTGAGGGGAAAGGAATGGGCTAGATTGGGAACGGTCTAAGTCAATGAATGAGGGTCCTCTGGGGCTTAGGAAGGAAAAAGAGAAGTAGAAGTAAGAGGCCTAACAGACAGCATCAAGGAAGAACCAAATGGATTTGCATAAGAGAAGTCAGGGAAACATTAACTAGAGTGCTGTTTCTCGTAGAGATTTCAAAAATTAAGAGGAATGCAGATGAAATGATGACATACCTAGAAAACTTAAGAGAAATAATGTAAAACCCCCTAGAGTTAAAAAGAGCACTCGGTAGGGCTTCCCTGGTGGCACAATGGTTGAGAGTCCGCCTGCCGATGCAGAGAACGAGGGTTCGTGCCCCGGTCCGGGAAGATCCCACATGCCGCAGAGCGGCTGGGTCCGTGAGCCATGGCCGCTGAGCCTGTGCGTCCCGAGCCTGTGCTCCGCAACGGGAGAGGCCACAACAGTGAGAGGCCCACGTACCACAAAAAAAAAAAAAAAGAGCACTCGGTAAAGTGGCTGAATACAGGATAAATACAAGACACAACACTTGCCTATTGATTTTCTTTTCTTTCTTTCTTTTGGCCATGCTACATGGCTTGTGGGATCTTAGTTCCTCGACCAGGGATAAGACCTGAACCCTCAGCAGTGAAAGCACAGAGTCCCAACCACTGAACCAGCCAGGGAATTCCCTGCCTATTGATTTTCTAACAGAAAATACATTGGGAAGAAAACCTCATCTACAGGGGCATAGGATCTCTAGCACTAACATTAAAAAGACATGTACAGGAGCCTCCTAAAGAAAAAGTTTTAAGTTTACTAAGAGATAAAGATGGCTTGAATATTCCTGCTACAAAGACAACACTTAAAGATGTCAGTTACCCTCCATTAATATTTATATAGATTGAATGCAATTCCAATCTACAGATCAATCCGTATTTGAAAACTGACAAAATATTGTCAGTGTTTTGAAAAAGAATAAACAGATGATAATAGCTAAGAGAAAGATTGCAATTTAGGGGTGTTTGTCCTGCTGAGATAGTACAACACTGTAGAGCTATAATAGTTCTATAGTATGTGTATATATGTGGCTGTATGACTCTGAACGTATATGGTTGTGTAATTCTGAAAATATATATATATATATATATATATATATATATATATATATTTTTTTTTTTTTTTTTTTTTTTTTTTTTTTTGCGCTGGCCTCTCACCATCGTGGCCTCTCCCGCTGCGGAGCACAGGCTCCAGACACGCGGGCCCAGCCGCTCTGCAGCATGTGGGATCCTCCCGGACTGGGGCACAAACTCATGTCCCCTGCATTGGCAGACGGACTCCCAACCACTGTGCCACCCCGGAAGCCCCCTGAATATATTTTTAAAACCGTTGAATTGTGCGATTTAAAGTGGTGAGTTGTGTGGTATGTGAATTGGATGTGACTGCAACTAACAAGAGGCTGATGCCTGACAATGAATCCTACTCCAGGGCAAGGCAGGCACTGCATGTCCTTTCTTGTGGGAATGGTGTAAATAATCACCATGAGGTCAGCAAGGCCAGAGAGCCCAGGTGGGATGCCCAAATGCAATCATTCATGTACCCTTCAACAAATATTTGTGGAGGGCCTACTGGGTACAACATACTAGGAATTCAGCAGTGAACAAGACAGATGAGATATGACCTCAGGATGCTCACAGTGCAGCAAGGCCAGGACTAGGGTGAGGTAAGTGTCTCACAGGTGCAAAATTTAAGAGGGTGTCAAAAAACTCAGTAATTATCTTAGCCTGGGCTGTCATAACAAAATACCAGAGACCTTGTGGCTTAAACAACAGAAATTCAAACTCACCCTTCCTCCACCTTTGTTTTTGTTTTTTTTTAACATCTTTATTGGAGTAAAATTGCTTTACAATGGTGTGTTAGTTTCTGCTGTATAACAAAGTGAATCAGCTATACGTATACATGTATCCCGATCCTCTACCTTTTTATTCTATTCAGATCCTCAAACGATTGAATGACGCCCACCCACATTAATGAGGGTGATCTTTACTCAGTCTACCAATTCAAATACTAATCTCTTCTGGAAACATCCTTACAGACATACCCAGAAATGACATGTACGAGCTACCTAGGCCTCCCTTAGCCCTGTCAAGTTGACACATAAAATTAACCATCACACCTTATAAGAATCTTCTGAGTCAAAGTAAGAGAGTGGCATGGACATATATGCACTACCAAATATAAAATAGATAGCTAGTGGGAAGCAGCCGCATAGCACAGGGAGATCAGCTCAGTGCTTTGTGACCTCCTAGAGGGGTGGGATAGGGAGGGTGGGAGGGAGATGCAAGAAGGAGGAGATATGGGGAGATATATATATATATATATATATATGTATAGCTGATTCACTTTGATATAAAGCAGAAACTAACACACCATTGTAAAGCAATTGTACTCCAATAAAGATGTTAAAAAAAATCTTCTGAGTCAAATACGAATAACCTCATTTTGCAGAGGAGCAAGATATAGATTTGAGAAACCAAGTAACTTGCCCAAGGTCAAGATCACATAGCTAGTAACTAGTGATATCAGGTAGACATGCAAGCCATTATTCTTAAGCATTGTGCCAGATGCTGGGAAAATGTACCCAGTTCTCGTTTATCAGGTTCTGATATAATCAGAACAAAAACCTCTCATATTTTTTTCTTTTCTATTCTGTTGTCTTTGGGCTACATTTGAGAGTTTAAACCAGCATTTTACAACCATCTTAGTAAACACTGAATCAGGCTAGAATCCTGAATGGATACTGAACCCAGGGGGACATTTTGATAAGGTACAGAATATCTTCCAGCAGACTGCACATTAACAGAAAGAAGGAAAATAGTAATTCTACAGTGGAGAAATCAGACCAACACCTCCACTGGGTGGTAAAAGTGAGCATCACCAACGAGGAGCAAACGGACATGGTGAGACTCCAGATTTGATTCATTGAGAAGGAAACAACATCACCTCTGCAGTATTGTGGACAAGAATGCATAACTGGAATCGAATTGCCAGGAAACATCAGACAAACACAAGATGAACAAGTTCCATTAAGCAAATGGGGTGAGAGGGACTGTATTTTCCCCAGACGTCAATGTTATAAACACCAGGGAGAGGAACCAAGATGGCAGAGTAGAAGGACGTGCTGTCACTCCTTCTTGTGAAAACACCAGAATCACAACTAGCTGCTGGACAATCATCGACAGGAAGACACTGGAACTCACCAAAAAAGATATCCCACATCCAAAGACAAAGGAGAAGCCAAAATGAGACGGCAGTAGGGGTGCAATCACAGTAAAATCAAATCCCATAACTGCTGGGTGGGTGACTCACAGACTGGAGAACACTTATACCACAGAAGTCCACCCACTGGAGTGAAGGTTCTGAGCCCCACGTCAGGCTTCCCAACCTGGGGGTCTGGCAACGGGAGGAGGAATTCCTAGAGAATCAGACTTTGAAGGCTAGTGGGATTTGATTGCAGGACTTTGACAGGACTGGGGGAAACAGAGACTCCACTCTTGGAGGGCACACACAAAGTAGTGTGCACATCGGGACCCAGGGAAAGGAGCAGTGAACCCAGTGGAGACTGAACCAGACCTACCTGCTAGTGTTGGAGGGTCTCCTGCAGAGGCAGTAGGGGGGGGCTGTGGCTCAGCGTGGGGACAAGGACACTGACAGCATAAGTTCTGGAAAGTACTCCTTGGCATGAGCCCTCCCAGAGTCTGTCATTAGCCCCACCAAAGAGCCCAGGTAGGCTCCAGTGTTGGGTTGCCTCAGGCCAAACAACCAACAGGTAGGGAACCCAGCCCCACCCATCAACAGTCAAGTCGATTAAAGTTTTACTGAGCTCTGCCCACCAGAGCAAAAGTCAGCTCTACCCACCACCAGCCCTTCCCAACAAGCCTCTTAGATAGCCTCATCCACTAGAGGGCAGACAGCAGAAGCAAGAAGAACTACAATCCTGCAGCCTGTGGAACAAAAACCACATTCACAGAAAGATAGACAAGATGAAAAGGCAGAGGGCTATGTACCAGATGAAGGAACAAGATAAAACCCCAGAAAAACAACTAAATGAAGTGGAGATAGGCAACCTCCCAGAAAAAGAATTCAGAATAATGATAGTGAAGATGATCCAGGACCTCGGAAAAACAATGGAGGCAAAGATCGAGAAGATGCAAGAAATGTTTAACAAAGACCTAGAAGAATTAAAGAACAAACAAACAGAGATGAACAATACAATAACTGAAATGAAAACTACACTAGAAGGAATCAAGAGCAGAATAACTGAGGCAGAATGGATAAGTGACCTGGAGGACATAATGGTGGAATTCACTGCTGCGGAACAGAATAAAGACAAAAGAATGAAAAGAAATGAAGACAGCCTAAGAGACCTCCGGGACAACATGAAACTCAACAACATTCGCATTATAGGGGTCCCAGAAGGAGAAGAGAGAGAGAAAGGACCCGAGAAAATATTTGAAGAGATTATAGTTGAAAACTTCCCTAACGTGGGAAAGGAAATAGCCACCCAAGTCCAGGAAGCGCAGTGAGTCCCATACAGGATAAACCCAAGGAGAAACACGCTGAGACACATAGTAAGCAAATTGGCAAAAATTAAAGACAAAGAAAAATTATTGACAGCAGCAAGGGAAAAACGACAAATAACATACAAGGGAACTGCCATAAGGTTAACAGCCGATTTCTCAGCAGAAACTCTACAAGCCAGAAGGGAGTGGCATGATATACTTAAAGTGATGAAAGGGAAGAACCTACAACCAAGATTACTCTAGCTGGCAAGGATCTCATTCAGATTCGATGGAGAAATCAAAAGCTTTACAGACAAGCAAAAGCTAAGAGAATTCAGCATCACCAAGCCAGCTCTACAACAAATGCTAAAGGAACTTCTCTAAGTGGGAAACACAAGTGAAGAAAAGGATCTACAAAAACAAACCCAAAACAATTAAGAAAATGGTCATAGGAACATACATATTGATAATTACCTTAAACATGAATGGATTAAATGCTTCAACCAAAAGACACAGCCTTGCTGAATGGATACAAAAACAAGACCCATTATATGTTGTCTACAAGAGACCCACTTCAGACCTAGGGACACATACAGACTGAAAGTGAGGGGATGGAAACAGATATTCCATGCAAATGGAAATCAAAAGAAAGCTGGAGTAGCAATATTCGTATCAGATAAAATAGACCTTAAAATAAAGAATGTTACAAGAGACAAGGAAGCACACTACATAATGATCAAGAGATCAATCCAAGAAGATGTAACAATTATAAATACATATGCACCCAACCTAGGAGCACCTCAATACATAAGGTAACTGCTAACAGCTATAAAGGAGGAAATCGACAGTAACACAGTAATAGTGGGGGACCTTAACACCTCACTTACACCAATGGACAGATCATCCAAAAGAGGAAATCGACAGTAACACAGTAATAGTGGGGGACCTTAACACCTCACTTACACCAATGGACAGATCATCCAAAATAAAAATAAATAAGGAAACACAAGCTTTAAATGACACAATAGACCAGATAGATTTAATTGGTATTTATAGGACATTCCATCCAAAAACAGCAGATTACACTTTCTTCTCAAGTGCACACGGAACATTCTCTAGGATAGATCACATCTTGGGTCACAAATCAAGCCTCAGTAAATTTAAGAAAATTGAAATCATATCAAGCATCTTTTCTGACCACAATGCTATGAGATTAGAAATGAATTACGGGAAAAAAAACGTAAAAAACACAAACACATGGAGGCTAAACAATACGTTACTAAATAACCAAGAGATCACTGAAGAAATCAAAGAGGAAATCAAAAAATACCTAGATACAAATGACAATGAAAACACAACGATCCAAAACCTGTGGGATGCAGCAAAAGCAGTTCTAAGAGGGAAGTTTAGAGCTGTACAAGCCTACCTCAAGAAACAAGAAAAATCTCAAGTAAACAATCTAACCTTACACCTAAAGCAACTAGAGAAAGAAGAACAAACAAAACCCAAAGTTGGCAGAAGGAAAGAAATCATAAAGATCAGAGCAGAAATAAATGACATAGAAACAAAGAAAACAATAGCAAAGATCAATAAAACTAAAAGCTGGTTCTTTGAGAAGATAAACAAAATTGATAAACCATTAGCCAGACTCATCAAGAAAAAGAGGGAGAGGACTCAAATCAACAAAATAAGAAATGAAAAAGGAGAAGTTACAACAGACACCGCAGAAATATAAAGCATCCTAAGAGACTACTACAAGCAACTCTGTGCCAATAAAATGGACACCCTGGAAGAAATGGACAAATTCTTAGAAAAGTATAACCTTCCAAGACTGAACCAGGAAGAAACAGAAAATATGAACAGACCAATAACAAGTAATGAAATTGAAACTGTGATTAAAAATCTTCCAACAAACAAAAGTCCAGGACCAGATGGCTTCACAGGTGAATTCTATGAAACATTTAGAGAAGAGCTAACACCCATCCTTTTCAAACTCTTCCAAAAAATTGCAGAGGAAGGAACACTCCCAAACTCATTCTATGAGGCCACCATCACCCTGATACCAAAACCAGACAAACATACTACAAAAAAAGAAAATTACAGACCAATATCACTGATGAATATAGATGCAAAAATTCTCAACAAAATACTAGCAAACAGAATCCAACAACAGATTAAAAGGATCATACACCATGATCAAGTGGGATTTATCTCAGGGATGCAAGGATTCTTCAATATATGCAAATCAATCAATGTGATACACCATATTAACAAATTGAAGAAGAAAAACCATATGATCATCTCAATAGATGCAGAAAAAGCTTTTGACAAAATTCAACACCCATTTATGAAAAAAACTCTCCAGAAAGTGTGCATAGAGGGAACCTACCTCAACATAATAAAGGCCATATACAAAAAACCCACAACAAACACCATTCTCAAAGGTGAAAAACTGAAAGCATTTCCTCTAAGATCAGGAACAAGACAAGGATATCCACTCTCACCGCTATCATTCAACATAGTTTTGGAAATCCTAGCCATGGCAATCAGAGAAGAAAAAGAAATAAAAGGAATACAAATTGGAAAAGACGAAGTAAAACTGTCATTGTCTGCAGATGACATGATACTATACATAGAGAATCCTAAAAATGCCACCAGAAAACTACTAGAGCTAATCAATGAATTTGATAAAGTTGCAGGATACAAAATTAATGCACAGAAATCTCTTGCATTCCGATACACTAATGATGAAAAATCTGAAAGAAAAATGATGGAAACACTCCCATTTACCATTGCAACAAAAAGAATAAAATACCTAGGAATAAATCTACCTAGGGAGAAAAAAGACCTGTAGGCAGAAAACTATAAGACACTGATGAAATAAATTAAAGATGATACCAACAGATGGAGAGATATACCATGTTCTTGGATTGGAAGAATCAATATTGTAAAAATGACTATACTACCCAAAGCAATCTACAGATTCAATGCAATCCCTATCAAATTACCAATGGCATTTTTTTACAGAACTAGAACAAATCATCTTAAAATTTGTATTGAGACACAAAAGATCTCGAATAGCCAAAGCAGTCTTGAGGGGAAAAAATGGAGCTGGAGGAATCAGACTCCCTGACTTCAGGCTATCCTACAAAGCTACAGTCATCAAGACAATATGGTACTGGCACAAAAACAGAAATATAGATCAATGGAACAAGACAGAAAGCCCAGAGATAAACCCACACACCTATGGTCAACTAATCTATGACAAAGGAGGCAAAGATATACAATGGAGAAAAGACAGTCTCTTCAATAAGTGGTGCTGGGAAAACTGGACCACTACATGTAAAAGAATGAAATTAGAACACTCCCTAACACAATACACAAAAATAAACTCAAAATGGATTTGAGACCTAAATGTAAGACCGGACACTATAAAACTCTTAGAAGAAATCATAGAAAGAACTCTCTCTGACATAAATCACAGCAAGATCTTTTTTGATCCACCTCCTAGAGTAATGGAAATAAAACCAAAAATAAACAAATGGGACCTAATGAAACTTCAAAGCTTTTGCACAGCAAAGGAAACCATAAACAAGACGAAAAGACAACCCTCAGAATGGGAGAAAATATTTGCAAACAAATCAATGGACAAAGGATTAATCTCCAAAATATATAAAGAGCTCATGCAGCTCAATATTAAAGAAACAAACAACACAATCAGAAAATGGGCGGAAGACCTAAATAGACATTTCTCCAAAGAAGACATACAGATGGGCAAGAGGCACATGAAAAGCTGCTCAACATCACTAATTATTAGAGAAATGCAAATCAAAACTACAATGAGGTATCACCTCACACTGGTTAGAATGGGCATCATCAGAAAATGTACAAACAACAAATGCTGGAGAGGGTGTGGAGAAAAGGGAACCCTCTTGACTGTTGGTTGGAATGTAAATTGATACAGCCACTGTGGAGAACAGTATGGAGGTTACTTTAAAAACTAAAAATAGAATTATCATATGATCCAGCAATCCCACTACTGGGCATATGCCCAGAGAAAACCACAATTCAAAAAGACACACGCACCCCAATGTTCACTGCAGCACAATTTACAATAGCCAGGTCATGGAATCAACCTAAATGCCCATCGACAGATGAATGGATAAAGAAGTTGTGGTACATGTGTACAATGGAATATTACTCAGCCATAAAAAAAAGAGTGAAATTGAGTCATTTGTTGAGACATGGATGGATCTAGAGACTATCATACAGAGTGAAGTAAGTCAGAAAGAGAAAAACAAATATCGTATGTTGACGCATGTATGTGAAACCCAGAAAAATGGTACAGATAACCCGGTTTGCAGGGCAGAAGTTGAGACACAGATGTAGGCAATAAATGTATGGACACCAAGGGGGGAAAACCGTGGTGGGGTGGGGATAGTGGTGTGCTGAATTGGGCGATTGGGATTGACATGTATACACTGATGTGTATAAAATTGATGACTAATAAGAACTTGCAGTATAAACAAACAGACAAACAAACAACATAAAAAGACCAGGGAAGGCTGTGAAAAAGTTCCAGGTTAAAGAGGCTAAAGAGTTGTGACAGGGCTTCCCTGGTGGCGCAGTGGTTGCGAGTCAGCCTGCCGGTGCAGGGGACGTGGGTTCGTGCCCCGGTCTGGGAGGATCCCACATGCCGCGGAGCGGCTGGGCCTGTGAGCCATGGCCGCTGAGCCTGCGCGTCCGAAGCCTGTGCTCCGCAACGGGAGAGGCCGCAACAGTGAGAGGCCCACATACCGCAAAAAAAAAAAAAAAAAAAAAATAGAGTTGTGACAACTAAACACAAAACCTGACCCTTGATGAAATCCTGCACTGGAGGAGAAAAGATGCTAGAAAGAAGATGATTTCAGCGCAAAGGGAGCATGAATGATAAAGCAAATGGGATAAACTGCTCACAATAGGGGAATCTGGGTAAAGGGTATATGGGTCTTCTTGGCACTATTCTCATTCTTGAATGTAAACTTAAACATTAAGAAAAAATATATAAAACCAATCTTCCTTTTGACTCCAGGTTTGGTTTCAATATATTTCTTTTCTTTTTTTTTTTTTGGCTGCCCGGCTCTCAGGCAGCATGTGGGATCTTCCCGACCAGGGATTGAACTCATGCCCCCTGCAGTGGAAGCTTGGAGTCTTAACCACTGGACCACCAGGGAAGTCCTGGTTTCAGTATGTTTCTGATAATTACAAGGCTGATTATATTGGTCATATTCCTAAAGAAATTCCTCAAGACTCTTTTAGTGTTCTGGTTACTGAATTCCAATTTTGGGGGGTGAGGTTCCCCAGACATATTATATGACAAGCAATTCTCAGGACACCCCCTGTGTGTCCTACAATTTGTTGATGCTGACACTATACCCAAATTCCACAGGTTAAGGGTTTATCCCCCCACCCCCACCCCACTTCTGATGCCAATCCCAAGTCCAAGTTATTACCTGGGCTTCTGGCTAACTGGCTATAAACCAGAGATTCCCATAACCCCCTCCTGAGGTTCAGTTAACTTGCTAGAGTGGCTCACAGAACTCAGAGAAACCTATTACTTACTAGATCACTCGTTTATTATAAAAGAATGTAACTCAGGGACAGCCAGATGGAAGTGATGCATGGGGCAAGGTATGTGGGAAGGGGCATGGAATTCCCATGTCCTATGCTCACCACTGTCCCAGAATCTCCACGTGCTCACCAGCCCGGAAGATCTCTGACTCCTGTCCTTTTGGGGTTTCTATGGAGGCTTCATTACACTGGCATGGTTGTGCCAGCTAAGGAAGGTTGCTCACCTCCCAGTTCTACAAGAATTAAGTCATAAGCCCCTGTAGTCAATGGCCTTCAGCACACCCTGAAAGGAATTCAGGGCAGAGATCAGCAATGAGGCACTCTGCGCACTGGGAAAACTGGCAAAATAGACCTTCAGATAGTTAGATATTTTCAGGAGAAAATTTTATGATCCTGGATTCTTATATCTTCCCATACTTAGAAAAGCACTAAAACCATTAACTAAGATATCAATTCCTTGTGACCAGAAGAAAACTTCTACTGAGATGTGGGCTTGGTTTCAGTACCTTTCACCAAAATCACACATACACTGTCCTCCCCCCTTACCTCTTGGGAATAGTTTCTCAGAGCTGAGAGGCTCTCTCCCAGGCTATAGTCCTCAGTAAGATACTGAATAAACTCAACCCACAGCTTTTACGTTGTGCCTTTTTCCCCCAAGTCAACAATTGATTAAATCATTGGCCATTGGAGACTGATTCAACTTCCAGCCCCTCTTCCCTCCCCAGAGAGGGAAGAGGTTTTGGGGTGGGGGACAAGCCCTGGTCTCCTGGCAACCAGCCCCCATCCTCCGGTGCATCCCAAAAGCCACCTCATTAACATAACAAAAGACACTTTTAATCTCTTGTAACACTTAAAAGTTCCAAGGGTTTGGGGAGCTGTGAGCCAGCAACTGTGGACAAAGACCAAATATATATTTCTTATAAATCACAACATCACATCCAAATTACTTTAACTATTTAACTTTCTTTGTACTTTTCTTTGTTGGCAAAACAAAAAACAAAACAAAAAACTCCTCCTCCTTCCCACCCAATCCCAACATGCAAAATTATATCTGAAACTTACTTCTTATCCAAATGTTCTTGCTTGCATCCTGCCCTTCACAGTAACCAGTGTGGTACCAGGCACAGAAATATTCTCAAGATAGTGCTTTATAGACTCAAAATTCTCTAAATCTAAGGTATGATTAATATCTGGAAGTAGGATATTACCAAAAAGAACCTAGTCATACTGTGTGAGAAGTATGGTATGTCAGAGATACTGATCCTGTCTTTATTTACATTTTTGATATTTTACTCATCATGGATTTTTTGACATTAATTTTGATTTTTTAAAAACATTGTTTATCTTGACTATTGAGTTTTTTTGGCAACCATTTAAATTTTACACCCTTGCCTCATCCTACTTCCAGATCTGCTGAGATTCAAAGTTCATTGATTAAAAAAAAAAAAAAAAAATCAGACGTGAACAGAAAAAAATATTGCAGAATACTGGTGAGATTATGTATCTGTTAGGTTTATTTCTCTTTGATTCCCGTTACACTATGAAAAGAGCAATTCTGTACAATACTGTTGAAAAGGGGATGAAACATATACATAATTCTATAAGAAATACTTTCATTTGCCACAAAGTCTCCTAATCCAGTCAACCTCAAAAAGACCATTTCTTTTCTATCTTCAAAAGAAATTGTGGACTAAGTTATATAGCATGAAAACAAAATAACAAAATGTCCATTGACTGATAAATGAATAGACAAATGTGGTATATCCATACAATGTCATATTATTCAGCTTTAAAGAAGAATGAGGGAGTTCCCTGGCAGTCCAGTGGTTAGGACTCTATGACTTGGCACTTTCACTGCCATGGCCTGGGTTCAATCCCTGGTCCAGGAACTAAGATTCCACAA